>NC_083739.1:12655838-14076463 GCF_033458585.1 Syngnathus typhle | reverse complement strand
GGACGGGGTGCAGTATTTGCTGGTGCTTACCGCTGGTGATGCTGGTGATGCGGCTGTTGTTGCTGGTGGTAGCGATTAAAACGACGGGGCCCAATGCGGTGAAGTAAAGAAAAGAAAAGAAGTAAAGAAAGGACGCGCTGACAGGAGATGCTCCTGCGACATCTCTGGAGGAGGAGCCCGCGCGCGCACCGGAGCCTGCTCGCAGCATCCACAGGCAGAGGAGGTGGGGGGGGGGGGGGGTTGAGGGGTGCCTACGTCACCCACGTCACCCCCTCCCTCCGCATACACTCACCTGCGTGGTGACGATAGCGGACACACCGCAGCACAGTGAAGGGTATTGCCGGTTATACCGCCATCTCAATTTAAATCAATTTCAAATGAAATCAAAAATCCACACCCACATCAAAGCGCCAGCTCCTCAAATCCTTATCCATGACTAAGTGTATTCACATAAAACAACAGTTTTTGAATCCCATTCTGAAAGGAAAAGAGATTCAATACAAACAATAGAATTGAAAGCATTTATCATGATTGAGGTTAGATTGTTAGGTTGACAGTAAGCAGCATTTAGCTGTTATGGCGCACACAATTGGAATACAGAAGTGAAGTCAGCTGCAGCTGTGGATGTTTTGGATTTCCAGTTAAAAATGGTTCTTCTTTTTTGAGGTTTTGATGAAGCCCTTTGAAAGCTAACACGTTATAGTGTCTTCATATAGAGAGGTCATTTTTGGGGTTAGCAAATTTAACAAACATTTCCACTCTAGCTATCTTCGCCACTGGAGGGAGTCCTGCTACCCACAGATTTACTATATTATGTACGTTTTGTTTAAAGGGGACATGTAACAACAATTGACCTTTCAACGTCCCAATATAAGCAGTTGAGTGTCTGGAGTGTGAATTAAAGTCTAACTTAACTTGCACCAAATTGAGCTTTTTGCTTGTATATAGCAGTTCTGACTTTTCTCCCTCTGCTCAGTTCAACCAAAGTAGGAGCCTGGGGCACTGTCCATGGTACTGGAAGTTAGCACACACACACGAGTGCTGGAAAAACAAAGAATCATGACTCCTTTCATGCATTGCACGGCCCCACCCCCACTTCCGCCACAAACAATGCACATGTATGACTAAAGTGAACTAAATAGTCAAACCGTATTACGCACTGAGGAGAAAGAGGAGACGTGTATTTATAGATATGAAGTTATAAATAGATATCCCTTCATCTGGACTGCAAACACACACACCTTGACAAAAAGCTTTGTTGCTGATTTGATCCCTCCCTTCTTTTATCATCACATCATCTCCCAGAGGCATATTAAAATATCTGAAAGACTTTCATTTCAGATGAGAACTCATCTCTTTCCATATTTCCATAAATAAGAACCCCCCCCCAAAAAAACCTTCAATACTTTTCACGTCAAGAAGGAAAGGTGGAATCTTGTGGGAATGAAAATTGCTTGTGATGGCCAAGTCACATTGTGGAAGGCAGAAAAATGTTGGTGAATGGACAACCGTCACCAACGTGGGGACATTTATGGCCTCTTAAGAGAATCTTGGACTGTGCCTCGGAAAACAAATGAAAAGGTGTGAAAATATTACAGATGGCGAACAAGTGTGATCTATCATGAAATCCTGGCTTGGCAAATCCTGTATATGTATATAAACACTAAAGCAGTAGAAATTCTGAATAAGGGTTCTCATTGGACAAATGTTCAGGGGCAGGGTGGGGGACAGGGGGGGGGGGGGGTGAGAGCAAATCGTGTATTTGCCTCAACACAGTCTTGCCCGCTTGATTTTAGTTACATAAACAGGAATGCCCTTGAAATGAACTATTTTAAGTGTCATGCCTTAGGACTTTCCACGTTTAAGGTCATGGGCACGTGTTGCAGCCAGCAGCTGGTGATTTATATAATTATTTGAATTCTTACAGTCTGCAAAGCCCAATGAAAGAGCAAGCAGAACACCCACTGACACATTTAATGTATAATATGCCAATAAATGCTGTGTCAGCACCGCATTGTCTCAAAGCAATCAGCTTGACTTTTTAGGATGGCTCTTCAAGTGCATGGCAGTTCCTTGCCACCATGTTTAAGGGCAAAAATCCATCTGCGCATCGACACGCCATCCTGTCCCTTCCGGGGCATCAGACTGCATGCGAGACTGGGTGCATCACGCAATTTGTCTTGTTTCGTCTAGTCAGCAGTCACATCATCAATAACCACAGATGGGCCAGTTCCATCATGTTGACTTGCTAGCATGCGTTTCTTTCTTACTCTTCCCATGATTGATTTGTCTATTTGTACTTTTTTGTTATATCTCAACACGTCCCGCGTGGAACCTTTTTCACATGCCCTCAAGCTCAAAGTAAGATACACTTGTTAGCAGACAGCTAGCAGCGGGCTTCGACACGCCACGCAAACACAAACTTCCCTTTGAACTCATCTTCTCGTGTCAAATGTTCTCTTCGCTTACATGGCCTAAATGCTGTCAATCCATATCACTCTTTCTTTCCATGCTCCTGCCCCACCCCCACCCCACCCAGTTCTCCTTGCCATCTGATGGTTAATTCATGGCGTCTGGCTGAACATGCTTCTTCTCCATTATTAATATAACATTAGGGAGACAAGAGGGAGGGGCGGGGGGAGAGAGAGGAAGAGGAAACAAGGAATCTGGAGAGAGGAAAGACAGTGGAATGAAGAGTGGGCAACTGGGATGGGTTGGGGAACGGCAAGGGGAGAAAGCTTTTCGTCGCCAAAAGCCACGCCAGTGGCAGAGTGACAGATGAGAAGGGAGGCAATGTGTCAGGAGCAGGAAAAGTGTGCGGCACGTGATGCTGCTGCAATGCACGCCATGTCTCCTGTCCCACAAAAGAGCTCATGTCTTTCTTTTCACACACGTCAGAAAAGGGGTCAATACAAAAAGGCATATGAGGTGATGATTTTGTTTTACTTTCTTGAAGAAAAAAAACCCCACTAAGATGAAATGAAAGCTCAGGGCAGCCCCTTGCCAGATTTCAGTGCTCAGTTCTATTTGAGCCACTGTGCATTCTGCTTAATGTGAAAGCAACATGTCCTGAAATAACCCACACACTTGACTTATTTCTCACACTTCTTTGACAGAAGTGTGCGTGTACTGCATGCCATCAATGGAGCAGCCACTGTCCTGAGTTGCATTTACATCATTTTTGAGCTAAATTGCACTTGCAAAGTAGTCTTAATGCAACATACTGTTTTTACTTGAGTATTTATTTTCAGATAAAACCCAGACGGTTGAAGACGTCCGCAAGGAAGCAAAACAATTTGGACCTGACTCCTTGAGGACACTTCTTGGCAGAAGGTTGTCCACCAAGCACTTAAGATAATGAAGAGCACCGAGCTCAGTGGTTAGATCCTGAAGGCACCAAGTTGGTTAGTCAGTACTTCAGTAGCTTTAGTTACATCCAGCTGGACCCAGCAGTGACCAGTCATTTTCATTCACGACAGCCAAGCATGCCGGAGAAGAAAAGGCACAGGCCGGATGTGGTAGCCATGTGCTCTTCTCCTTAATATGCGCTAATGATCTGGTGCTAATTAAGGATTCCTAAGTGGGGGATGTGTGGGACTTGCATAATCATTGACTCACAGCAACATGTCCCTTGTGAAACACTGGAATTGATCCTCAACGTCTCGCTGAAAATCAAGCCGTGATGGGCAGGTGCTGAAGGCATACCAGACCGCCTCCGACCGACCAACACGTTTGTGGGAGCAGAAATTCAGGACAGAAAGCTGAATGCCTTTTTGGTGACGGACAGTTGAGGGAAGAAATAAGTAAAGAAAGACACTGTGCCAAATGAGAAGAAACAAAGGTTGAGTTGGTGCTACTTGAACACAAGAACTGCTTAGTCCCAGCGATGACCACAAGAAAGAGTTTAGTGAACCCATCGAGATCTATTGCATATTTGCTTTGTGCTCTTCAATAAGAACAATGTAAACATTGATTTAAAGTAAAACAATTGCATGCAATATGCATCAAATGGATCACAAACTGTTCTGGAAGGACCTCCAGGACGGGAACTCCCTTTAAGACTTACAGTAGCTGAGCTGCCGCATCCAAATATTGCTCTCCAGAACTGTTTTTTTTCTATTGACTGACAGAGAAATAATGTAAACCAATTACAAACAACAAAGATCAACAAGAACCAGTCAAAATCAGGTAAAAAGATTCAGTCTGCTGCCACGATAAGAAATGTCAAAATTTCAGACTTCTGCAACCAGGAAGAAGGAAATGAAGATTTGTCGCCCCGCGGTGTTAAGGCGCGGTAGTGCAGTTTGTGTTTTTGCCTCAGCTCTGTCTCGTGCGCAAATCCCCACACGCATGAATGCGCTGCGCAGTTCCCCACAGAAATGACGCAGTGGCAAATTATCCACTGTCTTGCCAGCAGCGTCCTCAGATACACTTGGCCTCCATGTCGTAGAGTTGGAGAAGGTCAGAAATCACAGCATCTATGTCTGCTTTGGTCACACCATCACAAAGCACCTGCACGCAAGCACACAACTCGGGCTGAACGTGTGAACTTCAAACAACTGCGATGGAGACCTAAAAAATCTCGACTTTTTTTTTTGTTGAAGGATTTGCATTTAAATAGAGCGAGCGCCTTGCAGAGCTTCAACAATAGAGACCTGATTAATAAAACTGCTTGACAATGGAACGTTTTTAAGTGCACCGCAGTCCCGATTAATATAAGAGCATGAAGACTTTGAAGATGAACTGGAGCTGGAGAGGTGGTCAATCATCTTAAGTCCATCTTCAAATGTGGATTTTTGGAGGGGGAGAATTTATCAGGAACATCTTTCAAGAGTACAAAATGTAACCGACCTGTGCAATAACTTTCTACCATCAGTTTTGCCCAGGCCTGTTTCAAGAGTTCATCTTTAAAAATACTAATTTACTTGAACCACAATTCCGAAGAAATATTTCATTTTCTATGGGTTTCCTTTCATTTCCAGAGGGATTTTTAACACATTGTTTTGACTCTTTGGCTGTTGGTTATTTTCAAAGTTGAAACCTACTTCATTTTTACCACACAATTCCATGTCATATTTTTCATCTTGACACAGGTGGAATAGTGGTACATTTGTACGTCGTTTTTCCACTGAGAACAGTTCCGAAGTCTGTTACTAATTCTAATACACATTTTTAAATGTTCCAAATAAAGTGTGATTTGTTACAAAGGCACACACACAAATCGAAGTACAATATCTACTACATCTTGGTGAAGTCTATTTTTTTTTTATATATATATATATATATATATATATACCGTAATTTTCGGACTATAAGTCGCGGTTTTTTTTATAGTTTGGGTGGAGGGGCGACTTATACTCAGGAGCGACTTATATACATATATATGTTTTTTTCCACTTTTTTGGGCATTTTATGGCTGGTGCGACTTACACTCCGGTGCGACTTATAGTCCGAAAATTACGGTAAATGATTCAAACTAAATGAATCAAGCAACATGTAACAAACAACAATTGAGAGCCAATACACACCTGCCACCACCGTTTCTCCCCAACAGGCAGCTCCACTCCATAGGTGTTGAGAGCCAAATACAGTGTTGCTATAGCGATGTGTTGGGGCGTGTGCCGAATGCACATCGAGCCATGGTAGCAGTCTCGAAGCAATGCCCAGCAAGTCTCGGCAACGGGGCATCGAGACCAAGCGTGCCGGTTCACCAGCGACTTTATGGACGTCACGTAGTGGAGTAGGTACTAAAGAGAGGGTGAAACAGAACAAGCACTGAAGATGGCATACTATTTTCAGAGTCGCAATACAAAATGTCACACAAGGAAGATGGACACTAAGAACAGACGTTTGCTTGCTTCAGTACACGCAGACACACCTTGTGCGGATGTTCAAAGGTGACTTGGAAATTGAGCTGTCGGAGGATGAGGAGCTCACATTGCACCACACTGTCCCTTAGGTCCCAGAATTCCTTATCACATTCTAAAGGGGGGCTGTGCCTATTAAAGTACCTGGCAGGTGGGAGACAGTATTGTAGTGGGCAACTGTGACATGAATCCATCATTTCACAGTATCAGCATTTTTTTTTTTTTTTTTTTACCTGTGGCTTACGTTGATGATGTCCCGGGTCCGTATGTGCTGCTCCTCCACTTTGCCTGCCAGGTACAAGCAGCTCATGGCCACCAGGTCGGGTTCATACACACTTACGCTGACACATTCGAAAAAGTTGTGGTACAGCACGCACGCTGTAGCAACAGGCACAGAGCGCATGCCCAGCTTCACTCCTGAACAAGAAATGAAGATTCTTTGAATGGAATTTCTCACTGATGTGGTGATACATTTTCCCTCATGTGTGATGTTCTTTTTTTCTGCAGAAGGGCAGAATTGTATGCGATCCCACTGGCTATTCATTTGTCGACGAGATGAGTTGGTTACCTGCTTCCATTATGAAGCGACACAAACGAAAGTGAGTTTTCATGTCCCGAGCAATGTCTGCATCTCCACCTCCGCCAGAAGAGCTCCCTGCAGCCGGATCCAGAGGTCGATCCCGAGGGGCAGGCGAGCGAGAAGACGGACCCGGTTCCATGACTTCTGGAACATTAGCACTGCAAAAACTAAATAGCGTTCACACGAAAACAAGTTAAGTCACGTCAGTAACTGTTGTTGCCCAAAAGTGAACGCAACACTTGGCGTGACTGAATGCTTGAACAAGCTCGCACGATGCTAAAGCTAACCACCGAAGGCATGGAGAAACCGGAAGTAAATAATAGAATGTCCGGTCAAATGCTAGGCGCGGAACGCGACATCATTCACTCCCTGATCACTATGGGTTCACTTAAAAGTTCACTCTTTAAATGAAAAAAATGCTTTGTAACATTACCCCGTCATGTCAGTGCTGTCGCATAATTACAACGTATCTTGGAATTATTGAACAAGCAGTACGTGAATCTTCGCCCATAGCTCTACTTTTCAACATCCAGGATAGCAATGACGTCACGTTCAATTCAGCGGTTAATGACGTCACGTTCAATTCAGCGTTTAATACGGCATGCACGTTTGTATTTCGCTAATCGATGACGCAACACGATTCGTGACGCTTGCATTCTTCTGCTCCAAGAGATTTCTGTGGTACTTCGTCAACACTTCTCATGCGCTCCAAATAGGTCACGTGGTTGGGTTGCTATGCAACGACTCCACGCAACAAACTCAATTTAAACTGTCGCAGAAATGTCGTCCAATTTCTCAGCAAACCAGGTAATTATTGACTTTAAAAGCGAGCTTATTTGTGTTTCTCACATGATTAGTGTAAGCTTTGTTTCCATCATCAGTACAACGATGCCTTCAAGCCTCAGAGGCTGCAGAACTGGTGTCAGCCGAAGCAACCCACCAAGGTTATGACAGCACTTTTAATATGTCTGCAAACGTACCATTCAAAGGTAGCACTGTGATCATTTAATGGTGGGGTGTCCAAACTTCTTCTCAGAACCGCATACTGAAAACAATGCAAGGGCTGTGTTGATACTCAGCTTTCATTTCACATAAAACAAATCCATCAGTGTGAGTAAGGAATTAGAAATGTTCTGCATTGTTTGCAGTATACATATATTTATTAATACAGGCAATTGAACTAAAACAGCTGGAGTAGTTCACATTTTCAAGATTTTTTGGCGGCTGTCGGCCTTGCATCATTTATTTTGTGTCGTCTACTTGTATGTCTATCGTGTACTATGTCTCGTCACCGTGGGATAGAGGAAACGGAATTTCGGTTTCTTTGTGTGTCTTGACATATGAAGGGATTGACAATAAAGCAGACTTTGACTTTGATCTGACACAAATATCGAGCCTGTTCTGAGCTGCAGCAGAAGCATTCACTCAACACAGCTTTTTTACCGAGAACTTAAAACGCACACAACACAGTTGTAGCTAAAAGAAAGTGCTGTACATGAATAAAAATCGAATGTAAAACAAAGCACAATTTAAAAAAAAAAAAAAAAAACGTTCGACAGTTCTAGTGGCCCCAACTCACCTTTTTAAAAGAGAAGAAAACAAACCTCTTCTCCTGCCGTAACACTTGGTGTAGAAGGAACTGCGTCAATTGGGCTTCAACGATACATACATAGTTTGGACACCCTGGGTACAACGTGTGCATGTTTGTAGGCATCCACAGCACGGCAGGGCCGCACTACATTTATTGCAGATAACAGAGGATATCTGCTCCCTGGAAAGTCAAAGGTAAACCCTTGAAAACTTTTGTTACACATTCTTAAAGATAAAAAGTTGACATTACTTCCCTTGCCACTGTGTGTCATGCACCAGAGAGGCAGGGCCTGGCCTGACTTTAAAGGAACATGGGATCTACCTGCTCGGATACCAGCGCAGAGAATCAACCCCACCGCCCGCTCTCAAGAGGGTCTTGCAAGACTCAAGGCTTGGGGCTTGGACCCTCAACACGTAGACAAATCTGGGCCACTAAGAGGCAGCAAAAACACACGTGCCTCGCAGGATGCTAGCAAGCAGGTTTGGGATCGCACGCGCACACACACGGTTTATGCTTCTTTTACCTTCAACATAGATCAGAAAATGAACCATGATAACATTACATTTTTGCAGACAAACTGAGCTTCCTTTCAATCTGAAGTTCTAAAAAGCAAACAGTGCTTTGAAATAAGTAAAAAAGGACATAAGACGTTTTAGCCTTTCCCCCATGCAAAATACTGTGCCCACTGTTTTGTATTTTCTCACGCGCAAATACGAGCCGCGCTCAGCCACATTCCTCAAGTAAGTGGAAATGGCAAAAGAGAGGATCATAAAATTATAGTGAGCTCAAGCGTGACTGACGTCACTGTTGACTGCTAGGACTAAGCCCTCTCACCGCTAACAGGAACAATAATAGTTTTCCCAGTTTTGTGTTGCTTCTACTGTACATTGCTTAAACTACTGTGATGAATTTATTCAGTGGGCCTCATGCACTTTTAACTAGTGATGGGTAAACGAAGCTTCAAATTTGCATTATGAATCAGCTGTATTTTTTTCTTGTCCTTTATCATATAAGTCATACTTAGCAATTTAAGCCACTTCGAGGCTTCAAATTTGTTTCATGAATCAGTTGTGTTTTTTTTTCTTACTCCTCCTTTATCATATAAGTCATACTTGGCAGTGTTACTACTGTGTTATTTCATTTCCACATTGTGACCAAGTGTGACTCACTCCAGTCCATGTTGAAATCTGGTGGCGTACAGCAGGATGGTGCCGTCTCGGACTCATCGGCCCCATCTGCAGCTGAAGCCCAGCAAGCGCCTCAAAGCCGTCCCGTTTCTGCAGGCACAACTGGCAAACGGGGACAGGAGACGCAGGCAGATGAGGTATCATCTGTCAAGCTGCCTGCTGCCGACAGACAAAAGGATGGCGAAACCGTGACAAGCAGGCCGCAGAGCCAGAAGGCAATATGAGCTTCGCGGCCGGTGATAGCAGAAGGCCACCATGCAAGGCCAAATTCTGGTTCAGTGCCAGCCTTAACAACCCCAGAGGAATAAAAATAGCAAATTCATATCATCCCCTTTTCTAAACTGGGATCATTGTACTGGAAGACCAGCTCGCACTAGTGTAGAAATAGGAAATTGTAGGACCTCTCTGAAATGTGGTAGCTCTCTGGTCTCTTTATCTTAACAGCTGTTCATTTAGAATGCCTCTGAGCTGCAATCTCGAAAAAAAAATGGTTCAAATAAAATACGCAAATGTGTTGTTGTAATTTAAGTGTCCTTTTTTTTGCAGTTTAGTCACTCACATTCCAGCATTTCCAAAATTAAATAGAAATGTGCATTTTCTGTCACACCCAAGAAAAACTAGACACGCAGGCTTGCAGTCAGTATTTGTCAGGTTAAATATTATCTACGATTTAGAATTGTAGAAGGTAAAAGAAAGCTCATGCTGCGAGGCCTTCAGCGTTGACATACTTGCATGATGGAGTACGCAATCTAAACAGAACAATCCCTTGAGCACATATTGGAACTCACCCCATGACTCAACTTAATAAAACCACATGGAGCACATGAGTCACCACATCCTCACCCCCTCCATGCCTGCAAATTTAAGAATAGTGAGCGGGCAAAAACAGATCAACTACACACATAAAATCGATATTCACTTATACCAAATCGTTTCTCTTTAAACGACGAGGGGTCCACAATTTCCTACCAGTGCTACTAAGGGGCCACATAAGACTGGGCAATTCCTGAGAACATAAAAGACTTAAGTATTCAAATTTTTTTTATTTCAGTTTGTTCTTTCATTTAACAATGTAGCACATGTTGTACAATACTTTAATATATCTCATATATTTCATATACAAATATATCAAAGATTCTTTAAGTCAGTGACAAATGAACCATAAGTTTTTTTTGGACCCATTAAGCATCAGTAAAAAGCTCTGGCCATTATTATTACTATGTATTATTGTATTATTTTCTTGACAATTCTGTACTTTTTTCTTGTGGTTGCCGTGAGTACAGCTCAAGAGAGGTTGAAATCTGCTAGTCTCAAGATAAACAGGCACATTGGCTTGCATTTACATTCAATTGTGTCAAGTCAAATGTGGTGATCACACTGCGTCCTATTTCCACCTGCGCTGAGCCCAAAATATCTTTCCCCTCTGACCCAGTCTCAACAGTTATTCCTGTCACCACTCTTGGGTCTGTAAACACAACCCCAGAAGAATCTTTCCCCGGCCTCCCAGGCTAGTTTGGGAAAGTGTTTCCCGCTGGAGGATTGGATTAGACCCCCTCCTCAAAGTCCTTGTCCTTTAGTTTGTTCTCTCTCCCTTGGAATGAAGAGAAAGTCCCCATGTGCTGGAATAAGGAAGGCTTGAAAAGGATGGGCTCCTTCTGAGTCAGCAGGACTCGAAAGTGAGACATCAACCAGTCGCAAGGCATTTCTTGGTAGAAGAGGAAGAGAAAACGTGCCAGCAGAGGGAGGTGGGCCGACTTGTAGAGTTTGCCAATGTAGCCAAGGTTGGAGAACTCCAGCATTGCCCAGGTCGTCGTCTTAGCTTCTTGCTCCTCCACACGCTTTTTTACGGTTGTGAGGAAGTTCTTTGCGGAGGAGACGTCGTCCTCCAGCTGGAGGTAGTATCTGCCCACACCTGAGCTGTAGTGCATAAGAAAAGCATAATCCAGGTTCTGCTTGGAGCGGTATGATACTCTCGCAGAAGAATCATTGTAGTTCCTTTTTAGACCTGTAAGGGAGCCAAAGAGAAGCTATATAAACACAGTTGACCTGGATGATGATAGTGTAAAATGTTTGCGCTTAACCTGTAGTCGGTGGATAGTTTTCCTCAGGGACATGAATGACCAGCAGGTGACCTTGCTCTAGTGCTGATGAAAATTCTGATTTTATTTCCGTCACTGTGGTCGTCAGCCAGTTGACATCGGAATCTGCCAGCAGAACTACAACCACCATGGAGGAGTGCTCTTCAGGAGATGATCGAGAGAAGAGGGATACTAACGTGGGGATCAGATAGCTGCCCTTCTTCCTCTTCACCGACGATAGTCCAATGCATAGATGCCCTATCGGGAAGAAGAAGAGCATGTAACCTTTTAAATCACGTCATACTACATATCTGAGTTATTTCATTATATTTTACATTTAGAATCAATTTTACAGCCGGTTCATGCCCCCAACACCCTGAGTAATGGTTTAAGCCAAAATCTACATTGACATCAGCTATTGCGCAAACAATAACTGCTGTGGTATGTAAAGTGTTTGGTGGTATGTAAAGTGTTCAGTGGTCCATATTTAGACGAAATGGAAAGAAAACGTACTCATTTGAGTGACTGGTATCCCTGCAAGCAGTTGATAGGTCACATTGAGAGGCAGGTAATCTCCTTGCTCCACCCATGACTCCATACTGACCATCCTTTCTGCCTTCCATGCGATGTTCATTGGTTCCTCTGACCTGTTCGGGTCCTGCCAAGGAAAAACTCCATTCAAATATCATTAACTTTCCTGATATTTTAATCATCAGAGTGGTTCATCTTCCTTGTGTGTACTTACAGTGATGAATGAGTGTGAATAGTGCACCAAGTAGAAGCCCCCCGCAAGGAGCAGCAAGAACAACACTGCATGTTTCTTCTTTGAATGACGTCGCATTTCCTGTTGTGTACCCCAAAACAAAGAAATGTCCACAGAAAAAAAGTTAACAATCCCAAATTCCTCGCTCACAGTTCTCCAAGCCTGCTGCCGTTTATTTCTCCCTGCCACAGGAGCGCGCATGCCTTGTTTGTTTGAAAGCGAACGTCAGCACTATGATGTTTTCAATAAAGACATGAAGAACTTTATATTTTTCTAAAGGATTATTCTCATAAAGGATTATTCTCGTTTGATGTCTTTTAAGTTCATTCGAGTTCTGACCTTGAAGCGGGGTGCATTCAAAGACCAGTCGTACAGACGGAACACTCAATCAGGTGACCAAAAAGCAACAATATAATTAAGTGAGCTCTTTGCATAAACCTTGATGCAAAGAAACTCCTCTTTTTGGGTACCGTTACATGCTACAAGGAGTATATATCACAAAGGAGACTTTATACTTAATTGTGATCATCATTCATCCATCCATTTTGAGACCCACCAGAGTCGTGTCGGTAGCAAATTTCACTATGCGGTTGTTGCTGTGCAGTCATGCGTCAGCCGGGTGAAGAGCAGCGGACTGAGCCTTGGGGGGCCCTCGTGCTCAGCGTGATGCTGGCGGAGATTTTGTCACCAACACGTACCACCAGAGGCCTCTGACAAAGGAAGTCCAGTAGCCAGTTGCAGAGGTAGGTACTGAGGCCCACAATTTCCTACCAGTGCTACTAAGGGGCCACATAAGACTGTGCAATTCCTGAGAACATAAAAAACTAAGTATTCAATTTTTTCTTTTTGTTCTTTCATTTAAAAATATAGCACATGCTGTACAATACTTTAATATATTATCTCATAGATTTCATATACAAATGTATCAAACTTTCTTTCAGTCAGTGACAAATGAACCATAAGTTTTTTTGGACCCATCAAGCATCAGTAAAAAGCTCTGGCCATTATTATTACTATATATTATTATATTATTCTCTTGACAATTCTGTACTTTTTTCTTCTTGTTGCTGTGAGTACAGCTCAAGAGAGGTTGAAATCTGCTAATGTCTCAAGATAAACAGGCACATTGGCTTGCATTTACATTCAATCGTGTCAAGTCAAATCAAATATACCGAGTCAGGTGAAACAAATTGATATGAAAAAAAAATAAAGATGTCAAAATACCTTTGCACTAGCGGCTTGTTTACAAAAAAATGACAATGTCTATTTTTCTTGAGGTACTGCGCCTTCGTTTGAAGTTTTCCTTTGCTCAGTGATTGAACATCACCGCTCAGTATGGTCCAAAACACCAATTCACATTTGTGGAGGTGAGCTGGGCTTCGTTGCGATCCTGATTTTGCTAATGACGACCCAATCTTTCTGCCCAGCTGTAACTTGTATCCTCAAACACGAAGAAGCGGATCCATAGTTTTTATCTACTCCTTGCATCACAAACCAACCATTCTTCATAGATCCCAACTTATGAAAATCTTTGCACGATTTCTCCTCATTTGCAGTGGTGATCACACTGCGTCCTATTTCCACCTGCGCTGAGCCCAAAATATCTTTCCCCTCTGACCCAGTCTCAACAGTTATTCCTGTCACCACTCTTGGGTCTGTAAACACCACAGTTAAATGGTTGCCTTTCTCTGGGGTGCGACCCCAGAAGAATCCTTCCCCGGCCTCCCAGGCTAGTTTGGGAAAGTGTTTCCCGTAGGTAGACATGTCAGAGAAAACCTCCGCTGGAGGATTGGAGTAGACCCCCTCCTCAAAGTCCTTGTCCTTTAGTTTGTTCTCATTCCCTTGGAATGAAGAGAAAGTCCCCATGTGCTGGAATAAGGAAGGCTTGAAAAGGATGGGCTCCTTCTGAGTCAGCAGGACTCGAAAGTGAGACATCAACCAGTCGCAAGGCATTTCTTGGTAGAAGAGGAAGAGAAAACGTGCCAGCAGAGGGAGGTGGGCCGACTTGTAGAGTTTGCCAATGTAGCCAAGGTTGGAGAACTCCAGCATTGCCCAGGTCGTCTTCTTAGCTTCTTGCTCCTCCACGCGCTTTTTTACGGTTGTGAGGAAGTTCTTTGCGGAGGAGACGTCGTCCTCCAGCTGGAGGTAGTATCTGCCCACACCTGAGCTGTAGTGCACAAGAAAAGCGTAATCCAGGTTCTGCTTGGAGCGGAATGATACTCTCGCAGGAGAATCATTGTAGTTCCTTTTTAAACCTGTAAGGGAGCCAGAGAGAAGCTATATAAACACAGTTGACCTGGATGATGATAAGTGTAAAATGTTTGCGCTTAACCTGTAGTCGGTGGATAGTTTTCCTCAGGGACATGAATGACCAGCAGGTGACCTAGCTCTAGTGCTGATGAAAATTCCGATTTTATTTTCGTCACTGTGGTCGTCAGCCAGTTGACATCGAAATCTGCCAGCAGAACTACAACCACCATGGAGGAGCGCTCTTCGGGAGATGATCGGGAGAAGAGGGACACTAACGTGGGGATCAGATAGTTGTCCTTCTTCCTCTTCACCGACGATAGTCCAATGCATAGATACCCTATCGGGAAGAAGAAGAGCATGAACCTTTTTAAATTATGTCATACTACATATCTGAGTTATTTCATTATATTTTCCATTTAGAATCAATTTTACAGCCGTGGCCCCCACACCCTGAGTAATGTTTAAGCCAAAATCTATATTGACATCAGCTATTGTGCAAACAATAACTGCTGATCAGCATCCGTCAGACATGTTTGCTTTTAACTCCTGATTGTGTAACAGCCACAAGTGGGCAGCCAACGTCACAAGTATCTATAGCTTGAATATCAGATCGATACTCATTCCTACTTTGTAGTGTATTCAATTGAACTTGGGTTGAAAAGTATTTATAGTGGTGCCATCAAAATTAATAACACTTGATGCATTTGTATTATTGCAGTCGGTGGTGTGTAAAGTGTTCAGTGGTCTATAGTTAGACGAAATGAAAAAAAAAAAACTTACTCATTTGAGTGACTGGTATCCCTGCAAGCAGTTGATAGGTCACATTGAGAGGCAGGTAATCTCCTTGCTCCACCCATGACTCCATACTGACCATCCTTTCTGCCTTCCATGTGATGTTCATTGGTTCCTCTGACCTGTTTGGGTCCTCCATTCAAATATCATTAACTTTCCTGATATTTTAATCATCAGAGTGGTTCATCTTCCTTGTGTGTACTTACAGTGTTGAATGAGTGTGAATAGCGCACCAAGTAGAAGCCCCCCGCAAGGAGCAGCAAGAGCAACACTGCATGTTTCTTCTTTGAATGACGTCGCATTTCCTGTTGTGTACCCCAAAACAAAGAAATGTGCACGGAAAAAAAGTTTTTAAAAAAATCCCAAATCCCTCGCTCACAGTTCTCCAAGCCTGCTGCCGTTTATTATGCCGGTACACAACGCTATGTATGACACGCCGTCTGATATCATGAGCTTTCCGCGTTACTGTTTTATTCCTCAAGTTACCAGGCATTCTTCATTTTCAGATCTATTACACATACAATAGTACACATCAACCAGGACAGCTCTTGCAAATTCTTCGGGAGATGACAATCTACTCCTTCCGCAGTAATCTATTTAGGGGCGCGTTCGGAAATAGGCTACGAGCGCGCCCTGGTTGGTTCTCTCACCGTTCGGAAGCTCAGAGCGGTGTTGAAATGTGCCGTTTGGTTATTCGAAGTGCCTGCAGGCGCTTGGTGTGCTCCAGCAGTAACGTGGGGCGCCACTGGCTTGGAAACACTCGAAACACTCATTGGTTTAAAACAGGTGGCGTTCGGAGATAAACGAGAAGGGAGCGCAGTCTGCCTCGCCGAACACACCCACTCAAAGGGTCGTGCACAGGCGTCGTAGTAATTTCGGAACGCGCCCAAGGTCAGGCAGGGGCGGGCATAGCCAATGTGACGCCCCCCTCCATCCACTAATTCACCTCCGGGATGGATGTACGATATGATCAAGAGGCAAACCAGCTCTTCAAGCACCAAAAGTTATCAGTCGAGTAGAACAGTGATTAAAATAAAATTCAAACTTCATAATGACCCAATTGTTAGTTAATCATATCAGTCAATATTTCCTAAAACAAATACTGTATGAAAGATTTCCTGATTACAGGCGTAGCGAGTTGGGAGTCAATTTCTTCACATGACAATAAAGCAGACTTTGACTTTGATAATGATAGGACGGACACAAAGACGCCCGACTCGCTACGGCTGTAATCAGGAAATCTTTCATACAGTATTTGTTTTCGTGTAAAGACACCTGGAGCAAACCCGCACCGGAACAGGAAGAAAAAAAAACCACACACACTAAGCATAAACACATTCAGACTCACAACCTTTGCGTTGCACCACCCTCACCCATTGTGTTGCACATTCATTTCCTCTCTAAAGACAACGTACGCAGTACTGTGATGAGTATAGAGAGGAAACCCCTCAGAGCTTTGTCATCTTTTAGTTGCTGCTTTAGAGTCACCTTTACTTCTTCGATCTGTCCGTTGTCCTTTGCCAACTCGTTGCTGTCTCTCTTTCCCGATGAGTCTTTCTCTTCATTACGTACCCGTCTCTCTATTCCTCCTTCCACCACAGTTTTATTTGCATTCTCACCATCTATAGTGTCCTCCTGTGCATCTCCTGCCTCTTCGTTTGCCTTCCCAGTATAAAGTAACTCTCCCAGTATGAGTGTGCTGGAGGACGGGGCTTCGGTGTGCGTGTACAGGAAAACCCTCCAGGGGAGTGTGTGTGGTGGTGTGAAAGCCAGCGTCTGAATGTTGACAAGCTGCATTGCAGCCTGAAAGTTTTGAGGCGAACACTGAGTGACATTGCAACACCGGACGTGCTCTGTCATACAAACACCATCCTCTTCTTCCACACCTAGGAGCGGAAAAAAAAAAAAACATCCTGTAGGAAGGCCAACGAGAGATCCTTTCTTAATTTTTACTTATATTACTTTGTTACTAATTTTGATTTTGGTTGAATTTCATAAAATGTGAGTCACAAAAACAGAACAAATATGTATCGAGTGAAGCGCAGAGGCCCAAATGAAACAATCAGTGCACGATGAATGTTTTCTCATTCAATACAGTGCGTTCACTCCGGATCTAGGAGTAATCTTTTCAAAGCACAGAGACAGGTTTGTTTGGCCATGAAACACAAGGCGCACCTTTCATTAAAGATTGATAGAGGAATCAAGGTGAGGTGACACACAAAAGGTTGGCTCATTTGACACTAAAACCCTCACGATGATTAACTCAAGTGGTGAGAGTACGCCACTAAGTTACAGTTGTTTTTAGACAGGACAGGACAGGACAGACCGTGGCCTTTGTTGGACACCGTGTTACCTCGCAGCCACAGACGCTCAAACTCTCCTGCAGTTAAAGTAGGTAGCAGGCTGAGAGGGACGATGGCGCTGGGCGACGGGGCGTCTGCAGGCAATGGCGTGTGCTCGGTGACACCCTCTGAAACAGACGCATGGAAAGAAGCGACAACATTAAAGATTTATTCTTGGAACAATTGGAACCGTCAGCCGGGCCTAGAACTAATTGACGGCCATTGAAATGTACTGATGGGGGGAAAAAAGTAAAATAATAAACCTAATACGTTCTTTTAAAAAATGCTTATAAACATTAAATTCCACCAGACCGAGCTATTTCTATGGTCGTCATCAATTGTTCTATTCTTCATTTGTTGTGACATCAAACAACCCAAAAGTCAAACTTAAAACATGTCAGCGTTAATCCTCGTCATCCGGAGTGTCCAAAACTTTCTCTTCAAAGCAGCGGATACAGGGGTGAAAAAAAAAGGGGCAGAAGTGCAAATTTGACATTCCTACATTTGACTTAACATGCAAAAAAAAAAAAATCTGTTGTAGGCAAATCAATGCTCGGAACTTATTGCCATACATCTTCATTGTCAAACTCACCTGTCTGAACACTTTGAAGATGACATGAGTTCAGGGTTTCTGAGAGGTCAGAGATGGGGTCAAATGCTGTGTGTTGAGAGCTTCTGCTGTTTACTGAGTCTGTCTCCGAGGTGCTTTGCCAGAGAGGCTTCAGAGTGTTGAAGATGGGAGCCCAGTGGCTTACAGGTTCTGCCGGACGGCCAATAAGAACGCCAAGGGAGGGATCGGACCTCCGACCCTGGAGCACCTTGCGTGTCTCGTCAACTCCGCATTGCAAAAGGCGGTAGTAGAGAAGTGCCTGATCACGGACACACATGTCCGTCTCCTCATCTGAAAAACAGACAAAGGTCTGAAACACCGATATCTCTTCTGTTGAACACGTGCACAAACACACCAATGGCGTAATGCAGCAGCCTTCCAAGCATGTCTTGAGTTTCAGCCGGACGGCACAAAAACAGCCTCAAGGTGGCCGTCAGCAACTCCATCTTGACTGCCGGAGAGTTCTCACACCTCACTCTGTCAATGAATACCTCCAACGTGTAGGGGGCGCTGCAGACTCTATCGCCATAGGTTCCCAACAACCAGAGCAAGGCCTGCTTGCCCTGGCAGTAGGAGGCAAAACAGCGTTTCTTATTTAGCTCTCCTTTTAATGACACAGAAAATGTGAACTTTCGGGTTCAATTTCCAGATAGATATTTGCGTTTTGGGAATGAGGCAATAGTGTTGGGTCGCCCTTACCTGGCTGTCCTGCAGTATCTCCTCACACCCCTCCAGAGAAGAGCACACCGTTTCACTGCACTGAGGACACACCCAAACAAGGTCCCGCATTGTCTGCACCACAGCTGCAGAGTTGGAAAGGGGACCACAGTTGGCACGCTATAGCAGTCAGTTAAACTACATGACAGGTCAAACACAAATCTGGTGTCGCTATAGAAATGATAATATTACCAGATGTGATGTTGTCCTGTTTAAGCCCGAGCAGTCCAGTGAGAATCACTAGACATCTGTCGCTGTAGCTCCGCCCAATACGACCTGCAAATTGAAAATATAAGCGACTCAAGCAAATCCGTAACCTCGGCATAAATATCTACGGCAGCAATTGATGACAAAGAATCGATTTGGTTGACGGTGGCGGTTTGACTCGAGCAACAAAAGCAAAGTAAACAACGTCGTCCACGCCTTCATGTTATGCAAAGTGAGTGGCTGTTTACCGACAGCTGATATTGCAGCCTGGGCAGTGTCTGTGTTGACATCAGTGCAGTATTCTTTCAGTTCATCCAGTAATATTGCCACGTTGTCATCGTTCACCAACTCGACCAGTACCTGCGCACACAGCCGTACTCAGATTACTATCGCGAGAGGACTTGGCTGGCCCTGTTGATACTGCGATCAGGTTACAGATAATGCAAATGCATATTTAATATTTTGTGTGGATATTCAGATAAAGAGATAGATTTAGACCTGCTGTAGATGTTCCAAAATAGATATATTTAGACAAAGTTATCAAGAAAGAGAGAGTACAAGAGCGGGACCTACCTGCATCTTCCTCTGCTTGATAAAGGCTGGCTCAGCATAGCCGCAGAAGAAACGTTTGTAGTGGGCCCCCATCATGCCAGGGACAGACCTCAACAGCAACTGTATGAGGATCATAACACGTGTCAGACTTGATCAAATATATATTTAAAACTACAACAGCATATTGTATCCATCCAAGCACCAATTTATATTGTCCAAACACACACTCGCCTGGATGTGGCAGAGCGCGGTGAACCTGATTTCTCTGGACGCGCTCCCACACGCGGCCAGCAGTGGGCCCCGCACTCGTTCCAAGGCTGCCAGGCTGACTTTAGGCAAGGTCGAGCACAGGCTGAGGAAGAGGCCCAGCGTGGAGGCCATGACTGGCGGGTGGGGGCTGACCAAAGAGGCGTCCAGCATGGACAGGATGTCAAAGAGCTCGTCCTCAGACTGAGGTTGGTAGCGCTGGAGGATTTTAAGCACCTCGCTCTGACCCCACACGTCGCAATCCTTCAGCCTGGGTCCACACACAACAAAGAATTTGTTTACATCAGCTCTTAACACGTTTGTTATTTGAAATCTTGGTCAACCTGTTGAGGAGGTGATGAGCAATGGGTTTGTTGATAGCAACCCCTCCTTCCTCCTTAAGGATTTCCTCCAAAGCCCGAAGGCAGTTCACCATGACAACAGGATCCGTGTCCCTCAGAAGGCTGTACAACTCATTCACTACTGCTGCGTCTGTGCAAATGATTACCATAAAAGTTGGAGAAAAAAAGGGATCATTTTGTATTTGTGCATTAATGTCTTAACAATCAGATAAGATGGAAATAAATACTTCTGAAATTTAACTTAGATTTGCCTCAAGCTTAGTCTCACGGATTTTCTTTTTCATCCAAGCAACTCACCTATTTCAGAATTTGGTTGGAGATTGTGCAGTTTGGCCCAGCCGAGCACAGCGACCCGTCGCACACAAGCTGCTCTGTCCTTCAGTCCTGCTGTGAGAGGCTGTTCCACATACTCCACCAAACTGGGCAGCCTGAAACACAGACAAAAGTCAATTCTTTACATGATCAACTCATCCAGAAGGATGTCATGGGCAAACTCGAGTCACCTCAGGTTGGTCATGTTCCTTAAGGCCAGGCTGCGGACCATCGGATTTGGATCCTGACAGTCCTTCCTCAGTGTGTTGATGACCAGCAGAGACAGCTCTGGATTCAAAGAGGCGTAGGAGCACAAGAAGACATAGACCAGCTTCTTCTGGACAATGTCTACTGTGGCACATGCTTTGACCATCTCACTGAACAGGCTAGAGACATCAACACCCTGTGACATCAGCCTGAACCACAGGAGGGGGAAAAATGGGGAGGCAAGGGGGGAGGTGAATTGTTACTTTCAGTTTCCAGTCAATTAAGTCAAGTTTTCGCTACTGCACATTACTGTAGTCTGAAACCTGATGGAGTCTTTCATAGCGTTACTATTACTTCATAAAAACATGGAGCATTCTGACATTTTGAAATGTTTGCATATGTATCACATTAATATTGTTGCAAAGACTTAAACATTGTTCAACTTAAAAGATTCAAATATGCTGGTGCTTCAAGAGCCTGTACATTCCACCAACCTGATGACTTTGAGGATGACGTTCCTGTAACGCAGCTGGTCAGACTGGACGTGGGGGTTGGCCAGAGCTCTATTCAGGTCCCTCACCGTATCCTCACTGCCCAGGTATGGCATGGTGGACGCAGATAACCTGCGTGGTCACAAATCACTGTATTTCAAACACATGGCAGTCATATATTTCTCAAATTGAAGTTAAAAACTATCCGCATCGCATCACCTTTAACGTACGTACAGTATTTAATTCACTAATTCTCACCGTCAACTCTTCACACCTTGTTTTATGTTTTGTTTTCCCTTTGGACTTCCGTGTTTCTTCTTCTGTGATCTCTGTTGACGCGTCTGCCGCCCCCTGGTGGTAGGCGAATTCGGAAGGAAATGATATAATACTTTTACTATGCATTACGGTAACACGCCGGGGCTGCCAACCTGAGTGGGCTACCTTCAGAATAAAAGCTCACAAGTAATAAATGGGTGTTATGATTCGGATTTACATTTTTTTTTTTTTTAATGAAAGCTAGTAATTTCACTTATCCCAGGATCGTAACCAGGAAAGTTCATGTTGATTTAATAAATGACGTTAGATTACATTTGAATATGTATAACGCAATTAGGCGTTTCACTCTCTCCACCAATCACAAAAAGTTCCTGTTGAATGTAACGTTTTTATTTGCATGTCACAAAAACACAAGAAACAAATTGAATGTTTTCTTTATTACTGATTGTGAAAAGCAGGAAATCTAGCAACAGCTTTAGCCCTCCAGCAAACCAAGTCTGCCTCACTCTTCCAGTGACAGACATCCACTCCACCCAGCCCCTTGTCTGGGGTTTGTAAGGCAGAGTTTCATAAATTGGAAGAATGTGACTGACTTGGCGCTGGACGAGCAATCAGCTAAAAAAAAAAGCCATCTGTACCTGGCACCACTTGTCCAGACGAAGCTGCTCAAGCCTTCCTCTGGACTGTAATGTCTGAGCCAGACACAAGACGGACGCACAATCCCATTTGTGGAAGAAAATCATTCATTATACATTAATTTCATCCCCTATTCAAATCAAGCCAACAAAACACAGCGGCCCACGTCACATAAAAACAATCCATACATAAACACACAGACTTCCGCTGGATATTCATTTTCACCTGTGGATTTGTCAAGGATGATTTGGAATGTTATTTTCTTCATTTACTTATTTGGCATTCTTTCCAAATACTGAAGATGACCGTTTGTAAAAGGAGTCTGACATCGAGCTCTTAGTACAGCTCGATATCTGACAAGGTCATTTGTCCAACTACGACGGGGAGAAATGAAAGTGATGATCTGTGCTTTCCAGACGAGACGGGGAGCATCCTCGACATTCTCACACACACGCACACTCATAAACACCCGGTTTAAGACGAATTGGGCCCAGGCAAAGGGCTGGCAGAGTTGTTTTCCTGATTGGCCACTTGGCTTCCTCGTGGTGGAACCTCAATGATACGGGGCTTGTCGATGATGCGAGCGCGACGGTCTCCCTTCTCTACAATTCCAATGATCCAGGCGCCCTGACCTCCAGATCCCGAGCTTTGGCTCTTCATCTCTGAACAAAATTTAGCGGCCTGCTCTCTGGGCAGACAAACCAGCAGCCCACCTTTGAAACAGAGAAAGAGAGCGAGAGCATCATAAACGCAGTCGGAATACCTTGACCTTGCTTCATGCCTAAAGTATCTAAAGTAATATCACAATTTCAATCTTCGTGTATATTTCCTAGCAACAATAGTTACTGCCCGTGCTCCTACCGGATGTCTCGGATGATGTGCCGTGAACCAAATTGAATATGTTTCCGCATGCTTTGCTGACAGCAGTCATTTTGGCTATGATGGGGAGGTTATGGATGACGAAGGACACATCGTTGCGTTGTTGTGTTGCCAGATTGATGGCGTGCCCCAGCAAACCAAAGCCTGTCACGTCTGTTGCCGCGTGGGCCTGGAACTTGTGCATAAGACCTGCCGCTGAGGGAGAACAGAAATGTCGAGACAAGCAGGTATTCAGATTTGCCTACGCGTGCACGCACACTCACGAAATTTATATGACAACATTCTTCTATCTTTTAAAAACATTCAATTGGTCTTTTTTTGCCATCCCTCTGTTGAAAAGCAGATCATTTCAACGGCTGCCGCATACCTGTACGGTTAAGTGTTGCCATTGAAAACATAGCTTCCTGATAGGCCTCTTTCACTTCCTGCTTGGTGATGACAAGCTTGATCTTGTTCCACCGATCAGGCTGGTTAGACAAACAATTCAAGACAAGAAGATGCGTAGCCTCAGAATACTCGTAAAATGCGTCAAATCCCGTTTGACTGCGCATTGAGTAGTACCGACCTGCTCGAGCCACTGGTGAGCATTAACAGCCACTTGTGTCCCCAAAGGCTTTGTGAGGACCAAGACGTCACCTGGGACAGCACCGTCTGGCCTGGAGAAAAGAGGAAGTTATTTTGCACATGTAAGAACGATCAAACAACTGAAGAAACTTTTCCGTTGACACATTTGTGCTTACATGATAAAATCGTTGGGCTGGCAAACAACCGAGGCCACTCCCCCTACAATGATCCATGGATTGATCACCGTCTGGCCGCCTGTCACCGAAGTCCCTCCCTCCTCGGCAGCATCGCGGAATCCCCGAATCATGAGCGGCATGACGCGCTCGCGGTCCTGCGTCATATATGTATTGTGATCGCATGAGCGAGGCTTTTTAGTTTATCTCCTACAAAATTCAAGCGAGAAAACAAGTTGAGAAGTATGACCTTGTCATTCATCTTCTGGCTAACACTGAGCAGCATCAGCATGTTGTCGCACTCAGTGATGCCCATGGCGTAGAGATCACTGAGGACATTGGCACATGCAATCTTGCCCTGGAAGACAAAGGTCAAACTAATCATTTAAAGATCATAAGAATAACTAACATTCATGACTGTAGATGGCTAGAGCGGTTGTCAATAGGGATGCAGGTGAACTGGAGAAATGTGCCAACTATGCCTTGGAGGGCAATCCTCACCATCATGTAGGGATCCTCCACAAGTGGGTAAAAGAAATCTGTTGTTTGGACTAAAGACAGCCCGCCGTGCCTTAGAGGGATCACACAGCAGTCCATTCCCACTCCTGAAATTAGACAGGGCCGAGAAATATGAATTTATGTTTCACATGTTACTGTGCATGGAGCAACATTGCAAATTGTGACTTAGCCTTTTAAGGGCCAGATATGATTAGTAAGTTTCACTCAAACAATTTGTAGGCAATAACGCTACACTCAAGCCAAACGTGCACAGTGGTTATGATAATAATTTCTTAATATTTGTTATTAACGATAATATTGTGCGCCCTCTAAAGACTGACATCTGGGGACGAGTCCTGTCAAACTCCACGTAATTTAGTGAAGAAAAGAACATGATGGCGCAGAGCATGACCAGATTTTAAATTATGCTGACTCATGCTACCTTGTAAATTGTTTTTCTTTTGTTTTGTTTTTTCGCTTGCACATTTTTGACTGCATAATTTTTGGGGCTTGAACCGTGGCCAGAAACATTTTGATCCGTGACATAAGAGCACACGTTAGCTAGCCCCTTTAGCTACGCTAGCTAACAAAGTCAGGCATCGCGGTGCTAGTTTGCGCAAGATCAACGGTTTCCTACCAAGCCGAGGCCCGGCGGGCAACTGTTGCGCGAACTCAGATGCGTTGTCTCCATCTTTCCCTGGCCCGTCGGTCCGGTTTGACTCGAGTCCCGTCAGGAGTTTGAGCAGAGCCTCCTGCGGGACCTTACAGCCTCATCCTTTCAAGTCCGAGTAGGCAGTGAGACGAAAGCCTCGCTCCAAGCCGTGTTCCTCGGGGTTGAAAGGCTTGTACCCAGGGGGAAAACATCCCTCGGTTCCCATCGCTTCTGTTTGGGCAGGCGGGGAGGTTGAACCTGACATGTCGGTCTGGGGAAACCTTCAAGTTCTCAACGCGGGCGGAGATGAGACATGTAATTAGAAGGTTAAAGTTCACGATGAATGGAAGAGCGGGATGAGCGTCTAGTGTCAGCGCGCGCTAACAGGAAACGATAAAACAACTTTATATTATGTCAAAATAAAATATTAAGGTGACCGCACAACTGTTTAATGACGCTAAATTGTGCACATGGTTCCAAACGATCGGAGATAGTATAAAGAACATTGTTTTAGCGGACTCAAATATAAGCATACATGAAAGTTAACATTTTACGTGAAATAATCTCATTTTGTAGTTATCTTATTTTGAAAGCAATTCTTAATTCCCGAATTTCATTTGCTCAACCGCGTGGGTAAAATGTCAGAGCTGAGAGTAGCACAAGAGCTGTACAGAACCACAATATAGAACATTTACAATATTAATTTTGAAAACATCGTAGTCTAAACAGCCTACACACATTTTTCAATATCAGGGGCGCGCGGGCATTTAAATTATATATAATTTTAACTTATTCTGAACGAATAACAGGTCGATAATCATTAACACTACGTTTCTAATAAGCCTAGTCAAAAAATGTATCTTATATGATTGTGTTATTTTTTGTTGTTGTTTATAAGCAGCAGTTAGCAGCATCACGTGTGAGCCTAAGAACTGATTTATTTCAGAATTTATCAACAGATTAAAACAACTTCCACTTCACCAACAGAGCATCCATCATTACAGACAATAATCACAAAAACATTGACCTCAATGCGCTTACATTCAGATAATTGATAGCTACAGGGAGAAGTACACAATAAAGGTCCTCTGTGATGTAATTAACAGTATACACAGACACAGTACAAAGAGAATGGCTACTTTGTTAACCAAGAATCAAACCATCTCTAGTACAGATATGTTTTGAGGTAATGCAAACATTTATGACCAAAACATACCATATTTGAATATACACCTTAATTTAAAGCTCACTAGGTTATTCGCTCACGTTACCCTTCAGGGAGATGGGGGGGGGGGGGGGGGGGTTATTCCACTGTATATTTTAAATATCTTAGGTTCAAACAATGGATGACAATTAAAGGACATATTTAATCCCACACACATCAGCCATTCCTTTCTTAGGAATGGCTACCTCTGCAGAGTAAAGAAAAACAAAGAAAAAAGACATCAGGCACTGAGTGCAAAAGCACATCTTGTCTGCCGAGCTGCAGGCAAATAATTACATGAAAAAAATATATAGGAGGGGGAACCGGGGAGAAGCAACAAACAACACAAGAGGGGAAAAGACAGATATGAGGAATGGAAAAGCTACAGCAAAAAGTGAACGGGTGGACCAGGTCCAGAGGAATACGATGCTGCCGTTACTTTTTTCATTCACGAGAACTGTCCTGTGTTTGGCACATCTTCATTTCATCATCGTCGTTTTAAGTTTCCGTGTTAGGTTAACTTGATTTCACGTGTATTGCATTTAAATGCAAGTAAGGTGCGACTACAAAACGTTGATTCCAGCGACACATCGAGCTGGATAGGGACCACCCCCGCCTCCCGCCCCCATCTACACCGTTCAGCCATATCACTATAACTTTCAGATTAATACTGTTTGGGAGCTGAAACAGCTCCGGCGTAAACTCCGTAAAACTTCTGACAGTGTGTCACGACGGCAAACGATTAACAGCGGCCGGGTTGCCAGTACATCTGAAAGGAACTCGGCTGGATTGAAGTGCATGGACTTTGGATGCACCTTGGATCTTGGTGTTAGACAAAAATAAAAGTCACATCCCTTTGGCAGACACTCACATTCTTTACAAGGGTAATTGGCACTACTTAGTAGTAGATGCCCGTTCTGTTGTACAAATTATCGAGGGAGCGTGCCAAACTCTCCAGTTGCCCAGCAAAACTGTTCCGGCGTGAAGAGCCCCCATACTGCATGTCTAAGCAACAAAACAGGACAGTCATTTATTTAAAAAACAAAAAAAACAAAAAAAACAAAAACAGTGCTTTAGTACCTTTGTGTTCTGCAACATTGATCGACTGTTCCCTGCAAATATATCGATTACATTTAGCACCTACGATCCTGCTGTTGGGTCACTTGATGCCCTTTTCCTTCGATCCCGTGTGGTGCGTACGAGTCCCTCCTCCACAGATCTTGATTCAATCAAATAAACCGTGAGGGTAAAGTGGCGACATGCCAAAGTCTAAAATTTTAATCGATGTCAAGACTGAGAACGTTGTTATTCAGTTCACCTATCAGTGATTATAATGGTACGTCTGGTCGATTATTGAAGGGAAGATGAACTCTGTAATCTGTTACTGTATGCAGTCCATAACGTGGATTTGCAGAGTGTCCATATCTGGAGCCCGATATTGGCACTTGGGACAACATAATTCTGGCAGATCTTCAACTCCTGCTGCTCCTTGATTACCAGGCGGCCCCAATCCTGGATTACGGTACAAGGATGAAAGGGGCGCCGTGTTGAACACTCCGGCAGAAAATCCATCTGATAAGCACAAGCATTCAAAAATATTTTTGCGCTGTACTGCTACATTCTCCGTCAATGTAACAAGCCAACTTAATCACAAACGTCCCCCATGTCAAGTACAGAAAGAATGGTGTTTTTTTTTACAACATTATTAGAAGTAATAATGTACCTGGTGGAGGAGCAATGTGTGGAACTCGCGCTGGAAAGTCCTCCTGATGCCTCAACTTCATCTGCTCCATACGTGCCCTGAAACAGTATGGGTAGCTTTATGAACCCACTTAAGACATCAATCGAAGATTATGTTGCATGCACAAAAAAGCAAATGCAGATGTTTGATGTCATTTTAACCAGATTCACCAAGGAGACAAGCAAGCAAGGGGTATTTACCGGGATGAAGCTTCCTGTTTGAGCCTGTCAATCTCAGCCATGGCATGAGTCAGCTGATCCTGCAGCTCTTCTTTTTTTTGGTTTAGTTTTTCTCTCGCTTCTCGTTCTGCAAGGAAGTCTGCCTTATAGATCTCAGCCTGAACACAGTTTAAGATGGAGGAGAAGCAAGCTTTACACAGACGAAATACAAAAAAACACTCTAATTGATGAAAGTCATGTGTCAGTTGGACAGGAATGTACGACTAATGGTTTATGAACCACCACAACAACATTCAGCTGACTGATGTGTGTTCCTGCTTAACCCATGACAAAAACACTATGGCAAGTTTTGACATGGTGTACTGTGTGGGTTTGGAGCTTTTTGACCCATTTCAAACGTAAGAATAAATGTCTAACCCAACTCTATAAATAAGCACACCGTTAATCATGCCCATCGAAGAGGCCATCGACTGAACCTGTACCTGCGCGGTGAGGACAGGAACAGTCTCCAGTGAGCCCTTCTGTTGCTCTACCTCCTCCTTTAGCTTGTCAATCAGGTCTTGCTTCAAGGCCAGCGCTCTCTCTGCCTCCTCCAGGCGGCTGCACAGATCTCCTCCCTGGAAAACGTGGGTGGCACAAACATTCACATGCTAAAAGTACAGCAAGTTACATGATTAAGGGGTTTATTGTTCAATTTACTTTACCTCACTCTTGAGTATGGTATCATAGTCTCGAAAGAGACACGTGTAGGCATGCTGAAGCTGTGTCAGTTTTTTCCTAAGAGGGTAAATGAATACCAGAATTTAATTACACTTCATAACTTGCTAGCAGATTAACAACTAAACATCTCTCCCAATATTTTTGTGATTTAAGATACATTACATTTATATTCAGATAATCAAGTAGATCATTCACAGACACAGTATAATAAAATTAACCATCAGTGGAAACTCGAATTAACAGGAACCAATAGACAGTCCACTCAAAGTGCAAAGTGTGTTAGTTCCACAATTAGCTGTAATTCGCCACAGCGCCATCAACAGAACACGTGTTTTTGCATTACATTGCTCTCATACTAAATAGAATAGGCAAACAGTAGACCAATGACAACGATTTCTGAAGTGTGTGTGTGCCCACTTTTCCTCGGTGACAACATGTCTCTCTGTCTTGAGGGCTTGCTCCAAGCTCTGAATCTGCAACATAAGCTTGTCCTTGTTCACATGATGCTGATTCCTCTGCTGCTCCAGTTCGTGCTCTGCCACCTGCAGCGCTTTCACTTTACTGCCCAATCTGCACACAAGTACACCATATGAGCTCACATTCTTGTCAATCTCAAATACAACTTGGAGCGTCTGCATACTTGTCTTCCAGCATTTTTCGTTCTTGCTCGCTTTTTTCCAGGCAGCTCTGCCTCTCGTTGAGTTCTGCTAAGAGAGACGTTGCCTGAGCTTTGAGAGCCTCACAGTCCTTGTCCTTTTGTTTGAGCGTCGCCTCGGTTCTGTCACGCTGAGCGGAACTCTTCTGCAGGTTTTTCACCTTCTCCTCCAGTTCGCGATACCTATTCATTATTGAATCCTAATTAACTTAATGTTCATTTACACAAGGGAAAATAGACCAGTTAAGAATTCTAATACATGTTTGATGGAATCAAATTATGCATACATCTGAATTAGGCATAAGTATGATGACTCAGTGAGGATTCGAAAGTAAAGAAATCCCAATTTTCACAGTTTCCAAATTATTTCTCTTTTAAGAAACTCAATCTTTTGCACAGTTTGAGCAAAATATCTAGCATGAAGGTCATTCTAATCAACATTAGAATAGAGAATGAACATGTATGGAGAATGGGCATAAATAACTTTGCTCATGGAGGTTTAAGTCAAGATGTAAAAAAGGAAAACCATACTGTTGTTTGGAAATTTTATCTCTTTAAAAAAAATGGCTTGTGTCACGACCGCTTAGAAGATATGCGGTGACCAAATTAAAGACATGTTATGGTTTTGGGCCTAACTGTTCACAATGTTTGTAAAGCCACACAGACAAAAGCGGGAACAACAGCCACAGTGCAGACCAGTTAAGACATGCATTTGACCAGAAAGAAAAGCCACACAGAGCTGTGAGCTCACCTGCCCTGCGTGGCCTGAAGCTGCTCTGTGAGTTTAGCCAGACTAGAGCTGGTGCAAAGAACAAGAATGAAGGGAGAAGCAAGAAGATGTAGCAAAAATAAGACTTTGATTAATTACAAGAATAAAAACCCAACACGACAAGCACTCTTGGAAGATCCCAAGTGCGTACAAAGGTATGATTAGTTGAACAGCGCTGTTGACACACTGGACATTTTAGTCGTGTTAAACTGAAAATCTGGAAAAGAACTGTCATAAATGATCCTACCAGTCAGAGGAGTGCTGGGCTTCGCTGCGATGTTGAACAACCTCCTCTGTAGCACTGCTTGCCTGTCAAAGACATCCAAGTAAGCCTTTCGCACTAGAATCCAAACTTGATATTCTATCAGTAACTATCAGTAATAGTTTTAGGATAAGACTAATGGTAATTCATTTATTTGTACATGCAAAACTCAAGACGAAGGGGCCCGAAAAATATTTTGCGTTTGACAACACTGATTCTACTTTGTTCACAGTCATGCTTTTGGTGCAAGAAGTGCACATCATTGGGAACATGCTTTGAGCTATGGAATCAATTCATCAGCCCACCCAAGTTCACGGTGTGCAATTTGGGCCAAAGCGGATCACGGTTACCTGTACTTGGGCCAGTTTGGCCGCCAGCTGGTCAATGAAGCGACGCATTCGCTCTCTTTCCTTTTCGCCCTCGTCTCTCTGTCGCTCCAGCTCTTCATTTTTCTTTTTCAGATCTCGCATGGCTTCCTCCAGCTTTTCTTTGTGGATCTTCACTTGCAGGAAGTCATTTGCACCCGGAACGGGCTGTAGAGAGAGACATGCACTGTGACAGAATTCTGAATGAGTTGCGAGGGAGCTATTGGATGAAGATGAAGTGGATTAGAGAGGAACCATATACAAGTATCGGTGAACTTCTAATTGATAGGATAACGTGAGATAATGCCATGATAGTATCCAATCGTTTAAGGGGTCCATTCATATGAAAACTTGGCTTCCAGCAACACCAGAAATAGCCACAAAGCCCAAATGGCCTTGAGCTGGATGTGTAGCACTAATTCTTCCCCAAAAGATGGCACTGGTAGTGTAGTGCTACATGCTGATAAGGATAGTTTGCATCAACAGAGCTAACAGGGATCCATTTTGTTTTGCACTTGACACTCATATATGCTCATTAGATGGAAATTATACAAATACACTCGATCCCACAGCGCATGCTGCGGGTGTCCCTTCAACTCTTACTAAGCTACGAGGGGGAGTTGTCTGTGTGTGCTGATCTGCTTCCTCCACTGTTTTCTTTTCCCGTTGATCCAAGATCTGGAAGAAAAATGAGAGGAACTCATTGAATAAAGTTGCTTGTTTATTATAATTTTTACTGTAGCGCTTCCCTTGATGAATGTTTATTTTTTCTCTTTTGTTTATTCATGAACAAATAGGGACAGGTTGGTAATGCGGGGAAAGCCTGGGGACGTTTTTCCTACATATTTTGTCGAAGCTACTTGGTCCTCTGTTTCAATGATTCCATCATGGTGTAAAAGAACCAACCTGTGGCTGATCAAGAGGGCCATTCTTGGTTGGAAAAGAGGTTTCAGTCTGGCTGGAGCTACAACAGTGGTTGGATGAGGAGGCCGGTCCGTTCACCAGGCCTTGTAACGAGTGGTTCTCCTGTGCCAGCCTTTCCACCAGCGCCCTGGCCTCTTGGAAACGACAACTGAGAAATTCCCTATCTTCCCTTGTCTTTCTCTGCCAACCCTCCATCTCTTCACAGCGCTGACGCAAGGCGAGGTTGCTTCGCCGTAAGGCATCTAAAAGACAGCGTGATGGGAAAGGGCACAAGTTTTCAAATGGATGCACATAATGCATATTCCGTCGAGGTGACTGATCAAAACGTCAATTCTTGAGAGGTAGTTTCAAAATTAAAAAACGTAAAACCATGTACATACTCAACTATAGCTTGGCGGTACTGTCTGTGCAGCTCTGCTTAGTTTTCTTTGTCTTACAAAATCACCACAAACCACAATATCCTTGAACACAGTTTCTGCAATGCACTGTCTCGGAAATCATGAAAACTTATATAATCAAGGTGTTAAGCGCACCTAATACAATGCAACAATGAAGTATTATATTTTGTTTGTATTTTGCATCTGGTAAGGGAAGTTTGAAAACTATGATTTGTCAGGCAAGTTTTTGAACATTTGGACAACGACATTTGATAATGCCAGTCACAGTAAAATAAACAAAAATTTCATCACACAACTGTCATTGATACATTAGCACAACATAAAGTTGATGAAAAGAAAAAAAAACCCCAGCACTTCTCGACTTTCTAACGACCAAATATGTCTGGTGTAGTATAGCTCCAAGTAATTAAATGATGAAAAATATTTATCGTACATGTAACTTACTACTATTTTAAAGACCAATATTGTTGTGACATACAAAATAATAATAATAGGAATCACGTTATGTCAAAATAAAGATGCCACAGCTACGTGGGGGTTAAAGGAAAGACAAGAAAATATGGAGTTGATCCCCATCTGCCAGTACAACCTTGTTTGTTAATCAAACAGCAGTACGTACCTCTGAGCTGCTGGTTGTCTCCGAGCAACCTGGTGACCACTTCATTGGCTGCCAGCTCAGGTGGGACCCTGAGGGCCCCCCCACTATCATCTCCTGACATGTCCCACTGCAGTGGGCCATCAGGTTGGGGCTGCACCATCCCTACAAGCACATGTAAACACCCATCAATACCCAATCTCGCTCAAACAATAAATGTGTGCTAACACGCCATTTGCGTTCACCGAACCCTCCACCACACCGGACTAGTTCCCTGAACCATAACATTTGTAACGCTACCATCAGCACGGTGTCAACATGGATACAAAGAACGGCGATGAAAGAAAACATTACGTCATCCCCAAAACAGTGGAGGAAAACGCGGGACTGAGAAATATGCCTTGTTTCATTGTTACATATTTTAACATGGGGAAAAAGTCAAGTAAAATAAATAAAACTAAAGTTGTAATATTCCGATACTAATTATTCGCTGGACAGTCGTGTCGCGTACGCCTTGATCGTCATCGTGTAACGATTCCACACAGTAGTGAAACAATGTATAAACTATCAACAAAAACTTAAGCATATCTTTATAACGAAACACTGAGGCGTTTTGTGTTACCTTTTATTCTTTTCCAGTGTTGTTATCCAGATAATCAGACAGGCAGTCAGGGAGTCGCTCGCGAAAAACCTGAGAGAAACCCAGCTAGGTGGTCTATCCAGGCAGGCTAATGCTATACAGGTAGCAATTTAGCTTACACGGCTAACAGGGGGAAATGACTGCTTCGGTTTTCAGAAGCACTCGTTGACAATTCAAGAACCGGACATTAATAAAAGGGACGACCTCCAGTTAAAAATATGCTCCTATATTTTCTTCTTCTCGTAAAACGTTGTGCGTGGGACGACGTTAAAAGTAAAACACATGACAGGGCCAGTGTTGTTAGTAAAGGTGATTAATCTTTGACCCCGAGTTTTGATTCTACGGCAAAACATTTTCGGCGAACAAGAGATTTCCAAATTTGTGGGGAGGCATCTCTTTATTTGTGTATTGTGTGTAGTAGTATAACCACAATATAGAAAGAACACTGTTTTCCTTTGCTTGCTGGTTCCTGGACTTTGAGGTATGTGAAGAGACAAAACTCGGGGCAAAATTACATCTTTAGAGGAAATCCCCTTCCTTCTTCCGCATTAGGTGTCTACGTCACTTTCACACAGCTACTCTGCTCTTATGGTGGAAGAGCCTTCTTCGATCAAGATGCTTACCGCCACCACGGTTGGACTTTTGATAGTAGCTTGGATTCATCCAAGCTATGCACTCTATTTCCACATAGGAGAGACGGAGAAAAAATGTTTCATCGAGGAAATTCCAGACGAAACCATGGTGATCGGTAAGACATTGGCTTTGTCGTTCGGCAAAGCTAGCTTAAGCCATCTGGCTTGCTTTGAGCCAGTGAACGTGTTAAGATGACTGTAACAATCGTGTTGTTCCCGAATTGCGATTCTCTATTATTGCCCAGAAGATTTTTATTAATCATTCGCACCGATTCTCCATTTAAACACTTGAATGTTTCAAGGCAGATACTGGACTAATTGTGGCGACCGGTTTCGTGACATTGCGTAGGACACGTGGATTATTCACCTGCTCTTTTTTTTAAGGATGATCCACTCACTGACAGTTGACTTTTGTTTGTTTTATTATGTCAGCGTCATTAGTATTAATTATATAAATTAATGCGAGCGGCATGCCAAGAAATCAACAATAAAGAGCTCTATGTGAAAGTGTGCTCAATTCGAAGTGACTTGATTAAGTTTTCATAATAAAAATTCAACAGATGTGTTCTCGGTGGCACTTAGGTTCAGGGTCATCTTATCTTGCAATAAATATTGTTTGCTATTTTAACTGCTCAGAAAGTGCAGGAAAACTCGTTTCAATTCATGAGGGGGTTTAGTAGTCTGCAGACTGTGTTCCATGATATAATGACTTAATGAGGTGCATTTGTCTCTTTACAGGAAAGTACAGTACTCAGCTTTGGGACAAACACACCAATTCCTTCCTCCCATCCACACCGGGACTTGGAATGCATGTTGAGATCAAGGATCCTGAAACAAAGGTATGAAAAGAACATTAAATATTCAAACAAATGTTGATTATCAAGTTTAAAAAAATGCCGTTCAAAGGTAGATTTGTGAAATTTTATTTGTGAAATTAGTGACTCACTACAGCAAGCCCTGATGGGACAATCACAAATATTTAGATAATGATGGTGAGTATGTTGAGGTGTTCTACTGTATTGCAAAAATGTTCTTGTCCGATCATTTCAGGTCATCCTGTCTCGTCAGTATGGGTCAGATGGTCGGTTCACCTTCACATCTCATACACCAGGAGAGCACCAAATATGTCTGCACTCCAACTCAACCAAGATGGCGCTGTTTGCTGGAGGAAAACTGGTAGGACCCAGCTTCTGATATTTTCTCATCCAACCTCTTATTTGATTACTTTGGTTGGAATCAGCTCAAGGGTTTGGAAACTATACACAGTCTGTTAGCCTGTGCATTTCTAACTGTGACCTTCCCAATGTTGCAGAGAGTCCATCTGGATATTCAGGTTGGCGAACATACCAATAACTACCCAGAAATTGCAGCCAAGGACAAGCTGTCCGAGCTGCAGTTGCGTGCCAGACAGCTTCTTGATCAGGTCGAACAGATCCAAAAGGAACAGAATTACCAAAGGGTGAGTGATACATCGAACAAGCTGCTAGCTTGACTTTTCTTCGCTCTCCAGTGCCTAAAAGGATGTGTCTTTGCACAGTATCGAGAGGAGCGCTTCCGTATGACCAGCGAGAGCACCAACCAGCGCGTTCTCTGGTGGTCCATTGCCCAGACGCTCATTCTCATCCTCACGGGCATATGGCAGATGAAGCACCTCAAGAGCTTTTTCGAAGCTAAGAAACTGGTTTAGCCGGAGAGTGAAGACAAGCAGCGATGGGGAGCGACAGACACGACACCTATGGACAGACTTGAATGACTGGAACCAAGACTTGCCACGCAAGAATTTAGGCAGATTTTTTTGTTAAGTAGCGGCCATGAATGAAGACGGAATGTGCGAATTGAAAAAGGCAGTTGTCATTCTTTTATAAGAGAACGACATCTCAGTTGCCTTTCTTTTTTTTTTCTTTTCTTTTTTCATTGGATTGACAATACTGGGCATCATTTGGTTACGTGTAAAGCAGATTTTAAAGGATTTTTTTTTTTTGGGAAATGGCTTCTTTGGGGTTCTGTAACAAGTATACTTTTAAGAAATTTCCCTTTTTCCAGCGTCTCATTTCTGTTTGGACTTGCACTTTGAGGCAACAAGCTGCAGAGTAAGGCATTTAAACCTTGTGGAGATGTGTGAAAGACAAACAAGCCACACCCACATTCGTAAACCACTACTGGTACATAATTATTACTATCAATGTGTAAATCCGTATGCTTTGTCTGACAACAGCATTTTATTCATTTTTTCCTAAATATTTCTAAACGTCACAAACTGAAACACAAATAAGCCACACCCACATTCATCAGAAACTTCATAGTTCCGACTTTACAATTACACAATAAAAAAAAAAAAATCTGATTTTTAGAAGTGTCTCAAAGGGTTTGAGGTGTTGCAATCTTACTTTGTTCTGAGGTTATTGTCTAGAAGTTGTTTCTGTGATGTTCATGCAGTTCTGTTGTCAGAACATTCTAGCTGGTTGGTATGTGGATTTTCGGGAGGGTGAGTTTTTGTTATACTGTATCTTATTTATTTGTATGGGAATACCACAAGATCCTGTAGGTTCAGTTTACTTTTTTCCATTGATTGATGGGGAGTCATAAGGGTATGGATTCGTCAGTATGAAGTTTGAATTTTAAGTTACTGATTGCAGGTGTTTCATTGAATACGTCCAACTCCATAGGTGCGCTACAGTCAACCATAAAATGTTAAGTCATGTTGTCATCTCCTTGTGCTTAATAAAGACATTTGGGCTATAAAAAGAGTTTGAAAGCACTGCTTAACAAACATAGGTTAAAACAAATACACCAGCAACAGAGATATTTCTAAAAGTTTATTGCTCTGCTTAGGTGTCCCTAAGAGCACGATTCTAAGCACTGATTAAAGAGGAAGTCAAGTCAAACATTTCTTGCATTCTATGAGGTCCCATTTGTCTAAACAGGATTGAGATGAATATTGCCTTTGTGGAATATGAATTAAGTAACAAAATTCATCTGGTTTTATCCCTCTCGGGGAGCGGCCATTTTGCCTTGTGCTGCCGAATGAAAATGACATCACAGCGCAGGATGTCACGTTTAAATGACATAGGCACATGGAACATATAAAGACAATTTTGATTTGACTTCCTCTTTAAATGCTCGACTGTAGACATCTTTCCACCACAATATTTAAAACCATCGACAATGACAGAATCTTTTATGGTAAGACACCAACTGGTATGGTCCTAGCTTGTGAAGACAATCCCTTTACGTAGCTCCCCTTGCACCACATATCACAGCTAGCATTCCTTCTGATTTACTCAAGAGACGAATGAGTACAAAAAAACCTCAACACTAAATACACAAAAGTCATAAAGGGATGAGAGATTTATTAAGTGAAAAGTCCCGCTGCACCTGCACAATAAAACCTGGAAATAAATCCTCACCAAACTCCAGCTCGATTCGGTTTATAGAGAAAATGAAAACAGAATTTTATTCGGTTACGGTTGTCTTCTAACTTCTAGCACAGCTCGAAGGTGACAGACGGGGGTACTATACCATTTAGTGGCAAAAAATATATAGATTTTATTAAAATATGCAATAATTATGGAATCTTAACCCAATGTGTGTGTGGGAATTTTCAGCGCTCTTCTTGTTAGCACATTTTATAGTTGTATTGTTTCTCTTACAAAGGAAATTGACAACTTATTAGTGTTCAGACTGTCAGATGCTGCATTTTCTTAGCGGCTTCTTCAGACACCTGCTTGGCTGTTTTCTCCGGGCTGGGAGCCGGACTGGGGGCGGGACTGGGAATCGGAGTGTTGGCTGCGCTATTGGGATACTCCCTGTTGCCGAAGATGATGCTTCCCACCCGAACGTTAGTTGACCCAACTTCAATCTGCAATGCAACAGCGTCAAAGCTGATCAAGAGTTCACACTGAAAAACAATTCATGGTTTGTCACATAATCAATGGAAATTAGCCAAATGCTAATCACTAATATTTAGCATATCTAGTGTTGCCTATCTTGCTTCCTTTTTTTTTTTGCAAATTTCTTTTTTTGGGGGGGGCGGTCCTCATGTGAGTTTTCTAGAAACGGACCTGCATATTTTCTGCTTTCATGCCCAGATCTTCTTTCATACCATTTTTACTCTCTAACGCCATCTTGTGGCAAGCCTTGGGACTCAGGGAAAGAAGGAAAACCGCTTTGCTTTTGTGAGATAGATTTAGTAATTTAGTTGTACTTGTTTATTCAAGCACCGAGGATGCGCCGAGACTTATGATCGCGTGAAATCCTAATCCTAGTACAACTACAGTGAAAACAGATTGGTGACACTGGTCCAGTTTGTTTTCATTTTTAACATCCAGGGCAAGTTCACTTCCACGATATTCATGACATCTCCTCTTTGTTCTATGTTGTTGTCACAACCCCCACAAAGACAAAGCATATAAAGATTCGTGGAGATGAACTTTATCCCTTTTTTCCCCCCAAATTGCCCAACCTTTAGAACATTCGACCGTATAATTAAAAGAAGGAAAATAATTGTTTGTAATGGTCGTTACTCACGGCATGTTCAAAATCAGTGGACATCCCCATGCTGAGCTCCACCTCATCCAGAGGCAGCTTCAGACTGTCACAAACCTCTTGTCGCCGGCTCAGAAGCATCTGTGAGCAAGCAAACATCATTTAAGGGGCTAAAGAAGGAAACCGTAGCGACAGTTTGGCCTGTGACAAGTAAGTTTGGATGGACAAATGTATACATTTGGAAAAAAAAAGACCCTCAACAGCACAATGTACCTGAAAGTCTGGATTTGGGCCGAGGGTTAGGTCGTAGCCGTAACGTCCAATGGTCATGAGTCCTAAGAACTGCAGAGCAGAGCACTGTGACACGATGTGCTTGACGGTATTGACTGCTTCTTCTGGCGGGAGGCCGTATTTACCTACGTTTGCACATTGACGTGCACACGTATCAATTTTTCACGTATCAAAGTTTGACGATGAGTAGAATACACAGCTAACGAGTCAACACTCACTCTGTTCACCACTGGTGTTGATCTGCACCATGACCTTTAACCTCTGCGTGCTCGCTCCTCTGATACGCAGCCATGAGCTGTTGACCTTGTCTGCCAGTTTTGCAGAGTCAACCGTCTCAACCAAGAACAAATTTGGCACACCTGGGGAGAGGGAGACTTAACCAAACGCACATTTCAAAACCCAAATGCGACAGTTAGCCTTTACTCACCCAAGAGTTTGTTGACATTGTTCTTCTGTAGATGACCAATAAAATGCCACTTGATTTCTGGGCATGATTCTAAAATCTGAAATATTGGATTATTAGAGTAATACAGAAAATGTGCTCTGTAAAAGATGTCAACTCACCATAGGATCTGAAGCTTTATCCACAAGTTCATTAACCTGGTGTTGAGATACAAGCATGTAGTTGATTTATTGTCAATCAAAGGGATAAAAAAAAGACTCACATAGTTTTCTCCAAAGTTACGCTGGCCTTGGTTGTAAGCCTCCACCACCATCTCGGGAGGTTTGGTTTTGCTGACAGCGACAAGTCGAGGTGGCACAGCTGGTAGCGTCTGAGGAAAAGATAGTGTCCTAAGCAATGTACTCTTGTGATTATTGCAATATTGAAGTCTCTAAGTTTGTTTGTTTTTGGTCTATATGTGCCGACTGGCGACTAGTCCAGAGTGGAAGCAAGCACGGACGAGTTCTAAGTAAAAAGTAACATTTTGTTTTTCCATTGCGTTGCATTAGCGCATCATATCATGGTCTACTTCTATCTAATGGACTGATTGATTGGTGACAGCCAATCAGCACGATCGATAGTCACTGATGGCTAATGTCATTTTGCATAGTGATCAATGGCCTCATTCATTCAAATCAGGCGCACGACGAAATATTGAGGTGCCACCTCCACCACGCGTGGTCTTATGAGCCCCACTCGTTGACATTTGACAACCTTACATAACCGAATATGGCAACACAGCGCCACTTTCGGGAAACCACGTGAGAGCGGCGCGACCCGCTGGACTTACCCGGGCCGTAACGTACCTTGGATCGTCGGGATGCAGCCTGGTTGACCCGCTGCACCACCGACTGGAGCGCCTTGCCTACCTCCTCCGACATTGCTATTTTCCACATGACGTCGAGAGGCTGCGGCGTGCGACGTAATAGTCTACGTCTTCTGTGACGACAATTGTCTTTCAAAATAAAAGCTAGTCGGAACAGGAATCTTCTTCTATTGGTTGTCACTTGGTGGTTAGCAAACAACGTAATGGCGCGACAGCGCCGACAACTGTTCGAAAGTTTGCTCCCTGGCAAAAACTACCATCACTCTAGGACAGGGGTGGGCAAACTTTTTGACTCGCGGGCCAAACTGGGTTCTAAATTTGGACCGGAGGGCCGGACCAGGAGCAGATGGTATAGGCGTTGTGTGAAGTCATATAAGCGACCTGTAAAGGTCATTGCATAGAAGATCTTGGCCTTTAGTAGGTAGTAAAGCATGGATATTCCAAACAAGTTTTTTGAAAACAAATGCATTTATTAACAGCATTAAAAAAAATAATAATTCACTAAAAAACTGCTATCAGTGATTCTCATAAAACACGACACTGTTATTATGAATAACAATCTCCATCACTTCAGTGCCTGCAGGTCAGATTAATGAAAGATGTTTATCTTATGGGATCACATCAAACGGCAAACATACTGACCAAATATATCATCTTGAAAAATCGGTGAAAGCATACATCCAAATAAAGTAATCAAAACAGCAACACGGTGAGGGGTATCTGAAAATCAGAGCAGAGTTTTAACTCGCAAACACCTGGTAACAGAGGTGAGGAAACGGGAAACACCTCCTTAAAGTAAGCCTTAAGAACTTTACAGGTTAAGATTAGTCGCAAATAGGTGGTGCATCAATGTCCTTGAGCATCCTGCATTGTTTGAAAATGAGAATGGTCGCTAGTTTCAATCCCTGCTATGTGTACAAATCATATTCAAAATGCATTTTTTTACAATAAACTTGAGAGCCTCCCGTTCATTTTCAGTGGGAACAGTGTTGTTGGTCTCCCTTTTTTGCTAGTGCGTCATAGTCTGGAGTAAAATTTGTTGTGGCAATTCTTAGGCGAGATCCGAGGTGTTGGTCCGTTTACCTTGATCTGTGACGGGTTGATGTTGATGTGGATGAACGTCACGTCGCGTACGTCGAGCCAAATTGGCCACTCTTTTTTAAACACTCGGCACTCACTTCTTTTTTTCGGGCCACTCATTTTAATGGAAGGATTCCAGGGGAAGGTTTGTGGGTGGCTTTAGCGCAAAACTGCATCTGAAAGCTCAGTGCGCGAATTATAAGAACGCTGTCGTCAAAGCCCACGCTCTAAATTCGGGACTGATACGAATAGAGCGAGAGTGCGCCAAGTCCGTACTACTGAGTACGTACACGCACTTGTGAGTGTGCACCGAGCTTTCTGACACGGCTTCCGGTAGTAAATGCGCAGGCGAGCGCTTCGCCATCTACTGGGAAAACGCAGTCATTGCAGGCAAAATGACCAAAAAAAAAAAAGTTTAATAATACAATTTGTTCAGGGTTGGCGGGCCGGATTAAACGGTCCCGCGGGCCGGATGTGGCCCGCGGGCCGTAGTTTGCCCACCCCTGCTCTAGGAGGATGTTCATTTAGTTGTTAAATCAGTAGGGGAAAAAAATCACAATGAAACTTAAATTTTAATCCCTTTATTCAAAAACAGGACATAATTTTAGATGAATTATGATTCCGTTAATGTTTAAGCAAGAGCAAATATTTAATTATGATTCAACTCTAACATTTTTAGTCTACTTTTCTTGAGGGCAACAGAAATAAGAGAATAAGGAATTGAAATGTCCACAATTTAGGCAATTTAAAATAAAAAAGATATTGAAACTATTAATTGCTTAACAAAAATAATTATCAATTAATTTGATAATGGATTATTTATCAGCACCTCTACTACTGAATAATCTTAGAATTAAATATCTGATCAATTGAGTAACTTATGACACAATTGCATTATCAAACAACAAATGATAGAAATGAGTCGTGTTAAATAGACAAAATCAATTTATTGCTGAAAGAAAAAAAACGCAATCTATTCCAGGCTCCAAAATGAATCCCTTTTCATTCAAATTGGCCACTTGTGCATTTCATGCAAGAATGAACAAAATAGTCAGCAAAAAAACAAAATAAATAAAAGGGACATTTAACTGTACACAGAGCAAATATATATATAAATTAACAAATAGATACTAGGCCACTTGTAGTGTTAACGCGCCGTATTCACAAAACAAACTAGTTAGTGCTGTTTGTATGGGACAGAGGACAGTGACAGAGTTGCGAGCTTTTCTTGACACATTTACAAAAGTCCATGATTACAATGGAGAAAAGTCAACATATCCACATGCTCAGAACTAAGAACGGCCCTCCGTCTTGAGGCGATGTTCCCAGTAGCGAAGAATAAACGCTCCGACGGCGTCAGTGTTGCTGGAATACCCAAAAAGGACTTGGCCAGCTTTGCCAGGGTGGGATATCGAGTTGCGTTAGTTCTCCACCATAGCAGTGGATTGTCCTTCTTGGAGAGCGGAAGTTCTCCAAAGTACTGCAAGACTTCCTTCTGCACTGTGTGACTTTGCTGCTTATCCTCAACCTCCTCATCACTGTTGTCAGAGTCTGACGATGATCCCAGAATAGTGTTGGTGAACGAGCCGTCCTTTGGCGCAAAACGGCTTTCTAACGTGGCGGCGGCTTGGTTTCCACTTTCATTTGACTGTCTTTCTTCCTTTATGACCGCTAGAGCCATGGATTGGATTTGACTTTGGACCTTGAACACATCTTCAGCAGGCAGGAACTTGAGTTTTCGAAAGCGTGGGTCCAAGGCGGCAGCCAGGAGGACGGTGTTAGGAGCCTCAGGGTGAAAAGAAAACAATTTTTGCCATCTCTCCGCGATCTGTTCTATCACCTGGGCTTGGAATTCCTTTACTGAATCACTTTCAAATGTTGAACTCAGTGTTGCCTTCTTGAGGTTGTGCACCAGCTGTGGAAGAGAAGACAGAGTGACATATTGTTCCCCGTGCAGAAACTCTGTCACACTTACGAATGGCCCGAGAACTCGGGTCAGTTCCTCACTGAGGTTCCACTGCTCTTGCTTAAGATCCAGGTGGAGTTGTTTGCCATTTGGACTGACTGCAAGATCAGAAAGAGACGCAGCCACGGGCCATCTTTGTCCAAGGAGCCTGGACAGCATGTGATATGTGCCGTTCCACCTCGTACTTACATCTCGAATCAACATCAGTAGTGGCATTCCCATTTGTTTCTGCATTTCTTGAAGTTTGGCACAGGCCACCTCACTCTTCTTGAAGTGTTCGACCAAGGTTCTCGCAGAAGCCACACAATTAGCAATGGTTTGACTGTTTTTCAGTGTGCTCTGGACAACCGAGTTCAGAACGTACCCGGAGCATCTCACAGAAGCCCAGCCGTGCCTCTCCTTCAAAATGGCTGCTGCTGCAACTACAGAGGCCCCGTTGTCATGGACAACCGCCTTCACCTTTGGGAAGGGGATATGAAATTTGTCAGTGGTCTCCTCCAGCAAGTCTGCAATATCAGCAGCTGTGTGATTCTCTTTGAGAGGCCCTGTTGTTAGAGAGAAGGACTTCATCTGCCAATCTTCCCCCACAAAGTGACAGGCCACTCTGAGATAGCTCTCCGTAGCCACACTAGTCCAGACGTCTGTAGTCAATGCTACACTCTCCGTGTCCTGAAGGACCGTTTTCAGTTTCTCTGTTATTTGTTGGTGCTTCTTTTCCATCAGACTTGTGAAATGAGATCTGGCCGGCATGCTGTATTTTGGGTTGAAAGCCGAAATCATCTTTTTGAATCCCTCATCTTCCACCATGGACAGTGGGCGCATGTCAGTGACGAGCATTTTCAAAATGCTGTCTGTGAGCAAGGCGGCTTCTTCAACGGTGCATGACAGAGCTGGGCGGCCAAAGCAGTCCGGTGGCCGTTGTGATGCGCTGGGGAAAAAAAAGGATTCATATGAGTCCAATATTTTCAAATTATTAAGAGAAGTATGTCACTATGGATTATTTTCTATAATGTTTCTTCTGTATAATATAAGGCTGCAGCTATCAAATATTTTAGTAATCTACAGAATATTGCATGGATTAATCGGCTAAAAACGTAATTTTGCTTAGTTAAAGAGCATTTATAATTTGAGTCTACATCCACATTCCACAGCGCTGTCCTTTTGCAGATCGTCATTTACTAGACATAAATTTGACGTTAGTTATTATTAACAGCAACATAGGTTTCTTAGGACTAACGTTACATTAGTAACGTTAATTGCGTTACGTAGATTTGACCTCGCTCTGCAGGTGTACTGTTGTGGGTAAGATAGCACGGTTTTGCAGTGGACACATATCACGGCGTTCTCTCTGATTCTTAATTTAAAATGCTCCCACACCTTCGACATTTTTGGTCGTTTTTTCTTCCTGGTTTTCTCATAGTTTCCCATCTTATCTTCTATTTATCCCGCTCCGCAAACAAAACGTCGGTGACGTAAGCGCAGTGTGTCACATTGAAAATAATCAGTGCGAACCCATGACTTGACCTTTACAATTAAACAAACGAGTACCCGAGGCAGAGAAAAATTTCTGGATCATTTTTCGGTAATCGAGGTACTCGATGAATCGTTTCTGCCCTAAAATAATAATAATATATAATTTAATCTAACCGAACCAGGAGAGAGGGCGTGAGAAAGAATGAAAGAGATGAGCAGCATCTGTCCTGTGGCAAGCTCCGTTACGTTTGCGTTACGGTACCTTGTATCGGCGACGCTTGTTGAGCTTGAGTTGACTTTAACAGGATGTTTTCGCGTCAGATGTTGTATCATCACCGATGTGCTATTGTGAAAGGCCAGTTCTGCGTTGCAGTACACACATTGCACTTTTCTGTCTTCTTTTTTCAATTTGAAATGATCCCAAACTTTGGACATTCTTTGTCTTTTATGGGCTCGTTCCGTCTGAGACTCCGCCATCTAGCCACCTTATTTCACGGCGGATTAGTGTGCGTCTAGAATAACGGTCCGTCTGGAAAATTGTCCCTGAAGCAAAACATAACGCTCGCTGTATAGGCATGAAACGAAACCTCGATTTTCGACTTTTTTTTTTTTTATTGTAAACGAATTATGAGTTACGTCTTCCTTCCCTGTTGAACTACGTATTAACATCCACTTGATTTTTTTTTATATCCGACCCCCCCGAGTATTAGTGATTCTATTTCGTCTAATGAAGACAAATGAACTGAATTGCTCTTCTGGAATCTCAGTGAGATCTGGAGTGCATTTAAGAATAAATATTAAACACTTTCTGTGGAGCATTTCACATGTATTTTAATCGTTGTCATATTCTCTAGTAGTGATTATGCTCTCTTAAAAGGTCAATACTTTAGTCACAAAAATTTACCGTTATGTGTTTTGAGCTCAGCCTACATGCACCATAAAAAGTGTATCGTGGGCTCAAGCAGGTGACAAAGTAAACTGCGATATTTAAGACATTAACATAAGCACAGACTACAAAGAAAATTATTTATTCACAACAAAGCCATGAAACGTTTTACAATTCAAAAACAGTTGTCTTGCTTCAGTTTAACCATGTAAAAAAAAAAAAAGTATCCACACACATGCCCCTTGCAGCCAGTCTCATACTCTCTCCAAGGCCTCCAACATAATGATGCTGTTCCCTCGGATGACCTATGTTTGGGATAAAAATCACAACTGTTCAATATTTACCCTCATGATTCCTTATGAGTGTGGTTGGGTTGCTCAAGTATTTATCTTGATAGATTAGTCACAGAGTGATTATATTTGTAATTAGCTGACAGTTGCATTCAAATTGCATCTTATCACACCAGTAAGCAGATGCTTTATACAAACATCATTAGGTTCTAGCTTCACAATTAATACTAAATTCAATAAATCTTACAGGTTGTACAAGCATTCCTGGCATGCTTATGTATGATACTGCAGATTCAAACCTACATGCAATCGTAATGAGGGTATTCTGGGAACAACCTTGATTTCTTTTAACGTTCTGTCTTGATCTTTGAACAAGTACATGACAATGTACAAGAAGTAACACTGGATAGTACTGACCACCATGCCAATGATTTGCTGCTGTCCTCCTGGTCCCATTTCCAGAGTGTCATCCACCACCAGGTTCATAAACGGGTCAAACCCTCGAAGGATGCCCTGCACATGTCTGCCTCCATTTAACTTAACTAAAACACACACACAATCAAATGCATTTAGATTGAACTGCTTAAAGGAATACACTACTAATAAAATATTGTGAGGGCAGATGAAACCAAAGTTGAGTCGTTTGAGACACACAGAAAATATATATGCACTTTATCTCTAATTTGGGTGGGAATGGCACAGCATACCAACAATTCCAACTGTGAAGCAAGGCATGCGTATGCTCAGCTAAAACCGAATCTGTGGACACCTCGCTACCATCAATGGAAAAACGAATTCAGTGTCTCAAGATACTTTAAAGAATAACTTGAGGCCACCTGTCCAACAATTGAAGAGTGTTTTGCAAAATAACAATGATGCAAAACACACACGTCCAACTTCTTCCCCCATGTGTTTAATGCAAACGTGAAAATATGTAATTGTTTGGTTATAAAAAAAAAAAAAAAAAGGGGGGGGGGGTAATAACATCAATAAGGTCTACTCACGCGAAAGCTTCTTGTCCATGAACCTAAAAAAAAGAAAGCAACATTAGTTTACGTACTGAACGTACTGGATTACAAATGATCGGCTAACCTTTATCTCGCTCGATTTTAAAAGGCGCCATGGCGGCGCGGTCATTTCGGCCACATGCAAACATCCATTTATAAGACAAATGAAGCACAGAAATTGCTTTGAGCTTATTACGTCTTACTTTTTCAACTCGGGAGGGTGTGCCTTGCTCATTTTGTCTTTGTTTCTTTACCAGCAAACAGAAAGAATCGTCGCCTTTACGATTCAGAGCCGCAAGAGGAAACGTGCGCTTAACAAACGGAAGTCAATCTATTTCTTAGTTTGAGCATTATGGTCATACTGCCCTCTTTCGGATCGGCGTACACTAGCACAACTTCAAAATCTGCTGTAGGAATTTGATTCAGTCGATAAGACAGCATTTAATGAGAGCAGTTTAAATATGACTGCAGTGAAAAACAACAAACCAGTGTTCAAGGTGAAGTTTCAAAAGAGTAGAAAGAAATACTTCATAGCTGCTGATAGAAAAAATACAGTAGCTAGGAACAAAAAGGCACATTCAAAAAAAAAAAGTGGCAAGACTGAGTTTGGTTATTTTGGCATATCTTCGCCACTGCTCATTTTACTTGATTTTGTAATTGATAAAATCAGTTAGTTTGAATCACATTTTGCATGTCCCTGAAATTGCTAACCCTCTCATATCAGTGATATTGCGGCCAGAATTTAGTCTCATTAAAAAACTGATACCGTGGATAGTTGCAGTATTAATATTTACACTTGTTTCATAATTTTCATCACACGTGTACTAGGATTTTGACAAATTTCAAACTCATGATTAAAGATCAATCAATATAAAAAAACAACCTTCTGGAAAATCAGCTTTCTGAATCACATTATACATGAAGATCCACCACATTCAATTCTGACATTTGCCAAAAATATTCATAAAATCAACAAGATTACATAGTATTTTGCTGTTCTCTTCCAGCATTGTCTGCTTGGATAAAAGTTCTAGAAAGAACACACACTCCAATCCCTGTAGGCCTAATCTTCTGCTTCCTCCCTGGCTATTAGGTGCTCCTGACAATGTTCAAGGAAGGTGTCCAGTGCTGAGAAGCCCTCCTGACAGGGCACACAATGATAAACGCGCTGCCTTCTCGATGCCGGTTGCTCGAAGGTGTCCATCTCTTTCGTGCACACGCTGCACTCTCTCCTCATTGTGGAGGCGTCATGGAGCTCCACGTGTTGCCTCAGCTGCGACTGCAGAGGAAACACCTCAGTGCAGGAGGGGCACGGGAACTCTCCTTCCACTTCCACGTCGTCGTCGTCCTCCTCCTCTTCTACCTCCTTCCAGGGTCTCCCTGGACCGGCCCGTACAGTCTTGCATTGCGCAAGGCTGCCTTCAACTTCGTCTGGTGTATGCTCTGGTAATTTGGTGTTTTTGATGTTACCTGTGGGCTGACCTTTTTTCATGGCACTTAAACATGAAGTCGCAGTGTAGTGGGCATTCAGAGAGAGATGATGGAGGAAGAGCCTGCCGCATATCTTACACGGATAGGCATTTTTTCGCCTGCGCTTTCTTGCCGCCGGCTGGGTCTCGCTCACTGATGTTCTTTTCATATGCGACTTAATGTTGTGCTTCTCTTTCCTGTGCATGTAGAGTTTGGAGGTATGCCTGAAGACCATGCTGCGGGAGCACCACTTACAATTTGCTTTTTGAATGGGATTAGTGGATTTTTAACATGATCAGATCTTCTCTGAAGTTGGTCTGCTTGTGGCGCTATTTGGCCTGTGTGCAGAGGGGGAGATTGTCTGCGGGAACAGGTTTGGACTGTGGTTCTGCTGCAGTTGAACGAGCTCTTGGCGATTTTGACATCCACACACCTGATGGGAATACAAAGTCAGACACATAGGATTGGCATAGATAGCATGGTTCACGTAGCCACGGGAATAATGAGATAAATGAATAAAACCGTGCTAGCCTCTCACTTTCTCCTTCTTTGACACGTCAATATTAATCTAAATTCACAAATTGAGCAACATCGAACTATGAAGGCGAAATATACGACTTTAAAGACCGTCTGTTCACTTTGTTACTACCACTAGCGTGTAGCTAACGCTAGCGAAACATTTACATTGAGAATAAATTGTATTTTCGACAAAATGATTATCCTTACCTTAGCGCCCAAACATGCGCAGTTGCACAGCTGAGTAATACAATAGAACAGATTGTAAGATTGTAGAAAACATGGATAAATAACACGTTTTGCTTGTCGAAAGGCACGCTAACGCTACTGCAAAGTTTCAAGGGGCGTTACTATATTGGACAATATATGTAACGTCACTTACTCATATCCAATCAGCGTTTGATGCAGTACCCCATTTATGTGCCTTTTATTGGCTACACATAAATCCGAATTGATCACACAGACAACGTGACTGGCCGAAATGAAGATCAATCGTTTAATATAAACAAGTAACACTACAGCGAATACTGTAATAATTAAATTCGTCCTTTAAGGCTTAAGTAAACGTCTGCTAATTCAACAGCGCGTATTGACTCAAATAAAGATCTGGCATTGATTGAACACAAGACATTCATGAACACATTTTGATTTGGTCAGATAAAGTTGGAAAAAAATAATCATGGAATGAACAATATCTTGATGGTAGCCAATAAATGTACGTGAAAGAATAACACTCATAGCTAGGGAGTATATTTTAGCAAAAGCAAAAATAAAGAAAAACTGACAGAAAATACTGCCTAAATTATATAAATAAATAAAAAAAATTAATCTAGGTACAAAGGTTTTATGGGCCCCTGATTTAAATAAAGATTTGCAGTGAACTGACAGTGGAAAAGCTTAATGATTTCCTGAACACTAATAAAAAAAAAAATCAATAGCTGCCAGCCAGGCATCCAATGCACAACAAATTTGACATCAACACCACGAGTAAATATTTACTTGGTCAATGATTAGACGATAAAAATAATAACAATATTAAATTTTCATTTAAGAGATTAACGTACCAAACCAAATCAACATTTGCTGTTAAAATGATCTCCTGTAATAACCAAAAGTGATTAACAACCCACCAATTTACATTCATTCCAAAATCTCCTGGATTATTTAAAATGGTGGATGCAAGAACAACCTGGCCAAACAAAAACAGCAGGACTGCCGATGAAGCAATTTTGTCACACCATACTGTAAATGACAGGACTACAGTACATGACAAAGATATCATCACATATTGTGAGCGGTGCAACACTGCTTTCAAAGAACTGACTCAAGTACTTGGACTAAATGAAGTTTAAATACACACTAGTACTCTTCAGTACTATTGACTATATTACTTAATTCCCCCTTGCATCAAAAGAAGACTGGTTGTTGGCAAATATTGACTGAGAGACCAAAAATATGTAGACATGACCACAAGACCAATGATTTCTCTGTGGTTTGAAACTCCAAAAATTCAAAGCTCAGACATTTCAGTATAATACTGTCGTCTTATGTGGCTTTGGGAAGCGCATGAGTTGTTGTTTAATTACCTCAACGGAAATATTAAAAGATTCCATTTTAAAATAATGTATAACTTCAATCATAAATTAAGGCCAACTAAACAATAATTGCTAAAGCTAGATGAGCTCAATTTCCCTTCAGGCAGTTAAGAGCCCCTGAAAATCACAAGTAAAGCACATTTCAGACAAAAATGCTTTCTGACAAGGTGAAATGTAACATCAACATTACACAATTAGTCCGCTGCTTCTCTTACCTTCTGTACCTGGAAATATAATAAAGTATATAATTCCAAAACATGCTAATCTTGATTAAGAGCTTTTCTTCCTTTGATTAGCTGATTGTGCATTGCAGATAAATCTTCCGGTTTCTCATGCTCATTTTAAGTGAAATTTATCTGAAGAGTTGGGAGTTACACAAGTTTTATGTTATTTTTAAACTCTTCAGAGTGTTGAACTATTCTCAATGCTAGACGTTTAGATCCTAAATTCCTACCTCACAGCGAATATTCAGTATTTATTAAAACAATAACTTAAAAAACTCTGTAAAAAATATAAGATGTACACCATCATTGATTAAAAGGATGATATCAAACACATTCACCAGCCATCAAAATGCTCTTAAAACACATTAAACAGGGGAAACAATCAAGAGCTGCGTGAATGAATCAAGACGACAGGTGTTTGTGTGTGCTTCGATGTATACTGTAACGTCCAGTGTTGAATTGCAAAAGATTCACCGTTTTCACAGGACTGCTTTTGAGGGCTCATCGGAAGGCTCGCAGACAAATGTTCAAGCACATTATAGAAAGCTATAAAGAAGAGGCCTATCTCTTGTAGTGGCTGGGTGCATCCGCAAACATGTACTTCAGTCTGTAAGCTTCAGCCAGAAGAAGGCCAACTTCTTCGTTACCCCAGTGGATTGTGGGAAGATTCTGTAATAGTATAAGAAGGCCCTGAAGAGAAAAAGAACATCAATTTCAGGTCCAAGCAGAAAGTTCTCCTTTATGACATTGACCCAGGACAAAATAACTAACTGAAGACATTTTGGAATTGCTCATCTGGAACGCAAAACTTGTAAATGTGTGGCGTGACCCACACAACATAACACTTACAATCCAATCAATAGACGTGTTATAACATGGGAACATGCATTTTTTTCCCCAACTAATTAGAATTTTTAACAGGGTTGTGTTTGACTAGACATTTCACATCCAATGTGTTATACTTAGTTGGTTCCAAGTGAACAAGTAGAAAATTCAAGTAATCGCCAAATTGTCAGGAAGGCTCATTAATCACTGTCATTCAGAACAACGATGTCAAGCTTTACGGTTACAATAATTCATCTTTGGATCTATGGAGTATTTGAAAGTACTCAAGTAGTCTGACTGTGAAGTGGCAAAAAGATAAGCATACCTGAAAGTCAACCATGGAGAGAATTTCTCTGCGCCACTCAATGAGAAAAGCGGCACAGACATACAAGTGAAAGTGGGAGAACCCTTCTGCTTCAGCCTATGGAAAAAACAAAACAAAGAAAACAAATGAAATGCAAGCAGAAGTTATTCATGACCGTCTTAAATTTCTGTCTTTTATCATTTTTAAACAGCACTTTTTTCTCAGTGCAGTGCTGTATGAATAAAACTAATTTTGACTAAATTATTATGCACATGACATTCAAATTAAAAAGGGAATTCCTATTAAAAAAAAAAAAAAAAGCCAAAAATAAACACAAAGCTACACTGGCTGGGGCTCAAACCCATGCCAGAAAAATGACCACCCTTCAGAGATAAAGCCAAAGCATGTTTCTTCTAATATTTCATTTTCATTTGCAAGGGAAGGGGGGTGGCGCCAGAGCGCCCTCTATTGACGAGTCGCCCCTGCTACACAGGCTACTTAAATTCAGAATGACACTGAATAAGTCACCTGGTAAGTATCCCAGAGGCGGATTGTGCAGCGCAGTGGCAGCTCCCTCATCAACAGATTGTTCATCCACCGGAAAGCAAATTGTAGATATTCCACTTCATATTTTATGAAATGATTGTGAATGTCCTCTGAAGGCAGAAACACACACACACAGCTCAATTTCAACATGAATCAGCTAATAAGTGTAGTACTGAAGTTCAGGCCTAAGATTGTACAGGCTCCATTTTTTGCAGGCCTGTTTTACAGTGAAAAGGGTGGCTGATGAAGTACCTACCATCGATCCGACTGACAAGTTCCTCTAAAGCTTTGACTTTGTTCTGGATTCCCGGTTGAGCAAAGGTGTAATTGTCCTAAAACAACAGCAATTTTCACAACCAAAGCACATTTGAAGACAATGAGAAACTACCAATGCACATGCAGACCTGTATTCCGTCCAGTAGTTTGCTCATACACCAGAAGCTGTCAGCCTCAATGTTTCTCTGAATGTCCGGAGACAAAGCAGCCACTTCGAAGTTTTCCATGTCCTCCACTAGAAGAACAAACGACACCAGACTTATCTGCCATTGGAATACCATTTTTAAAGTAGAGGATGTTAAGCAGAAAACTCTGGAGATTCAGATTTTCCCCACAGGAAACTTACTGACAAACTCAGACAGGAAGACCACGAAAAAGGGCGTGACCAGATCATTAATCCCCTGGACATAACCACTGGCCGGGTGTCGGATAGCCCAGATGAAGAGGATACGCTCAAACACCTGAGAGATGACAACACTATTTGAAAAATCCCCAGTAAAAATGTGTTACAAGTTTAATTTTGTCCAATCATTTTTACATTCTAGAACCTGGGAATAGAAATGGATTTATCAAACATTTTGGGCGCATCCATGAATACTGTATTGCAATTTATCACACAGTTTATACAGAGTGGGTGTGGTCAATATCATATTAGCTCAAAATCCCTTTACGTACATATATTGAGGGGATGAAGCAAAAAGTGTTCTTTTCCTTAGTGAGCTATTTAGTTACCTCTTGCACTACAGGCTGCTGGAACAATGGAATCAGAGGGTTGGTCCTTGGAATGTCGATGTGAATCTGCCAAGAAGAAACAAACATACAGGCTTCATTCCTACAGCGAGTATAAAGGATGCACCGAAATGAAAATTCTGGGCCGAAACTGAAAAACAAGAAACCTGCGACTCAAAATGAAATTCCAACGCCGCCCCGGTGAACCGTACCTGTCGGTATGTGTCTTTGTAGTGCTCATCTGTTCTGGAGTGGTAATATTGCAGAATGAAGCCAAAGTATTCCTCTCGTTTCCTTTTGAGCACAAGGTCCCTCCGCTCCTTGTTGGCTGGCAGGTAACCCTTTTCGGGAGCAAAGAGAGGAGACGTGCTATCTCAAAACAATCTGAAAGTCAACTCATAGGCTACTTGCAATGCCGCTTACAGAGAGGAGCCGCCACGTGATTGGACGGACTTCCCTCGGTATGCCTGACCAGCTGTGCTTTCGCAGCTCCTCTGAAAGCAATCGAGAATTGCCATACACTTATTACCACACGTGCGGAGATCATGTCCTACCAAGGTCAGTGTTGGCACTAGCCAGCAGTTGCTTGAATTTGTCCAGCCGGCTCTTTTCCCGCACTGTCATGGGAGGGGCTCCTGATGCGTTCTGGTCTGAAATGCGAGCCACCAGAGGGATGACAGGTCGTACAGGGAGAGACTGCTGCTTCTGTAGTGTGGAGCGAACTGTGGAAGGTCAGAGAAGCACTGATTTGGAGGCAGCCTTTTAAATGAAATAAGAAAGCTAGCTGTCAACAGCCCCATAAGACTGAGAATCACCCGCTAAGATGCTCAGCGGTCATTCAGGTTAAAGTAAGTCAAATAATCTCCTACCTGAGGATGTCGTGAGGTGGATCTCGCTGTTCGACTTGACCACCTTGCTGTTTGCAAGCTCGTGCTCCGTGTCCTCCTCTGTTGTGTGTGAAATCCCACTTTGGGTGACACCAGCCGCATCCTGTTTTTCAATGAACGATACATCTTTATTGATAAAGCGCTTTCACAACAGCTTTCACCATAACAAAGAACCCAAGTGGAGTAACAGTAATTTAATCATTATGAATATTTTCTTAATTGTCAAATTGTACAGGAAGTAAACACTGTAAAATTCTAAATCTCAGATATGCTAGCATGTTGTTTTCCCTGTGTTCTAGTGCACATGATTCATTTTGACTACACATACACCCTGATGCCTTGATGATAAAAAAATAAAAATTTGTCATCAAGCGGCTACCTGCTTCTGGGTCAATGCAGAACGCAGTCCAGATGGAAAGGAAGAACACAGGGCGGGGCCACCGAGAAAATCCTCCTCCTCCTCATCATCATCAATGTCCCAAGCATCGTTCGTGCTCCGAGCAAACTCATGGAAGCTGGATGTCTTTTTAGACTTGAGATTGTTTAACTTTGGCTTTGTGTCTTTTGGATACCTGTATGCAAAAAAACAAAACAAAAAAAGAAATGAATTTGTTGTCGCATTTCCCGGTGGTGATTGACAGCATGAGAGCACTTACGAGCGTCGCAGCCGTGGGTCAAGAGGAGGATGCTGCGCTCCGTAAACAGGCTGCACGCTGGAGAAGACCACAAGTGACGTGAAGACATGTTCACAGTTATCACCAAAGAAAACGCCTCTGTTTGTTATTTTCTCTTTGAAGCTAATGTCAAACGTAATCCTTAAGCCTGTCACTCATTCATAATCAGCGCATCACTGCACATGGGGGCAAAAACCTGTGGTCATCTTTTGATGCAAGGATGGCAAACTGGTTGGCAAAGTGGCTGAGATGTGACAATGGCTGTGTCCGCCAAGACATGCTTAGGTTTCCACTCTTTACACCCTTTTTAGTGTTAGTGTGCATGCCAGAGTTTGAGACAAAGGCAGCAACACCCTTTTGGTGCAGGTCCTCTCTGCCTGCTTTGACACACGTGACTGACACTGGTATTTCTTTATAAGCAAAACAGTCTGCATTTAGGACAAACGAACAGACACAGAAAACACAGAGTGAAACTGCGAGACTCTCCAGGTCTGGAGATTAATAACAGCGATACAAACTATCCAGTCAGCGCTAGTTAGCCCAATGCTAGCAGTCTGCTGGTGGGCCAGTGGTGGATGACAGAAGCCGTAAGAAGGCAGAGTGGATTCTATCAACGAATGCCAGGGGCTCGTTTGAATTGATGTGGAAGCAACGTAACTCCCAAAAGGGTAGAAATAAAAACCCAAGGTGAAGGAATTTAACTACACCAGCTAAAACAGCTCATCTGCGGCACATATCCGACGTACATCCAGAACCAGTCAAAAACATGAAAGGCAACCAGTGAACGTTACATTTCGTGTCATGTCAAGTTATTCAATTCATAACAGGACATAAAACAATAAACAGAAGCTCGAGAAGGGAAAGACCTACCTTCCGGGAACCTTAGAATTTCTCCTCCAAAAATTGATCCTGTTCTCGGTGGCCATACTCTGTAAAGACAGCCGTCCCTTAGGCCGACATTGACATCGGCTCCCCGCACCAAGCAACCACGAGGAAAACCCTTCCGTCAGCCATTGACGACGACTCGGTTCCCCTCTGCCTGGGCTTGGATGGACGGTGGAAAGGAAAGCGGTTTAGTTACGAAAGTGACGATGTGGAAGATAGGAGAAGATGGAAGTCGCCATCTTGGCGCACACTGACTGAAGTCTGGCTTGTGGTTGGTGGGCGGGGCGAACAGGTGTAGCGCAGGCAGCCAATGGGAGACAGCGAGGGAGGGTCCTGGATGGCGTTATAAACACGCAGAACCAAGACACGTTATAGAAACTTTGTTGTTGTTAAACTACTTTGGTCCGCGTTCACAATGCTCACCCGCTTTCCGTGTTGTGACTTTTTACAATCAGGTAGGGATCACAAACTTTGATTAATAAAAAGTCGTAGATAAAAACAACAGTGTTTATTATTAAGTCAAGGAAATCCATTCATTGGAGAAGCTTTACAAGTAAAATCGAACATACTTTGGTTTAGAGCTGAGGAACAGTGATAAAAGCCCTTAAAATGCTACAGGAAAAACGGAAGTAGATTTATTGTAAAATAAATCACTGACCATGAATCAAAAATCTTTCTTCTGCATTTTGGACAAATACTTCTTTTTTTTTCTCCCTCCAATGCTGCGTTTAAAGCTTCAAGCCACACGAGGGCATACTTTCTTTGTTGCACCTAAAACCGCACACTGTTTACAGTAAACATTCATTTAACTGCTTTTTACGTCTTCATAGAGTAGGCAGTTTGGAAAGTAAGGTGACCATTATACCAATCGAGAATCTTTCTTTGTGCTTTGAAGTGATCTAAAAAACAGAACGAACCTGATTCAATTCAAGGCACATGAACGTTCAGGTCATTGGGTCTTATTCAAATGCAGGCAAATGGATTTTTTTTTTTTGGTTGCGTTTTTTCCACGTTGTCTTTCACGTGATCGTCTCATACAATATTTGAATTGCAGGTGCTCTTTGATGTGTGTTTGTTTAGGAAAATCACTGCAAATCCCCTTCACATACGCCAGTCGCCAACAAACACCTACGGGCTAAATACAGGTGAGCTCTATTTTTTAACTTTTTGAAATAGATCGTGAGTTTGTTTTGCTTTTGTGTAACATTCTCACAGAGAATCATTCATTTTCTGGATATGCCATGCCATAGTGATTTCCAAGTGCTGAAGAAAGAATTTGAACTTTGCCTTGAGCAGATCTTGTGACTTTTTGCTGCTGTGATAAGATGTGAAGTGGCCACTTTACAGAAAATAGATGATTGCTTTGAGGAGATGCATCAATTCGGTCACACAACAGAACAATGATGAACTCTGTGTGACCAAGAGCTTGGGGCAGAACTTTTTTTTTTCTGCATCGATGGAACTTTTTACAGCTGGACTACTTCTCTGTCATAGAAGAGGTTTATTTCTCGATAAGCGTTCACTTGAAATCTTACCTTATTTAATACTTAGTACTATTCATGTGTCTAATATGTTTGCATGATATTAAGTGTATGATGTATTTTTCCATGGCACATGCCCTAGCTGTAGTTTGTTGTGCTGAATGGCCAGCTCGGAGAGCTCTTTTTTTTTTAACGAAAAGAAAAGACACCTCTTTCAACTTCTACAACACACTGAAGAAAAGTTGCGGAAAACTTGACAAGCAGAAGTCAGGATTTACTTTGAAGTGAGCATTAGTCTGAAACTTTATAAATGCAAAGGTAAGTTTCTGTCATGCTAATAAATGTTACGCAATATGTTTCAAATGTGTTCTACAATTTTAAGATGTGCTTTATTGTTGTGAGTGAACGGACAACTCTAATCCAACGCTTAATGTACCTACCGAGAGAAATTCATTTAGGATTCTTATTTAGGCACATGGTGATGTTTGAAGTCAGCGGGTCACCAATAACTGCTCTCACACTCTTTCACTGTGACCAAGCCATGGAGGATTCTGTCTTCTATGAGAAAGGTAAGAAGCTGATGATGGATGATGGAAAGTCACTTTTCTTTGAGAGTTTAGTTTTAGAGGGGTTTTCAGTATATCTGCCTCCCTGGAAAAAGGCTTGAGATTATAAATTGAGTAATGAATGAATGAGTGATTAATGTGTTTAGTGGACCCTGTCACGGATATAAAAAAAAATATATAGACCATTGTCAGAGTGCATCACAAGTCTTCAATTTTATGGTAACTAAAAATTGGTGCTCAACACAACTTATGAGCAAAGTGAGGCAGTCAAACACTTGTGAATGAATGTCATATCGGGGTCATCCAGATGAAGCTGTGTCTCTGTGGACCAAAACTGATCACAATAGAAAAATGACTGCCAGACTACTGTCATACTATCTCACACATAATGGGGAGTCGAATTGGCTCAGTTAAATGAAGTTGGCACACTGAACGGGCATTTGTATTTCTTTCTACGACATGGATGCTTGTGTAAGTCGCAGTCACCAATGCTGCAAATCTTTTGGAAGATTTTCATGTGACGTTTAGCTGGTAAATTTGAGACACTTTCTATATACCAAATTTTCCGGACCATAAGGCGCACCGGACTATAAGGCGCACTTTCAATGAATGGCCCATTTTAAAACTATGTCCTTATATAAGGCGCACCAGACTATAAGGCGTACCATTAATGCATCATGTCAGATTTTTAATCCAAATCATATCATCATTCTCCATTTTATCTTTTTTATTTCAACTTCAGACGCAACACATTACTTTATAATCACAAAATAATGCTCCATAGTCTTTTTGATTCATGATTCATAGTCTTCGGAAAATACGGTAATAATTAGCGAGAATGACTTGCTTCTCAACAGTGTATAATCAATGTAAAAGCTATTTAACTGAAAAACAACAACATGAATAATAAATTGAAAAAACACATTTCTTATGATTACATCCCACCCCTGCAACATTTTAGTTCCTTATCCTAGACAAATGAAAACATGTTTCCCTGAGGACTCGCAATTCACTTCTGAATTATTGCAAAGAAAAGCTTCTACCTTTGATCTGCCTGCTACATCTGTACGGTTAGTTCATGAATAACACAACTCCAACTACATGGCATCCACATAAATGGGATTTAAGCCACATACCCAATGAAAAATAATGGAAAAGTGGCACCTCAGAGGAATAGCTCCATTGATTGGATGTGTAATGTAAGCCCTGACTGGCACCTGCATCTGAACATCTGCGATTTCTCTCTGATTAGACTTCAAATTGCAATTATTTTCTATATCAATAGCGCACGTTAATGAGACTTTTTTTCCCACCCCCGCCAGGGTCTCAATCGCCATGCAGCGTTCACGGTTTACTATGAAAATCTGTGCTTGTTTCTCCAGAAGGCTCACTTGATCACGGTGCTGGGCGACAGCTGCGCTACAAATCAGAGCCCATTTACTAGTGACAGAGTCATTAAAGCTTGCTCATCTCATAAAACACAATGCACATGGTCAAATACCACTCACTCCATTCACACTCATAACTCAGTCTACTGGGCACACACTCACAGATCCCATTACCGTTGCAGACAATCCCTCACAAAGTTAAACTGAGCATGCAAACTAGAATAGCCATAAGGATGATAATAATGGTAATGTCACAGAGGTAAAGATGTATATTTGGTGCAGAACAGCAGTGTGTATACGGCGTCACGCCGAGTGTACGTAATTATAGCTTTTAGATGCAGCTACACAAAACACAGGTTGGATATGGAATATCCTGTTTGTGCATGCATATACAGGGTGTCCCATTATTTTCCATACATAGGGAAAAAAAAGTATTTATATGATATGCTTTACTTGACTACCATTGTTATAAAAATGCATTTCAAAGCGTGTTCTCCACTGCTGAAAAACATCTATTACCTCAGCTGGAGTTACTGTATGCTTGTAATGACATTGGTGATGGGTTCCTTCACATGATTTATGTTTTGTATCTTTTCCTGATACACCTTGGCCTTCAAATGCCCCCTAAGATAAGAAAAAAAGAAAAAAAGCAGAATGAGATCTGGGAGGCCACGCCAACCAATCTAAGAAGCAGGAAACTGATGATCAAACCACTGAGGCATAAATACCACAGTCAGGTGGAAGTCTGACTTGGTGAAAGTAAACAGGGAAGTTAACATCCTTGTTTAGCGTGAATAAAAATAAATATTTTCCCACCACATTTTAAGATACTTCTCACCATCTAGATTTCCATCAATAAAAAATATTGGTCCACTTATTCAGGCAGCCCAAATCCCAGACCACATAATTAGGTTACTAGCAAGAATTCTTCCAAAAAATGCTGATAAACATTCAATTATCTTGTGTATAATACTTAGTATAGAACGTTAGTGGAAAATGCAATGGAGGAGGGGGGTCTCATCATATATATATATGAATCTCTAAATGCTGGACTGTGAATTTGCTTGTGTTGACCATAGTTTCAAGTTGTAATATCACCAATCAACGCTAGATGGCCGACATGTCTTATACTAAAATATGAGTCGGGCTCTTTTTTGCGGATTTGGAATCATATGCAGCAAAAATAGTACCACAATAATATTGAAATTAAAATATTGAATTTTTGTGACAAGAAAAATGCATGAATGAGTTATTTTATTGTTTGCGTCAAATCTTGTTGTGTTGGGATGGATTGTGGACTGTTTATACGCGCATGGAAAACGTACACTCAAAACGTGAAATTTATTCAGAGCACAAATGCACATATTTTTTCCCTTATTTAATGTAGCATTTTTCCCATACAACTGGTTGCGTACCCCAAGTAGCACTGATAATAAATAGTGGCTCCTCCAGCATTAAGTTGCCCAATGGAGCTCGCGCTCCATCTCGCCGAAAAATGTGGCTGCAGTTCAATGTGCAAACAGCAGATGTCACTGTTTCAAAGAATTCAGTCACTCGTCCCCCCCCCCCCCCCCACACACACACCTTAGTACATTATATTGTACTGTACTTATACATTCAATGGTTGTATTAACGTGTGTGCTTTACTTTGCAGGCAGCTACGCACCTTTAACCTGAATACATTTTTGGTGGTGTCAGTAAAAGTATTACTTTATTTATGCCATATCGAAACGACATGTTTGCTAAGCCGATTTCCATCCCGCTTGCCCTTAATTCAAGTTTCAAAAGATTTCTCATTACCCGCTCTCGGTCATCTAGTCCTCTTTGCTCATTTCTAGTCATTAGCCACAGCAGCCGTTCCACTCGTGTGTGTGTGTGTGTGCTGCACCTTGTTGACTTTAGCCTCATTAGAAGGCCAAATGAATATGACAAGTTGTGACATTAGACCACAGCTGGAACGAATGTGCCAGCCACTCACTCTTCAGCATAGCAAATTTTTCTCGCCCCGCTTTCCGCACACACATTGATTGGTTGCTCACTTATTTTACGGCCAAGGGTTTGATTTGTTTGCGGCAATATTGGAAATGTAGACGGGTATGTGTTTTGAATTGGATTGCACGCTTTGATGCTGAGATAGATTGTAAACTGTGATTTTATTAAATCCTTCATTAGGATTCATCAGCGAGATTGAATCAGAGAAAGGTCACTGTGCAGATGCACCCCCACCTCTCTCCTTTTTTTGCTCCATCTCCCCTTGTGTATACCCCCCTCCCTCCCCTCGCTCCCTTGTTTACCCCCCTGCTTCCACTTCCACACTACTGCAAAGTGGACTGCATGGCTCGCAAACATCATTTCTCTCTTGAGCTCTCTCTTCCCATGGTGGCCCTTGCCTGAAACACATTTGCGACAAAATCGGGGAAAAAATAATCATCACAGGCCTGCGAGAGAAACACAAGGTGAAAGTGACATTAGCCCCCCCCCCCCCCACTCCCCCAACAACCCCCAACAACCACAGAGGCTGGCGCCAGTGGGACGCCGGTGCCACAAATCATTTGTATACTCTCATTTCTACAAGCGGCCCGCGATGTTGCTTAATGCTTAGCGAGCAGATGACTTTCAGAAAGAGGGGAGTATTGGAAGAGATGGGGTGACGAGGAAACAGAAGGGGGGCTGATGAGCGTGAGGATGAGGGGAGGTGTGGCAATTTGCCGGCGTGAGGAGTTGGATCTGAAATTGAGGGAGAAAATGTGTGCGCCATATGTCAAGTTCCACAAAAGAGAGACAGTGTGTGCCTATACTGAGTCTACTGGCACAATTTCAGTTTCAGAATGAAGCATTTTGCGCTTGTTATTAAATAACCTTCGCCATTGTCTACACCCCTGCTATTACCCCCCCCCCCCCCCCCCCACTTCATTCCTCTCCCCCAATACACGGAAATTGCAAATGTGGTGCACATATTGTCAGCCACAGTTTGGTCATCTTTGTCTCCCTCACATGTACAAGCACACACACACACCCTTCCCCCATCCCCTGCCCAGTGTGAGACATCATGATCCTTCTGGTACACTGAATATATTCTTCATGCAGGCTGAGCATTGGTCACTGCAGGTGGACATGTGACACGCTATGAAAAGATTGTTTTTTTCACCTCCACAAACACGCACCTGAATCACCCAGGCTTGCAAAACAACCATAATCATACCTATAACCTCATACATGCATGCATACAGAGTGAAATGCCACATGCATCCCCCCCCCCGCCCCCCCTCCAATGTGCATTCAAAGGCACGCATATTTTTCACATCAACATAAATACATGCGCATACACAGACAGGATTACATACATACAAACCGACTTTGATTCCACTGGAAACGTACACATAGATCCATCGACATACAGAAGGTTGCTTTTGTGTAAATATAGAGCAGAGACACTCTGGCACAGTGACCTGCAGAGGAACCCACACACTTTGCCTGCTAGTTCCACAGGGCTTTGTGTTTTCAGGAAATCCATGAAGTATTCATGGTCCAGTCACAGGGATCTGTAAACCACTACGCAGTGTGGAAGTGCACGGCAAGCAGCTCAGTGGGACACTTGAGGTGTTAAGCAATACCGAGTGAATATTTGCGATATTTGCTTCTGCACTATTGAATTATTCATATTTTTTATTTCTTCTGTAGGTGGAGGGTCGACTTGTGTTACGTGTGTGCGTTTCTTGTTTTGTTGGCATTTGTGTGTGGGTGGGTGGGGGGTTCCTTTTCATGCTCGGCTGCCTTTGAGAAATAAGTCCTTTTTGGTCATTATCTAAATGCCGTCTGAGAGTTGACTGTCTTGAGCACGCGTACACACTCACACATCGACACACAAAGCTCAGTGTGACCCACATTTATTAGATCGAGCCCTGCAGGGCCTCCGGGGAGTTCCACGGGTGGGGTGTCCCCATCAGGGCGCATTATGACCGGCGCTTGATTCGGAGCTTTGTGACCTCTGAACTGTGGAGTTACCATCCTTAACAGGATTGGATTGATCACTAGCTACTACAACTTTTACTTCTCTTTGCCAGTTTTGGTGGGATGGCGGGATTATTAAAGGACGTTATGGGTATACGGGGCCACGGGAATCTGGGATGATAATAATCAGGGACACTTTTAAAATTCTACTGACTGAAATTGTCTGTCTTTGACAATAGAAGATGAACATTAGACGAGAGAGTTCAGCTTCATTTTGACGTGCTCTCATACGTCACTTAGGTGAAAGGATTATTTGTAACAAAATACGAAATATTTGGTTGAAAGAAAAGTTTGGAGCACACTTGTCATTCTTTTCTTTTTCTCTCACTTTGTAAAGGATATTTGTATTGTTTTTGTATTCGGGCCTGTCCTTCCTATTTTTCTTCCTAATCAGGATTTAAGTTTGCATCTTCTTGTGTAGTCGCTTCGATTTTATTCATGAAGTCTTCTGCAAACAGTAACTTGCGATAACTTCACTCCTGCCCTCTGGAGGTTCTTGCTGAAGTCAAAAAAAGTCATTTAGACTTCCCATACAGCTCTCAAAATATTTTTGTTGTCAACTGCTGTTTTTCTTGAGCTACCCATTCAACTCGTATCACATAGAGGACCAATAGTTTATTTCATTTTGAGGGCTTTCCAGTTGCGATTGATTTTCCATCTTCTCTCTGCTTTACAATTGCAGCTTCACTCTCACACACACACGCACACACACGCACACACACACACGCACACACGCACGCGCACACGCACACACACACAAACACACAATTCAGTGGGATCCACACAAAAGTGTATCAGATCCAGTTATAAATACCTAGAAATAAAAACTGAAAAGGTGATCTCTTGCATCACTAAAAAGTCAAGTCAAATCCACATGTTGTTAGTCTCCCTTAAACAAACAAACAGACAGACAGACAGACAGACCGTCGATCGATCGATCAATCAATCCTTTATGGAGTGATATACTGTGTATTGTTCCATCTCCCCATACTGTTCATTGAGAGAGCTTTTTTAAGATTTCATGGACAAAACATGCCATTTAAAGAATCGACATTTCTTCTTGGCACACCGTCCATTAGGATAAAATAGGTTTTTATTGTCATTGTTGTAGAACAATGAAAGGCAATTTAGCTGCTGGCAGTTTAGCAGCTCTTGGTTAAGCAGCTTTTTAAAAGGTACAAGCACACTAAACTCTATAGTCCATTTTATTTATAGAAAGTGCAAATTCACAACACAAATGATCTCAAGGCACTTTACACATAGAGAGCAGGTCTCAAACTACGCTCTTTACACAATAAGGAACCAACTGAAACCCGCATGTACTCAGGCCGAGGGAAGTAATTATATTTTAATTATACAGCACTATATGTACATTTCAGAAAATAACTTCAGTGTAAAAGTATATCCTTTTTCTTTGAAATAATATGTTCTGTGCAGCCCAACTAGTTGCGGTTAGTCACGGTTGCAGATGTTTTCCAAGTGATAAAGTTGATCAGTTAAAACTCTATGTTAATATCCTGGACATGTGCACTTTGCACCGACTGACATGTCACACGGATGTTGCTTTTGGTAACAGAGCTCCGCTTGTAACAAACTGCAAACTTTTCAACCAAAATAGAGAATAGGCACTTTGATAGTTGTAATTTGGGCTCTTCCTTTCTCCAAACAGGTGGGTAAAGTTTTGTGAGCTAACTCATGAACGGGATGGCTTTGAAAGCAGGGAGGGAGTGACTTTCGTAGATAGACTGAGCTCTTCATGAATAATTCTGCAGCGCTGCTTCTCACTGCTGTTGTGGTTGTTGTTGTCGGCCGTGCTCTCACTTCTGTCTGAGAGAGATGGCGGACACAGAGGTCTCTTTACACTTCACTGCCTTCTGCACTTGCTTTCATTGAGAAGCACAGGAAGCAGCCGGAAGCGAAAGAGAAGGGAAGTCATGTCTGCCTGTCGGCATAATGGCCCGTTTGTGCCCTTGCGCTGGTTTGCAGTGAGGAGGAGTAGCCGAGACAGGAAAGCAGTGAGCAACCAAACACTACTAGACGGCAAAGAAAATACCTATTAACCTTTCATTTACTAGCTGCAAAGTTAAAGCAACACACATTTGTTTCTGCTAACAAAGGCACATTGATGCAATGGTCTACACTCAAAACATTTGGTTCGACAAAAAGTACAACGCGCCTCCCGCCACCATTCTTCAAAATTTCGGAGTGGCCCTTCTCTATTTCAGAACGACCCGTTTGCACAAAATAAGGTAAGGCAAGCCCTCTTTTGCCTTTCTCATAGAGAAGGTAACTCAATGTGGTTCACATAGTTCCAAAACAACAATTATTGTTAAAATACTCTAAAATCCCTTCATTATAGGGGGGGGGGGGGGGGCGGTTAGAGAAACATAGTTTTAAACCTGAATTCAGAAGCATTTACACTTCAGACTTAGCAGACACCTTTGATCCAGTGGTGAAAGGAAACTTTGAAACTCCTTTTTTATCTATTATACCTGCTTCAAACGACAAGACAAATGGAGGGATGCTTATGTTTGTATTATTGCCAATGTTTTATGGGCAGCTTATTTTTGAGTATTTACATAACAGCTAGCTTTGACTTCTGGGCTGCACTAATTGACCTGAGATTGCTGACCCTAGAACCCTACCGATTTATTGATCATTTATAGATCAGTGATTTATAAATCATTAACATCATTTAGAAATATTTTCTACAGCTGACTGGGAGTGGGAGCCAGCGTCAAGTTTTTAGGACTGTAACAATATGGTCTGATCTCTTTGTTCTGGAGCAATGGGCACGTTTCCCCTGGATTTTCAATCCCCCTGTCTATCTTGTTAGTCTGAAGTGGAAATAGGCTGTTGCGTTTTGTTCAAGATGTCCGTCGTTGAGCAAGGAAAACAAAGATGTGGAGTAACAGTTGGTTCTTTATTTGCAAGATCTTGGGTTGTTTAATGGGGGTCAGTACACAAGGCACGTTAGCAGACGAAACAATAACGTCATACTCCAGATCAGAAGGTTTTATACTGTCCACTAGCAGGGAACAAGAGGGAAGGAAAAACATGTCCTTGTAAGGTAGACTTCTGTTCTGTTATCACCTGAATTTTCTGTGTCAATGTGTCAAGGAGAAATACTGAGCTCAGTGTGTTGTGTCAGCGTATGATAAGAGTAACTATGTAACTATATTTGTATAAAATAATGAGAATGGTCACACATTGCTGTTGCTCTCCCTTCAAGGCCGAGAAACTTTTGTCCGTACTGTAGAAACTTGATCTAATTGTCCAATTTATACTACTCATTTGATTTCCTTTACTTGATCAACATCCTCTCCCTCCCCACTCGCATCCACTTATTCCCCTCGTCTCCTGAACAATCCTCCTGCCACCCCACTTCTTCCCACCATCTCGATCTTTTCCATCTTTCTATGCACTTTGCCTTGCATCCTCTGCTGTTTCCCATAACTCTGTTTTACACTCAACCCCCATGCCCCCCCCCCTCTCTATTCTCCTCTTCGATTTCCCCGGTGGACTCTTACAGTAAACTGCCTTGCGTAATTTATATGCAGGGCCTTCTTTTTTTAAATGGATGTGGTGGAAGATAGAGGGATAGTAGAAAGATAGCACAAAAGAGGAAGGGCTTGGACGGAATCCATTTTCACAAGTATTGAAAAGACTCGGCGGCACAAAGACTACTCTAACCTGGTCCAAGATTTTCATTTTAACAGAAAATAACACATTACCTCAAATTACTCTTCAAACAATACTGGTAATAAAGAAAATCGTTAATGCTTATTTACTTCATAGCAATTTTGAGGGTAAGCCGAGTCGTTAGAAGTTGAGTATCGCGTCAACTTCAGATCGTGTGGGGACAGGAAGAGGATTCTGTAGTGGCTAAGCTAATGTGCAAATTGAAATGAATTGACTACTCAATACTTTTATCGACATAAATGGCGCTGTGTGTACGTTTGTGTGAGTCTGCCAATTTCATTGATCGCAATTTTTTATCATGACCATTCTTGAGGACTTGCTTGCTGTCTCAAGCCCATTGAGTAACAACATCCGTCCAAGGAATTTCTTGACATTGGAGTAGCATTGTTTAGCATCATGCCTTAATGTTTTATGATGCTTTCTGTTTTTTTTTGTGTGTGTGGCTTTTGTTAATGCAGTGTAACGTTAAACTAATAATAAATAATGTAACATTTAATCCTATTTTGAAAATGTGTATTGAAGTCCAATAATCAAGAAGATAAATGGGAATTTCATTCTTGTTTTTACAGGAACTATCCAGATCGTATAAAAGTTGGGAAAGCTCAATGGAATGTAATTAAAAGATGTTATGTGTAATGATGGACCACGGTTTATGTGTAGCCCCCATAAAGCAATAATAGATGAGTGAGAAAAAAAAATGCTAATTAGCAGCCATTCGACAAAGCACAAGCATCGTGTTGACCTTGATCTCAGCAAGCTCACCAGGAGGCTTGCTTTTCTGAGAAACTTGATCAAATAATAAAATGAATGGTGGCAGTATAATATATGCGCAACAATACACTCTAGTTTTCCCTCCATTTTCAATTCAATCAAATTAAATTGCATTCAGTTTAATTGGTCTGGATTCACTTCTAATCAGATACCTTTCAAAATAAAAGCATCTCCAAATCATCAGTGTATTTTTCCAGCGCTTCTCAATTGGAAGCAGCTGTCACTAAACATTTCAGCAATTTACTAAGCATGGTTAGAAAGTTCCATTACATTGACTTCCAGAAAGTGGAACAAATATTTCCCCTCGAAAATGTGACATAAGGCCGAGTGTGACTCCTCTTTGCTAGGATGTGATCAACTTTTCTATTGTGACATGGTCATTTGCAGTAGATTACATTTTTAATATGTCATCGAAATTCTGTGTTGGTTTGAATCTTGGCTGCGGCCAAAGGTTCAAATGTGAGCGTGAAGAGTTCTTTGTCTTTACGTGCCTTGCAATTAATCGACAATTCTTCCTCTCGGCCAAAGTCAGAGGCGTCACGCTAATGAGGACAAACTGTTTAGAAAATGGATGGAAATAAGTAAGGAGTGTGTTCAACTATCTTGTGTATTTCAAGTTAACACCTGCGTCACAGAGTTTTTTTTTTGTGCCTTGTTAAAGTGAGACTAATTCAGATCCTGTGTAATCAAATCGACGATAATCGTAAATAGATGCAGAGTGTCTTATAACAAACAGTAAGTTACAAGATGTGTGACTGGAAGTAGATTGAGCATAGTACTCTTACTGTAAAAATGGTAGCATCCATTTTGTATCCTTACCAATAAAAGGAACTTTAGGACTATGTCAGCAAAAATGCCTCCTAATGGCATCATTGCTTGGACATATTGGACTGATGGTATGGGGTAATTCCATTCTCCTCATGTGGGATGAGTAAGCCAGAGTTCCTGTAAGTCTGCAAAAGTGTGTGTGTGTGTGTGTGTGTTTGTGAGTGTGTGAGTGTTTTTTTAACTTCAGCCCACAGCGCTAACCACAGTTGTCCCAACATGCCATATGGCCAAACCCGACTCTGAGCCTCATCCCACTGATATCACAGTGATTGACTTTTGTAATTGGATCTCAGCTCCTACTTCTGGTCAGATTTCGGGAACACAATATGATGCAACTTTACGTCCATCGCACTTCAAATGGATTTTTGTATTAGCCAAGAAAAGTTTGATCTCAGCAGCTGATGGTGTCTTACTTTTATTCAAATTTGACTCTCTAGTGAGCTTTTTAATTTCAAATTGCTGAATGGCAGTAAACCTTTCCTTTCTTTTCATTGCGTCTTCACCCTGATTGTTCCTGCATTTTTACAACCTGTGCAAAATGACGGAAGGATTATTTCTGCTGCACTCAGAGGGCCTCTTCTCAGTGCTCTGCATTTTTATCAAGTCTTCAGACCCTTTCTTTGGCATTTTGTTGCCCATGTCAAAAGTCACTTCACCCCTGCAGAGATTTCCTCCCAGCAATCCCTGGCGTGCTAATTTTGGCTGTGCGACGGTGCATGTGCATTGTTTGAAAACAAACTGTTCGCTACTCTCTGTGTTTGTGAGATAACAACCCCTGAGCTATATAACTATACACACAAAACATACAACTGCACAAAAAGAAAAAAAAAAGTTTCAGAGTTGGACCTAACAAGAAAGAATGCATTGAGAGTTGTAAGGCTGTGACAATTGCCTTTATTGTACTTTGAGGCTGTGTAAGTGTCCCTCTTGCCTAATCTCCGGGGTATTGTCCAGAAAGAGATCACGGATTCTCAAATTCAATCAGCAGAACCATGGCTGCACTACCACCATGCTTAATTGCATCATGGAGTCAGTGATAAAGTCTGGAGTGACCTGCTGTTGCTTTCTGGAAGGCCGAGCTGCTTGTTATGGCCTTGTAGCTTTTCTCTTTTTTTTCTCATCTTAAAGTTGAAGCGGGAAAGCCACTAATGGATTTATTGTTTCGTCTCCTTTGACTCTTTCTGGGAAACGGAGCAGGGAAATCAAAGATGTTCTTGTTATTTTATTTTTTTTACTTTTTTTCCTTGAAACGATGAGTCATGACTTTGTCGTTTTATTATTAGATATTTAGGTCACCATAGCTGTATATATTTTTTGGATGTCACTTTTATCCTATTGAACTAATTTAACCAGTGGATCACTCACATAAGTGAACAAAAAAATATTTTGACACAACTCAAAGGACAGTGAATGGTCATACTGACTTTATGAAATGCAAAAAAATGTATACATTTATTTATACATTTTTTAAATCAACAAATCGATTGAGGTACCCAAGTTCAAGGTTCATCTTAGATGGAGCACGTCAGCAATCTGATGCAGATTTTCAGGTAGGATTGTCCTAGAGAACAATAAAGCAACAAGACTATTGATTTCTATTAAATAACTGACACAAGATGGATGGAGGTCATTTTACACATCCCTTATTGTATCATTGCAATTTTAACGAGTACATTTCAGTCACAATGTTATAGTTAAAGAAAATTAACAAATAATCTAAAACTCAAATTGAAATAAAACCTTGTTGTTAACATAATCAAATAAGAGTACTTTAAAAACTTTTACAGATAGATCGACACACCATATACAGTCATTTCAAAACTAATAAAAAAAATAAAAATTGAAATAACTAATACAAATTAATAAACCTGCTCTTAAGACTAATTCAAATAGAAATAGAAACCCTGTTCACAGTTTCCGACCGATGGTCTTGAAACTTATGATTGCTGTATTTTAGAGGAAGTACCATGAATATTTTTGCCCCGTTATACCCATTTAAAATGTGACAATAACTTATTTTGGTCAGCTCTTTCCTCATTCTGCATCAGATCCCTCTTGAATTAGGCTATTGATGTACAACTTTCCTTAATTTGTGTTTGGAAATGCTGCAAACAAAAAGAGCTCCTCAATCCATTGAAAAATAAAAGCGTGCAATTATGGTGGTAAGTAAAGAAGGTACCGTACGTCTTCTTTCCGACCCTGAAAGTGGTTAGTGAGCCGTCGGAGTGAGTGGCATTGGGAATTTCATATTTCATACGGAGAGCATTTTCCTCGAAGCAACTCAAGGTTGTTCAAACCAGGAGCTGTATTGATTTTGTCAGAGAGATAGGATCTGGTCTCTTCATAATCATCGATGAAGCTCTCTTAGCTATAGCATTTCAAACGGGCCAATCGAAGAGGGCGTAGCCTCATATGAAATTCATCTTTAATCCTTATGAATTATGAATTGAACTCCTGGTTTTAGGGTGGGGGTTAAAACTTCATTTACATAACCTTCCTATTGGACCAAGAGTGTTTTTTTTTTTTTGTGGTGGGCTCTTCTCTTTCTCCACATCAGAATTTGCAGCAAAAGTATTTTTTAGACAGGTGCTTCAGCCTTTAAATGGGATTCTATAGTGAGGTTGAAAAGGAGAAGATGCACACCTGTGGAAGTCATCATTCCTTCCACCCTAGCTCCTTTATATCGTCCCTCTCTCTCTTTCGCTCCCCCATGTCAACCTTTTCAAAACGTATCTATATTCTCACACCAGGCTGTAGAGGCGTGTTGTCATGTCGCTATGCTGCCTGAATGTGAAGCGCCATGTTAGAATCACAAGCAATGTGAATTTACAATCAAAACCAAGCTTCTCCTGACCAAAGTGGCGGGCCGAAGGGAAAAAGTAGAATAGGACGCGACTCCTCTGCTCCCATGCAAATGAAAAAACACAAACAAAGCCTATTCGCCAGGCGGCAGCCCGCCACTCTTGTTGTGTTTAAATCTCATTTGAGCTTTTCTTCTAAATAGCAACTGGAGATCATGTGACACTGATGAGGGGGATATTCATTACTCTGACACTAATGCTGATGATTATTATCACTGCTGATACTTATTCCTGTAATTTCATTCTCGAGGCCCTGTCATATATGTCTCACACATATATATAGTAGCTCCCATTACCCACATTCCATTTGAATTAATTGAAAACTTACAGTTACCTAAAGCCATTACTGTTGTTACGGTAGTTGTAATTGTCTTCGGAGAAGGTAGGCGACTGAAAACAGTCACACTGACCCCATTCAGGCCTCTGATTTCGAAATAATCGACACTAGTAAAGCTACAGTTTCTAACCATGACAAAATTGGCACCCATCGTATTTTTTGGGACAAAATATAAATACATTATAATAGCTTACCTTTCTATTGGTCAAAATGTTCGTTAAAACAAGGGAGACGAGATATTGGTTGTAGTGGCAGGCTTAGGATGGGATCACATGGCTGTTTGTTTCTTTCTTTACGAGAATATCTGGAACGGAGTTTATGCAAGGCCAGTGGAAAGACTGTTATGTTTCTGGCCCTTGTGTCATATAAAATAAAATAAGAGGCCTTCCCAACATGCAGTGCTTAGAAAAAGACAGATTTACTGAGACCCTTGACAATGCTGTAGCTTTAAGAAGACACCTTTATCACCCACAACTAACCACAAGCCATCCACTGTAGATTGGATTAAAAAGGGGGGCACGTAGTGCGGGCTACCCAGGATTCTTGTCACATTTCCCCAATGCAAAGATGACAAACCTGCAAAATGAATTGATGACACCATTCTTTGCTTCCCGGAGTTACAGAAACTCACTGTAGGCTTTGCGAGAATGAAGTCTGCTTCGCCATCTAATCTAAAAGTAATTATCAACTATCAGATTTCATGTCATGGACAATATTATAAATGTGTTTTTTCATCATGTCTTGCCTTTCCCAGCATTGTTTTTTTTTTTGTTTGTTATGAAGCATCAAGGACCTCGATCTCATTTTCTGCTCTGAATTACTGTTTAATGAAGGTATGGTTTTGGAGACAAGCGCGCGGGTTAATGGGTTTGTTAGTTTGTCGAGTGGCGTACGAGTCTCGTTATTGCTTCCAATGCCGTGATTAACTTGATTTTCTGGGCAAATCTATCAGAGAGCTGATGTGCTCACATGATAAAATACATGCATAATGCAATTATATGATTTAATACGTTATGACTGTAGTTTGGTATCTACTTAGAGAGAGAAAACTGGATGGCTCAAACGTGTCTAAATTGATTCCATTTAATTCAAGAAGAGAATATGATGTCGAAGCAATGACTAACGGTAGAAAATTCTTGTATTTTTGTCGACTGAAAGATTTCAACTCAAGCATTTCTCGTTGAAGTTGAAGGACGTTGTTTGTTGTATCATTTCTACAATTGAATTATTTCAACTGAAGCGAGAATATGGTCCAAAACAAGACACTCGGGGAGACATTTGAAGCAGCTTGGGGAAATATTTGAAGCATCTATTGACAAAAGTCTTCTCAACAATCCTTCTTTGTGTATAAAAAACAACATCTGAGGTGAGAAACGAGCAAAGGGGAGACTTGAATCCTTTCACTCTGTTGCTCAGGGAAAATGTGACGTCACTGTCACCAGCACGACTGTCAGCAACTGTGATGGAAGCCGCTTTCCAATGACAGTTATCTGCCGAGAGGAAACGATGATGTAGTGCTTTACTCATCTATTTCATCTTTAGATGTCTGAGAGAGGTCTCTAAACGTCGCTCTTATGGTGTCACCGTGGTGATTACCGACCACCCTTGCTTCTTTGCCAAGCTTTTCGAGCTGTCACTACAAATGTCAGATGTATCCCATGTTGCTAGTCATCAAATGAGTTGTGGGAGAGAGCACAGCTGTAGACTGCTGTCTTTAAGGTTAGCCATCTGGACTTACACCAAGTCACTGAGAGAGACAGAGAGAGAGAGTTCAAGACAAAGACAGACATAGAGAAGTACTGTACATTCCAAGATAGACAGCTAGATATAAATACCACCACAGCTAGCTGATTAGCTAGCTAGCTATTGACAGTGAGACAGATATAGAAAAGTATATTAGCATCTGTCTAGCTTGTCAGCTAGTTATTGACAGCGAGACAGATATAGAAGAGTATTTCAGCATCTGTATTACCCATCTCGAAGATTAAACTACGTTAAATTGCAATACACCAAAACCTCTTACAATGCTATTAAATGATTTGGGCTAAATAACGTACATTACAGCATATTCTCTTGTTCCCTATTATTATATAACAGATGACTGTGTTGGCTCAAGTCGGCCACAGCCGTGAGTCTAATCAGTTCACAACATGGTCATTTCCAGCACATCATTCCATCCCACCAATCCTATAAACATTGCAGGATTAGGATTTAGTATTCATGTTTGGTGTGAATGTAAGAACCTTCTGCAGACGTTCAGAGGTCAGAGCTCTAATTACGACGGGTTTGTTGATGCCTCTCTGCTAGCTACAAATTTCCACTGATAATCCTCAAACTTAAAGGTTTATTTATTTGTTCATTCCACAGATCTATTCATCATCAATAAATCCGGGGCACTTCCAGTTGATTAAGGGTCAGATGCAGAAGTACTCACAAACGAGTCGACGCTCTTTTGAATTTGTTACCGTGAGACAGCATTGTCAACCACATTTGTCCGAATGTATATTTTTGTCTGCTGTAATGGTTTTTATTACTGTGTATCAGTACCTGTTGAGAAAATGAAATTCTGCAAACGCATACTAAAAAAAACAATCTATCCATCGTTTTAAAACTAGTTCCAGCCCAGGACATATGTACCCTTCAAGTCAGTGAACACAACGTGACAACTACAACTTCGTATCTGTACTGCACACAGGCACACGCACACACACAAACACACACACACGCACACACACACACGCACACACACACACAACAAAAGCTGCAACACTGTGAGCCTGCAGCAGTCGGACTCGTTTATGACGGCTGGACATGCTGTTAATAACTTCACGACACCCTCGTCAACACGGACCCCGCAGCCTCAACACCTGCCTGGTCGGAAGTGCACGAAGGTCACATAGAGGGTGACGTGCGCCAGTTTGCACATTCACAATATTTGTCATGTCAGTATTTGCCTATGATTCAAAATTGATTCCGACACCCAAACGCTCCTCACAAATTCACGTTTTAAGCCCAGAACATCTCCTTCTTAACATGTCAACTCTCATTAGACTGCAGCAATGCGATTGACCTTGTTCGTCTTTGCAAAGGCTGCTGTGCTTTGGTGTGTGTGTGTGTGTGTTCATTCAGGGGCCGGGACCGCCTCGCCCTAATGATGCGGCTGTGAAATCAGGCCGGAGCCCAGCGCCATCTCTCATTATGGCCCTCCAAATTCATTTGCTACATTGGTTCTGCCTGCTCATGCATGCATTGCACACCGCCTGCCCACGCGCTTTTACATGTACCTGCTGTTTGTCTACATCTACTACAGAAGCCAAAACGCTTCAGCAGATATGGCTACAGACAGAAGTGCACATAGTTAATCAACTCAATATCGTTATTGATCTGTGAAATTAATCACATGGAGCCTTACCGCATATGTCCTCATTCTTCCAGAGCAACTCGAATTCTTTGTCTTCTTTTTGATGATGGCTTGTTAATCATGCCATTTTTTGGGGGGTTGTTTCTCAAAGATAGGACAACTGTAGAGTGCAGTGCGGAAACTCAAAGACCCATATAAGAATAATTTTACTCTTGGGACATAAAAACTTATAGTTGTTGACATAGGGTACACTGGAGTAACAAACACACAAAGCCAATTTTAGCCTTCAAGTACCTGCACGACCATTGTACATCTGACTGGAATGTTAATGAGGATGGTTCCACCCAAAGGAATGTCAGTGGCCGACGGAGGCCTCTCTGATCTGTATCTAAGCGACTGTTGGTTTGCATCCTAAAAGCATAAACCGCATCAAGCATCTTCTCTCATGACCTTGACAGCCAGAGTGCTCGTCCAGTTAAGGTGCGGCGTGCAGCCTTTGAACAGGAAAGACGACCGCTGAATCCCGACCCTGCTTATGATTCAGAAAGGCAAAGCCGCCTGCAGCGTAGCAATCACCGTTAATTTTACATTTAACATTCGCCAGGGATGCGTGGCCCAATGTACGACGGACGCGTAGTCGACAAATGCCGTCAGTTCTCGCCCTCTTACATGTTATCTGATCCACTATCGCATGCACACCCCTGGGTTGAAGTGTGTACTGCGTCTGCCATCGCCGCAAACAGATGGTATCATAATGACATCATTGCACACTGGGGTTATGTTCTCTGAGGCTCAGAGCGGGAGGAAGAAATTAGGAAGAGGTATTACACGAGTGTTTGTCAATTCATCTAAAAAGCACACACGCATGCACACGTCGAAAGAGCTTTTCAAAACATTTAGCTGCAGAGGGCCCTACTAAACGCCCAGTCGCCTCTTAACGAATGTCACTGCTCCCTGTTAGCCGGACTTGAAATTGTCTTCTCTCTGTCACGCTCTCTTTCATTTGCAGAGGTACAGTAGCCCTGAGCACCTGAGATTTTTTTTTTCTTTGCAAGTGTCTCTTTTCTTCCCCTTCCTCCTGTGTTCCTGAGATCTCTCATCTCACTGAGCCGGGAGAAACCTGTCACATACAACATTAGTATGCTCTTTTCATATCTGTGCCTCTTGTGACTCCCCCCTCCTCATTTTTTCTCCCCCCTCCTCACTTCCACCCCCTTCTCTTCTCCGGCAAACATAAAAATAGTTTATGCCTCTGACAAGAAAATGTCTCTAATCCTAAGGTTTGTTGGATAGTAAACAGACACAATTGGCCACTTACTATTCTGCCTGGAATTTTCTATGTGGGGTGTTTGTAGTATCCATGGCAACAAAGTAGGGTGCCCATATCCCCTTGTCACTAAGCAGAATGGGAGTGAGATGATGAAAAGAGATGATAAAACAACACACAAGAAAAGGTATAACTGCAGTTCAATAGCTGATGCACTGTATCATATATCTACACACATACATATGTATGTACGTATATATATATATATATATATATATATATATATATATATATATATATATATATATATATATATAAACAACCTCTTGGGTGAAAGGTCGTAGGAGATCAGTGCGTGTTTGTGATGGTGAAGAGGAAGTATCTTTTCCCAGAATGGATCGAATATCAACAAATGAACAAACATCAGGGATTTATTTTCAACTTGCTCTCCGGTATCACGGCTGCAATCAGCGAGCCTCGCCTTTGAATGTGGAGTGGGAGGTGAAAAATCAGATGGCAGCCTTATGTTGCGATGACATTCCCAAGTGATTTTTCCAGCTGTGCCTCTTCTCCAGGAACCGCACAGCATGCTCATTTCTGTTTCTGCTTGTTCTCTTCTTGTTTGGCTATCATCCTATTCTCTCTGCAAAGAAGATGAATGGAGGCGCAATCATCATACAGAGTGGGCAGCTTTTTAGCTCTGTTTGTGTCAATTTGCAATAACCGTGTGAAAGCAAAGGCGTCAAGGATTTGTATTGTCATATAATCATACCATGTATTTTATTCCCAACACGTTCACACGCACAATAAAATAGTAGGAAGTTAGATCGTTAATTAAACCCCTACACTACATTCAGTCCAGTAAAAAAAGAAATTGTAAGGAATTGAAAAATATTTACTGCACTGGACTAAATATTTCTGGTAGTATAAACAGTAACTAGAAACATGCCAATTTTCTGCTCATTATAGGGCATTGAAATCCAGCAAAATATGGCAAGGTCGTTAATTAATTGCTGAAATTATACTGCTGTCTGTGGGAATCATTTGGCTGAGAGGCCTAGTGAAAATAATGTGTTTTCACAAAACATGCTGCTTCACAGACGGGATGACATACAGATGACCAAAAAGCTGCTTGGTAATTACTCTTGTATTATGCTAACCGATAATGTGGATTGCTCTGTCTGGATCACCCCGCTTGACTTTTTAGAAATATCCACATTGACTGAAAATCGGAAAATAGATAAAAACATTTTATAACAAATAGCATATTATTTATGGTGCAATTTTTAATCGGATGTGAAAATATTTACATAGTATATGTTTAACAGTAGGTTCAAAGACACCAATGTTAAATCATGTGGACCACCTGCAAAATACATCTGGTGGCCCAGTACCCTCGTTTTCACCCCAAAGCTCCCCACTGATTAAAACTGTGAAGTTTCCTGCAACACAGTACAGGAATCAATAAGTGAATTAGACTCCACTTTTAGCTTCCTCTTGAGCCAGCCGGCCCCCGAACCAGCTGCCCCACATAATGAGCCTGGGGGGTGGGGGGGGGGTTTTGAGTCAGGCCGGCAGTGGGGACAAAGAAGCTTTAAGGTAGTATGATATACTGCAATGATAAACGGTACCGCTCAGGTCATAAGGCTGAAATTTAACTACAAGTGCTGCTTTGAAACTCAGCTAAGTATTCCTGTGTGAAAGATTACGCCGTTTCACTGTTTTATGAGGGATACATCCATGAAAGTAGTGGATGGAAGGTGGCCTGGCTCACAATATTCTGAGTTCTCTCACAAGGTGTTTGATGGGGTTGAGGTCAGGGCTCGGTGGATGCTCTTTCACATCAACCAGCCTTCATATACCTGGCACAAAAGAAACTTCCCCAAATTATTCCCATAGAACTGGAATAATACTAATGTAAAAAAGTAGACGTATCACTTTGTATTATAAGCCATACTTATTAACAGTGGAGCCAACCAGCACCTTGCGCTTTTTACAATTCTATTGAAATGATTGAAGCAATGATGGAAAACCTGATTCCAGCCAGTCCTCTGGCACACGTGTGTTAGTGCCATGTTGCTTCCTCGCGTTGGCAGTTGACTGGCTGTGCTTGTGCCACACTCTTAGCAGGGGTGTGATGTCATATCACACTGCCACAATGGCGCATCTGCCGTTTGATTCCCTGCCATGTTGGGCGTGTAGAAACTCGGTTGTCGCTATAGGTCAGTCGGGGTTAAAATTTATCGGTCAAAAGGAGATGCTGTACCATAATTCCATATTGTTACATTACAAATTTGTAGCATACTGCTGAACAGTGAGCAGCTTGTTTAAACCCTGCAATTGTTTTTTCTTTTTGTCTGTGTGAAAGCTTCTGTGCATTTGACGGCCTATAATTTTGCGCCGTTGCCAACTTGACGCATCGTCGGAATTGTGATTTATATTTTGAAGCGCCACCGTTTGTTTTTTTTCATCTTCATTCTCCTCCTGCACATTTTGCTTTCCTTACTGTCACATTGACTTACATTGATGTACAGTGCAAGTACGAATAAAATACACACAGGATTTATTCAGTCGCTTTATTTGTGGTTGGACTACAAACGTTATGAAATGTTTTCCAGGAAAGAAACGGTTTCCTCAAATATCGGGTTGTAAACTTTTGCCCCAGAGTACAGCCGGCAAAATATTGCTTATACATAACACCCTTGTTCTCTTTCATCATCTCAGTCAATTTACTCAGAGTGAAGAGATATAAGCCTCAGCGTGACTGACATTTCGCTAGATGCAAAATTGCTCATGATTTTCTTGTGATCTCTTGAGCAACAAATGCTAAACCTGGAGGGGAGGCGGCAGCAGTGAATAAATGCCGATGAGCCCGCAGCCAGTAGGCAGCACGCTCGTTTGTGTCGATCATTTTTCAACTACTGCAACCTTGATGTTGTTGCATGTATGAATTATATATGAAGAGATATTCTTGAAGGTGAACATTACATACATATTGTGATCATACAAGCCTCTCTTGTCACAAGTGTCAGATTTCACTTGAACTAATCTTCCAACCTTTGTTTATCTCCAGAGAAAACGTCACCGTGGATTTCATTTCAGTTCAACTCCATTGAAGTTGGAATGTTGTGTGAAATGTAAATAAAAATAAATAAAAAATATAAAATAAATAAAAAATGAATGCGATGAAGTCTTTTTCACGCTATGTTCAATTCAATACACTATAAAAATGAGAGATTTAATATTCAAATATATCCATTTTATTGTTTTCATTCTGCAAATATTCACTCATATTGAGTTACATCATCCTTACTTCGAACAACAATAGTCAATTCTAATTGGCTGAGACATTTATGTACATTATAAGCCAAGTAATTACTGTAAAAAAATAAATAAAATGGAATTATTCCAAATTAATTTGCAGCACCCTTGTTCGTTGTTAGATTACACGAGCAAACAGCAACCTTTGTTCACGTAAAACCATGGTTCACCACTTTACCTTTTCCCTGAAACGTAAATTGTGTGTGTTCAATCTTAATTGCGCACGCACAGCATGTCATTTTCAGACCATTTTTTCTTCTCTGCTCTTTCTTGTCAGTTTGTGTAAGATGGCTTTGCATGGTATGTTTGCCCTCAGTATGTGAACACACAAGATTGGGATGCAATGTCAATTCAGTGAGCTTGTGTCATGCAAGCTCACTTGGGTTTTCCAATAATTCCCGCTTATATTTATTTGTGCATGTTTGTGCATCTGCTTGTGTTTTGTATGAGGAAGCCGGTACTTATTTGACTTTTGCCAATGCTTTTTGCAAGTAAATGCATATTTTTTGTAATTTCATGTTTTTTTTTCTTTTGATAATTATGGCTACAATAATTTATCATGCTCAACTTGAAGTTGGATTGTATCTGTGTGTTTCTGTTGTACTCTGTCTCAGGGGTGGGCAACTGGCAGCCCGCTGGCCGTATGTGGGCCCGAGAACACACTCTGCGTGGCCCCTTGGCGAATCCACCCCGCTCTCCCATTTTTTTAAAAATTCATTATAGACAACAAGTACTGGTACATTTTTCGTCATTAGTATTCAGGCTTTTCAGCTTCTTAAACTTTCCATCCCTCCAGTCGTGATCCCCTTGCACATACTTGACAGACAAGAGACGAGATGTCCGGAATACCAAGTAGCTATGCATGTTCATATTAGTACACATTGTATAGCCAATGTATACACACTGACATTCACACGCGCACACACACAAATCATCTACAAGCTCCCGCCACTTACGCACAATCACACACTTCTCCACACATACATTCATTATCCAACCAGTTGTCACTCACAAACATACATTAACATTCATGCTCACACTGAGCTCCCCTCTCGGATAATCACTTGAATGCACAAACATACATACATTCACACATAAACAGATGCAAATTCCTCCTTCAATCTCACAAAGGCATATAGATATCATAAACATTACCTATTCAAACATGAAAAAAAAAAAGAATGAATCCTAAAGATACATAGGAATGCGCATATTTGCGCTAATCTCGGACACACACTGTGCTGTTTGCGTTTTTTTTTTTTGGTATCGGGTGTTCAAACACACCCATGCAAACAGACATGCATTCTGCTAAATGATTTACTTCCTCCTCCTTACTGATTCATATGAATAATACAACAAGCTCAGGGGAACTTTTTGCTTCACATAAATAAGAATTTAGATAGAAAATTACATTATTAATCTAAGACTTGTGGCCTGGTGTGCGTAAAGATTTTATATAGTCTTGCTGAAATGTCAGTTTTTACTATAGCTACGAGTTACAGTAGTTGGACTAACCACTTTTATTTATTTTTTTGTAGTTGTACTGCAGTATTTTAGTCATGATGGTGATGGTGGTCAGATCAGCAGTAGTGATGGTGATTATAGTAGCACAATAGAAAGCCCTTATGTGGAATGAGAACTGGAGCTATTAATATATATAGGGGAAAAATATTCATAATGGAAGGAGTAGTTGTAAAATTAGTTGTGAGGGCGGTAATGGATGCCACAGTACATTAATTAGCAGCTTAGGTAGCATTTGTTGTATTTACTGTAAATTGTAGTTGCAATGATAAATAGAAGTGGTTGTATCATGTAGGGGGTAACCATGTTAATGACGCTAGCTAGTATGTTGATAAAATAGTATGATAGCACAGTGGGAATCTTATTGGTCATGATGTTATAATATTAATAATAGTATCAGATGATAGGGATTTAATTAAATAATTGTAATTTAATTAACCCCACCCCCACATGCACACTTTTGGAGTGAGCATCCATCGAGATTTTGTTGCCTTATCACCGTATCACTGGGCGTTTCATCACCAAGCCTCTGAAATGCACTTCACTTCATGCAGTGATGCCGTGCACCACAAACGCAAATACCCACAAATCGACAGCTTAGCCAAATATTAACATTTTTATAACATGATGATCAGAATAATGCTTCAGAATAACGCTCATCTATGCTAACAGTGCATCTCTGATTACTTTTTTTTTTTTTGCTTTGAAATGATAGTCATTATGTGGTTGTTCTTTGGCCACCATGTCAAAGTGGGTTGCTGGCTTTGGAAATTAAACCAGCTGGAACGGTAAATCACTTGTGATTGAACTCCGTAAGAGGGTGGATGTTGTGTTAGTAGGCACCAACGGTTTCATACAGAAGTAGAATCAAGTTGGTTATGTTCACGCCCACAACGCCGCAAACTTCCATTTTTTAAAACTGGCAACACGTTTACGTACCAACACTCGGTGTGGTCGACTTCCGCACTGTTAGACAACTCACCACGCTACACTTGTGCTGGGCATCACAATAGAGACTCAGTTGTTTATTTTGTTTTTGTTAGCAAATTAGCTGGATGATGCCTCGCAAAAATGTTGTTAATAATGCAAATATTCTTAAATAATACATTTTAGAGCTGTAATTACAATACGATGCTACTGTGGTAATGATGTTCATAGCTATCTTAATATTACTAGAAGTAGTGACAAAAGTGAAAAGTAGTGGTAGCAGAACAAAGAGTAAATTGTTCTTTTTGTCTTGTGATATATAAAGGTCCTACCTCCTTATTTTTTTTTAGAGCATTTTATATTTTTTTTATATAACACTCGGGAACATGTGTTGATGTGTTTTTTCCACCTAAAATGATGTTCTCACAGCACTCAATACAACAAGTGGATACTGCCGTGAGGTGCAAATGATGTTCACAAATAGTGAGTAAAAAGCTGCAGGGAGGGGTTTTACAAGGCAAACACAAGTGCAGGCAATGTTGTTTTGTTTTCTTTTGTGATGACAATGGATGATTATGCCACTCAAAACACAAAAGACTATGACTATTTGCTGTCAAACTGAGTACGTGCAAAGAGTCCTTTCACTTGGTGACAGGTGGATTTCATTTCAAGAAAAGCGCGATTATGTAAGATTCCTCTGAAATTGCAGCGCAGGTGCACAAACCCGTGAATAAAACATCCTTTCCTCCCTCTCATCTCTAATTGGTGCTCAACAAATATTGAACTGTGCTCTGTTGTTTTGGGCTTTTTTTTTTGTGGCCTTCACGCTTTAAATCAGTCCCTTAAATTCAGCTTTCTTCCCTTTGGATGAATTAGATGAAGAAAGTCATTTGTGTATGGCCATACCAGTCAGAAACCTCTATAAAGAACCTGTCAGAGAACTATTTCTATTGATGTGCCTCATGTGAGTGCTGTCACACTTTTACGACTGTCACCCCTGTTACGACTGTCACCCCATAAAACTATCCTGATGTGTGCTAAAATGCACAAGTAGGTGAAAATGCCAGAAAGACATTAACAATTTGTCTTTCTACTGGCGCATCTGACAGTCAGCGATTCTAATGAGTGACAGGCACAACACAATAAACAGTGCTATGCTGCATACATACACACATTGTGTATTTATGCACATATATTGTGTGTGTGTGTGTACAAATAAATCAATAATTAACATTATGTAACTCGTATATATATTTATATTCACACACACCATGTTACACCACCTGCGCCACAACTTAGTCCTGCTCCCAGCTGGTCTCAAACCTACTTTCAGCCACCAAATGATCAGGTGTGTTGGGGGCATGCAAGAGAGATCCGCTGGAACAGACAGCATGTTCTCCAGGGTTGTAGGATGCCTTATTAAGCGACACAAAGCCTTTTGGCAGGTGCTCCCTCCCTGTCTTTGTCGTTCCTACTTTGTGCTGTTTATTTGTTCCCTACATAGGAAAGTGTCCTCTCTTTTGGCCCTCAGGGCAAAACAAAGAGTGCGTAATGCCCAAAAAACAGTGCTGCCACTGCACACTGGCATAGAAAGGACAGGTGGTCCTTGGATGGGAAAACGCAAAGCAACTTTTCTTCTCAGTAAAGTAGACTGACACAAAAGTTGAGCCGAAGCTGAACGCAGCTTTGCTCAGCAATTCATTTAAATGAGCGTCAAATATAGTGACTATCTCATGAATAGTGTGGATTCACTGTACATATACTGTAAAAAAAAAATTATGGAATTTAACCTTGAAGCATTTATGTTAAGTGGACTAGAGAAAAAAAATCGTACAATTTCACATCTGTACGCAAATGCCAAAAACATTTTATAAGTTTCCACCCTGTCAATAGTTTGTCCGATAGCTTCAAAACAGCTACAAAAAAACATGTATTGTAAAAAGCCCATGTATTTACTGAATTTTTTTTCAAATAATATTCATCCAAAGAAGAATGCAAAATTCAACAAAACTTTTATGAATGAGCAATGATAGTCTTCCCTTTTCATAAACAATTGAAGGATGTTGAACATTGTGAAGTGTGATTTATTTTTCAGTCATTCTGCAAATTCAAAACTAGAAAACCATGAACTGTCAGCTTGCTTAAAATAACTTACGCCTAAAACGTCCCCTTTTCTTACTAATAGGAATTTGTATTTTGAGACATCTGTCATCTTTCCAAGTTTTTGTTTGAACTCTAGTAGCCTATTTGACTAGTTGCTACGACTCTTCAGCAAATTCTAGTAAAAATCCCCACTCATAATTAACTCATGGACCAGAATAATATTTCTGGCATTAGTGCCTTGTCAATATGGACTAATACACCAAAGATCAATACTTTGTCAATATTAGTTTTTTTCCTTTGCACGTGTGTGCGTGTGTGTGTGTGTGTGTGTGTGTGTGTGTGTGTGTTTGTGTGTGCGCGTCTGTTTGTGTGTGAAGAGAGGGCTGCCTGCCAGCTGTGCAATCTGTTCAGTAATCTCAGGTCTGGTCTGTACACACACTCCACAATCTGCTCCAGTAAAAACTGTCCCCCCCCCCCCCCCCCCAACACACACACGCACATACACATACACATATATGCATACACAGTCACATCAATCATTACATGGACCATAAAGTTTTTGATTAGGTTTAAAAGCACAACATAAATGCATACATACAGCCCATTAGTGAAGTTCGGAAAAAAAGGCCACAAATGATTCTTTTCCTTTCCTTTTTTGATGTTAACGTTGTCGCTCTCAAAAATATCATAATCGCCGCCTGCGCACTTTTACTTCCCAACCCACGAACCCCCTGCTTCACAATAACTCTTATCAGCCCAATTTCCCTTTTCTCTCCCTACAGCCAATTTGAACATGACTCCCTGTTTGTTGTTTAAATGGAAGGCAGAGAAAATTGGCCACTTTTGCTGTTCAGAAACTCCTGCAGCTGCCGGTAATCATTGCTTGTATGTACTATGTGTGCGTGCCTAGTGATGTGCAGTTACCACAGTGGGGGTACATGAGGTGGGAGGCGGGGTCTGAAGTCCAGGGTCATGGCATTAAAAAAAAAAGTGCTCGTAAGAGGAAATGATAGGCCAGTCGCTGAAACTCTAGTACACACCAAACCTTTAAAAAACTGAACAGGCTTCATTACAGGCCGACATGAAGCATTCAGCACTCACGCAAGAAACTGGCCACTCGCTCCCCAAGATCAACCTTCTGTTTGAACTGGAAGAAGGCCAGGAAAGCTGTGGAGCGCGGGAGCCGAAGAGGCTTCCGCGTTGCTTTTGGGTCAAGTCTGTTTGCCTCAGGTCGGACAGACAAGAAGGGACGAGAGAGCGGCAGAGGTGATTTGAAGATGCTAAAGTTGAGCTGAAGGGAAATACAAAATGAGACAACATGAAGGTGGTAGGAGGAGAGGCAAATGAAATGGGGTGTAAAAAACAATGAGGTTTGAGGATTTGAAAGAAAGTAGAAACAATCTGATTAAAAGAGAGGGCGGGTGGAAACAAGTGGCATGTTGGGGCATGCGTGTGTGAATGGAAAATGATTGCGTCTTCCCATCTTTGTCCATTTATGTCACTTTATCAAGGCAACATCCAACTCCCTCAATCATTGCAGAAATAAATCCATTGAACGCCTCATTATCATCATCGTTATTATCTTGAACGAAATCCACAGTTTTTGACAGACCCTTTAAATGAATGTTTCTTTTTTTTTTCTTGAAGTTACAACCATCTCTGTGATCGAGGTAAACAAGCACAAAGCTGGAGCAAAAGACACAAGCATCAGTGAGCAATCTCGAGTTAGGTTACTTGGTTGCTATGGATACGCTACGTACGTATATGCACTAGCTCTTGACACATGCACTCCTTCAGCCTGACCTCTTTCAGATTGCCTTCACTATCATAACATCAGTCACCCAGCCTTGAAGCACCCCACCCCCAAAGAGCCAATGACATTTGCATACAGATGTCTTACTTGCTCGGCTAATGCATGCAGCACTTGTGAACACGTTGAACTACGTATATTGCACGCCGGCAAGCCGCAACATTATGATGTATCGTGCATAATACATGAGCCCTATTCTTTGCAATTTAAAGGTAATGCTGCCAGGCTCACTTTTGATTGCCACGGGTGAGACAGGTACTATTACTTTAGCAATATGTTTGTGATGGTGCTATGCTGGGAACTGTTCTTTCTCTGACAGTGTCAATAAAAAATGAGCAGCCTTATCTTTGGATTGCACAATATTTGATGCGGCTCTTGTGTTGCATATCATTATCGGTCGTGCCGGGATTTATAAAATATTCGTCGCGAATCTGCTTTCTTAGTAAATAGTAAACTGTTGTACGTAATATTTTTTGAATCGATTTGAAGTCATCACAGCTCCATTGATTATTTGCGGCCTTGCCGCTGTCACTCCTGTTTCCCGCCCCCTTTCCCTCGCAAGCGTTTTCTTCTCGAGCCACATGAAACAAGCCACCTACACTTTAGGACATCTGCTAAGCTGATTTTCTGGGGCTTAGCAGCACCACAGTGGTATCAAAGAGATTAGGTGAAACAACATCCAACTCGGGCTTTGTGCTGGCTTTCTCCAACTCGGTCGTCTGACTCCAGTGCGCTCTTGGCCTTGCACAAGTTTGCCATGTGTGTGCGTGGATCCGTGTTACGGTCACAGAGCTGGTGTAATACCGCTGGATTTGAAGTGTGAGCGCTTCTTTGCGAACAAAAAAATTAAACAGCATAAACACAGAGCGGCTCTGGAATATCTCCCGGCTTTTGCTTTTCAGCCAAACCAATGTTGGTGCTTGACATAATGGGAATGGCATTTTTTTCCATTTTCGATGCGCTCAACCTGCGCTCACCTGCAGTCTGTGATTATTCCATTAATTTTCCAGCAGCAGCCATTTATTTTTTTGCAGCATAAAACTTGAAAATGAGTGGTGCTTTATGAAGCAGAGTGAGTGTTTCTTTTGTATTACGCATGCATGCTGGTTAATGCTTAGTAACTATCCACACAGATAATTAAGTAGTGAAATGTAATAATGTCATTCATCCCTCTGGGTTAAGGGTTTGAATAATTGCTGCGGAGTCAGCCTTCTATGCATTATATTTGCCAGCGTGTGTGCGTGTGAGACCACGGAGACACACTTGCCTCACCGCCGATCAAGAGAGAGAGAGCTCTCCTTTATGCGTTTTTTTTTTTTTGTTTCTTCCCAACAGCTTTCACTTTTTTCTACTCGCTAACTACAGAAAAAAGAGAGGAGAGGCGCGCAAGGAGGGAGTTCGAAGGAAGAAAAGAGTGCAAGCCAAAGAGTATCGGGTGCTGCGTTAGTCTGATATTTTCCATAGTGACAGCTGGGCCCAAAAGCTCAGACCCTTTTCTTCTGGCGCACAAAGCCCATTAAGTATGCCACTCGCTCAGTGGCCCCCACAGCCTCCAAATTGCTCCAAGCTCCTCCCAAAAGTGTGGCAGTCTTTGTCATTGTAATCAGCCCTTGTTTGTGAAGTGCTTGCCCGTATTTACCAGCGCTATGGGTGCACATTTGCCCAGCCGGCTGCTGCTACTGCTGCAAGTGCAGGGAAAAGTAGAAAGACAGCTAACAAGTTGGAAGGCATGAACAATGACAGGGGGTGCAAAAGTGTAATGAAGCTCAATGGTGGAAAGTGCGGAAAGAATTTGACTCCGTGACTTTGCAATGTGACAAAGCCTCATGTGGTCACAGCGGGAGGGTGGGCGCTCTGACACCCGTCTGGACCCGTGGGCTGGAAACGTGCGAAGAGGGGCTTACTTAGTGAAGATGCTACATCGCTCCAGGCGTGGCCATGCAGATGAAGAGATCCATGATTTGGCATTCAGAAAAATGTACAGACTTGTGTACAGAGCCCTCCCATCCCGACGTCAAGGTACAGCAGGGGAGCAGACGATGTAGGGGATTGGGGCCACATGATGCCTTTTGGCGGAGCTGACCCCATTCCACTCCCCCCCCCCCTCCACACAACCCCAAAACTTCTCCTCAAGCTGTGATGGGGTAAGCAGGAAGGGAAAATGACAGGGAGGGGTGGGTCTCTGGACATGACGCTCATCCTTAGTGGCATCCAGACCAAACTTTGTCTCTTGGCTTCCTCCCGCCTTTCCTCTTTGAGTGTGCACACACATGCCTGTTAAGGATTCATAACTCCCACCAAAGAGTGACACAGTCTAATCAGTGAGTAATGAAGAGCCAGAGGCACTTTGAGCCTTCATTGTGTTAAAAGGCAGCCATGCGAGGCAGCGCTTATTTTTACGCCACAGTTGATTGCGCTAGCAAACATGCTAACATGGATGTTCAAATGAAAATCAAAAATCCAAATCTATTCCCTGTGTCTAATGGGAGCTGACAGATATGGGCAAGATCAGGCTGCACGGATGTTAGAAAGGAGGAGAGAGTCAGGTTGGGGGTAGTGGGAGGGGTGGAAAGAAAGTGCATGGGGGGGGGCGGGGCTATCTGATGTTTTAATATCCATCTGTACATGAGCGAGTGGGTGGGTGAGTTTCCGAGTGTCCAACAAAAAGCCAACGAAAAAATTGGGGGAAAAATCATGATGAAAGTTGATTTGTGACGTTCACAATACTTTGGAAGACTTGTGATGATTACATGATGTAATGTATTATGTAACTATGTCTATATAAGTCCTATTTGCTTATTTTTTTGTCTGTTGTATACTGCCAGGTCAGCATTGAGGACGAATGTGTGTGAAAGAATTTCCATTGGTCAAATAAACGTTAAATAAATACGCAAAGGAAATTAAGATGGACTAAGGCTTAAGCTTAATTAGCTCGCACGGGTCATTTTTTTTCAACAAGGTCTTGTTTCCTTCTCTAGTGTGTACGTGTGTGTATTTGCTTTAACTTTATTGTCATCGCCATCTCCAGGACAGCTGGAGGCTGTGTCAGAGTTCAGCTGCCGGCTCTACAGAAAAGAGAATAAAATGGGTGATGTGTGTGTGTGTGTGGGGGGGGGGGGGGGTGTGGGGGGGGGGGGGGGGGGGGGGGGGTCCTATGCTAAATGTGTATTCATTTGGGCGTGTTTGCGTACGGCTGAACTTGTCGGACGTGTGTGCGTGGCTGGAGAAGAGGGGTCGGGGTGAAGAGTGAAGTTAATAGGCTAATGATGGAGCTGTGATCATTAGTAAAAATACTACAGGCTATCTGCTATCCTCAGATATTTAAACAAATAAAAAAATAAATCAATGGCATGAGTGAAAAATGGCAGTCCTGCTTAATTAATAGGGACAGTTTATTTATTTATTTCCTCTAAAATAAACCCCCCTTCCCCAAATGAGATAATATAGTAAGAAGTTAAATAATAACGGCTTTCTATTTTAATGTCAATAAAATGTTGCAAATGCCTCAAGGGGAAATTGAATGATCATGGCTTTATATATTTGTGTGTAGTGCAGAACACAGACAAGCAGAGCAGATATTAGTTTGGTTTCATTTTGTAGCCGTTTTTTTTTTTTTTAGTTTAATTTTATTAAGTGTGTTATTGTGAGTTTGGTTTATCTTAGCTCATTTAGTTTTGATAATTATTACTTTTCAATTTATCTAAATCCTGCAACTAATTAAAGTATTTTGTAACTTTTTAAAGTAACATTTAGTTTGGACCTGTTCATTCTTACTTTTAGTTTTGATTTTGTTATTCATGTTGTGATGACTCCACATTTGTAAAGTTATTTTACTTAAAAAAAAAGAGCCTCTCATTTGTTCCTTAAGTTACTTTTACAATGATAGATACACTTATAATTTTTAAAATTATTTATTGCGTTGTATTGGATATAAAAACTTTATATGATATGCTCAGTTTATCTTCATGTCGTGAGTTACGTATTTCTTTCAGATGTAGAAGCAAAGATGCTGATTGCCAAACAAACAACAGATTACAAATGCACCTGCTTGGCTTTCGTCTAATGTAATTTTTCTCAACAAAGAGGGGAAAACAATCTTTTTTTTGAAGTGAATGAATGGAGATGAAATGCAACGAAGAGAAGTGTTAGATTGTGTGTTTTTGGTGCTATATCCCCCATTTCATCTTGGAGGGATGAGGATAATGGGAGCAAGCAATGGGAGAGCTCATTATCTGGCCGGCCATCTGCTATTGGGAGGGTGGAACTGTCTGTCTGTCTGCCCCCCCACCACACACATGTATACATTGTGAAAAGGCCTGGAGTTAGAGTGAAAATGTTCCTCTGACTTATCCAAATTAGCTGTACATCTGCTATATGTGTAGATCCTTGTGGTCTTAAAAGTAGAGGGCACTGGACAAAATGTGGACATAAAATAAAATATGGACATATAACGTGAGATTACACTACATTACTTTATAGACATAGATCATTAGAGTCGAGAATGTGCTATTTTTCTTCGGTGCAAATATCCAACTTGTATTTTGTTTGAGTTGAAGAACTTTCAAATATAAATGATTGGCATTTGTGGCAACAGTGTAACAAAACATGCAGGTTGTTTGCTCCAATACAATTTTCTAGGTTTTGTATACATAGACTTTAAGTTGGAGGACAATAGAAGGGACAATTAGTACTGTAAACTGATTTATTTGTTGAATATATGGGGAAACACTTTTCACCACTAATGAAACTTAAAACATACTGTTTTGACTTGTCCAAATTGAATTTGCATCCAAGTTTGATGCCTTGAAATTTTGAGTTCATCCCACTTTTTATTTTATTTTGGTTCTTTTCTCTGAAGTAATCGTCCTTGAGAGTATAAAATTCTCATAAATTGGATGTTTAGAAGTGAAAGCAAATGTTAGTCCTGGGTGTCCGTATGAATGCTTTTAAATCAGATTGCTGAGGGAGCTTAGTGCGACTGTGAGAAGTTGTCGGCCACAGCAGATGCTCTTTGTTGCAGAGCAGGCTATTGTTGAAAGCTGAGACTTGGAATGGGGGGGGGGGTGATGACGATGATGGGGGGGGGGCGTTATTCGGCCTTGGGCCAGCTCCCGGCAGTAGCGCCTCGCTATTGGCTCCCGTAGCTGTCAATCACCGTCTTCCCAACCCCCGGCCTGGCAAGTTGAAGTAAACTTTGAGCAAGTTTGTGCCGCACTAGGAAAAAGTTAGCGGCGGCACTTGAAGCTCACCACACACAACGGACAGACGGGATGGCCGCGAAGATGAAACTGTGTCGCACCTTTCTAGGTTCGTATCAATAACTTTTATTCACTTTAATCAGCGATTACTCCTCTAATTGTGCGCGCGTCAAAGTAACTCCTCCAATTTAACGGCAACTTTACGGCAGCTGATTGGATTTGCCGGCTTTTAAGTGGATAGAACACACAATTTTACTTTTTGTATAAATAAATAAATTCCTACTTTATTTATTTATTTATTTATTTATTTATTTATTTATTTATTTATTTATTTATTTATTTATTTTAATTTTATTTATTTATTTATTTTAATTTTATCTATTTTTTTATGTTTGAACGTATGTTACTGGAGAATTATATACAGTTCCTTGTCATCACTCCACTGTAAAAAGTTTAGAGTCAACAAAGGAAAATATCAGACATAGAGTTTTCAAAATAAACTTTCTTCAGAATAGTCTGCTTGTCAGGACGTGCCCAGACAAAAGAGAGTTGATCCCCTTGGGGGACCTTGTGGCTCTGGTACCATAGGGACAATGCCAAGCTGCGGGCTGATTAGAAACTTTTTTTCTGTTGTGGTCGTTGCGTTAGTCTGTCGGCTTATTCCATCTGTCGAGGGCCCATAGGGGCCTCCCGGGTCCCAACCTTACTACTCAGTCAGCTGCTGCCCATGTAATATTTATGCACAATATCGCCACCATACAACTTCATTCAAAAGTAGTAGGAGGCCTCTGTGCCATCTGCACTCACAACTCTTATGTTGTGACTCGACTTTCATTTAACACAAAGCAAGGTTACGGTGAAGTTGCAGTCCTTTTTTTACTTTCTGCCTAAAAGTAAGACACTTGCTACTAAACCGTTCGAAAATGCATTCAGCAATTAAGAATTTAGTATTTCAACCCTTTTCTACATTTTTAAGTTTAGTCAAGTTTTCCAAAAGTGTAAACAGTATTTTGCTGATAATAGTAAATATACTTTTAATTTATCAAATGTATTTATTTTATTATATTGTATTTAAAACAAAACAATATTCTGAAAATATTAGTGTTTAATTTAATCTCATACTTCTGATGGATGTTTTTCAACCCACATGACTACATTGAAGTAATACAATTAACTTCTAAATGCCACTAACTTTGATTAAAAACAAATATATGTACTTTTTCAACTTTAAACAAAAAAACACTTTAAAATATAAATAATAGTCATGTATGGCAATAATGATAGTTAGCACAACAAAGTAAGCAAGTTGTCGCTGAGTTATGCTCGGAACACAATACAAGGAACAAAAGTTCTGTAAACTCTTCTTTCTTTATTGTAAAATATGGGAAAATCAATTTTCCAACAGCAAAATCTATTTTAAAACTTATTTTGCTCTGTGCCCAACCTAAAATTGAACTAACTTTTCATTAAAATGTTGAGTTCACCAAACTTTTATCTTTACACACTTTTAATCTAAAGTGAGTGTCATAAAAGTTAAGCCGCTGTCTCAGATGTCAGCCTATCATAAAATAACATGAAACAATGATGTATACTTAGAAATTAATGCTCTATCTGATCATCAAGCCTATTGTTACACCTAATGAAAGAAAGGCAAAAGCCTTTGTCGCCTTCACAATAAACTTGTGTAAGTGATTGCGCCGCTCTGGGAGCTGTCCAAGGTACTGATCCTCACATGCAAAAACTGTTTGGAGCTCTCCACAGGCCTAAGTTGGCATCTCTTTTATGTCTGTGCAGTCCTGACTTAGTCACTTGCTCGCCAGACCTTACTTGGCACATGGCCTCCTCCCTTGTTCTGCTCAGCTGGATCAAGGCCCAGGATATTTCATAACCCCCCCCCCCATCATCCCCATCATCCCCACCCGACTTGTTTATTCGATTGTCGCCCCTGTTGTGTGAGTCCCCTCTCCTACGCAGGCAGCCACAGTCTGAAATCATACTGATGTGCCGTGCACGCCCGGTGATTGATTTCAGCTCCAATGCATAACAATGGGATTGCACAAAAAGAGCCTGCTGCAAGGAGATAAGAATTTAATAGAATTTCTGAAAGCTGAAGGTTGAGCTTTTTGAATATTCCCTGCGTGCGTGGCGTGGAGACGGCAGATAAAGAATGGCATTTGTGGGGACTATTCTCAAATGGCTTGTAATGAATGGTTGTCATTTCCACTAATGGTTTCAAAACAGCAAAGCAAAGGAAATGACTCCAAGTAACACCATTAAGAGGCTCTTTTGCTGCTTGAAGTTGCCATTTTACCTGGTGAAACTATCAAGAAATCTGTGACAGTGATCTCACTGCACGATGACCTAAAAACTCATCCTTGAGCCTGCGACATTATTATTAGGAGAGTTGGGAATGTCTTTGCAATGCTCGCTTATAAGAAACTGAATCACTGCTGAATCCTAGAAGGAAAACAAATATCACTTGAATGAAATATTGGACCGTACCACTTTCAAGGTTTCAGGGTTTCAAACATGGCCACAGCACCATAGTTAAGTGGTTTGTCTAGCTCTGACATGCTTGCTCTGACTAATGTCCTTTGTGATGACGAGACGCTTTTTGTCCATTTCAATATGTGCAAAAGGTTCAAATGCAATTTACCTAGTTTGAAATAGTCAGCTTTATTGACTCAGATGATGCCTGTGAGTGGGGGTAGAAAGTCAGCGAGAGGGGGCGTGTTCAAGTACCAGAGAGTGCGTCGTAAGGGGGGGGGGGGGCGCGCGTGTGTGTGCGTGTGTGTGTTGATGGTGGTGGTGGTGGGGTCCTCAAGCCCTGCCCATGTGATGCTCGAGGTTTTACTACATCTTCCGTGATGTCATGGCAAAGGGCGGAGGGAGGAGAATGGGGCTGATGGAGGGGAGGAGGGGATACAATGGCTCATGAGGGAAAGGTAAGTCAATATTGGGTTGTTTTTTTTTCTCGCTGACAAAGGCAAATGAAGCCATGTTTTTGCTTACAAACAAGTAACATCCTTCACGCCTCGATCCGGAGCCGTGCGCCGGTGCTGCGTGTGACCGAGGCCGCTCGCTTCCTCTCCTCATTACTTACCACATCTGGACCTTTGGACCGGGATACAGAAAAAAAAATCATTTTTTAAAACTATCACTCGGATTTTATTGTTGTCGCTTCAAGCCAACTTCTACAGCTGTTAAAACACAGAGGAGGAAGCGACGCATATTATTGATTCCAGGTAACGAACTGCCTTGCTGTTTTTATTTCGCGTATACTTTGGCGGACTTAATGAATTAATTAGTCAGCCATTCGCAGGTTTTTTTTTCCCCCTCACGCTCAAGAATTCAAACTTTCTCAAATTTGAATTGTGCAACGGGAACTATAGGCGCGTTTTAATAACACTATGCGGGACACATCGCAACTATGGCGCATCTTTCTACTTGGAGTGGATACTTCGGCAGCGTGGTTTGTGTGTCTGTGTCACCGTTTAAGTGCGTGTGTGTGCGTGCGTGTGTGTTTTCACGATAGTACTTGGACTCCACTAATGCTCTTCTAACGAACGGTGTCCTGCACTTGAGGTGTTTGTTCCTCTCTGTCCTCTAGCTTCACCTTTTACCTTTTCCACGAATAGTGCATCCGATAACTATACGCCACATCGCCGCAAAAAAACCCGAATATAATATGCTACCCATATTTGTATATTAGCCGTATTTGTGTCGTTCAAACTGCAAAGTGTGCGATCTGATGTGTGGAGTTTGGGATTAAATGCTTGCGGTTATTACGGTGCGAGAGATGGATGGATGGACGGAACGATGGAGCGTGTTAAAGAGGGAGGGGTTGGCCATTTGATCCTCTGCAGCACAAAAAAAAACCAAAAAGAAAACGGCGATGCTCTTTTCAAATGTCAGCTGTCTTTAATGGTGCGCACATTTATCCCTCGAAAAAGTCCAGATTAAAAAAATAACCACCTCTGTTTGGTAGACGCGCTGCATATTCTGTCGTGATTTTTATTTTCTTTAACGAGTGTTGTCGGATTCTCAGCCCGCGGTGCAGAATGTGGACTTGCGTTTATGTCTTTTTTTTCCCCCTTTTCTCACAATTTTCTCCTTCTCGTTGGTTTGCTTTGCTTACACGGCCGCGTAATGTGTGTTTGTGCGTGTGTGCGGAACTCGGTCTGTCAATGCACCTGCGTCCTAAAATGGAGGAAAGAGATGAGGGATGATTATGATGAAGATGATGATGATGAAGAAGCGTACTATTTTCCAGCCTATGTATCTTTGTAGTTGGCTATACACACGACTGTATTACGAATAAATATTTTATTTATTTTGCTGTTATTTAGTGTGCTTAGCATTCGTCAAGGTTATAGCAGGGTAGCATGTGGAGGGAACTCACTTTACTTAAGTCATCCAAGTATCCACATTTGAAAACTTTATTCGTTCATTCAAGGCTTGTAGTGCAGTTTTTGCAAGTGTTTTAATGTGCAATCTGTTTGGAGACATTTCAGTTGAAAAAAGTCAAAAAGGCATGCAGGGTCCCCTAGAATTGACTTGACTATTTTCCTGTTGTTTTCCTCTGCTTTCTTTTTGCTATCAAATGTAGCCTAGTTTTAAAGGATTACAGAATTAGGTTATTGGTGCCTTATGTTGTCACTGGAGACTATAGCGCTCGTATGCAACTCAGGCCAAGCTCACCTCTGTGCTTTTAGTTACCTTAATGGCAAACCTTTCCATTTATTAGCAACTGAATAGCCCGTGGCGGGGACAGCAGGTGCCGGAGGAGAGAGTGTAATAAACATGTTGGAGGAGCAGCTGGGGCCAAATTGCACCCTCGTCATTCAAAGCCTATCAGAAATCTCAGCTATACAAGCAAAGGTCAGGGTCCTGCAGGCTTTCAATGGAGAGCAAGCATTTCCAATGACAGGCTGGGAAATAATGAATTTCATGCCCTGTGTTGGAAAGGGGGGGGGGGGGGCGAAAGGAAATTTGATTAGAAAAAATGCAAAACATACAATCTTGTGACAGAAATCTGCGCTGAGCACTGCCGCTGTTTTATTTGATAAGCAGGAGCAAGACATTGGGTGTTCCTGAGATGCTGAGGTCGTGGTGGCCCTCGGGGGAAGCTTCCCCAAAAGCTGCTTCTTTGCTCTCCTCCATCGCTTTCTGTCCCATAACTGCCGGGACCTGCAGGCATCTTTCCGGATACCAGCCTTTTAACTGCTCTCTGTCGACAAAACTTAACCTCCAACTCACAGTGAGGACCTTAAAAAACACAAAAAGTATTCACATGTGGCTCTCTTTTTCCCTGTGCTTTTTTTTTTTAACCTTTCCTCAACCACAACTTTTGATTTGTGATTCCCCCTCTGCTTGGTCGACCTTCTAATCACATTGTATTGTGACTAAATCCTTCTTTACGGGAGCAGGAGTGTACAGCTGGCTTGGCCCAGTATGTACACTTAATACTGTTACAGTCAGACCATTCGGGTATTTAATCTAACTAGATTTAGGGCTCTTTGCTCCATTGTCCCAATACACTAAGTACTACCCGAGCATAAACTTTGTGTTGAGGAAATAAATTCAAACAAAACTCTACATTTTCAACAATAATAATGCCCGGTTTTGATTGACTTTGATTTTCAATTATTTTTCATTATCGTGGTTGCACCTGTTTCTATTATTTAGCCTCCTCGTGACCGAAAACAAACAAACTAGAATACTCGAATCAATACTGAGCATTATTATCATGATTAAAAATATTTGACGCATCTTTTGAGTCGGATTTCATTAGATTATGTAGTTGCACCAGATTAATTCTCATGAGTGGATATATTTGTAAAAGGGGAATGAAAAGAATGACAAGCTTTAAGATAAAGCATCTTTTCTGTATAGGATTAGATTTGTTTCAATCCATTCATTCACTGTTCATCGAAGCGTCCCTCACTTCCTCCCACATCCTTCTGATTAAACAAGACAACCCCAGCGAACGACTAATTGTCTCATGCACCTCCAACTTTTACTGTGAAATAACGAGCTGTGAGTCTTTAAGGTGCAAAGAAGCAGGATAGCATCAAATAAGGTGTGTGTTAAATATATATCTATATATGTATATGTACTATATACACCTCAGATGAAAGTATAGAAAAGCCAATTTATCTGCCTTTTTAGGATTAAATGTGGAATTTGATCGAGCGAGATCAAGAGCTTAGCAGTAGAAGGAACATTTGCTCAGCACTCAACTCGGAGAAGCGCAACTTCCACCTGAGGCGAAAAATAAAGTGCCCTAAAATGCTGTTATACGCTTTGCTTTTGGGAAGCACTCTCAGCTCCTCGGCCTCCCATTTAACAATACGGGACAGATGCTCATTTCACTTTACTTTAAAAGAAGTGCAAGGGAGGGGGGGGGGGGTGATCCTAAGGGAGACTGAAGCGTTTTCATGGATGTTCGTGTGCAGACAGCTGAGACAGAGATGCCAACCAGCACTATTGCTGTTGTCATCACTTTTGTGTCAAAGGGGGGGGGGGGGGGCAAAAGTTGATAAACAAGCATTTTGTGGAGTGCTGGCCGGGTGTTGGTGAGTTTTGCATGTAATAGACAAAGTCGGGATGAGAGCACAGGAGGGAGGGGCGGGGTCAGGACCTCTCGGTTCTTCTCCTGTTCGATTTTGGTTTGCACTTTCTGTGGACTATGGCGTCATGTACAGGGCGATAAGTGACAGTAACACGGTCAAAAAATAAGTCAGGTGTAGTAACAACTTTTTAAATTAAGCAATTCAGTTAAGTATTTGAAGTTTTGCTTTTCTGCATTTCACAGCAAAGAAATAACCTACTGGCTTTGTTGTTGCCATAAATATAATTTGTTTATTTTTAAAGGGTGTTCTAACTTAAATCACTTTTTAGCCCCGTAAAAATATTTATTTATTTGTTTGAATAGGGACAATGGACATGAATGAACGTCAATATGAAAACAAAGGTGAATATGACGGATTATAGCTACAAAGTTAGTTTTCATCTGTAGTCCGCTGGCAGGTCATTAAAAAGAAAAAATTAAGTTTTCTTTTTAATGTATATGACTGACCCATCAGTTGTGTGTTGTCCCATTTAACATACATTGGTGGATTAACTGCTCATGCCCAAAGTGATTTGTAGCATACTAGTTGAGAGTGCTTCTTTATTCATCAAATCTGGTTTTACCTTACCTCACCGTTGCAAATTAATCAACAAGACATGTGTTACAATAAGAAGAATCTAGTTGAAGTTTCTCTTGGTTGATCGGGGCAATGAAGTGAAGAGCTATTACCTAATGAAAAAAGGGGAGGAGAAAAGATTTATGGATGATTCATTATTTACTGACCATTCATCTCTTGCACACCCCTCCCCCTTTCTCTTATACATGTGCACTGAAAAGCTGCATCAAAATGCACAAATTCTATTAGTAGACTGACAGAGTCCCCAGCTGGGGCACTTAAATGTGTGTGTGTGTGTGTGTGTGTGTGTTGTTGTTCCTCGGACATAAAGCAAGCTTGAGTAGCATCACCCCACCCCCTTGAGCCTGTACAACGCCACCCCTCCTCAAACCAGCCCACTGGTATGGATCATGTCAAATATCTTGTTTTTCTATCTCAACCTCCTTCTTTCCTCTCGTCCTCACTCTAGAAAATGAGTTTCGTGGCGAGCTGGTGAACCAGCGGTGGACGCGAGGCGAGAGGACCAGCAGCCGCTGTCAGGCCTCCCTGAGACTGCAGAGCCGTCGACCAATCATGGTGAGTGACAAGGCCCTGCAGCATCCCCCCAACAACTCCCCCCCTTGACACACACCACACCCACCACCACTCAGAGTTGCCCGCACACTCCACCAACCACTTCATTCTGCTTCCTGGGCATTTCCTAACTCAGCAGGGATATCAAGAAAGGAGAGGTTGTGTGTGTGTGTGTGGGGGGGGGGGGGGGGGGGGGGCAGATGATGGCAGGTGGAAAACATAATCAAACAGCACATCAAATATCCTCAGCTCTCACGATTCAGCTTAGCTCAGTTTAGTTAAGCTCAGCGCTTTGCATCTGCTGAGTTAACTTCTAGCTACAGCGTTTTTTTTTTATTATTATACTGAAACACAATGGAAAAAAAGGACTCAAAAGGATGGCCTTGAGCTCTTCATACTTGATATCAGCAGAAACGAAAATTCCCTCCATAGCTCCCGACCTAACTTTACTGTGCTCCCAACTTGTGATGGTTTTGAGGTTATTTCATCATGCAGAAAACAGCTGCTCTCTTTTTATTTTCTCACCCAGTGCATCACAACGAAGGGCAAGGCGACACACAACAAAGAGATGGAGGGGCTGAGGGGGGAGAATGAAAGAGAGATGAGTGGGGGGTAGTAAGGACAGGGAGGAGGAGGGGAAGGGGGACTAGGCCTTTTCCCCCATGGGCCCAGTAAAAGTAGTTTCACCCCCCCCCCAATGGCTTAGGTTCACCTAAGAAGATGACGTTTATTGATTTGGTTTGATTTCTGCTGCTTGGGGGCGGTGGGGGGCTCAGGAGAAAGGGAGAGAGTTGTAACTCGCTACTCTTATCATCCCTTCTGTATGGCGCCTGTCATTAGAACTAAAGAGAAGAAGGTGTGGTTAAATCTTACACACCATCAGATTTAACAAAACAAGAAAAATCACCAACCTCCAAACTGAAAAGATTTTTTTTTTTTTGCTTCTACCAACTTAATGTCTCACATAAACGGATGAATACAAACGTGTTGTATTAGTTTTCGGTATGACACATTTCCTACCCCTCTTTGTAATTACAGAAATATAAACCATATTCATTCCTGCATTTCATTTCACTTTCCATGATTAGGATGTGAGAAATCACTTAGTGCCTCGTAATTATGCATATGTGGCTCATTAGGAGACCCCACTTAGGTTAGTAATTTGGCTCCTTGGGTAATTAAGGGCGACTAGTTTGGACTTAGTGGAGGTCTATGACGAGAGCAAGACGTGCTCAACCCTCCTCCTGCCGCTCTCCTGCTCTGTCCCGTGTGAATTACGACAGTGAAAAACCATAAAGGGGCTTACCATGTACCAATTCAACATGGAGGCCACCCGACGTGGTCAGCCCGGCCGCGAGAAGTGTGAAGCACCTCTCTAACTGGCAGCTGGTGCCCGCAAGTCATTCTTGGTGATGTCAGTCTCCAGTCATCAGTTGTCATAACTCCTTGCACCCCCCCCCCCCTCTTGTAAACCTAAAAATTAATGAAAGCGTCATTAATTTGAGCCAAGAGACGAAGGGTGACCTTCTCTCTGAAGTCATTGCCCTCAGCGAAACATTTACATAGAGCTGTCACAGTGTCGAGCAAAGCCTCCCCTACACCAAAAGCATCACACATAAAAAAAAAAAAAGTAATTGAGAATGTACAACACAGCCTGGAGGGATAAGCTGTGAATTCCACCTTGTACTTTTATTCTTCATCCTCCGCCACCATTCCACATTACATTTCACAGTTGTTGAAGTCAGTACAGTTTGTGCTGCGGGTGTCACATATTTTACGCTCGGACTCAATCTTCTCTCCTTATTCCCCTCCTACTCTCTTTTTATGCATGAGATTTGGATAATTCCGTGCACAAAGTCTGAGGGGTCGCGCTTTGGAGACAACAAGGTAAAAAAGTTTGAACGTACATTAGAAGCGGCCCCTTTCAAAGAGATTATGAAAATCAGGTGAAGGGCCGCCTTGCTGCATTTAGATCCACTCACTGTGACTTTGTGCACATACAAATTTAATGAGTTGGAATTGAGAAAAGGGACAGGAAGAAGAGAACAACTCGGATGCGCTTACCAATTTAAATGTGCGTAGCTATGGTTACGCAAACATGAAAGCGGTTTGCGCCCTTTCCTGATGACTGATCAGTATGAGCAGGAGAAAAGTGGGTGGGGTGGGGGGTGGGTTGGAAAAATAGATGACAATTTTTCTCAATTTACTTACACACGTGTGCTCTTGAAAAACAAGCATGTTCAGACAAAGACCTTCTGATACACTCATTTAATTAAATCAATAGCATTGTTTACATCTATACCCGTCCACCTACTTTGCTCTGGTCCATATACTGTTCAATTCATCTGCTTTTAAACTCCATTACCAAGGCCGGAAAATTGATTGGGTGCATACACCGACCTCGCCCATTTGGAGACACTCCATGATGCACTCTTATCATCCACTCAGCTCCCTCGTTGCAAGTGGGCTACTAAAAGAGGCGACTACTTTCTCCAGGCAGGGTACAAAGCTGCGGCTTGTTGCACAACTTCAGCACTGACAGCACCTGATCGGTGGCGGGCCGCACACAGGAAGGGAGGGACTTTTTTTTTCTGTCTGCACCTGTACCTCCGGCCTGACACGAAAGGCTCATGAATGGAGCAGGGGGACGGGGGCCCTTATGGACAACAACAGCATGCTTCATCTTCTTCTCATCCCTCTTTCTCGCCTTCTTTTCATAAGTAGTCTATGAGCAGGAAAGGGTCTTTGCCAAAAAACAGAGAGGGGGAAAAGGGGCAAAACCACTAGGAGAAACAGGGCCTTGTGTTCGAATCCTACTGCGGTGATGCCAGCTTGATGATCGAGCGAACACAAAGCAGTTAAGTGGCCGGGCAAGGAGGGGCTTAGGGTGTGCTGCGCGGGGAGCTTTAGAGGAGATAGCAAGAAGGAGAGAAAAGAGAAGGGGGAAACCTGTGCTAAAATAAATTCAAGTAATCAAAGCTAAAAGCTCCATTGTGACTAAAAAGCATCTGATAGCTTTAGAGTGCAATACTAAGGAGGTGTGGACCTTTGTGAATGTGTGTGTGTGTGCGTGCGTGCGTGTGTGTGTGCGTGTGTGTGCGTGTGTGTGTGTGCGTGTGTGATGGAGCCGCGTTAACACCTGCTCTTTTGTGGCTTAAAAGCCGAGTTAGGACTAAGCAATGCTCAGTGTTTCCTACACACTTGCACACATGCACACACACACAATTTTGCGTCATAGAAGTGCAGCTTTTTCAAGGCTGTGGGATTTTTGCCTCATTATAAGTCTTTGGGTTTTTGAAAAGCGCTCTACAAATTTAATGAATTATTACTATTATTATTATTATTATTATTATTATTATGACATTCAAAGTTACGATTGCGTCCTCTCACTAATGTGCAGCCAGCCAGGGTATTTTGTCTCCTATGTAATTCATGCACAATCTTGTTCACCATTGGAAATTACAGGTGATCATAATGGAGGGTGTGGAAAGGGAGGGATTTTTTAAATTAGCTAGTGCACCCACTCCGAAAACCCACACTTGTCTCTCTACTTATACATCCGCAGCTCCCCCATAAGCCCCCCCCTCAGTTCCCCACTACGATTTCCCAAAATTATTGCTTCTGTCATTATTTCTGCAATATTTATTGAGAAATAATTTATTCTTGTCCTCTCGCTCCCTCCCTCTCTCTCAGATGAGTGTAGAAACTGATGACAAGCGAACTCGCACTCGGTCCAAGGGAATCAGAGGTGAGCATCATTTCTCTTGTTGTTTTTAACAGTGTAAAATTTACAGATATGGGTAAGTGTAAAAATTAGCATGAAGGAAAAAACATAAAGAACCCTATTTTCTTTGTCAAGTCAAGTCAAGTCAAGTTTATTTGTATAGCCCTAAATCACAAGCAGTCTCAAAGGGCTTCACATAGACAGAAATTGACAATTATTCTCAAAGCATCCCCCTGATCTTAAGCTCAGCTTTCTAGCACAAGTCTAGCACAATCATATGGTTGGAGTTTTCTTTCTTTTGGTATGTTCGTAGATGGTAGAAAGGGGCGTTTGCGCCGTTGTGGGAGTGAACACTGCCGACTTAATTCAGCGCAGGAGAGGTGTTGCTAGCAAACCTCCACTTGCAGATGCTCGGGACCATCACATCCACCGCACATACTGTATCAGCAGAGCACAGATTTGTTTTTAGTTCGTACAGACCAAATAAATAATAAAATAATAATAACTATAGTTCCGTATCGAATGCACTTAATTGCATTTTTGCCGAGAGTAACGAGAAAGGTTTACTGCTTTTAGATGTTTACAAGCACCGTGGCTGAGCTGCAGTTGAGATTCATCGCTACTGAATGATGAAAGAAGGAGAAACTCAGAGGCTTCATACACACACATACACGCAGACACACATGTCACACTTATGGTGTCTCTGTGTAAATTGATACATACAGTATGTGGGGTATTTTTGACATGTGATTAATGCATGAGATATTGGAGCCCTGGCTCAAATCTCCGGGGTTGTATTGTTTTCTTATTTGCACCAAATGAAAATAGAATATTTTTCCAAACTCATTCTGTTGCCCAACTCCCAATCGATGGCGACAGTCATGTGTGCTGATGGGCAGCACTTTTTGATTTGTCTTTTCAAGGCAATTACTTAAAGGTGACCCTGAAAATAGTTTTTTAAAATTGTTGTTGTTATTCTGCTCTGAATTTAACTTCCATCAAAATTGCAAAGACTATTGCTGATGTCTGCATAGGATTGTCACACTCGTGTTTTCCCCCCCGTTTGTTTGTACTAAATGGTTTTTTTTTATGCTCGCCTATGTCAGACACAGTATGTATGCGAAGTGAAGAGTGTGTAGGTGCTTCCCTCAGAAGTGTGGAAGCCTCATGTGGAAGCCTCATGTGGAAGCATGTGCATTTGTTATTTATTGATCTGAATTTCTTTTAGCTGCACTAATTTTGGAACACTAACTCATGATTGTCGCCCCCCCTCCCAATTCTTTCAGTTCCTAATGAGCATGCAGGACAAGAGCTGAGGTAAGCAAACATCTTCATATTTATTTTTCCCAAAGTTGTTTTATGGGTATAGAGACTAACTGCTTCTTTGTTGAAGTGAACCTCCATATTAGTACAGTTTGATTTTTTTGACTTCTTGACTACTTGTCAACATTTGCTCAGTGCCTCAAACTGGCTATTGGTTTTCAACACTTTTGCTATTTCCTACTATGAACAAATATTAAATCCAATGTCTCAACAAAAAGGAGCTGGGACACTGCTCCTCTAGTGGCCCACCACTCATACAGCTCCATGTCCTTCCACCTCTTCCTTCCATCTACATATCTTGTTCACCCCAAACGTTGCTCCGCGCTCGGAATGCCAACAAGAAAGAAAGCACCCGGGCCTCATTATAAATGCAAAGGCAGTTTTTTTTTTTTAAACATGTGAAATTAATAATAAGGATAACTGGAGTAATAAAGGGGAATAGGTGTGATACGTTAATGAGAATTGAAATGAGCCATCCTGAGGGGTCATAGCAACCTGAATCAGAGGTGGGGGGTGTAGAGATAGGAGGGTGGTTGCGTGATGATAGTGATGATGGGGAGTGCAGAGCAAGGGAAATTACAGCAGGTCTTGGGTGATCATTATCGCTCCTGGTAACAGGATATAGGCCGGGCTTGATGTACGACACACAATATTATGTTCTCCCTGCTTGATGCCACCTGCATTCATGCATCATGTGGATACATATCAGCGAACAATTGTGTCTTTGTGCATGTGTGCTTGCTTTGCATGCCTTTGTTTTGTTTTTTAAAAAAGGGGAGTTTCCTTTCATTCTCTTTTTGCTTGATGACTACAATGCACCATGTTTTAAACATGTTTGCCCTCCATCCATCCCATCCAGCTGCCCCACCCCTGGATGCAATGGCTCGGGCCATATCAGTGGGAGATACTCACGACACAGAAGGTAGGGCAGATAACGGAAACTCTGTCTGTCCTTCTTTGTCTGTTTGTCTGTCCTGTATCATCGCTGATCCATCCCATTTTGCTTTCTCGGGAGATTTTTTTTTTTTAAGATGACATCACCAAACCAGATGTGCGAGATAAAAACAAGAGCATCTCTAGAATCAGGACACAAAATTCAGTCAGAAAAAAAAAAAGTAAAAATGTGTTGACCGGTGTTATTTGAGTACGACACCTAGCTTCTGAAGGAGCTTATATAGACTAAATTAGAGTGAAAAAGAGCACAAAGTCTCCAGCAGGTGTGAAAGTGATTTCTTCAGGTTCCATCCAGCTGCGATCCTCTTCATGTGTGACGCTCAGTCTCAAGAGAGCCGCAGAGAGCCGGCAGCTCACTGGCTTGTGATTCCTCTTTATTGTGTCGCCGACATTAGCTATCTGTTTACATGTGTAGTCATCCAGCAGGCAATTTCAAATGCACTTTGTTTATGGATCCGCCTTCAATCTCACTCGTCGTCTCCCAGGTGAGAAAAAGGGGGAGGGGGTGTTTATTGGATTTCACCCTCCGTTGCCTCCCCCGCTGCTCTCTCCATAAGTTGTTCATTAAACGTTTCAGTCAATTGGCTGAGATTGGTTGCCATATATATCTGATAGCCAGTGAGCATGGCGCCCTCCTCAGGCTTCCTACGTGTCCATTCTCCAGCACATCTTCAATCATACGCAATTGTCTTCTCGCTTTGCTTTTGTTTGTCCTGTCAGCATCCTGGGATGCCCCGTAGCCAGAAAGCGGCGGGTTGAGGAGATTGAGGCAGAGCAGGAGCAGGAACAGGAAGCGGAGCGGCCGGCATCCAAGAGGAAGTCCCACCCCCTGAAACTGGCCCTGGACGAGGGCTTCAGTGCAGAAAGTGATGCCAGCAGTGAAGCTGGAGGAGACAGCGAGAGGGATGGCGATAACAGAAGCGAGAACAAGGAGGATGAGGGCGACACGGATGACGCCGCAGAGGAAAAGAAGATTGGGGAACCCCTAACGCACGGACAGACCAACGGACAGGGTATGGACACACCGAGTCGACAACAGGAGGAAGAGGAGCGGGAAGAAGCGGCAAACCAAATGGACTTAGGTTAGTTTACGCGTACATTTACACTTTTGTCAAAATCATGCTCAACCAGGGTTACCCCGCCTCCAGTCTGAGCTCCCATGCAATCCTAATGATGATTAAAAAATAATAATATAATATTTGTCACGTCGGACATTCCTTTTTGAAGCATCACTATGCCCTTTTCAGAAGTATCCCCCCCCATTTGGTCCTCTGTAAAAGCTTCCATTCACCAGTAGTGGCACATTGACAGCATTTATTCGTATCGTATTAAATGAAACTATATTTCACATGCTTGTTTGTTTTCACAGAAGAAGAGTGTGTCATCATTGAGCCTCCTATGTCACCCGAGTGTCAATCTCCTTCTCACATTGCTGAAGAAGTGGCCAACTCTCTCCTGCACCTCGGGCGAGTCCCTGCTACGGGTAATGACAGCGATGCTCCAACTGTGGCCTCCCAGCAGCCTGTTGCTATGGAGACTGAGGGGAATATCACAGTAGCGGTTGAAAAAGTCAACGAGGAGCAGAATGGGGAAACGCCTGAGGCAGAGGAAGACGTAGTAGACAGAGGTCAAGGCATGCAAGAGGAGACGGAAGGGGCAGAGGAGGAATCGGTGGATGACCGAGGCCAGGGTGGAACTCTCGCCAAGGAGGTCCACCGTCAATCGGCAGTAGATGCAGAGGAAGAGACAGCAGAGACAGCACAACAGAAGAAGAACACACCAGAAGAGGAGGAGAAAGATGAGGTGAACCCTAATGTGCCAACTGCTGTCCGCACCATCACCAGCACCACAGCAGCTCAGGGACCACATATCAAGACTGAAGACCACAGGGTTAGTCCTCTGGAGGACTACAACACACATGAAAACTACAGTGTGACGAGGAAAAGTCCGCTCGACAACTATGACTCCCACAAAATACTTGATAACTACAAGGCCTGCCTTCCTCTAAGCTACATCTCCCACATGGCCAGTCCGCTTGAGAACTACTCACCAAATCCCAGAGGTGAAAACTTTCAAATCCACAAAGTCTCACCCTCTGTCTCGCCCGACATTATCGAGGTGCATTCTGACAAGTCGGATGAGAAAGACTTTGATGACGTGGACGGTGACGATGAACACGACGACGACGACAGCCTCTCCCAGCGCTCCACCGTCACAGATGAGTCTGAGATGTTTGACATGACCCGAGGGAACCTGGGCCTCATCGAGCAGGCCATCGCCCTCAAAGCAGAGCAGGTGAAGCCGGCTGGGCCCAGGGAGCTGCTGGGTGTGGCCGATATACAGCACCACAGATACTTCACCATGGAAGATCGGCCCAAGCACCTTGAGGTCATCCGAAAGAGCTACTTCAAAGGTAGGACAGAGTGCACAAAACAAGCAGGGCCTCATCAGCAGGTTGTACTGTATGTGATTGCGATCGAACCTGACTGATCTAAATTTAATGTTTGCATGAATGCATTGTGAACAGACAGCCTACAGTTGTTCTTTTTATTGCTGTGTATCGGGTAATACAAAGTAATACACAGTTACCGGGGCAAAGAGGTGAGAGGGAAGGCTGCGCCGCGGTGGGCGTGGGAGTCACAACCGCCAAGCAGATCCTTTCATTTGCTTAAATAGTGACCATACATTGAGCCAAGCCTCATATTTTGTGTATAAACTAGTGTTCTGACAGAGCAGTGCATCATCCAATGGAAAGGTCCCGTCCCAAATAAATCTCATTGTGTTGCATTAGCCTCATCCTAGCGAGCACTATGCTAACCAGTGCCTAGCTGAGCTTTATTGACTGACCGCTTAACAGTCAGATTTAATCCTCATTAGTCAGCCATACATTCCCAGACATAATGCTCCCGGGCGTCACACTCGTGCACTATCCATGTACTGAGATTCTGGGTGACTTCTTCTATGATTCTTGATCCTGAACTTTTACAATACACATAATCACAAGATTTGTGATACTATACCACCAAGATTGGCTATGTCAGAACCATTATTCAACTGAAGAAAATCCTCAAGAACACCATTAGCATTGTGTTACGTCCCCGCTGAACTCAACACTGTGCGATGAATGCCAAGGCCTGCTTCGGCTCGATAACCTTGCTCTGCTGCAACGAGAGACGAAGACATGAGCAGGGTTAGGTGGCACGTGAGACGGAAAGTCAAGGCTAGGCCCAAGCACAGGTAGCTTGTCTGCGCCTCGTGTATCTCAGTTGGCACGCTGCCCTCTCGTCATGCTCAGCAGTCGTGTTATTACATGCCTGCTAGTGTTGCCCTCTCCTTGGCCTCCCCCTCCCTCCTGTGGTGACGTTCTTGTACTGCTCAACCTTAATTAGGGGATGCTTGTCTCATTAACATTCAATTTGAAGGCCAGTAGAGCATCACACCACTTTCTTCTGTGACGCTTACTTCCAATCGCAAGGAAAGTAAATGATTAGTTGTTAATTGTGTGTGGCATGTTGACACTTGATTAGTTGTGCCGAAAAAGCGTAGCGTGAACCGGCCAAAAATCGAAACATGCTTACTTCATTGAAGGCAATAAAGTGTCCACAAGATAAGCTGAAGAAAAGATGCAGATGGGGCCTTTGCACAGTCAAAACAGAAAATACAGTAGTGTATGTCTGGATTTCACGCTCAGCCAAGCAGACTGTCTGATGGCATTAACTACTTGCTTTTGTCCTCATTTTTCATTCCATCCTCCTTTTTGTTGCGCCGCCCTCTTTTCTCCATCTAACCTCCGCATCATCCATCTATCTAGAGAGTGTTCGTCCAGAGAAGAGGGAGATCAAGTGTCCCACCCCGGGGTGTGACGGGACGGGTCATGTGACTGGCCTTTACCCCCACCATCGTAGCCTGTCAGGCTGCCCTCACAAGGACAGGATCCCCCCTGAAAGTGAGTTTCCTCCGAGATTAAATCAAACATACAAAGAGGGAACGCTCGAAAGCAGTTTAGTGTGATTGGAGGAATACGCAGTGCTGCAGATATGTCAACGTGGGTGATTTGTGATGGGATACTCCTCTGATAATATTAATGAACCATGTGCGGGCATGTAGGGCTAGCCCGCTAGCTACCCCATAAGTAACCAGCATGATTTTGAAAGCTCTCACGTTTGTTATTAAGAATGAATTAAATTCTGAAGCTAATGTGAGCCAAATAGTTGCCATCTGTTCCTCGAGTCACTTTTAAACCGGCCTCTAGTGGCCCCTCTTGTCATTTGCGTGGATGGCCAATCAAAACTTTGCAATGGCGACCAATTGAGCTACAGTAAATTGCGACAATTTAACCGGTTAGCGTCTCTCAAATCAACTGCCAGCGTCTCTCTCCTTGCATTGAACATGGAATTGTGCAAAATAATACAAAAATGTAACAAATGTAACTGTAATTTTATTATATTCTTTCTGTAACTAATGGAATAGAGGAAACAATAATTGTACCCTATTTAAGTAATGCCCATACATGTATTCAGCTAATAATGCCATGTGGCTGTCACCACTCTTGTAGTTATTCTGTTTTAAAAAAAAAAAAATCAGTTCTCTCCTCCGTGCCGTTGTGTGTTATAATATTGCAACACTATTTAAAACTAAAATAATATAACCACCAAATAGTGTTGGAATCCTCCTTCCTCACAAAGTCTCTTGAGTAATACGTCTAGTTGCAGAGACTTGTTTCAAAAAGGCTACGTGTCATTGTGAATATGTTTCTTCAGTTCTGGCCATGCATGAGAATGTGCTGAAGTGTCCAACTCCTGGCTGCACCGGTCAGGGCCATGTTAACAGCAACCGTAACACACACCGCAGGTAAGCATAGATAACAGCACTGCATATATGCTTACATCAGTTATTTTTTTGTTTGACGTAAACAGAGTTTTCCTCCTTTTTGTGATATGCAAGCTCATATATTTAGCAGGACAGCAGTTGTGTCAGTCCACATCAGTATGTTGCAAATTTACGTGGTCAGCATTCTCTTGCTAAACACGAATCTTTCTCCTCCTCCAACCTCTCAAGTCTTTCGGGATGTCCCATTGCAGCGGCGGAGAAGCTGTCCAAGAGCCAAGACAAGCAGCTTTCTCAGCCTGGCTGCGACCTCCTCAAAGGAAGCCCCAATGACAGAGTGCTCAGGTGTGTGGCCAATGACGTCACAACACATCATCAAACTGATCACGCAAATTGATCATTATTTGTCAAATTGCCTGGGAATGTGCTGCTATGGACTTGGTTTTATTTAAATATTTAAATACAAAGCAGTAATGCATTTTTTATATGCATATCTTTGCTGGAGGTAACATTAATTATAGGCAATCACAAGTTTATATGTAAATTAGTAGAGCAGAGCCTAGCTAGCCAATTAATTTGTAACAATATTCCATATAAGAGCTTTTATCAAAACTTTTACTCACCTTTAATTCTGTGGTTTTTAATCCTCATCGTGGCGATTATTTCCAATAATTTGCCTCTCTCTTGTCTGTTACACAACAAAACAAACACGGCGATGAACACATTGTTAAAATACATCCCTGAGTGTTTTCATCCAAACTCTCCGTTCATCTGTTCATCTCGGTGGCAATCGTGACGTCGGTTGCCGGGATCCTCGTGAGCTTAGGACCTGGCTTGTGGATAGTTGGATTCCAGAAACTCTTCAAGCATCCACTCTGGTGGTCCAATCATTAGCGCCACTGTGTTAACACGGACGTCTCTTTCTCACCGTTAATCTCCCCAGCTGCCCAGGCGCCCTCATTATGGCCAAAAGAATGATGATTAGCGCAAATGAGACATCTGTATTATGCTAAGTCCGTGCTCTTCCTCATTGGTATTTTAATTAGTAATGCATTGAAGATGCTAATTATTCAAGCTATAGGGGCATTGTTGGGGGTCACATTAAAGTCGAGTCTTCCCTTGGTGAGAAGACAGCTGAGAGGTGTGCCTTGCACGGAACTGAAGCACTCAACATTCAATCCACGTTCACGTGGAACTCATGTTAATGTACATTTAAGCAAAAAAAAAAGATCAAACCCCCCGTGATAAATGCTTCGATAAAAATGGTCTTGTTAGGCCGTGTCTTTATTTGCATTCTGTATGAGGACTTTTCTGACAGCATCACGACTTCAGGCTACGTCCGGTAGCTTATTATTAATTGGCGTGTGATGGCAGACCACTAGCTTATTATTAATTGGCATGTGATGGCAGACCACATGTGATATTGAATAGAGAGGAGGAGGAACACGGGGGGACTCGGAGATAAAGAGGGGGATGGAGGAAAAGACAGCAAAAAAAGAGGAAGGTGACCCCACCCCAATGCTACCTCCCTCTGTGTTTTGCCACTCCCCCCTTCTGTTTTCTCCTCCTCTTTACTCCCCCCTTCTGCCTCGTTGGGTTCTATCGGTGGATTTACGCCAACAGGTCTGACAAAAGCGCTGGCTCTTTAGGAAAACGAGAGGGCTTAAAGCTCATAAATTCCGTGCTGTACGACATCCAAATGTGCCCTCCGCTGATAAGAGCGCTTTTAATCCAGCAGCACTCCCACTAAGTACACTGTTGCTCCTATCTTGCCTCTCTCACTGTCTCGCTGCACCTCCCTCTCTTATTCTCTCATTTGTTTTTGTTTTTTCTGTGTTTGTGCGATCTTCTACTCCACTTCCTCCTCTCGTTAGTGTTTTACCCTGACACTCGCTCCTTGTCGTCCTCCCAGGCCCATGTGCTTCGTAAAGCAACTGGAGATGCCCCAGTTTGGTAGCTACAGGCCCAACATGGCGCCAAGCACACCTCGCGCCAACCTGGCCAAGGAGCTGGAGAAGTACTCCAAGGTGTCCTTTGATTATGCAAGCTTTGATGCTCAAGTATTCGGGAAGCGTACGCTTGCGCCAAAGATGCCCACCAGCGAAACCTCACCCAAAGCCTTCAAAAGTAAGACGCTTGGCCTGATACAAAAGCTGTATTTTTAGTTTTTAACAGTTACCATGGACACAGTGGGGGAACGGGCGGGGCATAGAAACCGCAATCAATTACATCAATTTTCATCACTTAAGGTGACAAAAATTTCAGTAAAAAAGAACCTTCGCTTTCCATCAGAATGGGCATGGAGCGCGCTTGAAGTCACACTGTTAAAAAATGTGTTGTTTGCTCAAAGTAAAAGCTAAAAGGAAATATCATACATTTTAATTGAGGGACTTAGTTTGTCGCTACACTAAGATTAATTGACAAGCACAAGCAGAGAAGAAAAAAGAAGACATTTGCTCATACCTGAATCAAGTTAAAGGTCAGATTTGTATGCACTAAGAAAATCCCCCAAATTCTTATGTTCTTTACAATGTCAATTTCATGTCCATTTTACATAATTATTTGTACTCATGTAAATGTTCTTGTTTATACTCAAGTTCATACATAATTCCAAAAAATAAAATAAATGGTGGGTGATTGGCATTTTAGATGAACAACAGTTTCTTCAATGTTGATTTCAAATAAGAATTCTACAGGGACTTTATAACGTCATATATTTATAAGCTTGGCCCTCCCCCAAATCCCATGCACGCCCCCGATTGTTACGATTATTCATAACACAAATGTCACACACTTTGATGACTTCCTTTTTTCTTGCAGGTAAGCCCTCATTCCCCAAATCGACATCGCCCAGCCTCAGCCTCCACGTTTACGGCAAACCGTCCTCCTTGGCCTACGACTACTCGCATGATGCCGAAGCCGCCCACATGGCTGCCACCGCCATCCTCAACCTGTCCACACGGTGCTGGGAGAAACCCGAGAACCTCAGCACCAAACCACAAAACAAGGTATGTCACTCGCATTTGAATCTTGTTGCGACCTACTTCTTAGGCGAGGATCAAAAATCCATTATTTACAAGGTATGTCATCATCGTAAAGATCACTCCTTTCATCTCTCCTCAAATCTCAATAATTACTCACGCATTGTAGCACGAGACACAGCAGGGCACAACTCTCTCCTTTCTCTTCTTCACGTTTGTGTCGTCCCACCAGTTGCGTATCATCAAATCGGGCGCTGAATCACAGCAACAGCGGCGGTTGAGATGCACTTGCATCACCTATCCTGTTCCCTTTCATCCTTACATCCCACACACTTCTCATGTGGCTGTTGAGTTTGGCTCACGGCCAGTTTGCTGGATTACTTTTACACCACCAGGTAGCCATTTTTTTGGGGAGTGAAGAATCTGAAGCACAGATCTCTCACCTCCCTTCATTCTTTCTTTCATTTTATTTTTAGTCCTCCCTTCTGTGCTACAGTTTTCTTCTGCACTCGGTCGATATCCTGTGATATTGTTTACCTTCTCTCAGCACGCACAAAGTGTAATTGGAATGCCTCTTTGGCCTTAAAGCATTTTTCTTTCACAGTGATTGTTTCATCATTTTTCCTTTCCATGTCTTGGTTATGGGAAGATGTCTTGGACATATATATATATATATATACATATAAATATGTGAATGTCTGACAAACTGCTGTTGTCTCAGTGTCACATGACCTGGCTTTGTATGTTGTACAATGTCTCACGTCAACAAGGACATACGTGGAACCCGAGTCCGAGCCAGCTAAAAATCAATAATGGAACAGTGAGCGTGTCAACATGGGCATTTCTGGGAACACTTCCCATTTCATCTTCTCCTCCATCCTTTATATGTTTTTTTTTGTTGGTTTTTTTTTGCCTCCGATTAGCCCACTTGCACATTGCCATTTTACAAGAAATCAAACAAAACAACACAATCTCTTCCCTTAACCAGAACTGGACACAGATCAGAAACAGACCCACTTTTGGTCACTGACTCAATATATTCAACTTATTTAAATCAAAAGAGAAGCGTTACAAAGCCAAAGTTCATTGTCACGTTGAGATTTGTTGCATAAGAATACAAGGTCACTTCTGAATATTCCCCAGGAAATGGACATTGAGGTGGATGAAAATGGTACTCTGGACCTGAGTATGAAGAAGCCCATCAAACATGAAGGCAGCCTGTCTGGCACCAGCCCGGAGGTCCGTTCCCCAGACCCTTCTTCCTCCTCGTCTTCCTCTCTGCATCACGGGGGAAGCAGTGGGATGACATCACCCAACCTTCAGAGCTACAAGCAGGAGGAGTGGGAGGGGCCTCTGGATTTTACCAAACACAACCGCCAAAGGGAGGAGGAAATGGACGAGGTCAGTATGCTGCTACTGTGCAAAAAAAAATTTGTGAAAATCTGCCAGTATTCCCTACGCCGTTGATCAAAGAGGCGTCGTTGCAACATAACGAAATCCCAGAAGAGGGATGAACAAAAAAAACTCAACTTGTTTATTTCCTGTAGCCCTTTCCTCTTTCTATTGTTCATTTATGTCACAGAAGAAGTTACTGCTCAGTTAAAACATTGCACCGAGTAACAGAGGTGGTGTGTCAGGTGCATTGCACCATCCTTTCCGTATGCTAATCCTACCGCTTTGAACTTTTTCAAAAGAAATATAAAGGGCTTGATTTTAATGGCAATACGGTGCATTGAGACAAATCCTTTTCACCCAGAAAGTTATTCAACTCAAAACAGCGGGTTCACCGTAATTAGAAAAGTTTCAAACATTTCTATAGACTCAAAATTGTACCTTTTGCACGGTAACATTTGCAGACAAATCAGGTTTTAAAATCTCACAAATTATCAAATCCTCCAAATATGTTGATAGAGAACCGTGATGGGGAAAAAAAAACGCAGCTCAAGCCACACACATCAACAAGGATGACCGAGGTAATAACTATCCTATTAAATTTGATTTCCACATTTTCCAGATGGATCACGCCGGGCAGTCATATGTGTCATCTGACCCAGAGGACAGTGACATGATGCAAGACTTAATGGAGGACAGGAAGTACCCTGGAGAAGTCACCACTCCAAATTTCAAGGTCAAGTTCCAGCCCAAGGACAGCAAGAAGGAGCTGCTTTCGTAAGTATCAAGACGATGGAGAGTCCCAGTAGGCACGCTGAGGCAGTTTCCATGTGTGCATACTGTATTGGTCTATTCTGTAAAGAGAAAAAAAATGGCAAAAGGTTTCCTTGTTTAAGTCTTGGTTTATGTCCAGATGTCCGACCCCGGGGTGTGATGGCAGTGGCCACATCACTGGCAACTATGCATCTCATCGCAGGTACGTGGAGCAAACATTTTGCTTGAAAAAAAAAATACATAAAAAACAATGGGTCACTTTTCAGTGATTCTCAAAAGTGTGGTATGAGTACCATTGGTAGTGACTGGGCACCCCCTAGTGGCACATGAAAGAATCACTGGTTGGTGTACAAATCCATTTCCATGAAATACAAATACATTAATTGTGAAAATCAAGTGACGTACATATTTGAGATGATATTTGTTGTAAAACGTTTGAGGACCCCTGAGCTAGACTTAAGAGCAAGGAACCAAGTTTAGCTAGCTGTCTGCATGGACACCACATACTGTAGAACCATTTAAAAAAAAGTGGTAAAATGCAGTTGGCAGTTTATCACTAGTATTAGTGTACTGATAGTGATTAAAGTGAACTGTATTAGCAATAAAAACTTGTATTTAAAATGGCATTTTGACATTCCAACCATAATGTTATAGAAAGAACAGAACTGCTGTGATTCATTATTATAAAACAGATACATTTCTTTGTTATGGTCATAATTGCAACGTATTTAAGATATGATTGTTACAGCAAAATACAAAGTGCACGATTTATTCCTAAGCCTATACCTCATTTTCTTAAATGGTTGAAGGCAAAAGCAGCGCTAATTAATTTGTGCCCCTGACTAACTACTTGGCATTAAGAATAACAATAAAAGTACACGAGATGCTGCCGAGACGGTGTCCACTGAATTCAAAGCACTGATTATTTGATGCTGTCGCTCCAGAGTTAGCAATGTCCGCATAACACCAAGAGGCAAAGACGGCCAGTGACACTTGGATATGCATAAGTGATTTACTCCTTGCCGCCTGTCCTCTTTTTCCTAAATGACCTTGGTATGCCTCGCAATCTTGATTCCCCTTCACTCACGTCTTTTTTCCCCTCGTACCTTCTCCTCTGTCATCATCCTCTTCTTCTGCCTGTCCTTCACTGACTCTCCTCCCCCAACCGTCCCTTCAGTCTATCTGGGTGTCCTCTCGCTGATAAGAGCCTCCGGTCCCTCATGGCAGCACACACCCCTGAACTCAAGTATGTCTGCGCTACACCTTCACTGCTACTGACACTTGCCGCCACGCAGCTTTGATTCTGCTTGTCTTTGATTGTTTGCTAATCCGAGCTTGGATGACTCTTGCTTTGATTCCAATCGCTGTCGCTGTAAATGTGCAATAGCAAGCCCTTGGAAAAAGTGTGACACGCTGTAAACCCTAGCGGCCTTCCTCTCATCGTCAATGGCAATTATTATTTTTCCGCCAGATGTCCCACCCCAGGATGTGACGGCTCAGGTCATATCACGGGAAACTACGCCTCCCATCGAAGGTAACACATCAACAACGAAAGGCTCATGCAGCCACTTGCACAGACAGACATTAACCTTGCACACACACAGTCAGTCAGTCAGAGAGGCTCAGTGACAGTTCGTGGTAGAATTAGACAGGGACCACACACACATATTACTATAATTCTATGATTTCGTCCATATCTGGCACTTTTGTGATTTGGTTGAAGAACATCTCTTTCTCTCTCTTTTTTTATCTCTAAGAAATCACTTGACCAGCCCTTTCTCGACCTTATGTTATCAACTCCATACTTTCTGTTTTCAGTCTCTCTGGGTGCCCGCGTGCCAAGAAAAGTGGAATTAAAACTCCTACCAAGGACAACCAGGAGGACTCGGAGCTTTTAAAGTTCGTAAAGAAAGCCTTAATGTCTGCTTTTAGCAAGACTTAACGTGAAATGCAATGAAGGCAGAGCAAGGAAAGTCACTGTGAATCATATGCAGAGGTAGCGACCTGTCCACGTGACTGCGTCAGTCAGGCAGGCCCTGACTCACGGGGGAAAGACATTGAGCTGCACATAGTGACTGTCAAAGTCAAGTAATGTAGAGCAGTACATAAGAAATACATGCACTTCCCGTGAGTAGCTCATTTTGCCAGTAATGTTATTGTTTGTATCGTATAATGTAAACGACTCAACTGAGGAATTTTTGGGGGGTGTGTTACTTCAGTCTTCAGTTCATGTTGTTTGATTCTTCTTATCTAACCTTTGCACCTCCTCGCTCTTTTCCCTTCAACACTTTCCCCACATCTGTCTTTCTCCCCCTCTTTTTTTTTTTCCCCCCTTCCCCTTACGATTTGCAGATGTCCAGTGCCGGGCTGTGACAGCCTTGGACACATCAGCGGGAAGTACGCCACGCATCGTAGCGCCTACGGGTGTCCGCTCGCGGCCCGCAGACAGAAGGAGGGTGTCCTGAACGGCACGCCCTTCAACTGGAAGGCCTTCAAGACTGAAGGACCCACGTGTCCAACCCCGGGATGTGACGGCTCTGGACACGCCAACGGCAGCTTCCTCACACACCGCAGGTGAGCTACACGCAAATAAACGCTACAAGTTGACCTCGGGAAAGAAAGTCTTTTGGTTTGAATTTAGATAACAACTGTCGCATTATATTCTAGCACACATGGTGGTTACTTATAAATGTGTGCGTCGTGCAGTCTCTCAGGGTGCCCCAGGGCGTTGTATGCTAAGAAAAAGGCCAAGTTTCCCACAGAGGACTATCTGAGCACCAAGTTCAGAGCCAGTGATGGTAAGATGGTTATGTGTCCCCAAAAAAAAAAATGTTTTAAGCAAATTCACTCCTATAAAGGATTTTGAGCTGATCTTATTTTTGCCCATTTAGTTTTGGACAATGACGAGGACATCAAGCAGCTCAACAAAGAGATTAATGACCTCAACGAGTCCAACAATGAAATGGAGGCAGACGTAGTCAACCTGCAAACCCAGGTGTGTGTCTCTGTTGTTTTTAAATGAGACATATTATGCTATTTCATGCTTTCCACAGTGACACATTTATATGATTGTATATTACGTTTGGCATTATGGCGGTCTCATTTCATATGATGGTGGCTATTTCTATGGTCGGTTCAGTTGAACTCCGCCTCCATGACTCGAGGTGCGTTCAGTGACGGCTCACAAAGTCAAAGAGTCTCAAAATGAACACTGATTCAATGCACCAAACACCTTACTATGTGTTGAAGGCATTTTCAGTCGACAGCAAATGGCAAAATGCGCACGTAGAATAATGACGCTAACTATATATTTGCGTTGCAGATCACTTCTATGGAAAAGAATTTGAAGAGCATCGAGCATGAGAACAAGATGATCGAGGAGCAGAACGAGGCTCTTTTCATGGAGCTGTCCGGGCTGAGCCGGGCCCTGATCCGCAGCCTGGCTAACATACGCGTGCCGCACATGGTGAGTTCTTGACCACAAATGCACACGTACCGTACACGCACAACAACATGGATGACCATGCATACGCACCTGTGCAGCCTTGAGGTCATGAGTTAGCGAAGGTCGATTCGCTGCCATTAGTTTGGCCTCAGTCTCAGTCGCGACTGGTTGTCGTTTGCGCCACAACAGGAGCCCATCACGGAGCAGAACTTCGACAGCTATGTGAGCACCCTGACCGACATGTACACCAACAAAGACTGCTTCCAGAGCCCCGAGAACAAGGCTCTACTGGAGAGCATCAACAAAGCTGTGAAGGGCATCAAAGTCTGAGACGCGCACACGCCGAAGAGCCAAGCCGCCCTAGCGAGCGTGACGGAGTCACAGGGATATTATTGAAATACATCAAATAATAGAAATCAAAAACAACACAAAGGGAATTCAGGTTATTTAAATAAACACAACCCAGGGAGCATCGATGAGCAGAAGAGGACGCGGACCAAAATCCCCACCATGCTGCTTCTGGGATCAGTGAAGATGCGAAGAGGAAAGGAATCCTTCAGGCAGGATGGCGAAGGCTACGATGAGCTACTGTATCTGAGGCGTTCAGTATGCCGTGTGGTTACTCGTATATCTCTTGTGTGCCCTGAGATAGATGTGCTTGAGGACAAGTTCACTGTTGCCCAGATGATTCTTTTTGGTTTGTTTGTTGGTTTTTGTTTCTTTATTTTGGCTTTGATCGCTCGAGGATGGCGAACTCGGGAAAGGAAGAGGAGTCGAACTTTATTTCCGTAGCATTCACTGTGGCAAGTATGTGTGTGTTCACCAGCTCTTAATAGCCCAGCGCACGCACGCACACACACACATACACGCACATACACAAACACAACTCAGCAATATGAAGCATGCACTAAAGTCATTGTGTGTTTGCTGTGCGTTATTAGCGCACCAAATGTTGATCCCGTTTTGTGAACGCAGCTGATCCAGGACCAGCTAAGCTTGTGTTCTTTCCAATGGCTGATTGATTCCAGCAGCAGATTAACAACTTTGCTTTGAAACCATTGAAAATTGGTTTTAAAAAGAAACAGAAAACAGACATGGCCGTAGTCATAGTGCGTGCACACATTTTCATTTAGTCATATCAATAGTATTTATATCAACATAGGAATTGCACTTCATTTCAATGAATAGTTTTGTGGTACAATGATTATTGTCATATATGAATTATTTAAATTTGTGTACTTAAATTGTAACTTATTGACATTTATGTTATTGAGGTTTATTTATTTGAAGCAATTTATTTATTGACTTTGTAACACAAACAGAATGCATCTTTACCGATTGATATGGAAGCGATTTGCAGATGTCTTTCATCGATATTTTGAGAATCTTTATAGATAAACGACAAGGCGTATTTTTTTTAGTACTTTTTAAAACAAATGTTTTATAACAAAAAGACACCTTTTGCATATTTTTTCTGTTTTTAATTATTTCGTCATTTTGTTTATGTTCTTTCTGGTACCGATATGTTCCGAAACACACTACTGGAAAAAAAACAAATAATTGAGAAAATATGTATTTATTATTTATTCAATATGAAAGTAATTGACTGATGGCTGTATATTTATTTTGTTATTTATGTGCGTGATGTGACCATGATGAGTCTGAGTAGTCTTAAAGATCCACCGATCCTATTGAAATAAAGACAAAAAAATCAGCACAGGTATTGTTTGATTGCGTAGATATACCAGCAGCTGATTTGACAAAGTGAAAGCAATCACGGTCGTGTTGCTATCTATTCTCTGTATTGTTTATGCCAGCTCATGTTTGCTTCTGTAAAACAAAACAAACAACAACAAAAAAAGAACAAAGAGCAAAATGTAACTGAAAAGTGACCTCCCCAAGCATTTTGTAGCAGCCAAGATCACTTACCCCAAACCTTTGTACAGTAACGTCCAATATAAGCTCACATAATGCATTCGGAAACTTTTTTTTTTCCGCTTTGATCCCAGCTCAGTCATGCATCTGTGGAGCTGTATTATCGAGGTTCATTTTCAAACACACAAAGCAAACTTTGGATGGCCTCCGTATGACAAAAATACACACCCTTGTAGCCTTACTGTAGATCTTTAATTTTGTGATGCACAAAGTGCCAGTAAAAGAAATGGGAGGAGAAAATTCTCTTTATTTCCAGGTTCTTGGCATTTTTGCAATGTTCTAATGTCTGGTCATGGGAAGACCACGGTATCAAGAGAGTGGTGATTGTTTCAGATGCCTTTATTTCTCTGCCAAGATGGCCATAAGTACACTATATATTCATTCTGTATAAATAGATATGAGAAATGCTATATATATGAATATAAACATACATATATTTTTCCAGTGTAATTGTGGACTTGAACTTCTACTCCTTATCAAAGCGTCGCTCGAGATGTGAGGGCTGTTATCAATAGGAGGCAGTTACACTAAGACCTGCTCAACTGTGGCTTTAAATACAACGCTCGCTCGAGTTGAAGGCAATTGGGAAATGTTATGTGTTACAGTATTCAAAAAAAGTGTTACCACTCTGCCCGCTTTTACTTTCTTTGTCTGTCTTTAATTCAGAGATGTGAAAAAAAAAACATCTGAATCTGGGATTGATAGTCCGTGTTTGGCTCTTTAGGTGTCATGTAAATTCCTGTAGAGTTCAAGGAAAAAACAAAAAAGGGACAATGAAAAGGGGAGGAGAAATCAACGATGATGGCTCGGAATAATGTTCTGCACATAGTGTTTGGCTACGTTTGTGCAGTTTCTGTATTGTTACTGGTAACCAACAGCTGGTCCTTTCTTTAATGTTGAAACGAGCAAGTAGGAGACTTTTGGTGTTAAATCTGCCTTCTGAATGCTCTGTCGCAGCTTTCTGTGGTGTGATCCCCGTGTGTAACTGATGTCAAAGGCATGTTGTCAGTGTGCTTCTAGCCAACGTAGAATGAAACTTCCATGTGCACTTTCTAAAGAACTGTTGAAAATGCCAGCATTTGAACCCTGTTTGGTCCAAAAACAAGCCTCCTTCTTGATTCTGTGCCCCCCCCCCTCCACCCGGCCCCCATCCCGGCCCCCTCCGATAAATAAATAAATAGATTGGCTTCTCTCCGCAGTGACACCGCAGGTCAGCAGTCAGCTGGGGCACTAAAGCAAGAAGGCGCATAGTTATGTGTGGGAGTGGGAAATTGATTTGCCAGGATACCAAGATTTCTCTTTTGAAAGCGTTTGTTGCATAAATATGAGTCCATCACTCAAAAGAATGTCAAAGCTTTTTCCTGACCTAACCCCCCCGCCCTTCTCTTGTTTCATGTCTTGTTTGGATGCATTTGCTTACCAAAATATAGCATAGTCTCTCTCTCGCTCTTGAAATGCACAAGAGTACTGTCCAAGATTGTGAATATTTTCCCAACGTATTTGATATGGCATGACCCCTTTTAAACTGCTTGGTGAAATTGTCTAGCAAGGTATGTTAATGATGCTCACTGAAAAAATGTAACATTCTCCAGAAGAAAATGTCAGCCGCAGTAGCCTAAGGGTGCTGAGTCTGTGCCCACAGATTGTATGTTTACTTATTTACATGAAATTGCCCAGAAGATGGAGTCACGAGTTGCATTATTACTGTTAGAAAAGTGGGAATGTCCTTTAAAAACAAAGCGGCCAGGGCCAACCATTTTGACCCCCCTCCCTCTCTTTTTTGAGGGTGCCAGTGTTACTTTCAGGGAAACCAGCCTGGACAAAATCCAGCAGTGAATTCAAAAGTGAAATAAGAAGTGGGATCTGCATTCTGGTTTATCTTGAGGTTCTCATCACAGTGTTGGAGCAAAATGACAAAGTTTGTGTGGCACATTTTGTTAAGCTGACTAAAACCAAAAGAGCCCCCTCCAAGCCCCAATTGCCTCCCTCCCTCCCTCCCGCTGTAGTATCAAGATGTGTGGTCTTATCATGTGTGCCTTTCTCATGCCACCCATTCAAAAATAATGGTATGTTTACACTGCTACACAGTTTGGAATGGATGTCTTTACTTGAGGGGGTGTTTTAACAAACAGTCACAAACAAGCAAACATTTTGTTCAGGCAAAAAAAAAAGAACTGTGATCTCATCTGTTGATTCAGGTACCAAACTGCACGGACAGTCGCTGTGAAGGAATAAGTAAAACAAACAAAACAAAAACATCACCCCTTGATATACTGCATCAGTGTGCAGGGCATTATTTTGAAACAAGTGGACGTCTGTACATATTTCTGTTAAGAGGAAACAGTGTTATAGTTGTTGTAATGCAGACAATTGGTTGAAAAATAGTTTCTGACAAAAGAAAATGCATCCCCAGCCAAGGCTCGTCCTGCTAGCACATTTTTACAGAGATGAGCTATTTTTACTGGTGATTTTCTAGGCATTGATATTGATATCCTTTGAAATAAGTGCAAAACTTCCAAACCTACTGTACAAGCACTTCCACTATGATAGATTGTATGGTACCTTTTGTTACTTTTGTAGGCGTGGTTGTTACTTTGCTACTGCACCATTTTATAAAGCGGGACAGGTCTTGGCTGTGTGTCCTCGGGGTATTTTGTTTTCTTTCTGGTTTTAAAATATGATTGCCTTTTTCTAATTTATTTTGAAGTAAGACACTGTAGTTTGGCCAAATTTGTGATTGTGTGTTTGTGGACTCGTGTACATGTTCCCGTGTCAGTGTTCTAACCCAGAGAAGTGATGTCTGTTATTGTGGGCGTATGAATCATTTTAAATGTTCTCTCTGAAACACGCAAATAAAGAATCATAGACAAGGAACATTCTGTCCTTTTGCTATTTTGTGTTTTGTTTGTGATCTAGTTGGTGAAAACTGAACAGGAAGAGTGTATTTATCGACACTTTACTGTAAAATAGATCCACGTGATTTGGAAAGTCAACTGGGAGCTTTTAACTCGAGGGTTGACATAAACTCGTTTAGCATTTCAATATGATCACAAGTTAATTACCAATTGTGGCTGAGATCAATTGTGCATAAGCAGTAGCCATGACAATTTTATGACTATTACTCAACAATATGGGACATCATATTGTTTTAATACAGTTGCAGTATTCATGCTGGACTGTACTGACCTCTGGTGGAAAAGCAAGTAAGTTTGCCATGCGTGGATCATTTACATAAAAGAAGACATCATTTTTCTTGCAAGGGACGAGGTCATGGTGCCCTTTCAGAGCTTGGCCTTATCTCGTACAGTCTAATCTCAAAACTGCCTCAAAGCGCTACTTCGCTGAATGAACAAAAGAAACCTCATTACATGGCCTTGATGAAAGTATAAGCAAATCAACTGTTTCATCTTTTATAACTTTCTGTGTGTTAATGGTTACTGATTATTTGACTGTTCATATTTCCAACACAACCAAGTGAAAAGTCAACAAATGTTCACTACATTTTTGTAACATTGGTTTTTGAATACTGGCACTACTGTCAAAAATAAAACAGCTATCTAAGATGTTGAGCAATTTGTCTCTCGATTCAAACAATGTGCATTTAAAAAAACAACAACAACAGTGACCAGTGTAACTACTGTACTGTTTGTGATTGGTTGCAGTCATATCACGTGGCCCGGTCCAATCGCCTTTCTACTGGAAGGGATTTTGCAGTAGCGATGTGCATTCCAGTTCTTTTAAGTGAACTGAATCTTTAAAATCAGGTCACTCAAAAGATTCGTTCAAACAAATCGTTCACCAAATTAAACCCCACTTTCACTTCAAATCATTCTGATCCGTTCAATATTTCGTACCGCGCGCGTTGGGTAAGTACAAAACAGTGTTGGTTCGTGAGTGAACGATTCGTTCAAAAAAACGATTATTTTCAGTGAACGAATCACTTCCTAAAATTTCCTTGGCAAATCCTAAATCGACATTCTGGCTTACATAGTTCACGCCAGGGGGCGCAACATGTTCACAGACGGATCCGTTGATGCCCGGGAAGGTAGTTGACCCATTGACTCGTTCGCGAACGGGAAAGTCAGGATTGCTTTCCTCACGGATCCGTTCTCGCGATGAACTGGAAATGCAAATCACTGACTCGTTCACTCACATCCGTTCAGTTGGTGAACGGGAAATGCAATTCACGGTTCATTCGTGGACATGAAGTTACGTCCTTTTCTTCTTCGTTTTGTTTTACGGCGAGGTGGCACCAGCTTCAATGCGCATTACCGACACCTACTGGTTGAAGTCATATGAAATGAAAAAAGAACAAATCACTTTAGGAAGTGATTCGTTCACTCTCGTTCACTGAAAACATTAGTTCGTTTGAACGACTCGTTCACTCGCGAGCCAACACTATTTTGCAGAGGAGGCACGGAGCATGCATTCGACAGTGTGATGTGGCAAACCTAGCCATGAAAAGAAGAAAACAAGTGGGACTACGGAAATGACGTGTGCGATTTTCCAAGACTGCTGAAGCAAAATTTCTTGGCTCTGTCTGCAAAGTCTGTGAACGTGTGCTTGCTGACTACATTCGCGTCATCGCTTGATTTACGTCTGACGTCAAAGCGTCAGCCGGCCCAATGTTTACATCCTGCAGTGGTGTGTTTTTAACTGGATCCGCGAACAAGAGGCTGGCTATTGAAGAGATCACAAGCTGAAAGGCTCCATCAGCGGCCCATTAAGGTCCGTATGGCATAACATAGTTTGTAAGCAGTTGAATGGACGTTTTCTTTGCGTCTCCATTGTTTCTCCCCTCTCCCTACTGGCGAAGACGACGACGCTGGTTCGTTTTGGCCCTCTCGTACGAACGCAGTTCTGCTGAATGATTCACTTCTAGCAATCTTGATTGTAAACAACCAGTTCGCGTCAAATTTGCAGTTAAAGTGGTGCATAATTGAGGACCAAAAAAATGGAAGCTCGCGTGGACGTATGCATTGTGATTTTTACACGTCTTTCTAGCAATCAACCTGAAAGCTCCTTGAATGGATCGACGATTTACTGATCTAATGGAAGAGCTTTGCAGGGAACTAGATCCCCTAGTAGCCTACTGACTTTATGTGATACCGCGAGACGATTTGGTCACAGCGCCGCGCCGTGCCCCCCCCCCCTTTCCCATTCCACCGATTTTTCATTAAAATAATCGACGCTAGATTTTATACAAACGGATGGCGGTGTCGCATTTCGCGTCTGCATCCATATGCGCAACCAAACGGGTCTATTCACATTCCTTATTGTGTTTTATGGCTTTGCGATCAGCCTGTGCACCCTTTTGGTCCGGAGCGCTGCTGTTGTTTTTAACACCGCTCGGTAGCACAAAGGCTTGCGTTCATTCACACCTACCCGCACTTGCGTTATGCTGCCAAAAGCAGAATATCAACCTCAAGAGGACCCGAAACCTCTAATAAACGTGTAGATTGAATGTTAGGTAAGAACATGGCTGGGGAGAATCAGTTCGTGGAGCCCAGATTTCAAAGCTAATATGGTGAAGCTGCTATGAGCTGTTTGTTCTGTTGCATGCAAATGAAATAAGTTGCCATCAGAAGTGAAGTCCAAGTGCTAATGCTTTTAAAAACCTATGCGAGATGTTTATCTTTTCTGCAAGCACCTCTGTAAAAACCTCCAAATCTAATTCCTAGATTCCTACATTGGACTCACTGAATGTGTTTCGTCACCTTTTAGGCATCATGGGTGGAGCTGTGAGTGCCGGCGAGGACAATGATGACTTGATTGACAATCTGAAAGAGGCCTACTACATCCGCTCGGACTTGGTGGAGCGGGCTTTTCGTGCCGTTGACCGCGCCGACTATTACCTCGATGAGTACAGGGAGAACGCCTACAAGGTGAGCAAAGTTGAAACGCTGCAAAAGCAAGCAAACAAAAATCAAGTGTAGTAAACATGAGAGGAGAAAGTACTGTGGTCTGACATCAATGCCCCTTAAAGTGAAGTCAGCAGAAAATTTGAGTAAAGGAGAGTCCATTCGGAACATTATCGTACTATGTAAGTTACTAGTTTGAATTAAGTGTTTACGTTTTGTGACCAGGGCCCCCGACTGCTAGATTGACATATTTGTAGTTACAAGAAAGTTGACTTGCTTCATTTTTGTTGAAATGTAGGATTTGGCTTGGCGGCATGGGAACATTCACCTGTCAGCTCCATGTATCTACTCTGAGGTGATGGAGGCTTTGGACCTCCACCCTCGCGTCTCTTTCCTAAATCTTGGCAGTGGGACGGGCTATCTCAGTACTATGGTGGGCCTCATACTGGGTAGGTGATTGACTATATTTGCCACATCTGAATGAAGCTGCATCCGTTATTGTTGTGTGAATTAGGCAGCATTTTAGAAAGAAGCAACAACCTGGACGTTTGTTTCATGAACAATTTGAGCTATGTGCAACATTTTTGGAGAAAAATAAACTCTCTTCACACAATATTTTCGATATAGAAACGGTCTTGCCATGGATGAGAGAATGTATCCATTTTTGCTTCTTTAAAAAATAAAAGTCATTACAGTACATATTGTGTGTATGAATTGTCCCAGGACCATTTGGAGTGAATCATGGGATTGAGTTGCATGCTGATGTCATCGAGTACGCCTACCAGAAGCTTGATTCCTTCATCAAAACCAGTGACAGTTTTGACAAGTGAGTGTCAAAATAGTTTTATGACACTGTCTAGACTTTAAACACTACAAATCAATTGCCATGATTGTGTTTGGCTGAAAGGTTGCTATTTACCTTTGCTTTGCCTCCAAACAGATTTGAGTTCTGCGAGCCATCTTTTGTGGTGGGCAACTGTCTGGAGATCGCTCCGGAGAGCCGTCAGTACGACAGAGTTTACTGTGGGGCCGGGGTGCAGAAGGATCACGAGAAATATGTGAAGAACCTAATTAAGGTTGGCGGGATCCTGGTCATGCCGCTTGAGGAAAAGGTTAGTGTGTGGATGTTGACCTTATGAACATAGACCACCGTCACGTTATGTGTGTGGATATACATCGGCCCACACACATATGATGAATTCCTTCTTTTTGCAGCTGACCAAGATCACCCGCACAGGACCAAACAGCTGGGAGACCAAAAAGATCATTTCGGTGTCCTTTGCTCCTCTCATTCAGCCCAAACACAACGTGAATGGCAAACCCAAGACTGTCCCACTGCGTAAGTCATGTGATCTGGTCATCAATAGAACGTGGCAATGTACAATTTCAATCGGCCTCACTAGTTGTTTCTCATGTCACTTTCATAAATCATTTCCTTCACAACCAGCTCCTAATGTCAGCAATAACACCAGATTTTGGGGGCCTAACAAAATAATTTAATTTAAATCAACTGAAGTGCTTATAGATTCAGGAAACAGGATTGTTTTTTAAATTAATAATGAAAAAAACAAAAATTCTAAGGTTTGCTCAGTAACATGTCGTACAATTGGCTAAAATGAGTTGGCTTAACTGGGCCGTCTCCTTTTACTCTTGTTTCAATTTTGCAGCAAAGTACGAGGTACGGTCATTACAGGAGCTTGCTCGTTTCTGCATCCGCCATACGCTGCGAGCGACCAGTGACGCAGGAGAATGCCAATCCCGCACCCGCGGCTCCTCGTTTAGCGTGGGTAGGGGTCTGGCTGTGGCCGGGCTCCACAAATACGGCCCTCGCTTCAAACGCCGCCGCGTGCACCGGCGTCGCTGCAACGCCCTCGTCCTGGCCACCCGCCAGGTGGTCGGCAGCGCTATGAGCCCTGCTGCGTCTTTGGACAGTAACAATAACCAGGGAGGGAGAGCGGAGGATGAGGAGGCGGGCCGGAGGGAGGTCAGGCGAGAGACCAGGGGGTGCAGGAGGGCAGCTCGAGGCTTGATGGAAGAAGAGGAGATGGTGGAGGAAGAGGTTGAAGAGGAGCAGGAGGAAGAGGAGGAGAGGGAGACGGGAGAGCTTCTCCGATTTCAGCCTCCTGTCAACGTGTTGCGAGAGAGGATCCTCAGCCTTCCGCTGCCTGAGCCTTTGAAGAGGTTCCTCTTGTACTACAGAAACAAGTGAGCAACCAGGCAGCAGAGACTTGAAGACAATCCCCAACCCCCCCCTGCAGACAGCAGGACAGCATGCCTGACATCATCTAGCCCTCGTTAATGGTAGACCAGGGGTCACCAACTGAGAGCTACTTCTTGGCTACTAATTCATGGGCCACCATTTTGAAACAAATTTTTAGAATTAACAAATGTGCTCAAATGATCTTAAATAGGTTGTGTCATAATAATCATCAATGAGGATTTGAATATCAACTCGCCACACTATTTCTATGAATCATTTCTGCAGCATTCCTAGGAAGTCATAATGTCCCATCACTGGTGAGCCAGTTTTACAAGAGCCCCCTGGGCTACCTTGGTGCTTGGGGGCTGCCCGGTTTTCGTGGGCAACATGTTGGTGATCCCTGGTGTAGACTCTATTCAACAGTCCCATCTTGTTTGATCGATGTGCAGTTTTGATTTGCTGCTGAATGTATATGATCATTTTTGTATAATGCACCAGGAATGGTGTGAATAAATGGGTTGTTGGTTTTTGTAAGTTGAGCTGTATTATTGACTGCTGTAATAAAATGGATTCGACTAAAGTAAATAGTTCCATTATTGAGGGTCAGCAACAACTGTCTATCATAAAAACATTTCTTGAAAGCAGTGATTAGTATTATGTTCGCTATTCATTTTTATGACTCATTTTCATTGCCAACATTGTGAACAATACAAAAAAAATGTCAGCAGGTAACTTTTGTATACAGTATTAGTAAAGTGAAGAGTTGCAGCAAGCTAACCTGGAAAAATGATTACATCCTCTTCACATTTATACAACAACTAGACGACAATCGATTACAGTTCCACCTCTGACTCTTAACCTGTTGGAATGTCTGGAGGAATATGAAAGAGGGAAATGCTTAACTTAGCAAACAGGGAACAGCAGTCGCCACAATGTTTTGCTTCTGACAAGCATAAACAGAATAATAACTCAAACATAGCTCAATAGTGTTTGTTTTAGCTTTAAAATATGTAACATGATGAATGTTAGTATTTATATTTAGCAAAAACATAATTTTATGAACATGCTTCAAACAGCGTTATAACCTCAGACAGGTTAATTCAGTGCTTCTCAAATAGTGGGGCGCGCCCCCCTTGGGCGCGTGTGACCCTGGGGAACAGGCTTTTTTTTTGGCAGTACTAGAATAAAGTGTAATTGCGCGTTTACTACAGCAGGGGGCAGTGGCGCTCTCATTGTTACTTCTGTCACGTTTGCGACAGTGCAACATTTTACGATTTACAAGACAAGTTAGGATAGTCACGGTGGGGAGGGGGGGGCGCGAATAGTTTTCTTCTTGCTAGGGGGGGGCGTAACAGAAAATAATTGAGAAGCACTGGTTTAAATAAAGGTTAACCTAAAAAAAAAAAAAAAAAAAAAAAGTGAACCCTGAACTTTGAACCCGCGGTGAACCCGCGGTGACCCCGCGGTGACCCCGCGGTGACCCCGTGGTGACCCCTGGGTGACCTTTGAACCCTGAACTTTCAACTCTAGTTAAAAATCGAAAATGTGCACATGACCCCATGAACTTTGAACCGACCTTTGACCCCTGGGTGAACTTTGAACCGTAAACTTTGACCTTTGACCCCTAGCTAATTACGTTTTTTTTTGTTTTTTTTAAACCGGCATAGCAGAACGATCCATGGTCTTCAGATGCCGCGCTGTCGCCATCTCCTGGTCAGTTAGTGAAATGCTTTTGCTGATGTTTTTTTTTCTCCCAATTAAAACAAATCAATTAGCCAGTTGGTTTTCTTTATTTAATATCTATTATCAGACAAAACCAAATTGTGAATCAGTCACCTAGGCTATAGCAGAACAAACAATCCATGGTCTTCAGATGCCACGCTGTCGCCATCTCCTGGTCAGCTAGTGAAATGCTTTTGCTGTTTTTTTTTCCTCTCAATTAAAACAAATCAATCAGCCAGTTGGCTTTCTTTATTTAATATCTGATATCAGACAAAACCAAATTGTGAATCAGTCACCTAGGCTATAGCAGAACAAACAATCCATGGTCTTCAGATGCCACGCTGTCGCCATCTCCTGGTCAGCTAGTGAAATGCTTTTGCTGTTTTTTTTTCCTCTCAATTAAAACAAATCAATCAGCCAGTTGGTTTTCTTTATTTAATCTCTGATATCAGACAAAACCAAATTGTGAATCAGTCACCTAGGCCAGTGCTTCTCAAATAGTGGGGGGCGCCCCCCAAGCTATTCCTGGGGGGGCGCGTGTGACCCTGGGGAACAGGCGCCCCCCAAGCTATTCCTGGGGGGGCGCGTGTGACCCTGGGGAACAGGCTTTTTTTTTGGCAGTACTAGAATAAAGTGTAATTGCGCGTTTACTACAGCAGGGGGCAGTGGCGCTCTCATTGTTACTTCTGTCACGTTTGCGACAGTGCAACATTTTACGACTTACAAGACAAGTTAGGATAGTCACGGTGGGGAGGGGGGGCGTAACAGAAAATAATTGAGAAGCACTGGGTTAATTGAATATTTATCTCATTACAATGGCACTTGTCAGTGATGAGACAAGTGTCAATTTTGTGTCGGAAAATTCTACAAAAAGTATTTGAACACAAAGTCCATGTTGACGCGCATCACAGCTTGCTGACCAATTAGTGTGTCCACTGTAAAAAGTGCATTTTTCATCATGGGGTACATGATATTGGTCATTTGGAATAATGTTGCGGTGGGAAGCTTTCAGTTTGACATTCATCACTTGCATAGAGACCACCTCCGTGCCAACCAGGATGGCTGACCCAAGTGGGCTCTTTCAGCTGGACGTCACCCATAGCGCTTGACTAACTGCGTGGAGCACAACTGGCCTCACCTCGATTCATTCTTCTGTGGAATGTGCTGAGCAAGGGATATTTGAACTCTTAGGACAAATTGCCATTTGGTTTCTTTACATTAAGAACTTTAAAGTTGGCCAAGTTCAGTAGACTGTTGCACACCGTGGCCACGAGTCCTTGTGTTGTGATGAACGTTCTTTAAATATACTCAAAGATTAAAAAGCATCTGATAGTAGCAAATAGTGGTTACAATTCATTTTTTCCCTACAAAGCAGCAGTAATGTTTCTACTTTCTTGTGTCTTTTGCAGATTTCACAATAGTGTTGCCTTGGGCAGGATAAAAAGCATTCTCCTTTGAGCTGCACAGCAGAGGTTGATAGCAGGCCGCAGCTTTCACTTGGGCACCAGCCCACGGGATTGTGGATAAATTGGAGAGGGTGGATTGTGAACATTGAATGAAGAAGTCCAAGTGTTTGATTGCTTGCCTGTTCTTGGTCGACTGAATGAAAAGAAAGCAATTTAATCAATGAAACCTCAACATGAAGGCATTTGAATGAATGAAGTGTTGTTCGTTTGTGCAACTTACGCCGATTTTGGTTTCCTGAGACTTCCACTGGCACTGGCGGGAGGTGCAAAGCTGCTATTAAATCCAGAGGCATCAACCTGAAGATCGGCCTCATTCTTCAGCGCGTCTTCCAGAGCCGCCGCTACCTTTGGTGCGATAACTGGCTGCTGATAATCTTTGGTGGTCCGCGATGGCATTTCCATGCCCAACAGAAGGATGTTCTCAGCCTGGCGGATGTGACAAAAGCAAACCGGGAACATGTCTTGGGCCAACTATGACACAATTTGAGAAATCTGTGCAAAAGTAATTTTTTGTTGGGTTACATTTCTGTATTGTGGATTCTAACGAAGCTCGTCCCCAAATATACGTGCGTTTTGAAGCAAATATTCTCATTTAACTGAACAACTTACTTTATATCTCACGTCAGGGCTATCCTTCATGGCCATCCGAGCATGGTTACTGAGAGGCCTTCGGAAACCAATGGCGGACTGCGGCCTGCTCATCATCTGATGTTCACTGCAAACAAACAAACAAACATACAATGAGACTAAACAAATATTCCCTTGTACATAATTACATTTTCTTTATTCAAGTGGACAGGCTGTTAATGTGTGCATGCTATCTAATGCGATAACTCACTCCTCAATATGTGTGATGGGCCTCATCTTCCAGTATTCATCCTCGTCGTCGAAGAAAGCCCTGTTGACTATTTTGTTCTTCTCTTCGAATGGAATGAAATTCTCAATGATCAGATGCCTACAACGCAAATAATTACACAAAGACAATGAGAAAGTAGAAGTTGCATGGGTAAGTGCAGACTTCATACTTGAGTTTAAGGTCTCTGGTGAGCTCATTCTGGGTCTGTTCCAGCTCCTGGCGCTCGTTGATGTGCGCTTCCTGGATGTCGTGGATTTCTGCCTTCACTGCCTGGAGTTTGGCAAACAACTGGAGAGAAAAACAAAGAAGCAGAGAAAGGTTGACCTGAATCATTCTTGGAATCAAAGCTGCAATGGCTACCTTTTTCAGTTTCTTGGTTTTAATGTCGACTTCCTGTTGCAAAGAACTGTACGTCTCCTTCAGCTCCAGAGTTTCCTCGTCTCGACACTCCATTTGTTGTTGCATCTCTCGCTCTTTCCGTTTCTAGAAGGAAATTAACCGACCCAGACAGAAGCTTATTCCAGATTCCACATTTTCGATTTAGCATAAAAAAGAAGATGCAGACATCATGCAACAGGACATAGGTAGCTTAAGCTTCTATCGAGACCTCACATGGTCCTTGATGGAAGCCGATAAAAGTCAAATTTATTGTTCTTACTTGTTCAGCAATTTCCTGTCTTTTCAGCTCCAGCATCTTCTGCTGCTCATTGGTATGATCTACAATGTTCTTCCCTCCAACTAAGAGTTTACTTTCCATGGCCTGGAAGAAGTAAAAAAGGGGGAAAAGAATTGTGAACTCAACCGCAACGCCTCATTACACCAGAGAATGGTTTGAATGAGTCCATGTCCGCTTACCCGAACTTTGGCTGACAACATGTCTCCTGCTTCCTGCTCTTTCTTAAGGTCTTCCATTTTCTTCTGCTTCTCTTTCAGGAGTTGAGCTTTCTCGTCAGCCACCAGGCTGTGATCCTCCATGATGGCTTTCCTCTCCCTCTCCAGCTTCTCCTGCTGCTCCCGCCAATAATCAATTTTGTTGTCGTCCACTTCGTCATCCTCTTCGCTGGCTTCTTCGTGACCGTCGCCACTGCTACAATCGCCCCTCCTTTTATGCCTCCTCTTGTTTTTCTTTCCTGTACGCCTCTCGAGTTGCGCCTTCAGTTTTGCAATCTCCTCTTGAAACTTTCTGAGCAAAGCATCTTTGGGGTCCTCATTGACACGGGGCTTATTCTTGATGTTCTTTGCCCTGTTTGAGTAGCGTAGCGTGGTTAAAGTCTCTTCCACGTTGTAAGATGCCGGGCCAATGTTGGCGACCATGACAGTGCGCGCGTTGCCTCCAAGAGAGTCCTGCAAAAGTCGGGTGAGTTTAGAATCTCTGTAAGGGATGTGGCTGCTCCTCCCGTCCACCAGAGCCGATATGACGTTCCCTAAAGCAGAAAGTGACAGGTTGATTTTTGTAGCTTCTTTCAGCCGCTCCCCCTGAGCCCCGGTCTTGGTCTGCCTTTCACTACCGGCTAGATCCACCAGATTGAGTTTGCCAACTCGGATGTGGTTCTCCCCATCCGGCCCCAGTTCACTGCATTCTACAGTGATGACAAAGATGGCGTGAGAACGGGAGCTGTGTTCGTTCATGTTGGTCGAGCCCACTGAGCGATTCTGATTGCCCACGTTCATGACATTTTCAATTTCCCGCACACTCTTGGTGACAAATGATGACAGGTCCTTAACATAAACGCCAGTGTCCGGCCTCTCTCTCAACTCCAAACGTCGAGCTTGGTCCTTGGAGAGTAAATCTCTGATTTCCTCTTGATAGATCTCCAGATACGATGCTCGCACCAGATACTGCTGATTCTGAGATCTTGAAATGTGAGTAAAGATGTGGTCAAATGAGTTGGGGATAACTCCTCTCCTTTCTGGGCTATTTCTTACACCCTCCATGGTGTATGTTTTCCCTGTGCCTGTTTGCCCATAAGCAAAGATGGTTCCGTTAAATCCTTGGAGAACGGAATCCACAAGGGGCCTAAAGGTTTCATCATATAAATCTAGTTGCTTTGAATTGGAGTCATAGACTGAATCAAATGTGAACACTTTGGGCAGTTCACCAGCAGAAGCTTCCCTGGGGTTCCGGACAATAATTTGACCAAATTTGACATCAACAGACACCACACACTCATATGTGGCTGCCAGTTCTTTCTCATTCATGGGGCGACAACGGACCACTACTTTCACTGACTCTGAACTCTTGCTTTTGGACATGATGTGGACCAGAGGATTACACACTCAGTTTGATACGCAGTTCCTTCTGTTTTTCAAGCAAGGTGTCAGGGAAACCCTACCAACAGAATCATCGACATCAGAACCTGTTGGCACAAACAACATCAGATGTTAATGACGGCCATTGCTGCAATATGTGTTGACATGGTAGCCAGCAATAAACATTGTCATTAAAAGGGTATATTTTGGTTGTGGTTCAGTTTCAACCGATTGCAATGGAAAGCCAAAGTGATGCAAAACCACAGCAATGTTGCATGCAATGACTGCGATAAATCTGGTGACAGCAGCATTTAAACAAAGCACTGATAGTTAGGGGGGGGTTATGAATTACGGGCATCTTCATAAAATAAGATCAATTAACGGTAACAACTTGCTAGCGTCATTGATCCGTAAATATTGATTCTACTAGCACGGCATGCAATTGGATCGTACTGTACGGCATCATATTAAAGTTCGTAACAATCCCTTAACTTGCCGGATCGACGAACAGACGCAAGCTAAAATTAACTACAGCCCCGCCATGAGACGACAAAATCGACCAAGCAGCAGCAAACACACAGGTAACCTAGGCTACAAGTCTTATCGCAGCTTTTTCCTTGCTGCAGAACCGAATAATCGGATACATTCACCATATCACCAAACGAATAAGAAACATTTAAGGCGTTTAGAACCTCTGCATCGGATACATACCCTTCCCCAAGTTATTTAACAAAAAAAAGTTACGTTAAAAAAAAAATGCAGCTTCGTTCCTTAGCTAATCCGATACTGTTAGCCACTGGCTCATTGCCACAATAGTCCGCGTCTGAGTTGCCACATCCGACTGCCACATCCCCCAACTGAGTGAACGTGAAAGGCAGTTTACACAGTTAGAAGTGACGGTCTACATTTAAAAAGAATTAAATATACTCCATGCATCTGATTATCTTAAAATACATTCTTATTTTTGGTAGTTTGTGAATGCTGAAAACGATTCTGTAAAAGCATCTTTTTTTGTTGTCTGGCAACCGTGGCTCGGCATATGACTATCAGATGGTTTATCTATAATAAGCAAACCATAACATAAGCAACGCGAACAAACCTAAAATTTGACTAGTAATACGCGTATTTAGTATTTAGTGGCTGTATAGTCCATTTTAGAGGGAAATTATATTTGAATGGCGAATTTAAATTGCAAAAACAAATCTAAATTGATACTGAATATGACAAATATTAGTTATATAGTGTATTGCTGTAGAATACCTACATTACTCAGATAGACTCGCGTTTATTTTCCCGGAAAATGACGTGCAGTAGACGCATTCCTCAAGAGATTAAGGAAAAGCAATCAATGGCAGAGCCACGGCTCTACAGTTTGTACTTTTCCTCCCTTTCTTCCATCCATCCATCCATCCATCCATCCTTTTTCTATTGTTCAAAACAAACTAGTGTGTAGGAGCTGCTCTAAGTTGAATCACAATTACATTACTATGAACTAGAACTACTACAAGTACTACTACTAAATTGATGAAATGACAATAAGAAAAGTGGCAAGCAGAAGCTTATCATTGAAAGAGACTAGACGTAGTCTCCTTATAGAACTATAGTTCCTGTTAGTTGTGTTGATGCTGAAATATTAGTGTTCCAATTACTTGTTGGGGGTAATAAAATAAAAACTTTACTCAAACGGGCACATACTTTATCCCCACAAGAAAAAAAAAAACATTATCTAGCTTATCTATCGTTCCTGAAGTTGGGGATTCAAACCGAAAGTGATCAGTGAATCAGCTTTTTAAATTGTACATTTTAAATGTACATTTCGCTGTAACTAAGAGTCGAAGCCCCCCCCCCCCCCCCCGTCGGTGTTGCTATAGTAACAAGTAACAACGCTGATGTCCTGACGTTTTTTTAGAAAGAAAGCCGAACGTCAGAAACGGCCGCGATAACATTTGACACGGTTGACTGGTTTCGTCAAATGAATGGCCAAATACCTATGGGGTCACGTGATAGATTGCGGACAACGTAAACCTTGTTGGGAAGGTTTATTGCCGGTTACTTTTAAAATTTTGTGCGAATAATAAACAATGACACGCAAATATAGACTAAAAGCAGTACAAGTTTACCTACACGTTCAGGTAAGTTTCAAATTTTGTGTTAGCCAAATTATTTATTAGTGCGTTGTAAAGCTCAACGCAAGATAGTGTGCATGCATCGTTTGTCTGTGTGTATGTACCGTGTGACCCATCTACTAAAAAAATCTCTCACCAAAATGTTAATTATAGGCCTTACATTTTCCAAAGTGTACTCTGGGACCATAGAAAAAGTCCAAGTAATTGGTCCCAAGTGGTAAAACCATAGAGTAAGTTTTATATGTTGAGGTCGCTTGGAATTGCTCCATTTAACACCATGAAGTTTATGGTTAAAAAAAGGCAAAATATAGAATTTGGACAAAATGTATGATATGATACACTGACTCAGTGAGCAATTTGTTGATTGTAGTGACACCAAGACCATCTTTGCTGTTTTATTATTATTATTATTATTATTAATATTATTATTATTATTATTATTATTATTATTATTATTATTATTATTATTATTATTATTATTATTATTATTATTATTATTATTATTATTATTTTAGCTTGACTGTTGCTAATAACAGTTTTTACATATGACAAGTTTTCTTTGTTTCTTCAGCAGGTTCTGATCTGTGCTTTCTGGCTGGTGAGATTTCACTAGCAGGGCATATGATACAGCTTGCTAACCTGCACGTGTTGACCATCCCCTCCGTTCAAAATGTCCACTAACTCGGAGTCTATAAAAGTAGTGGTGCGTTGTCGTCCTATGAATGAGAAAGAACGGGCGGCCACGTTTGACAGTGTGGTCTCAGTTGATGTCAAATTGAGACAAATTATTGTCAAGAACCCGAGAGACTCTTCATCTTGCAAGTCCTCAAAAGTCTTTACGTTTGATTCGGTCTACAACTGGAAGTCAAAGCAAATCGAACTCTACAATGAAAGCTTTAGGCCGCTTGTGGATTCTGTTCTCCAAGGATTTAATGGAACCATCTTTGCTTATGGACAAACCGGCACAGGGAAAACATACACCATGGAAGGTACAAGAAATGATCCAGAAAGGAGAGGAGTTATCCCCAACTCATTTGACCACATCTTCACTCACATTTCAAGATCTCAGAATCAGCAGTACCTGGTGCGAGCATCGTATCTGGAGATTTATCAAGAAGAGATCCGAGATTTACTTTCCAAGGACCAATCGCGGCAACTTGAGCTGAGAGAAAGGCCGGACATGGGTGTTTATGTGAAAAATCTGTCCTCCTTTGTCACCAGGAGTAAAGAGGAGATTGAAAATATTATGAACGTGGGCAATCAGAATCGCTCAGTGGGCTCGACCAACATGAACGAATACAGCTCCCGTTCTCACGCCATCTTTGTCATCACTGTAGAATGCAGTGAACTGGGGCCGGATGGGGAGAACCACATCCGAGTTGGCAAACTCAATCTGGTGGATTTAGCCGGTAGTGAAAGGCAGACCAAGACCGGGGCTCAGGGGGAGCGGCTGAAAGAAGCTACCAAAATCAACCTGTCACTTTCTGCCTTAGGGAATGTCATATCGGCTCTGGTGGACGGTAAGAGCAGCCACATCCCTTACAGAGATTCTAAACTCACCCGACTTTTGCAGGACTCTCTTGGAGGCAACGCTCGCACTGTCATGGTCGCCAACATTGGCCCGGCATCTTACAACGTGGAAGAGACTTTAACCACACTGCACTACTCCAGCAGAGCAAAGAACATCAAGAACACACCGTGCATCAATGAGGACCCCAAAGATGCGCAGCTCAGGAAATTTCAGGAGGAGATTGTAAGACTGAAGGCACAACTGGCCATGCGTACTGGAAGGAAAAGCAGGAGGAGAAAGAGGAGGGCTGGTGAGGATCTGGAAGGGCAGAATGCAGATGATGACGACAACGAGGACAACAAAAGGGATTATTGGCGGGAGCAGCAGGAAATGCTGGAGAGAGAGAGAAATGCCATCATGGAGGATCACAGCCTGGTGGCAGAGGAGAAAGTTCAACTACTTCAAGAGAAGGAGAAGAAAATGGCTGACCTGAAAAGGGAGCAGAAGGAGGGAGAGCTTCTGGCAACCAAAATTAAGGTAATATTCACAGATGATGTCAATTTCAGTTGACAGAATGTGACAAAATGACCGCCCCCAGAGATTGATTCCACAAAATCAACATTCATCAGAATGCCATGTTTCTTTCACAATGGAGTCAAGAGTGTATTTGATGCCAGTTATAAATTTAATATGTACCCAAATTAGTCATTTGTCACAAAAATAAAGGACACCTGTTTTTTTGCCTTGCAGACAATGGAGAGTAAACTACTTGTTGGGGGGAAGAACATTGTGGATCATACGAACGAGCAGCAGAGGATGCTGGAGTTGAAAAGACTAGAAATTGATGAACAGGTACGTATGACTACCTCACGAGTTAAAAATTCAATTCTTCCGACCTTGCATCTTCTCAGTCCAGACGTTTTCGGTCGACGTGTACACGAGCATCTCCTTTTATCAACAGAAACAACCCCTTTGTTTTTCTAGAAATCGAGAGAGCGAGAGATGCGTCAGCAGGTGGAAAGTCGAGACGAGGAGAATCTGGAGCTAAAGGAGACCTACTCTTCTCTTCAGCAGGAAGTTGACATTAAAACCAAGAAAGTGAAAAAGGTATATTAAGTTACTATATGGTTCTACTTTCTTGTTTGTGAAATCTGTGCAATTGAGGAGTCCTGCGTTTGATCTTGCCCTTCAGTTGTTTGCCAAACTGGAGGCTGTGAAGGCAGAAATCCATGACATCCAGGAGGCACACATCAGTGCGCGCCAGCAGCTAGAACAGACCCAAAATGAACTTACCCGGGACCTAAAACTCAAGTATGGACCAATTATGTTCGTCCTCATGCATACTTGGACTCGTGACGTTGCATGATGCTGAAGTCTTTTTTTCCTCATGGTCCATGTTTGATTGTTTTCTTCTTTTAGGGCTCAGATGATTGATAATTTTATTCCACCAGAAGACAAGAAGAAAGTAATCACCAGAGCTTATTTTGACGAAGAGGATGAATACTGGAAGATGAATCCCATCACACGCATTGAGCAGTAAGTCCCATGATGCAATACACAGTCTTCACTTTATCAACTGTTTAGCTTATAGCGACACATATGTGCTCAGTGATCCTCGGATGATGAACAGGCCTCAGTCTGCCATTGGATTCAGAAGACCTCTGAGTCACCATGCCCGCATGGTCATGATGCTCAGCCTTGATATGAGATACAAAGTAACTGTACTTTACACCTCTCTTTCAATCCTTATGTTTTTTCAACACAACTCAAACAAATTTCTCCCTCATGTACCTGCTTTGGCTTTTGTCACATTGTCAGGCTGAAAACATCCTCTTGCTCGAAATGGATCTCCCGTCTCGTACCACCAAAAACTACCAGCAGCCAGTAATCGCCCCAAAGGTGGTGGCAGCTTTGAAGGATGCTCTGAAGGATGAGGAGGATCTGGAAGTGGATGCATCGAGGTTTGATAGTAGCCTTTCACCTGTCGCCAGTACAAGTGGAAGCATCAGGAAACCAAAGTCTGGGTAGGTCAAAGAAACACACTCTAGTTAATTATAATAGTTAATTCATTTCACTCTTTCTCATGACTTTCATCCTTTAGTCGACCAAGATCAAGCAAGCAGTCGGCCACTCGCACTGCTTCTTGCAGTCCTCACAATCTTACAATTTACCCACAATCCCGTGGGCTGGTTCCCAAGTGAAGGTGCAATCCGCCATCAACGTTTATTTTATTTATTGCTCAAGTATGAGCGACCGAATTCAAATGTCAAGCGTGCTTTTCGTAAGCATGAATAATGTAACACACGCACAAAATATGTGATCGTATTTGAGTATTTCTTAATGTTTTCATGAAACACTTTCTATCCACTTGCCCAAGATTTTAATTTCTTAAATTGTGAAAAAAATGTGTGTGATTTTTAAATCAGAGTTTTTATTGGTTTATTGAATTTACATTGTTTATTATTATTTTATTTCACCATGTACTGCTTGCTATTGTTTTTTGGTGGTCATGTCAACTCATCATGATTTGGACTTTGTATTTCTGTTCATGGTTTGAGTTCATCCTTTTGCCACTGATTGTTTTTTTAATCGCCACAAGGGGGCAGCGTTGTGTCACGTAGACATTTTCCAAGAGGTAGGGAGTTTCAAAAGTCTGGCCTGGCCTGACATCGCCATCTCGTGTTCATTCATTTATTTTAGACTACAATCGAGAATAAGCACGCAAGAGAAGATTTAGAGCTGCAAACCACAAGCTTTATATACTTAAACGACAATGTAATGCTTTGCAAGATAGACTTATTTGTAACAAAATCTCATTTGAATTTGTCTTGCTTTGTTCTGATTCTCTGCACGTCAGCGTCAATACATCAATAGGGCCTGTGACGAAATCGCTGGAAAGGATTTATAACATCTGCGGATTGTGGTTGAGAATTCGTCACCACTTTATAACCATTTTATCTTTGAGCATGAATCACTTCAACGTGTGCAACCTCGAACTAATCAGAACCAATTTGTGTACAAAGCACTCCAAAACGATTTTATGTGACTTTGCCATCATTTGTGTCCTACGTCAGACTGGATCTTTTATGCGCAGTATTGTCTCCCTTAAGAAGGGACGTCTCTGAGGATGCAAAAGGAATTTGGGGTGTTGCTCTCTGTGTTTTAAAAACATGTCTCTGAGTCAATAAAAGAGGTTGTTTGTGGATTACTTTTTTCTCCCTCCCGTATTTAAGAAGTTGGAATGAAAGTACCGCGCTGATTTATTGTGTTGTATTTCTTTTGTGACTGTCAGAACGCCTTGAAGCACACCAAACGTGAACCAGCGAAGCAGAGATTAGAAAGAAAATCATAGACTAAGGTTGAGGCTATACGAATATCTCCAAGCAACTTGGTCCTGTGATTACTTTTGCAAGTATCCCGGAATTTAAGACCCACATGACTAATCGACTTAGTTTATGCGGTTTTATGTCAAAATTGTCATTTTTTTCCTCAATTAGTCCTTTTGGATTGGGAAAGGGTAAAACGTTTTAATTCGAGGTTTGATTCATCAACAACCAATTATTATCAATCTAATCAACTATTTTATTATTGAGTAATTGTTTCTAGCCATTGTTTATTTTCAAGTTGTCAAGATCCTCTGATTTCAGATTTTTGCAGTCCTTCATGAAAGCAGACTGCTGATCATTTGTGTTTAATCGAAATAAGACATTTGTGAACATGTGTTTTGACTTTGGAAAATAACGACAGAGCCAATAATGGAATCAAAAGTTGGTGAGCATATCGGTCAGTGATAGTGCTAAATTCTAGTTTTTTTTTTTAAACTAAACAATTGCAAATAAACCGTCGATGTGAAAACACCTTATCCCAATATACGATATACACAATCGATGTAAAAATAGTCACGTATAGTTTTAAGTATACTGTTTACATCAACGCATATTTTCTGACTTTATTTCCCCCCATATGAAACCAAACCTAATCAACCCATTTCAACAAAGCAGAGGGGTCCTTTTCACTAGGAAATAATAAGAAAAGATAACAGGATGGTTGGCGTGATCAGATTTTTCCGTACATATTCCAGATTCAACAACTCTTTCCACACACCTCCCGCAAATGCAGAGCGTGGCCACAGTGGGACACTGGCACTTCACACGGCCGCAGCTCCAGCCACAAGGTCAACGAGGAATGTAAATACATTTCCATGTTTGCCTTCCAGGGACTTGGGGTCACAGCGAGGCCTTTCTGCGTAGATGTGTCACACTGGAGGAGAAAAGCAGGAAACAGAAGAGGAACTGGATGCAGGAGTGGTGATCGATGGCTAAGTCAACAGGATGATGAGGGTGGGGAGGAGGAGGACCTCATGTAGAAGTGTATCAAACGTCTTTGTCTCTCCTTCAGTCAAATGGTCACTGAGACCCCTGCTGGGAAAACGCACATTACTCGTTAAAACTTGTCACCACATTCGACTGAATGAAATCGAGCACGATGATAATCGGACAGGAAGTTTTGTCATCGTGACATTGCAACAGAAGGGATTACTGATAGGAACATGTTCTAAATGGTTCCCATTTTAGTGGGGACAATTTTTAAAATTGTGGAAGTGCAGTTGAGAGCTGTAACATTTCTTGGTGGATAAGAATGTGGTGTGTGACCCAAACTCTCCAGGCATGATGACCCTAGGATATGGAAGGAGGAGGGAGTTACTAAGATGACCCCACCCAGATTGCCCCGAGTGAGTGAATGCAAGCTTTCCTTTTTATATATATGTACTTAGAGGTTTTTGGCATTGTGGATATTTAAATGATAGTGGTTAATGATGTGACAATAGTTGTATTGAATAAATATTGATATTGTTTTGATGTGTAGATGCCTATAAACAGAACAGGTTTGCCGTGTTGCCCAAGCTACTTGAAAAATGTAGATTCAGCTAAAACTGTAATTTCACTATTGTGGTGTACTGTAAAAGAAAACCTAATTCGAAAATCTTTGCATGCTTCTCCTATTTGATTTTTTTTCTAGATGTCAATTTTCAAAATAATTATTGAAAAAGACGATGAATGTTTTAGAGAGAAATTAAAATTAATTAGAGTAACATAAATTAGCATGAGTCAATGGCCATTCAATACATATTAAAGTAAGGTGACCTGCTCATTTTTTTAAAGGTGTTCTCAAGTGTTTTGAACAACAACAATAACAAGTCTCTTCAAATAAAATTAGGACGCAACTAGGTTTGGCGCCATCCAAGCTAGTACCGCCCAATGCACACACACAGCTTTCCCTCGGGTGCGGAACACTCGACACACAATGCAGTTTGAGGTCTGTTAAACTGAGACAAAATTATTTTGTTGGAGTGTTCACAGTTATTTGCAATGTACCATGATAAATATATATTCATTAACATCTCAAGTAGTCGTTTTATTAAGACTATACAACTTTCTGCCCTGAACTGGTTTATATTAATTTTTGATCTTTGACAGTCCAGTCCATATTTGGATGGTAGTGTTCTTCCTTCAGTCCAGTTTGCTTGAGGTCTGCTTTTCAAGTCACCTCTCATATAACAACTATAAGCATAAGTCATATTTCTTTACTGACATTATTGACGGACGAAGAAGCAGTCAAGTATAATTTTTACCTAATACTGCAGTGAGTTGTTAGCATTGGTACTACATTGAAGAAAATACCTCGTCCACAAGAAACCCCTGAATGGAATTCTTTGTACCCTCACACTCATGTTCTCCGCAAAGTATCAGCAAAGTGTTATATTTGAACTAACAAGTCAAGTTACATTCATGTTTTAGCAAAATGTAAACATTTTCAAATTACGCGTAAAGCATTTAAAATCAGGGTTTGGTTTCCAGACACCAGTTTGATGTGACTCATATGGTTGCTTTGTTAGACTCTAGGCTGTTCTTAAAAAAAGGCAGCGGGGTGTGTGGAGAAGGGGGGGGGGGGGGTCTGGCAGTGCTTCCAGATGTGGTCTGCCAGAATATCAGGAACAAAACATCTGTGCGAACATGAATGGTGAACACCCTGCACCCCGTGCCTGCAGCAGAGCTCACGTAAACATTTGTCACATGCTAGCTGCTGATGTGGCGCAATCATGCAATAAGTGTGATTCTTTATTTGTGTGCATGCATTAGCAAAGCGTGTCTATACTGCTATAGTAATTGTAACGTACACTCAATGGGTGACTCACCATAAACTGTAATTCATCTAACTGCTGTCAGTAAAATCCATGGCGAGTGTTGTGCGAGACAGTATGAGCTTTTACATGCCAAGTTTTTTTGTGCTTCTTTTTACATATGAGCGCTGAACTTTTTCTTACAGTATTTAAAAAGTGTCCACATATAAGCGGAAGCGGCCTTGAAACAAAATAAGATTCTGGGGTGTGTTCCCAACATTGCTGTCTTGTTGCTTCGGGAGCCTCATAAGCCATCACTGTCCAATGACGCCATTTGCTGAAATTTTCATTGGCTCTAAAATGACTTTTATACAAACTCTGTACGTAGTCAGCTAATGCTAACGTGTTGCCACCCAAAAATAACTTGTTTGGAAACAGGAGTTGTAGCTATTTTGTCAGGATGCATGGTGTGGTGGAAGTGATAAAAAGGTGGACCCATCTGCAGGAACAGGAGCCAGGAGATTAGACAGGAAGAACTTTTAGTGTGTAAAAACAACAACAACAGCAGCCAGCAACAAATTGTGGATGGTCACAAGTTAAAGAAAAAAAGAACAACAAAAAGAACAAGCATGTACTCCACATACCCCGCAGCAACTGATGAGAACCCAACTAGGAATGAACAAAGACTTAAATGTACTCTGACTAATTAGAGGACAAAAGGATGGTGAAAACACCAAGGAAAAAAGGAGACGACACAGCTGGTACTGAATAAGCATAAAGTACAGAAAAAGATATTTAAAAACTATTTTCCTCATTTTGTTATTACAAAAAAAAAAAATCCTCAAAATTCTACACATACTAACTTGATGTCATTTTTTTTAAATTCTTTAAAAAAATACTCATGATGTCCTTAACTTTTTGCTTCTCAATCTTTAAAAAAAAAAAACACATTGATTATTGTATAAATCATAAGACTTGGCACATTGCGATTTTGCCAACTTAGTGGTACAGGGCCGGAGCCATGTGGTGGCCATGGCCACCCATTGTCACTCTGGCCACTCCCTCACCGAGGGCAAGACATTGTCACCTGTGACTTTTCTCCAATTTTTATATGAATGCAGTATTCTTAGACACCTTGATACTAAACCACAATTAATTTAGAATTTATGCATATTTAAAGAAAAAAACATCTGGCTACGCCTGTGGTGGCACTGTAAGTTTAGTCCTGGTTGCAATATGCTGTTTTTTTCGGTGTGACTCCGAAAGCCTAAAAAGAATCCACAGGTTCTAGATCAGGGATGGGCAACTTAAATGATAGAGGTTGCCACAATTTTGCATGAACTGCCTAGCTGCTAGGATCAACCTCACCATTATTGATAAGTCCATAGTTCTACAAATGCACCACTGGGGATGTTCTGTTCTTAAAAAAATGTGAGGTTCTGACCAAACTTAATTTATGTCTGAAGCTCATCTGGGACATATACCCAATATCTCGCGGGTTCACTGGCGGAAGCAGGGACGGTTGAGCTGAGGGGAAATAGCCCAACTGAATAAGGGTGTGGACAGAGCACACAATTGTAGAAAGAGAGAGAGAGGGAGGGAGGGAGGAGGGCATATAAAGAGCGACACCACAAGGCAAACTTCATCTTCTAGTCTGTCCTGCTTCCTCAGACCTCACAGCAAACGCCCATCTCCCTGCCCCTTCGCTCACTCAGAATATCACCCCCTGCATGTGCTCCCGTCCCACTCTGACCATGTGGAGGATGAACGGCATCTCTATCGTCCTGGTGCTCTGCACAGTACTGCTATGCAGTAAGTTACTCATTACAATATTTCATTTTAAAATGTACCTTTTTGATTCTATTTACATGAATGTCACTTCCTTCTGTTTCTCTTGTCATTCACTCATGTGGATTTTGGGTTTATGTTCTCTTTATTTTGATTCACATTCTGTTGCCTTGGCGACCAACCTTAATTTGTTTAAATTGAATTCTGGATTTTGTTTTGTTTTGCTTTTGTGAGTAAGGCACTGAACCTCTAAGCAGATATGGTTTGTAACACAGCTACAGAGTGTAAAAAGGATCTACTGAAGTAGTTAAAGTGTTAGTAAGACGTTTTTTTGGGGAAACATTGTATGGTTTGTGAAGATGTTTGGCAGAATGGTGGACCCAGACACAAAGAGTCTGCTCAGGAGAATAATTATACTTTGTCTCCTGTGGTGCCCTTGCGTGCGGCGTGTGCATGCTTGCGGCATGTGTGTGAGGGGCTTAATACTAATTGCATAGTGATGACTACATGGCTTTCATGCCTCTCCAAATTTCAACGTGTCTAAGTTCAAAGACTGTGTGAAATCTGGTGTGTTCTTGACCAGTCTGCCAGAGTGATGAAAATAGCTCAGGGACAACTTTGAAGAGGAAAAAGACTACGAGATGGTTAAACATGCTGCTCGTTTGGAGAATGACTTGTACTGGCTACATCAGCCGCGTATCTGAATTCAATTTACATATACCAGTACATTCCAGCCTCCATTCTTTGCTGACGCTACCATCACACAGACCTGAAACGTTGTTGTCACTGGGCTTTATTTGGCAGCCCAGTGTGAACATGCCAATAGGCAAGCGCGTGTGACACGAAAAAAAAAAAATCAAAACAATTTATTTGGTATCAACAAGAGTGCTTCAAAGGCCGGCTTGGTGTTTGAGGTCACAGTCTAAATTGAAGTTAAGCGACTTCTTTGCCGCTAATCTGCTGCAGATCAGGAGGTTTAATTGAATCCACATTAAATTTAGTAGCGGTGATGTCATCAGCTCCTCAAGGGCGAGGCAGCTGACCAACTCATTTTGAACATCACTTTGTTGTGTTCCCAAAAAAGAAGCAGCGAGCATGCATCTCTCGGACTGACTCGACCACGAAGTACATTCAGAAAACTAAATCACACGAGAACAAACAACTCCAAGTAGCTCCACATCTTCAGTTGGCGGACATTGTAGTAAACTTGATTGCTGAGCGTGATTGTGTTTACTCACGCAAACATGACTCCAACACACAGATGGGCGGATCGCAAAACTCTCATTCCATAGTTATGCAGTTTGTAGGAGAATTGAAGGCAGTTTTGGATGATGTCATTCGACCCCTCCTTTAGCGTTACATTTTTTTAGGGGGAAAACCCAAACTGTTGAAGGATGTGGGGGTGAACCATGTTCTGCTGATCATCTTCCACAGCTCGCTCTTTTATAATGAAGTCAAGGTCGAAGGCAAGCGGTGACAATCAGTATTTGAATGAACCTCGCCGTTCCAAGATATTGGCTGAGGGTTGGGAATTTCCAAAGTGTGCAGCACATGTGATTCTTTTAGCATACCCTTGCCAGTGATCAGTATGTCCTTTGTGCTGGGAATGCGTATCATGTGACCATGCAAGATGGTGTAAGCCACGGACACTCAGATGACACAAAACTGAATGAAATTGGTAGTTGCATTGGCCTTTCAAAATGAAGCTGTACACAATAATATATAAGAGAAAATATGACTCTCAATTATGTATGTATTTATTTCTCAACGCATCTATCGTCCCATCATCATTTGATCATGACACCATCGAGTCAAATGTGAAAACGTTTTGAGTCTCAGTCAGTGAATTTCTAAAAATTATTACTATTGAATTTATGAGACCATTGCTCTTGACTAACATTCTTTTGGCTCAATTGTTTTGATTGTTAACTTTGCGTCAGATGCAGAAGGGCGTGGGTCTGTTATGTTATAAGCCTTTGCAATCTGAAGTCAGGCCAGGGGTGTGGATTTGCTTGGACCCAAAGTTCCAGCCTGATCCAGCAAAGTAATTTAACGTGGAGTCTGTGCGCCGTTAATGTGCCAATTATCCCAAAGCCATCGCTTGCGGCGAGCTAAACATGTTAAAACTCAAACCCAATAAAACAAATGGTGCCAGCCATCAGTGTCCATTCTGTTACCTCATCCGTCAGCCTTTGCAGATGTGACAATCTCCTTTGTTCATGTGATGCCAGCTCAAAACGTATTTACTATCAAAAAATAAAAATCCTCCATCACAGCCAGCTCATGGTCATTCAGGAAAAGTCTGACTTGGAGAAGTAAATCATCTAATAACAACATTTACCCAGTCAAACAAGCCTAATGAATAGCAGACTTTGCGATAAAGGTTAAACTTTCCTGTTCCAATTACTGCAGTCCCGGTGAGCCTTATTGTTCTTTGTTCCCCAAGCACCCTGCAGCACAACCACATGATTTAAGCAGTGTAAAGACAAATAGAGAGCAACACAACGTTCTCTTCTCGTGTTTCACCTCAACTTTGGGGGTACAATTTGGTGGGACAGCCAACACCATGACTGAGCTTACAGTCAGTCAGCGAAGCAACGAAAAGGAAGTCTGTCATCTCCACTTAATACTGACTGGGGCAGGGTTATCTTTGCAAAGCAAAGATGGCTTACCTCAGGGGAGGAAAGTTTTTAATGAGACTGGCCAAGCACATTTTTTTTCCCCCCAAGACGACACAAGGTGCTCAGATTGGTTACCAGCTTATAAATACTCACTGTATGACCTCCATATGTGCTTTAGAAAGTTTTTCTTCTGTAGTCCCCCCCCCTTTCCTTGTAATAGCTTGAGAGCCACAATCATATCCCCAACCTGATCCTTCCACGTTATGGGTCTGTGAGTCTTTTTACAACCTTCACCACCCCCGCCAACTTAGTTTCATGTAAGAGCAGCAGCTGGAACGGAGCAGTCCACGCACACATCTGCCGACTCTGACACAGCTGGCGTTTCCACTTTCTTGTCCTCTTACAAATTGGACAGAGGCTGGTTTTGAATTTCTGGCGATAATTTAATGAGTGAAGTATGGGGGTTGAATAATTTTATATAAAAATAAAAACACTTTACTTTCATATCTTTCTTAGGGGTTCGGGTCTGACTTTGGACTTTAGAAGCTTATTTTGGTAGAACCAAGAAAAAAAAAATTATTTGAACAAAACTGTATTGCCATGATTACAGTCAAGCGGGTCTGTAGGAACATTCTCAAATAGGAAAAATCGACACACAAATCATTTTCAAGGCCATGAAATTGTACTTATGAATATGAGTAAAGCGTTATCTGTTGCCCACACAGTTTTTGCCTCGGCAGGTCACCCCGTGGCTGTGGGAGTGCTGTGACAGACACATCCTGCCCAAGGATGTGCATGGATACATTCCAAAACCTGTTGTTAATTCCTTTCATTCATCCCCCACCACTCCCCCAACTCCAAACGGTCTTATGTTTGGTTTAAAAACACCAGGGGTGTGGACTGGGTGGAAAAGTCAACTTTTACCAACCTTCTGTCTGCGAAAAAAAGCAGTTGTCAATTCATGTATTCAAATGGTGTTTGAGTATTTAAGGAATCTTTTTTTCATAGTGTGCCAAGATGTTGGGTAGTGACGAGTTCAGTAATGGGGGTGCAATGAGCACCCTAAAAATGTGCTCTGGTATTTATTGGTTTAACCATCAGTACTCACACAGCATTTTATTAGATTATCACAAAAGTCATACTGCTGTTCATGCTAATAGGACAACTCTAGAAATGGTTTCCTATCTTGAAAAATAGTTTTTTTCTATAATAATCTTGAAAAAGATTAAATTAAAATTGTCATTTGTAGGAAACATTTTGTTCTACAAATACTTCTCAAAACTCAATTTTAATGTATGCTAGCTAACTCGTCACGATGCATGCTAGCTAAGGTTTCTCACTAATATTTTTCAAAAACCTTGTGAAAATTGTGAAATAGACCAAAAAAACCCAAAATGACATCATTTTGGTAATGTGTGATGAGCACATCTTTTTCCTTCACTTATCACTGTGACCCGTACAGGACAGTTGTTTGGCCTTGGCAGAGATCCGCTCTGAAAGATTCACATCATTTTTGGACCTTTTAGTTGCTAGGCAGACACATCAAGCAGACAACCACTTGCGGTAAAATATAATTGTTAGGAACCCCGGATTCTCATGTTGTGGTCAAACATATTGTCTTTCTGAGTAAAGCTAACCAACAATCATTTTAGAGACTGGCAGCTTTATTTGAGAGGCGAGTTCAAAACATGTAGTGGTTGCAGCCTCTAAAACGGGATGAATTACGGGTTCTATTTGATTTATCGTGTAACACAAAAACTCTTTGCTTTCTGACTGATTGGTCATTCAAAAGAGGATGTGAAGATGCTACTGTGGGTTTCACTTGATTCACCCGTTTTGGTTATTTGATACTTGAAGGAACCCAAATGAAAAGCTGACCAACATGACCTTGATGGTTATATACAATTGATTCCTGACATAGTATAGTTGAGGAAGTATTTACAGGCCGACATGGAAGGTCGTCTCAAGGGTCTTCTCTGGACATCTGGAAGCAACACGGGGTGTGGCACAGAAAAGAGAGCCAGGGCGTTGTCTCGATATTGTCTGGGTGGAGGTCAAATCCAAAATCCTTAAAGTTGCTCACGCTTCTCCCTTGTGCATGAAGTCAGAGCTTTCTCAGTTTTCTGCTGCCTCACCTTTCCCACCCCAAGTCCAAACTGCCCGACCCAATGCCCTCAGAGAGGAAGTTGGCTTTTCTCTTGACACCACGTGCAAAATGCTGATGGTGTCCCCGATAGTCTTTCAGAGCAGCCCTTTAATCGAGTGTGACAGTATTTGTTTTTGCGGGAATTTCCATGAGGTTTCCCACCCTGGATTTTGTGTGAGGGTAGTAGAAAAGAAAGGAAAATGAGTAATATCCATGTGGAAGCTAGGTTTTCTTTTTGTTTATGTGCATCTATGGAATGTCAAACAAGCTGTGATGTGTCATGGGCGTTAGCATACAAAAGTCACAGGTCACCATTATTTCAAACCTTAGTGCTTTTACTAATATTATTACTAATAGGGACAAAATAATTTTAGTGTGACATCAGCTTACACTTGAGTAACAGCAAGTATCAGCTCTTTGAAAAAGACCTTTAAACCACAAGTATCAAACTCAAGGCCCGGGGGTCAGATACGGGCCGCCACATCATTTTATGTGGCCCGCGGACAAATTCTTTCTTTACTAAAATTGCAATTGGTGGTCACTTTTAAAATTCATCTTCTTTTAAATATTTGAACAGTTTTTACTAGTCTAATTTGAGGATGTCTTTTAATTATTCACTGTTAGATTTGGTTATTTGGGATTAAAAAAAGGTATCGAGGAGCTGAAAAGTGCAGAAGGGCGTGTTTGGGAGGTAGGGCCCACACACACACACCAGGGTTGTTTAGTCCTGTTGCACTGAACCCTGCTGTATTTATCTCACTGCCACACACCATTTGGGTTAGTGTAAAAGCAAAACTCTGGTTCTCCTATGACAAATGTACCATCACTCCATTATTATTTTGTCAAGACAAAATAAAATGGTTGCATGAAAGCTTCCACACACTATCATGGGTCTTCACTGCATCCTCTCTTCTACTTATGGTTGGTGGCATGCCACATCAAAAAAGACAGGCTGGGAGCTTCACGTAGCTCGGGAAATCTGCTTCATGTTGCCAATAGTGACCATCGTGCGTGTGGTCTGCATCATACCAAGTACTGTATTCACCGGTGGAGATAGGATTTTTGTTTCCTGACAAAAGTCAATTATCTGACCTGGCTCCTGGGAGGTCGAAGCATATTTTAAGGGATGGGTGGTGCCTCCCTGCTGCCCCCTCAGCTCCACCAGTGACTGCATTTATCTTAGTAGAACATGTATATGGGTGTGAATATGAGTCTGAATGTGAATCTGTGTGTGTCGTGCCTATGATGGACTGGTGATCAGGCCAGGGGGAATCCCAGTGCTCACAATCAGATGGGATAGACTTCAGGCTTCCATGTGACAACTTGAAGGTCTGTGAGGGTAGACACAAATTACTTGCATTTTTATATGGGCTCAGTGTGGCAGTAATGATGAGAAAATAATTTGGAGAAGATAATATTTGTCCTATGGAGGGAAAAACAGCTCCTTCCACACTGTCTTTGCACCATTCAACTTAATCCCTGCGCTATTTCAAACGATGCCCAGATGAAGAACAAATAGGTTATGACCTTTTGACTGTTTGTTGACACAGGTACCAAGGTCTATACGTGTCTTTTGATTAGTTTGAGAACACTCACGCCAGAATTCTGGTTTACCACGCCACACAGATTATACCATCACTCCACATTCCACAGGCAATCCAGTGTTTACAGCAGTAACAATGTCTGAAGATTGTGCCTCAAGTTTGTCAGTCACGCCGAATTTTAAAGCTGCTGTTCTTTCTCTAAATTTGCAGATGGTGTCGTGGGCCAAGATGATCTCGTAACAGCCACACCGGCAAGCGATCCGGCCGCAGATAACAGTGACGGTAGGGGTCCGGATGTGGCAATTGTGAAACTGGAACCAATAACAAAAATCGAATGTGTCCTTTTGAAACGAATTCATATGAGCATGTTTTTGTCTTTTGCTGCTCTAATGGTTCCAGATTTCATATGGTACTGTAATGGAACCAGTAAGACCAAGTAAAGCATTATGATAACTATAAATATGAACTACTGTGCAGTTGAAATTTCAACTCACCAGTGACACTGAACAAGCAGCAAAACTAGATGGAAAAATGCATTTGCCTGCATGAATGAACTTATCCATGTTCTCTCAGTCACGACTATGGCAATGGACTCGGATGCCCAGGCAGAGACCACTGCTGCTCCAGATTCAGGCGCCGTTCCGGTGGCAGAAGGAGCCCACGATGCAGCTGCTGCAACTACGCCTTCCTCAGAGACTGCTGACAACCAAGATGGTGGCGCCTCGGGCACCACGGTTAGCACTCCTGGCGATGATGACACAGCAGTCGTGAAGTCGTACGATTCGTCTGACCGCATTACAGCAAAGGTGAACGCATATCTGAAGAGATGTGTTTAAAACTTTTGTGGACGATGTCATCTCATGTCACTTCTTGTCTCTACAGCCCATGGTAGTGTGTGTCGGGAAGGAGGACATTGACGAGAGTAAAGCTGTCAAGGCTATGGTCACCTATACTGACTGTGTGGGTACACTGCACTCATTTCTTTCCCAATACAAATTAAATAATCATTTGAGACATCAGATGAGGTTTTGCTATACATCATATCAACCCTTTTTGTTTCATGCAGGAACACTTATAAAACGGAAGCCTTTGCAAGGCATTTCTTGGAAATTTCTCAGGCATTGTAAATCATTGGCCTGAAAAAGGACTAATATTTCCTGTCTTGGTCTGGTGTCCATAAGGCAAAAGGAGGAGGTGCACGGGTGCGGTTCTTTTTTAGCTCTTAACTTTCCCTAAGCTTCTTTGAATTTAAGATTAAAATGGTTTTTTTTTGTTCATTGTTTTATTTTGTGAGGAGGAGAGAAAGCGGTCTGACTCTCATTACATGCCAACAAATGAAAAGGTCACAGCATGTGATGTCATGTTCTGGGGTGAATCTGATAAGCAGTTGATTCTTCGAAACATTCGGATGATTTATAGACAAGGCACAGGGCACATTATGAGCAAAAATAGACGTAATATTTGATCACAGGTTATTGCTTGATGCCATATGACATTTTCAATGGATTCCAGTCATATGACACAGGAAAATAATAAGCTATTCAGGATGAACGGCACTTTTCAGATGTGCATCCAGCTGCATAGACGTGAACGGTTGACCCCAATTTGGGTCTTTACTGAAACATTCTCAAGGTTGGACATGCTCAGCTGAAGAAGTCATCTGCTGCATTCAACTTAAAGCTAAACATGGACTAAGCTGCCAAAGAATGGTTTGGTCATGAAGCATGTAATAAAAGAAGAGCAGATGAATGAGTTTACTCCAGGAACTATTTCTCTAAAAAACTGTTAAACCATAAATCACAGGTGTAGAGCAACTGGTGGTCCGCGGCCCTCTAGTGGTCCGTGGCGGTAATGCAGGTGGTCCGCAAAATTGGAAAAGGAAAACAATTGTAACATTTAAAAAAATATAATAGATTTATCGTCTAGACTTTATTCATTTTCCAGCTAATTAGTATGTGAATCATCTACCCATCTAAATTATGTCAAATGTAGCTGAGATTCCCCAAATAGACATGCAGGTCCATCCTCCTTTGTTGCAAAACAAAATAATATTCCGCCAAAGCAGTGGTCCCCGAGTTGCTTCTTGGTTATATTGGTGGTCCCTTGGACAAAACCAGTTGTAACCCCCTGGTGTGGAGCATTGCATCAGTGGCTACTGCATCCTGCTGAACTTCAAATTCCTCATAAACCGAGAGTCCAGTAGGCCAAACTGAGTGCAAGAGACGCGTGATCCTCCACATGTGACACAGACAGATGGAGAAGAGCGTGGCTTCCATGGGAGTGATCACAAATTCAGCCCTCATTCATTTTTCTCCTCCATGCCTCACAAAATCTGGATTGTGCAGCTGCAGGCTCCATCCCAATTAGTTGCGAGTCGGGGTTTGCTCACAAGCGTCTCCTGGGAGCAGAGAGACGGCTGGATCACATTATAGAAAATGAAGAGCGATCCCAAGTTTTGATTGCGTGATGAGGTGATATCATCATTCAGGACTAGGCGGAGGAAAGTCAGCAAGTATTCCATACAGCTGCGGTCAACTTTTGTGACGCACAGAAGAGCCTTCGTGCTCTGAGAACATTCCGGGATTGTCTTTTGGCCTCAAAATCCACCCTGGGGAACAAATGTAAATATTTTTTAAGATATTTGCACAAACAAGGGACCTCAAAAAGTCACAGTGAAGTCTTCAACCAATATCCAAATCAGAAATTTATCTGCAATTTAATTTCTCCATTTTCAGACCGAGACGAAGCACATCCTCGAACAAAGCAAACTCCAGTGCTTCATTGAAAATTGTCATATCAAGGTCCACCAGGAGGGACATAACATACAAATGGTCAGGAGTGATGGTGGGTAACCTTTTTATGGAATGAATTAGCAGAGACTTCATTTTTGTAATTCTGCTATATGTTGGCTAAAATCTGTTTTCTCTCTCCATGTGAAGGCCAACCAGACACTCTGGTTGAAGCACTCCAGGGGGAATTGAAAGAACAGGTAAGCGAGAACAAAATGCTTGGCGATAAGACTAACCGAGACTTCATAATTGCTCCTTGGTCCCATTGTGGTTATTGGTCAACAGATTTGCCTTGCCGCTTGTGTTTCTCATTGGACACACCAAAACTATCCAAATGTCTCATATGCAATATTCCCTTCTATATTTGCAGCTGGGAGTGACAAGTTTGGAGCAACCGACGTCCTCATCCTCATCCTCATCAGGGCGCTCGGTATTCGTGGGGATTCTGATCACCGGTCTGCTGGTTGCCGCCGCCATTATTGCTGGTTACTGCAAATGTCAACGTCGAACTGGCGCCAAGGGAGTCAAATTGGTGAGTAGTTTGATGAGTGAGACTGCGGTGGCATGCGCCTCCGCCAACTTTGACAAGTGTGGTGAAGTGGAAGTTTGCATACTTAATTCATGACAAAAGCCGTTTGATATTTTAGTGGTGTCACAATTAAAGAGCCACTTATCATATTGACAATAATCTATGACCGTATGAATTTGGAATGTTTAATGTTCTTTGCTCTCTTAGCAGGCAGAGGAGGCTTATCCAGTGGATCAGGAGAACCAGGGGAACACCCTCGTGTCCGTGGCTCCGCTCAGCCCCCCGGCAGAAACCCAAGAGAAACCCAACGTGAACGGGGAGACTCCTGAACCCGCCAAGACCGAGTCTCCTCCCACCAATGGCCACTCCGCCGCCAAGACTGCAGACACTGAGATGTGAAGCCCTCTTTAACCTCACACACGCACACACACACACATACACACACAGAATTCAAAACCCAATTCAAAACCAACTATGTAGTCATCGGGACAGCCATCTCCTCCTATCTTCCCTTCTTTGGCGGGGTCCTGCAACAAGCATCAGGAAAACTAGTCGGATAATGATGAAAGTGGCAGTGGTGGATGTTAACGACGGCTCACTTCCTGACTTGTTGACGGCACTTGAGCTAGAGTTGGGAGACGAGCGCTTTCGGGCGGGGCCGGAATGCATTTTAGCATGACTCACCCTCCACCGGGTCCCGTGAGAGCCGCAGCAGCTTCACACTGCCGACACCCATCAGCCGGCGTGTTGGGCGCTCCACCCTTCCCACTTGAACATACGACACATACACACATGTGCCTCAGTCAGTGACAAAGTTTTACTCCCTTGAATTGTTGAACATGTAGATGTGTGAAAGTGTGTGAGCATCATCCCGACTCCATGCTGGCTTCTACGGCTAACTGTATGCATGCATGACTTCGTGTGATCTAGTTTCCATTCTAATGTAAACGTGTACAAAAGATATTGTTCCGCTGAAGTTCAACCTCATCATTTTTCACCACAAGTCACGTTGCCAATGTGCCTTAAGAGGCAGGTTGAAATTCACCAGATTAACTGACTGTATAAATGTCTAACTTGGCAAAGCTACTCATCAGTGTTATTTTCGATTGATTATACTGTATTGTGTCTACTATTTTTTTTCTATCAGTATTCTTATGAGCGGTGTGATGCAATTGTTTTTTTTTAATGCTATGAGCAAGTCTGTTGTTTTGTTTCAATGTGCTAGTTTTAGTTTGAAAGCTGTTGGAAAACACGAACGCCGTGGCCCATTTAACAAGGACAACAAATTACATGGTGGTGACTTTACATTTTAGTTGCAAGAGCTTCAACACAGAAGAAAACTATTGTTTTGAATGTCAAACTGGAAAACAATTTGACCCGATTTAATTATGTATCATGTTTTTACTCACATTCCAGTCTTTTTTGTTTCACAAGCAGACTTTTTAAATTAGATCAAAACAATCAAATAAATGTTTTTTTTTAATGATGTGCTTGTTTTTCTTCTCGCGCGAAGGAACTCTTCATTGAAGCTTGAAGATTGCCTGTTGCGATATGAGTAAAACTGGATGAAACATTCACTCCACACTGATTAAATTATTATTATTATTTTACATATTGATTCATCTCCTGCCAAATAATAATTATGATTCCCACAAATGAACAAACAAGAACAAAACCTCGTAAAGGCACATAGGTCACTAAGAAGTTGTCAAAGCCTAAACTTACATCAGTTCTCTAACATGCTTGGTATTTACAATCTTGAAGCCCATAGGATTACCAGTGGGTTTGTATAAATGATGACATCACACATTTGTTTAGGCGGGGGAGTGACAAACTCCACCAGCTCACTCCCCCCCCCCCCCCCACACACATACATACACACACAATATAAATATACAGTACCTCAGTCCTTAGTTTCCCAACTTGCCTTCATATACTATATACACACACACACACACTTACAAGTTTTGTTCTGCCAGTGTCGCAGGCGTCTGACTTATTTCTTTCATATCCCAAGTGAATTTCAAGTCAGCCAACTCCAACACCCTCCCACCTCACCCCAGAGCTGAACCACCAGACCGAGAAGCACGTTCGTATGAATACTGTATATGCAGATCAGACGCCCTGACATGGGACAAATTTGAAAGGTGTAAATCCCCCGTGAACATGAAAGAATGTGCAGTACATGCAACCTTGAACTGTGCAAGATGAGGCCGTCTCCAGCGGCCCGACTCCGCCCATGTCAGCGTTTGTGTCTCATTCCATTGGCTCTGCGTACTCATATTTGTGACATTACTCTCTAATGGAGTCTGGCCAAGCACTGTCTTCAAGCAGTCTGCATTTAGGGATCAATCTCTTTGTTCCCTTTGGAACAATCTGATAGAAGAGAAATATTTTCCTACAGCAGTGGAGCCATGCTCATGAATGGATGGATGAAAACAGTGGACAGAGAACCCCCCCCCCCCCCCCCCCCCCCAAATCTGCTCACTTTAAATGTTTTTTTAAAACGTCACAAAGGTCCCAGAGCTCAGTCCACCCTTCAACCTCCTCCCTGCTCATTCTTCCCTCCTACAGTCCATCCAACTCGGCCTAGCACATGTGGACTGGAATCTCAGATTATCAACAAAACTCAGCTGGTTCTTTTTTGTGTCCTGTGCCTCCTCCCGGCGTAGCAACAGCTGCCAAATACGTCATGTTTCGTTTCTGTTTGCCAAAGAAGGCCCCTTCTCAACTCCTCTACGTTAAGATAACATTAGGGGAATATAAGGTTGGAACAAGACCCTTAGGTTGGAAGGCGCGGCCGCCTTTGTGAGCCTCTTCCAGTTCATGCAAAGGCTGCACGCATGTCAGTTAGTATAAGCCTAAAACGTTGGCATTTAGGAACAAATGATTTGCAATATTAAATGAAAACCATTTGCAGTCCTGCGTTTCTTCCATCATTTCCTGTTGATGAGGAAAATGTGATCGCATAATAAAGTCTGCTTTACCCCTTTGAATCTCAATGACAACTTCTGCGTTTTGTCATTTCTTTTTTAACTTTAGGGTTCATTGCTTGTCTTTATAAATTGTTCATCAGGGAGCATGCTTTACCAAAAATGTGCCAAACTACTGATGCATGCTACACCAATATGGTATCTTATGTGACACCAAACTGACTAAATGATTAATGTGTGCACCCTGGATTAACGAGATTCAAGATTCTCTGTTGTGTAATCCTTTGCAGTATTTAATCCTGAGGGAAATTGTGTTACGAATAACAAACTGATTAAGAGTCGAAAATCCAACAACTATTTCTTTGTATCCACGGACACCAAAGTATTGATAAACAACAGAAACTCTGGGTGATATTACATCTGTTTCATGCACATCGCCGCTATTGTGCATTTCCAAACATCTGCAGGGGGAAACAATTTGGAAGGCCACGAGTCTTCATCCAGCCATTCCAAGATGTCCAACACACAGCACAATCTGGACTTCATTCAGATGGACTCACAAACATTATTATTTACAACATCTCTGCACAGCACACAATTGTATACTCACACAACAAATACGCAATGAAAAATTACAGCAACAATTTGAATTTACGAGAGATGGCTGAGTGGCTGCTGAGTGCTATGTGCTATATGAGAACCGCCAATCATCACATCTTTGGACCAAATAAGTGATTTGAGTGTCCTTTGAATATGGGGTGATCTGGGAACACAAATCTATGACACAAACTGATTAATCTCCTTCCTAAAATAAATAGATAAATGCTCCTAAACCCCACAAGCACAAGGCCTCATATTGAAGTTGAGTGTTTGCGTGTCTCACCTTCAGTTTGCAACTTTTTCATGTGCTTTTGTCACTTTTCTCTAAGTTTGAGGGGGGGGAGACACATCGGGTTAATTGATGACGCAACATTGCTCATATGGGTAATCGCGTGAATGTGAGGATGATGGATTTGTTTTTATATGCCCCGGGGTTGGTTGGTACCCAGTCCAGTCCTGCCTCTGGCCCAAAGATCACCACCCGAATAAAGGAAAACTGTAAAGAAAATGGATGTATTGATTACGAAAAACAATTCATTTACCCAGAGAAATGCTAATGAAGGAACGTAACCTTTGAACGTGAGGTTAGGGCGCTCCCTGCTGTTCATGAAGGGTCCAACTGAAAATAAATACATTTGACGCTCTCGCGTGAAAATGCAAGAATAAAATTAAATGGTTCAAATGGCTACCTCTTACATTTAGACAAAATTGTCACGGAGCGGATGGAGCAGGGCGACCAAATGCAGTTTGGACCAGGGTTTACTGAAGGGAACTCAAAAGGCAAACTGACATGACTTAACAAACAGTAAATTGACTTAGTAACCGGGACGTGAAACAAAAAGACAGCAGGACATGACGGCAGCAAGACAGTACGACAACAACAATGATCCTAAGAAGAATGACAAGCAGACAGGATTTAAATACAAAACACGAAACACGAGGCAGGTGACCGCGATTACAGTCATTGAAGCGACACAGGAGGGGAGGGGCGACGCGAGCAGAAACTATGGCAAACTAGACAGAGCAAAATTGGGGACAAGACGTGACAAAATTAGAAAATGACAAAAGTAGAATATCCAAGAGAATGATGAAAGAAACGTGCTAAACTATTATTAAGAGGAAGCAAATAATTTAAATTGTTGTTTTCCTTCATATTCCGGGGAAATAAGTTGATGTACACTTGCGCTCTCTTTGACCCAAATGGAAAGCCGGAAACGAAGCCATAGCAAAAGCGGAAGTATGTGAGGAGTACTTTCCCTTTTTCATCTTTGTGAAATCCAGCCCGCTCTTTGCCTGTTTGTAAACACATACGTCACAAGCACGTGACGAGTGCGACGCATTTCGATTCAATGTCCAATCAGAAAGCGGAGGTGTGTTCCTATGGGCGTGACCTGTTTGTGTTGCCGTGAAAATGTCGTTGCGTAGTTTATTTGACAAGCCACGGTGGCCTCAACGGCAACCGGGAGCTGGATGGGAGGTTCTGGAAGCGGTGTCGTAACTCTTGAGACGCCGTTGCGAAAGATGCGCTCTCGGTAAGTGGCCTCCTTTAAAATTAAGATTTTTATTTTTATACGTTCCGCGGTGTAATTCCAACCCAAATTCCTAAATGTAAACTTGTTCGGCCCAGAAAGCAAATGTAAAAAAAAATTACATTTACTGTTCAGTACATTCCGTTATTAATATGACGTCATTGTACTTTCACTTATGATTGAGTTCGAATGGCCCTTCTGTGTTATGAAAGCAACAACCCAAATGAGGCATGGCCTAATACGAAGTGCGTCGTAGGCAGCGTGTTTTTTCTTACCTTACCCGGAAAGCAAGGCCGATATATTGGCGCTCAGCTGTTTCCTTCAGAACGTGTGCAGGCACAGCGCGTTCCAGGTTGAGATGACGACGTGCTGGACGGATGCTTGTTGCCGGAGGATGTTGCGCACTTCTATTTACTTCACGAGTGAGAGGTTGGTGAACTGCTGCACTGCGTAGTGACTGAACTGATGCTCGACTATTATCACAATTTACTTTGGTTAATATGTTTGGAATTTAAACAACAACAACAACAGATGATATTTATCAATTGTGGCTTTTTAACGCCCCACGAGACTTTTACGATTAATTGCTGTATAAATAAATAGGACTTGACTAATTGACTCGGTTAGAAGTTACCAGATCCTGACGTTCAATATTGATTTGATTGCACTTGCGCCGTGCTTGCATTCTATTTAAATACGCAACATGAGCATGCGACAAAAGAAAGTTACTTGTCGTACAGTTAAATAGGCTTTGAGCAAATGTATGGTATGTAATGCTAGATAAAAAAAACAAGCAAAAAAAACCCACTTTAATTAATTATCCCCAGATTTAGTATGTTATCATTAATTTTGGAATTTCACAAACGATTTTAGGAATTGATTAACCAAAATGCTGCAGTGCACAGGCCCTGGATCAACTCCATCCATCCAGAGGTTTCTATGTCATACGCACTTTTTATTCCCGACGTAAACAAAGCTTTCTGGGTGTAGTTTGCTTAACGAACACCAAGGGGCGCTGTTTGCTTCAAATCGTTTACCAAGCCCAAATTTGCATGAAGGGAATCGGATCCTTTTATTTGTTTGAGCGCACCGACATTTAACACTGGGCATCAGTTTTAAAAAGAAATGCACGTGACGTCATAGCTCAATAATGACGACATAACACAGTAAAAACACAACAAAAGAAGCTATTGTATTATTAAAGCTAAACAGCAAAAGAAGGGATAGGAATAGTAATCTGACTTTATTTTTATAGCGCTTTCGCCATAACAAAGCGCTTCATAAGAACATAAGATGTAAAAATACAGTAGAAATATCACATAAACATCATATGGACTTTATAACCATCATACATATGCGTTGTTGCTTGAGAAGGTAAATATGTAGGATGATAACAACAAGACAAGCTTGTCACTATGACATTCTCTCAACATTCAACATTTAAAGTTAGCAGTAGTTGCTGACATTAAAATAAAAACACCAGAATTTACAAGTGCGTCAGAACCTGCCATTGTTTCTGGACAAGGGTCATTTTGGCTAGTTCAAGACTTTGAGGCCGCAATTTGCTGAGCTTTGAGGAAGTGAAGTGTTGAAATCCACCGCGCACTGTTTGAAATGTTTTGGAATAATAACAGGTTTTCCTCTGGAATCTGCAAAGGGAGGGGGGGGGGGGGGTGTCACTAATACTTGTTGTTTTCATTGACAGTGTTCATATTTGGGACAGGAGCCGGTGAAAGCAGATGAGACGAGGTTTGAATTTAACACAGGATGAGGTAAACAGGCATGTATGTTTGTTTGTTTTCTTTTGTTTCCTTTTGCGTATCAGTAAAATAGGCACCTTTCCAAAAGCTTGCAAAAGTGGCACTGGCACAAGACGTATATGATGAAATTCATACCATGAGAACTTTACTTCAAATCTAATGCTTTTTTTTATAGTATACATAGGATATATAATGTAAATTTAAAGTTGTATTTGGAAATTTATTTCTGTTTCAATTTCTTCTATATTGTTCAGAAGGACTAACAGAATTTTCTTTCAATGATTACACAAGACAATAATAAATACATTCGATAAGCGTCACACGGCAACATTTTCCTGTGACCGATTAGCAACATCCCACATTTAAAGGGCCCACATCTATTATTGTTGTTGCCCAAGCTGGTGATGTCCCTTTAAAAGCCGGGTGCTGTCAGGTAATGGAAGAGGCTCGGCCTTACTTTAGAGTGAAGCGTCAGAATGTGTCTCTTGCAAAGAGAGAAAAAGAGAATGAGACAATCCAATTGGGGTGGGTGGGGGGGGGGTCAAGGACAGCAAAGTCATGGAGAAGAGAGCAGGGAAATGTGCTGTTTTGGTCCCTTTAAAGATCTTATGCTCTTGCTCAGCTAGCGATTTTGTCTCAGTGTGATGGAGCAGCTAACAGTGATACAGAAGCACTGAGAATTAAATGCTGCGTCACACTCTGAAAGAGGAACGGCGCGAGCGTGCGCACGCGCGCACGCATCTGTGTGGAGTCTGATCACTTTGTGTGTATTTGTGCTGAAAGTGGCAGGCTAATTGTAGTCGGGCTGTTGTGGGCAGATGAAAATAAAGCCAGCGAGATGCTGCGAGGGAGGGAACGAGGGCAAGCGAGTCAGACACGAGAGAGAAATGGCTTTTTTTTTTTTTTTTGGATTAGTTGCTGCGTCACTTTTTTTCATGTCCGGACATAACAAAAAGCTGTGTTAACAGGAGCCCACGGTCATGGAGTTTTCCACCTGGAGTGGACGTTGTGGTTTCGGCCAGATGAGGCTTCCTCATCTTCCTTCTCCTTGGTAGTTGTGATGTGTTCTTCCCGTCACCAGCTACTAAATGTGCCTGCATGTGTGTTTGTGCGTGCTGTGTAGCTCCAGCGAGCCGGCAACACGAGTTTTAACATGGATGCTGAAGATGTACCACAATTGTTTTGATAGGATGCGGCTCCAGCTGAAATCGGGCCGACCCGAGGGTTAAACGGCACGCTCTTCTGGAAGCTACAATGGTCGAGCACGGATGTTTGATCGAGAACTGTGGGAGCATGGCTTTTTTTTTTTTTTGCCACACGATCTGGAAGGTGACTACAGTCACATCTGATCTCGTACGGCCTCAGGTGACGCCATGTTTGTTCACGCCTTCGTCGCGTGGGTGTGTCTGACAAGAAGGACAAAGTTGGTAGCGCTCGAGTGGAGAGGCGGAGGGAGTCAAGCACGGATGAAAAACCGGTCGAGGTCCCGCTCTGCAATTAGATAACAGATTGGCGTCTGTGGTCATGTGACATGTTTTCACCTCGCAGGGCTGCTGGGATTTGCTCAAATTCTTTCTAAGACGCATTTGTTCCTGCGTAGTTCGACGAGGCGGCGGTGGTGACGCAGTTCTTTCTGGGCTGGACTTCTCGTCACCTTGTTTGGCTCGCTCCCACTTCCTCTCTCTGTCTGTCTCTCTCTCTCTCTTTCTCTCTCTCTCGCTGTATCATGGAGAGGAGCAGTGGGAGGGGCTAAATGTCACATCTCAGGATGAGGGAGAGAAAGCGCTGGAGCTAAAGGGAGAAGGCAAGGGAAGCTGTTAACCCTGCTGTCCTGTTGATTCTGCTTTGGTTTCACTCCCGTTCAATTCCTAAAATCGTGGCCGCATCACACGCCGCGGTGCAAAACGGCGCTCTTGTTGGATCCGAGTCGCCATGCTGGCTTTCCGAGGTGCGTAGCGCAGCACAATTGGGTGGCTGATGGAGTTCAGCCATCGATTGATCTAGAATCACTTCTTTCAGTGAAAGGTTTTGAACTTTGAGAGACGCCTGGAGTCCAGGGGCGTAGTCAGAGAATTTTTCTCTAGGGTGGCCTGAGTGGCCATACCGTTTGCATTTTTATAACCACCTTTGGAACAGAAAAGTCGGGAGCATACCATCCACAGGAAAGGTCTCATCAAGTGCCCACGTATGCAGAATCTTGCCCAACATGCTCATAATACAAGCAGAGACAAAAGCAACATTTTGCTGGCATTCATTTATTGAATAATGCCATTTTCTTTGCCACTGCTGTACTTATAGTCTACCTTATCTCATACACTGATTCGCTCGTCATTTGTCACTGATGGCCGACAACATTTTGCATACTACAGTTAACGTCTCATTCATTCAAATCATGTCTAGGAAGCACAATGACTTAAATATTCACAATTGTAAACATTGCTTTGAACTCTGGTCTGTTTTTGCTTGTATTACAAGTATCTTGCATTATTTGATCCATCTGTGAATTGTATTTCAGTATGTCAAAAGCTTCTACTGGATGTGATGCTGGCCCTGGCCACCATGTAGCTCCGCCCTGCTAATTTATGATACTACATTTGAAACCTATTGTCTTTCAGTTTCCTTGTATCCTTGTTTAAGTCCTGACTTGAATGAGATCGAGGCAGCTGAGTTGTGTTTGCAAAGTCATTGTGGTCATACGTAACTAGAAGGGCGTAAAGTAGAGTCGACTCTCAACTTTGACTTTGAACTAGGTACGCATTTGTATAAACTGGATTCTGCCTTTGCCACGGTCCCATTTTGACCGCCGGCCTCACTACGAAGGCCTGCTGTCTCTTTAAATGTTTTATAAGCGTTACACAACAGGTCCAGTCGCACACAAACATCAAGCAGGCACAACGGAGCGTGATAGTCGTGTACAGTCAGCCAGGCGAAGAAGCCGGTCACATATACATTGTTATCTGTGCGGCAATTATGTAAACACGCATAATATAGTGTATATGACCTCGCAAACAAGTCAAAAAGAAAAAGGCTTGGCCTGTTACATCTGATGCGTGATAAGTACCCTTTTGACTTTCATCTTACTGTGAAAATAAATAGCCGATGTTTTTAGGTTGACTTGCTTTACTTCCTTTGTTTGACTTTGAGCGGTGTTTAAACCGAGAGCTATTTGAGGGAGTCGTCGCTCAACGCACACAAAATAGACAGTGCTTGTAGGCGTGTTTTCAGAAGGGATTGTTTATCAGTAGTCCTTTTAGAAAGAGGTGAGTTGATTAACATTTTGAAGCCACTCGGTGTGCTGACGATACCTGGGCTGGTCCCCCCCTTCTCTCACTATGTTATTGAGTGTGCATCATGGCTCCTGTTGCCAACATTGATTTGTACTTCCTTGTGATCGCAGAGACTGGAAAGCTTCGCTCATTCATCTTGTTGATTTGCCTTCTTGATCATCCTACGCCCCTCTGCTCTAACTTTTTATCCTGCTCTGTCGCAATTCTGGTAAAGTTGACTCCCATCGCAAATAGATGGAATCACACAGACTACCCCCCCCCCCCTAAAATGTCAGTTTCTATTTTAGATCAAAACATAATCAGGTTCAGAATTCCATCTTTTATTTTTAACATTTCAATTTGTAAATAGTAGCTGGAATTTTGAAATTATACAAATAAAACAAAGGGATTTACCTTGCCGTTCCAATACTTTTGGGCCGGACTGAAGAGTTAGATCATGGTATTATTACATTTCTTGCCACTAGTGTCCATCTGCAGCTCCCATTTAAATATGTCTGTTGAGAAAACAGCCAAAGGTGGTTAACCAAAAGCTTCAAAGTTGCACTTTCTGGTGCCTGTGGGAATTTATTTGGTTTACAAAGACCACCTCCCACTCAGAGGTTTGCTAGTTTGCTCTTTAAGTGTGTCTGATAAAGCAAATCACGAATCTTTTTTGTATTAGTTGGCTATTTTGTCATTGTTGTAATTCTTCAAGGTTCAAGAGTGACTGTTTTTACCACATTCTAGGATGTTTCTTGTCTGAAATTCCCCCCTTGGAAGCTGGCTTCAGATGGTGGCTTAGAGTATTGTCATCTATCTAGCACCATTTGAAATCAGTGTTCTTGGGGTGGGAGGTGAGTCACCTGCCAGTAAAAGTCAGCAGTGCCGGGAAAAGTTCCACTCAATCAGCATCAAGTGGCCAGTGATGTTTTGGCAGCCGGAGCCCTTTGTCCTTTTTCCAAGGTTGACCGGTTTCTTCTGGTGCTCAGAGTCTGCTCTTGTTTCTAGCACCATTTGAAATCGGTTACAGTGAAGGACGCATCTCGTCGCACCTTGAACCAATGGAAACGTCAACATTACTCTGATAACTGATTCAGACCAAGTTAGACTTCATCCACACACATTTGATGACGTGGACTTCAATATGATTGAAAACTGGATTCAGCAGTTTTAATATTCATTTAACACAAAAATGTCTGCTATTCATACAATCAATTTGAACTAATGTGTAAACAGTAATAAAATTATGTTTGCCAGTGACGTCTGTAATTTGGTTTATTGTGATAAATTGACCTCAAGAAATAAGCAGTTAACTATTAGTCCACAAGGTGGCACTGTGGTGAATAGTTATATCACCCCAGGTATGTAGCTTCTAAAATTTTAATCACATTCTGAATGTCACACTTAAAAGAATTGTGTGAATCATTGCAATTATGTATTTGCCAATAGTATTCTGCTGTTTGTTATATATTTACTGTAACTAATTCACAAGCTATATAACAAAGTCTTGACAAGTGTCAGGCCAGTTTAAAACATACGCACCAGAAACATGATGGCTATTCTTAAACTTTATTTAATTTACCTTCTAAAACATTCCAAATAGGGAAAAACCCAACAAATTGAACAGTGCTTAAAAGGTAATGTTTAACTAGTGGCAATTTACAATACATTTTTTTTCAGCCATGACAAAACTCTCATGACTGTCACACAGCAGATGCATGACAATACAAATCATAATTCACAAGTTATAAATCAAAGCTTATTTTAAATTAGAGCAAACATCAAATTTAACAGTGCGTAAAGGTAACTTTTAACTAGTGGCAATTTACAATACATTCATTTATTTATTTTTTAGCCATAAAACCTCAGGGCTGTCACACAGCAGGCTCATGACAATGCAAATCTTTGGCAGTCATAATTGCCACAACTAATACACTTGAAGTGCACGAAGACATAAATAATGAACTTTTTCCTCCTTCCATCTCAGAGATCCCATTGGGATTATTGGGGGGGGGGGGGGGGGGGTTGATCTGACACGCTTGAAGCAAAGTGCACATTTGATTTCAACTGATCATGGGAAGTCCATTTAGGCATACCTAAGATGCACTGCCTGCATTGTCAATGTAAGTGGAAAATTAGAAAAACCAAAACTCGAGCAGTGCTAACTGGAATGTGTTACTGAACTGTCATGAGCAACTAATTCGACGTCCACTCGACACGGACAGTTACAGTCCTCTTCCCATTTCTAGCAATGTTGTGCCAGCAGGAGTCCTGCCATCACTGCGAAGAACAGAACCAGGTAAATTAGACCATGTGGGGAAAAACAGCCTGCAGCCATGTGAAACAGGAACAACTGGTACATTTTAAAGTAACACAATAAGGCGGCGGGGACATCCCAAATGGTGCTGATACATTTACAATCTCATCCTTTATATTCCTATTTTGATGTGAAAGACAACCGTTTTCAGTATACTGTACAACAATTAGAAAAAAAAAAAAGAAGAAAATTGACGTATTTGGAACCAAGCTCTCAGCATCACCTAGTGTCTTACCGAGAGCACCATTCCCGCCACATCTGTGGTAGCCTCATGGTCGGAGTGGCCTTTCCGATAGCTGCAATCCAGTAATGAGCAGTCAACATAGATATGTGCATGCGCAGAAAAAATAAAAAAGGCTGGCAACTGTTGTCGGAGGGAAAAGGGCTCCCAGAGAAATATATTCATGCTCAGAGACAGAATGTAACCACAGCAGTGACCCAAGTGTCTTCAAGTGCCTCAAAAACACCAAGCTCAAATCAGAGTTTAAGTTTGCATCAAAGTGTATTACAAAACAATTGTCTCCCCGCGTACATATCGATGAATCGATCCTCTAGGCCGGGATTATAACATTTCATTGACTTTAGATATTGTATTGTTTAAAAAACATCAGCAGCTTCTATTTCATATTCAGCCTACTTCAGGTTAGAGCCATTCAGCACTTGTGTCACTAACAGAAGGGGCCCAAGTCACCCATTCTCTCTCTGATGCCCTCTATGCCCATTAAGAAAGGCACACAACACCAAAAACCTACATTAAAAAACAGTAGCTAAAAAAAGGTAAGGCAGTGAGATGAAGAGCGTAATAGCAAAAGCCTGAAATTGCACAAAAAGACCGGAGCCATAAAGTGGTTAGTCTGCATATTTGGTTATAGAAAAGAACATTCATTCATTCGTGCTTCTCCTCACGAGGGTTGCGGGCATGCTGGAGCCCATCCCAGCTGTCTTTGGGCGAGAGGCGGGGTACACCCCAAACTGGTCGCCAGCCAAATAGCACAAATAGACAAACAACCACTTACACCTGCAGATAGGTTTAGAGTCTACAAAAGGACAGTTTACCCATTTTTGCTCTTTTTGTTGAGAAATGCAAGGCATCCAAAGTAATAGCATCCAATGATAATGGCGATAGCTAATCCAATGATGACTGAGGACCAAAAAAGAAAACAAACAGGTCGGACTCAATGACCAATCCAACAAATCACAAATATATACACAGTACATCATTTGAACTGCAAAACCTCTTCCCAGTTGCAAGAATAATTATGTGAACGCTCGGGAATTACTGTACTTGGATTTCTGCATGAATTAAGCATAACATGTTTTATACTCGCAAAGTCTCAACAATATAAATATGAGTTAATACAATAACAGAATAGTGTTGTGGTTATTACAGCGATTGAAACTCACCTGCAAAAGCAATACCCAGAGACATCCCCAAATGACTACTATCACTTTCTAGAAGGCGGGGGGAAAAAAGAAGTCAGAAAGGTTTGAACCAGCAGATTACCAGAAATGTAGTCTACTCTACTTGAAGAATTTAATTCAAAAGACATTTTCTCTACTTACTGTTTTCCGTTTCAGGATCTGGTTTAGAAGAGGCTGAAATGATAAAATACAGGTTGAATCAAGATATCCCAAAAACATTATGTTGACTCAAATGTTTGGTACATGTTCAAGCCAAGGTTTGTAAATTTAAAAGAAACAATGTATGATATTTAGTGCCATTTGGCGGTGAACCAATTCATCCATCCATTTCCGAACCACTTTGTCCCCACGGGGGTCGCGGGGATGCTGGAGCCTATTCCAGCAGTCATTGGGTAGTAGGCAGGGAACACCCTGGACTGGTCGCCAGCCAATCGCAGGGCACACAGACACGAACAATCAGTTGCACTCGCACTCACACCTAGGGACAATTTGGAGTGCTCAATCAGCCTGCCAAGCGTGTTTTGGGGATGTGGGAGGAAACCCCGGAGCAAACCCACGCAGGCCCGGGGAGAACATGCAAACTCCACACAGGGTAGGCCCGGAGGTAGAATCGAACCCACACCCTCCTAACTGTGAGCCGCCTGCGGTGGACAAATAGTAACCTTAATTCAAAATGCATTCATATTGAAAAACGCAGAGAGAGAACACATGTGGCGAGATTACCACAATGTCTGCAGTTGAGGTGCAAGTTTAAAGAAAGTACAAGAAAGTTGGCCAGGAGAACAATCAGGACTGTTATTGAATCCTATTCAAACATATACCTGTTGGCGTCACTTTGGCCTTAGGGGTTGTAACCGTTGTAGTTGATTTAGGAATTTCTTTTCCTTTAGAAGCAAAGGAAAAGACATGTCGGTGCGGTAGAGCGACAATCTAACACTGAACTGAGTTAACTAAAAACACATAGTTGGTCCGACAGACTGCATTCAAGAATTTCAGTTTCAGTGTGTGATTCCTTTCACACCAAGAGGTCAGGAAAGGACTTACGCTGACAACTTGGAAGTTTCGGTAACCAGCGACTGTTGATGTCACACGTCACGGTGGGAGAGCCAACCATCTTGTATCCAGATATGCACTCAAACGTCACAGATGCCATGTGGCCGTACGGGGGTCGAGCACCTGAAACCATCTCGGCATTTACAATCTCCAGCTCAGGACAGTTAACCTCTGCGGAAAAAAGAAATCAGATTATTGATGATATTGGGAAAGGAGTGGGTGGGTACCAAAGCAACACTCACTGACACAAACAGGTGGACCAGGTTTGAATTGTCCATCATCGGAACAATCTCGATGTTTGGATCCATTGAGAACATAATCTTGGTCACAGGAGTATTGTACAACGTCTTCATACTGGTAGATTTCCTTTGGAGGGTTGAAATTGCCTTGAGCCACTTTTGGTGGAGGATCACAGGTCACCGCTGCAAGTGAAAAATGCTAACTACTAAAAACTGTCACGTGCACCAGTCTTGATAGGTGAAGAAACTCAAGTCACCTACCTATACAGTTGGGTGGGTGGTTACTCCAAGTTCCATCGGCCAAACAAGTGCGTCGAGCGGCACCAACCAATATGAAACTGTAATTATGACAACTTCAGATTAACGCAAACAAATGCCCGGCCAACCACATTTAAAAGAAACAGTCGCTTAAGCACAAGCACATAAATGACTCAAAAAAGTATCAGTCAGTATAAGCCTAATGCTTCTCTATACAATGAAACAGCAATTATTATGCAAGATAGGCCACAAAGTTTAGAATGATTTCTCATTTTTCTTACCCTCTATTACAACTGATGGATAATTGGGCACCAAACTCAATACCATTTGGATAATCAACAATCCCATTCTCTACTTCTTCTGCAGCGCCACAGGAAATAGCTAAAAAAAAAAAAAAAACAGTCAAGTATTATATTACAATAAAATATTATACTATAAGTATTATGTGATATATTATATTAGGGGTGTAAAAGGGAAAAACATTTGAATCATACAAATCGTTTTAAAGATGTGTATCTCGAATTGAACCCAGGTCACATGTTTATTGTCATAAAAAGCAATTGAGAAGTTCGGCATCACATACATACAATCTCGAAATAAGTGGTACCATATATAATTGAACTGTAATTGCACTGAATCAAATCTTTCAACTTTAAGAATAGCTTTTGAATACCATCACTTCAGATAAAATTGTCTTCTATTGAAGAGATGTGCAACCCTAATTCGGATGCAGGTTCATTACACAGGATTCTTAATAGACAAAACACTAAAATATGGTGTACGTTCATATCATTTAAAATGAATTCAAACTCACCGGTGCATTGTATGGTCACAGGACTCCACACACCATCTGTACATGTGACATATTTAACGCCCCCCGTCCACTGGTGACCCACAGCGCAGACAAGATTAGCTTTGCTCCCATCTGGAAATGTATCTTTAAGTAAGTCCTCATCGTTGAGGTTTGTGTTGCTGCCTAATGTAGGCCTGGAACAATCTTTAGCTGTAATTGCATGAAAACAAAAAATGAGAACAATGCTCATGTTGACAGTCCTCAATGCGATCTACCACTCACCTTGAGCAATCATGACAAGGCCAAGATAGCTCAAAACCAGAAACAAGGAGATGTCCATGACTGGATCAGGACCGGTATGGGCAAATATCTGGTCAAATAAAATAAGGAATGAATATTAGCACAGTATTACAACATGTTAATTCACAAAAGGATTAGGAAGAATACATTACCCGTTTTAGCAGCAAGATGTTTGATTTTTTTGTTTAACAGGGGGCTCCAATTGGGTTTGATTGAATGGAAGACCACTGTAAAAATTCCTCGCAGAACTGTTTATAAAAAAATAAAAATAAAACAGGAAACATTGCAATTTGGGTATGTCAAATCTCAGAAATGATGCGACTGAAAGATGTAATCCAGTCTTTGATTCAGAGCGATACATTCGTTGTGTAATTTTTTTAATTTGAGTAGTTAATATGATACATAAGAGTGAATCTAATAACGCGTAGAAGGAATTTCCTGACGATCATGGACAAAAAAGTACTACGTACTTGACTAAGACAAAATCTACACGACCATACAAAGGGCACGTTTGAAATTCTAAAGCTTGTGACGAAAGTGAATGCGGCGTTCCGCTCCCGTTCATTTCGGAACGCGGCCAGCATTGCGCACCATGCTGCCAGTCGATGCCCCGAGTGCGCACACTGGCAAACCGTTTTTTATGCATTCTGAATTTCCGTTCGGCAAATTTGAGCAACGCATTCAATTTCCGTATGGTCGGATGACACAATGGGCGCTGCGGTGTCATTTCCGAACGCGCCCAAAGCTATAAAACTTACTGTGACTTGCTAGCTAGAAATGCCGTGGACACTGCAGATTTAACTCTCTTATCAACCCCGAGGGAAAACGTACACAATATATTGTATATCAATATATTGGCTTAGATGTCACAGTGTGACGTAGAAATATTTCTTCGGAACTGCCTATTCAGTGTAAACTTGCATTAGTAGCCTTCAGCTAGCAAAACACCAAGTAAAATTCAGGTTTTCGGGCGGCATTCTAACGAGTTCAATATTGGTGGGAAACGCAGACAAAACTAAAGAAAGTCTGGTCAGTATTTAACTCACCCGAAGGTCACCAGTGGTCACAATCGCAAATGCGGCTTTCAAGATGGTGAATTTATCCCCCCAAGTTGTTTGACAGGAAAAGGCGTTGTAGCTATAAACATCACGTGACTCACCTGACGTCACATGATCTCTCTGAACTCTGCTACTAAGTAAGAATAAAATCGTTCCCAAAGGAAAATATTTTTGAATATATAAATTGGAATAATGCATGGTTGTGCCCCTTTAAATTCTGCCAACTTTTGCCATGCTTCTCCTAAATAAAAATCTCTAGAAGATTTGGTCTGAATAGTTTCTGATCTTTGTTCATGAATAACTTGGGTTGGTATACAGCACCCATAAAATGAGTAGGCCTATTGCTTAACACCATTGACTCACCTAAGCCAATTCATTCTAACCCAGTTTGTCACAGCCTTAACATTTTAACTACAGTAATTAGAACAGTGGTTCTTAACCTTCTTGAATGTACCGAACCCCACTAGTTTCATATGCGAAGTCACCACTAATACATGAACACCACCTTGTTAAAGAACAAAACCCTCACATTGCATGAACTCACAACAAATTACAAACCTGCAAATCGGTGTGACTTGTGCTGTTTCCTTGAGACCAGTTTAGATATGCATCATCACAAATCTACATCATAAATCAGGAGACCTCCACAGCGGTGGCTCTGCTGAACCCCTTACATCAGGGGTGGGCAATTCCGGTCTTCGAGGGCCAGTGTCCTGCATGTTTTATAGGTCTCCCTGCTGCAACACACCTGATTCAAATGATCAGGATTGCCCACCCCCGGCCTTATATGGACTCAGCGAACCCCTAGGGTTCGATGGAACCCAGGTTGAGAACCACTGAAATGGAAGGACAATATTTCTTTTTATGAATTATAATTTTAAACTAAGAGGCTAGACCAGTTCAATAAGAAACAGTAATTTGTTGGGTATTCTGCTGTCACATCTTTGATAGTTTTTAAAATGTATTTGTTTTGGTTGTTGCTAGTTCGCAAAACTGTAACCATGTTACACAGATTAAACACAAAGCCCACTCAGAGGTCAAAACTGCCATGTCATAATTTAGCTTATCTCATTCAGCAACATTTACTAGTACTGTGCTAGTGCATGGTGTCCTAATACGACTTTTTCCACTTTCAATATGATACCGATATTGCAGTCAGAGTGCTATTTGATAATACCAATATCGATTCAATATGATATCAACAGGAATTATACATATTCCAATATATTTCTTAGTCCAAACACGTTAGAAGAAACTTGATCTAGTGATAATATTCAAACAGTCAGGTATGAGAAAATATGACTCATTTATTCCAAATATTTGGGTTATATAAATTCAACCGCAAACATAAAAAGGTACTGCACGTGAATAAAAGAAATACAAAATAAAAGATCCTGAGAAATAACCTTAATAAAGTCTAATACAAACAAATGATACCTTCTGGGGTGCGATGTATCAATTCAAGTTTATATCAATACATTTTTTTTTTTTTTTTTATTATTTTTTTTTACATTAGGTATAAGGTGATGCTGCATGATATAAGACCAGGGGTGGAGCTGGGAATGGGCTGCTCTCATTAGACTGCTCATATCTTTGGATGTAGACAATCCAATACAGTTTTATTCAGCTGATCTATATTAATATTTGGTAGGGTCACCCCTCATTTGCACTATAGCGTTCAAATGTTGAATTGCAATTGTGAAGTTGAAATACATACAAAAATAGTGGATTTGTTAGCAAAGAATCCAATCACCGCTCTGATACAGGTTTCTTCAGGATCTTCAGGATCTTCATCCCAACCACCAGACTCCTCCACTCCTCTTGTGCGCCCTGAATGGATTCTCAACACTTCCCTCTGTAATACAGACTGCGCCGAGTGACGTTAGGACCCAGTGAGACAAACCCACAAAAACTGAACTTCCTTATTCTTTCACCCTAGTTCCTTAACATCAGAAGCAGTGACAGCAGGCCTTTGTGTGCTGCTCAGACCTGTGATTCAGCACCCTGACATGAAACGTGACCTGAGACCGTTATGGACCAAGAGCACATAGTCATGGAACAGCAGCAGGCCTGCTTAGTGAGGAACTTACTGGACAAATTGGAGAAACGAGACAGGGAGGACAAAGAGTTTGTGGTGAGTCAAGTGTTATAATACAGTCTTCCAATTTGGCATAGAGCAAATTTGCAAAAGTGAAGGCTATTTTTTTCGAGGCAGTGTAAGATACCACAAGTGACTTTAGGCTAACTATTGTATTGTAAAAAAAAAAAACACTGCTTCCTCCATGCTGCTCAATGACAGACCATGAACGTAAGGAAGCTAGACGACTAAGTAGCTTTGCAAAGAGTGGCCGTCACGGTGAAACTGTTGATGTCAGTGACGCGATCTGCATCTGTATCAGAATAGAACAGTAACACAGAGTGAGAGCAGACAATATAAAACCTTTTGTAGATATCAAATCAACATAAATTTTCATTGCCGACCTGCTGCCGTGACAACAAGTCACATGCCAAAGGCACAAGATGGCACACTGCCCCATCTTCCACCACTCCAATTTCCACGTTTGTTTAGTAGTAAAATGAGTCAGATATTCTGATCATGTGTGGGTGATTCACAGCATACACAGTCCACAATTGTGTTCCTACCAAATATAGAACAAAACCCAACAAGAACAGTCAGTATGTCACACCAGGTTTGTTGAAGTTAGACAATTCACCATTTTTTTCCTTTGCAGAGGTTGAGAAACCAGTCAATAAAGTATCGCGATGACAAGACTTACCCCAGCGAATCAGCTGAAACTCAGCAAAACACCAAGAAGAACCGATACAAGGACATACTTCCATGTAAGCTTCATTCAAGTAAATAACAATAAAATAAATCATATTATCTTCCCTCATTGAATCAAAACTTAAAACTATGACTTAAATCGTATTTATTCATACATCCTGGACACAGATCAATCGTAAGTGAGCAAAGTCACCATAGTTTAACATAACTGGACATCTGTCATAGTTGACCACAGCAGAGTGAAGCTCACGATGACCACCTCTCAAGATGACACGGACTACATTAATGCCAGTTTTATCAAGGTGAACCAAATATCAGTCAGAACAAAGTGTTCATATATTTCTATAAGATGTGACCTTGATATGACTTGAGCGTGTTTTGCGTGCAGGGAGTGACAGGCGGCAAGGCTTACATCGCTGCTCAGGGTCCACTCCATCACACAGTGCTGGATTTCTTGAGGATGCTTTGGGAGTATGACGTCAAAGTACGAGCCACTTCTGTGGACACAGCAAAAATACTGATTTCTTTTATCTCCAATAATGACCAGCTTTATACAATTCCTACCATTGTCATCTGGCTTACAATTTTCTATTGTTGAAAGAATTCTTGGCCATAACAGTTGTCAACATTTTTAGAGTATTTTTTATTCATTATTTTGCTAACTAACTAAGTGACTGACTACAGAACTACTGTAACTAACACACTGACTGATAAATGAGGAAATAACTAATGATGATTTTGCCTCATCTTTACTGGTGCATTTATTAAAAATACGTGATCTTTAACCTCCACCACTTTCTTTTCTGTTTTTGCTTTCTTTAGGTGATAGTAATGGCCTGCCAAGAATTTGAGATGGGAAAGGTAATAGAAGATATGAACATTTTTCTCTCTTTTTTTTTCCTATTTAACTTAAAGGGGAAGTCAAACCTCAAATTTGATTTATAATACAATGCTCTGGGCATCCCAACTAGTGGAAGTTTAGTTGAAGCAATATAAATTAAACAGGCAAAATCCACCAGTTTTTATCCATTTCAGGGGGCGGGCATTTTACTACTTTTTCAGTCGACAGCAAGTGACAAAATGGGCGCCACCTGAGATGGATCAAATATTCATGAATTTTGCAGCTTAAGGCATATTCCACAAAATACTGTGTTTAGACCAGTGAGGGGACATACTACTTATTGTATATACAATTTCGAGGTTGACTTACTATAAATAGTTTCTGTTCTTTGCAGAAAAAGTGTGAGCGTTATTGGCCACATAAGGAGGAGATATCATTTATGTGTGGGCCCTTCATCATGGAATGTGTGAGTATTCTTTCTCTGATGACTTTGCCCAACCCCTCAAAAATCTTGTTTTCATTTCTCGGGACAAAAGGTGAGGAGTAAAACTGTGGGCAATATCTTATTTTTTATATAGGATTGTGAGGAAGACAAAGGAGCTTATCTGACAAGGACATTAGGATTGACATATGACAATGTAAGTGACGATATACAATTGTCAGAACAAACAGAAGTTTTTAGCGAACACTAGATTCCTCATCTTCTCAATTTATCTTTTTTTTTTGGTGCCATGTTCCAAATAATTGTTTGCTGTCTTCCGTGGCTTAACTTTGTCCAGTGTCGCAGAACATTGAAACAATTGCACTATGTTAAGTGGCCAGACCATGGGGTGCCAGATTTTATACCTTCCATTTTGGACATGTTGGAGGAGATGCGCACCTATCAGTCCCATGATGACATCCCAATGTGCTTACACTGCAGGTCATCTTTTTCGCCATTAAAAAATCCAATGTATTTTCAATATTATGATGATTTTATTATTATTATTATTGTGTGAATGCTGAAAGGGTTGGAAAGAACGGTGATTCTATATTCTTACTTTTATTCTGGCCACTTTTATGTCCTCCCAATATTCCCACATATTACATTTAATTTACACTGTCACAATTTTAAGATAGTCCACACATTCACGACACACAGGCCATTATTTTTCTCATGCCGCATACAGTTTTTGCACAACTTCTTATTTTAAATTGAAAAATTCAAGCAACCAAACAAAAAGAGAGAATAATAAAATCATTGAAATATATTAGATTTAAAATCATAAAGAATCAGAATAACCTATGCATAATAAAGAATCAAAATATGCTATGTTCTTTCAATTCACACATTCATTCATTCACACAATTAAGATTGCTTCATTTAACGCTATTTGCGTTTGGCATTATAGTTTGACACGAATGCGACCCCAAAAATAAGCATTCCGAATGAATTGACCCTCTCACTGTGTCAAACAAAACAAAACATAATTTTCTTTTTAGTTGAAAGATTTTCTTTACAGATCGTGTGTTGCACTGCAACAGACAGGTGTGCACGTGTTCACATTGTTGCAGTGTGTCAGTTTCGTTCTTACAAAGCATGTCCCCCTCCCCAACGAAAGTGAAGACCCTCCTATTTCTTACAAACAGGAAACCAACAACCAACTCTGTTTTTCCTGTTTAATCGAGACACAAATCTATTTTGAGCATCTTTAACCTTAACTAGAATCTATCCTTGCACCGTCAACGTAAAACAACAATAAGAACAAACAAAAACTTGATTGAACTAAAAATTTCAAGGCAATAAACTCCGATAACATTTTTGAGATTTGCTATTCTGGAATTTGGTGATTCAATTTGATAGATCAAACATGTTACAAATCTATAAGAGGTTGAGTGTCACAAGTTGAGTTTTCTTAACGTCCTCGTGGCTGCTGTGGTTTCAGTGCTGGATGTGGTCGAACAGGTGTCCTTTGCGTGATCGATTATACTTGGAATCTTCTCAAGAATGGGGTAAGAAATGCCTCCGAGACATATTTAGTGAATTATTAAAGACTGATGTTTGTTTGATTGTTATTCTTTTAGATGATCACTCCAGATTTTAGTATATGTGACTTAGTTCATAGCATGAGAACCCAAAGGCCATCTGTTGTTCAAACCAAGGTAGCTTCTGTTTTTTTTCTCCTCCTTTCATTTGCAATAGCATCTACCAAACATATTTTTTATAAATTCAATTTTTTGTTATGTTGCACCACCTTAGGAACAATATGAATTAGTCTACAGCATCATCAGGTTGCTGTTTGAGAGATACCTGCAGTCCACGGATAAACAGAGCAGCAAATATGAGGTGATGGACAAATAACACAACCCTCACAAGAGATAACTTCAAAAAACTGGATTTCTGAATCGTATTTTCCTGCCACACAACCAAGGTAACAATGGGAGTGTCTACAGGGGAGCAAGATGTTGCAAGTCAGGAGCAACTCCTTAGCATCTGTGCTGAGGAAATGAAAAAGACAACGCTCACTCCAAGTCCAGAAGGTCTTTCTACAGATTGGAATAATCACCCAGACCAACCACAACCACTCCCTGGATTCCTAACTAACGGTGAGGAGGCACCTAGAACTTCACCGAAAGAGGTCCACACTAGCCAAGAAATAGCTGTGGTGGAGGACAAACCACTGGGTGACGACATTCCATCAACGAAACCTCCAGGCTCACCCACAGCAGCAGCTATCCGTCTGATGGTAGAAGACCCCTACTTTGACACTCCTCTGTCTGACCATGCAGCATCTTTCAGCAAGCGATGGACAATTTGTTCGATCGACAGCTTTTCGTCGTCTCTGAATGACCGCACCCTGCAGTCTGCTGACTCAACTTTTGCCAGTCAGTTCTTATGGATTTATTCCAAAGATATAAACATTGAAGAAACATATTTCACCGTTAGGGTTAGTTGTAACTGCTTCCCCCCCCCCCTCCTCTTTCCCAATTGAAGCTCATCCCGATGTTGACATACCTCCACCATTACCCGAACGAACCCCAGAATCCTACCAACTAGCTGCTCACACAGGTTGATATCAGCTGGCCATACATCTCCATCCATCTTCACACGATTTACTCTTATCCACAATTTAAGTCTCATCAAAAAGACCTGCTTTTCTTTTTTGCTAGTGTCTTCAGAACCTTCAAACTCCTCAGGAAGGCCAACTGTCACTATTCCACCAAACGGAGTTGCTGAGGCTGCACGAGGTGACATATGAATATAAATATAAAGATATAAGATATGGAATCATCGTCTGAAAGTCTAATAAACATCCAAAATAAACACTGTTGTGCGTCCCCAGACAGTCCCGTGACGCCGGTACCATCACTTCCAGATAGAACTCCAGAATCTTACGAGCTGGCTTGTCATCAAGGTGTCTTTTCTAACAGTATCGCCAATCATTGTCTTTACACTGACTAGCCAGAACATTATAAGCATGATATAATGACCATCACAGTATATTGTGCAACTATAAATGCTGAAATTCTCCTGTCATGCAGTTCCTGTCGCCATTCGGCTAGAGGTCACACCAGCGACAAACGTGAACAGAATTGGCACATCCTCAGAGTGGTCAGGTGTTTCTAACATGCGCTGCGATTCATTTGCGCGAGAAACAAAGCCGTGGATGAGAAGCAAGGTAAGTGTCACGTGTCGTTGCCGTCTTGCATATTGACAACACGAAACATCTATTCCTCTCCTTTACTTGTAGAGTCTGAGAGCAAAAATGCCTTTGACAGGTAAGATTGGTGTAAATATCCATGAAAGTAAAGATGTAATAAGCAGTATGGGTTGGTAGAAATGCCCATCAGGAATAGGTTTTGTTTGTTTCTTCTAGAGTCACTGCCTCCGGCACGGCTGTCGCACACTCCTGTTGCTGAAGGAGGAAGTGGTGAGTAGCTTGGGCCTTTAAAGTGGCGGCACAGCAGAAAAGTGCGTCGTCATGCACACGGTTAGAAAACCTCTGTGTAACCTCAATTTTTTCGCCGCTGCTTCTCACTTCTCAGCACAAGTTGGAGGACGGGAGGTGAAGCAAAAGGCCTCGTTGGCCGATAACGTGACGCCAGGAGATACATCAGAAAGAAGCAATGAGAACAACCCACGGCACCGAATGGTATGACATTCACAAATAAAAAAAGAAAATCGGAAATTAAACATGGATGCTTTTCACCCCTTCAGATTCGGAAATTGTTCAGAGACAAGCAGAGAAGTAAGTAATGGAAAACACAAAAATGTCCTCAGTGACGGACTAAAATATCTAAAAAAAAATATATATATACACACTAATCCCATCATATTCTCAGTAAATCCAGCGACTCCGTGTCAACTGCCATCATCTCCAAAAGGAGTCGTAACCTCACTGTTCAAATTTGGTAACCCCAGACCATCTTCTTAATCATCAAACCAATCTGTTTGGTTCATTTCAATGCAAAACCATTTGTGTTTTATTCCGCTTTCCACAGGATTTGGTAACAGGATAGGAAAACCAAAAGGACCCAGAAATTATCCACAAAGCTGGTTCCAAAAAGAGGATGTTCATCTCCCCAAGTAAAGTCCTCCAGTGACGTGTTCTTTCTTTAATGGGCTTTTTGAGACACCTAGTGGACATTTGTTGAGATTCACTTTTTTAGATTTTATCTAAAAGGGATCAGGACATTCCTTGTTAATAACCTGATGCGAATGGACTGTTTATGCCTCAGCACCAGGGGATTTTTTTTTCTTTTCTTGGATTCGTGAGGCCACAGTTCTCTCAACTCTACAGGGGTTGCATACTGGAGCACCAAACATCAATAAATCTTTTAAGTGCGGAAACTCTGAGATTGTACTTGGGGCATTTTTGATGAGCTGAGGGGTTCCAACTTGCACAAGTAGCAGCCAAGAGTGTGAAGAAACACTTAGAAAGCTTTGACGCCAACCTGGCAGCTCCACACGTGAGCAAACGAGCCAAACTGTTTGACACTATAAAGAAGTATAATAATTTCCACTGACTAGATATAAAATACACATTTATTTCGATCAATAGACAAATTAAATATTAAAGAGTTGGGTCAAAAGTATAAAACGTCCCCAAAAAATTCAAGTGCTAGTGTAAAATAAATAAAGATAAATACAGCCATCTCAAAATGCAAAAAAACCCTTACGATTCATTGTAAAATCCAATCCCAATCGTCTTCACACCTATGGACAGTTTATAGTTGTCGATTAAGATGCGTCTAATTTCAAATGCGTACCAGTAGAAAGTACCAGGAGAAAACACAAACGTGGCAAACACGAAAATGCCACACGGGAAGGCCGATGACCTCTTCTGTACTACAACACCGTGTTGCCCACAATCAAATCAAATATATTAAAATGCTCAAAATTGCCCTCATATATTTGATTTGAAGTATACAGTGTTGTTCAATGGAAGATCGTCTCATTTAAAGTAATCCCAATGGACCGGTACCAAGTCAAAGTGGAAATTGTCTTACACGGTGAGGTAAGCAAGAGGATTCCACTGACTTTAGTGGCGGCGGAAGAGGCTTTTTCGAGGGTGTGGCTGGCTTTTTTAAGACCCGTTCTTCAGTCTTGGGAAACCCACCTTGTGGTCGGACAACGGGGGTGGCAAACTTGGCCAGGCTGGACGAGATGTGGCCTGAAAAGGAGCTAAGATCGCTGGGTCTCAGCTGCTCTTTGGCCTTCTCATCCTTCTGGTAATGTTTGAGGCGGATGTGCCAGGCCAGGCTGCAGACCGCCGACACCGTTTTGAACTGGTGGATGACGTTCCGTGGAATGAAATAAATGTCGTCGTCGCAGAGCTGGGAGCGGATGTAACGGATGCCTTCTCTTCTCAACTGGTTGAGCTTGGCATCATCCAACCACTGAACACACTGTAAACATTTCACCTGATTAGACGAGCGGACCCTAAAAGCTCATGGTCGATACGGTGAATCCATCATGAAGACAAGACTACCTGAGAAACCGGAGGCTCGAACAGATCCAGCTGCAGTTGTTGCACAACCTCATTGAAGTCACCCGCATGGAAACACACAACATCTTTGGTGACACGAGGGCGATTATTCCTGGAGGCGAAGAGATCCATTTTCATAAAAAACTCCTACACACGATCAAGCACTTATTTTGACCAAAAGGTTCCTTCCCACCTTTCACCAAAGTGCACAGCTTTCAGCACTCCCACAGCAGCAGTACTTTGCCAGTCTGAGCTCTGGCCCACGTGGTCAGCATGGGCCTTGGTGCGATCCTCAAACAGAACCTCTCTGGGTTCGCTTGCTCTCGGCAGGTAGTGCAAATTTTTGATCTCATTCATGGACCTGCATGAAAACAAGCCATCGTCCAAGTTGTCCACAAGAACACTAACTAGGAGCCTTTTGCAAAGGAGTAAAGTTGTCACGGAGCGAATGGAGCAGGGCGACCAAATGCAGCTTGGATCAGGGTTTATTGAAGGGAACTCAAAAGACAAACTGACATGACTTAACAAAGAACAACTTGACTTACTGACCGGAACGAGAAACAAGAAGACAGCAGGACACGACGACAGCAAGACAGTACGACAACAATGACCCAACAGGGAGTGACCGGCAGACAGTACTTAAATACGAGACAAGTAACGAGAGGAAGGTGACTGTGATTAGTACATGGTTTGTGAGTTGACACAGGAAGGGAGGGGCGAGTACACAGAAGGACAGAAACCATGACAACCTAGACGCATAGTAACACGGCTGGGGACGAGACGTGACAAAAGTGAGGCTACATTCAAGTCTTGCTAGCACCATCAAGTTCCACGTTGAACATTGACAAGTTTACCTGCGACGTTTCAAAGTTGAACTGGACCCGTCGGCAGTTGGCACCATTTGTTCTCCGGGTCTGACCCACATTATGGGCCCGTCGTCACTCTGTGAGCGGCAGTCCAGCTTCAGACTGGAGAGGCTTCCCCACGGAAGGGTCATCTAAGTCACAGATATTACCAACATCTGTGCATCAATTTTGCCTTGGGAATGGAAACCTTGTCTCTATTTTAATATATCAGGTCAAAACATTCACTTCACAATACAAGTTGTCGACACGGTGTATCAAAACAAAAGGACTCATATTTAGCCATTACTGTCCAATGTAGATCATGTGAAATAATGGAACCTTTAGTAATGGCGATTCCTCCAACATGTCAAGGAATTCTGGGAAATAGTCTCCCACTTCCTCGTCTACGGCTCCCACCAAGCTGATTTGCCTCATGGGTCCGGCCCGGTAAGTTCCGCAACTGTATGTACGTTTGACCTGAGGAAGAAATGAATGCGACAGTCTCTTCTGCATGTAAAAATGTATTCACAGAAAGTACAAAGCACTACTGTTGCCCAGCTGTCGCTTCGATTTGGACATACCTGAGAGCGAAAGTTGTCAATTGTGGTCGTTTCAATGTCTTTCTTGCCCAGCATCTCCATTTTGACCGGCGTGTTGGGGAAGTTAAAGGCAAAGTAGTCGAGGAAATCCGGTAGGAAGGCGGCCGCACCGTGCACCACCGCTAAGGCGTACGAGGCAGCGCCGCTTTGCTTCTCGGCAAAAGCCATCCGAAGGAATTCCTGGGAGAAGCACTCCATCTGAGCTGGACTGAGGCAGGCCAGCTCGTCGGCGTAAGCGTGCAGAACCGACGCTCCGCCGTTGGCTTGCCTTTCCTCGTGCATAAAGCGACCGTAGGAGCCTGTTTGCAGGAAGGATCTGCGGATGTATTGGTCTTGATGAGATAGAAAGGGGGTGAGAGAATGGTTTGGAGGGTCTCTGCCTGGCTGGTCATGATGTTCTTGCTTGAAGTTGCCACATGAGGCCCGATCGGAGTGAAATGAACCCAGTCCCGACTCCGCGCATATTGTTTGAACAGATTTGTTGCTCATCTGCGGGATCTTTTTGCAGCTGTGCTCCTCCTCACGGTGCCTCTTTTTCTTCTTCTTTCGGATGGAGTTCTCCAGTGTCAGAGATGTCACATTGACTTTGTGGCACTTGGACTCTGCCCAGACAGGAACAGGGTGAAGTCAAGAGATGCAGGTGCAGCAATATGCTTTCACAAGGTAAATCACCACCAAAATAAATCACCACATTTTTACGAGCACGCATGGGAGGATCTATGCGGTGGCCAGGGCTGGCTTCCACCCCCTGCCCATGCACATATCTAGAAAAAAATATTTTCATACCTGTGACCGAGACCTACTCACGTAATATAGGACAGTATAAGACTTTGTATAACCCCAATTAAGACATGTCTGCCATCTAACAGTAATTGGTGGTAATAAAACTACTCCGCTGCATATTCATAGTTTGACACTCGTGGATTCACAATTTTTATTTTTTTTACTTTCTCAGTTTCTCTTCTGGGATTTTGGGGGAAAATATTAAATGTTTATCAATGGGTTCCATTTTTTTCCAGGGTAACTAATTAAATAATTAATATTAATAACGGTATTTTTTTATTTATTTTTGGTGTGTGTGTGTAGGGGGGGGGGGGGGCTTAGTTACCAATCTCAAAATTTCAAAATTTAGAAAGACAGACATCCCAAAATTTGATGGGTACCCTCCAATCCTACAAATAAATGTCGACAAACTCCAATAGACATGTGGGACCTTCACCCGAAATCATTTGGTAAACATACAAAACTCCTACCTGTATTGCTCTTTACTTCTGCAAGTCCCACCTTGGCTAAGGTGTTTTCTTTCTTAATCTTCACCTTCAAGTGACCGTCCCTCGTTGAAACTTTGCACTCTGATTGTTTTGCAAGTGTGAAAGTGAAGAGGCTAGTTGGTTGGGAAGACAAATGTCCTTGCTTGGGATGATGCTCAGGTGCCTTCCTCGGCAAAGCAGGATATAGAGAAGGAGGAGGCAGGTTCTTCTTGGCGAAATGATGCTGATGATGATGCTGATGCTGATGGCTGCTATGGCCATGCTCACCCGCGCTCAAGTTGAGAGGATGGCCGTGCAGCTGGTGCCACTTGGAGCCACGGCGCTCCTGAGGATGGAGATTCACCTTTTGGTCTTGTTCCTTTGCACGTCTCTTGTCGAATAGGTCCCTCTTCTTGCTTCTCTTCTCTTCGCGCAATGGAGCTATCGTTTTATTTTCTTCTATTCTTATGCATAATGAGTCCGCTAATGTTACCATTTTTAAAGCGTTTGACATGACATGACATAAAGCGTTTGCCGATCCTACTCTGCACGTCCGCACGGTGCGGTTCAAAGGTACAGTTTGCTTTCCTTTGCGCACGCGTCGTATGCTTTGATGCCGAAAGGCACCATGGGAGATGAAGTTCGTGTACTGCCTGCGTGCGTACACTCACGTTCGCATTTTCTGACGTCATTAAGCTTAATTCACCTTTTCTAACGTCATTAAACTTGAAACAGCACGCCCTGCCTAACTATTTAATAATTAACGGTTAATTCGTAATAAAAACAAACCGTTTCATACCATCCAGACATAAATTATTTAATAGAACAATTCAGAAGATATAGTTAAGTGTACAGTAAATCAACTGCATTGTACTTTTAGGGCAGATAGTCAGGATCATGGGGTATTATAGAAAGTATTTTGTTTGACAAAATAAAGCTTTTCTTATTCTACATGAAAATATGTCATGCCTGAACGTTTAGTACCACATTAACATAGCAACAAACACGTGCATGTTTATTCAGTAAACCTTTATTCATCAGTGCATGATCAGAATGCAAGATTATTTATTTTCACCAATTTTATATTTTTATCCTGTCAGTTCCCTTAGAAAAATAATGAAACAATTTACAGATGATAGTTTTTTTCTGCATGAAGGCAAATATTTATACAGATGCTGTACAATTTAAAAACATTTACAACTAACTGTGACGTTGAAACTTTAGATTTCGTATATGTGTTTGAGCGATACAAGGCCACAGTCTCATACATGGTAATGGAATGCACGGTAAACAGTACAGGGCTCCATCATATCAACAAACGAGAGGACAAAAAAAATGCAAGTGATGCTTCAAAGAGGTTGTTCTGTACATCCTTCGAAAGGCAGTCCGATGCTTCACATGGCAATAACAAGCGTGAGAATTCAAATGTGCGAGCTATCAGACAATAGAGTGCTCAAGAGCAGCAACATCAGTGCAGATTCGAATTCATACCAATAAAGACCATTTTAACTATATCGGCCACTTATGGACTTCCTATGATAAACTGTGTCATTTTTCTACTCCCACTCGAGTCAATCTAAAAAAAGTCCATGTTGAATCATTCACACCTTACTGAAAGGTTTCAAGTCCCGAATTCTGTGATAACAAATACTTTTTGACGATACATTGATATATTCGAATTTGAATGAGCATCTCTAAAAACAATTGTGTATATAATTGATTTCAATTCTTAAGAATTTGATTAATAAACCCTTTTTTTGACTCAAGAAATTCTGATGGGAGTAATTTTATGGCAAATAAAATGTAAGGTGAACAAAGAAAACATTTGAATGCTTTTGTGGCCATATTTTTGATGATATCCAGATATAAGCATTGTTTAAGAATGCTAAAATCAGAGCTCTCATTTTTTTTTTACAATCAAGTTCTGTTAATACCATTCATCTAAAATCTGTGTGAGTATGTCATAAACACTTTGATAAGTAATGCTCAGTAAATTGAGTCAATGCTACAGCGACATGAGAAAGCTTGCAAACACACAATAGTCACAAGACCTTAAACACAGAGCTTCTAGGTCGACCCATAGGGATCACCGAATCGTAGAAATAGAATGTATAGATTGTGCGGTTCATGCGGTTGTAAAACCTTCAGGGCTGAACCTGTTCATCGACAATTTCAACACCACATTTTCCCTTTGTGTGTGTTATCTGTGCCGATATATCCACTGCGAGCACAGGCAACATAAACAAATGCAGGCAGAGTTCGCTAGTTTACATTCGTCTCATTGCCAAAGCCAGGTTTTTTTTCCCTTGACATACGCTTGTAGTTTGAAACCGTACGTTATCGACACATTCTTTTCCTACCTTTAAGACCTGACAAGTGAAGTGACTTAGCATGTGTCTACTGACAGTTACAATTTCAATAAATTACATTATTATTAACACAGATGAAACAAACGCGATAAGCACAAGTATCCGGTCTGTTGTGTGTTCAAAAGCTGCATCAGAAAAGCCGTCAACACGTTGATAAGAGGATGAGTGTCAAAACCTCACATGCGTATGAAAGCAGTCAGCTCATCAATGAAAAACAGCAAATGACTCATCCCAATATCAGAAATACACACAAGCGACGCAGAATCAACCAGCGACAAGATTGCGCTCGTCAACCTTCACAGTGACAAAATCAGATCCTTCATCCAAGTCTCACAGTGAACAGGGAAATGCTAAAGTTTCTTTCAAACCGGAGTCTGTTATGACTAGCCCCCCCCCCAAAAAATGGATTCAAAAGCGGATCCCAGCATGCATGTGGGAACACACGTCAGGCCTGGCAAACTTGGTGCAAAGAAATCATCGTCCATGACTGCTTTCTATGTTGTCTCCACCTGGGACTGGATCTTGCTCGGACTGGGAACCTTCCAGGGACCCGGTGTGATGGGAGGCTTCTTGTTGGTGGAGGTCCCGTTGCAGCCAGGGTCCTGGATGCTACTGCTGGACCCCCTGGGGTCCTTTTTACTCCCATCTTCAGGTAACCTGTGCGACCTACTCTCCTTCTCTTTTGCACTCCTGCGGTTCAGCGTATCACCACCCGATCCTGACCGCTCCTCCCTGTGCACGTGTGACTTTTGGGCCACCGTCTCGTGTTCGGCCTTTTTGCCCTTCTTGTGGTGATCACTTTCCGTAGCGGCCCTCTCCTGCCAATGAGCAGCGGCCTCGTCCTTGTACCTTCGCCCTTCCCCGGGCGGTTGCTGGCCCGCTGGGCGGCGTGGGCTTTGCGGCTCCTCCTGGTTCTTTAAAGGCACGCCAGCGTCATGATCCCTTTTGGAGCTCTTCTTTGGGCTAGAGGAGCGGTGGTCTCGCTTCCCTTCATGCTTTCGATCCCTGATCACGTCCTCCGAGGATCCCCGCTCTGCTTTTCTGGGGCTCCGGGAGCTGTTGGCAGGGTCTGCCGCGCTTTCAGTGGCTCTCTTGGGACTGGTAGCTTTGGAGTCACCCCGGCTTGTTTTCCTGGTGTGGGTGGCAGGACTGGTGGTACGCTTGGTGGAAACCTGCTGTCCTCTTGATCTGTTAGCTTGACGCGCGTGCTCCCTCCCGGCGGCAGGCGAGCCGACTGACCGTAGCTCTGTTCTGGAGAACTCATCGAAGATGGTTACCGGGGGTGAGGATGGGGACGCTCCCGAGGTCGAGATGGAGACAGAGGATGGAGAGGTCGGAGATGATAACTGCCCATCACTTACGGAGTGTTTGGGCAAGCTTGAGGTTGGAATGGTTACGTGGTCATTTGAACCTAGGAAACAAGGGGGTAACTTGAGACAATTTATGAGCAGAAAATCAAACACATCCTTGACGGGGGTATTTTGCACATTGAAGGAAAAATAACGTCCATGCATCAGAGGTGCAATATTGTCATGATAAAAACAAAAAGCGCTCGGCTTACTGCATGATAGCTTAGTAAAACTAAATCCTGTGTTGCAACATACTAATCTTGACCCATAGGGTGCTTTGGTCACTACGATTTTGTTTCTGAGCACAGCTGTGGCTGTACACAGAGCAAACAGAAAACAAATTGTTGCTAGAAATGAAATGTGCTCAATTTCCAGGAGCAGCAAATCATAAAAAATCCTCCTTTTGCGACAAAGGGATACCATCGAACACACCCTTGCTGACCAAGGTTTGCTTTTATAAAAATAGAATAATAACAATAACACTTTCCCCCCCCCCCCCCACCTCAGAGAAAGGGGTGTGTTCAGTGGCATCCAACATAACAACTTCCTAACTCCTGCAGGTCTGTTTGTTCTTCTAGGACTCACTGCTTTGGTTTCGCCATCCAAGTTCAGAACCTGTTTACATGTGCTGTCACATGCAACCGCTCTATTCGTTTGACGGCGGGCGAGAGGAAGGCGCAGAGAGCAACACTTAAATCTGGCAGCAGATGGATCACTCGGGAAGAAGGGAGAGGAGCACAAGGTTTTACCGCGGTTATTTAGGGACAGACCAAGAAAAGCAGTGAGGCCTTTAGTGATGCTCTGGTTTCATGTAGAAGCACAGGGTGGAAGAAGAGCTCAGACCTATAAGAGGAAGAGACAAATAGAAACAGACAGACAGCCGTGCCAATGGAAAAAAAAAACAGAGAAGGCAAGTCAGATATCGGCGCGTGAGAAAGCTTGCGAGCTCAAGATATAAGAGGCGAGACAGACAGAAAGCTTGTAACGCATGCATGAGAAGAAGAAGCGTATGGTCAATGTCCAACACTTGAGATCCACGCTATGTGCGTCACTCACTGTGATCAGGAACCAAACCCTGGCCAGGTCGCAGCAACAGATGAACTTTATTGCCTCCCGCTTGGATCAGCTCGATGGCTCGAGTGTGAGTGATGCCCTGAGTGGCCTCACCATTGATCTCGACGATTTGATCGCCAACCTACCAAGCAGATTTATGCTGTTGTTGTTTTTTTCACGAGAGACTTCGGAGGGTCTATTTATTTTTATCCAAATGGCAAAAACTCACATGTATCCTTCCATCTTTAATTGCAGGCCCGTCCTCAGCCAGGCGCAGGATAAACAAGCCCATGTTGTACTCTTTACCTCCCCTCAGACTGAAGCCGAAACCCCTCTGGCTACGATCCAGCTCCACCACAAAACAGTCCTTTTGAAGAAAAATCAATTCAAAGCAATGCTAGAAATTGGGAAAATAACAAACAGCATCTCAACAGCTGAGCATCCAAATATAGAGGAGAAAGAGACCCCAAAAATTTACAAGTGCAGACTCACCTGCTTGAGGCCTGCTGTGTTGAGCGTCCCCATGTCACCATTCCTGCGCCAGAAGAAAACAAATAAAATAAACACTTGAAGCTTGGTGAAGTGAGTTTGGTTATATCAATAAACCTTTGATATATTGGTCCAAACAAATCGTTTAGTTGTGCTAGTCATTTAAAATGAACAGGAAACTGAAGGAATAAGGTCGGTCCCTTATTTTTTGGTTGTATTTATTTAAACCTTCAATTCCATAAACTGCCACCAGGGGTCAGAACAACCACACTTTAGAAACCATCAGAATTCCTCGTTATGGAATAGAAACACAAAAACCAGTTCTAATTTTATGATTACAAAACCTTCTGACCAGTGTATTCATTACACCTGTATAATATGGTGACAAAATTGTTCTGGCACCTTCCAACAGTGGAACCGTTTTGACAATTCAGTGGAGCTTGTTGCTGGAACGTTTCTGTGCTCACAAACTGCTTATATCATCAATGGCACTGCAGAGGCGCTTAATGGGTAGAATTGGAATGCTGAGCAGGTGAGGAACTGCTGCTTGGAGGATTAAAAAGTGCAGCATAAAACGGAGCCTGACTGCTCTGTAATATTTTTTTCCTGATACGCGCCACCATTCAAGCAGAGGCGGAAAGGGATTTTCTATCTTGCTGTGTGTGAGCCACAAATCACTAGCAGCACTAAGAAGATTGGACGTATTATTAATTTGTCTACAATCCCCCTCCCGTCTTACCTGTAGCCGTCTGCATAGCTGGGAGGTTGCTGGCCGACGGCTCTCGGATGCACCGATGGACTCTGCATGGCTGAGTTGGTGGTGGACGGAGGCATGCTGTCTGTACGAGCAAAGGCCACACTCAAAATGACACGCAGGAGGATCACAGCCTCGTAATAGTGCGATTAAAAACATGCCAACCCACCGTCTTCAGGGACAACAGTGAGGGTAACCGAAGTGCCGGCTTCCTTGATGAGCTGGACAATGTCGTTGTGTGACAGCGCCATGATGGACTGACCGTTCACAGCAGAGATTCGGTCGCCCACTTTCATGTGGCCCAAACGGTCAGTGGGGCTGCCTTCAATGATGCGGCCGATCTTGTGAGGTATTACTGAAACACATAATTATGCAAACAGGTGACTATCATGGTGGAGGAAGACAACTTGTATCATGATTGTGACACCATTTACATTTCTATTCCAATACTATTGATGTCTCTTAAAAACTGTTGTTTATTTTACTGGCCCAAAATAACGCATCTTTATTCTATTCAGGTAATATATTCTATATTGTAATAACTGAATGTTTCATTTACGCTTTGGCATTTATCACAAATGAAAATAATGACAAATATAAAATAAAATCTAATCAATATATACAAAATTAAATGTATCTTTACTTGACCAATTATTTACTCTTTTGACTTTAACAAAAATATTACGGCAATGCACGTACATGTATGTATATATTAGGGTCCTGGGAATAACCTGAGCTCAAGTGAACGCCTACATATGGACGTGCTATGCACTGTAATGTCACATCCAATGCCAACCTCCACTTGTCATGCTCTGCTGCTTTTTTGAATTTGCATTAAAAATGATAATGCATGTCAGACCTCCTGGAGGGGGCTTGTTCTTTGAGGTGAGGATGACAAAGCCGAAGCCTTCGTTGTCTTTGCGATGCAGAGTGACTTCAAAGGGCTCCTGTCGGGAGGGATAGGCCGCCTTCAGCGGCTCTCCTCGAAGGGTCGTCGTAGGAGAGGTGCCGACCAGAGCAGGTGCCACCTGGAGGGGCTGCTGCCAGCCCTCGTCGTCCCAGCCGCCGCCGTCTGACATATACACAGACACGTGATTAGAAACATCCGTTCTACTCACCAATTACTACAATACAAAAAGAAATTATTTGGTTGTTTGTTTGATATAAGACTGGTTGACATTTAAGGCTGGCCGAGGTCGGCATGGCAAATTGAGTCATTGCAGAATGGCAAGATGAACCAACAACAACAAAATAAACTGTGACCCAACTTTACGAAATAATTATGCAGCTATTTTACCTGTTTGGCAGATGCAATCAATGCAAGTCGACTCACCGGAATGTGTCAATTTCCTACGGATGGTTAGCATGACTTGGCCGTTGCGCGCCGCATTGGTCATGAGTTCCAGTACTTGTTTGTGCGATTTGCTTTTCACTGGCACGCCATCAATACAAAGCAGCTCATCACCCGCCCGCAGGCGCCCGTCCTTCTCAGCTGCACCCAGCGGGACAATGGCTCCGATGTAAACCTGCCGACACAACAAGACATTTGAATGCACTGAAACATTCAAATTCCAGGAATACGACAATGGAGAGTTCAACTTACCGGCTGCTCCGGCCCCTCCCCTCCAAGGACCCTGAAGCCGAAGCCTGACTCTTGGTTTCTCTTAATGTATACATCCAGGTCCTTGGAGTTTGCAGCTGCAGAAAAAGCTTTTGCATTCATTCGGAAAGACAATAAGACTGATAGAAACTCACTCCTTTCAAACAGTCATATCTAGCAAAGCATAGCGCTTCATAACCAATTATTGGTTGTTCTATTTGACTGAGGTGGGTGGTTTGAAAGACAAATTTCCCATTTAAATGACCAAACCGTAAAATAACATACGCAAGCTTTTCCTTGGCGCTTAAACAACTGCAACCTCTTTGGGATGATATCTTAATGCTGTTTTTAATTTGATTTAAAAATATACGTATATATTTTTAATAGAAGCTGGTTGTCGTCCAAGTAACGCGAGGAGAAAATGACTTGATTTGGTCCTGTAAGCGAAAATAACTTAATGTGACTTTGACATTTTGACTTTGTAACAAAAAGTGCTGTCGCAATCATATATATATATTTTCAAATAGAATAGTCTATTGATTATACCATCGTTAAATCGAATAATTGTGTAAAAGTTTATCTTACCAAACCGTTTCCCCCATTTACTGTTTATTCACTCAATTACTATCGTGGCAATTATTATCATTTAAGTTAATTAATTAGAATGTGGAAATAAAATTAAGCTTGCTGTTATCCTCACACAACGAAGAAAACGTTGCACACTTACGCTGGCTATCCAACATCGCCTTGGACTTGATGTACAGCTCCGAAGCATCTGGTTTGGGAGAAGATGAGCGGATGACGTTGGAGAGCGGATTAGGGGGCACCTCTGCAGGACCCAGCGTCTCGGGGCTGTTGTTTAGCTCGGCTCGCTGCATATGTGCGACGGGAGTATGGTGGGTGTGGTGGGGAGTCTGTTGAGGGGCAGGTTGAAATGTCGGCTGAGGAGCGGGCTGAGATGTTGCTGCCGTACACTGCAACAGAGGAATCACATTAGCCGATGTGTCAACAGCACAGGCCGCATTAACAACACGCCAAGTGCGGCTACGCATTCCGCCAGGAATCAATAAAGCAATATTAGCGAGCCTGTTGCTGCTTCAGCCACTTGCTATTTTAAGAGTGCAGCAGCACAGAGGAAACAAGCTGTTAAATAAAGTATGTGCTTTTCAACAGCTGAGCAAACAATCATGTTAAAATCGCTGTTTGCCAGAAAGCAGTATACTTTTAGGCAAATCTCAGCACTGGCGGAATAATGTACACAATGGCCGGTGCTTGCAGTGAATATATTTATGTGTTATCATTACGGACTGGACATTTGTGGTTGTGTTTCGACTTACAGGTTTCAATGATTTCACAGGTGACGTTTGACCTAGAAGCAGACAAGACATTTGGTGATGACACGATACATACTGTATTTCTATTGACTTTGTTGTGTCAGCAGCCGAGAATCAAAATGGTTGCGAATCTGCATGACTACAAAGCCCAGGTTGCCTTCTAAGAAGAAGGAATTTTGTTATTTCGAATATTGTTCAACAACTACGCATATCACGCAACTAACAAGCTACACATATATCGTGATATGAAACTGGATGCCAGCTTCCAGATAGATTTTGAACTCAATAGGACTGTTGTTCTGAGCATCTGTCTGGAAGTGTGGTGACCATGACAGGTGCCGGAGGGCTACAATTTCAAGCCACCAGTAAGAGGCAGTATTCTCCAACCGCACAATAAAAGCCCATAATACTGTAGCAGTGGTTATCAACTATTGTCATCACCGGACCTGAGCCTAGACCCACTTTTAATGACGTTAAGACCAAAAAAAGAACACACACTGCCAAAAAATAGGATGGAAATTTGCATATACAAAAAGGAACACAAGAAGAAAAATACCTCAAAGTTTGAAAACATGTCTTCAGATTAAGGTGCCACCATTCAACAAGCAACTGAAGGGAAGTTATAATATTGTCAAGTCAAATGTGAAACACATTGATGCAAAACATCAAGTCACGATGCTCCCTAGGCAAAAACGGCAGTGCATGTGGCCGCTGAATTTACATCTTTGTAGGTTGGGAGCATGGCCAAATCATAGGCTGTCTTTACGAGGGCACTTCAGGGTCGAACCCGCATAAGTGCACCTCAAAGCGCCTGCTCATTTTCCAAGTAATGATGAACCTATACGGCCATTTTCATGTCTTGTTTTTGGACAAAACTCTTCATCAGTTTTTAGCATCAAATGATCAAATACATAAACTATAGCCATGACATTTATGCTAACAGAAAGTTACTTTAAGCACAACACATGTCAACGTGAGAAATTATTTGTAGGATGCATTTATACATTTGATTTCCTGGGGACACAAATGGACCCAATTTGATTGAATGGCCCAAATAACGTTAAATATGGGATGAGGGATTCCATTGTTTGAGTGCATTGGATTTATCTAATGGTAAACAATACATTTACATTGTGATTTATAGGCACCTGCAGGCTAAAATGATCCATCCACACGGCTACGGGTGGGTGCGTGTGTTGACTTCTCTCATCTACAAACATCACAATTGATTTAATACCTCGTTAAATGCAACCGGTGGGGAACAAGCTTGCTTGTCACCAAGTGATTTACACTTGTTAAATTCTCGTTTGAAGCCAAGTCGTTTGGACACATCGCCATTTATTTTAAAAGAATCTTTTGGCCTACCCTGAGTTTTTTTTTTTAATCCTACAGGTAATTTTTTGTCTTCCAAACACAATTAATGCTTTGCTATTTCTGTTCCATTTGACAAGATCTTTACAGCTTTGGGTTACTTGGCCAATTTTAAGAAACTTTTTTTTTTTGCCTCGATCCTCGCTCAGCTGAAATTCACGTGATTGGATTACTGATTACATGATCGGATCGGGACATCTTTGAGAACATATTGCACTTCCTGAAGGCTCACTATGGCAGAGTAGCATTGATCATATGAAGTCCAAATGTGGACTGCACGATGTAAACGACCGTTTTAATATAACTATCGCTCCATTTGTGAATCAACCTGTTGTGAATCTCCAAATCATTTTCCTTGTGTAATTCATGACAATGTGAGAAGACAAACAAACTTAACTTAGTTGGTGTCCACATTTGTTTTTCTTTGTCACTCACCTCCTCGGAGCACCAGCACGTTGACTTCACTTCCTACGGGCAAGTCCTTGAGGATGTCCACCACCTGCGAGTGACTCAGCGTCTGCACGTTCTGTCTGTTCATCTCTTTGATGACATCACCCTTCAGCAGACCGCGACACCACTGCGCGTCTAGAATCATCTTCACCTTTTGGCCCAGGGGGCAGTCAGCAATAGCAAAACCAAAACCCCCAGGGCCTTTCAATAAAGGCACGCTGATGAGCTCGGGTTGAAGCAAGGTGGCATCTGCACACTCTTGGTTGTGGACATGAGGAGGGTGATGGTGGTGATGGTGCGAATGGTGGTGTTGGTGACGCCCTCCGTTAGTCATGGGCGGTACCGCAGCAGTCTGCCTGGGGAGGGTTCCGACGGGTTGCGGGTCCTGAGGTTTGGAAGCGGCCGGAGAAGAGTCCTTGGACACGTCCTCGCCGCTGCCAGAATCCTCAGGCAGCGGGTAACCACGGCACAGGACCATGTCGACATACTGGTTGATGGGGATGGATTGGAACATCTGCACCACGTCAGCATGCGTCTTCCCCAGCACACATGTCCGATTGATGTCAACAATCACGTCACCTGGAAGAGCCCAATCAAGCATGTTTCGATTTATTTGAGAGAAATGGTGAGAAGGTTCGAAAAGAGATCACAATCGCATGCGCCTGTTTGTAAAAGGAGCTTGGCTGATGAATAGCTCACAGAATAGGTCTGGAGAGCCGATTTTAAATGCTGACCGATACGCTTGTCTCAACCTTCCCACACAATCAATACACTCCCCTGACAAACACAGATCAGATTTTCCTTATCGGAGCAAGTTCTACAGCCCCTGCGCTCCACCACGGAAAGAGAGAGCCCTCGCATGTTTATGCGCTCAGGGTACATAAAGCTGCCTTAGGAATGTAAATGCTGATGCATTTAATGGACCATTATCAAAAAAGATGCCTTGGTAGAGCATTTAAGTGCGCTAAGAGAATCTTGTCTCGGATAAAATCAGTCATTTGGTAAACAGAATGTTTGATCATTTAGTTAGAGTTTTCAAGAAGGCGCATTTTGCTGAGATAACAGCTTTGCACATCTCGGTATTTTCTCTGTAAGATTTATGATGCTTTATGACCTGACTTCCAGTTCAAAGCTGTGCATGATCAAAAATAATAGCTTTAATTTCTTGACCTCTTAATGCGTTTGCGAGCATTTTAATTTGGAGGTGTTTCCAAATATTTGGCTGGTAATGTACTTCTACCTACTCAAGTAGAATGTTTTCGTTATAATCCAAAGCAATTTTGTTCAGAAGAGAAATTACCTTTGAACATGTTTCAAAGATTGGATGGAAGCTGCCAGAAAAGGAATTTCTATATTTCCTCAATTACCTTTGATCATGCATTGACAAAAACTAAAATATCTTGCACATACAGTACATACGTGTACCAAAAAAAATGAAAACTAGGTTAGCACTTGAAAGAGTCTTGTTTCTTTCTTCATCTATCCTTCAGCCTCTTTGACATGTCCACAGAGGTACCAAAGTAACATAAAGGGACCCATACCAGAGGCAATTTTCTTGTCGTGTGCAGCAGGCCCATCAGGAAGGACATTTTTGACCTGGAGAAACTCGTCTGGACGGTCGCCTCCGATAATAGTGAAGCCGAAGCCCTGGGGGCTTTTTCGAAGTGCGGTTTGATAGACGGACCCCTGCAGCTGAGATGGGTCTCGTGTGAAGCGTTGCACTCCGTGAGCAGGCTCCTCTGTCGCAGGTAGAAGAAATGTCATTTACAGAAATTGTGAATGAAGATTTGCCTCTTGCAAGTCCACAAATCTCCTAAAAGCTGTTAATGTGTCGCATATGCTTGTGTGGATGTGTCAATGTTTGTGTGATGTGAAGAAAGTGAAAAGCTTAAAACGTGCCATCTGTTTGCTTTCATGCGACAATACACTATCATAGAAGACAGCATGTCATGTTATATTAGGACAGGGGTTTTCAACTGGTTTTGTCCAAGAGACCACCATTATGACAAAGAAGCAACCCGGAATATTATTTCAGGAGGCTGAACCTATACAGGCTATTTATTTGCATCTGTATGTCTATTTTGGGAATCTCAGCGACGTTTGACATAATTCGGATGAGTAAATGACTCACAAAATTAGCTTGAAAATAAATCAAGCCTAAATAATAAATTAATTTTCGATAAAAAAAAAAGAGCGCCGCGGACCACCAGTTGAAAATCCCTGTGTTAGGACATAAAAAATAGTGATATAATAAGTTATATAGTGATAAAATAGCAATGATAAATAATATGTATAATAATAGGCATGTACATGCATCACCTCTCCTTACATTAATTTACGTGGAGTCCAACATATTGGTACGTGTGTTTGTTTTCATTTGGCTTGAATAAACATTAGTCGTTCGCTTGCACGGAGAAGCAGATGCCGATGACGTGCACGGTTAGAAACACTCGGGGCAGAGTCGTCTCTGATTTATTTGCATACTACGAACCAACGACGTCCTTTGCCAAAGATTTATACTACATAACAGCACGCCACAGTTCCACTTCTGGCTAGCGTGCGTGAGCTCAAACGAACTGACCTGTTGACAAACCGACTTCCTTCAATAAATCCGTTTGAACAAATAGTTTGCGAATAAAACAACACTAAAGGGTGATGGGGTGCGCACGGTACATGCAATTCATGTTTACATGGTGGTAATTAAGCCGTGGGCCACCGTGGGACAGTGACATCTCAGGGGGTGAAGTAATTATATAAAATGTCAGACAGGATTGTCAGGGCCGTAATTAGGATGGAGGGCGGCGCTGTCGTGCTCGCTCGCCGTTTTGTCTGATAGGTCAGATTGGCAGAACACTGTTTAGAAGCCACTTCACGCTCGTCCACAAGCTCGCTGGTTATTATTCGTTCTCATTAACAAAGGGCATGGAGGTGGAGATTGTGTATTGAAGCAGAGTTTGGCAGCACATAAATAAAAGCCGTTTCATCCACAGACTACAAAGATCCTCGGCTGCTGGAAAATACAGCGGCTACTAGAATACTAATATCCTTGTCTTTCATTTGCGCGGAAAACGTAAATATTATCCCTCGCTTGCATAACAAAACACGGCAGCGTTCACTTAGGGGAGGAAATGACGAACTGATGAAGAAAATGCAATACGGGTTTTACAAGTTACTTTTAACTGCTCTGGTTCTGCTTTCAAAGAGACTCCAGAGCCCTCAGAATTTAATATCTGTCTGCCAAAATGAGTTCCGTCGCCCAGTGCAGCTCGGCTCCATTATGCAAATTGACTATCATTGCTTCAGAGGGCAGCTGTTTATAAGCAGCCTGTCAACTCCTAACACATCTCAGCGGGAGGGACGAGATGCGCAAAGGGCAGTCAGTCAGTGATGCTACAGAAGAGAAATGCCATCATTCCACTGCTCGGTGCAATGGAGGGTGTTTCTGCTGTGTTTTTCACCTGAGGGCGTGGCCGTTGTCGAGGATGTTGCAGAGGGCGTCTCGACGCTCGCCTTCCTCTTTGCTTCAAGGACTGGATTCTCGAATTGAGTCTTCTGGTTGATATGGCTGCAGGACGACACACGTGAAATATTGCAAAGCAAAACTAACCATCCTCGTGTTTCGCAATGACAACAACCAACGTGATGGAGCCCATAATGTGTGTCAGCAAATGAAATGAAACAGGCCACACGCTTTTCCCGCACGTGCACGAAGGACCACTTTGCTATCTATTCATACTCCCTCATCACTGCAACTCATGATCACCCGGCCAGACAAAGAGGCAGAGACATGGGAGAAGCAACGCAGCCTCTCGTTGACCCTCTTGTATAAACAGAGGCCTTGATCCTCCCCCTACGCTTCTTTGTCCGCGGTAATGGGAAGCAAAATGAAACATTGATTTGTAGTCTTGATCAGAAAAGAATCTCCCCTTGTTTCCCATGCAGGGCCCCCAACACTTGAATTGTTTGTTATATTTTCCTGCTTTGAGGGGCTGTGGGAAATTGGGAGCATAGGCCGCGTCATCCGCATCGGACTCATCAGCACCTTTGCCTCTACCGCTAAATAAGTGCCATAAATCGAAGCCGCTCACCGAGTCCATTCACTATGACTCAACGAGCACATATTACGTCATCTCCTCTAACACCCCCATTTTCAACTTCCCTTTTGGATGCTTCTAATACAGGAGATGTTTACTCACTCTACGTAGTAGGTGCCATACTGGGGGTCCTCAATCCTCTCCCAGCCGTAGGGCAACTCTAGAGGGAAGCAAAACAAGAGTGAGAACTTCATGGGTCCTTGAAAAATCTTTTCACCTTGTGGATAGATTGCTTGTTTTATTCTCTGCACTTTCAAATGACAGAGGGAAGGGGGCAATTGTTACAGCTAGAAAAATAAGGGTCTTTGTTTGGGCAGGTGTGTACGTGAGCGTCATCTCAAGTTCCCGCTTCTGTGAAGCAAAAGAATCCTTGGAGGAATTGCTTTTGTGTTAAGATGGCGGCACTGATGAGCGCTCTGCGTTTACGCCACAAGCCTTTAGAGGGAGCAGATACTACACCCAGGAAGGAAATGCTGGTTCCACTCTTCAATTGCTAACTCTGCAGTGTTGCCAATTTATCAGGAAAGAAAATCGGCATCGGCTATACGGGGAGTCCGGAGAAGTTGTTAAATGATGGCTTTGTCTAATTTGCCCAATTGCATGAAAGTAAGAGTAAGCAAGTACCAAGTTGCCCAACTTGTAGAGTTTGGGAGCTACGAGGAGCCCATTAAGTAGATTGCGAGCTACTAGTGTCGTTTGCAAACGTCTTATTTTGGTGCAACATAAACAATAATCACTCTGTTTTCATGGACAACAGAAATCAGAGAATAAAAACTGTTGAGAGGCTGAAATCAGAAGATTTGTACTAGCTCGAAACGATTACTCAATTATGAAAATAGTTGTCAATTCATTTGATAATCGTTTACTTGTCAATTAATCTATTAATTTGACACCTCTACAATTCAGTGGATTGGATCGGAACATCTCTAAAGAAAAATACATTTTATTGGCAATACTGAGCAACTCAATCCGTCAAATTATGTCTCACCTCCTTCTTCGCATTTCTCAGGAGCTTTGGCCTTCTTGGCGAGTCGCGGGTCCAGCCAGGTTGTGGTTTTGCTGTTATGGCTGCACAAAGACAAAATTCCTCTTCAGGCTTTGTCAAGATCATTAAAAAGATAATGTGACGATTAAGCAATTAGTGGCACTATATTACCCAAGCTACTTGAGCATCTCTTGGAGGCTAAAAGATTTAAAGGCTCATTGAAAATAGATACACACGTACGTAGATTACGAGATCATACGGTGTACTCGGAATGCGTCGGTAATATTAAATCCGAGAATGCGTTGTGGCACAAAGAAAACAGCTAATTAAAACGATGTGGGCCAGCCAGGTAAAAAATCTTCACCACAGGGCCAATGAAAGTCAAACAACAGCTGATCCTGCAGATACTTTCACCAGACTGATACGAGGAAGTGCGACCAGAACTGACCTGGCTTATTATGATGTATAAATGACTTGGGTGAATATTTTTGGACTATGCTTCAGAGGAATTGGGCTAAGAGGAGTCAGGAGTCTGTTGGGCGTTCATGCAATGGGAGAGCAATTAGACCAAAGCCGAGCAGTGTTCGGGCTACTCACTCTATAAAATAGACCATGCCAGTCTCTGTGTAGGCCATTTCCCAGTTCTTTGGCAGGGGCTCCTGACTATCATCCTGTGCCATGGCACTCCATGCTCGCAGGTCCATGGCCGCAGCCGACTGATTGTAGCTGGGCACAGACTTCCTCCAGTCCGCCTTGTCCTTGTTGTGGTCTGTCGCGGCCCGACATGCCGCCAGGGACACCGGTACAGAGACAGAAAGGGGAAGTGGGTGGGAATATGGGTACGGGAGGTGGTAGAAGGAGAAGGAGACAGGAGGTGAGAATGTGGGAACATTTGATGTCCTTTGGGCTCCTTGCATGGTGCCCAGCTCCTGCAGAAGTTGCTCTTCCTCTGTGGTTGCATCCACCGAAAGAGGAAAGGGTCGAGAGAGAGAGGGAGAGAGAGCGAGAAATGGGGGTGGGGGGGCATGGAGAGTACACAGAGAGGAGCGTAGCAATTGCCATAGAATTTGCACGTCAGCAGTGATATGGGAGGAACTGCCTCCCGGGCAATAGCAGAGCTGACCAACGTTTCAGCCCGGGCAGGGCACAGCACGGCACGGCACGCCACGGCACGGCACGGCGACTTTGTTATGATCATGTGTGAGTATGGACCCCCTATCTGTAAGTTCTCATCTGACCACCTTCAGCGGCTCATTGATCGCTCCCTTTGCGTATCCGCTGGGATTGAATGACAAAGATAATACTTGACAAAAGCGCTTTGCTGACATTTTGCCCTCATTTATACAAGAAAACACACAGCCCCCCCCCCTTCTGTGTGCACAGTAGGCATAAATGATGTACAGTGCAGGCATATTCATTGGCTTTAAGATGCAATGCTTCTCTCCTCCATCTTTTGTTACGATAGGCTCCTACTTTCCCTCTCTGACCACCCAGAGCTACGCTGATGATGTGTATCTTGCAAAATGGGACGATCTGCTACATGCTCAATTACCTTCTCGCATTTGTCCAACCCCCCGTTTCTGCCAGCAGGTCGCACAATCTAGACAGGGCAGTAAGTGACTTGCAAATGCCTATTTACCTTGATTGGGTGTCCAAATCTGTGTCATTAGCTCACGCATGTTGCAAAGTAGTTTTATTCAAATGGAAGTCATATTTTGCTCTGTAATTTCGTGAGGGGAAATAAAGGACAATGTTTGTCTCACCAGCTTGACCGTTAACCATTGGAGGCCTTTCGTCTTCATCCTCCTCCTCTGGGGCCGCACTATCCTTCCTGTCCATCTTGCTGACTGAGGTTGTGCGCTTTCGTTGGACTTCATTGTCAAATTCCTCGTCAAACAAGACCTGGTCCACCAAGTCCGGCTGCACGGGGCTCGGCTCGGCAGGCGGTTTAGGCGTTCCATAGTAGTTACCTAGAGAAATCAAATTTGAACTGTAAAGTAACACGATTGTCACATACTAGATGATCTTGTTTAAGAAGGAACGTCTGGCACATCTCCCAAATTTTTGCCATCTAACTTTTAGAATTGCAACCTCTGGTAGGCTATGAGTTTCCGACTTGTCCTGTTTAAAGACACCTCTGCTAGGCTAAATTCTCAAAACTAAAATTGAAATAGGCTGCATTTACTGTGCACTCCCAGGCTCCCCTAATTGCAAACCTCAGAGCTTTACTGGGTTCATATTCAATTGGCATTTCATTAATGTATTCAGGACCCGAAGCATTCAATGATTTATAGATCCGAAGTAAAATTTTAAAATCACTGAAGTCTGACATAACATCACTCAATCTTCAAGTGCATTTTTTGTCTTTCTAAAGCTATGCATTACAAATCATTCTTGTGTGCATGTTATGTAAACGTTAGCCTTTTATAATTCTATTAGGCTCTGTGGGAGAAAAAAAAACAATGAAGAGATATATTGCTTATTAAAAAAGAAAGTTTTGAAAGCCTGACATCTCCCTTTTAAGTCCATCGGCCTTTTCTGTCATCCCGCCGCCCAAGGCAGTGCAGAGCTAACTGCACGGAGTGAGCGTGCACAGTGCATCAAGAGCACCACTCATTTTCATCCTTCCTCAAATATACTTTTGGAGAAGTTGGACCTCCTCACACAAGGCCACAGGAAGATAAGGGGGGGGATACGAACGAGTTCTTTACCATACTGTAAATGTAAAATGAAACAAAAAGGGGAATCCACACACAAGTGTCCTACTTGAAAAAGCACAACCATTTGAAAGTTTACTCATCTTGGTACAAATGTATTTTATGATGCTCAGCCATATAATGTGCATGAGGACACCTGCTGTCAGATGGGTACTAGGCCAATGCTACTGAGCTCATTAGTCACGATGCAAATGGTAGCTTAAGGAGATGTTTGCGGTTTGTAGAGTAGTCTAAAACCATGCACGCTCAAAAAAAAAGGGGAACTAAAGCGTCTGCAGGCTAATTGTTTCTACTAATGTGTGTAGTGTCTTTGAGGAGTTGGGGGTTTTAGAAGCTTTGTGAAATTAGCTTGAATCCCAACAGACATCTTGTTTACTTTTGTTTACTTTTCAAATGTGAATAGTTAATCATCGTGTAATTTAGGGTAAGAGTGCTCTCTAGGCGGGTGCACCCGCAAGGAATAATAAATATTAGAGGTGTGCAGGCCGAGTCACATGACTTGCCGCAAGTCACGACTTTGAGGACTTGCAACTTCTTGGCCAGAACTGACTTCTTCACAAGTCATTGTGTTTATAATTCATCATTTGTGTCATTTTTTTTCTTAATGAAAATATTTGTTACATTTCTCATTCATGCAAATCTGGCAAGAGTACAGGTAGTTCTCAACTCACAAACACAAGTTGTTCCCAGTGCCTGTAAGTCGAATTTTTTGTAAAATGAGGCACATTAAATTAAGTTTTAAAACTAAAATGATGAAATAAAAAAAATATTAAAATTTTAGAATATATACTGTATATTTTAGATGTTAAATATTTTAATGTAATTTTTATAATAATAATAATAATACATTTGATAGAGTATTGGCTCTCAGGGGGTTCGTAAAAGAAACCAAAAAAAATTGACAAACCCATAAAATTGTTCAGAAAACACTGGTGAATACTCAGTATATATTGTCTACGGCTGACGCGGGTAAATGCAGAACAAAATTTCCGTACAAATTTAAAAATGCTTCCTTGCCAGCCACAAAGACCTTCATTAATGATTGAGGATGGAGCTCCACTCTCTGTTGCAGTGCCCAGTCTCCCCAGTCTCTGATTGGGAGAGGCATATGAGGCCAAGCTTGCTTTGGCACTGTTGCGCCGTTTGGCATGAATGGCCGCTGTGGCCGAGCTTCAGTTACCTATTCCAACCCTGCATTCCTCTGTTCCCAATCACAGATCGTCTGGGGACATCTCATTAACAACACTCCCCTTGACACTTTTCTTTTTTTATTTGGCACTTGTCTATATGCTGTAAAGAGAATTCCTTTTGTTAACTCTAAGTTGTTAGCAGTTGCCAGCGCAGCACCTCGGTTCCCTCCCAACTCGGTGACTTTTGGCAGGCCGCCCGCCTTCTTTCTATCTAATAAACAGCAATGCAGCTTCGCCTCATGACTCTACAAAGTCTGCAACATAAACACTGGTCTCATTTAGAAACAGTTGTGGGCTTTGTGGAGCAGAAAAACACTGGGGTGGAAAATTACATTCCCAGTGCAGTTCATGATTGGCAGGGGAAGGATGAATTTGTGTTTGTTTTTATTAACAACAAGGATTTTATCATCTTCATTTTCTGACCAACCGTCCCTTGACAGACACACAAGCATGGACTATAATTGTCGAGTAGTTGTTGCCTCTGCTATTTAAGAAATTCAGTCATCTCCACTGCATCATTAGAGTAGCCCAGTGGCCCATGAGGTACTTAAAAAACTCTAGCCTACAATTGTTAAGTATCTACCTTTATCTTGACATTTCTTAGGCCCTTTTGGATACTGAATGTCATCCGTGATATTTTTATATTTAGGTACGAGGCAAAACAATTATTGGAAGGTACTTTTTTTTGATAGTCCCATTGTGGAAATGAAATAATAGGAAAAAGACAACATAAAAAAAAGATCGAACTCATTTTTTTTTTTTTTAAATAAAATTATACAGGATGTTTCTAGTGATCATTTTTAAGGTTCTAAAGGTAATTCTTTTTTCTGTAGTTCTGCCTTTAACAAGAAACGTTGACATTTAATGTGATTTGAAGTAGTCCGTGTTCCTACAGCTGCAATATTTTTTGTTTCTGACCATAACCATTGGGGGTTTCTGATGGACTGGAAACATCTGTTTTACCTGAAGGAATTTTGGCAAGACATACCTCTATTGTGAATAATTCATAAACTGTAAACTTTTCTGTCAATGCTGTGAGGCTCAGCAAAGGTTTTTTTTTTTGAGTCAATTATTGCTCTGCCTCTGTCCCTCTCGCATCCTTTTTTTTTTTGCTGTTTCAGATTTATATCTCAGTCACGGTATTGGCATTTAGCGACGATAATTAAACTTCTGGGAGCTTGTGAATGTCGGGGATCAATATAAGGATGCGTGTGCTGCATTATGAGGTGAGGGCAGAGCTCTATTACTCATCTTACTGACTGGTTTATGGCTTCAGGGTTGAAGGGCTGGTCACCAGGGGCCCATTTGGGACAGGGAGCGGACACTCACACACACCCCATGCATATCACCTGGCTACATATTAACTTGGCTTGTTTCACACAGCAACAACACAAGTATGATTTTACGTTCCTATGACGACCAATAGAAAAAGTAACCTGAGCGCCCATATAGAGAGGAAAACGCGAGACCATTATTTTCATTTCACCAAATTACATTTTTAGTGGGTGGTTAAAAAAGAGCGAGAGTTATTTGGTCCGGTTTCAATATTCATTTAAAAAGTCAAATTTGCTCATAATATAAATAAAATGAAATACCATCATAAGTTCCACTCTCTAGTAGCAGTCCACATTCTTCCAGGTTACGGAACTCTTCCACACTGATGAAGTTGTAGTCCACTCCAGGAACTTCCCCCTCTCTGGGTTGCCGAGTTGTACCTGCAAACAACAGCACACTTTAGAAGAACCAACCAGAAAACTAGTGGAGACGCTATGAAGTGGCTACAGGGATGTCACATCTACTCGACTTGGGATAAAACATAAGAGTATGAAAAATGTTATTCATCTTATTAGTGCCGGTGTCTGAGAACTGTGTTGTAGTTATTCAATAAATGCTGGTGGAACGTAAATATGAGGGTTTTTTTTCAAAACCCATATGGAACCTCAGTTCTAATGGGAAATGAAAATCCAAACGCATTAGAGAAGATTTGCTCCCGCTTGTCATTAAGTTTTGGGAGTTCAAAAAATATATATATGACAACAGATGCCAGCGGCTGTTAAAATGAGACAATGTTGAAGCAACTGTGACATCTCAAAATAACTTCCTCAACCTAAGACACAAGGCGGTGTTTCTGGTCCCGGAACATTGTTGCTGTTACTTTCATGAAATAACAATGCTCGCAAACTGCTGCCTCTCATTAAGAAAGTAGCACATATTGCCTTGATGATGCACTCATCTTTGAGATGCTGGAAACACATTGTTATGGAAAATACTTCACGCTTCTTAATGTGCCAACTCTGCTTAGCATCATTTGAGCTGTAATCGGGGGCTTTTACGGAGCCTCGGCCGAGTCGCTCTGCTATCTGGCTGCTTTGCACACATGAGGGAATTTAACTTTGCATTTAATGTCCCCATTCTTCATTTTCCTTCTGCACCAACATCCAGCCCTGATACCGCTGTGGGCTATCACTTCTAAAACAACTCAGTTTGCTAAAGGGGTAATGGTTTATTCTGTCTGACAGCAATAGGGAGAGGTGACAAGACCTACAAAAAAGACATTTTTCAACTCTCTTCAATTTTTATTATCCAGTCCCTCCCATGCATATGCGGTGGTTAAAGCTGGGCAAACGTCAAGAAATGTCAAATGCATAATCTTAGAGAGAGCAAAACTGATACACGTGCACAGGTTGAACTGTCAACACAATGGAAAAATATATTATATCATATAATAATATATAATAATAAATTATATTATATTATATTAATTATATTATATTAATTATATTATATTAATTATATTATATTAATTATATTATATTATATTATATTATATTATATTATATTATATTATATTATATTATATTATATTATATTATATTATATTATATTATATTATATTATATTATATTATATTATATTATATTATATTATATTATATTATATTAAATTATATCACATCACATCACATATCATATTATATGACATTACATTACATTATTTATTATTCCCTGTTAAAAACGTGACCTTTAAGGTACGCTAATTCCATCAATTCTCTTTTTCTTTGCTTCTTATCTTCCAGTGCGACACGTGTAGTGTTGATTCCACACCCATGAAGGACATACAGTCTAAAAGGTGAGATGTGGCTGGCACTGAGGATGGAGTTTGGGATTCTGCCAAGATGTGATGGATTACCTGGTGGCCGCGCACCACTGGCACTCTTCCGCTCCTGTCATCATTATGAGAGCCAAGTACAACATTTAATAAGGCTTCAGGCTGGGTGTTGAAGTAGAAAGTCATGCTTCTACGCCCTTTCGCCATGCTCCTTAGGCTCAAGCTAGATTCGACGAGCGGGCTGGACTACTGGAGTCAGAGCAGCTACAACTCATTTGAAGCAAAACCACAAGAGCAAGCCCAGGGCAAAACTTTGCTTGTTAATATCTCATTGTTGCTGGAGGTTGTCTTAATTGAACAAGTTGCCAACTCAATAAGAAGCTATGGACTGAATGTTAGAATTATTGGCAAGTATCTTGACTGGGCTACAAATATTACACATTGATAAAAGTCATTTCTCGACTACTCACAGGGAATAGTGCGCAGGTACAAGTTGTCCCTGATCACCTGCTGAAGCTTGTGATCCAGGGACCCCTTCTGGAACTGCAGACTGAGGTAGTGATGCAAATCGGCATTCAGCACCTTCCCTAGAAGAAGAAGACCATACTTCAGTACAACAAATAAGCAACATTTTTTTCCTGTAAGACAACCCTTCAGTGACGACAGAGAAAAATGAATTCAAGTTCATAAGCTTGCTTGCTGTATTGGAGTGATGAGGAACTCATATTTCATCTGAACTTTTAAACAAGTCATGCGGGCCTCCTTGTTCACTCAAACAGTCTAGTAGCTTCGCTATAGCTAAGCCAACAGACACACAGCTCACTGTTATGCAACTCTTTGGACTTTTTTACCAGAACAATGCGAGTGAGGAATTTAGGTCAAGGGAATATAAACTGGGGCTCTCAATGGACGTTGAGCATCAGAAACCACAAGCCTGCGGTCTGCATTCCCAGAAACTGAATTGGCAAAGAAATTCAAGTTAAAGCTTGAAAAAAAAGAAAAATGCAGATCCTTCCCGGGAAAACCCCTCCCAGGAAGATTTTGCTGTAATCAGTCATGACAATGGAGGTTTTACTAATTGCCACCACGGAATTGCAAAGGGGACATGCCCCATGGGGTGGACAATATCAATCCCTCAAATGCAAAAGCATGCAAATCACCTCTACTGTCTAAAGGCAAGTCCAACTCTAGTGCAGAGAACAGGGCAGTCTTTGTGGCCCGCCTGTCAGGTTGTGTTAGTGTGCTCCATCATATCTCCATAGACAGAGAGAGGCGGAGAAAAAGAGAGGGAGCGCTACCTCTGAGCTGCCCGCCCGCTAACTTACATGGCAGCATCGTTGCTGGCTTGCCAGGGTCATACTTTGAGACATGTGGGACACAATAGAAGCCTTTGTGCCTTGTCATTTGCGTATTAAACAAATACCAATGGGTTGGAGGGCTGCGCTATAGGGATGGAGAATCATTAAAAACAGAAGGAGGGGCTGCGATGAGGGGTTTTGTTGGCCGGCAGCAGAAATGATGATGCATGGGAGAGTACGATAGAAACGTGGCCTGTCTCGATCCTCCTCTCATCATTATTCTATCGCTCCATCTCTCTTTGTCGCAGCAGATAGTTATTATTCCAGCCCCGGGTGGACTGCTGCGAGATTGCTCGCGCCTCTGTTTAAGATCACCTTCAGAAATACCAATCAACTCAATCCCATCTCTGCTTCTCGGTTTTCTTACGACACTGTTAGCCTTTTAACTACTTGATTGAGCAATAAAGATAATGATGGACTGAAATTATTCTACTACGTTCTCCTTGTGTGTGTGTACTGTTTTCTGTATGAATATTTATATATTTCAAATACAGTATACCATCTAATGTGTAGAGTGCATATAGTAGTGTAAAACATAAAACCAGAATCAATGGTTTGCAAGTGCTTTTCGACTGGATACATGACAAAATATTTCATGTTGAAATTGGTAAACAATTGTTTTGTCGTTTGTTTTTCTATTACTCATTTTGAATTAGCTGGGCCATGGGCATGTGTTACAGCCCAAATTAAAGTGGTGGGATTATGTAAATTGTAAATGTAAGTATGTCAAAAAAATATTTTTATTGAGTTTCACAGTCTGTCCATTTGTATATAATCCAATACATGCAGAGATATGAATGCAACTGCATTATATTTGAACTGATAGTCAAATTATTACTGCCCCCATGAGGATAAAGATGTAGGCTCATGTAAACTTGACAAAGACAATGTTCATTAAATCAGATCTCATTCAGAAAAAAAAATACTGTGTTGGCTTTTTGCTTTGAACATAATGTGAAGAAGGAAACATTAAAGATGTGCTACGATGAGGCAAAAGTTATGAAAGTGCAACCGTGATGATTATACCGGATATCATGCCTTGTTGTGTGGTATTAAATTCAAAATACTAAAAAAAATAAAAATAAATGGATTAATTCTGTGATGAATTAAAAACCTAAATTAATCATGGGGGGGGGAATTTGGACAGATCAATGATCACACAAATAATGCAGAGAGTTGGTTAAACACTGACTGCTACTGAGCAACTAATAAAGTGCTGACTTTTGAATTTCCCTTAGATAATGATTGATGAATAAGTCGATGGGGATGTTTGAGCACATGCCTTCACTTTAGGGGGAATAAGTTAAGTTAATGCAACACAAATATAACATGAGAACAAAGTTTCACCATTTTGTTGGGGATTTACTCCCTAAACTTTCTGAATATATTTTTAAGGCAAAGCTAAAAATCACCAGCTGAGCACCTCAACTGTTGAGCATCAGTCAGAAGTAGGCCAAGTCCCACACCCATAAAAAAAATAAAGTTCAATAAGAATACACAAACTGAATAATTCATGTGCAAGAGAGAATAGTGGCGTCTAGGATATTTCAAAGACAAAAAGCTTTTCCTCAATGACAGAGGAAGCCAAGCCGACAGCGGTGGGTGTCTAATCAGGCTTTCCTTTCATTCTGCCACCTGTGGTAACAAGAATGCCGCCATTTGCACATTACCTCCTTGTTAGGCGTATTTGCGACTGCTGCAGAAAATGTCACCTCATTCTGTCTCATTGGAATCCAAAGGATGCTCTATTTCATCATTGCTAAAAAATAAATTGCATCAACAATGTGACACAGCTCTTTTCGCCTGGACCTTAAAATGGACGGAGAGACGCATCACTTGGGAGCGACCAGCACCAACTGTCTACAACCGCATTGCTGAACCAAATGTGCTTGAGGCGTTTTAAAAATGTTTACATGAGTGGAAAACTTTTCTAATTTTACCTTTGCGCTGGTTTGTACCGGCTTTTTCAGAGGTGCTATTTAAAGATGCAGAATTCAACGATCACCTTAAGTCTCAGGTTCCATAAATCACCTTGAGCTTGCTGTCTTAATCTTTCTGCATAGACTCCTCCCAGAATGGGCACAAATACAGTTCATTTTGCACGTTTGGCAGACATAATTATGGATGTTTTTGCATGCGCACACACACCAGACCAAACAATTCTGATATTTACTAGCTTGCAATCTTCCTTGGTAAACGTATGCTAGTGTCTGAAGTGACTTTCTTTTCGTCCCCTGTCAAGATTCTAATAGCAAGGTTGAGGGCCACAACGGGAGCAAGTATTAAGCAAAATAATAAGAAAAGGCAGCAATGTTTCCTTTCTGCTCAATTGTTTGTGTGTTGGGTGGAGGCCGCATGGATGTCAAATAAGAGAAGAAGCTCCATTCTGCATTCTGTATCATCCGAAGCCTTCTGTTGCTTGCAATAGCTGCTCCTTGAGAACACTCCATCTGCCTTGTCTTTCCTATTTTAAGCCAACTCCAAGCTGTTGATTTCGTAACATGTTGTAAAACGTTTCAATCAAGTTTGCGTGGTGAGGGGCCAAGGTTAATTTTGTGTTGCTGGGACAGTATGGTATAACTCCATTTTAATTCTCCTTGACCTTAGGTCAGACTATGACATTGTTATCAACTGCTTGAGATAACAAGACGAGAAAATGTTGGCTTGTGGCTCTAGAATTGATGATGGATTTTTCTGTTATGATACAATCTCTACATTCCCTATGTGGAGCATCCGTAGGATTGATTTAGGTAATTTCAGATTAATTATCAACAGTTTAGATTTGTGTCCCCGTTTCTAATTTTAATATATAACCATTCGAAGCTTACCACCTTACCATTATTTTTATGGCCAACAAGCTGTAAACATTATTTCCATTGCGACAGAACTACAGCATGCTGAACAATCTCTGCAGACGCTCAAACAGAGCACCATCGCAATTCCAACTTGCACACACACACACACACGCAAGATTTTAACGGGAAGGAGATCAAGGAGCAGAACAATGCATTGTGTCATATCCATGTGCTAGAATGTGATCTTTGCATTTGTTGACATCAGGGGATCAGAAAGAAGGCAGCCAGCGGGAAAGAAAAACTGCATCATTGAGTGAGAGATTGAAAAGTGAACTAGTTGCATGTAAAATAAAAGAACAGCAGAAAAAAAAAGTACTTGCATCGACAGTATTCTCCTACGTGCATGAAAAAGACACGACATGGAAACCAGTCTGATGGCAACATGTTTTATCAGCTAATGGATAAAGGCTAAAATGAATTTCAATGATGGTGACCACGCACGAATAGTTTTGCCGTTCTCTGAGGTGAAATGATGTTTGATTGTGCATCACCTTAAAAAGGTTACGACTACTAAGCAGCCAGTGATGCTTTAAGCGTGCGTCTTAATAATATGCACAGCTGAGCGGAGGGCTTTGTGGGAAAGCTGACCCAGGGGAATGCTTTTGCGCTTTTTTTTATGTAAGGCCCCATATGCTGCCTCTCGCACCAGCTTTCACTGACAAATATTTCATCCTAGGATTAGCGCACAGTACGACAACATTCACTTTTCAGACTGAGTTGATGATGATGATAATATCATCATTATGATCAAAATTATTATTATTATTGAACCGTTTTGTCCTCATTGGTTTGGTGCATGTGGAAAATATTTCTGACCACTCAAAAGTAGCCTTTCAGCCCTTTTGCACCACGGGTGATTGTATTACGGACACTTTTTTGCAATAATGTAGTGTAGATATAAGTTATCTCCGCAGTTGCTGACAATCCAAAGCTTGCTGTTCCTACCAGACATGATGTGATCTTGGACTTTCTCAAAAGAAGCATTTTTTATTTATTTTTTCAAGGCATTAGAAATTCACATTAATTCATACTGGGAAAGGATTACTTACTTTTCTGATGTTTGAATCACAAATCTGAAAATGTATCATTTTCAACATTGTCACTGCTTTTTAGACTTCCAATTGAGTTCATGATACAGGGTCACTTTTTTTTTTTTTTTTAATACGAGCTACACATATATGAACCTTGGCTAAGGTATGAAGAGCATGACCACATCCAGGGAAGAAACCGCCGTCACACAAAGCATCGATCCAGCAGCTGCTCATTTTAGCTTCAGATAGCATTCTATCTGTCAAATTGTGATTTTTTTTTTCCTCTCCCAATTTTACCCAACATTCTGGTTCAGTGCAATTTTTATACTACCTTGGATAGAATAGAATATAGAATAGATCTTTATTTGTCATTGTCACATGTACAACAAAATTTAAAAAGTGCCAGCCGATCTGCGCATGAGATAAAAAATAAATAGAATAAATAGAAGAAAAAACAAAAAACAATTTGGATTGTTTTTAACCCAGCATTTGTGTAAGTATAGCTACGTATTTGGCTATTTGGGTAATGGGCACATCGTATTTGGATATTGCCAGTTTATATAGTTACATCTGTTCTAGAACACAGTTAGGATCAAAGATTTTTGTTGCTCCTAATGTTTCTCATGGAAACAGATGCTTGCCCCACATTTGATTAGGAATCACGCTCCTATTCAACGATTTTTTTGGTCATGTTTTTCCTGCTAGCACAGCTCTGTGGGGTGCCTTTGATACACCAGGTGTTAAACTCATTTGCTTTTGTTGCGGTTTGGCACTATATCAGTTAAGATGGATGTCATTATATTCATGTAGAAGTGTAACTCTGCAGATATGTGTAATTGGCCTTCTCAAGTTGCATTGCAGTACAGAAGGTGGGCCTGAAAAAGAGTGCGTAGCAAAAGTGTGGCTATAGCAACAACACCTAGAGCCTGCCAGGTGAGTCATCCTCTCAAAATGATGTAGGCTGAGTTGAGGTGTCTGCCTGATGAGCTGTACGTTGTTATCGCCAGGGAGATGACTCGTTGGAGCTTCTCAAGTCTCAGTTTGATATTTGTTAGTGTGAGTAGTTCTCCTTGAGATGCGGCACAAAGAAGAGGGAGGGTGCTTGAAAGGTCTTAACCTGCCAAGAGTTAGTCATTGGATAAAATAAAACCGTTTGAAGTTAGTCTAACGAGACTGGATAGCCAAAATAATTTTGAATGGAAGAGGAATTACTTATCCCGTAAATATAAGTAAATATAAATTAAATATCGTTAATAAGGAAACTCCATTGAATTTCTTAAAGATAGAGGTATAATGCAAAACACAATTGATTAATGCTGATATTGGCAACATTTTTAAAATTATTTTAGAAACAACAGCAACGTCACAGTTTAAATAGGGTTTAGCTGAGTGACAAAGAATCTTGTTGTAACAACCAATTGTGATCTATTGGAGTTTAACGTATTGGCCATAATCTTTGCAAAACGGATGAAGAAATCCCCAGGTCATCGGAATCAAAACTAATGATTCAAGCAAGACGTTGTTTTATTGTACTCCACAAGAGAGAGACCACAGGGAGTTGTGGCCACAATAGCAAATCTCATTAACCACCAGATTCAACTGCAAAGAAATTCAAGCAACTGAGCTCCAAAAGACGCTAAATATTCCCAAACGGGATTAACAGGGGCCTGAAGGCTGCGGCTTTCACTAGTAGTGGCAGAATCTTTGACGTTTTCTGTCCTATTTATGGACGCGGTATTTATACCTCAGATCAAAACAAAGTATTCCACGAACAGCATATCTTGCGTTCTTGACACTCCTGTTCATATTCCCCCATCTTCAAGTGTTCACACTATATGTTCCCAGGAGATGTGGCTGGATGTAAATGCCGGCCATCATCGTTTGTGTAACCGAGAGCACCAGTGGATGATGTCAATCACAGCGCTTGTGTAAACCGCAGGGAATATAATTTTGCAATGTTTCTGCCGTGTCAGACCACATCTGTCAGAAAGCAGGCGGAAGCAATAGAACACGGCTACTGAAGTATGGGAATCATTTTCAATTACTGCCGTGGATTGAAGCCAAGCAGTGTGACCAGGTGGCGACTGTGATAAACTGAATGTCATGATGACAGCGCACAACCATGATAGCGCCCGGTGGTTGACCAAATATATTGTCAGCAATGGGGGGGAGCATAAACTTCATGTAGAGACACTCAAAAGCATGAATGAGGCTCACAAACCGATGCCTTCTATCTGGCTGTCCTTTCAACAATCGAGTCATGGGGAAGGTATCTACTCATTTAAACGTATTTGTGTTTTTGATAAAGTTGCAATATCTAGATCCACTGTATATCAAAAACAGTGCACGCAGCAAGCCTGAATCTTAAAATCGTCAGACCAAACAGTCGCGAATGCATTATTTTAAAGAGGATCGTTGCAGCTTTGTGTGGCTAAGCCATCCTTTATACTATATTGACATTGCCAGCTGTGAAAAGGCCACTTGTTGCAGGCTGTGGGCCAAACCGCATACTCTTGGGAAGGCCTGGTAGTGCTGTTACTCTAAGATGACATTGGAGCTGCTGCTGCTGCTGCTATCGGAGTTATTGCCGTTTTTCAGACAGCTCAGTTACCACGGGGAGGTCTAAAACTTGAGGTTCGGCTTGCAATAATTGCATCAAGTCTTTGTCACATTGACGTCACCAAAGTCGTTTGCAGGTAATAATGGAGGCTTCCATTTCTTTCTCCTGATTACACCTTTTTTGTTTTGTCAGAAGTCTATTTTAGGTCATTATTTTGCGGCATCATGCAGGATCGAGTTGTATCTTCTTTGATTTTCTTTATGAATATATGAATTCATTTTGCTGCAACCATCATGTGTCATATCATCAGTGAAGATTATTGAGCCTGTCCCAGAAGAATTCATGCAAGCCATCACCGCTATTGTGTTTCACTGATGAGCTTGTACTTTTATGTTTGGGGGGCTTTTACCAAACTATAGCTATTCTGTCACTTTCAAAAGTTGAGTTCAAACAAATCTTCTTAATTGCGATCTGAACATAAATAAAAGACAAGAAATACGAGACCAACATTTGAGTTTTTGACATCAAAATGCTTTCAGTCTTCAACATTCTTGAAAAAGCAAACTCAGGAACTCAAAGTAGTGACTTGTGCAAAAAAAAAAAAAAAAAAAAATGGGGAGGAAAGCCTTCTATCTGTTCAAAAGATGACTGATCCAAGACGTTTGATGCTGGAGTTAAAGGTCTTATGAGTCCATGTTCATGTCTGGGCTCTACTGTTTAAAATATTCATTTGATTTTCCTCTTTGCTATTGAGTAAGTCCGGGCAGACTTTGCAGTCAGTGAATTGAGTTTGGGGGGTTATGAAGGAATATTTTTGTCTAATATATTCAATCAATTTACATTTCTGTTTAAGTACAAGAAGATTGGAAAAAATACAATTTTATAATAGAGCTCTGGAGAGATGGTCAAAATAAGACTTGTGCAGTTTCTCACTAGAATGAAGTCATGGTATACGGATTCTCTTCATTCTAGGCTGCAGGTTAAAAAAGACAATGCGGTTTCTCCGATTGACAGCGAAAACAACTAAAACAGCAGCAACAGCAAGACTGCTCTTCTGCTAACCGCTGCGTGTCCGAGGGCAACACATGAGCTGAAGCAGCTTGTGATTGATGCCTCATATCTGTGCTCCCCCTATCCGCTCTTGGCACCATCGCACTGAATGTGGTGTGAAATAAACGCTGCCTCAGATTTACGATTTTCTCATGCCATTCTGAAAAATGATCAAGAGCCAAGTCGAGGTTTGTAGATGAATGAGATGGAAGAGAGAGAGAGGCAAAAAAGGGAAAACTAATTTAAGTCCGCAAGGATGAATGTTGGTTGAAGCTTGCATTGTAGGCAGTTTACAGTCAAATTGACCTGAATGAGAAAAATAATGGAGAAAAATGGAAAACTGACTTAAAGGATTGGCAGCTGAAAAAAAAACTGCCGTTTGTCTCTACACTACCACATTTGAATAATACATTAAAATCTGCCTACAAGCCTTTCTACCCAAGTAAGGTTAGTTACCGTAATTTCTGGAAGACCAGGCCACACCCAAATATAAGATGCACCAGCTAAAATTAGGGCAGAAGGCTGTTTTGTTCATACGTAAGCCGCACTGGACTATAAGCCGCAGGTGTTTTAATGTTTAATTTCCATATATAAGCACATATGCACAACTCATACAATATCATACAAATCATGGAAAGCCACACTGGACTATAAACCACAGTGTCAAAGTTTACGCAAAAAGTAGTGGCTTATAGTCTGGAAATTACGGTGGTATGTTTTCATTTTTCTGTTCAATTCTTTTGCAAACCTCTGATGTGGTTAGAAGACATTTTGTCTATTTTTACTCCGTATCTAGCCTAGACTGAACCAGACAAAATGTCATGCCTGTAAAAAGGTAATTCTTTAAACAAAACGTTATCCTGCATCACCCTTGACTCGGGAATCTTGACGATAAGAGCATGTCCAGCATGATGCATGAAAGGGCATCAGCAACTGTTGCTCTTTTTCTTTTTCAACTCGGAGGCCATCTGTGCCAGGTAACGCTCCTGTTGGTGTCATCTTTGTGCGGATAGCTCAAAACCATCACTCTGCTGGCAGACAGCCTTTCCTTGCAATTAGTTTCCCTGAGAGGTTTTTACTTTCAACCGTGCAGGAGCTCTCAGTCCATATACTTGTCACAGAGCCTTTGCTTGCGCCCATTCATCTGCTGGCCATCGCTCACAGCCATGAATTCCACTGTCCCCAGACGGAGGATCGTTGCATTAATGGGATTAAGCTCAAATGAAGAAACAAGAAATAAAAAGAAACACAAGAGGATTCTGGGGAAAGATAAGAGTGGAAAGACTGACAGATATTCCTGAGTGTGGACGACACTGTCTCTGTTGGCTCTAAATCAACGATAAAAGAAACCGTTTTGGTGAATGAAATGGTACACTTTGATTGATTAAACCAAGACAAATGGGATAAGGTTGGAAAATGAAGGACGAGTAAAGAGAAAACCTTGGCAGACAAAAGTCTCTTTGGCGGGAGGATTTTTTGTTTTTAAAGTTGTGGACATCAAAATTTATATTACCTGTGACGCTGACCTAAATACCTCAAGCATCATGTATTGAGATTGTTGAGATTTTATTTTAGATTTTATTTTCAATTGAGATTTATTATATTTACATGTTGTTCTTATTTTAGTATGTGTGTGATTGTGACTGTATGGGTTTATTTAGCACATCAAAGAAAAATGTATGTTTCTTTTAACAGACAATAAAGCTTTTTGAATTTGTTTTGGAATATATTCAAAATATCAGTTGGAATCTATAAATGGCACATCTGATATGCTTTGTCAACATAATGAGCGTTTATGTCACCAAGGCTAATTTGGACAAAATCCTTGGGGAAAAAAACGCAAGCAACGATGGGTGGAATGCAAGTGAGACACAAGACGTACCACATTTTGAAAGCGCTTAAGAACATTTGCCAACTTGGTAGATGTATGATGAACATCAACTCGATTTACACGGATTTCCTCAGGGAATTGGGGACATGCTCAGTGGGAAAAAAAAAAAAATGCGTTGGTACCAAACCTAGTTTCACATCCAGTTTTTCTGAACTTTCTCTATTGAGGCACACTCCAACCTTTATCCTTTTTCTGCCGGCTGCCCGACTTTCAAAAACCCATCAAACGCTCTTTCTGGTGACTCAGACAAGTTGTCCAATGAGCAAGCAGCACATACTGCACTGTGATGAAAACGCTATGAAGAGTGGCCATCTGTCCTGTTGGAATGAAACTGTATAGATCTAGAAAAAAAAATCTCACATGTGCTTTCATATGCAATCATTCCTATCACATACACAAATCACATCTTTAGTTCATGTGACTTTGGTTGCCTGGATTGTATTTGTGACAGAGGTCACATAAATAGTGCCCCAAAATGCATCAAGGGAATCTCTGTAATAGAATGGTCCTGATGTCTACACCTTACATTCGCATCAAACATCAACAACCATCCTTGTCAACAAGGAGCAAAAGATGAGAGAGCTATTTTTCATAGCCTATGAGACCAAAACAACTGTGAACAAGAGATTGGCCTGCCCAAAACTGGGGCAGAACATCCCGGTTGGGCCCTCACCTTTTAAGATTCAAGAAGCTTTTAGCTTCAGGCATGAGAACGCACACTCCTGATTTCGGCCAAATCAGTGAGACAAATTCAGTAAAACATAAATAAATAACAAAAGCCTCTCATGGTGCCAGTACAGACCTTAATGTGCTTTTGGAACATCCGGGCTTGGAAGCAGTTAACGCAGCATGTAAAACGCATCCATATTTATTGTTTTCTTGCCTCAGTGCTGGCACCTCTAGCCTGTTAACTTAAACAGCATGCTAAGTAAAGTGCTGATGAATAGCAGTAATTACCTCACATCATTAATCACACCTCCTTTTCTGCACTGATGGAACCCAACAGTCTGATTTGGACTCAATAAACAGCAAAGCGAGATGACCCAGCTGTGGGGGCAGTGCAATACGAGTCAGCCAAGTAGGACTTTTCCAAAAGGAGCATTCTGTTATGGTGTACAAATAGCATGAGCATCGTGACACATTTGGTCCGACACTTCAGTGCTTTGACACTTCTGTCACAGTGGAGGTGTTTGTGTTCTGCCTGAACAACTAGGCTAGGCGATGCATCTTTTTATTTTGTATGTAGAGTCTGTGCAGTGGTCGCAAATAAGAAGGGTGACAAAAGGTGGTGGGAGGCTTTGTTTTTTCTTTTTATAACATGAGAAACATTGTTATATGGATGCATGTAGTTTGGTGGATCTAATTGCAGATTTTAAACTATCAGATTTGAACAAAAGGTATTTGCAAAGGGATCAGCGCTGCTTGGCAATCAACATGAACTTATAAAGAAGCAAAGAGGAGACAAAACAAAGGGCCAGAGGAGGAGAATGTGAGCAGCATAAAAACATTTCATCATAACAACTGTAACACTGGTAATAATACTGTGTATAATTAAGAATACAAATACATATTTTAGTCACAATGATAAATGTAACTATATTGTAGGCCGGGGAGCCAGGGACACATTTAGTTTGAAAAAAACTATACAGAACGATTAGGGGATGCGATGCTACAAGAAATTAATTCGTGACAATCTATTTTTTGGCTACAGCAAAGTCAGTTTATTTATTGAGAAAATATTCTGCAATTATGCACATCGATAGATACAATGTTTTCTCATGGAGAAAGGAGCAGAGCAAAGAACAAGACACCAGAGTGCTTGTTCTTGGACAAAAAGGAAAGGTTGACCTTTTTCAAAGCCATGATCAGCTTGGATGTGACGATGGGCTGAAGGTCACAATGCAGATTTCTATTTTCTTTCACGGAGAACTGTTGCACGATAATTATGGCAAACAAGCTGATTGTTATGGAAAGATGTCGAATATGAGGTTTGTGAATTTTCCACATTCGTCCTTGGTCAAATCATTTTGGAATAGTGCTAGATTTATGTATATTGTTATTGGTCATAATAACCAAGATTTACACTCTCAGAAATGCAGAGCTTGTGTTTTTTAATTCATTGCCCCCAAATCTTAATCGCTAATAGATGACACACCGTAAAAAACGTGAATCGTGTAGTCGGCATTCTTTACTTTAGCTAACTTGGCTGCTAAACTCTAGCTCACACCATTTTCTTCTTTTGTTTGATTATTGTGTAATAAAAGTCAAACGTTTGCTGTGAGGATAAAAACAATGAACATAATGGGAAATGGGCAGCATTTGATCACCCGTTGACCACTTTTCTAAGAACTGAAAATAAAACAGTTGGATTTGAAGGGAGCTACTTGATCAAATAGTGGCTCCAGGAGAATCAGCGGTTTGCCCTGGAATGACTTAGTGACGCTAGATGCTATTGAGGTTTCTAATTCTGAAATGTTTCAACGCAACAGAAAAGCACAGCGGTTGGCAAAAAATAATATTCCTAATATGCCTTTCCTCAGCTCATGTAACCACACGCAAAACACTCATGTACTCAAACGGTGCCAAAGAGAACTCGTCAACTTCGGAGTGGCATTTAAGAAGGCTCACTTCTCCACAAAGCCACATTTCCAAGCCGCAAATTCAGCAAAGGCACTTCCTTTCCTCAGAACTTTAAACCTCACCCCTCTACTTGTGATTTCAATGACGACGGAATATTTAATATGGCCGTCACAGTCTCCTCGCTGTGGAAGTCCCATGAATGGTTTACATGTCGAGGTTACTGGCAATGGGAATGGAAATTCCGGCAACATTCCATTGGTAGAGATAGGAGAGACAAAGTATGACTAGCTATTAGCAAATAATATGTCTTAGTAAGTAAAAATGTTGGATTTACAATTTGAGCTTGTGAGTGTTTAAAAGAATTGGGAATGCAGAAGTCTGAGGTAAAATCCCCCGCAGTTTGACAACTCAATTGATGGATGAATAACAGTCAGAATAATGGTTAGATTTACGCTGTGTACAACGTTAGCGCTGTTCAGGACATGCTAAAACAATGCACAAATAAGGCCAAGTTGTCAGTGAGGCTGTAGATCAGGAAGACCTTGGCTCACAAATAATGACGCATTCCTTTAGGCAGTAAAAACTGAAAACATTTTAGAATGATTTCCAGTTGTTGTTTTCCTGTGAAGCCGTCATAAGTCATTCTAAAATTAATCTATGCACTACGTGGTTAGCATCTCTAAACCCAAATGTGGTGAGTCAGGTCCATTTTAAATCAAATTATTTCACAGGGCAACTGGTACCCTTTGTTGTTGCCTATTTTACGAGTGTAGATCTGCTAAATACCGCCACCGCATTCTTGATGCTTCCCAACAGGGAGACACACACGCCCACACACACACAGACAAACACACACACACACAATACAGCAAGCCAACCGAGCGATGCTATTGTCGCCTCTTCTCATGCATGCTGCAGAATGTCTGTGTCACAATGTCCCTTGGGTACCCTCATTTGGCATCACGTGAACATTTATGAATGCTGCCGAGCGGACGCGTTCCACTAAGATTGCCCAGTCTTTATCCAAACAGAGGCGCCAGGGCCGAAAATAAGAGGACAAACAAATTAATGAGCTTATGAGTAGTATTTGGTAAACAATCATTCATTATCTACTCTGATGAGGTTGCAAAGGGTTTTCAGTGGTGTCAGAAGATGTTCTCTCCGATCAGGGATTGTTCTGGGTATACATAAAAAAAACAAAAACGTGAGATCGATGAAAGGCATTGTTGAAAATACGTAGATTTAATGAACATTTTCAGAGACCGTCAAGCTAAACCAAATCTGGTTTCAGCCAAACAATGGAACATTTCATTCTCACCACTACAAAGAAGAGATTCCCCCAAAGAAATTCTAATCTGGTTTACTTTCAACTTCAATTCCTACAGTGGCCTAACCCTGTGCAAAGATATGATTCGTTATCGTACTTCTGACAACGGGTGTCATGGAGATCAACACAAGGGTGTGAGGTCCTTTAAAAATAGTCTTGCTGACGATATGGGCAAACTGAGAGGTGGTCAAGGAGCTTTGTTGCACTGTTCCTTGACTGGTTCAGAGGTGGGTGTAGCTGACTAAGACTAACATCGTCTATTCGTCCCACTGCCAACAAGCAGACACAAGCAGAAGGCAGGAAAAACGGATTCAAAAAGGGCCTACAATGAAAAGAGGAAACACCACAGTAGGAAGGGTCTTCACAAAAACAAATCAAATTCTGAGTATGTGCTTGGGGTAAAATCAACCATGGCGAAATGTGCTTCAGAAACAGTGATGTGTTGTTAAGGAGTAGATAAGACATGAAAAGGTCTCATTTCATTCAAGTCAGCACCTCCAGACTCCTCCTTTGTAAGATATGCCGAAACCAACGGGATACACTTGAAGCTATGAGGAGTCAGGACAGATGAAAGATGGAGCTCGGGTATTGCAGCACGTTCTGCTTACATGATTACTCATCGTTACACAAGCAAGGTCACCGGATAAGCTGCGTAGCAACCTCGAATTTACAGCCAAAAGCATTCCCACTATCGCATACATCATCTCCTCCCTTCTCCAGATTTGAAAATAAATGCAGATGTCCTCGCTCGTCAGCCCACCTCTGCAAGTGTAGTTTGCGCAACTGTACAAAGCACAAGATGTGCTCATCATTCACCCGCTCTGACACAAAATGACAGCAGAACTTAAAGTCCAAGAAGAATCTACCGAGTGGATGACTGGCCCAACCTGAGCTCATTTAATTGGTATGCAAAGACCACGCAGTGGTATGACACAGCATAGCTTCTCACGGAGGATCACTTGACTTTGTTTATGCTCTTTGAGAATGACCTTCGCTGAAAATGCCACAAGTGTCTGATGAGCCACTGTGCCAGAATGAGATAAGACACCAACAATGTTGCAATTAATGCTCCAGCTGGGGCTGATGCGAGCGGAATTTTTAGTCAATAAAAAGGGCAAGACTCGATAGCAATAGTCTGAAATGTCATACGTCAAATAAAGAGTCAATGCGGTTCAGGTCGCAGCAACAATCGTCGATCAATATCAACGAGGTGCGTTCCCTCTTCACTTCTCCACGTTTTGAAATAGTTTAAGCAGCACAGGGCAGCACAAAAATGTTACTTCTCTGGAGCATGTGGCGTTGCTGACTTAGATGGGAACAATAAAAAAAAAAAAAGGCTCAGCGCTTGTATGTCAACGCAACAAACCTCTTTGCCGCCTCTCATTCCTTCCCCAGGAGCCCGGTCGTTTATCCAAAGCCCCAGCTCCGCCCCGCTCACTAGAGAAGGGATGATATATTCTCCTGCTTACAACTTAAAACTTCATTTGTTTTCATGAGACACGTTACTTTCAATTCTTTTTTTATACATTTGCTGCTCTGATTTCCATTTTATGTCGTTTAGCCGCATTGGTAGTCTAAGAGTTAGATCTGCTCCTGCGCCTGTTATGTAAAGTGAGGGTGGTTAAGTTTGGGTGATAAACACCAGCTATAAGTGGCAAAGGAGGAGGCCTGTCACAACAACAACAAATAATGTTGCCACAAATGTGCAAAGAGTTAGTTTAGTTACTGTAATTTTTGGACTATAAGTTGCACCGGAGTATAAGTCGCACCAGCCATAAAATGCCCCAAAAAGTGAAAAAAAAACCCATATATATGTATATAAGTCGCTCCTGAGTATAAGTCTCCCCCCCACCCAAACTATGAAAAAAACGCGACCTATAGTCCAAAAATTACGGTAGTTCGAATGGATCGCAGTTGAGACGCAAAGTCAGAATGCTGAACGTAATTAACAAAGGCTGGCGCGTGAGAGTCATTGAAACCATTTCCACATGGGTGACAAAAAACATTGGCTGTATTTGGAAGCATACCATCCCTCATAAATGTTTGCTAGGCAACTATTTCATAATATTTACAGGATTGTATTACAAATGATCAATAACGAGGCCTTTGCGCCAACAGTTGGAAACAAAAGCTGGCAAAGTCGAAAAATGCGATAGTGTCTTACACAATTGGCACTTGGCAGCCGTATCATTATGACTTATGACTTCAGAAATTTCAATGGTCAGATAACATCTGATGACCTTTTTCACTAGATGTTTAAAACCCCCAACAGCTGCATTGATAAGTAAGAATACACTGTCTTATTTTATTTTTAAAAATAAACCACGGTGGTATGAATATTATCTGCTGAATCGGACTCATGACCATTTTCTATCTTTTACTATCATAAGCACTCGTCACCAAACATGGACAGAGAATCATCGGTGTGGAGAGCTGACAAGAAACTTAATTATTTCAACGTTTAATGCAGTGCTTCTCAATTATTTTCTGTTACGCCCCCCCCTAGCAAGAAGAAAACTATTCGCGCCCCCCCTCCCCACCGTGACTATCCTAACTTGTCTTGTAAATCGTAAAATGTTGCACTGTCGCAAACGTGACAGAAGTAACAATGGGAGCGCCACTGCCCCCTGCTGTAGTAAACGCGCAATTACACTTTATTCTAGTACTGCCAAAAAAAAAGCCTGTTCCCCAGGGTCACACGCGCCCCCCCAGGAATAGCACCGCGCCCCCCAAGGGGGGCGCGCCCCACTATTTGAGAAGCACTGGTTTAATGAATCCTCTGAATCATCATGTTTTCATTCTTTCCGAGTAATATTTCAGCAAAGACTTAACCATCATTCATGTCCAATTCACCTCTTGTGTGAGCGTCCTGGCGGCTTGATGACATCTTTTAGATTGAAGTGTCACAGCCAGGCTTCGTGAAGCGTGAACAAAAGCTATGTCAAATGTGTCTGCTTGTGGTCAAAAGGACAATGTCTCACAAGCGATTAATTAACAAGAATACAGCGTAATGAATTTGCTGTGGATTAGGCCAATTTCCGACAAAATGTCAGTAATCCCTGGGGTACGCGCTTTTTAAGCTGTTTGGAGGCTGCGGACACACAATCTGGTCAACATCATCTCCCATCTGTGGCTTTGCATCATTTAAATGCTGGAAGCCCCAACATGATACACAAATAGCCAACAAGAGTCGATGCATGTTTCCCATTCCCTGTGTTCCTTTGTACCATTTTTTCCCTCAACTTAACTTTATTTTTAGAGCACTTTAAAACAACCATTGCAGGCTACAAAGTGCTGCACAGGAGTAAAAATCAGTCACAGATAGTGAATATGATAAATTAATAACATACATGCAGCAGAGAGTGGAAACCATGAATGAAAACATTAAACTCTGATGCCTCCACAATGAATGGTCATCCTGTAGGTTATCTGCAGAAACGATCCGACTGATGAGGTCAGAGAAGATGCTCTCTGCTGTTAGCCCTCTCTCATCACCGGGTGCAGAGATAAGAAAGGGCAGTAGCATGGAATGATGGGTAATTGCTTCGTTTTAACTTTTCAATCCCTGACTCCTTCCTAGCTCCGTTTTCCTTCCTTCAATTATCCGTCATCGGCCTCAATCATCTCCTCTGCCTTTCTCTTACCTTTGTGTTGCAGCAACATCGGTTCAGACATTATTTAGCGTGCATTTCTCAGTAACATATTTATTTAGAATCATACCAGGCCAGGATTGTGTTAGAAATTTAGCCACATTTTATGGAGAGTTTTTTGCAGTATAGGTTGACACGAGGCATGTTGCCATCTATTGTTGTTTCTGACAGAGAACTGTGGCTGTTGCAATGGAATATAATCGTCACGACGGGCAAAAATGCATTTCACAGTAATTGTAAAGCTTGTTTATAGAAAATGTCAGGTACACTGGCGCTCCCTGTTGAGTTTGTTTCTTGTTGGATCCATCGGCGCGTTAAGTCGCTATTTAGGGATCTCATGGCAAACCACCTACGCGCCACAGCATGTGCCTGATTACAGTCGTGACAATAGATACTTTTGAAACGCAGAAGGCACTGTGGCTACCTAAGTGGAGTAGGAGGTGATGGAATAAAGGTGCGCGGGTGGTCTGGGCATGTGGGGAAAAAAAATTTGCAAAGTTGACAAAGCATGAGTGCACTGCTCCTGATTTCTTTCTAGAAGATTAAAAAAAAGTGTGGGCAAATGTAAAAAATAATATTATATATATAGTATATACGTAAATATATATTTTTTAAATTCATTTATTTATGTATTCCTTCATTCATAGAGTCCATTTATATCCTTGTTTACCCTTGTTTAAAAGTAGCTTAAATAATCAATCAAATGCATGTGGCTCTTTCATTAGCCAGCAGTGTATTTGCATTTTGCTGTTATCAAAGAGTGACTTGCAAATGAGATCCTGGTCATTAAAATACACTTGAAAAGCACCGAAAATCAATAGTGGCTTTGTTACATTCAGAATGAGCACGCAAAAAAAAAGAAAAGAAAATACACTTTCATATTTTTCCGAGTGGCTTGCAAATTTAACAATTGTTTCCATTGATAAATGACAATATTTTTCATCATTAATATTAGCTTTTTGTTCTTTCCATCACTACTGCACTTGGAAGTTTTGTATCTTAGCCTGACAAAGGTTGGAACACTTTATCCCTAGAGCAAGGACGTCTTTGGAGATGTTAAGTGGGTCCGTGGCTAAAAGAAAAAGTTGACAAAAGGCTGCCTTAAAGTACACTGTATTTAATGCTGACTCAGTAACACATGCTGAAACCGTGATCAAACACTTGGCTAAGAGAAGCACATAGTTTTGTCAAGTTGGATCGCACAGCTATGACAATGAATGGAACGCTACCACAGGACTTCTCATTGCCCTTCCCACTCATTGTTCCACTCTGTGCTCTACAGAACTTTAGAAGCCAATCCGTGCAGGGGTTTGACAGAGGACGCAGCCTGAGTAAATGCTCCAACAACCCTGAAAATTGATGTTACATAGAGAGATGATGCAACAAGCAGCTGGACCACAAAAGGTTGTTTTGCTATGAAGATACAATTTATTGACTTTTTGTCAAAATGTTTTTTAAGTGGCGATGTGGTGAAGATGAAAGTTATTATTAACTAAAATTGGTCAGAACATCACTGTGAATCATTTTCATGTTCACCAATAAAACAATGGCCCATTAAACAATATTAGAGAATATTTCTGGACTTATATCTGAAAACATTCACAGAAGAGTTTTGGTTTACATGAATGCTGCATATTTTTTAGGGGAGGAGGCTGTTGAATGGAATTGAAATTGAAACTCGCCAACGTCAGTAAATATTAACATTTGAGTAATATTGAAATGTTTGTATCAACTTCTTTACTCTAGAAAAGAGAGTTATTTATTTCTTGAAATATTCATTTTGAAGATATACTGGAAGCTTCCAACTGTATTTGTTGGTACTTTTACCAATTTGCAAGCTGCTTAACAAAAACACTTAAATGTATGTATATTAAGACAAGTTTTTAGGAATTTACTATTCAAATTTTGGGAGACATTTTTCCTTTGTACCACAAATAAATATCAGCTTCAAATATTCGTAATCAGCCTGCTTGGTTCAGTATTAACTCGGAACATATATGTCTTGCTCTATTTTCAACTTTAGGAGACTAATGAAGCCAGGTGGATTTATGACCATCTTGACAATTGATTTTCACTCACCACATTTGGATTACAGTTTACAGTCAGACTTTTGTTCTCTCAGTTAGAGAGAGAGAGTGAGAGAGAGAGAGAGAGAGAGAGAGAGAGAGAGCACATCTGGCAACTTGAAAACGCTGACTAGTCTGCAACAGTCATAAGGAGAGAATGCACTATGTAATTCTCTGAGCCTTCAGTGCCTGTGTACATCTTCGGTGAGCTTTACGAGAGGATCCGAGGTGCTGACAGACAGAAAGGGGAGAAGCAGATGGTGAGGGAGAAAACAAGACTCTGGATAAATCAAACCAGGTGACCTCCTCAGGGCCTGTGTTTGGCTGAAATTATCATTTAAAGAAAGAGTAGGTATGGTTTGTGTTATTGGTGTCATGTGACATTTAGTTTACGAGAGATTGTACATCATTCAAAAGCAATAAAGGTCTGGCTGTTAAGCTGTCACATCAAAAACTTTCAAATAAAATTCTCCAGGCACAAATAAATAATGTATAAAAGTTGGGAAAAAAAGGATAGGTACGGACGGACACAGCAGCTGAGGTCAGCAAAACTGGAATATTTCAAACCTTTGTATTTTTACCCTTTAGAAAGTCAGCAAGCGGGCAACATGAAGTGACGCAGCAATGAGGCAAGCACGACTAAAAAGGCCTTGAAAATTGGACTGACAGAGGTCTGCATGGAAGGAAAACAACATTTGGGAGGGACTATTGAGTTTTTGATTCCTTCTTGCAGCTGTCTCTTTTAACATCTACACATGAATGAAGAGCAAACAAAGCAGCAAAGAAAATCTGACCACACACACACACACACCTGTTATGGTGTGATAAAGCAAAAGTGCCGTCCATCTCTCTTTGTTGGCTGAAAGGCAGCAGGCAAATGAAGCGGTGAGATAAGAGAGCAAAACAGAGCGCAGAGAGCCTACACGCACCGTGAACGCTTGGCTTCACAAGGGGGGGCCCATCTTGAAACGGGCAGTGTGCTTGGAGGAGCGGGAAATCCCAAGTAATACACACAAGAGCATGTCTGCAGCCTTTCCTCACACACACACACTAATCCATAGTTCACTTAACAATGACTTGGCACTGTGCTCACTGAACTACAAAAAGTGTGACCATGTGCGTGTTCATAATACCTCAGCTGGGTTCCAGCAGTTGCAGCAAAAACACGCTCCCGTTGTTCCTCCGACCCCCAAGACGAGGCTCAACCAGGCACGCCGGCACCTGACTCAAGCTCAATCTGTCCCCTGACAACACGCACATACATTAATATAAATCCCTCAAGCAACCCCCCACCACCACCACCACCACATTGCAAGAACAATGGCTCCATTAGCACACCCCTCAATTCCTTCTCTAACTCCCGAGAGATATTTCTTGCTCTTGAGTAATGACTCTGCATGAATGCTAAGACTCCAGAGCATTATAAGTAGTATAAGCCTTCCTAAGGGGAGAAATTGTGCTCAGAGGTCAGTGAGATCATATTGGGCTGGGTAGAGACACTTTGTAGCAGACTTGCATTGTATTGTTCACAGCTGTTGACCTGTCAACAAACATTGGAGACCCTCCGCTTGATGCAAGTGCCATGTATCGCACCACAAAGAAAATCACGCGAGACCTGAGCCGAACCTGGAATAATAGCGCTCATCAATCCAATCAATATTGGTACAATTAGAATAAACTATTTGACATGCATGGAAATATAGACTCCTTTGTTGATATTGCACCCAATAATCTGGTACGCTTTATTTAATAAATAGAACACAGTTAAAAGCATCACTAGAGAATTGATCTTAATGAGTGTGCTGTGTATAAAATAGACTGCAAAGTGCGACGTTAATCAAAACATGATTGTTGTAACATTTTTGATGACCCATTATCTTCAATTGGCCGTAATTTAGTGATGGCATTGACGACTTCGTTTATGCCTTCTGACTAACACACACCGAGTGGCTCATTTCCTTCCAGATGGGGCGGAGGGCTTAGTTCAGACCGCCCCTCGTCTTAAGCCAAATCTTTTGCTCTTCCTCCTCAGCTCAGCGAAGAACGGCATCAGACATTCTCGTTGCAGAGCTTCCCTGCCTCTAGTATTATCTCACATTAATATGCAACTTTTCTGAAACCGCTCACCCAATGAGAAGAGAAAAATGAAGGGCCACACAGAACACAGTACGTAGAATCAGGTCCAGAAATATTTCGATTTTGTTTTTAACTATTTTGCTTTCAATCATGAGTTGGAAATAAATAATTGTGTTGAACTGAATATATCGTTCATATCAAGGTACAAACGAGAAACAAAGACATTTCATTAGCCACGCTGGAATTACAGTATAACTTCTTTTTTTTTAATCCAAAGTACCTCCTTCCATCTGCCAAATGCAAACCTAATACTCAAGGCAACTCATTATGTGACAGCAATTGAGCCACACCCGAGCAATTTGTCTTCCAAAACATTCCTCTTCTGTAATCTTTAATAAACAGTGTCATAGTTACAGTATTTATGTGTTCAAAAAGAAATCTACAAAACACCCTCCAAAAAATACATTAAGCTTAAAATATTCAAAATGTCCTGTCGGCCAAAACATCTAGCGCAAAAGCATAGCAGTGACAATCGTATCGGAACCACAAAGACTTATGGAAATTAGTACAAGCATGCAAAGTTGCAAACTGGATCAAAAATCAATATTTCACACAATAAAGAGAGAAAGATAGTCAAAGCTTTGCAGTTATCATCGACAAAATGCAAACTGACAACAATGGCTTGTATTCAGACATTCAAAATTATTCATATAATTAAGGAATGAAAACCAATTACCGTGAGAAGAAGGTGGCAGCCTATAAATATGTTCGTCGTCTATATAAATAGTTAGATTTATGATCACACATTGACAGGCACAACTTTACAAGTGAGTGATTCATGCATATGGCAAGTATAGATTTATCGTCGGGCAGCTCAGCTCAGTCGTTGCCGGAACGTATGCAAATGAGGAAACCAACAATCTGTGAAAGCGGTCAAAGCGATAGGAGGAGAAATCTGACAAATCCTCACATACACACAAAAGAAAATTATGAGTGAGGCATTAGGGTTGCTTCATTTGATCTGCTGCAGCCAGCTCGTCTTCACGATGCCGCAGTGCCGCATCGCTGGGGCTCTCTTGCAAGAGAACCCCTGTAGGGTGCGGGATCAAGGAATCAGCTAATTGGTCTCACTGCAGCGTCTTCCTCCTCGATTTTCCAACACGAGTGTGTGCACAATTTACACACACCCTGAGAGTGTCTCATCTTTTTTGTACCAAGCAGCCCTTTCCCCTTCAACTGCTCTTGCTGAGTACACCTGCAGATGAAAGTGCTCACGGCCTCTGTGTTATTTTAAACCCGACACAAGCCATGCTGGTCTTGAAAGTTTAAACGGCAGAAAGAAAATACCCATTGAACAGGTGTAAATCGATAGTGACTGGTAGCCGGGCACCACGGTGCCATATTTTCATCCATTATCCTGTCTGAGACAGCAGTGGGGTGCAAAAAGACACAGCTCTTTAAGTTAGCTGGAAGTAAACATCGTCTCTCGAGCTGGAAATACAATCCTGCCTAGAAACTCCCCCGAAACCAATAAACAAGTGTGGCGGGTTTTACGAGCATAGCGTAGAAAAACGGGCAGAGTCAGGTGAACCCGGTCCCTTTTACGGGATCGCTCACATCGATTCTTCTTCGTAAAATGGGTTTGATGGTGTTGATGTGCATGCCAGAAAGGACCCATTTTCTTTTCAAGCAGAAACAGAAGAGCGTGAAGCCTGCTCCACTTTACTCCTAATCACATCCAGAGATACATTAAGAGAGAGGAACACAAAGAAAAAATGATGGCTGCAGACGGGAAAAAAAAAAAAGTGACGCTTCTTTGGCACCTTGTCGCCTTATTTTACCCAGCAGCCAATTTTGACATTTGCAACTGAGCTGGATCATCCAATGAGTCTTAGCAGACCTTTAGGAAATCTTCAGCGTAAACATTGACTGCAAGTAAATGGATGGTTCTCTTGAAGTGTGGTCCAGGAATGTGACAAGAGAGCCTAAAATTCAACTTGTTCAAAACCAGGTCAACATGATATATGTTTTGAATCAATCCTATGATCACTGAATAAATGAAACCTTTTGTTTGCAAGAGATTGAAAATATAAAATGTAAATTTTATATTTATACATTCACTGCCTTCATGTGAGGATATTCATGGATGTCACACTTGACATGCATCTTACAAACAGGAAGTAGCACCACTCAAAATCCATTCACACACAAACAACAGTGCAAATCTCCGTCACGTTGTTTATTTTATCCCTGCAGTATGTCTCCAATCTTGGGAGCAATGAAATCCCTAAAAGGTTAGAAAATAATGATTCTCAAAGTGAGTCAGAGTTGGACTATGCAATTGGACCAGAGTTTCTGAGAACTACCCATATACAATGCAGATGAAAGCTGGAAAATTAAAGTGAAAACGTGTCAGTGTTGATTCGGAGCAAGCTTTGGGGTTTGCTTCATGCAGCATCAAGCCGAGACTGCGGCGCTGACTCGTTCGTGTCACGACTCCCGATGCTAGGCTCGCGCTGCTATTTGCTTGAGACAGAGCTGGTCATAAATTTTCATGCTGGTGCAACAGTGCTCGCTGCGGCATCGTGATAAAATGGACAATAAAGTGGGTTATACAAACAGATGGCTGGGACAAACAGGGCACTGAGGACCTGAAAAGCCTAAACAGTGCGCAATGCAATGTTTTCCAGTAATAAAGGGAAATTTCTTACAGCTACATACAAACTGCTTTGACACCCACACACACACACACACACACACACACACACACACATTTTGTTGAATGAACATAAAGATTTACAGTATAAATAAACAATCAGTAGCAGGGATGACTACAGAAAAAAAAACCTTTTCTTTTACATCATGTACTGTAAATAGCAATGTGATAAGTGGGATCAGCATGTGACTAAAGTCACAAAGAAATTTGTTTTTTTTTTGTTTGTTTTTTACATCATGTACTGTAAATAGCATTTTTAGCCCATATGAGCTTATTATTAAAACAGCTACAATTTTTTAGCTTCATCTTGAATCAAATTGAAGACAAAATTCCCCCATAGCAGGGTAATGAAAGAATCAATTGTAGCTGCGGAAATCCAATCGATGCCTAAAAATGTGCCCTTTCTTCGTAAATACTGATATTCCGGGCTTTGAAACTCGCAGCTACTCATTATCCAAAATGTCGTGCGTCATTAGGCTTTATGCCACTAAGTGAATGTACTAGAAACGAGTGATTTTGTAAGCAATACACCAGCAATATAACACATAAGCTCAATAGCTCTGGAACGTACCATTCGATTTTCAAAATTTTTGGTGCCTTGTACTCGGGTTATAATTACCTTTGTCATGCTGCTGCTAATTTGATAGAAGTATCTCTGAATGTACAGATTTTTTTTTTTTTAATGCCAGTGTGTTATGAGCAGAATATGTAATGCTGCAATTTAAGAAATTTTATAGCATTCATGAGGCCTATGGTCTTCTTTATAATGTCCTTCCTTTGGGAGATAGAATTTCTTTTTAACTAAAACCTTCAGGGATCAAACTTAAGTGATTTTACTTGAGACAAAACCTCTGGCAACACTACATCAATAACAGTATCCAGTATATTTACAAGGTCTGACTCACACCCAGATAAACAAATCAACATGGTCATTTAAAAAGTTGTTTTTTGTCATATATATATATTCATATATATATGAAAATAACCAGTGATTGATTTTTGTGTTGGAGTGTTTCTGGTTTCAGTGACAAGAAGAAAGAACATTGCAAGCTGCAAACTGGAAGTGCCTCAAAGGCAGAATGCCAGCAAGTCACTACAAAGGACAAACATTCATTCGTATGTGACTCAGAGCCGAAGTTAATAAGTCAGCGAATGCATCACTCGAAAGTCGTAGTAGTTTTTAAGTGGCAATAGTGTTGGTGTGCATGTGCGGTGATGATACCCAGTTGGTTTCATTCCTTATCTTGTTTTGACAAGAATTCAGGAGGGAAAGACACTTAATGATTGACAGGTCTCCTTTCCATTATTGCAGTTGCGAGAAGAAAAATCCTCCGCAAAGAATCCGACTGAAGCTAGCATATAAAACCGATAATACTAATATATTAAAACCAGACAATCCGAAGTGTCCGTGTTAGGACTGTTGCCAGTTTGAACACATTATTGAAGCTAAGCAATTTGCTTAGCCTCGAGTGGGCATTTTAGCCAGCCATGTCAAACGATGTCAAAGACATCTCAACTGGTGCCCAGTTTTTCATTTTACTTCATCACATTACATTCGGAAAGGTTAACATTATGCTTTGCGCCTAATAATTAAGCATCATAAATTGCGAAATGCAGACACTAAAGTGAAACCGGTTGTTGAAACCAGATAAAAGCATAGACTGGAAAACTTTTTACAACCTCAACTGCGAATCAAGCAGCAACTGGGAGATATTATTTACTGCAGCAAAACAGTGTCGTCATAATCGTGACAGCAACACACACACAAAAGACAAACGTGTGTGAGATAATAGCAGCCGAGGGACTGACGACGTAGCAGTTTCCAAGCTTCACAGCATGCGGATCTTTTAAGCTTGGCTCTTATATGGTCCGCCTTGTGCTTGACAGCTGTGAGAGGTCATGGAGGTCAACAAAATGTGTGTGTTGGTCACTTTGGTGCTTGTAAACAGACGAACCCGTCCCAGTCCAGCTCTGCTAAGGCAGTAAAGAGGAAGTCAGATAGCATGAAACTCACAATAGCGGTTTCTAAACCAGACCATGTTGCGGGCACTTTTAGATTCTGTTGTGACAAAGCACTCAAATCAACGAAATCGATATTTTTTAGGACTCTTGCTTCACGTGGGTGTAATGTAGTGATGATTAGGTATTGATCTCGAGGAATATTTTTTGATCATGTGGGATGATTAATGTTATGTTTTTCAGTCACTGGGCTTTGAAGCAATGGAGTTCAATACTTTTAACATCCCTGAATGGGATACAGAATAAAATCAATAGGGACTGTAATGGTAGAGCTTCTATTTAGCTGTAGATTGCAGTTGCATGTCAGACATTGGAAAGCAAGAAAATAATGACGCTGGTATGTATATCTGTTGACAGCAAGATTTTCTCACCTGGACTAAAAAATGATTAGAAGCAATGATCTACATTTACAATTCATATATATTGTCCATGACAATAAATTAATGTATTACAATAGTCTATTCTCTTCCATTTTGTTTTTCACATTTAGTAGCTGCTATGTGTATGTTGGATTATTTATTTATCATCTTTTAATTTTTAGGTCCAATCAGATTTCCGCCTTAATTTGTTGGCATGTCAATCTACTCTGCCCGTCACCATCAGAAAGCAATTTAAGCACATACTGTATTAGCAATGATCTTCAATTAATCTAGTTTTGAAATTGATCCCAAATGACAAGTTAGGTGCACCACAGCCTTTGCAGTTTATCCCCCATTCATGGATTAAAAACGTTTAGCCAGCAAATCACATCTGTAGGGATCTGCATATATCAATAAATGTAATAATAGACATTACTGAAATGCACATAGCAAATAGTGTAAGATGTAAAGATACTTTCAATTCCAAAATGCCTTTTTTTCTTTTCAGTTTCCTTCTGCAAAAATTCAAAACAGCCAACAGTGTGCCTCTTTGCCACCTGTTCAACCACATTCCTCTAAAGTTGCTTCCTTTTACAACCACATTGAAATTACTTTTCCCACCGTATTCATCATGTTAAATAGGAATTTAAAGTATGTCCTCGTTTAGAATTAAAATTGTACAATTTGGGATAACTTAGTTATACATACATTTTTATATACATATATTTTTTTTAAATGACTGTCTACTCCCTTAAGCTAAAGAAAACAACTTTGTTCATAAGCCAAGATTTTGTAAATAGTAAATCATTTCAATTGTTGGCTCAGAACTTAATGACAATAGGTTGTTGGTAACAACACACTGTTGGCATTGTGTAAACCAGTCTCACAATTCAAAATAACTGCATTCCACACATAGCTCTCAAACTCAGATGAATGCTCAGTCAGCCACGCAGCCCACTGTGACAGTTGAGTCATTTGTAAAAGCCCCGCAACTTAACGCAAGCAATATTTTCAACGAAGTCAACAGTACAAAGATCCTCCACTGGTTGTAACACAGTGACATCACCAGTAGCACGTCCTTCCGCATTCTTCAACCGTGACTAATAAACATGTGACCTCCTGTGTCAATTTACTCAAAGTTCTCTGGAGCTAGCCGGAGGGCTGCTTGGCTGGCGCCAAAACCTGTGGGTAATGACACTATGTGTGTATCTACTTTGAAAATAAATTCCGCACAAGCCTCACACCCACTAAAGAGCAGCAATAACCAATGAAGGGCAGGAAGCTTCTCAAATTGGTTGATTAACACCAAATGACACAAAGCGCTCAAGAGCTGAATGACAATTTAGTTGCCGACCCAGACGAGCTCATTTTCACTCTTCCCGAATGAGACATATAAATCATGTGCGAGTCAAATACACAAGTTACATGAAAAGGATCAGATGCTATGGCGGATAGGGATGAGATTGGTGCTGATGATCAATCACCTTCGAGTACGACTTGGAAGCAAAAACAAAATTGGCCATACGTTCATGAATTCTAATGGGGCCACTCAGGAACCTCAATTCCAACAAGCATGAATATATGCTTTGCATTCCTAATTATGCGGAGCTGGTTTTGTAGCTTGGGTTGGCTGAGTGATCAAAAATGTTTGTTGCAGCCTTTATATTCTTTCAACAAATCATCATAGCATGAATGTTTTTTTACAGTATTTGTCATATAGCAAACATGGCCTTTTCCATATGTTATTATTGTGGAGTCACTGAACCAAAATTGAGTTGACTCTGATCATAGCACCAGTGAAATGACAGCCAAGCATATAGCTCAGGAATGTGCTACCAATAGATATCAGAGCCGCTACTTCAGTAGAAATATTCAAGACGTAAGCTCTCGGCTTTAGTTAAACCTTGCTGTTTCCATCAACACAATGCCTATACAATTAATATTACCAACTCATTGAGTGGGGTTTATAATGAATAGACGGAGTTCCGTCACGCCTACTTTACAGGGCGATTGATGAGACGCAGACTGCAATGCTGGAAATTAGTGTACAGCAATTAGGTATGACATGCAATTCATTGAAATGTTGTCATTTTATCTTCTATCCATCTTAAAAATGTTCCCACAAGGGCCGGAGCTAGGGGGTGGCCACTTATTGAGCCCCATGTCTAGAAGTGGGTGAGAGGCACACCCCCATGCAGCAAGTCTTTACAAAAATTAAAATACATCAAATAGTGTAGGTAATCCATTAACGTGGCGCAAGCAGCAGACTCGTCTCAAAACACAAACATCTTTTTGTCCCTATGTGTGACGCTTTTAAAAAGAAAATCACGGAAACACTCCAGGCTTTCAGGGACAATTAGATTGAGACGAGTGAATGCTGTTACAAGAAATGTTGATTGATGATTAATGGCAGCATAATCGCCCCCCAGTTCTGAGATTAGTAATGATCTCCGTCATCTCGTACGTGATTCTCCTAGCTCTGCAATCCTCGGTGTGCATCACTTCCCTCAATATAGGAATATCTAACACGGGAATCCTACCGCAGCAGCAATGCCGTTTTGCTTATTGTCTCTGCTGGTGACGCCAGAAAACCAAGACACCAGATGGGCCCAACTCGAAGTGCCGTGACTGCGCATTTGGAAGAATCTCACTTCAATCAGCTGTCAAGATTACCTGCTCGCCGCAGGGCTCAGTCCTGCACCCGTCTATTGAATCATAGATCTTCATTTCCGTGACTTCTCTAGTCTGCCAATCTATGTTGCACAAAAAGGAGCAAGCTCTCACTCTGTCGCTAGCTTCCACTCATTATGGGATGACAAGAAGACTAGGGGGAGAGAAAAAAAATCTATTTTATGCCCACCTTGTTCCATTATCCCTCACAACCGTCACAGCTTCATTTGATGGTTCCGTTACCTCAAGCATCTTGGCTGGATATCATTTCAAAACATTTACACAACAGCGTCAATGATATGAATCATTTAAATTTGGCTTTTTTTTTTTCCTTGTTTGGGCTCAAATGATCCCACAAAAACACATGGGAAGCACATTGTAAGAACTTGAATCAAAATCAAATCTACTAACTTGAACAATCTTTGACTCTACGTTGGAATTTTTGACGTAGCTAGCAAGTTCTCTCGCACATGCTTCTTAGGTTAGTTCTAGACTCTAAATTGCTCGATGTGTAATGTGAGGACTGTTGGTAAATCCGCACACTAAAATGATAGCTTGCTCGGCAGCAGCTACTTCAACAAGTCTAAACCGGAGCAAATTATGTCCATCTTTAAAGTAGTCACGTCCAAAAAAGTGTGGAAAAAAAAGTTCTGGTTGCCATATTACAATAATAAAGCAATCCTCAGATTAATGGTATTGAGAGACTCATGTTCAACTGCAATAATGTCAGTTGAGAAGAGAACAAAATGTCTAAAACTCACAGAAAATGGGAAAATGAGGTGAGGCCCAACTCATTGACATCCACACACGTGTTTGAAATAAACCATTTTTAAAAAATTGCAACTACGACAACTCAAACATTTACAGAAAGTAGGACGAACACAACACGCTTTTTTGTCCGATCCCCCTTTTCCTGTACATGAGCAAAACATGCTGCGTAATTTATCCTCTCTCCCAACTTTACAACATTTCCTTCTCCACCAGGGTGCTATCATTTGAGCCACCTCATCTCAGCATCAGGCAGCCATAAATGAAAGATGAGGCTTGAATTAATCATGAGAAAAGAGACTGAGATATAAACACACAGTGGGGACCCACAGGGGGAACAGAGAAGCCCATATGAACTTGTCAAACCGGAGTTATATTGCTGATTAACCATCCCCTGTGAACACGTTGTAAGAATACAAAATGACTTAAGTGTTCTCCCTTACTGCATCATCTATGGATGTGTATTTACTGTAAGCCACTTAACGCAAGATGCTTCTGACTGCGCAACGTTTGAGTGCTTTAAGTGTCAACTCCGCCCAGATGAAGTCAAGCCACAATTCTAAAACTCTAAAAGCCTGGAGGAGTATATAGTCAGACTCCAAAACAATGCATTCAAAGCAGGTTGGGTTGATCAGCCAGCCTCCGATGTCAGTCCTAAATATCCTGAGACAACTTGTGGCAGGATTTGTAACATTACACCCAAAAAAGATAACAGTTGCATTGCGATGAAATCTTCCCATCTTCCCCAGATGAGACTTTAAAGAACCACTATCAACAGGTACGCGTGGATGTAAACACGGCAAAGCATGTGACCGTGGTTACGCCCTCAGGCACAAAGGAATGTCGGCCCAACGGGTTGGTTTGGATTTAGATTTGCCATGGTGCTACAACTTGCTTGCACAACACCGAGCAGACAAATCAGCCATTTACACATTCCTGTCGAGTGTCACAGCTATGGCCACATTGTGAAATTGTGGCAGCAAAACAGCTTGCTACTTTTTCCAGACAGTGTTGATAAAAGCGTATCAAAATATCGTTCTGTATCAATACAACAGCCCCATGATTTACGCGTGGGGTCATTTCATCAGTCTGACAGATCTTGTCTTTTCTCCGCCGTGTGGTGCAGTGAAACAAAGTTGCCAAAGCAACACCACTGACATGACAAATAGCTCACATGTACATCAACATTCAACGCTCAGTCAGTGTGTTTCCATGAAAATTGAAATGCTGTACAAGGATCACTCTTATTTTGGGTTTATATTTTTGTATCCGCCTCTACAGTAGAACATGCCTGCATCTCACTGCACGTCACTGAAGATAACGGAATGAGACTCATCTTGTATTTTGGGGGATTCATGTCCTTTCAATTCATATCAATAGGGAACTGAGTGTGGCACGGAATGAAATCAAACTCAGACGTCAAGGTTTAAACAGTGCCGCGTGAGTGCGTCTCCACGCAGCTCGGAATCATCTCAATAGCAATGTTCGTGCATGGATGCGAAGAAGATTACAAAATGAGTTCAGACAAAGGTCGGCGAGCTGATGTGGCAGTGCTGCCAGATGTAGCCTCGCTCTCTCACATGCACGCGCGTGATCGGGAGCGTACTGCAGCAAAAACAGCTGCTGAAAACATGGAAGTGACCTTTAGCTTCCGAACTCACACACACGCACACACACATCAAAAGGCGCACACACCTGGTTTGACTGTCTTCAGGCGGATGGGCTCTCGGAAGTGGCGGATGACAGCCAACGTGTCCCGGTGAGTGAGTCCGCTCACCGGGGTGCCGTTGACCTCCAGGAGCACCTCGCCGCTGCCAGGGAGTCTTCCGGCGTGACACACCATTGCCTCGGCTGCAATGTGGCCGAGATAGGGGAACTCCCCCTGCTCGGCGCCGCCACGCACCTCCACCACCGTGACCAGGTCGCCGGATCCCCCCCACGATACAGCGCACTCCTGGACTTTCGCCGACCAATGCTTCTTCTTTTTGAGCGTCTTGGACATTGTTGGATGCTCTTTTTGCAGTCCGAACACGATCGTCCTTGAAGGCGGCTGGTGGTGCTAAGACGCAGTGACGCACCGGGGAATCATTGCAGATTGTACAAGTCAAATGTCATATTCCACTTCGATGATAAGTGGTCTCTTGCACATGGAAGGTGGTCGGTCGCTCCACTGGATCACTTGCGCATCACTTCTTTGCATGCGAGGCCAACCGGCTGCGTCAGTGTCGCATAGAGACGGAAAGTGTCGTTTCGGGTACTGGGGTGTCTCAACCCCACACCCCCTTCTTGTGCACTCACGAAATACAACTGGGCCGTCGCTTTTTTTTTTTTCCTCGGTTGAACTCCAATATAACCGTGCAAAGTGCACTTAGCGAGTGCCCGGTAGTTCTCCTCGTTTCAAACGCGATCACCCCAAAAATCAGGAATTCGTCGGCCAAGTTGATGAAATTGCAGTCAAAACACGGATCACCGTATCAGCTGTTTGTTTCGCAGCTCGATCCAAACAGACTGGATATGCAACTTTACGCCGCGCACCTGTCCTTGTCTGGTGCCCTCCTCCTCCGCGGTGACATCAGCAACGCAGTCCTTGGAAACGGAAAAACATACCTGTCCCTCCTCTCAGACAAGGGAGGATTGCGCTCTTTTCTTTCCCAGGCGTTCATCCATGTGTTCAACGCTCGGCGACTGCACGACTCCTCAACATGCACTGAACATTTTGTACGAAACAAAACATTCATGGGAACACGCACGGGCCATGATCCGATTATACTTCATAACTTTTTCCCCCCCCCACCAGCCTTGTTCCGTGTAGCATTGTGATTAGAGGCTCTTCTGTCCAATCAGCAGTCAGGGGTGGGAGTCGAAGGCGAATGGTTCAACCAATGACGAGGAGAAGAAGGCGGGACTTTTGTGACATATTTTTAGGCGTTTTGTTACTCTGTGACAAACGAGGCTAAGTTGCCGCGGGGAAATGTGTATTTGCGTTTGAGTAATGACAGATAAGGTTTACACATAATCGCTGAGGAATCGGCAAAGTGACCAATAGAGTCTTGCATGACGTGTTGCAATTTTATGCCATCAGTAGCGTTTAGAGTTTATGAGCGTTCTTTTTCCTATGAAAGCCTGCCCTCTTGTGGTTACAAGTGGATATTACAATCACCGGACTTCATTGATACATTGATCAATGATGGGAAGTACTGAAATATAAATACATACGTTACTACTGATTGTGACCAATTTACGTCGTTTTTTTTGTTTTATTGGTCTCGAATCCTGGGTATTTTATCTATTTACATGTATTGTTCATTGCTCTGCTTTAATATTTTTTTTACTATCTGTACAATACTTGAAACAAAAAAAAAATATTTCAAAATACATTCTTTGCTTATACTTTGTACTACTTGCTTTGTCAAAACAGGCTTGTTTTATTGTTTTTGGTAGGGTTTGAAATTAGGGTTAGCGTTCCAATGATGGTTAGGTTTTTTAAAGTAGGCTTTAGGATGGTCACACAGAGTTTCAACGTAGGTTTAGTGTTTCAAATTAAGATTTATGTTGGTTAGTCTAATCCTGTCTGCTAATCCTCGTGGTTTTGTTTGCAGGAGTTCGTGCTATTTTAGCTAATCTTTGTCCACTATGTGAGGCAGCAAGTTTGCCCAGTGACAATTTATGACAAACGAGTGACATTATCTGCTCAGGGTCACACAAGAGCTGAACTTATCCCACTGCCAATATTAATAACAAAATCTTCTGTTTGCTGAGCTGCCATTCTTAACACCTACTTATTGGGTGCTCATTTCCTCTTCAAGTGCTCAGAGGCCTAGTGGTGGAGTGTCCGCCCTGAGACTGGAAGGTTGTGGGTTCAAACCCCGGCCGGGTCATACCAAAGACTATAAAAATGGGACCCATTGCCTCCTTGCTTGGCACTGAGCATTAAGGGTTGGAATTGGGGTGTTAGATCGCCAAATGATTCCGAGCGCGGCACCGATGCTGCTCACTGCTCCCCTCTCCCCCAGGGGGTGGATCAAAATCACATGGGGATGGGTTAAATACAGAGGACAAATTTCACCACACCCAGATGTGTGTGTGATGATCATTGGGACTTTAACTTTTAACTTTAAGTCAACCCCATTCCATCTGTGTTACTATTTGTGCATTGTGACTGATGGCAGATCCCTGTGACCTTTAACAGATCAGTATAGAAAATGAATGTACAGATATTGCCTGAGTGCATTTGGTTACAGTTCACACATTACAATACATACATTCCCATTGCGTGAATTTGCTGATACAGTGGTGTACTTTTCTGGCATTCAAATCAACGACTAGATTCTACAAGATTCTGCAGATTAATCACAATAGTCACCTATTGTATTTGGGTACTTTCTTTTTAATTATGTTTTGCAGTATCAGCCACTTCTGCAGATGGATTAAAACATGAGTTTGCAACAGTGTAACAACAGTACAACAAAAGCTATATCAATTAATAATCAGGAAAATACAATATGGTTCAGTCATTTAAAAGTTCTTGTTGAACTTTTAACTCTAAAACCTTCATGAATAAATGTGGTTATACTTGTATTTATAATCTGTACTAAATGCAATTTATTTGGTTTACAAGCATCTGTCTACAATTTAAACAATGTATTGACCAACAGCAAACAATGTTGCATGGCAAAGTGCCATATGTATATTTTACTTTTCAAATTATGTCAGACAACATCCACATAAATGTAAATAATAAATACATCTATGGAAATTCTATTGTAAAAGATTTATCTATAAAGCCATCAACAAGACAGAACAGTGTGAGTAACCCAAGTCACAACCGTTTGAGTGAATATTTTTTTTGTGTTTCAAAGGTTTCAAGAGAAAATTCAGCACGAATGAAGTTGACTGAAGCCTTCCACAAAGCAATGTGAAGGATAAACCTTGAAACTTGAATAGTGTAGTGGAATGAAGTCAGGTAGCCTGTTGCTGTTTTTTGTTTTTTTTAGCATCAAGTTTCTGATCAGTTCACTCTCTCTTCAAATGTCACTCATAATAAAAACAAATACTGAATACTGTCCAGTAGACGTCAAAGAGTGTGTCATTCGAACAATCCAGTGTGGATTTACAGTTCAGAATCCTCCTAAAACAGAGGCTACAAGAAATCTAAATTTTGCATGTCCCTAAATCACTGCTGGCAGGGGAGAAAGCAATTCACTTCCAGTAAGACAAAAAAAAAAAAAACAGATGCGAGAATGTTGACATCCGACGTTTCAATTTCGAAAAAAAACAAAACACATTGTCATATTAATCAAAACTGCCATGACTTGACTGTTGAAAAATAAAACTCTAAATAAAAACATTTACTTTATGTGTTACTTGTGTAGGCTGGGGCCGTTATGAGTGCGCAACAAATGTTCAAGTCATGCCTTCTTTCTCTAATTGGTTGTTTTACCTCGGGTGTGGTGGTTTATTACTAGCCGCAACAGAGGCACCTGACTCAGATGCTAGATTTTTTTTTTGATTTTATTTTTTAGATTTTTTGCCGTTTACGTCTGTAATAAAGATAGCTTTGATGAATGTGATTTTTCTACTTTAAGCGAACCATCTTGATGTGAATACTGTACACATCCATCAATAAAAGTGTACCTATGATGAAAATGACAGGCATCTCTCATCTTGTAAGTGGGAGAACTTGCACAATTGGTAGCTGACTAAATACTTTTTTGCCCCACTGTACATCTAAAATTTCAAAACTTTTCTTATTCACCTTGAGTGAGAACCACAAGTTACTCCCATCAGGACACAGTTGTTCTCTTCTGGATTCTTTCCCCACGATGCATCACATCCAACAATTAAAAGTAAGTGGTAGTGCTAAATACTGCAGTGTTTGTGGGAAATGAGCTTCTTGGATCCTCCATAGCAGCGAGTAGTAGTCTGGAAGTGGCCAACATTCTCGCTTTTACACTTTACTGCTCCAAAGGTATGTAGGGAACAAAATATAGGAGATACACCACAGTAGGTAGTACACACAAGGGAGGAGGAAGAACGAGCAGAGCAACATGACCACTCCTAAATTGGGAAATGAAAGGCAGGAGGTGGGGGGGGGGGGGGGGGAGATGCAAATTTTAGTTAAGAGAGGATAGTTAAGATCATACTCAAGAAAGGTATCAAGTGAATGTCAAAGCAACGGAGCACAGACTGATACAACACATTCCCCATATGCTAAATCAATTTTTTATATTTTAAACAGAGCAGTAATTCATTTGCAAAATTGTGTGTAAAAACTCCCTCCTTATTCTTATTGCACTATTTTAAGAGTTACTCACAATGCATTAAAAGGCCTTAGCAATGAGACAAAACTTACCTCCAGCATAGACAACTTTCTTCCAGGCTTGGGACTCCAACACTTGGTCGTGAGGGTAGAAGATGTGACTACTAATCATGAAGGGGATCATGGCCACAGCGATGATTCGCAGCATGGTCGTGTTGTTGCCCGACAGCAGTGAGACGCTAGCTAGGAAGCCCGAGGAGTAGATGCAGGGCAGTCCGCGATACATGAATGGGATCCCTGCAGACCAAGAAGAGCAAGTCTCAAGTGTAGGGATTCGCAAACGTGGGAGAACCTCAGCATCTTCATCTCTGCCAATGCAGCTCTCGGACTGTTAAGATCTGGCATTTAAAGTATTCCACCCTTTCTATTGCTTCTCCCAGTTGCCTTGCTCCTTCACCCGTCTTATTCCTGCGCATATATTCTGTGCAGCTAATCTTATCTGATCTCATTTCCACCTGCTCCACAATGCTATGTGCATTCCAGTCTCATCTCATCTGTCAGCCTATCCATAACATCCTCAAAAAAGAAGAGGAGCACATTTGCCCTCTCTTCTCCTTCAGATATCACATATGACTCACCACTGGAGAAGAAACAGAGGCGAATAAAAACCGAGAGGACGTAACACATGCACAGGATGTTATCCAACAGGGCAGGTGTCCTCAGGAGCAGGGATGTGGCGATCCCAAATGTCGTGAAATCTGCAAAGTCATCCAGCTTTGCACCTTGAGAGAAACAAAAGAGGGACAAAAGTGAACTGAATGAAACAATTGTTGCTATTTCTTGAACAAAATGTTCTGCGCGGTCATCCGCAATGTGGGAATTTCAGAGTCAGCGGCCATTCAGCAAACAAAATTAACCCGTGGGCTTGTCCCTTTTATCTCTCAGGAGAAGCGAGTGTGCATTTGAGCAGACGAGGAAGAGGTGAGTCGGGGCCGCAGCTGGAATGAATGAGGCGGCATTCCGAAAGCCCAGGGTCAACCATTTTAGCAATTTCAAATATGCGCGGAAAACAAAGCAATGGGATAAGATGAACAATTGAGAGGCGATGCGGTGGAATTAGTCGACCTAATCACAAAATTCATTTGACAAAATACGTGACGGGCAAAACAACATTCACCTGCAAAGTCATGCAGAAAAACACAGCAGACGAAAAGGTCCCTGACTTGCGCAGCCGACAACGGATGATGCACCTCGGAGCTATTTTGGGCTTTTGGTTATTGTGACTCGTGAGAGGTTGACTGAAGTGCTGAGCTTTTAAAATGAGAAAATTCCAAGCTTGTCGCATGTGAGGGGAAAGGTATGAAGATGCATGTTTTTTTGTGGCTCCCTAGATTCTCTCATTGTTTCCACGCCGGCGGGTATACATTCACGAGGTTGAGTATTCAAAAATGTCAAATTTGGATTGTATCTTTCATTTTACGTGCTTTGGAGTGTTTCTTTCTCAACAAGTGCAGGCTTGTTTACCGTGTATTAAACCATATTTTCACAAAAACATTCACAAAAATGCTCATAAGGCAGAAATACACCACATTAATCTCACATTTCTCCAAGGCATTGAAAAAGTGATGAACTTTCTTTCATTGAACTTGTCATACAGCACTCACATAACCAGATACGTTAACCTCAATGATTCCACCTTATAAAGAACCTTCTGTTTAAACCTGGACGTGAATGTGCATTGCATTATTCAAAAGCAATAGGCATTCTTTCTCATTGCTCCTTCTGCATTAATGACTTGGCAAAACAATCCAAATGATTCATCAGCTTAGTCTCCATTAGCAGGGAACTTTGTGTTTTGCCAAACTGAAAAGTCCAACAAAGCGCTGAGCAGAGAGCCTGGCCAATGCTCCATTTGAAGTTGATCTTTGGCAATCTATCGACGTCAACACTCCACATACCCAGGGCGGAACAGGCGCCAAGCCGCCTGGCAACAGCTCCATCTGCCAAATCCAGCAGGTACCCAATCAGAATCAGCCAACATGCTGCGTGATGCTGCCTGAACAAAAGAGGGAGCAACATGCAAGAGGATATGTGAATGTTCCAAAGAGTCCAGCAATTCATTCGATTATTATTATTGGAGATGTGCCGACTCACCCATCAAGACTGCTGAGGATGGAGGCCATGCCCATGAGCATGTTGGCAACGGAGAGGGCGTTAGCAGCATTTCTACGAGCAAACTCCTTGATCTGTAGTCCCAGGGCTTGATCACTGACAAACAACTTGTTGGTGCACTGGAAGAGACCTGCCAGCATTTTACAGCAGCAGTTAGAAGCCATCTTGGTGAACGTGGAAGACTAAAGTTAAAACCGACTATGCCGGCTGACCTTAGTGTGTTTAAACTATTTCGCCCAGGCCGAGCCGAAGCTCAGCAGTGAAAAGTAAGATTTTTTTTTTTTTTTTCTACTAGAAAATAAATGTCACGCTGTATAAAACCGAGCATCACTTAAGATGTGTGTTTATTGGGTGGACACTGACCGTACAGTATGCGTCCATTTTGGGATCACTATAACGTTTTCTTTTTTGACAAATGTGCAGTCAAACATGATCAAGTGGCTCGCCCAAAAATAGATCATGCACACGCCACTGAAAAAAAACTTGTTTGATTTTACACCAAACATGTAGGTTGCACATGATTAACACATGGGAAACAAACTTGTATTTTTCTAATACAGTTTTGAAATGGGGAAAATTATGTTAACTTATCTCATTTTAATCATGTGCAACTGTAGCATGATCAAATCCATTCCAAACTTATCCTCACAAGGGTTGCGGGTGTGTTAAAGCCTAAACCACCTGATTTTGGCGGGGTACACCTTGAACTGGTCACCGGCCAATTGCAGGGCACAAACAGACAAACGACCATTCACACCTACGGACGAATTAGAGTCTTCAATATAGGAAACCTGAGCAACGGGAGAAAACCCAAACGGGCAGGGGGGGGGGGGGGGGGGGGGACATGCAAACACACAAGAAAGCCAGAGCCCAGATTTGAACCCACGACCTGTGCAATGTGAGGTGAATGTGCTAATTGGTTGTCCACCGTGCTGACATTTAAACAAATTCAGGATTTATTTATTTTTCAGCACACACACACATACGCATGCGCATGCCCACACACACACAAACATTGAGGTAACTAAATTTAGGTAGCTACAGTGACAGTGTAAATTGCAACAACTGTATTGACACATACCAGACGTGAGATCAATTTGTCTGCTCGCGCCAATCAAAAGTGGTGACCTCGGACAATGTGGCAGCAGCTAATGGATCTAGTCTATTGACAAATGTCTGTGAAGCATCGATTTTAAAGTAGAAAAAGCTTTCCTGCGTCGGTTCAGTGTCTAATATGTCTGCTTTTTAACTTAATTTTGAAGTCGTGTTACAATGACACAAAAGTTGGTATTACTGGTTATAATAACAGCTCATCAACATCAAGTCAGCCAGATGGAACAAAAGCTGACACCAGTTTACACTGGCCAAAAGAACTGTCTTTGCCCCATAAATAAATGTTCTCAATCGATTTTCTTTTTAAAGCGCTTTCTCTCATGTCATAGTACCATCCAAGACAGTGTGCTCAGATCATGACTTCAAAATTTACAATATAGATTTAAATGTTGCATTATAGCAACCCGTATATCAAGTTTCACCCTGAATTTCGTGTGATTCCAAAGGCGGGGCAGTTCAAGAGACTCTTCATCTGAAAGAAAACAGTGAATGAGACAAGAGCACACAGCCAAGAAATAGTTTTTAACTGACAGCATGCTTTTAACTTTACTGGATTGAATTTTGGGATAAAAATGTCACATTTTGAAATACACTCGAAATAATTTCGGGCAAAGACTACAAACAGATTCAGCGAACTTTGTCTCTACATCTGAATTGCTGCGTAATGAGTGCAAATAGTCCCATGTTGCATAACCCTACTAAGTTACCTAGTAAAAAAAAGGGGGGTGCAAAAAAACAACAGGAATAATCATAATCATTTAAAAAACCGAAACCATTACATAAAGTTTACTGCAGCTAATACAACGGCAACACGCAAATGCAAGGCTATACAATTCACGGATTACATCACAAATACATGCAGATTTAATAACTCCCATCCCATTTTATTCAGTTCAACCATATCAAATCCCCAGATTGGCTAGACGAGAGCACACTAATCGAGATTAGATTCATGAATAATCACTGGACCTACCGGAAGATGGTGTCAACAGGATCATGACTTTCCCCGAATCACAGCAGCTGAAAGACACTGTGACAAGTAATAATAATATAATAAGATGGCACCAAGTATTCGACTTTTTTGCTGGACCCAAACTGTTTTTAAAATAATTCCCATCTGGCTGAACACCAACTGCGTCATTTCAACGCTTCTCCAAATATTTGCCACTCGCTGCATTTGCGCCAACCATTTTAGAATTCCACTCATGTGCAAATATAAATCATCTAAGGGGCGCGATTGCGTCACAAGCAATAGAATCCCTTTTCACTTTCAAAATGACATTTTACCTGAATGTGAGATTATCATTTTATAGCACCTTACCTGGAATGGATGCAACGGAGTAGAGAATGTAGCCACACAAATTAAGGAACTGTGCGTTTTTTTCTCTAGGTTTACCGTCAGCTTACTATTTTGTCTCCTTAGGTTGTAACTTTTTATTCTGTCAGCGGCATCAGTAGCACGTTTACCTGTCAACGTTGCAGAAGCGTCACCTACGCAGTCTTTTAAAGACCAAGGCGCAAAAAGGCTGGAATATTCCACCGGAGGTGACGCGTTCGGGGCTTCTACTCGTTTCCGTTATGCTGTCATGCTCTCCTCGGATGGTCAGCGCTCGCTGACAGAGCGTGCAAGAATGTGCGTGGAGCAGGACAAGTGCAAAACGGAATTTCACAGGTTTTAAAAGAAGAAGAAATACTGCGGTGGCTAATACAATAATTCATATGCAGGAATATATCAGGTTATATTGAATAGATTTTTGTCTCATGCCTCTGCTCAGCTCATTCCTCCCTATATTTAAAAAAAAAAAAAAAAAAGCACACAAGTAGGAATTGTTACCATGGCAGCTATAGTAGGAAGTGACGGACGTCTCTTTTTCAAAAAAAAAAAATTCTAAAGCGCGTACGATAGAATAAGAGAATTGTGTTTTTCACTTAATCAATCAACCAGAAGATCTGTTTATGAAATTTGTGCAGCAAATACATCGCCAAATTGAAATACTGCCCACGTTCACGGGAATAAAGACGTAAAGTCAACATTCTTTCAAATGGCACAATGTGCTTTTATGTTTGCTGTGAATTATCAATATATAATAGACACTTGATCCACTGACCTTTGCGCATCCATGCAGACGTGACATGGGATTTCATTTTTTTGCCACAATAACGATAAAACATAACACAAAAGGCTCATTTGTGGCCATGAAATTTATACAATGTGTGCACAAAATACTCATTTGTGGGAAAATTCCTTTCTTGCAGTATACCAAAGCGTCATGGCAACGCAATATGAATAATCCTCGCTAGGTGTCGCTAAATAGTCACACGCAGACGCAACACAGCTTGTCACAAGAACAATGTTTGATTAAATAGTTGTACTAGATTTAATTTATACCGAATAAAAAAATCATTCTCTCAAGTGTAAGACCTTTTCAAATTGTAAGTGTGCTTTAGTTTTTTCATAGATTCCAGAGTTCCAGACAGCCCCCATTCTCAGTGAATCACATCAATAAGACTGCCTTGCATTGTGGACACATTAAATATTATTGTTTGTACTAGTGACACCATTTAAAGAATCCCAAAACAAGAATTAGTGAGAGCTGATGATGTCCTTATGAATACAAGACTGCTCATTCAGGCGCAGAAATCTGGTGGGCAGGTGAATCTGACCTTATAGTCTTCACATTGTTTCTCACCAGGCTGATCATCATTCACACATGCAAAGCCTTGAGTAGCATCATACCTGTAAAAAAAAAAAAAATGTAGACAAGCAAGAACAAGTTTGGTTGGAAATTGCAATCGTACTCCTTTGATTTATCACCTCAACTATATTAGATTCTTGCACATCTCTTAAAGTTACAAATTTACTTCAGGTAGCATAAACATGAGTTTTTGTCATCGTTTGGTCTGCTCACATTTGAAATACATCACCAGTCTTGTGTGCTGGGATGCCAGATACTGTCATCGCCTCCACTGCTACAGGTTGAGCGCAGATGACTCCAGCAGTGTTCAGCCTCTGCACCTTGACGAGAGTCTCGTAATCACCACCATTGGTGGGATTATCTAGGTCGAACCAATCGGTTCTGCAAACTGTCAATAAAAAAAAAAAAGATTTGTAAAAAGTGTTATTTTTTTATCTTTGAATCTTGGCTTATAAAAACAAACATAAAAATAGACACAATAGCAAAAAAGAACTTACTCCGACAGAAATCTGAGGGACATGTCAGCAATACTTCATAATCCTCACATTGTTTACTACTCTTCTGATTCTCATTGATGCAGGCAAAGCCAAAAGTGACATCATAGCTAGAATTGGGGGGGGGGGGGGGAGCATGAGTCAAACTGAGCACTACGTTATTTGTTTTTTTGTTTAAATTCTAATAAAGGACTCACGAGAGAAAGATGTCCCCAGTGTGTTTAGAAGGCAAGCCGCTTATTGTCCTGGCCTCTATTTGGATTGGATTTTTGCAGACCTGACCGGGGTAAGTCTTCATCAGTTGATACAAGGACTCCACATCGCCCACGTCTGATTGGTCATTGTCGCTACTGAGCCATCGTGTACGGCACTCCTGAAACGCTGAGACATGAATCGATTGTGAGCATGAAGCTCATGAGTAGAACATGAAATTCAAGCCACGTTGCTACCATAACAAACTTCTATTATTAATTCCTAACTTCATTACAGTATTACAAATTGTCAGAAAAAAATGTTTTGCTGATATTATGATGTGACTTATTTTGAAGAATGTGATCTTCATTTTTTGTGTGCAGAAGAAGCATGACCTACCTTGACAGAAATCTTTAGGACATGTAAATCTGACCTTGTAGTCTTCACAGCTCTTGTCAACCTGATCTGCATTCAAACATGCGAATCCATACATAGCGTCTAGGCTGTAAATAAAAAAGATGGCGTGAAGCAAGAGATGTGCCTCTGACGTCCTTACGCTGCATCCTCTGACAATGATCTCACTTTAAAAATGTCTCTGGTGTACTGGAGGCAAAGTCTGTGGAAACGGTTTGGGCTTGAATGGCTATTGGCTGGGGGCAGATCTCTCCGGGAAACTTGCGGAGGAGGTCACTCAGGAGCTCAAAATCTCCATGCCCTTCGGGGTCGTCCAGGTCAAACCACTTTGTCTGGCACTCTGTTGGAATTAGAACCACAAAAACCCATCAAATTGTATAATTACTTCTAATTTACTTCATTGATTTTCTTCTTTACAAACCTGAACAGAACTCTCCGGAACAGGTGAACTTGACCTTATAATCTTCACATGGACTCCATGATTGCTCACTGTTGAGGCACAAAAGGCCCTCGGCTGCATTGTGGCTGCGAACAACATAATCAAATCGGAGAAGAAGTGCAGTGTTATTTTATTTTATTCTAATGATTGTAATTTGGGAGTTTAGAACGGTACTGCATCAGTAACTTGATCATTTTGAGTTTCATGTGGCCAATTCCCAAAAGGAAATATAAAAATGGTCATACGTGTGGAAGATGTTCCTTATGTGGTCAGACTTTATCCCAGAAACCGTCTGAGCCTCCATGCCTACTGGATCCGAGCAGATCCTGAGGCCATGTTTCCTTTTCAAATCAGCCAAGAGCTCCGAGTCACCTTCTCTTGAAACATCTCCATTGTCAAACCAGGTGGTCTGGCACGCTGGGGGAAACAAACCACTTTGTATTCTTTGACTTAAACTCACAATATGAACGCAGTACTTACTTTCAAGTGCATGAATGGCAGATAAGTGCAGGTCTGGAGGGAGAGAAGATGGTACATGAATTCAAATGAATATCATTAATTTATTTATTTTTTTAATGTCAACTTTCGATAATCTTTCATTTTGTTACCTGAGAGAAAGAAACAAATTGCAATACTCTGAAAACAAAACAACATTAAACATTACATTAATGTTAAAAGTGAATAGAATCAGGAAGGGGATGGTTAAAAAAATGAAATCAAGTTACCTGAAAGAAAATCATGACTGTGTGCTCGCTGGATTTTCGGAGGGAAAGAATATTAAATTATGAATAATTTGACAAGAAATAAAGAAAAAATGTTTTTCTTACATGCTTCAGCTGCCAATGAGGGACTGGATGTAACGTTCATGATTGCATCCTCTAGATTCCTCATCTGACCAATGGATTTACTCCTGTGGGATTATGTGGAGGGTGGGTGGAGTCTTATCTCAATATAACAGGGACTAATGGCTGAAGTGTGGTTGACCTTCAAGCAGGGAATGTCTTAATTTCCTATTGCTTTAGGATTATAATTGATCACAATATGTCAGGTCACAAAGGCTTGAGGCACCACCCAGTATTCAGGTGTGCCAAAGAATGGTCTGGATATAATATGAACACGGTTGTGCTGGCTTAGTAGAGTTCTGTAAATTCTTTGTTGTGGAATGTAGTAAAAACTACTTTCACCTTTCCAAATTCACCAAATTTCATCACAGTTTGTTGCCTTGAAATTTCGAGTTCATCCAACTTTTTTTCTTTGAACATTATGGAAAAAACATTTGGCCACGCTCGATGCAGGCTACTGTACCATCATCATGCCGTACCATAAAAAGCCAGAATCAACCTCAATCAGCACAATAGCATTTCGAAGGATAGTCGGCAAGATGGTCATACTTGTGAGATGTTATCTGGTCTTAGAAAACCAAACCCCTCAAAAGCTTTGTCTCTCTTATTGCCACGTGGTAACGATTTGTTGCCATGGATTTTGGTCCCTGTAATTCTCTTATGTAAGTGTTTCTTGATCATGATATTGTTATTGAAAATCGTAAATTGAGTTATTATTCTTAATTGTTACGTATCATGTTGCACTAGAAGCAGCAAGCAGTCTGGCTTCCTTTTTGAAAGTTGATCCTACGGTTGTTCAATGTTTGTCACTATTAACAATGCAAGACAATGACGTGTAAAGAGTGAACTGAATTGGGTGTAACCTGCAATCTAACCCTGAATCACATTTCCTAATATGCTTGGGGATAATATTTCCACTGTCCCAGTATCACTGGCACTTGACCTACATCATGTGGGAGCAAATACGGGGTGTCGACAGAATCCGGAAAAATACTGTAGCACCGTCCAAGTGACAAAATAAAGCCAATGATATTAGAAATAGCACGTGAATTTTGTTTTTATTTAAGAAACAAAAAGGGTAGGGGAATACCACTTCAATACTGGGTCATAAGATGTACTGCCTGTAAAATGTTATCAATTGAGCCAAGACATAAAATGTAAAAAAATTAAATAAAATAAACCTTCAAGACTAAAAGTGCACCTTTCATAATGAGAGCAATCCAATGACGGGTTCAAAAACTAAACACATCTGGCTTGACAATGTTTTCATTTAGCAACAATGTTCATATGAAAATCCAGTTTCAGAACTTAGCTTTAAAACATCCTAAACTGGACCACAGCCTGGACTCCATCCTCATATCACATATTCACATTCAAAAAAGACATGGTGTCACTTTGTTGCAATTTTAAACCAAAGTGTAGCCTGATGTTAAAAAAGAACTTTTCTGAGAGGAAATTGGGAAACCTTGAAGGAGCGATACAAGCAAAAGGTGATAACCAGAGTAAGAAAGAAAAAAACAGTGCTGTAAAATTGCAGTGGGAAAGGAGGCAAAGAATAAATATAAATGAAGCAATGCTGTATGTTATCATTGCTTCATTTATATTTATTCTTGTTCTCAGATAAACAATTTAAGCAAAAAAAAAAAAAAGAAAGAAAATTGTGTTGTGTTTATAAGGACCACAGCAACCCCAAAGAACAGGCTGACATTTGGTACTGAAGGGTGCGCCTAAAAAAAAGTCACACATTTTACCCAAGCATCACGAAAACAAACATTTCAAGGCACCGCTGGGCTAACGAGCACTTCCTGTTGAGCAACCCGCGTGGCTTTCGAAACTACATAAAAAATAGGAAACTCCATTTTTGAGATCTACTCAATCAAACAAGGCTGTGGTGCAAACACATACAATAATTTTGCTGTGAAATCAAAGAGCACACACTTGAGTAAATTCAATCTAAGCCATTGTTGTTATTCTGAACAAAAAATATGTATGTCCATCCAAATTAGTCAATCCAGATTGCCTGGTTTGTTGCAAAAAGGCAAATTGTGATGAAATGAACTGTGAAAAGGCACACGCAGCAGACTTCAGCTATCTTGTGTCAGGTAACTTTATTTTACTTGATGGTAGCCATCACCAAATATTGTTGAATTAAAAATAATAGATGTAACCACATGACTGGCATTATTTAGCACCAAGTCTTCTTTTTCTTGTAAAAAAAAAGAACTAAAACAGACACCGAAACCACAAATGCTCCAAAGGTAATGGAAAAACATGATCATTTTTTGTTGTTGTTGTCAATGACTTGAGTTGTGTACTTAAACTGCATGCGGCTGTGTGCTCCGAGCGTGTGCCCCCGTCCCCATAGTAAAACAAATGCACTCACGCCAAACACAAATGACAAAAGAAAGTCTTCGACATCATCAAGTCATAGTAGTATATTGGTGAAAACCTCTGGATAAGCGATGTTAGACGCCAGAACAACTTCTAGGAAGTGCAGTTACGGTTAGTTTGCAAGTCCCCTCCCCCCTCCCCACAATTATAATATATATTCATATGCATATAAATAAAAATTCAGTGCTGTAAAAACTTCTCCAACTCCATAGGATCTGATTTCTCATGGCTAGAACTACTGCTCAAATTATGTAAACTGCATTCTTCCAAAATAAAAAAAAAAATAAAACGGAGGAAGAGGTTGTTAATGTTTTTTTCTGATTTGTTTTGGTTTCCACACCAAGATCTTGTCCTGATTTTTGGTAGCAGCTAAGCACCAAGTTTGTGGAAGTGTGTCAGTCTCTTTGTACGAGTGCGTAAATAAAAATCACTCTACAGTCTGTGTACTGTATGTCAGTATTTGGGAGTTTGTCTTTGTGGTGTGTGCGGTCTATGACGTGCACGGCCGCACGTTGACACTGTGAGCTGCGTGGGTTTGCAGGTCGATGGTCCGGGCCTGCTCATCTTCTGGCCGGCCGTTTATCAGGGACAGGTTCCTCACGCACCCTGTCATTCCAGAGGAAAATTTCCCTGCTGTCATGGCTGCCATGTTTGGAGCTCCGCCTGTCACACAGACAATACACATACAGCCTTGAATGTCTGCTTTGAACCAATCGGCATGTGAAACATCACTTATAGGAATTACGGTAAACTCTTGTGCAATTTATCTATTTATTTATTTATTTATTGTGGGGATTTTGTTGTTTATTTAAGGATGTAATTACACTTTCGGCCACTTGGTGTTGGCACAGAATTGTGCTTTGAAAGAAGCTAAACAAGAAAGTGTCAGGCTTATTTTTTACTGAAAGGATTAGAAGATAGGCCCACTTACTGCGGAAGTCAAAGGGGTAGCCATTTTACGTTGACATTGGTACTAATGAACTTTGATTATTTATTTGCTGAAAACACTGTTTTTCTATATGAAGTGTATTTGAATGTGTTTGTATTCTTTTTAAAGTGTATTTCAAAAAATAAGTGCCATGAATGCTATAGTAACACACTTAGGGAGTATTTAAATCTATATTTATTCAATATTGTGGATTGTGGTGGTGTGGTCGAGAACAAGCTCATTATGGAGGTTCGTCCACTCACCAAGGTAAAGAGGTCCTTTTGTATTGACCATGATGCTTCTTCCCTTTGACTGTCCATGGAGCGCAGCGTCTCCATCGATTTGGATGTAACCATCTTTTCCGGCCCTGCAATGGAAGGGAAACCAACATAAATTGTATCGTCCCCTTCTCACAGGCTTGATTTGTTTGTAGTTCAATTTTTTATTTGGATTTATACATTTTGCTCAACGTTAGTTTGTTGTACATACCAAAAGAAATGGAATCTACCTGACTGCTTTGACTTTGTGCCATTCCCCGTTATTGATGGACTGCCGTGACATGATCTCTGCTTCTCCACTGCCCAACTGGTAACTGGAGATAAATAAAACATCTTTTAGACTTCAAGTCACAGCAACAGAATGAAGTATATTTACAGAACTGCAAGGTCGAACCTGAAAATAAGGTGTCCGTTGCGAATCCCAAGAGTGATAAAGTCCTTGCCTCTGCCGTGTTCCCCATGTTCCTGCAGGTCACATTGTTTAGTGTTTTAAGAGATGATGAAAACAAGCGGAGAACATTGAGAGTTTTTATCATTGCAACATTAACCTTTCATAGAAAAATTCTATTCACGTCATCATCATTGGTGACATGCAAAGATGGCTGTAACCTTCCAAGCCACGTAGTGATGTGTACATATTAGTATGAAAACAGCCAATGTGTCGACTCATGCCAGATAAGAGTGGGTACCTTTTTACTAGCATGCATCTTTCGCAAATTGAGTGTGCCATTGGTTTCCTGAAGGAAATGAAGTGGAAGTTAGAGAAGCAACATGCATTTATACAGACATAGCATTCCCACAGATGAGCCAAGAGGAGAATGCAAAAAGCAGTGCGGTATTGCTGTTGACATCAAAGTGACAAAAACGGCACATTTAATGTTAAAAGAACTACAGCCTTCTCAGAACCAGTCTTAGATCAGGACTTACGACTCCCTGCCACAAGATCAGACCCTCGGAGGAGAGTGTATTGATCTCCAATTCGATCGTCTCCGGCGTGTCAGGTGCGCTGAGGCATAAAAATATGTAAAGATAAATATAATGTTACGTTGAAAAAAAAAAATGTGAGCGTAAAAAAGTGTACACAAACATATTACCGTCTTTGCAAAATGGACTTAGGAAGGGCAATGTATCCGCCGTTGTGAAAATGAGCTGCATACTGATAGGGAGAATCTACATGCCATGGGGAAAGAAAATTACTAATCAATACAGCAATCAAATAACAGGCAAGCTTCTCATTTGTATTGTTTTGGCGCCCTCCAGTGGCAAATATTTGGAGACCTGTTGAGACAGGCTGGGTTAGACAGTGATGGAGAAGGATCACACTCGATTGAGCGGTAGAGAATATTTGTAACATTTACCACAACAAATCGTGAATAAATAAAATAAATTCATGAACAATGTGTCATGACTTCCCTTTAAAAATGTACTCAACGTAACAGGCAGTATGAACACAGTTGGCATCTGCTTTGCATGATCAAATTGACACAATTTAGTCACGGTCAGATCAGTCAGACTCAATATTCACATACTGTACTATTTGCAAATAACAACAGAGATCTGCTGTGCATTCAGAGCAAATGTCATGATCACATGACTTTTCATCTCCGACCACCAAGAATTGTGACTCCATGCAGAAAATAAAACACCCAGCACAGAGTACGTCATTCAAACAATAGTCAGTTGTTAATAGAATAGAAATGCAAACATGGAGAGCATTCAACATTTGGGTTTCAACGTTTTTTTTAGTTGTCGTCAACAGGCAGAACAATGATGTGAGTGATCATCTGAGATGAACTGACAGGACGAAAGGATCAATTAAGGGAATTTTGTGAAATTGAAATAAAAACGCAGGTCCTTTTAGTGCTTAGTACCGATTCCCCCTTCCTCGCATTCCAAAGTGAGTCCCAGTTGGAGTACAGGCGCATGTTTGGTATGTGTCAAGAGGTTATGGGGCCCCTCGACCTCAGACGGGTCCCTGTTAGTCACGGTCAGATCAGTCAGACTCAATATTCACATACTGTACCATTAGCCTCGCTAGCTTCTGAATTCCACGCGGCCTCGGGGAAGCTGGAGATGCGGCCTGTGAGCGCAGGATATACATTGTATATACAGTACGTAAAACTTGAGAGGGGAGTGGCTCAGATAAATTCAATCTAATGGCGATAACTCCCAGAATTCTTCCCAAAACCAAGGAAAGCCACCGATGCGCCACACTGGTGAATGTGAATCATTATAAACCCGACAAAAGTCTTAAACAATGACTGCGCTTCTGTTTTCAAAATGGCGGCAAAAGTACCAAATCATTCAACACTTACTTTCTTCACAGTTGAGGCCTGTGAATTCTGAGCGGCACACGCAGTGTCCGTTGACACAGCTGCCACCATTTTGGCACTCATAGTCCCGCTGGCACACGTCTTTTATGATCTCGCAACGCTCACCTGCAGAGTCACCCGACGATTAAAACATTTTGAGTATATCAAATAAAGCACTTGGAGTACCGTATTTCCTGCACTATAAGGCGCACCGGATTATAAAGCCCATTTTAAAACTTTGTCCGTATATAAGGTGCACCGGATTATAAGGTGCACCTTTAATGAACGGCCCATTTTAAAACTTTGTCCATTGATAAGATATATAGATTTGGCCCGCGGGACGGCCTTTGGACATGCTTGCTGTAGTGGCTCAATATTGGTCCATATATAAGGCGCACCGGATTATAAGGCATTGTCGGCTTTTGAGAACATTTGAGGTTTTTAGGTGCGCCTTATAGTGCGGAAAATATGGTATGTATATGATTTCAGCACGAACCTTCAAATCCATCCCTACAGAGACACTGGTACTCATACTCCGCATTGGGCATACAGTGGCCTCCATTCAAACAAGGCCGCCGATCACATGGGCTCGTATCCACGCACTTGCGGATCGCTCGACTCTCGGTAAAGCTGTAGGACAGATCCAGCTTCTTGTTGTTGATGAAGACCTAAGCAGGAAGTAGGGTTTATTTGTGGTGACATGAATGCAGAAATTGATATAGTGCAGCGGCTCTCTGATTTGGTGTGGCGAGAGCTCACCTCTCCAACGCAGCCCTCAAACATTTGGCTGATATTTGCAGGCTTTGGCAGGATTTCCAGGTTGGGGACACCTCCCAGGAACATTGGAGTGTGGATATTAAGGCCCTGGGCTTTCCCAGGAGAAATCTTCTTTTCCACTGGGCCACGGTCGACTCTGAGGTGACCGTCTCGCATGTTCCGCTCGGCCACAACTCTGTGCCATTGGCCCAAAGAGACTGGTTGTGGACTGCGAAGGATGGCCTGGCCTGAAAATCAAGATGGACACACCAACGTTCGAGTCATTCAAGCTGAGGAGATGTTGACACGATTAATTGTACAATTTAACTAGTATAAAACATAATCTTAACATCATTATTTTGGGGGAAAATATAGTCTATGAAGCTGCTTGTTTTCATTTATCTCTGAACAATGGAAAGCCTTTTTCAACCTCACTGATTAATAAGCATATTTTTCATATTGAGCATACCTGTGCCCAGTTCATATTTGAACTCGACATGTCCGTCCACCATAGAGATGGCCACAAAGTCCTCCACTTTCATCTTCTTCCCTCCGCAGAAGAACATCAGACCATCTCGCTCAATGGGTTTGAATTCCAGTTCAACTCGCAGATCATCGTGGACGTTGGTCAGCGGAGGATAGGAGATGTACGACTCTTCCCCGTCGAACAGCGGAGTGGTTACCAATTCGCCTTGGGAAGACGAGGGAGTCAATTTTGTTGTGTATTTCGAAAGACTACAAGTATAAAAAGTTCAAGCATTGACAGACGGACTTTTTGACTTACCATCCATGCATTTGTTTCCAAATTTGCCCAAGTGGCAGCGACAATCATAGCCCAGACCACTTTGGCGATTAATGCAAGTGGCATCTGGTCCACAGGCCTCTGCGAGACCCAAGTCACAAAAAGGCGTTGTGTACTCGAGTCAGTACCATCGGTCACTTGCTTGTTAGCACGTACCTGAGTGGCAGTGAAGGGACGAGTGATGCTGGCAGTTGCTGCCAGTGAATCCCCGAGGACAGCTGCACGTATACAAGCTGGTGTCCGAGTCCTGGCACCTGCCTCCGTTCTGAAGAGAAAAATGAAAACACTTAGCACAAGTGGTGGAAATTTCATGAAAGCTAGGCGGAAGCTGACCTGGCACGGGCGATTTTTGCAGGTGGGACAGTTGGTAACTCCGGTGGAACTGCGGTCCATATCCTTGAAGATGACCTCCTCACCTTGAATGACCAGCTGGCGAATGCAACCTGCACGTGTCCAAGTAATGGTGAACGTAAAAACCACACAGCTGTACCACACGGAGTTTCAATTCTTACCAACAAAACCAGTCTTGATGCCAGTAGTTTTGTCCAGAGCAGTGTAGTTGGGGTAACCACCCACGTGCAACTCCTCATTCAAATCCAAGCCCTTGAACTTTCCCTGAGAAGAGGAAAAGAGCAGCTTTGAGACACAAATTACACATGTGGAATTTTAGCACGGATGCTAGCCGGGGTACCTGCGAGCTGCCATTGACCGGCTCGCCTCCGTCCACCACGATGTAGCCCAGGGTAAGGTTGCGATACATCTCGACTGTGTGAAATTCTCCCAGTTTGACCGGGTTGGGGTCGCGGATGGTGGCCATGCCCGAACCCACGTCAAACCTACGATGACACAAAGAATGCTCTTGTTGCTGCCACCGCCTCAATCTAAGTTATTAATCGTCAAGATTAATCCATTACAAAAACTGACCTGAACTCTAAACGGCCACCGACGAGGCCGAGAGAAATGAAGTCGGCTCCTGTACTCCTCTTCTGACCGTTATATAGGATCATACCTGTGTGTATGAAAAAATAACATTAAAGAAGTCAAATATAGTAATAAAGCTGGATAAATGTTTTAATTCAAACAGAAATTGCAAAGAAAGAACACGGGAAGGTGTGAAGGGCAACAAATCAACATTTATGTATACATAATTACCACAGTGATAGACATGCAGTCATAGTGGTCAGTTGACACTCATTTGAACTGAAATGTCAATATACATATTTAATGTATTATTTAATGTTTTACTAAGGCTCTAATAAAAAGTAAATGATAAAATAAATACTTAAATAAATTGTTGATGGATATATGAGTTGAAGTGAGTTTGTGAAAAGTGATTAAATGTATTTCTTTTTTTTCAACTATATAAAGCTCATTATAGTTCATTGATAAATAACATAAAGCTTTGTTGTAAACTAAATCAAAATGAAATAATTCATTGATACACGTGTCAGTGATCTTTGGAAACTAGATGGTAAAAGCAGCATGCTGTGGTGGAAGGAAAGTGGTCCATTCCTAAGCCAATCATTTTCACATGACGAGCGTGGTGTGCAGCTCCACATGCTGGGAACACATGCTTCCGGAAAAGACAGTAACTGAACCGTAAATGCCTGCTCGGAGCATTACTGATACAGATACACAATTTGAGTTCTGTATTTCAACTGAATATCAGTTTGCTGTTGGTTCCCTGATAAAACGTGCGACAATGAGTTTGATAGGGATGACAAGAACCAAGCACCATGCATTTGTATCACTCTCAGAGCAGCAAAACTAGCTTTGAGCTTAGCGGCAAGATGTGAAAGCTGGATGCTGCATCGGTTTCTGCAGATTCAAACACTGAGACTCACCGGCGTACAATATCAGACCTGATCAAGGAGGAGAGAGGGATGTAATGACATTATACATTGGGTTATACGTTCAGTAACAATGTAAAAGCAGATTACGGATGTAACGCAACGTACTCACCATCAACATTATCGGGCCTAAAGTTGATTTTGATGTTGAAAGCCTTGTAGGCGTTTTTGATGGTGGGCAGGGTGAGATAGGACAGTGGCTCCTGGGCAAAGTACGGCATCACTCTTTCTGGAACAGGACGTCGTCTCACAGTGAGGCACAACCACATTTGGCATCGTGCCACCGTGTGACGTATAAACATCGCAAACTAACCATGAACATCCAGTTTGGTGAAGGCTTCTACTTTGCCTTGTTTGTTTGATGCTGTGCACACGTACGTCCCGGAATCGCTATGTGTGACCCGAGGAACTGTCAGCACGTTTACGTCCTGGAAGCACTTTGGGGGTAGCTCACCCTCGAGCTACAAGTGGAAGGCATAGACACACAAAGAAGGTCAATTGTAAAACCGGACGTGAAAGACAGTATCTGCTGAATGTAACCATTAAAGTAAATTGGAATCAAAATGTGTTACTTTTAACATCAAGTGATGAGTGACTTGTGGCTAACGCCTCCAAAATCAACAAAAAATGTCAATAAAAAAAACAAATGAAGAAAAAACACTAATAAAAGCAAGTAGCACTTCCACCTTTGACTACAAGTGCCTTAAGAAAAAAAATTAAAGCAACTTTATCTTTCTCACCTTGGACCATTTGATTTCAGGTACAGGATATCCGGTGGCCACGCATGGCAGAATTGCATCTGACCCAACGGTCACCTCCTTCGTTTCAGGGAGTGCAGAAATTTGAGGAAGTGCTGTGAACCAAAACAAAGCAACAAGAAAAAACAATGAGAGACCCTTCAGATAGGTTTTACTTTTCTGCCTTTAGCTCTGCCTTGCAACAAGTAACCAGACTAGCGATAATGTACTCACACTGGACATTGAGGACCACCTGCGACTGCACCGAGCCGACATCATTAGTGGCTGTGCAGCGATACTGTCCCGCGTCCGCCTCGGTCACCCGCTCAATCTTCAGCATGCCACCCATCACCACGATGTGGGTTGGCAGAGGCCCGCCCACTTTACTCCACTTGACGGTGGGCTCGGGGTCACCGACGGCGTGACATTCAAACTCCACCGAGTTCCCAATCATGACAGTCTGCACTGAGGTGCGTACATTGATCATCACCTTGGGCAGTGCTGTGGAAAAAAAGACAACACAATAAAAAACAAATATTCTTACAAAGTAGATTGATTCTTTTCTAAATGAATCCTACCTTGGACGGTCAGCCTGGCTGCGTCCTGAGCCTGACCATATATGCTGCTTGCTCTGCAGATGTAAACACCTTCATTGCTCTGCTCAATGTTTTCAATCCTGAAGAAGGGCATAAAGATAAGCTATGGCTCCTTTTCAACAGTCAACCTCAATATTTACCAAACTAAATTAGTGCACTTTATGTCCTAAGCTCATTTAATGGGTTAGGTTTAGCAATTTATTATTAATAGAAAATGTAAGTCACATAACGGAGAGAATGATCCAGGACTGAATGTTAATATAAATAGCTGTAAATAAAATTGAGCGCATACAATAAGTCAAGCTATTTAAAAACATTGGGGAACAAATGTGCTTGATTTGGTAGAAATTGCCAAATATGTCTCTGAAGTAGTAGCACTGTTGTAAGTGTGCTAATAAGGAGTCGCGTATCTTGCTATCTGCGATGTGTGTTACCTGAGCACGCCGTCCTTGACGTGGTGGTTTGGGGGAAGGCCACCTCCTTCTTTCAGCCACTCAATTGTAGTTTCCACCCCACCAGCTGCTGAGCATGTGAACTCCACAGCGCTGCCCTGAGCCTTCACCTCCACTTGTGGTGCCACACGCACTGCCAATGGCGCTACAAGGAATGGAGTAGTGTTATGTTGCTAGAAATGTGCAAATGATCAAATATTTTTGTCAGCTTTTTATGGTTGAAGCGTTGTTTTTTAAAATACCCTTTGGAGGAGAGAGGAAGTTCTAACTTACATCTGACTGCAACTTTAGCCACAACTTCACTGTGGCCAACCCTGTTGCTGGCTACACACTTGTAGCTCCCAGCATCTTCTGCTGTGGCCAGATTGATTTGGAGATCGCCGTCGCTGACCTGAGCCCTGGAGGGTAAGGCACCATCCACCTTGGACCAAATGTAGGTCAGTGGCGGAGTTCCGTGAGCTAGGCACTGCAGCCTGATCACCTCCCCAACACGCACTGCCACATCATCAGGCACAGAAGTAGCATACGGAGAGGCTGGGGAAAAGGTTTAGCATGAGTTTAAAGTGGCTTACTTTAACTGGATCATGTTGCTAGTCAATTTAAACTGAAAAACCTCATCCATAAATTTCAAACCAAACATGAACAGAAATGAAAACATTGTTTCTTACTTTCCACTTCCAATGTAACGGTTACTTCAGTCGTGCCCATGTTGTTTACAGCACTGCAGATGTATTCCCCAGAATCTTGGCGCCCCACGTTGGGCAGCACGAGATTGTTGTCCACCACTCTATGTCTCCAAGGTACAGATGACCGTAATTTGGACCATGTGATAGTTGGGACAGGGAAACCTTGGTGGGTGGAAAGTATTGTATGAATTTAGAGTTAGTGTCTTTATTCCTGTGCTTAATTTGAAGTGACACAACACAGGACAGATTGTTTGTTTACCATGGGCTTCACAGCGTAGGGTTGCTGTTTGACCTTCCACCACAATCATGAGTGGCTCGGGAACGATGACTCGGGGAACTGAGGGCAATTGAGTGCCTCCCTGAACAATGACTTCCACCCTAGTCTCGGTGATATCGTCGTTGTTGCGTGCTATGCACACGTACGTGCCACTGTCTTCTGGACGGGCCACAAGTATCTGAGCCACAGGAAAGACAAATATAAGGTCATTTTTACGGTTTAGGTGGTGATCAGGTAACAGAGACAATACCTGCATGACTGCATTGGACTCAGCAGGAGCGGGACTGCTCAACTTGATCTTACGGTTGTTGTCCAACCTGTGCCATGTGACAGAAGGGCGGGGCTCTCCTGAAGCCTGGCAATCCAGGTTGATGGGTTCACCCACCCTGATGCGCACTGGCCCAACAGGGGTGACAATGGCCACGGGGGGCTCTGATTGGACAAACATGCAAAGTCTTACAATGAGACTTACAGTGAGATAGAAGACTGTGCAAAATGATGGACAGATGGGCATGATGAAATTACATTTTGTGGAATTTGATTCTTCTCACTGTCAAATGTAGCAGAATTGGAAGATGTAAACACATGGAAGGCCATAATAGAATACATTTGGTGTGGATAAATTTTCAGCCAAGTACGTCTGAAGTAATTCTTTAACTTCATATGCAAACTTTACTTGAGGGGGGAAAAAAGTACATTAAAGTTACTTTTCCTGATGTATTGTAATTGATTAACATGCTCGTGCTGATTAAGAAATGTTATGGAGAAAATATCAAAAAGGATAAGACATTAGCTTACCTTTTACGATCAAAGACACGATAGTGTGGGTGATGCCAAACGGGTTGCTGGCCACACAGCGGTAAGCACCATGATTCATAGGTTTTGCATTTGCTATGGTAATCACAGAACCATCAGGACTAACTCTGACATTGTCTGTGGGGAAGAGGCGCAAATTAAAACCCGCTGTACCTTTTGAAACACACCAACAGAGATATTTTGGTCATTACCTGGCAGTGGTTGGTTGGCAGACAATTTCCACTCCAATCTAACAGGTTGAGCCCCGCTGTACACTTTGCACCTGAAGCTAGCCGATTCACCAACGCGCACTGCCGCCGTGTGAGGCTCAATGGCAATGATTGGACTTTGAAGACCTATAAAAAGAAAGGAGACTTGCACACATTTGCCTTCACGTAGGTAAGACGTCAAGTTAACTTACGTGAGGATGATGACGTGACCGACACGGAGACAGTGGCCCGGTGGATTTGAGATCCCGGAGTGCTCTGCACTTGACAGATGTACTCTCCCGAGTCCTCTGAGGTCGCTGACAGGATACGAAGCTGACTGCCAACAACCTGTGTGCAGAAGATGCAGTTATAATCATAATTGATCGAAAAAAATGTATATAATGATAATAAATACTTCTACATTTTTCTGAACAAACCAGTGGATTTATCGGGCAAACATGGACGTAAAGTCACGGTTAAAAATCTACCTGGTGATTGGACGATAGGCTCCCACCCGCTCTCGTCCAAGTTACTCGGGGAGGAGGATTTCCAGAGACGATACAATTGAGGTACACGTTGTGACCTTCATGGACGTCCGCTTCTGACGGCTGGATTCTAACAATTGAGGAACTTTGATCCACTGCATGAGCACAAACATACTCAGTGAAGTAGCCCACTGCCAATCAACCCCAAAATCGAAATGACAGACTATCTCACCTTTGAGTACCGAAACTTTAATGGGTGCACTGTTCGAGCCGACGCTGTTGCTGCCCACACACATGTACGTGCCTGAATCCGATACTTTTACACTTGGAATAAGCAGCGTACCGATATCCGTGCGGTCTGTGCTGGCCTATAGTCGACATACCAAGAAGCGAGTAGATTAGAATGACAAGTCACACATAATTTCTCATCATTTGATACCACAGCAGCCAGCTGATAATGCACAAATTAAGCACTAGCGGCTTACCTGGATCGAGTCCTTTGAAACAAGCACAAATATGACATTGTGACATCACTAGCTAATGAAACACAAATGCACTACTACGTGTAGGCTGGAACAGATTCTGCTACAGAGGCTCGTGCCTAATTTCTACGACACACAAATGATTGTATTAAAGGATGACAACATTGGGGCTGTTAGAACAAACTATGACACAAGATGGTCCGATTAAGGACTCTAGAAAGCCAAAGCTCACCAAGCTTGGAAAACGTATTTTTGTAAAAACTGTCTCGCCTCAAGGCTAAAAATGACATTTTATTAAAATTCCTGAAAGGAGAAGGGATGAGGAGGTGGTGGGAGGGGCAGGAGGGGATCAAGGAAGGCATTTCCGCATCTGGGGGCTATTGGGGCATAGACAAAGCTGCTTAGCTGCAGCCTGTCTGAACGTAAGCCGGCTAAAGTGAGCAGCAGCTGAGGCGGGCCCTCGCGAGGCATGTATGTGAACACACTGATGGGTTGACAAAGCCAGCCGTTTGCCAGAATATACAGAATTTCTGGTCGGTTGCACGGCAGAGTCTGGCTTCGCCTGGGAACGGCCGAAGCGAAGGAGTGGCACAACTAAACAGGCCCGAGAAGTTCGCTGTGCCCAGGAGCGACCAATGAAGAAAAATTTAGCGGCACAAAATATGCGTAAAATGCTTCCGGAGTTCACTGTATGTTTTGGACTGTTTCTAGATGATGGTGAGAGGAGGACGGTACAAAACGAAGGACAGTGGATCAGCAACAAGAAACAAAAAGCGCTACATGCAAGTACATTAGGAAGCCAATTGGATCCAGCAAGTTGGTTTGAATGTTTTTGGCATCAACTCTAAAAGACAGTGCTTGGGGAAATTAATGGTTCCTATAAAGTGTGAATCAAGGACATATTGGATCATGCACTTGGTTAACAATGTGTGAAGTAGAGGACAATGGATTTGATCTACAGACTAGGACGGACAGACAGTGGACAGATGGACAGACCTGAAGCTCCTCAACACGTCTGTGTAACACATCGACACTGTTGCTTTTAAACTGTTGGAAACCGTGAGAGGGAACGGCCTGAGCAAACGTCAGAACAAGGGGAGGTACCAAAAAACAAAAAGGGTTGGGGGAGGACACAAACACAGGGAGGAAACAAAATAGAGGTAAATGGTCAAAATGCAGAAACGGTCACGATAAGATTTCAATTGGAATCTCCTGTGCAAGAAAAGGTTTTGTGAACACACTCAATCATGTTAGCATCAATTTACTTTAGCATCGTCAGTCATCATGGTGGCATCTCACCTGGGGTGGGATTTGTCCTCCATTTTTAAGCCAGGTAAGTTTTGCAGTTGGTGATCCTGATGCACGACAGTACAACCTCAACGTATCCCCTTCATGAGCGTCAATATTTTGGGGGCTGACTTGGACTTGCGGCACTGTGCCAAGACCATTCGGGTTTGACCCTTAAAAGCAAACAACCAAGCAAAAAACATTCCACTGAAATAAGACGAAAAAACTTCGGCCCAAATTTTCTGTAGTGAGAGCACACTAATGAAGATACTGAGAACATACTTCTGACAAAGAGGGAGACCCGTGCTGTGTGCTCGCCGTGGGTGTTCAGAGCTTTGCAGGAGTACTCCCCCTCATCTGCCAGCTCCACTGCTGCGAAAGTCAACAAGTTTCCTCTAATTACTGCCCTGGGACTCATTCTGTTCCCAGGACCCCCTGTAAAAAAAAAAAAAAATCACAATTACATCCTGTCACTACACCAGTGGGAGGACAACCATTCTACTTGTGGTCACATACCGATCCATTCGAGGGCAGGATTTGGGTTGCCAGTTACTGTACAGCGAAACTCGGCCCTCTGACCTTGCTGGACGGTCAGTGTGGAAGGACTGATGGTAGCCACAGGCTGGGTCGCCTCCGCAGCTACAAAAGACAAGACAAAAGACAGTCAGAAGGACAAACCGAAGGAATCTGTGATGGAGTGCCGCGTAGGCAGTCTTGAGCTGCAGAGTTGATGAAGGAGAAGGAAAGTGGCACGAAGCCACTGGTGTGGCCTCGGAGCATATTGCTGCCCGTAGGAGTTTGGCAGGCTGCAATCCTGTAAGCCGCCAAAGTAAAAGAAAGGCTTCTTTCAGCACGACTGCAGCTGAAAGGCTGTTGGAACTATGACACTCGGATCTTAAAGACATCAAAAGTTGGGTGAGACTCCATTACACCGATGGGAATGAAAACGGATGACCTAAACAGCTTGGATTTTGAGAAGATACTTCATAGATACTTAATTTTGCCAAAGTATCCCCTTTTTTCATTGTGTTTAGGTGTGGTACCCTGAAAGACTAAAAACAGTCGTAAACTTAAAGTTGAATCCAACAATTTGTTTCAAATAACAGCTGAAATCTAAATCACAGTCATTAATCTACACTGCCTCTTAAAAAGATGAATAAATCACCTTTGGTTGGTTTCAACCAAAATAAAAATAAATAGAGGGCAAATAACCAAGGTTTTGCATTTTATGTTATTCTAGATAAATGAGTGACTCGAGAAATCATCTAACCAATTCAATATGCCCTTTTTTCTGTTTTGGTTGAATATATATTAAACACAAAGTGTAATATTTGATTTCCATGGAACCTGTTCACAAATAGGCTACATGGTACATTTAACTTAGTGATGCAAAAATGAAGCTTCAAATTTGTTTCATGAACCAGTTTCTGTATTTTTTACACCTGTAGATGGCACTCTGTTTAACATTTGGTTGAAAGTACACCAACTTGCCATTTCTTAAACCCATTTAAACCAACATTGCTAATTAGGAGTAACAGAAAAAAAAGTGGTTCATGAAGCAAATTTGAAGATTCATGTTCCCATCACTAATTTAACAACAGTATACAAAGAGGCTGTAATGGGATGTATTAAGCACAGTATGATGTTTGAAGCCCAGATGAAATCAGTTTCCCAGCTCAGCAAGTTTCTTGACAGTACGAAGGAAAGAGGAAAAAAAGAGGAAAATAGAGACATTTCCGAAGTTTGAATGTGGAGACACTGCTTCTCTTAAAAGTTATTTAATTTGTTGGCGGACCCTTGGAACAAACTTGGACATTGGAATTCAACATAAAGCAATTTTACAAATTGCAAAACTTATCAAAACTACCAAAGGGGAAAAGTATGCTTAATAGACATCGTTTTGTTTTTATTTTATTAGTATCAACATTATTTCATTTTGTACGTATATGATGTTGGCGGTATGATGGCAAAGACTTCCATCTTCTAATCGGGATCATTTTTTTGAGCTTCCTGGAATGGATCGTTTGTTCCAAGCGTCCACTATAGTCTTACATATGCCTTGGCTATGTTTGCGTTACTTTCAAATATTTTCTTCAGCTTACCAGTAAAGCCTTGCTAGCTAATTGAAAGTGCTCTCAACATTCATGAGGAGCTGTCTATAAGGCTGGATGTATCATTTTCCCTGCAGTAACAAGAGCCCCATAAACCAAAAGGAGAGAGCCAGTAATGCCCATGTACAATCCAGAACATGTGATGGACTAAAACTCAGAGTGCAGGTGATTGTACATGGGCCCTACCAGGCTAAAAGTCAACCTCTGAAAGATGAGCGCATGCAGATGCAGAGAGAAGCGAGAGGCAAGTGTTCTTCCGAAGTAGACTTACGCTTTCTGTGTCCTTCAAACATTTCATAGGCTGTGTAAAACATCTGTGTCTGTGAGGCCTCTAGAGATGGGGGAGGGAAAGGGAAGAGGGGTGGGACAGGTAAACTGATCGGTCAGTCCTTGGGGTCGTTGATCGCCCGTCTCTTCTCGAGACTTCCTTCAATGTGAGGCCAAACATGAAGATAATTGAACTCAACTGCGTCTTTGGGTCTTTGAAAAGAGCTATGCAAATTGAATGTATTATTATTATTAACTGACATCATCCCAAATGGGAAAGAGTCAGGTAGATTTTCGGAGTAAAAATAGGAAATATGCATTCAGAAAGAAAATAGGAGTCTTACAACATGCAACCGTATATGCGTACGTGTGTTTCAAGGTCCCATTTGAATTTTGTTGTTTTTTACTCATACTCACAATACAATCAAATTGAAAACTTACCTCTGACGTTTATCAAGATTCAGAGCCAACTGTGTGTTAATGCAAATTGGATCTGCCTTATCTCACAACAAAGAGGCCAATGGGTTCAATTTGTAAAATAAAATGGAATACAATAACAAATAAGACTGGCAATAGAAGACAAAACGGCGGACGTGGTTCAGGCGGTTGAGCGGGTCCTCCAGTAACCGAAGGGTTCGAATCCCGCTCTGTCACCAGCCACGCCTCCGGCAGTTCCGGCTACTTACGTGCTTTACCACCACCAGTGTGAATGTGTGAGCGCATGAATAATGTATCCACTGTGAAGCATCTTTTAGTGTCTAGAAAAGCACTCTATGAATCTGATAGATTATTATTATTATTATTATTAATATTAAAACCCTTTCTCACAATGCTTCTAAAGTCAAGACACGCAAAAATACAATTACTGAGCAAGACAATGAGATGAATATGCAGGTACGTGACATGCAGGTTAGTAGCAACAAGCCATTTGACACACAAAAAGAAACATTGTTACATTACAGCTGTTAAAAACATACAGCTTGTGGTCATTTTTTTAAATTTTATTTCTGTTCAGAATAACAGGAGCTCTGTTCTTATCATTATTGGAATCCATATTCTATTTTCCACCAAATAGTTCACAGTCACGATAAATATTACAAATTTAAACACAAATGACTTAGAATGTGGACGTTACATGTGACATATATTTTTTAAAAGAATATTAAAAACATGTTCATACAAGAAACTTTGGGTATATTTGCGAATGGTATGACATAGACAAAGCACCAGGGAGCATGAACAAACACAAAAAGCGATGCAATTAAATGTTTATGGGCTAAAATAAAGCCTATGAATACTTGTTTATAAATCTCTCTTAAAATGCTACACATGACGTGTAGTTAGTTACATTTGCCACAACAAAACGTTTCTCAAAAAATTTCAGTCAAATACGTGCCAACAACCTTGCAGATTATAACACCATAGTTGTTCTAATGGTTCTTCTTAAAATCGGAAATAACTGAATAATGTGCCATAAATGTGACTCGTGCCGCTATTCAGGAAACACTGGCTATTACATCACAAAAAGTCACCCAAGTTTTGCCAACTGGATGGCAGACAGCACCATTTGGGTCACAAGCAACCATGACCTGGATTATTTCATTCATGAAGGAATACTGGACGTCTTTGGGTTGCTCCTTAAAAAAGTCCTCTTTGATTGTCTGAGTCACTAAAGCACTTGTCGGGTATCCACATTCCTCCTCACCATTACACTACGCAGCTCTGGCAGTCAGGACACCCAGGAGCCCAAAGTTAAAAGATTCAACACCAAGCTAGTAGAATCTCAAGCCAAAGGAGTCATCCTTAAGAAAATAAACCACCACCGATTTGATCCAAGCCATATGAAAAAGTTGTCATTTTAAAACCCACAAGCTGTATCTCTGCAGATAGAGGAGGAAATTCCTTGAATCAGACAAAGTTGCACCAGCAAGAATAAAAAAATAAAATAAAAAAGAGATGGACCGGCAAATGTAATTAAAAGTGTTAAGAGCAAAAGGCAAAACTATTGGAAGTTAGCGCTGAAAGCTTATGATGTTGTTAGCCAGTAGCCAGCCCAAAGTGTTCACAGAGCACAAAAAGCGGGGAAGCATGCGCCATTTCAAGCTGAAGCAAATAGAAAGGATGGCTGGGGAGGGGGAATCAGAGCTGGTTGGATGGTGGAGGATGCTAACGGTGCCAAGGATCACAAACCTGGCACATAGAGGACGGCATTGCCCTCGTCCATAGCGTACATGTTGGAGCCGGTGCACACGTACACGCCGGCGTCCTCTGGCTGGATGTTCTGGATGGTCAGGATGCCATTGAAGTCCATTGCCCGGTTAGGAAGCTTCCCGTTACCCAGCCGGGTCCAGACCAGCGTGTAGGCCGGCGACTGCAAATAAACGCAACACTTAAAGGCACTTGCAACGGCAAAAAAATGGTAAATACATACATAAATAAAATCACATGGCATTGCATTGCTCAGATATTATTAATCTCCAAAAGCGAGTGGTGAGTTTAACAAATGACTGATCGTTATTACCTTGCTCTTTGCTGTACAGATGAAGTTTACAGTCGCTCCCACCCTGATTGTTTGAGCTTTGGGTTCCTCAACTGTCACTTCAATGGCTTTGGTTGGAACACCTGAACATTTTTGACCGAGGAACATGTCTTATACCACAGGAAGCCTCTCATGGCAGCACGAAACATACGATACACACCTGTGACGATAATTTCAGCACGGCTCCTGTTTGTGTTGCGTTGGTCGCGGCAGGTACAGATGTAAACACCGGCATCACTTGGCTGGACATTGGAGAAGTACAACTCTGCTCCTGCATACAGATGACAAATATCAATGATAGTCTCTATGAGAGTGTTGTTGATTCATAAATATCTCAATCTCATACAAGTTCAATGTGTTGTACCTTGTCTGAGTCGGTCAGCCCTGCTTGAGATGGGCTGCCCGTCCTCTCTGGACCAGTAGAAGTAGTGTGGAGAAGAAACGGACACCTGACACCGCAACGTGACTGAGCCACCCAGGGACGTCTGAATCCTGTCTGGATACACCTTCACCACCAATGAGGCTGCATCTGCAGAGAGGCCAAAGCAAACCTTTGAAGAATAGCCTCAGAGAACAGGGAAGGCCACAACAACAATAATTAAACTGTCCATAAATATCTCACTGACAAGATTCCATGAGCATCGTCATCTACCGTGTTCAAGTCTTAAATGCAATCAGATTGAATATAGTATTGTGCCTGGAGTGTGTGTATTGGATCTTTGTCGTCATTTCTCCTTTTTTGTCATCTTACCATCACGTGGACGACACTTCTGTCTCTCCTGTGGGTTGCCGACATAACCAGGAGCACAACTGTTGAGAAAATGAGTGAGATTTTTATCATTTAACAGGAGAACACAAGTACTACGTTCAACGCCACGGGAAATCCAGTTCGAGTCTGCAAAAGTTCAATCGAGTACAATGGACACTTCTTGGTTGTTAAAGAACATGTTGGTGGTGTTGGAGAAAAAAAACTTACCGCTCACAGTACTGGCCTGTGTAGCCAGGCTGACAGGCAGTACACTGGTAGCCTCCATTTCCTAGGCTCTCGCAGGTAGGAGAGAACCTTTCAAAAAAGAAAGTAGAATATAATCCACTTTGTTGTGGTAGATGTTCAATGATTAATGCATTAATTGTCAACTAATCGAGTATCATATTAATCGATAATTATTTTTGGATAATCGATTGTGTCAGATTTTGCTGTGAGTGGGTGAGCTCATTTGTGCCAATGTGTGTAACAGAACCAAATTTGGATTTTCTAAAGGAGTTACACAGATAGGAGGAAGAGGGTAGGATTTGGTTCCAAAGTCCAGGAAAATCCGAATTTCACAAGTAGCTTGAATTTGCTGTCGACATGAACATGTGAGCAGTACAAGATTCAAACTATAAATAGAAGAGGAATGTGCAGTCCGGGCTTCTATGCCAGAACTCACTGGTTGGCCGGGTCAGTGTGAGGGCAGGCACAGGGCTGGCAGTCCTCCGGTGTGCCAACAGTGGGGTCACCGAAGAAGCCGGATGCGCACTGATCACAGAGCTCACCCTGAGTGCGGTGCTGGCAGTTCTGGAAGGAACAAATATTTTGTGATGCGTGTCCATCACACCTCCTGAGACACATTTTGGAAAATTTCTGTTTCCTACTGTGCAGATGCCAGTCTCGGGGTGGCAGGAGTCTGAGTGGCCGTTGCACTCGCACAGCTCACAGTGACCCAGGTATAAGCCTCCACCGGTGCGAGTGTATCCGGGCGCACAATCCTGAAATATAGATTTCGATAATGGAGCACTCAAACAAAGTTGGTCAGGGGACTTGAAGTGAAAAATTCACCTGGCAGGAAAGACCTTGGTATCCAGGTGGGCAGCGGCACTGCTCCACCTCCAGGGCCTGTGCCAGGCCGCTGTAGTTAGGCACGGCCACTTCCATGCTGACGTCGGAGATACTGGACGAGCGCATCTCGGTGTAGTAGGACGCTCGGATCAGGATGTCATCCAGGTCAGCCAGAACCATCAACAAGTGCTCTCGTGTGGCAGGCATGCCATCAGGGCGACGCCAGTGCTCCTGGAAATGACAAACATTCCAAAATGGAGACGTGGATATATTAGTAACTCCATTTTCGGGACATCTTCTCATCTGTTTTCTGTTTTTCTCACCTCGGTGAAGACAACCTCAAATTGTTGAGTCTCTCTGCTGCCATGCTGCCTTCTCTGCCACTGTTGTCGGGCTACCAGAGTAATGTCATTCCCCTTTTGGAACAACATAAGAAGGTGTGAGAAAAGCTACATATGGCGAAACTTTGCATCCCATTAAGAAGAGGCACACTCACAATAATCTGTACATCAGCATCTTCAAGTAGAGTTCCTCTTGGACCGGCTACGTAGGAGATTGTGTATTTCAGTTTGCCACCGTATGAGCCCACCTTAAATGAACAGGAATGAACACATTTTCAGAAAATACTAGTAAATGGAAAAAAAGACAACAAAAAACCTCCACTAGACCGCTAAATAAATCAGACTTTTGAGTTTTGTTTGTAATACCATTAATGAAATCATCAAAAACAATTTGGGTAAATAACAACATTAAAGTTTTATTATTATTATTTTATTTAACATTTATTATTATTATTTTTTCTTCATAAAAACATTTGTAGGGCTGAATATCATCCTGGACATAAGGCTTCTGTGAAATAGGAAAAATACTGATAAGAAATATATATATATTTTTTTTTTATATGAGTCGAGAGATACCAAATCAGGAATAAAATTGTTAAAACCAGTTCCCCTAACTGAGGAAGAATATTGGCGATTATGTGAAAAGGAACTCTCAACAATGAGGGGAAAAAAAATTCTAACAGTGGATGCTTATGGGAAAACCAGATGACTGGGATAAGGCAAAGGGCAAAGGGATTGTGGGATGGGGGTCAAAGGGTGCTGGGAAGCCTGCAGCTGGGGGATTTGTCCCAAACTTTTCAGATACAGTACCTTATCCCCTGTGAACTGTGTGGGGAGCTGCCAGTAGAGCACATTGTCCTGGTGCAAGCTGAAACCTTTGTAGACCAGAGAGTACTGGGAGGCAAAAGGTGAGGGAAGCAAAGGAAAATGAGCTAGAGAAATGGAGAGAGGCTAGCAAGCAAATAGGAACCCTAGGAGGAGGAATGCAGAGCATACAGTTCAAGTCTTGCAAAGTCTACCTGCTCCGGGGCGATAATAAATCACCCATTGTGCCGCTGTCTGACAATAACAGCTTAAGACATCTGAGGCTGGTTTTAAACAGACGTCAGGACAGACGACAGTGGAACCAAAATGGTGCTGATTCATGATAGCACAAAGACCAAAGTTACAGTAGTTCATCTATTCCTGATTCCATTCATCTGGAAATCGGTATTTGGTCCTGAATTTTTGCTCATGGGTTAGTTAAGCTGCTGTCCTGTACCTTGCTGCCTGCTCCAGAAGCACGAGCGGCCGTCCTGCTCACTGTATTCTCGGTCTGTTGATAGACAGCCAAAACCGAGACCGAAAAGAAAAGGAGCTAGGTGATGGGGAAGCGGAGGAACTAACAACGTCACTCTCATAATCTCTGGCAGAGAGTACCTGCAGATGAGGCGATTGGCCTGGAGAGTACGATCGGGGTCTGGCTCGTCTAACTGAAGAGGAGATGCCATATGGATGAGGAGGTAAACTCAGGTTACGCAAAGAGGAAGAGGAGGAAGATGATGTCGGAAGACGCGAGGAGAGTGGAAATTGTTGAAGGGAAAAGTTTGAGAGGAGTGCCCAGACCTCATCGTCCAGCTGTCTGAGGTCACCCTGAGGGCGCATAGCCAAAGAATCCGTAACCACGCGAACACTTTAGAGTTAGCAGACCATATATAACATGACGGCAAAGAATAGTCATGCTTCATCATGCATTAAAGACAGTTTGAGAGTACACTGCACACACAAATGAATCAAACTCCAGTCAGCTCTCAATCCAACAAATACTGTTTTTATCCGTGGTCCCAATAATGTTTCCGTTTCTTTGAAGTCCTGTTGCAAGTCTGGACCCGTGATTTAGCCACATTAAAGACGGAGCTCACAAAAGACTTCCCGTTAGAAGTTCTAATCCAGATCTTCATCACCACTGCTATTCAAGGGTCAATTTTTGATCCATGTTCAAGCTGCCATGCTATTGGTACATTTTCCTCTGTCGATTTAATGGATTTTCCTCACTCCTAATCTGTTATTGAATGCATGCAGATGCACACATACTGATTGTCAACTTCCTGTATGTAAGGCAAGTTAGGGTAATTTGTGTATCAATGGTGTAAAGATGAGTTAGTGTCCTTTGTGATCTTTTTATGTTTTATATATTTATGGCAAACCAATTTGTAAGGCAAGTTGGACCTAATAACTGTTTTGCGGGTTTTAAAAGATGTTTGGTTCTAAATGGAAGCATCTTTCATAAACTGCACCTCTGGCAACTCAATCATTTTATGAATGTGGATAAACTGCAAGTTTTGATGACTTTGCTCATCACTGAACCAAACTGAGTGTTGGGAATTGCTTTCCCAACGTAAGAACGAAGTGCTTGGATGTGATGCAATCTTTCAAAATAGAGGTCAACCCTACTAAATGATCTTGCTCATCCTAAAATCATAAAATACACACAAGCAACCAGGAGTTTGGAACATACCATGCTGCTCTTTGTTTAAAGACAGCAGAGCAAATACAACCCCAAAACACTCAATGCACTGGCCCCACTTTCCTACCTCTTCTGCTCGTTTCAAACGAGTAAAAGACGAATCTTTCTATCAGTGACAAAAGCAACAAACAGAACTGAATTCATACAAAATGAATCAAATCTGATGGAGAAAAGACAGACAGCTGATGGAAGAAACTCCAAACAACCGAATGAGAGGTCTACAAGTTCCAGATGCACCACCAGAAGCTCTTTGGGTACTGACCTTGTCTCCCTGGAAGACCCCAGGAAGCTGCCAGTAGTGGGGCTCCTGTCCAAGATAGTCAAAGTTGCTGTAAGACAGCTGTGTCCCCTCAGTGGAAATCTCAACTGTAAACCCAGTGGTGATGCGGTTTGTGCGTTGACGGTTCACCAAGGCGAAACCCTGAAAGTTCCCTGGAGAAAATTTTGTTGATACCTGCAAGAGGAGGAAACACAATGGAGATTATGAGAAATACAAATGGTGGAACTGGAAAGAAAAAAGTGGACATAGTAATCAGAAGTCTTTAATTTGTGAGACTGCTTTCGTCATAAAACCAAATGCACACAAACATTTCGAAAATTGCTCCTGCGTGGCCATCGAGAGACGAGCTGCAGTTCCCAAGGTGGAAACCAAGAAGACCACAAGGGTTTATTGCTTTGCAAGGCCTCTCCCATGAGGCAACTCGCTCTTTCCACAGACATGTTTTAACTTTCCTGGGAAATGGTAGACTGGCTATTTTGATTCGAGCGTGGTGGCTTGATTCTGCCATGGCATTGATACGCAAGAATGTAAAAGGTTACTTGATTGAGAGTAAACTTTTGTTCTTCTGTGACCGCTTAATCCTGAGCCACCAGTGAAGTGGGTACTATGGCCTTATCTCAGACCGGTACTTACCAAGTCTCTGTAGTAGTTGGAACTGGTGCACTGTTGAGTGACACCCATACAGAAACATGACAGGCAGCCATCTTTGTTTTGTTGGCTAAGATGGAAAGTTCCGGACTTGCACCTGGAGCAAGATGCATCTTCAACATTCATCTAGAAGATTAAGTCAGATTTGAATAAGGATTGTGATGCAGACGACAATTTACATCCAGACAAACAAACAAACAAACAAATAAATACATTACCTTGCAGCGACAATAGCCACCAGTGCAGCCTTCACTTCCTCTTGGATCGCAGTTGTAGCAGTTACCTATAAGAGCACATCCAACTACAATCAAGACCATATTTGGGCAGGATAATATTAATCTCTGTTAAATCATGTACCGTTGACTTCATTGTTGCCGGAAACACACTTCTGTCCAAGCAATGGGTTGCCTGTGTATCCTTGTACACATCTGGATTGGAGTAAGGGAAGAAGGTGAGTGAACAAAACGGAGACTGCAGTAACTGGGAAATTCAATTCATGGATGTTTCTAACAAACAGAAAACCACTACATGATGATGAATTCTTTACAGTAGAACATTAAATGTTCTGCAGGTGAGCATGGCTCCTGTTTATAGAACAAAACCAACCAATTCAATTTGCCACAAAAAAAGCTTGCCCCAAAAGCTTTTTTTGCCTCAGAAATGCATAAAGCACAGCCCAAGACAAAAAATTTCATTCAACATATCCCGAAAGGTGATTCTGTGAAATACACTATAATGTATCATTGACCCACAAAGGAATAGAAATGAACAGAAACAAGGTCACCTATTCAGTTTCAGAACAAGATGCTGAGTGTATGAAGAAGAGACTCAGCTCAAAGTGTGACAGTTAGTAGGGCAACGTGCAATTGACCCCAGTCAGCCACTTGCAAAGTGCTACCACCAGAGGAGAGGCTGAACGAAGAAGGTTGCCTTGCGGATATCAAGCTTGACCTCACCTGTCCTATGGCAGCTCCGAAGGTCAACAGTCAACAAACTGCTTCCATGCTGGCAAACTAGTCTAACATCCGAGACACGCTGCAGATTCTCAATGTCCAGCATCAGTTGATCCGAACATTGGCCAGTATTTGCGCATAAACGTCAACTGTCAGATTACTGACATTAAAAAGAAGCTACAAAATGTCAATATTAACGTAGATGTACGTAAATATTTTTCCATGGTGGTAGTAGGTAGCGGCAGCCTTTTTCAGTGAACCACATATTTCACAACAATAATCGTAATCTTATTTCATAACAGTCCAGCAGAACACACAAAAATGGTGCCAAGCAAGTTCAGATTTCCATGAAGATCTATTTTTTTTTAATCAGAAGTCAGAATCCACACCACTCGCGGAAGACTGTAGGTAAAATCTAATAAATTATAATACAGCTATTGTCAACTGTCAATCGATAAAAATATATGTTGTGTTTAAAAGAATTCAAATTATTTGGGGACCAAATGTCGCTAATTTTGAGGTGATGAACATTTCATTTTAATTTAGCATGACACACCAAAAAATGATCTCCTTTATTAAATTTGGTAAAATCGTCCACCATAAGCACAGTCGACGGTCACACAGAACCACAAATCGTGATCGCCGCAGCCACTAATGACATCACACTCGAGACACGTGACCTTTTGAAAAACTAATAAACAAAAAGACCGGAGATAGGTGCAAAATTCGAGGTAGTCCAGTAATGCTAAACTAACATATCTCTTCATATTAGACAACCACCTTAAAAGCCACAACATGTGAAGCAAACTCACAAGCAAACATTGTCGAACAATCAAGGCCTTCATCAGGTTCCAGACAGATGCTTATTTTAATATAAATAAAAAGATTGCGAGGGGGAAAATAAAAAAGAAAAAATCAGTCAAGGCACAATCCAGCCTAGTCATCGGGGATAATCCGTATCGGGATGGCCAGCCTTCCCAGGACAACATGAAGAGATCCATCTTGGTTTATATGTCCGCCTTTCAGTAGCTTCAACAGGTCCAAAATCCCAGAGCTTGTATTTTTTTTGTTTTTTTGCTGTTTTTTCTTCACGACTTTAGGCTTGGTTTTTGTTTTAGAAGATGGCTTTTTCACTGACTTCACGACAGTTTTTGTTTGAGTCGATGGGGATTTTGTTGGTGTGCTTGACTTCATTAAGGTCCTTGTCTTTGTTCCTTTTGTCGTTGTGTTCGAATTCTTGCCATTAGTTACCGTGGATTTAGCAGGAGTCGACGTTGCTGGTAAATTCTTTTCTCGAAGAGAAGGCAACGTTGTTTTTGTTTTCTTGGTTCTGACGTTTGGTGTAAGAACCTTGACAGAATTTGTAGTTTTAAGAGTGCTGTTGCTTCCCTTTTGGGGATTTTTGTCATGTGGTTGATCAGATCTAAATGCTTTATCTCTTGCGGGGAGTGCCCTGTGAGATGGTGGCTCCAGTTGGAATTTAGTGACCGCAACCTCATCTTGACTTTTCTTCAGCCGTGCTGGATTTGATTGCGAAACATGTTGAGTTGTCACTCGTCTCCTCGCCACTGGCTTTGTTGTAGCTATGGGCTTGGTTGTAGATTGAGGTTGAGCGGCACTCTTGACAGTTCCCTTCGGCTTTGGTTTCGAATTTGAGACCTTACGTTTGGATGGAGAGGTGACAGGTTTGGCTGTGTTTTTCAGGGATTCTGCTGAGACTGTCAGTTTTTTTCTCTCTCTCCCACGTGCAGTGGTGGGTTTCCTATCAAGGAGACTCGGGGTAGGTATGCTTTGGGGTATGGTAGCTCGATGGGTAGGCGGGTTCTTTGTTAGCATTCTTTTGCTAGGAGCCTGCGGCGTTGAGTACCTCGGGGGTACAAGTACTGTGCTAAGTGAATGCAGGGGCGGCTTTTCCTGGAGTGAACGGGAAGTGTGTCTGGTACGTTTCATCTTGTTCATCTCCTGAGCCAGAGCTGTGAAGCCATCGATCAGGATTTCTAGCCTTCCTTCCAATCTGCTTAGTCGGGATTCCATGTCAGTGTAGCTCTTTTCAAGGTCAGTGACCCCTCTGGTCTTTTCCGCAGCTGACCCAAGCGCAATAAGCTCCTTGAGCTGGGAACTGAGATTACTCTGTTGATCTTCCATTCTATGAATGCTTTCCCTCATATCAAGGGTGTTGCTCTCAAGCATGCTCAGACGCTGGTTGAAGGTGTTCAGATGAATCCGGAGCAAGTGCTGAAAGCTTGAGCGTCTGCTGTCCGGGTCTGGTGTGAAGCGTGGTGGGAGTCTGGTTGCTGACTTATTGGGAGCAACGGAAAGAATGCCCATCTCAATTTTGGAAGCAGAAAGGGTTGTGCGTTGGTGAGAGGGAGTAGAAAGTGTTTTTCTGGTTGAGGAGATGGTTGGTGCTGTGGTATCGGGCCATTGGTAGTCAATTTCATCACTATCTCCACTGCCAAAAGGTGTTATCACTTTATCCACGCTGAAATTTAATACCGCTTGAGCACCACATCCCAAAGGCAGGTAGCCATCTAGCAGCTTCTCTTGGAAAGGGTCCCCACAACTGTCTGCAGATGGCATCTCTTGTCTTCATGTCAAAAGAGCACAATGAGGATTGTTGCTTGTGAAGATGGTTCAAATATTCACAGATTTTTACGATCCACCCAAGTCTCCTTGTCATCTTTGCCACCAGACCAGCAAAGATTTTTGTTCAGACAAACAGCTCTCCTCATAAATGCCTCATCTACATTTATGCTCTAGAGACCCAGAAAATGTATGTGGTGTGTGCAGAGATGGAAAGAGACAAGAGCCAAGACAGCCTTTAAATGTATGCAACTAGCAAAGCACAAAACTGAAGCAGAAGACAAAAAGTAAAAAGTACCACAAACCAATCTACAGGTTTCCTGAAGACATACAGCACTACTTGTTTTTCACCACAAAAACTACCAATGTCACCACAAAAATACACTAAAAGTCTACCCAAGAAGAAAATTGGACACAGTATGACTTGAATTCTAGATACGTATGTAGCATCGCAGGATAGAGCAGTGTTTCCCAACCTTTATTGAGCCACGGCACATAAATCTTCTAAATCCAAACCCACCAAACACAAAGGTCAAACAAAGTATGAAAACTGAAATAACCATCCCAGCTCAAGTTAGTCACAAATCTGGGCCTTATTTAAATGACCACAACGCCCTGACTTAGCATTCTGATGTGGTTAATTGTACCCTCTTCCATATAGTATAATGGACGAGGGTTTATCGTAATTATTCTCTCACTGGTATAGATGAATTCTTTTTGCTATTAATACAAAATATTTTTTTGACTAATTAAGTGAAATTGGGTCATTTTCCATGACACGTCCAATGGCCTATCACAGCACACTAAACCTGGTTGGGAATCACTGGGTAGATATTCAAACAACGGCTCCTGTCCTGCAAATGCTCAACAACTCGGGAAAAAAAAAAAGACTAAAGTAAAGCACCATCATGCGTACATCCCTTTTCTACAATTACAGCCAATGAATGCTCGTGCCAGCCCTGGTTAACTTTGCCCACATCCCACCCGGTAACCCTAAACCCAGAGCAGTGTCAAAACGACCCCTGGAAAAAGATGTAGGGAGAAAGCAGACTCAGGTAGGGCGAGGAGGGGGGTGTACCTTTCGCAACGTCTGCCAGTGTATCCAGGAAGACAACCACATGTAGGCTGACCATCAGAGTCCAAATAACAGGTTGAGGAGAATCTGTTCAAACAGTATTTCAAGTAAGGATTTTGTTATACTTAATCTACCTCGTAGAACAATGAAAAAAGGATTTGTAAGTGAGATGAACTGAACTGTATGATTGTTGGTCTGATGATAAATAAGTCCAAATCACAAATGTTTATCAGTTTGACCTTGGCCATTCTGGGAGAAATAGCTTTGAAAATCCATCTAAAGGCTTATTGCTATGACTTTCTGCACCATCACGACATTGACTCACTGGTTGCTGGATGTTGTTCCAGGACATGGGCAAGGCTGGCAGGCCTGGGCAGCTCCAGCTGCTGGGTTTCCATAGTAACCAGTCTTACAGCGTTCACACCTTGGCCCATCAGTGTTATGTTGACATTGCTATCAGACAGACACACACACAAGAAAGGTGACATTCACAAAAAAAAAGGTTTATACAGTCTGCACAGAGCTTGTTTTCACGTGTTGAGATCTGACGAGAAACTCTTATTGCATTCCAGCACAGAGACGAAAGTCAATAGTAAAAAAATAATTAGGAGAGGAAAAAGTTCAAACGTACAAGACACCTGCCGGTCTCCGGGTCACAGCCGCCGGCGTACCCATTGCAGTCACATCTCTCACAAGTGCCCAGGTAAAGACCAGAGCTGGTGCGGGTATAACCTTCATCACACTCCTGCAACACCAAAGAATAACACCCAAGGTAAGAACAAAAAAGCCAGCAACTCTCAAAAACTCCAACCGGAAAACAATTCAGCAAACAAACGTGATTGGTCGAAATGAAACTTGCTGACCTGGCAAGATGGTCCTTTGTATCCTTGCGGGCATGCACACTCTTCCACCTCAAGGGCACGTTCATTTCCAGTTGAGTGTGGAACCGCAACATCCATTTTAATGTCTGAGATACTATAAAGAACAAGTCGACATGAGGTGTGCCCATTTTGAATTTATTCTCCATGAAAATAAAAGATCCTGACATTTACCTGCTCTCTGCCATGTTGTCTGCATAGGTGGCTCTAATAAGAAAGGCGCTAACATCAGCCAGAGCCATAAGGAGATGCTCTCGTGTGCACGGTTGACCGTCAGCGCGGCGCCATGCAGACTGCCAAGATAGAAAAGGAAAAGTTCAACTGATTTTCTACTTGTGGGTCGCAGATTCAGCAATCTAGTACTTCCAAGAATGCTACAAACCTCTCTGAATGTCACAGTGACTGTTTGTGGCACACGTGGCAGAGGCTTGGATTGAGAGTAATGTTCCAGAGAGATGCCATTGCCCTGGAGAACCACATCTGGCTGACCAACAATCACCAGGGAGCGTTGCGAAGGCTCATAACGCACTGTGTAGCGTAGCTCTCCGCCATAGGCTGTCACCTGGGAACAACGTAGTGAGAAGAAAACCTCAGTATAGATATTTTGACTGATCAATGTTACAGACAAGGCAAAAAAATAGTATAGTGTTGATTTTGTGGGCGGGTAGCGAAGAGGCAGTCACGGGAACATTTTTGTAAGGTTCAAAGGATCTTTGCTCTACGGGCAGGTCCAGTCATTTTCACTGAACATGTTGAGACATGACTGAGTGTGACAGAAAGTTGAAAGCTGAGTGAAACACCTGACTGATGTTTGCTCTCCCTTTGCATGCTTTCCACTGTTGATTTATCTCACCTTATCTCCTCTGAAATTGTCAGGCAAGACCCAGTAGTAGATGCCGCTGGGAATGCTGGAAAAGGAGCGGTAGACAACTTCTGAGGAGCCACTCTGAATGATACCCTCGCTGATAGTTCTGGAGTTGCCGATGTTGGTGAGTGTGAAAAGCTGGCCGTTCACTCCTCCTCGTACCTGGGAGCACACATTACCTAAGATGGTTATTTTGAATGCTCATTGGTCACCACCCACTGGCGGAGCTAGAATTTTTCTCTCTGGTAGGTAGCCAAGAATAAATCAGGGTGTCCGCGAAATAACAAAAATACTTAAATAAATAAAAAATAAAAAGAAATTCTTCAGAAAATGCCGTTGAAGATTCATTATATGTTTTCTACGGAGGGATAGAAGAAATGTGGACATTTTCTTCTTTTTTTTAATATCCCAAATTATATTTCAGTTGGGGCCAGTGTCTCTGTGGCCCCCCCTCTAGCTCTGCCAGTGCACCACTCACCACAACCAACATTTTCCCACCTCTCCATTTAGCACCTGCAAGATTTGCTGATACAGCACGTGTGAGAAAATATGCACCCTTCCCTTTACTATTCATATCTACTGTACCTGATCTCGACTCCAAGTAGAGCTGGCACACTGTTTGGTGACGCCCATGCAGAAACAACGCAGACAACCCTCAGGGTTGTTTTCTGATAAGTGGAAGAAGCCTGGCTTGCACTCATCACACTGAGCACCTGCCACATAGTTCTGCAGCAAAAATAAAAACAGATACTTGATCAAATTCAATATATTAAGGGAAATTAGGTTCAGACGTGGAAAAAGAATGACCGAGACAACAAGAAATGGTTCTTGTCTGTACTGTTTCACTCTGCACTTAACAATCGTGCAATGTGTACCTTGCAGCTGCATGGCCTGCTGGTTGAGCTGATGCTTCCTCTGTTATCACACTTGGTTTCTGCAGGGGGGGGGGGGGGCAGTGGAAAGATGAAGACATATGGACTGGAAAGTTCACCTGGCAATGTTCCAAAAGCAGCGCATACCTGTGCCATGAGCACATTCTACTGCCAAGTCTACTACAAGGGCAAACAGAACTCTAGAAACTTTACTAAAATCCACTCACGTTGAGGAACACATTTTCCGTTTGGTAGAAGGGGATTGCCCTGGTAACCAGGAGCACATCTGAGACAAAGGAGGCGGGAGTGATATAGAATTGCCACAAATTAGGAAATGAACATTCATTCTAAAGTAATTTATACGGGCTTATTTAATGTTCTGACTTTTCACAACGTCGTCCCGTGTATCCGGGCTTGCAGGCATCACATGTCGGCTGTTGGTCAGAGTCAAGGAAGCAGGTGTCAGAGAACCTGCAATGACAAACAAAGAGCCATAGGTAACCATCTACAGTGCTGTGTTAATAAGTAGCACATGGAATGAATGAACCATTGTTCAAATATCTGAAGGAGTCAGTTTGAAAAGGATCTAGAGAGATTACCGGCGAGAGGTTTCATAGTATGGACAAGGGCAAGGCTTGCAGTCATCGGATCGGCCTCGTCTCGGGTCACCAAAGTAACTAAGGCGACACTTGTCACATTGTGGGCCTTCTGTGTTGTGCTGACAGCTCTACAGTAGAAAAAAAAAATGTAATCGACAATCATAATCGGTAGTAGGTCTGAAGTATTCAGTGTTTACCAGACAATGTCCGCTGATTGGATCGCAGGCGCTGGCATGTCCATTACAGTTACAACCGGCGCAGGTGCCCAGATAGGAGCCACCAGGGACACGCTCAAAACCAGAGGAACACATTTCACAGGACAGGCCTGTATATCCAGGGGGACATCTGGGAACCATAAATGAGATCAGCATCAAGGCTTTTCCACCAGCTGTCTCAACAAAGTACGACATGTCAATGGACATCACAAACTTTGGGATTGTTGATAGAAACAGCTGGAATAACAATAAAAGGTCAAAAATGGTCTTTTCGATTGTTTTAATAGGATAACTCCTCGGGAACCCTCGCTACTGTTTTGTTACATACTAGTCAGTTCCATTAATGTGACCAGCATCAGGACAATCATGCAATAGATTTTTGGGGTCATACCAGATTGCTTAACTTGCCCCCAAAAAATAATACACCTGTGCTATTGACAGACCAATTTGTTTCCCTTACCTGCACTCTTCAACATCCTTCGCATGACCTCGAGTGCTAAACTCCACAGTGGTGGTATCCATGACGATATCTCTGAGTGCCACGCTGACCATGTGGTTATCATAGATGGTGCGGATGCTGATGCTGTCCAAGTTGGCCAGCGTCATCATTAGCTCCTCCCGGCTTACTTGTCGTCCGTTGGAGTGTTGCCAGTTATCCTTCAAAACCATCACATTCGGGAAACCTTTACATCTAGTGATTCATTATTTGTTTTGACTTTGTACAGAATCCGCCAAGCACTTACTTCAGTGAATTTAACTTCACGTTGGTTGACCACACCGGCAGGGGTGGAACTCCCTCGGCGGTAGATAAGCCTGCGCCCATTTCCAACCAGTATTACATCCGGCTTCTCCACGGGTTCAGACAGACCACGGGCCAAAATGAAGCGGACTTTGTACTTCAGGGACCCTCCATAGGAATCGATCTAAAACGCAGCATTAGCATACTAATTTACACTCCCTTCCTCTACAATCTCAATGTTTGAGTTTGACATCAAAAGATAAATACGAGACAAATGTTTTCAGTGGAAAATGTAAATAAAAGTAGCTTTTAGAGTCTATACCTTGTTGCCAAGAAACTGGCGGGGCAAGGTCCAAAAAGACTCCAGGTTGAGAAAGCGACGCGACAAATCGACAAGCTGGAACTCTTCCGTCTCAGGGTTGATGAGGAGCTGAGTGGAAGAAAGAGGGGGACTGCCTGGCCTGGATGGGTAGGTGACATTCACACCTGAGTGTCACAAAAGAGACCGATTAATTCTCTCAGCTTTCTGCTCTCTCTGAGGTGAACATTTCTGTATTTCAGTTGTGAGTTTGAAGTTAGCATTCTTTGGATTAAATGAATCAGTACCTTTAAAGTCCTCCTCATCGGTGAAACGCAGACTGATCTGATTGCGGTAGCGTCCGGTGCTCTTGCAATTCTTGGTGAGTCCAGCACAGAAGCAAGGAACACAGCGGCCTTCCACGCTAAAGTGATTGTCTGGGCAGTTGCCTGGAAAGGTCCAGACAATTTGTTTCCTTAGCTAAATCTCATCCGTGGCTTGGAATGAAAAGCGTCATGCTCTTGCTTGAACGTACCTGGGTTAGGATTTGATGAAAGAGTTAGCACTCCATCTGGAATACCAAACACAAGACCTTTGGCGTTGATGGCCTCGCACGTGTAGGCCCCCTGATCGGCTTCCTTTACGTCACGGATGGTAAGCGTGCCATAACCGTTCTCACTGGTCATTGAGATTCTGGTATTGCATGGATACAAAAAAGATTCAGATTGAATTTCTCATTGGGTTTTCTCACAGAGATCACATAAGACTGGTTCAAACGTGGCAGTTAGTGATGATAATGATTCAAATCCAGAGTGCGATTTTCCATCTTAATTTTTATAGTGTGGATACCACCAAATTGGTGGGATGTATAATACATGAGTCCAGAGAGTCTAACATCAGTCTGTGTAAATATCCAATGGCACTGAATGAGTTAACTAAACCAAATAAGCCTGAAGTTAATCTAAAATGTACAAGTGAGTAATGGTTTTCAAGAGGCCCACCTGCCACTTGTTGGAATGTGTCCCCAATTCAACCTCCAGGTGATGATGGGTGTTGGCACGCCAACAGCCTGACAGGTAAATGTCACAGTGGCCCCCCGGGCAACTTGGATGGATTCTTCTGGCGGACTTGTCACAGATGGAGGAGCTGCAAAAGACAAACAGAACTACTTCAACTCCGTAGTTAATTTACCCACAAAGGTTGCTTGGAATTTGGTGATGCAATGAGACTCACAGATGCAAAACAAGTCACTTTTAGTTCGGTGGACAGGATGTTTCACAAAAAGCTCTGTGTTTGAGCTGACCCATGTGTAAAGAGCATGTGGATCACAGAGAATTAGTCAGCGTGTACAAAGAAGCTCAGAGCAGGACTTTAGTGCAGAATGTAGAGTACTACAGAGAAATACACAAGTGGTTGGGCCTTACTGCAGCCGTATTCATCTGAGCGGTCGGGACAGTCTGGCTCTTCGTCACACTGGTAACTAGCTGGGATGCAAGTGCGGTCGCTTAGGCATTCAAACTGCTCAGGAGCACACCGGTCATCTGGACCCTTGGTGGCTGTGGACATCATTATTAATGACATAATCAATAGTTGCGTCAGTTCAGATTGGGCAATCCTGGGTGAGTTTTCCACTCATGATCACATCACCCAGGATTCATGTCTGAACAGAGCCGGAGATGGAGACTCACGGCAGTCCAGCTCATCTGAGTTATCTTCACAGTCATTGTCTCCATCACAACGCCAGAGCTTGAGGGCGCAACGGCCGTTTCTACACTTAAACTCATTGGGTTCACATGGCGACGGAGTTCCTGTAAAGACAAGTGGATACGTGCCAAAAGCTGCCGTCAGGCTCGCATGTACATACGCGTTTGTATGACTTACCGCATTGGAATTCGTCACTTCCGTCCAAGCAGTCTCTTTCCCCGTCGCAGATGTAGTCTCGAGGGATACATTCTCCGCTCTGGCATTTTGCTTGATCCGCTCGACAGAATCCCGGAATGACGGGTGGCTGCGGAGGTTTAACTGCGGCGGTTGTGGTGGCAGGGGCAGGGGTGGTTGCAAAAGGTCGTCTTCCATCTGCAACAGATTTCCGGTTAAACTTAGCAACGGTGACAGTTTCGCACTGCATGAATCATCGGACCGCGTCACAAGCCGAAGCCACTCACCGCAATCATTCTCGTCGCTCATATCACGACAATCTGGTCGATTGTCACACAGGTATTCCATCAGGATGCAAGTCCCGTCACCACACCTGTGCTCATCCGGCATGCACGACCTGATGCCAGGGATTACTAAGAAAGATGCATATAAGAAGGAGGATTGACGTGGTGAAGGGTCAACATGCAAGGCAACTCTTTGAGGACAACCAAAGCACTACGTCATAAATAAAGCAGCCAACGGCATTACGTTCACGGCAACGCAATCAATCGATTTTTAATTTAGGGAATATTCCTTCTGTGTAACAGCGAGGCCTTTATCGGTTCTCAGCTTCTGCCAAGTCTACACTGTCGGTAGCGTTTGTTGTGGTCAAGATATTTATCAAATGTATTAGTTTGGGTGAATTACAACTAACATATAGATGCATTTTGGGTTCATCCTGAAATTACACCCCAAAACTGAATATCCTTTTGAGCACTGTCGGTCAATAGATCAATTATGCATTCTTAATGGAAGTCATGCCATGCGGATGTGCTGATTTCTTTTTCTGTGCATTTTGATTTTCCATTGGTGCTCCATGCAAAACATTCTTTTGGACCACGTGATAGATGAATTTGCACGTTTCTTCCTAAAGCCACTACACACAGCCATCCTACAGCTTCTATGGCACAGTCAGCTCATTCCCCATGCACAGTACAAACCTGGCACCGCTAAAGGTTCCACTGAGGGCAGAGGACGAACTAGAAACCAAAAGGAAACATTAACAGCCCTGCCCTATCGCTGTGGTGGATTTTAAACTCCAACCCCTTGTGAAAGACTCTGCATCTAGTGACTCCAGCACATGGTCCTTACCTTCTCCAAGCTGTCTGAACTGAAAGCCTTCCACCGATGTGACATAGGAGGCGATTGCCCCATTCTGCACGACGCTGTATAGAACACTCCGGATCTGTTCGCTATTGCTGTTGTAGTCCGAGCCCACGTCCAGTTCCACAAATACATCAGTGCCATACTCTCTGATGATCTTCCTGTAAGAGCAAGAAAGGTATGGTGAGACGATACAGTAGTTGGTGGCCTGCTGATACTGACACAGAAAAGCGCTGCACTAAAGGAATTCCTCTTTACAGTTGCAAGGATTTATGTATGTCGGACCGACAGTAGTCAGCTGCGGGGGACTCAGGTAGCCATAAAAGTTGATTTAAAGCATTGGAATGCATACTTAATGAGGACCACGCTGACTGACTGGAGACCTGGAATCCTGTTGTACTCGGACTCCAACTGTGAAGGCAAGAAAATACAAACAGAATCAGCAAAGGTTTAAATAACCCACACGGGATTTTCAAGGTTGCACAAATAATGAAGACATACAGTGTCCACCACGGCTTCGGAGATCTCATTAAAGGCTGGTGAGAAGATGTCATCCAGCTCTGGGTTGTAGACGATGGAGTCGGTGAAGTTGACAAGAGCTCTGTAATAAACTGGATTCAGAGAGAGTGAATAAGAATTTTTCAGTTAAACCAGACTAAAGTCAGCCTGACTGGCTTCTAAAACAACATTTGGAACTTCTGAGCATCATTCCATGCTTCCATAAGTGCTAAAACCCACTAAAGTTAATATGGGCCATTCCCTTAAGAAAGCTTGTGGTTAAATTTAACAACACAAACCGTCGGGGCTGCCTGAAGCTTAAACGAGTGCCACGTTCTATTTATGAGATCTATTCCCATATCTCAATTGTGGTTGGGTTTTTGCTCAAACCGCTAGCTGCGATGTAGCTACACACGGCCGTGTCCTTAAACCATAGTCTCAAATAGAACTGTGAAATTATAACATGATGGATGTGTTGACAATGTCACATTGCTGCCAACGCTTTGCTCGGAGGAGTCTGCCAACCTCAATCGGACTGCATTTGAAATTCGGGAAGGAAGTCAATATTTGAACTGTTTTCTTGCAGCCTCGTGCTACTTGCCATGCATAACGCAAAAGCTAATATTTGGAGTGCTGCCTATTTAAATTCCCATTAAGACTCTCACTTTTGCTCTACTGCCCCAACTTTGGTTCGCTCCCGTGTTTGGGTGGAGTGGGGGGTGGGGGTCACTAAAAACATGCATTGTTAATGAAAAAACGGTTTTGTTTAAATGACAGTAAATTGAGCAGTGTCTATAAAAGCGCACAACAAAGCGACAACACATTTTCTGCTGAGACGGCTCTATGCAGCAGTCCGTGAATTAGTTCTGTATTCATTCATTAAAGTTTGTTTTGATGCGTCGACAAAGAAATCTAACTGCATCAAACAGTTGGTATTTTATTCATTCAGTCTTGATCAGAATTACTGCACACTTAACATTTGTTAATTCCTTGTATATGACCTACATATATAAAAGTACTTTGCTGTAGTGTTGTTATAGTACTACTGTAGAGTGTCTTCATAACTGATAAGTTCAGGCTTGAGTGCAGCCTGGCAGGGTGCCGGCGCTCTTGATGTGCACACTGTTACTGTTGAACTGAAAGTGAATAATTGTTGAATTGCCTGAATGTGGAAACAGAAGACGGGCAACATCAAAGTTCCTCATCAAAGCGCTTCATTTGACCCACTCTAATCGCATCAATTGAGTGGGCACCCGACGCCAGGTCGGCTCCCTGCTAGCCCTGAGTTTGCTCGCGTCTATGGCCTAGTGAGTATGGTATTGCCGCCGCTTGAGATCTTTTGATGACAGTGCTCCTAACAAACCAGACCAATTCTCTGAGATGTCACTCACAGGTTCTAGTGGGGGAAATCCTCAAAAGCAGCACTACTATCAAATGTGACGAAACAGAATTTCAGTGCAGACATGGATTTTAAAAAAATGTCTGGGAAAATATATTCGTCACTCTTGATCCAAAAATGTATTTGGCGATTAAATCTACAAGCAGAACTGTGGCTGCATTGTGCCTTGGGCCCCCGCCATGCAGCGCAGAAAAGCCTACACCAAAGACAAAGACGTGATTGAGCGATGAGGCTGGCCTGGCCTTTAATGCCCAACCGCATTGGGCTTGACCTTCAACCCTCAAGCCAGTGCCTACAGCAGTGGCCCAGAACCAGCCAAGCTGGAAGAGGATAGAAGGTTCCATTCCATTTGGCATCATTTACAATTCATTTTGTAATGAAGAAAAACAAGGATACGGACATTTTAATTAGTAAGTCTACAACATAAAAAAGTCTTCCGGATAGATGGTGTCGAAGTAAAGAAGTTCCTTGTCTGACATGTTAGCTCCAGCCTTAAAATTGCACTAAAGCCCCAATCAAGTAAGAACAACAATAGAATATCGTATGACATCAATGAGCTAGCTACCAAATGACTGTACTTGGGACCTAAAACAGTGGGTCAACTCATAAGCGTCCTCAAGTGAAACAAATGTTTTATTGTGGAAACTGAGCAAGATGAAGTTGCTTAAGAGTTATCTCTCTAAGATTGGCTGGCTTTGGTCAAGCGAGATGTATTCTCTTCTGTCTCACTTTTAATTTTATTATTCTGTCAGATGCAAATTGTTCAACTTGAGTGTGTGACAGAGGTCCCAGACACTGACACTGAAAAATGTTACATTACCCTGTGAAATAGCGCATGGAAGTCTAAAATGCAGTTTTAGTGTTGACTATCCAATACGACGTGCAATTACGCAATCCCACAACAAAGACGTTTGTGCTGTCATCCTCTTGTCAGTATTACTTTCCAGAACATGCTCATCGTTTTTTTCCACTGACATTGAACAACACTGGAAAAACACAGTCACTCAACACAATCATGGTTGTTAAAGATGAGTCTTGGAATGTTTGCAGGGGTGCCTTTAGAAAAGTGTGTCATTAAGCATAGCAGACAGCAGGAAAGATTGTTTCAGGATCACACATAAAGAAGGAATTGACATTTGGAAGACTTACTTAACGCTGGCTCGACTGCGCTCTTTATGTTCACCACATAGGAAGAGTCCAACGAGTACTCTATAGTAAGCAATGTGAGGCGAGAAGCAAAGGAGCAAGAAACACGAGGAGATAAAGTGGCACACAAAAAGGGGAACCAACATGTCAAGGGTCATCCAACAAAAGCCACATATTGAGAAGGACGGTGTTAGCCAAGCAAGGGTAGGGGGGGTAGACAGTAAATGATTGAAAGTAAGAAGGAAACAAATAGAAAGTTATCATTAGATAAGATGAAGATATGTACACAGAAAAGTTTCATGAGGCAAGTACATGAAACACAACACATGACTTCAACATGTCAAATAACAGAAATCAGGCAGGCAAAAAGTGTGTCAGCGACAAAAGTGAAATTGTGACCTCATGACTTACCAAAAATGATCCCAGTTTAATTTTATATGGGGTATTCCTATAGCCTGAAATTGTTGTGTATGAAAATGCGTTTGATGGAAAAGTGGCGACGAACCTTTACTGGTTTGACATTTGACCTCCGCATGGAAACGTAAACATCTTCTGTGCAGGTCAAAAACACAATTCTACAAAGAGGGGTCACCAGCTTGTGTTTCTTTTTTGATTAGTTCGGATCATGTCAGGGGGAACAAAGGATGCTGTGAGCTTGATGAGTGACTTATCTGGAAGCAAGTCTGGTGACATGAAGGCATCAAGGACGCAAGTGCCAGAGGGCATCCCCTTAGAGAAGACAAGTCTTTGGTCCAACCCAAAGAGGATATCCTCCAAACCAGACATGCCAACACTGCCTTTCACATTTCTGTTGTCTGAGACGCACCCACGCTGATGCCGGGAGGAGCCGCTTCCTGTTTTGCCTCGCTACATGGAAATAACTGAGCCTCGCTACAATCATCATTTTGCAAAAAGTTAAGCTCTACTTGTCCTGGCACCAGTAGCTGTGTCACTTGTGATTTATGATGACTCATTTTCCACCACTTTGGATGGAGCTATAGCTTACGGCATTAAAATGTCAATGAGACCACTGCAGAAGACAGGATTCTTTGTGCAAAAAGTTTACTCTTTAAGTCCAACCCAGATTTTGGATGAATCCACTCTATAAACTGTAACACTCAAACGGTCCTTCACCTCACAATCAAGTGATTGTTTTGCATCCAGATGTTTCAACTCAAATGTGGCTTGAGTTACTTCTCTACAGTACCCTTGAGGAAAAAAGTTAGCATCAAGTCCTGTTTTGCCTTCTTCAGTCTTCATCCGACTGTTCGCTGATAATGTTTACTGGGCTAAAAAGAGTAAACAGCTTTTATGTAAAAATAACTAAGGCTTGAAATGCAGCCAGGAAACATTTGACATAAAACATGCCCTTCTCTATTTGAAGTCGCTTAAGCTCAGCCAAGCTAATGAAACGCGAAGGAGTATCCACTGCGCTCAAGGTTGAAACCCTGCTCTGATCCTGGTCAGGATGGGGGCAAGTTCAAGAGAGAGAAAGGTCATGGCTTCACATTACTTGCATTTCACACTCTGCCCTGGTTTTAGTACTATTATGGTCATTGGCTGAGTAACTCTTATTAGAAGCTCGGTTCTCCAAAATCTCTATTTGAAGTATGAGTCAATGTGCAATGACCACAGTGAACCCAAGCGCAGATTTGAAAGTGAATCTGAAACCCCCATCAAGGTTAAAGGGAGTACAGGAGTGACTAGAGGTGAGAGTGACCTTGACGAAAGAGAACCAACATCTGTTCAGGTCATCTTTGAATTTTAGGGAAACTCCCTTGACGTGTTCTTGCAGTTGCAGGATGGACACACCCACACAACCAATCATGTTCTTTTTTCACGGCTGCCATTTGGAGGTATGATCCCCAAGAGAGGAATTCTGTTCCTGATATGCACACTCCAGTTGCTGGCCAGGAAGCTGCTGATCATCTGGGAGAATTACACAAATAAGCTCTCCGAAATTGTGAAGCTGAAAACGATGACATGGAGAATTCGAATTCACGTGGACTATTTGCTTTATTGTTTTAACACATACCATCTCGGACGATTATAAAGATAAGGAAAGGTTGATGAACAAACGAACCTCATTATCTCTGTGCCATACATTACCAAATGTGATAAAAAAAAACATGTGACACAGTTGCTGTCAGTGAAACACTTAATCACTGTCCTTAGGAGGAGCGGTGGAGGTCAGTTCTCCAAGGCAACACTTGTGTTTGTAACAATAGTGTTTCATCAGCAGGTTTAATACCATCATGTGATCCTCACCAACCTAAATGCTGACCCTAAGTCGCATAATTAAACAACTGTTAGTCAAACAACAGTAACACAAGGCATGTTCTGGTGCCATAAACAAAACCAAATTATCGGATTATGATTTTAAGACAATGCTGTACTCTCAGTCCCCCCACACACACATTTGTCTTTTGCTCTCATGAGCCCCTCTGGAGGGCCCGCAGTGGCTAAACAAACAAAGAGCTTGAAAATAACCACAGCTGCCAGCACTCATCCCTCTGCATAATGACCCAACAGGCATAGAGAGCAAAGTCATATTTCGACAACTGTAACTAGAAAACTGCGGCTGTCGACGGTGTCTTGTCCACAACATGGAATCATTAGCCTCTGACCATTCACTGCAGATGTCCCCCCCACCCCCTCTACCTTTTTCCCAGCTTGACTGTTAGGCACAGATGCAGCAGCCAATGTGAAAGTTAGAACCTATTAGGAGTACACTACTTTAGATTACAATTCTTGACAGTACTGGCAAGAGTTGTACTATAAAGTAGAAGTAATTTGGTAATAGTTATTTCTAATTGGGATTAATTAACGTTGAGTGGATCGGATTTGTCAGGGTGTATTTTTTTTGGGTGGGGTTGGGTGGTGGGAGAAATTCAGAACTTGGACTGTTTGAAGAGACAACTGCTTTTGGAGCAGGCTACTTTATTTGTATACATTTGTTTACTGATTAGATTAGCACAGGCTTGACTCGAAAGAGTTGGACAACCATGCCATTCAGTCCTTCATGGTTACCAGAGGAAGTATAACCAGCTTCCTTAATGATGAGGCATTGTCTCTATTGCGTTTGATATTATTTTCTAACATCCACGATAATGGAAACATCGGTGGGAAGAACGTAACCCAAGCAGCCCCACACCCTGTTATGAATGGTAACCTTTGTTTCATTGGTCCTCTAAATGAAAAGTAGCTGACGTGCCTCTCCAATGCAGTGGGAATTTTCTGAACAGTTTAGCCTCACGAGGGTCATGGGAGCCTATCCTAGCAGTCATCAGGCACTAGGTGGGGGACTCCCTGAACTGGTTGCCCGCCAATTACAGGGCGCATATCACACTCAATACCAGGGCATATATTGACAACAATCCATTCACAGACACGCTCACTCCTACAGACAATTTGTCCTCAATTGGTCTACCATGCATGTCTTTGGAATGTGTGAGGAAACCGGAGGACCCAGAGGAAACCCACGCAGGCAAGGGGAGAACATGCAAACTCCACACAGGAAAGCCAGAGATGGGATCATAACCTGCACCTCAGTACTGTGAGGCGGACATGCTAACCAATGTCACCGTGCCACCGGACATGGAAAACAATGGCGGAATAAAAATAAAGTTAAAATAACACTGTCACGTCAACGTGCACGCCAGATGGTCAGTGCTTGTGTCAGGGATGGATGAAGCTGGGAATTCCACACCATACAAGTGAATAACACAACAGGAAACAGGAGGTCAAATGGGAACAACAGTGTCAGCATACTCTTGCATGAATGCAATATAACGGAAAGGAAGTCTTGAGTCTGAGATGCCAACCGGACAGAGACACTCAAAGCTTTCAGCATTCAACGCAGGAAGCCAAATTTCCTTCCTACCACTGTCTTTAGATCTAAATACAGCGTTCGCCTGCCTCATCCAAAACTTACGGTCAACAGCAGTGTCCTTAGTCAAGGGTCCATGTTTAATTAGTTTTAGAGAAAAGGCTAAATGGTGTAACCTGGGGCGCAATCGGATTGGATTACAACTACGACAATATATTTGTAACTGAGTTAATGAGGATCTAATGCAGAGGTGTCAAAGTCATTTTTGTTCTGGGCCACATTGTAGTCATAGGTTCCTTCAGAGGGCCATTATGACTGTCAACACCTTATATGATATATGGTATATGCTACACAACAAACTGATGAATAAGGGTTTTGAAATCAGAGACTAGAAAAAACTGTTCAAATATTTAAAAAAGATGAATATAATAACAATTGCTGGCAATATCTATTTTTTAAAAGTGAAGACAATTTGGAATTTTAGTATTGACACAATTTGTCTTCGCGGGCCACATAAAATCATCTGATGGGCCATATCAGGCCCCCGGCGGGCCTTGAGTTTGACACCAATGATCTAATGTGTCATTATTCAGTCTTATGGAATAACAAAACGAAAAATAGAAGCTGAAAAGGGCACTGCAGGCAATAGAATCTGACATATGCTCTCGTCTGTCACTACAGCATTTTTTGTTTGCCTTTGAAAGATCTTGAAGATCTTACAGTGCTGCCATCTCTATTGCTGGGCAAGAGGATGAAAGTGGATTTGTTTAGATCTCCCAGACAAAGCAAAAGCGTCTTGTTTTGACCTGACTGGCGGCTTGAAGCAGGATGTGAGCGTGTCATGGCACACATGCACAGATACACACATATGTGGGAACTCGACTAGGAGTCACACACAATACGTAGTACTAGTTTCTGCTCTCTTACTTGTGCTCTCTGAGACTGGAGGCCACGGTGCACTTCCATCATCTTCGCCACTGGGCAGATCTATTGAGACAGTCATAAAAGTTCTTCAGTTTTGAGCAGAGCGCTAAAAGCAAAATACAAAAGTGTTTAGTGGCAACTGCCAACCTCCAGATGCTTCATCAGCGACAAAGTCTTCATCGTCGCCCAGTAAGCTCGGCGCCGCCTGGACATCCTTCTGCTCCACCGAGTCATCTGGCAGAGGAACCTCTCCCCACACCTTGGAGGCCTGTGTCACCTGAGGCAAACACAGAAAGATTTATGGAGGGTGAAGTCTTCACGGAGAAAGATTTATGGAGGTTGAAGTCTTCACAGAACAGGGTTACGCCCAGTATTATGTGTGGACCCTGGAAGGGTGGAGGAAAAACAAAGGCTGCGGCAGGAAACAAAGCATTCTGACTTGTTTACTTTCAACATTTGTTATCTCTTTGAGGGTTTTTCAAGAGTTCACACGCAAATAAAAGTTCATGACCCCAGCACTTAACAATACAGATATGACCCACATATATGTCAAACAATGAATTTTCTTTGTTTCCTTGGGAGACTATAATATAACTCCACTTGTTTATTCACAACCAACCGTTCACCTTAAAATCAACAAGACAATTTAAAGTTCATCTTAGGTTGGCTGTCCTTTAAAAGCTATATTCTTTTTATTTTCACAATAACTGCCGAGTCTGTCTAAAACCTGTAAGGACATATACATCGTAATCCTCGCCAAGGTTAATGAATAAAAGGCCTTGTCTTGAATCTATCAGATGTATCTACACGATTTGAGTGAGGAGACTCAAAGTGAGCCAGACGTCCTGCTATCTGATCATCTTGATGGAGCGCAGCCCTGCTTGAGTGCTTCTGCTTTTCCCGAGCTGCTCAGACACAGGCTTAGACGTTTCGATACGACTCTGGCAGGATGACACGGTTGGCATTTACAGCTGGCACGGCCCGCCAGTTCCTATTTCCACCCAAGTCCGTCATGCTAGTTTTCCCCTTTAAATGGCTCCAGATAATAAATAACTCAATCCATCCCCTCCAAATCCTCTCTCCCCTGACTGAACACCCTTATAACAACAATGCCGGGGCATTTTCAAAAGGAAACCGCTGACTAAACAAATTCCTTTCAGTGGTGCTAACCAGTCAACCATCAGTAAGATCTTGTCGTACATCCCGCTCTTTTAACCTCGGGTATGATCTGGTTAGGCTAAATCCTGATCGAGAACCTAAAATAATGACTCTAATACTCGAATAATATTTTCACCAGTTCAAGTATTCTGGGTGAGATTTTGTGTTTTGTACAAGCTTGATTTTCACTTCCAAGGCTGCTAAAAGTTCAACAACATGACAATTACAAGTGTCTCAGACTAGAGCCGTAAATAATGATTATTTTCCAAATTCATCAAGATGACATCTATTTTTTTCCCATTAATGATGATTCATTCACTGGGTTGGTCCATGCCAAGTCAGAAAAGAAAGAAAGATGTTGATTTTTGTATAATGAAGAAAAACAAGACGCTTGCTAATGTCTTGAGAGGCTGAAATCTGACGATTTGGAAAATGTTAAGTTCAACAACGGCTCTAAACAATCACTCATCAAAATAACTGTCCATTATTGTGTCGATTGTATTTTAGATTTCCAGTTAATGGCCCAATGGTGATTTCCTACACAGCATGATAATAGCTCTTTAGGGAACTTTAAATTTCCCAGCTGTGAATAAATAAGGCTGCTGATGCAGCTGCAAGACAAACTGTGGGAAACATAAAAGGCAACGTCAATTTGTGATCAAGAATTAGCATGTGACCATAGATGGAAATAACAAACTCCAGCGTTAATGCAGGCAGTCAACAGAACCTCCCCCACACTGATCTCTTCAAGCTTCTACTTCTCCTTCTACTTCTTCTATGAGCTCTCTTTTTTATGCTCTCACTCCTTAAAAGCAAGTACCTGTGCTGAGACTCGATGTAGCAACACGCAATGGACATGAATGGAATGTAAAGCACACGCTTGACACTGAGAGAAGGCTGAGGTCCAACGTGCAGCGCCAGGCACCGGTGAGACCTGAGCCGCAGAAACTAAGCGCCCTTATTCCTGACACGTTTCCATTGTTGGCATAGTTAAGACGGTTGAAATAAATTGGCGTTCGTCAAGCTAGTTCTAAATACAGTGCCGGCAAACGACAGCCGCAGAGATTTTTCTGTGCTTGACTGTACGTGTACATTGAAGAGGATTTTCGAAGCGTGGGGCAACAGAACGGCTTTGTGGGCCTGGAATGGCGAGTGAGCTGACAAACTGCCACTCACGACACTAAAACTCCAACCTTGGGCCCCTGCTGCATGAAAGGCTTGATGAGTGAGGTCCCAAAGCGCCGTGCAGCTCTTTTGACATTTCTACAGGGTTTAATCTAAAGTGATTGCACAGGGAGGAAATGGAAAGAAGTTCTTCATTCAACAAACACTCTTTGACAGGTGCGGGGATTGTCTTCCCAGAAGGTTCCATGACTAACAGGATGGGCGCAACAAAAAAGGGGTTGGGGGGTGCATTGCAAAGACTGAAGAATGGTGGGTTTTATTCTTCACGGTCGTCTAGTCAGTCTCCCACACAACATAAAAGTCAGACTCATACTTGAGCTTTCTCACTTTTGGCCAAATTTGTTCATAGAGGACACAAAACATTTTGCAGCGGCAGTTCACATAACAGCCGTAAACTACCCATTGGAATCACAAGGTGGAAATATGCTCAATTAATCAAATTTTAATCAGATTACGATTTTGGCTCCGGATGATCTCGAAATTCATATAATCGAGAAAAAATGGTTACTTGGTGTTTCCGTTCTGAGATGTGCATTTGCAATTCAATCACTCCGCCCCTGCGTGAGTGGAGATCCAGGCCATGTTTAACAGGAGAGTTTGTTTTTTTAATTTAAACAGGTTCAATAACTACTGTTCCAAACATGTTCAATAAATGCCGTTCCAATGTAAATAATTGTCATTTCAATATTGAACAAAATAATCATGATTATGAATTTATCCATGATTGAGCAGCCCTAGGAAATTCTGAGTAACACATTTTTTAAAAAAAAAGAGAAAAAAATGGCGTGCCGGCATTCCTGAAGCATGTCGCATGTAACTGAGAAGTGTGGATGTCTGGTGTGACACCATCTTGTCAAGCTGCCTATCAATTTTTCACGGATGATTTGGCTTTTTGGCTACCGGAACAGCTGAACAATTTTTCTCATGTAGAAAAAAAAAACATTTCCATCTTAACCAGGCTGTGTAAATAGAAGTCAAGCCAGCGGAACCGACAGCACACATGGACGCTTGTTGAATGAAGCGTCCAGCCTGTGTGGACACGTCTTTGCCAAATATGGGATGGAATGATGCCCCCCCACCCCAAGAAAGCTCCAATTTAACTTGAGATTAATTCATTTCAAAAGCTTTTACTTGGGCACTTGCTCAAATGTAGACAAGACTTTAAGAGGGAACTTTATCAGGCTCAAATGTCCACCTTAGCATTTTTAGAAGCAAGCTTTTTTTTCAGGCCATTTTATTGACGTTTTAATAAGTGATACAGAGATTTGTTGCGACCGTGGGAGGCACATCATACCCAAATGTTATCAAGCCCAGTTGCCCTAGTCCTCACAAGCTGTGAACTAGAGACCTCCCAAAGACGCTAAAATTTAACACACACATGGACATGAAATGAAAGACACCAGCTGAAGAGGCACACACTTATCAGATGTCCGTTCCGGTCAAGAATGAGCACATTCAGATTTAATAGGTCTGTGGGGGCCAGGCAAGCATTTTGACTGGTAATAAAACCAACTCCTGTGAAGAGAAAAAATATGCTAATTTATGTTAAGACTCATGAGGAATAACAAGTCAAAAGAATAAAAACTCTTTTGTACTTGACATGCATAAAACATAAAAGGGTGTCAAAGTAATGTAAGATATGTAGTGAGTGTTTCCGGAAACATTTTCGAGAGCGGCTTGCGGGGAAGTTAGGGAGTCAGAGAGCAGCTCCAATTGCCCCAGACGACAGCTGGCCAGTGTGGTACGGCGACTGGCGGCCACTTGGAAGGGAAGATCAGTGCCAACGTGGCCATCTGAGGCCTGCTTATTTATAACAGAAAGATACGCCATAAAAACACTCACTGTCCCGTATACAGTAAAGAAGCGACACCACAGCGTCCGAAATTAACTTATGATGACGTAATGTGGTTAAGCGCTTTCACCCGAAGCTACATCAGCCATCTTGGATCCAGTATCATTCCAGAGCATCAGCAATGACTAACTCACAGATGCACAATTGGGGGTAAAAAGTCTCTCATCAGCCAACCTAACATCCTCCGCAAATGAGGATCTTGCATTTCCTTATAAATTGCATGTAGCCCAGCTTGGCTCGCGCTAAATTTCAAAGGAATGAGGGAAGTTACTTCAATTGGTAACAGTTTTTACATGATGTAAAAGTATGAAAATGTTGACACTGAAACTGGGAATCGTTCTTAACTTTTGGTATGTTTTAAGACCACATCAACTTGTCTGATTTTGGAGAAGAAAGCTGTCGTTGACGCACTGGTTCTCCCCCCATGGTTTTGACTCGCCCTCTTCCCTTTATTTCTCACTCTTCATTCCTGCCTCAGGACCAAATAATTGGACACCACCTGTTGACTTGGCCCCACTCATGCTGTCCAACATAATGGCAGGCCAGAACTCGCTCATGGCCCCCCTGTGTACTCCATTAGCTCATCTCTCAAGTGTATGGGAAAGTTGGCTGAATAAACCCATACTCGAGTACACAGCTTACGCAAGCCTGATTGCAAAAGGAAGTTTTTGACATCTATCAATAAAATAGAGCATGGAAAAAACTTTGTCCCTCACAGATGTATTTACCAAAGAGACGGAAAATTAAAGAATTTACTCATTCGGGTTTTAACACAAACCGCAAAAAACACTAAGTTAATTAACTAGGATTTGTGTGGTTACCATGACGATGCTTTAGGAACGCAAAAGCAACTCCAGCATGTTGAGATTTTGCTTTGTAACCCAAGATGCACTTCAAACTTCGAACATCACAACAGAACCTGCTGTTAAGCCAAGGCGCCATCTTAAGCACATCAAAGTCCGTCTCGCTTTACTTTGGAAGCTTTGCAAAGAGCAAAACAAAAAAGCAAGTCAATGAAAGTAGAGTAAGAATGAAAATATTCCCCTCAGATGTATATGTAATTTATATTTTAAAATGATGACATCAGAAAAGCCAATGGTGCACCACTTTTCATATCCTTTACTGACAACCCCCAATGGAAAGTACCTCGTGTTTTTGCGAAGCACTACAAGATGAGACAGATGAATGTGTGAGTGGGAAAGAAGAAATAATAGGCTCCCTGGAATCCATCCCTGAACCAAAAAAAAAGCATTCATACAGCCCACTAGAAAAAAATCTGCATTCATCTGATTATAAAACGTATGATATTGTGATGTATCTACTACATTCATTATGAAATCACTTCACTTGACTTATATTGCTTCCTAAAAAGCAAATCTATGATTTTACTTGACATTTTTCTTAAGATTGAGTGGCCTGTTGGGTGTAGTTGTAGGTTCTTTTGTGACCTCAAGAATGAGTCGTCGTTGCTTGAAATACATTTGGTTGGCCAACCACTCTTATTCCCACTGTAATGGCTCTCTGACCATGATTCGCTGGTGTTTGAAAGCCTTGGAAAATGCTTTGTAACCTTTTCCAGGTTGATATACATAATGTTTTCGTCAATTCGATTATTATTTTGTCTGAAATTTCTTTGGATTGGGGCATGTGTTTCTTTTTGAGATCTTGTATTCTATTTTCTCTTTGAACTATTTTAAGTGATTTCTTTATTCAGCAAAACTTTGCCACTTTTGTTACAACCTGGGTGTGGCCAATGAAATTTGCTTTTAGTTTGACCAAAACTGGTCTATTTAACCTTTTGGAAAAGCGTAATCATCTTAATTACTCTTTTGCAAAGGGTCAAATAGATTTAGACTTTCCCCCCCTTTAATAAATAAATAATCATTTAAAATATTCCTTTTCGATTTACTTTACTAATACCAAAATCTTTATTTACGCAGAACAGTTCCTCATTTGCAATGCCAACTTGGCTGCAGACAGCCGAGTAAACAAATCTGTATCATGCTTTGAGGCTTGCCACACTCAATTATAGGCCTTGATTATATATTAGCATTGACACAATGGTGAGTTATTTTGGTGGCTCTTTTTCTTGCCAGAAGTAAGATGCCACAGGGGTGGCTCCTCACATTGTGATGTCACAAAGTGAGGTCATTATCTTGGATCGGGCGGGGCTGGTTCTTGTCGAGGAAGAATTAGCAGGAATGCGTGAGTGAATAGAGGAAAACACCACTTTAGGGGTGGTTTTTTTTTGTGAGGATCTAGCATTTTAATACTTCTAATACTTGGATTGTCTTTGTGAGATATTCACATTGGCTTGATGACCTGAAACATTTCAAGTGTGGTAAATATAAAAAAAAAAGTAGAAAGTGGGATTTCTTCATGGCACTGCACGTTGCACTGGAGTTTGTCTTTGTTTGTCTTGGGTTTCATTCAAATGAAATCCCATAGGATCATGTGCCTGTTAAGAAGTGGTGACTAAGTCAATTCTTAGAGCCATGCGTATTTTGACAGGAGATCAACACAGTCAACAGAGATGGAATTCAAGAGGGATACAAAAATACTTCAGGAGCTGTGGATCTGCAGGTGCTATTTCACCCTTACACCAAATAACCTGCAGCGTGACTGACTGGATGTGCAACTGAATACAAATGGAAGAGTCAGTCCAGTGAGGCGACATCCATGTCTAAATATATTTGCAGTGGATATAGCTCATACACATTAAGTGTGCTTTCACAAACATGCAGCTCAAAAAATCAAGGTCTGGTGGCCCACCAGAGATTTAGACAAGGTCATCCACTGCTGTGATGTGCAACCCTTCCCCCACCTTCCAATCTGAGGTTGGGTTTGGACAAGCACCAATAAACAGAAGAAAGTGATGACCTGTACAACCAATTGCTGCCCACCATTTTGAATTTGTTTTTTTTTCTTGTGTCATCACATTATCCTGTTTCTGCCAAGAGGATTGCTGTAATTCCGTCCGAAATTTAAAAAATATATACTTTTTTTTTTACTCATTTTCAGCATAAGTCTGATGGTAGCATGGTGGCCACATGCCTTTGAGCCACCTTTAATCTTGACATGTGTCAGTAGCAAAGACCACCTCATGACTACAAACAGAAAATAATGGGAATCACATGCAACTATACTTTTGGACGGAGAGATGTGACCTTAAGATGGAGACTAAAAGGGGACTTCCCAGCAGATATCTCCTTTGTTTGGTGAAGGAAGCCATTTGTTCCCCCCTCAATCCTGGGATCAAGGCAAATCTTAACCATCTCCCCCCAAAAAAGTCAGTGAGCTTTACTGCTTTAACTACTATTTACCCTAAAGCAGAGCAATGTGAACATTCCTGAAGCCAATTACTGGGTTGCAGCATGTGAGAGGGGATCAGGTGCCCACTTTGTCAGCATCAAATAGTCTCTCTGGGATTGGCACACAGCCTCTCCATACGGTTTAAAACCTTTACATTCAGATGGCCTCTGTCACCCTGTGACAAAGGATCAAGAGGCGGGACACTAGCAAAACCTGGGTTTATCTTCAGGCGGCTGGATCAAGAAGACGGATCTCGGGAATCCCAGTAATGCAAAAGTGGGATTGCTCAAGTGACAAAGCACTTTTTCTTTCAGCCGGTTTGAAAACAGGAACTTTAATAGGATAAGCTTATCTGTGTTGTTACGGGCAATACTTACAGTTATTTCTTGGATTGCACATATTCTTTTTTTTTTTTTAACACCTTCAAATGCCCCTTTGGATTTATTATTCCATTAATTTGATGGAACAGGAACAGACTTTGTTTATGAATTTACAGGCAAAATCATGTTGTTAATTTTTTAACAAGATTGGACACCTGTTTAACAGTTGAATGCTCGTCTGAAGCGTTTTTTTTTTTTGCTGCCTCCATGTTTGGAAATGAGTGTACAAATCCAAGACAGCCAGAGAGTGAAAGCAGACTTTGGACGAGCAACATGGCGATATAGCTACAGTGATAATGTTGTTGCTTGGGAGATACACACTTTTGTCCAAGGTCAACAAGAGGCTCGGTGGGAGACAGCCTTGACTTTTCTGCATCATTTACTTTTATAGGAACCATTGTAGTCGAGCGCTCAGGAGTGTCGTGTTTATTTTTTACTATTTGAACCGTGAATCTTGTTTTGACCATTGACGTGACATGCTTCAAGCAATAAACAATAAAAAAAAATCCATACAAGAAATGTATGGCTGTTTTTTTTATTGACAGTGTTGACTGAGTGACTGTAGTTTATTAACTCACCTGGTGAATCATCCTGTCTAGACTTTAGGCCTGGAGCAAGAGTAGCATTTTTAATCAGACGTACTGATAAGGAGCCTTTTTTGTGTGGTTTATAAGATTTAACAAAAACAGGCGTGCAGTGTGTATGATCTCAGAAAAGAGAATATTTTAACAACAAACATTCACAAATTGTAATTAAATTCCCAGGCGGTAAATATTTAAGTCAACCAGGAATTGTCGGAATTCACAAATATGACAATAAAAATAATAATTACAATGTATGTCACCCAATGTACCAAACAAAAAATGTCATGACAGTTTTACACGTCACTTTTTACGGGTCGAAGTTAATCACGGCCATGTGTTCCCAAACAACACGACTGTGTTTGAAAGAGCTTCTTTGACGTACTTTCTTCTAGACACAGCTGTTTGAAGTAAAACACCACAGAGGAGTGAGGGGGTGGGGGGGTATTTGCACCAACTAACCGAAGGAGCCAATCAACAAAAGACGGTCCAAAAACAGAACCTTGGAAAAATGGACCTCACAGGTAAATTTCACCTGTCCTCATAACTCTAATTTGAAGGTGTGCTCACACCTCCAAAAACATCTGGAGTTGATGCACGCATACAAGAAAGGAGCAAGAAGAAGAAGAAATCTCCCCTTTCATTGGCCGCAGATGTGAGCGGTCCGTTTCCTTCTATAATAAAGCGTAATTACAGGCATGGGGACTCGGTGTGCTTGTGTGAAAACACACTGACGACAGGCGCTTGGTTAATCAGCAATGAAGCACAGAAATGTTGCTGCACATCACTCAGATCTTGAGCTTGCAGACAAGCCAGAACAAGCTCGTTAGACCTTACAGCAGGAAAAAAGTAGACAAGCCTTCAACAGCTCGAAGGCTGAACTCTCCTGAGGTCTTACTACTTGGGATTGAAAATAGGATGTCGAACAGCTGTTGTGCATGACGTCTTGTAAAAACCTGCAAGTCTCCCTAGATTATAGTTCAAGGAGCAGGATTTCAAGTTTTTGTGATGCCACACGGAAGGGGATCAGTGGTGGCAAAAAAAAAAAAAAAAGGGTGAATGTGTCCAACTTCCTGGCTGCTCTGTGTAATATAGCTTAGTCAGCAAGAATTCGACAAGATGTTGCATTAAGCCGCCATACCGCAATTGTGTCTACTTTTACACGCAATGGAATGCCGGATAATTTCATCATGACTTTTGTGTCAGTGCCATTTATATAGAACCACAACCCAGAAAATTTGCACCTTCACCCCTTTTGCTCAACATCAAAGTTACGACGGCGCAAACTACTTGCTTTTCATTTCGATGACACAACGGTTAGCTTTTCATTGCAACTGCAAGACAGTTCATAATGTTAGTGTTAGAAACTAGCCTGTGGCGTTAATAAGAAATGATTTATAATGGTCTATGAAAAGATTATCTTGATCTAATCGAAATAAATGGTCTATAAATTCCATGACAGTTTGTGAGCACTCATTTGCTAGCTTCTCACGCGGTAATAAGTCCTGATGAAGATCAAAAATTGATAGCAAGCTATAAATGATCTTGGACTGGTATTTCAAACCATGATGACACGCAGTCCAGGATTCTCTAAAATAAATGAGCAGCTCACAAGCATGATGAAATGATGAGATCCACGGCTGCGAGAGTGTTGACAAGCCGCTGGAGAGGGTTAATCAGGAACTAAACGGAAAAAATGGACATGAGCGCTCCCCCTCCGTCTATGCCGGAATATCTTGACAGTTAGCTACACCTCCTGCATGCCCATGTCTCCACCCCTCGTATCCAATACAAAGTGTCCCCCCCCCCCCCCACACACACAGGGCCTCTTGGTCTGGCAGAGTCCACTACTCACATAAATCACATAAAGACTCGGTGTCGGCAAAGCAACATTTAACTCTCCCTTTTAAAGTCTTAACTGACGGCCTTGGCCAGAGGTGTGTCCGGCATGAAGCTGACTGCAGGGAAAGCGACAACTTTACTGTCCCGATCAAAAGCATAAATCCCTGAATCACATATCACTTTTCCATGACGGTCATTCAAAGAAAATAGAGAATACATGAGTGACTTCACATTTAAGCAAAGACCGCAGTTGTGAAATATAACTAAAGAAAAGCAGCTGCTGTTCCCACAACTTGATCCTTCACTGTGGTACGGCGCAGGCCCCATTTGTCACCAGAGACTTGATTAAAAAAAAAAAAAGTAAAACTTCTCAAGTGTCTACACAGGCTGACTCATAGTCCTTCTCACAAAAGTTCAAGTACAAAACTAGCAGATGACATCACTGATTAGCAACACTAACATGCCATGTGGCCAACAGTTTATATTGAGAGAGGTCAACACAGCTTGCCCATATTCAAACGTCGGCCATCTCGTCACGTATGTCCCCGTATATGGCAGTGTGAAATTCGTCAATGCATCAAATTTATGTGTCGCTATTGCAGAACTGACAGCAACCTAAAGCAAAAGTGGAGTCAAACAAAAGCCATTACCTCAACACCGAGTCATGAACACCGAAAAAATTACTGGCTCTCGTTTTTTTTTTTTTATTATTATTTTTCATCCTGTCACATTTTTACCGACTATAGTGTTTTTGGGGGGCTTTAGCAATAAAAGTCCTGCCAGTCAGTAGAAACGTGCAGCCACGAGAGGTCAGGGGGACGTGACTCAAAATGTACACTATATGAGGCAAACTTTATTATTTTTATTGATCCCCAGAAGAGGACTGTAGAAAGATTGAGGGGGCTGCGCAACAAAGTCACAGCAGTTGGGAATCGGCACCTTTTTTTAAGTGGCAAGCAAAAAAAAAAGAAATTAGCTTCTCTATCTCCAGCCACCGAGCAACATTCGCATTGAAGACTAAATTACACTCGCTCCCTTTCTAGTCATTTACTACATATAAGGTGAAGTATTGTTTTTGTTTTCATTCCTAACAAAAAAATCTCGTGGTTAAACTTGTTGTAATGAAATTCATATCTTCATATTAATTTACCCACTGTGGGATTAATTAAATCCATTTGATCAATTGTTATCTAGATGAAACCCCAGATGATTGATTTTTGTTTGGTGGAACAAGTGGAAATGTAATCTGATGATACCATTTAATTTGGCTTCACATATGTCTTTGCTCTTTATTTAAAAAAAAAAAAAAAAAAACAACATTGAGTAGAATATTGGCCAAGTAGTTAAGCAACTGGCGTAGAATCATACAAAACGGATTGCTGCACGGATAATATGTACTTAGTGGCAGTGGCGATCAAGGTTAAGACATCTTTGCTCCCACATGGGTGAAACCATTTCAGTCTAAACCTTGGACATTTATTTGTCTGCTTTACTAATTGAGCGACCTTCAGCCTCAGACTCGCAATCTTGGAACACATGCTTGAGCCACTTTGCAGAGTCTTTATGTCTCAATGGATTTATTTGGAATAACTGAAATTGAGATGGGATAAAAGATGGAAGCCTCCTTACACTGATAGCAATCTGTGAGAGCTTGGGGAGTTTGAATGAGATCAGAATGCTTAATGGTTATAATTTCCAGAAGCTTGCAAAAGAGCTGCACCGCTAAGGGGATTTACATGCTACATTTTTCTTAAAAAAAAGTAAAAAAATTCTACCATGGCTCTTTTCGCCCAAATAAATATGTCTAAGATCATAGAAAAAACAAAATCAATGAAAATGTAAGAAGATGAGAGAGAATTTACAAATAACTAAATATTCCATTCAGGTGGGGAAAATTACATACAGGAAAGCCTGAATAAACTTTTTTCTGGGGAAGTAGGGTACTCCTGGCGGACAGATAACACCAGATTTCATTTCCTTTTCAGGAAGATGACTCAGCATGGGTCAAAGGTTTCAAAGAATCTTGGGCATCGGAACAATAGATGAGCGCAAACGTTTCGGCCCGAATGTGCTCATGCTAAATGATATTTTAGAATTGCGTCATGAGATTCATTGATTTGGTAATCGTTTTCATCTTTTCATCAATACGTTCCTGCTGTTAACCTGTTGTGAATCAATATAGGGGAATGAGGAATGACAATTGCTAGATATAAAAAAAAAACTGAGCGCGTGTTTTGAGGGAGAGTGCACAGGGTTTATTATGTCTGGTGGAACATCAGCTCAGACTCGAGAAACTGCAGCCTGGAGGACGTGTGAAGAACAGAGAGCCACTTAAGACATGTTCACCTGTATTTGCATTTTTTTTTTTTTAAATGAGACATGACGAGCTAAAACCTGCAGAAATTGACTTTGTGAATCGCTTCTGTGAATTTCAATTCATGACCCTCAAACAAAGGTCTAGCAAATGAGACATGCGGGTGGGAAGATTCACAGGTAGAGACATGTTGTACAGTAAGAGGAAGCCTCCACTGACAACAGGGTAGGATTGATCCAAGTTATAATAGGAAATACACAAAGAGCAGTGACATTCTTTTGAAAAACACAATCCTGCTTCATTTTTACAGAAAAGGGCAGCAGCTCTAATCAGGAGCATCGTCGAGTGGAGAACTCAGAAGACAACTCAGAAGACAATGCAGCAGCTCTGCCAAAGTGGCGTCACATATACTGTAGGGCTTTAGAAAAGACAATGGTGGACGACTGAAGCTTTTCAAAGGCTGCATTACACTCAATTTAGCATTTCAATGGATCTCCTGGAAGTGCATGCCTGGAAAAAGCCTGGTGGTCCCTTATGGAAGAGCAAAAAACAGGATTTGTAGGACTGAATACTCATTCCTGTGGAGTCAGAGCAAATTCCAAAGGATCGGGTTGGATTTTACAACCTAAAGCCATGCATCAAGATGAGATTTGCCACACGCAAATACTTTTTGACGATTAGCTAGTTTTATTGCTTTTTATTGCTGTTGGTGTCCACGAGTCATCTGCGACCCGACTATGAACTCTGCAGGGTTCAGTGCTCCTGCAGCTTCATAACACAGGAATGAGAATGATACTAGAAGCCAATGGGCAGATTTCAAAACCTGGCTTGTTGGAAACTGTCGTGCACACTGTTGGAGTGATTACAATAAGAAATAATTTCATGTATAGGTTAAAATAGTAAATTACTCTGAAATAAGGATCATGACTTGGATTCTAACCAATATAACTCAATATATACAACAATATAAAGGAGCAAAACCTACCAAACATATCTTATTTAATTATTTTTTATTCATGCATCTATATATTTATTTATGTATTTATTTATAAATAATGATATTCTATTATAAATTATTTATAAATTACAAATAAATAAATCAGAATTGAAATAAGGAACAGGAAATGTTTAAATAAATAAATCAGAATTGAAATAAGGAACAGGAAATGTTTAAATAAATAATAGATAAATAGATAAATGAACGAATAAATACTCAATTACTAAAATATAAAAATATTTAATAGCTTCAGCCATGGTACACTTGCTGACGGCTTGAGCATACAGACTACATATATAGTTAAAGGAAAAAAGGTGTTACTGTGTTCAGAGATGTGAATGGAAAGAGTGGGACTCTAGTGAGAATGAGAAGCGCCGGAGAGTATGTGCACACATGTCGGCACATGCACAGCTGAGGTGCAGCCTGATGAGGAGTCTGCGGTTTTGCCCTTCATGGATGCAGTGGCATGCACAAAAAGCAAGGCTTGACTATCAAAGTAGAGTTTGACATCATTAACAGTGGCCCGTTGGCTCGAGGCCACTCTGTGACTGTGTTGGGCCACCTGAAGTTTACTGTTGCTCTTCCAACTGCGCCATAACAAAATATGACTAAATCAATATGATATATTCAATATTTTGAGTTTCATCCACTTAAATCGATCAGTCAACATTGATCTGGGCAGATTTTTTTTGCATTTTATCTGAAATCCTTGGCTTGATGAAAATAAACCTATAAAAACTTGAATAGTAATTATACAGTTCAATTTTAAACTGAAGGGGAAAAATACTTTTCACAACAACTACTAAGCAAAGAGGAGAAGAAGAAAAAAAAAATCAACCTTTATTTGGCATGATCATTGAGATTTCCCAGTCTCATTTCGGGTTTAAATGAACCTTGACGAACCTCATCAGAATCATCAGAGCACATCTCCACACTGGACCGAGTCCTACTTTGATGGCGACAACAAACATCCCACAAGCGCCAGTCTGCTTGAGGAGTGGCGAGCCGCTTCAGTGCAGCCTCTTGCCACCAGCCAAGATGGCTTCTCTCCTGTGGCTATAACTCAACAATGCAATGTTTACTGAACCAAGTCTTCAAGCAATTATCCGAAGGGGTCTGCTGCGAGGGGGGGTCGGGGGGGGGGTCCCCCTTCTGTTCAAACGATGGAGTGCAGTTGGTGTTTGCACTGCTGTGCTCGCAATCCTCATCCACTCTGATTGGCAACTAACCACCAGGTAGTCTGAATCAACAAAGAGAGCACCAACTGCCTCCTCAATGAGTCGGATATTGCAGACCAAATAAATCAAGAGATTAAGTTGTCAGGTTGAAATAGTTTTATGCGGATGAGGTGGTCGGTTTACGCAGCGGAGCGAGAGAATCATTTACACCACTGGCACACATGCAAGATATACCGTCAAAGGAATTCAGGCCAGCCCACCCCCACCATTAAGTCAGGGGACACTTGTGTGACTCTAAACTTGGAGACAACACAGAGCCAACGGTGTCAGCGACCACGGGAGGGATGATACAAGCAAGTCACAGTCAAACCTAAACAAGCCAAAGTTGTTGCGTCACAGAAATCTTTGCTCGCTACTGTTGACTGCCAGCGGGACACTTGTGACACACGCCCTTGGCCATCAAGAATTTGCACTGACTTTGATTTTAGGTGTGCTGATGAGCATGACCCCAACATTCCAGCAGGCTAGGAGGAGGGCCCGTAGCAACACCAGAAGTGCTTGGTGCTTAATTGAATCATAGAACAGGGGAGCCTGCTGCTATAGTTCAAAGTCATCATAGAGGAAACAGATGCACGCGGTTCCAGATAATTCAATTAGGTTTTGGTATGTTCGGGCCTGGTGTTCAATCTAGGCTACGGTTCAAATACGGAGGCCTTTACCTGATGCTTACTAGAAGGCTGGATGGTAAAACATTTTCAGAACAATATCACGTGTAAATCCATCAGGTGTATGTCAGCTACATCCCATCGTTCAACACGCCTCGGATCAAATCAGTACGGGAGAGGCCGATATCTCAGCTGTCACAGCTCCAGGACAGTAAAACAAATATCTAAAAAATGCTTCACTAGAATCAAGGCTCTTTTATAAGAGCTCACAGATAGGTACGAGACTACTGTTAAGAAATGATGTAAAAAATTCAATCAACTAATGACAGCTCTAATGACAAATACGTAATGTAAGCAATCAATAGCACATTGTTGGATAAGTACAAAGGATTAGATTTGTTGAAATGTCTTTACGCCAGCTTTAACATGTTGGTCTTTTGCTGCAAGTGTGAGCGCCTGCTGGGTGACGCAGAGACAAGAAGGCTATGCAGGTCTGACTATGAATAGCTTGTTTCTGTGGATAAACTTAGAGCAGCTTCTCACCAGCGGACTCCTAGTTTGTCACTTTTAAAAAGGCATCCTTACATGCTGCACTGGAATCTGGAATGCAGCCCACTTAGCATGTGAGCGGCACCATTCACCAAACTGATTCATGGTATAGAAAAGCTCCACTTATGGATTTGCCTTGACCTTACAAGAGAGGGTTGTGTCTTTTAATAGGAGAGTTTCGAGGTAATAAAAGTCTCAAAGCTTATACTTACATGAACCAATTGGCATGAGAGTAACAAATATAGAAGTCCATAGGTCCAAGAGCCCATTTTCCTCCAACCCAGCCCAGGCTGCAACTGCTGGGGAAACTGGAAACAAGAAGGTCCTTCTCTCCTGCTTGCCCGCTTTACTGGAGCGACTCCTGCGCCCCGTCCGAGTGTTGCGTCCCGGGACAAAATTGAACGTCTCTTCTGCGTCCCGTGAGCCGTCGGAACTGCATCAACAGGTGCGAAACGGAGGAGTGGAGATCCGCCGCTCCGATTTGGCTTTGTGCATTCGGCGATGAGCACCAAACGAGCGCGCTGGGCTGTGCGCTTCGACACTGTGAAGTGGTTGCGGGCTGGTTGAGTGAACTCACTCTCTGCAAGTCACAGGGAAGTCCTGTGTGGGACGGAAGAGCGCACTGGAAAAGTAAAAGACGGAATGGAATTCTGGGAGCCGCTGGCTCTGGGAGAGACATTGCGCGACGCGGGGGTTTTCTTTTGGATGTTGTTTGTTGATGTTTTCAAATGTTCTATCCGGAAAGGAGTGACCGTGATACTCCAGTGACCCCTCGTTAGATCACATTGCTGTCAAAGTTTTTATTTTTTCCCATCAAAAAGCTTTTTTTTTTTTTGTCTTCACCGATTTGAATTGCAGCTAATGAAAATTTCTGGAGGAGGGTAAGCCCAAGCCAATATAGCAAGATTTTAATATCCCCTTCCTCCTCCATTTAAGATTTAACAATACAGTGGAGCCTCGGTTTTCGAACATAATCCGTTCCAGAAGGTTGTTCGAGAAGTGAATCGTTCGAATTACGAATCATATTTTCCCATTACAAATAATGGGGAAAAAAGCCCCCTCCCCCAAAAAACACCCCTTTTTAAGCACTTTTTCATTTGCGCGTTTTTGTCCAATCGCGCAACTGCAGCGCACCGCCAAACGCGCAACCGTAGCGAGTTGCCGACCGCGCAACTGCACCGCGCTGGTCGCATTATTGTGACAGAGCCGTCGCTGAGATTTAGAAAATATTTTTAAAGTCCTGCTGTACTTTCCAAAATTAAAGTGGACATCAGTGTGCAGGGAGCTTAATTTTGTCCGATTTCGCATGCAACTGCAGCGCACCGCCGAACGCGCAACCGTTGCGAGCCGCCGACCGCGCACCTGCACCGCTCGTCGCATTATCTTGACAGAGCGGTCGCTAAAATTTAGAAAATATTTTTAAATTCCTAATGTACTTTCCAAAATGTAAGTGGACCTCAGTGCGCATGGAAACTTAATTTGGTCCGATCGCGCAACCGCAGCGCGCCGGGCGCTCAGTGTCGCATTGCTTTAGGAGCGTCTTTGTGTTTTAGGATGGGTTTACTGCTCCCACTTGCATCCTTTGGAGGCATGATTAGAGTTAATATAATCCTCAGAGTAACGAGAACGTAATAACGAACGCAGTCAGTTGGTATCGGGTCCTCTCGGCTCATTTCGCGAGGTTCGACAACCGAATTTCGTCCGACATTCGAAGCAAAAAAATCTCGAATTTTTTGTTCGAATACCGATTTGTTGGAGAACCACGACGTTCGAAAACCGAGGCTCCACTGCACTTCAAAAGGAAGTGGAAGTTTTTGTTGCCCGTTGCCTGATTTTTAATTGTAAAATAACAGATCATTTTTATTCCATCATTTTATTTGTTCATTGTCATAAAAAAACAGGCAAACTGTTGCGACATCTAATAGCACAAGCCAAACAATTTGACTTCCCATTTTCTCCTCACTTCCCTGTGAACCTGGATAGTTTAGGTAATTTGTACACTCACATATCATCATATTTGCCCCTCACCACAAAGAGAGCAAGCAGTATACCAATCAGCCAGACGAGGGAGTATTTGGTATGAATCATTTTTGTTGCATTCTAATAGTTTACCACTAGATGGCGGTAAACTAAAGCAATCTACTCGCTGTCCCCAAGTAAGTGCTTTCTCCCCCATGACAACACTGCTCATGAGCATCAATAACAAACATCATGTGCTGCAAATAACCCAGTTTATTGAACTGGATCACCAAATTACCATACACAGACGTACAGCTTGCGCTCGACCTGTGCAAAAGAAATTTTGCTAACATTTCACAAATTAAATGAAAAGTCGAGCATGAAGCACCCTCTAGTCTAGTGGATGAAAATTGTACACAGAGGACCCTTTGGAAATCACAACCCGAAAAAGGGGGCCAGATATGGCCGGCCACATCATTTTATGTGGCCCGTGAAGACAAATTGTGCTTCAAATTTGCGTGTCAAGACTAGAATTGCAAATTGTCTTCGCTTTTAACATCTTTTTTTCTTTTTAATAGTTGACCAGTTTTTACTCGTCTGATTTGAAAATGAGTTATTTGTCGGTTTGTTTTGTAGCTTTTAGTGTATATAATATGGTGCTCGTACATTTATTTGGCTTGACAGTCATAATGGCCCTCCAAAAGAAGCTATGACTACAATGCGGCCCGTGAAAAAAATGAGTTTGTTTGAAAATTAACAGTGAGGATAATGAAAGATTATATATTTAAAAAAAAAAAAAAAAAGTTGCAGCTTTCTTGCCACATAAAACTTACTTTTCAGCAACAGCTTGCAGGATAGGATATGCAATCGTGTGATCTCCACCTTGACATTAAAAAACCCCCACAAACGCTGTTTGGTCAACTGGTGCGTGGCATTCTCTGCACGAGTTCAAAGGTCAAATCAGTATGTGATCCTTTCCAATGTGCTAGTAACAATATTCAACAAATCCTCCCCAAAGTATAAGAAACTAAAGGCTATCCAGCCTGGTTGAGAATGCTCGAGGTAAATGTCTGAAAAATGGGTTATATTAACAGGGCTCATTTGTAACTTTCGCCATGCATGCACAGCACCGATTTAAATATTAATAATCATTTACATAACCAAGACATGTTTATTGACCCAGCACAAACAGAGTAAGAAAGAAAAGTGTCATTTGCCCCTCTAGGCCATATGAATCAATTTCAAGGCCCGCCACATCATTGTGAGACTAAAGACTAATTTTATACCAACTTTGTGTCATTACTAAAATTACAAATTGCCTTCACTTTAAAAAAAAATACAGATATTGCTGGCAAATTTTATTACCATTTGTCTTTTCAAAATATTTGATCAGCTTTTACTAGTCTCTGATTTCAAAACTAGTTATTCCTCAGTTTGTTCTGTAGCCTACACTGTATATAGGAGACGTTGATGATCATATATGAGTTCACATTTGAGTATTTAGTATTGGGATGACTAACTGATGATGGATGGATCCCGCTAACCCTCGCAACAAACTCGGCGCTGGGCGGCACATTGAAAGTTTATTCGGAACATATTCTGTCGGGAGTTGGGTTCGAACTTGAACCGTCTGACGCACTAACACGCGACAGCCGAAATGGTAGCGAAAGGCAACGTGCGGTCATTGTAAACAAACGCAGACGACTTTTCAGAGCTGTGAACATAATGCGACGTTTTGCTGTTAGTCAAATTCTAGAAGCTCTGAAACTGACAACGTTGGAGCCCTCACCGCACCGTACTTTGTATAAAAGATGACCTCACTCTGATAGTTGACCCACGTCTTTTATTCGTGTTGATTCGACACGGCTTAAAATACCCCCTACTGTGGTTATCCTAACATACCTTCATGCGGTCAATTTCATTGTACACAATTGTGTATATTTTCTGCATTTGATAGCTGAATTTTCGGCGAGGGTCAATTTGATAGCTGAATTTTTGGCGAGGGTCAATTCGATTACTTATTTATAAGGATAATATTCTCAGTTCGGTATTCATAAATAATTAGTCGAGCGCACATTCGTTTGTCTTATTATTTATTTTCAATAAAGTTTAGTTGAAAAAAAACCGTTACCCGGGGCGGAGACTGTTACGTCATCACTCCTCCTCACTTTGCACAACGGAGACTGCAGAAACGCGGGCACCTTCACTGGAAGACAAATTTTATCTTCTCTCAACATCTTCTACAAGACATCATGGTAGGCGCCTTTTTTCCATTTTAGTATTTTTATTTATTTATTTTTTTACAATTTGAAGATGGAGGCAAAATAAATCGTGCATTTTTTATGGTTTGCAACCGAAGCAATTGTCTGCATCTCTTGGAGCGGGGAAGTGTTTATGTCATCATGGCGACTATCCCCTAAGTAAAGTGTCGTCACGTTTTCTTTGTGTGGTGCAATGCGTTATCCCCTCCAACATGTCCTTTTGGGTGAGGAGAGTAGAATTTTGCTTCACGGAGCATCATTGAAAAATGTGGCCTTGTGGCACCAAGCGCTAACTGCAACATGTCTGACCTAGATTAATCCCTTGCCTCTGCAGTAATCCCCATTTCGCAGTCGACTGTCGACAATGCGGCAGGAAATTATCAAATTTCGTGCCATCGTTGCGTAAGAGGGCAATCTGGTGGAAATGAACTAGACACACGATTGAGTGGATCATAATGATTAATGATGGTTTATGTCTCTTCCCTCCCTCCACAGCGTGAGTGCATTTCTATCCACGTTGGTCAGGCTGGAGTCCAGATTGGCAATGCCTGCTGGGAATTGTACTGCCTGGAACATGGGATCCAGCCTGATGGACAGATGCCCAGTGACAAGACAATTGGGGGTGGAGATGATTCCTTCAACACCTTTTTCAGTGAGACTGGAGCTGGAAAACACGTCCCCAGGGCCGTTTTTGTGGACCTGGAGCCCACAGTAATCGGTAAGCTTCCTCATGCCCAGAATAGCTCATGGCTCTTACCTGCATGGTCTCACTCATGCCCACTATGTTCATAGATGAGGTGCGCACTGGATCCTACCGCCAGTTGTTCCACCCTGAGCAGCTGATCACTGGCAAAGAGGACGCTGCGAACAACTATGCTCGTGGTCACTACACCATTGGCAAGGAGATAATTGACTTGGTGCTGGACAGGATCCGCAAACTGGTGTGTATCTTGAAACTTGTGGCAGTAACATTAGTTGTAATGAAAGATGAGTTTTTCAAGATACGAGCCATTTCTTTGTGTCTTTTTTGTGAGCAAGCAGCAGATGGTGAACAGTTCTTCAACAAAAAGCTGCCAAGTTGAGAGATTCCCAGTTATATATAAACAAATTGATTAGATATTGATTATTAAACCAACCACGCTTACTAAATGCTAGCAATGCAAAATACCTCAAATGGACTCAAGAAGTTAGAATCAATGGTAATTACAACCTTTTAAGCAATGAATATTTGAACACGACAATGCAGCAACATATGTAGAATGTTGGTATTATACTGCCCCCTAGTGGCCGAAGCCGCAGCAGGATGATCTCAATGTGAATGGGCTTTAAAGCAAGATATGTTGCACACAGTGAGTTCTTAGGCACTGAGACTTGAGTGCCACTTTAATTTAAAAATCTCTCCTCTTGTGTGTTCAGGCCGACCAGTGCACCGGTCTCCAGGGTTTCCTGGTGTTCCATAGCTTTGGAGGTGGCACTGGCTCTGGCTTCACCTCTCTTCTGATGGAGCGACTCTCTGTAGACTATGGCAAGAAGTCCAAGCTGGAGTTCTCCATCTACCCAGCTCCCCAGGTTTCTACCGCTGTGGTGGAGCCCTACAACTCTATCCTGACCACCCACACCACACTTGAGCACTCCGACTGTGCCTTTATGGTGGATAATGAGGCCATTTACGATATTTGCAGAAGGAACCTCGACATTGAGCGTCCAACTTATACCAACCTGAACAGGTTGATTAGTCAGATCGTCTCCTCCATCACAGCTTCCCTTCGTTTTGATGGCGCCCTCAATGTTGATCTGACAGAATTTCAGACCAACTTGGTGCCATATCCTCGCATCCACTTCCCTCTGGCCACTTACGCCCCGGTCATTTCGGCCGAGAAGGCGTATCACGAGCAGCTGTCGGTGTCTGAAATCACCAACGCCTGCTTTGAGCCGGCCAATCAGATGGTGAAGTGCGACCCTCGTCACGGCAAATACATGGCGTGCTGCCTTTTGTACCGTGGCGACGTGGTTCCCAAAGATGTCAACGCTGCCATCGCCACCATCAAAACCAAGCGGTCCATCCAGTTTGTGGATTGGTGCCCAACTGGTTTCAAGGTGGGCATTAACTACCAGCCACCCACTGTGGTTCCTGGTGGAGACCTGGCCAAGGTCCAGAGGGCCGTGTGCATGTTGAGCAACACCACCGCTGTTGCGGAGGCCTGGGCTCGACTCGACCACAAGTTTGATCTGATGTACGCCAAGCGCGCCTTTGTGCACTGGTACGTGGGCGAGGGCATGGAGGAGGGTGAATTCTCTGAGGCCAGAGAAGACATGGCAGCACTTGAGAAAGATTATGAAGAAGTTGGAGTCGACTCCGTTGAGGGTGAAGACGAGGAAGGAGAGGAGTAAAAATGCGCTGTAGTGCAGGTTAACCGTTTTATGTGGAATTAAGGGTCTAATGCATTTCAAAATAAACCCCTGATCTAAATCATTGCTGCAGCATGTCTTTTTTTTAAAGTAGTGAATGATAAGCTATTAGTTCACAAAATACAAAGAAATGTTTGAAGTCTGAAAATATGCACTTTTAGTTCATAGATTGCACTCAATGGAGCTCAAATTACTTTTGTAGACTGTAGTGAATGATGCAGCCTGTCTTTTTTTACTTTACTTTTCATTTGATATTATCCAGTTAATCCAAAGTTCCTCACTTTAGTGTAGACTCCAGGGAAATAGAGGTTGGCACAGCTGATACCCCAGGACACGATTCCTTCCAGGACCCCATTGCAGATGAGGGGACCACCTAAGTCACCCTGTGGACAGACAAAAGACATACTTGGCGAAACTTACATATGAATTTAGACAAGTTTTGTTCCAGAGATCAAGGCAAATCAGTATTTGAAGCCAAGCGATCGATTGAAGAATTGAAAATACGAGACGCGAGGATGACAAGAAGCAAAAACATCAAGACGTTGCATTTTCCTTCACCTGGCAAGAATCTTTGCCCCCTGAGTTCCAGCGCACAGCATGTTTGACGTGATCGTCGAGACCCAGTAGTAGTAATGGGTGCAGGAAGCCATGACCTTCACATCCACAGCCCGCAGCCCGGGGGAGAGGACGAAGCTGTATGGTGACGTCACACCCCAGCCGCTCACCGTGCGCATACGTCACCCCGGGAGGCTTCAGGGGTGTCGGGGTCAGGCAGCTTGGCCGGTTGACCATTGGCATTCATCATTGCAGGTTTACTTAGCTAGAATGTACACAGAGTTGAACCATTATGATTCTGGATCTGGTTGGATAGTTGTAGCAGGTTGTGCGCATAGACAAAACACCCTGAGCCAAGAGTTCACTCCGACTATTCAACTTTATTTTAATTTGGTTGAAAATAAAAAATTTTACGAACAAAACGTTTTGCTCTAAGTGGGTTGAATGATGCAAAGGAGGTTAAATTATAATGCACAATAGTCAACAACATGAGTTGTTATTGAATAGTTTTATACTGTAAAAATTCAGACCTGGTTAAATTGATAGCCAATACATTGCACTGTTTATATTTGAGTTCCATATTGGACGCTAGGATAACATCTTGCAATGTAGCAATCAGAGCTGCAACTGCACCGCCTTAGCTGTGTTTAAAGCAAATCTCCACTTTCCAAGAGGCCACTAAGAGTGACAAATGAAAGTGCAGCGCAGCATCAATGAAAGCAATTGAAGCCATCACGGCATCTGTGCCGGACCATTATGTCACAATGTAAAAGGAGACCGGTAATAATCTCCAACCCACGGTTACGGACGAGCGCTGATTCATTTGATTTAAATACGAAAACTGGAGACTATTATTGATACACCCGACAGCAACTCCAACACTAATCATAATAAAATTACAGTTGGTATCAATCACCTCCACTTTTTTTTTTTTCATTTAAACAGCCTGTGGTGCAATGGCTACGATTCATACCTCAAGTGGATTAAAGGCAAGGGGTGGGGGTGCAGTGGAATTAATGAAAGAACAGCGACAGATAATCAAAAGATTTAATCAATCTACACAATTGTCCATCTACGTGCTGAATCTTTAAATTTGCGGGCATGTCATGGGTCAAGACACCATCCAGGGACGCATCGTGGGAGGATACGCACCAGTTCCATATTCCATCAAATACATCGTCTCCATACAAACTAGAGATCGGCAACATTTCTGCGGTGGTTCTTTAATAAATAAGTACTGGGTAATCCCAGCGGCGCATTGTGATATTGGGTAAGCAGATTTCCAGTCTTTTTGTTTTTATCTTAATGTTATTAATAAACTTGACTTTATGCCTCTTACCCAGAGTGAGATTTCTGTGCATATTTTAGCGGGGGTTCAACTGGAAAAGTATGACTGCAGATAAGAATGAAAAAAAATAAATCATGTACTAAACGTAGGTACGTTGCTAAAAAAAAAAAAAAAAAAACTGGCCTGTCATTTTTGACACTTTTGGGTTTGTTTCTGCCTGATGATCTCAGAATCCTTGCTACTTCGGCTAAAACAGCCGACATCCTCAGTTGAACAGATCATGCAAAATTAATGATATGATTAATTATTAACAAATGTAATATACTCAGCAATGTATTTGATTCTATTTTCACTGTTTTCAGATAAAAAATATAAACAGATCGTCTGGTATCTGAGTGTTTTAACAGATTTTCTTTCCTACTTTCAGTGAAATCAGAACATTTTACCATTTGGGGATTTTAAAGAAAGTTCACCTATTACATCAGAACTTTGCAAGCTCACTGGGCATTGATGAAAATAATGAAATTAAATTTTTTAGCTTCTCACATTTGCAAGAACATTCCAGTATCGTAACAACATCTATCATACTACTGGTTATGTGTTTTATATTTCCACAGGGTCAATAAAATGATGATAGTGGCTGGAGATTACTCTCTAATCATATATGAGGGCACTGAGTAGGTCGTCCTGCCCAAGCTCTTGGTGCCTCATCCGGAGTACAACAGTGCCACGAAAAACAACGACATCATGATCATAAAGGTTAGCCCGTCTCAAAACTGAACACTTGCTTTACCAAGTTCTGAGCCAAGTTCTCCTTCCAGTTGAGGGGTCCAGTTGATCTGAACAACTTTGTTTCCATCGCCCTGCTGCCTCGGCAGGGTGCGTCCATAGCAGAGGGCAGGCTGTGCCGCGTGTTAGGGTGGGGGTACACCAATCCCCGTGGGGGCCAGATACCCTCCACCCTGCGCACGGTCAGGTTGCCCATCATCTCCTCCCACAAATGCAACATCAGTGAGTCTTTCAATGGAGACATCACAGAAAACATGCTCTGTGCAGGCTATAGTATTGGCGGGAAAGATGCCTGTCAGGTGAGTGTACATCGTAGCGCCAGTGATCTTGAATGCAGATGTTAAAATTAACCAAAGACAAATAGAGGAATTTTACATACATAAGTACCTTCGAACTTTGCCTAGCAACAGGAGGACCCAACTAGAGAGCTCATCAGTAATTTTCTCCACATGAAGTTTTATAATGAATCGCAAATTATTTTCGCAGTCTGTATGCTGTTACTGAAAGAAATGATTTGAAAAGAATTTCAAAAGCCTAACCACAGCATAAGAGTGACTAAAATAGTTTCCAAGGAATGTACAGTGCCCCAACAGCCCCCACTCTAGCTCCGCCAGTGGTTCAGAGTTAGAAACTCCTGAGAAACTACTTGAATGGCTGTGAGCATGAAAATGTGCAACTGCGCTAAAATCACTTCACAAGTGTCTGTGACAAGTAACAGTGTGACAGCAACAATACGACAATGTTGTACAATGAAATCTTTCTATGCTTGTAAAACCACTGAAACAAAATCATATTAACAATTAAGCATATGGCTTTCATACAGCATGTTTTTACGGTATTCCTTATTTTATGTCCTTTTTTTGTATTATGGTGGCGTGATGTATTTTGACTGCCAATTTTCTGTGCTGCAATTGTGCATTACCTATATTATATTTTATACTAATTTTATAGATTTCCTTCAATGAATGGATTTAAAATGCAAGTATGTAACACCAAAGAAACAGTGCAACAATGAACTGTACTTTAATGTTTGATACACTCAAATAAAACACCCATCATCCCATAATGTTGAATCTCAAAGAAAATGAATTTCATTATAGGTACTTAAGTTTCTTAAGAAAAAGATGTTGAGGAAGGAAATATAGTAAATATAATTTATGTGTGTATCAAAGATGAACTTGATGTAAATCATGGATTTTTTTTTTGTAAAAGCTACCTTCCAGAGCAGAATGTTCATCCCGGTCACTGATAGCTGCCAAAATTGTAATGCCCTCATGAAATATGCATGCAATCTGTCTTCCCCTCTTAGCAATTTGTGTAATGGATTTGAGGCCATCAAACATTGAGGCTCAGCTGACAAAGATTTACACCAACAATATCAAGGAGCCTACAAATCTCACCCACCTCAAAATAAGAACTTTTCATTTCGAATGATACATTGGCTTGTAATAATGAGAAAAATGTTTGTCATTGCCATGGCAACCGCTGATCACTTGCTTTTGAGCCAGGACATGTCTCATTTTGCATTAGCATGATAGCTGATTTTAATGCGTCATTTGGAATTGGATTATCATTGCTTTGTAGACAATGAATCGTGTTTAATTGATAGCCAACAATTTGTATCTTTTATTAAAACTCATAAAACATTTCAACCTTGTTCACTATGATGAATGCGCATCACCGACAGTGAGAGCAAGAGCCAGACATATATAGATAGCGCTGCCGTCAGTGTCGGGTGAGGAGGAGGCACTAGAGATGAAGTGCAGAGTGACACGAATGACACTTTTCATCACCAAGATGTGCGTAATAAAGCATTTGGAATGGTGAACTAAATTAAATGTTGATTAAAGTTTACAACAATTTCGGTAAGTGTGGACATGATTCACAGATAATCCTTTTTTTTGGACTTTAAATCAGGAAAAAATAATTTCCTCAAATTTTTAGTTGACGATAAATGATAATATACTCAAACTATTTGGCGATAAAAAGCATTGGCCAACTTTTTTTTTTTACCCTATTTTTAAATCAAAAGCATATTGTGCAAGCTTTTACAAGTTGAACCTGAAAACAAGAAAAAAATGAAATATCTGAAAAACCTGATCTGCTGAAAACTGAGTAAAAACCTTTTTTAAATACGCCACATTGAGGGACACGTAAGCCATCTCTGTTTAAAAAAAAAAAAAAAAAAAGCTGTTGAACAGGGGGAACACAAAAGCGGTTATGTAACTCGTAACTTGAGATGTCAAATAATCGTAGCAGACTTCAAGCGACTTTGTTCTAAAATGAAAATGAGACTTTTGTCAGTGCAGCAAATAGATGAGAAGGGCACTATGACTAGAATATTCCATACTTTAAATGCGAACTGTTGAAACCTCTGAAAGGTGGTTTTAGTGATTTTGCCTCCCAACTATAAGGTCTCACTTATGAGTAGATGACCTGCTTTCGAGGCCTCTCTTGTTGCATTAGCTGCCCCCATTTTCTTTGTCGCTGAGAGTGTCAGCCCCCTGTCTGGTTGATTGAGCGAACATTTTCCGATATTGCAGAGGTCTTATGTTTCAACATGAGAGCTTCCCCCTCTGGAGAATGTTAGGAGATATCCGCTGACATACTTGAGCTCAGTTTTATGTGCTCAACATGCATATTAAAACTGCTCCATTAAAAGCTTTTCACGTAGTACAAATTGTGAGAACAGTTATTATATTCAAATAAACAATACTGAAATTAAAATACAAGATGAAGTTGCTCCATTGCCAACTCTTTGCTTGTGGAAGATAAATGTGTCTAATTTGCATATCAACAACATTGCACAGACAGACCTGAGACGTGTAGCCTAAATTCCACATCTTTACTCGAGATAGTAATGGAGGGCAAAAAAGTTCAGGTTTATGGGTGTAAAAAATGGAAAATGGCCAATATAATATTCCCCACATTAACCAAAAATGTATCTGTTGTGAGATCAAAACACTAAAGAGCTATTGCAAACGAAATAAAATAGATGGAATTAAAAAAAAGGGTATATAGCTTATTTAAAGCCGCTAGGAGGCTTTTGATCACTTAAGCACACATAATGTAAGAAGCAGCCGAGGTGAAAGCCTGCTGGGGCACTCTCGTCTTCTGTTTTTTTGTTTTGTTTAGTTTTTCTCCCGAAAAGTTTTATTCAGGGTGTCACACAAACGGATATTAAAATCTGATCAATCAAAATAGCCATGCTTAAAGATAAATGAGCGGGCCCAATGTTGGGATACTTTGCGTCGATGCTCTGAGCAATGACGAACGCTGACATGAAAACGTGACTTGGTTATTATTCTGTCCTCCAAAACTTTGTGTTGATGCTCTGAGCAATGCCGAACGCTGGGATGAAAACGAGACTTGGTTATTATTCTGTCCTCCAAAACCAAAGAGGCATTCAATTTTCCGCAAGATACCCATCCTACCCCACCACCATTTCTGTCCACTTTCTTTCTTTCCCTGCTGGCCCGGAGGAGGTGCATTCATTCAGTTAGTGATTCCTCATCTTAATTTGTCAACGTGGCTTCAGCCAGGAGGCCTTTTTCCCTGAATCTAGGACAGCAGGTCTGCTTGTTTAGACGAAACAGATGACCATGACCATGGCCTAGCTTCCATTTAAATGGACACAGACATTACCAGAGTGAAAAAGTAGCTTCAAAGTGAAGTCTCAAATAATGATACAGTAAAATGCTGTGAATTCTTCTAAATATATAAATGCAGCTCTCTACTGAGCAATTAAGGGATAGTTCTATTCTAAAATATAATTTTGTGTCCAATGCTCAACGGATTTTTGCTTAATGGAGAGGAGCCGCTTTTATTATTAATCCGACAAGTCTTAGCAAGTTCATTTCACTACCTCTAAAAAAATTTCAGCTGTCATTTTGAAGGTTGGTCACATATATACACACAATTTTATTTTACTTCCAGAACTAGCTAGGTTGTTCCATCATTTCATGACATTTTTAAATAGTGAAAAGACTGGATGAAGAACATACTAAGCAGCTAACATTTATGTTTTGATTACCGCTGTTTTTTGAACTTTTGAACATACACATTTTGAAAGCTCAGGCCGAGCTGGGTTGTATTGCATGTGAAACAGTGCTTTGTAAATTAACAAGCGCTAACTACCACATCTGGAGTTAATGCCATGCTGTAGATGCCTGGAGCTGCTACTGAAACACATCCTCGCTACATGCAACCAGACTCACTACTATGCAGTATTCATCCGAGTAATAAAAACAAAGTTTAAACATGATCATTGTCTAATCTGACCGCAGGACAAAATGTTATATAGTTCCGTCTGAAAGTGTTTTCTATCCATCATTCACACTCATCTAAGTGTATGGCATGAAAATCAGATGAGTAGTTTGATCGGTAGAACACTGAGAGGAGAGTCGTGTTGCTTTGTGGTGTTGACAGTTGACTTGGATGAAAGTGGTAAGCAATTAGACAGACTCTGGCAGGACTATGATGAAACTTAAATGCATAAGACAGCTGGAAATGGTTTTAGGCAGGAGAACAAGGTGAGAGATGAGTAATGAGATGTACTAATTGCAAATAACAGTTAGTCAATTTCCATGACAGATAGCGAAGACGTATTCGTTTGTTCTTAAGATGTCAAGTATTCAAGTGACGTCACCTTTGCTCTGCTGTTTGAACATGTAACAGAGAGAAATGTCAAAATGCATTTTGAGAAAATGCTCCCATCCCCTCCTTGTTCTGACTCTCTCGGTAGATTTATCAAGTTTCCCCTGAGAGAATTGACAGAAAGTAGAACACTTTAATCATGTTTCCTCTCCGTAGGGCCGCCATCAAAGGGGAGTCATTGCTTTGTTCTGTGGACAAGCTATTGCTGATAAGACGCCGGCAGCGCACTTTTGGAAGGTGGATGGATTGAGAGATGGATGGAGAGTCAAGGAGTAAAATGTTCACCTCTACACTATTTTACTTTCTGTAATACTCCTACAATACCTCTGCCAAAGGAAGAGACATACTGTATACCGTATTTTCCGGACTATAAGGCGCACCTAAAAACCTAAAGTTTTCTCAAAAGCCGACAGTGCGCCTCATAGTCCGGTGCGCCTTATATATGGAACAAATTCCAAAATTTAAACTGGCCCGAAGCATTGTGTCATGAAATCAATCATAAGTGGCCCGCTGAAGACTATGAATTATGAATCAAGAGACTATGGATCATTATTTTGTGATTATAAAGTAATTTGTGGTGTCTGAAGTTGAAATAAAAAAGATAAAATGGAGAATGATTTGATTTGGATTAAAAATCTGCCATGATGCATTAATGGTGCGCCTTTTAGTCCGGTGCGCCTTATATAAGGACAAAGTTTTAAAATGGGCTATTCATTGAAGGTGCGCCTTATAGTCCGGTGCGCGATCAACACACTTTAAAACTGGAGCTGCTGAAATGCACCACATTTTGCAAAAATATTTTCCCACAAATAATCAACTCACTCAAACTTTAATATAATTCAGGTACTATGTTTGTCTTGTATTTTATTCCCAAACTGCAAAAAACTAGGCTTACTAGTGTTGTAGTATAAGTTCAGAATACGACAAGTGCAACAAAGCCATCTAGTCGTTAGTGGTGATATTACACCTCAAAATTTTAAAGTGGACCCCCAGGGACCAGGTCAGCTGTCAAAAGTTTCTAAAAATACTTTCCTGGAATGATTATTTAAGGGTTAAAGTTTAAGCAGACCGATTGTATGCACAACAATCATTTGCAGTTTTTGGTTATGATGAAATTAATTTACGCCGGAAGAATACTGATTTTGACATTTGTTGTTATTACAGAATGAAAATACTTTGATTGTACACCCCGAGTAAATCTCCAGCGTTGGCCTAATCTACACACTGGCTCGTAACATACACAAGAACAAAATATTTGCAGTAACTTAGACGGCACCGAACCCATTGCACAATCACAAATGTTCCGTCATTTACATTCCATCAGCATTTTGCCAAGCTGCTCTTTCCAACGACTTCATTATGCGCCCTGTGTTTTATGCTTTTGTCCCCATGCTTAGTATATGCCATAAAAGTGGCAAATAAATATTGCGCAAATAAAAGGCTTCATGTCGATGAAATGCAACTTTGTGTATTATTTCACAATGTCCAATCAAATGTAGTAGAAATATATAGAAAGCTATCAAAATAGTTTATATCATGAAGTTATGTTCTTGGTGCACATGTCACATGATGCAAGCTATAAGACAAGAACATGCAGCCGCACTAAATAATACAGCGCAGTTCGGTGTTCTGTTAGAGAACAACTTTTCTTTGTCTTACAAACACCGATTAAACATACGTATGGACTAACACTTTGCAAAGTAGGGCAAAATACTATTCTGACAAAGTACATCTTAATTATTCTGACAACTGTATAACAAGTTGGAATTGTGTGATGCAAAGGCAAAGAGAGGGCAATGTGGACTAATGAGTTATTTCATGTCAAATGGATTCTGCCACTCAAAATGTAAGCCCTTACGGCACTTACTTCCAAACCTGAACGGGAGATGTGCAAGAAACGTGTCGTGATGTTCACTTTTTGATGTTCACCCACTCAGAGAGAATTTTAATTTGTAATCTTCAATGGATTTTGGCAAAGCTGATCTACTCAAACAAGCTTGTCTAAAGTATCAGGTGAAATACGCTGTTGCATATGAGCTGGTGATTACAAAAACAGAGAAAGCTATTTTGGTTAAAATAAATGTCCTTCACAGAGTTTTTTCATTTTAAAATTTCATGCCTCATTGCGAAACATCTGTGTGATCTGCGTGTATGATTTTTTTTGGGGGGGGGGATGTGTTGGTAATCACTTTTGATCAGCTTGGTTTTGACTTTGCATGACAATCACACTGTCCTTTTTACTCCCCTTGTTTTAACCTCAAATATGACAGATGTCGCCGAACATGAGCTGCATGAGAACTAAGTGGGGAAAGCTCAGATTGCTATGGTGACTTCAAAAAATATATTTTCTTCATCGCGGCTTGCTTTATAGAATAGTTTACGAGTTTAGAATCTAAGGTTGAGATGCTTTCATCGCATTTTGTCTCATTTACACAATTGACCAATATTATGTATGAGTTGGTTTGCAAATATATCACAGCTACTTGATTATGCTTGATGGGTAAATAATGAAGTGACTTTCTGGCCATATGCACGTTCACTGCCAAGATCGTACTACGTATATATTATTCATTAGCATTTGGCTTCTCCACAAAAGTGCTGAGCCTTTAGGCCTCCCAAGACAAACACGCGCCCTTGTTACTGCAGCTTCTGACGTTCTGATTCAAATGTGTCACTCATAAATTTGCACTTTGTTTGTGTACATGAGTGTGCGCAAGAGATGCAAGTGAATTTGCGTCGGAGTTCAGAATGTATGTAGATTTGTATGATGACCCTCATGACTGAAATCACATAAAAAAAAAGTAGAAATTAATGGACACGTAATTATATAAGTAACAAACAAATGTATAATGAATAATGTAAGAGCCTGTTGGTTAATTAAGTAGCAGCATTCCAAACTGCTTCTGGCTTAACGAGAGGGCTAATTACTTCATTAGTGAAGACCACTGGCTCAGCCTAACAAAAATTTACCAAACATAGAAACCTTGTACTTAAGACCTCAGTTATAATAGTAGTAGATTGTATAACTAAAGAGATAAAGAAATTAAACACATTAGCCAGACATATTCAGAGTAATTCTCAGCCATTGGATGATATCTATTTTCTTCCCCATCCAACAGCGGCCTCTGTTTGACCTTAGCGGGTCTACAAAATTGTGAAAAGAAAGGTTGCTAATGAATTTCACTTTCTGCTATTGCATCATAACACATCATAACAGCCCTCAAGTCTTCCAGAAGCTGCTTACAAATCACTTTGCCACCGACAGTCTTCTCATCTCTACAATAACAATGTCCGGTTCTTGCTATTAGCTTGAGGCTTGTGTTTTGAAATAGTAAGGCAGTGCCATAACGATGGCAATTGTGAATTCCATTGTTGAATACTGTATTACGCTCAGAACAGTTGTCATCTTGATGGCAGACTGACATTATTAGTATCATTGATCAACAAGCTTTTCCTTGGCAGATTTAGCTAGCTAGCCCTTTCTTCCTTGGCGGATTTAATTGGGGCCAATCTAATGGAAAAAATGCATAAGCCAGAATGACAACGTCGTCGCTAACACATTCCACATGAACATTTAAAGTAGATTTGCAACAAAATCAATTTTTTTTATTAAATATGATTAATATGATGAAATATAATTTCCACAATTTCCCTCCAGTCCACTAGGTGGACTCAATAGCGAGCGTACGAATGCTATTTTTAGACCCCAAGGCTTGTTTTCTGCCCATTTACCTAAAAAACCCAAAATACTAGTAATTTATTTGTTTCCCGAAGCCAAAAACGGTTTTTCTCTTTACCAGTACTATTGATCAGTGTCAGTGCTAGGCGCCCTGCCCTTGAAAACCCGCTGGTGTCTTCCCATACAAACACCCAATGATTTAAAACCATTTCATACTTCATATTCTGAGTTTCATATTCAGCTATTGCACATACTAGAAACTGTCACTGCTGGGATCACTGGTTACTGGTTCTGTATGTTTCCGGAAAGTAACCTGGGTATGGCATGTATGATAGGCTCAAGGCCAAGATAATTGATGCAAAGCCTTTACTGTAAGCTGCCCTAATAACATCATTAAATAGAAAACCATGCTTCTCCTCAGGGGGCATCCATGAATTCATCACATCCTTTCATCGTATCTGTGGTAGCAGGGTGGTCGCTGTGTTTACTCAGCCACGTTTCCTCATATGCGTCGTGTTTTCGTGAGTTATTGCTGAGAAGCCTCACATGTCTGAGAGCAAATCCCAACGAGCGGCCGCAAGCCACCGACCGCATCCTTCTGCTCCGTGTCCTTTCAATTTGAAAGAACAGTGACGGGCCAGAGTTGCAGTAGCTCTCTTTAATTGCTTCTTGTGCCGGTTTACAAAGGTAGTTGCAATATTGCTGCTTCAGCCTCTGAAGTCCCCTGGTGGATGTTCTCAAAAGCATTGCTGCTCCCTTAATCTGCTTTATAGTAGAAATGTGCTGAAACAGACTTGAGGATGGATGCAGCGTGGATGAAATAAAAAGGTCGTGCTTAAGGAAAATCAAATCTTTAATAAAATAGACCGCAGTTCCCTTTGATAACTCATGACACCAATTTTCTTTTAGCGTTTTTTGATTTTGTCTTTTGTATCAAAACAGACCATCGCTGCAATCTTTTCCTTTCATGTGACAGTCGAACATTTGCAACGTGACAGATTGAAGATGCTTCAAAAAGTCGCTTGAGCGTGGTGTTTTCTGCAAAGCTTTCTCAATGTATTATATACAAATATTTTTTTTGACTGTAAAGCAATCTTCCTATTCTGAGCTTTCAACATCTGTTAAACTCAGGAACATTTTCAAAAGTTGTACTTTCTTGCACTATTCTTTTTTTATTCTTTACTTGTTTTTCGTTCTCATGTCAACTTCCAAAGAAGCACGAATGTGATGGCGCATGCATATTTTAAATTTAAACCAATTAGGTGGGAGGCGGCAGATACACAAGGAGGATCATAAAAAGGTACTTCAAGTCTAAATAGACCACCAGTCAGGCTGTTAATCGACCGAATGTCCAGTTTCACTGGGTGGGCTTCTTATTAAAACGCAGCAGCTGGAAAATGAAATCATGAGCAAGGGAGCCCAAGTGAGACATTAGCGTGCAAGGTGTGCAAGACAAATAGTTTGCAATTTTCTTCTCTTACTGACAGCAGGAGAACACACAGAGAATAGACTACTATAGCAGGTGGCCAACAACAGAGACTCAAGTGAAATGGATCACTTAAGTGATTCAGAGTAACTCAAGTCCATAAAATCAGTGTTTATATCCCTTATTGATTCATGTTTTATTTTTGTTGGTTATGTGCTGTTTCGGTGATTCAAAAAAGGTGAGCAAGAATTCAAAAATTCAGATTGTTTAAATTACTCTCAGTCTATCACAAAATGGTTCAGTGAGCCAAACGGGGCCGAAAGGGTTGAGACAAACTTTTTCAAAGCCTATGTTATGAGGGTTTTACAATTTAAAAAAAAATAAAAATCATTGTGGGTGGTAAAGCACATAGAATACAAATCAAATTAATATGCAAAGTAATGGTCCTGTGTAGAGCTCTCAAAATTAATGACAAGTAATTGATTATCGAATTAATCAACAAATATTTTAATAATCGAGTTATTGTTTTAGAGCCAATTTTTGTTTTTCCTTTAATGGGCCAAATCCTCTAATGTCCTTTCAACAGCAATTATTCATTAAATATTGTATTAATTCATGAAAACAAACAGATTATCTTTTGTGTTTAATCATAACAAGACTTTTGCAAGCGTCTGCTTTTACAATGGAAGACAGTAACTTCTTAGTTTAAAAGCTCTTGTGTGATATTGTTTAATTATGTACTGTTTTTTTTATCACTAAACAATGAAAAATAAACAGTAAAACTGTTTTGTAATACACTTTCATGCAATTACTTAATATAGTCCATTCTGCACATCAAAATTACCAAGAAAAACATGAATCCATAATTCTGCTGGTGCAATCTTCTTTCTATTTCTACATGGCTGCTCTGAGGAGAGACTCCCACATGTAACTCATCTTATCCTGGCCTACTTTCTTTTTATGTAACATTGTGGCAGTTTACGATCTCTTCAAATAGTCCCCCAACATCCCTCGCCCCTCCTCTATTTGTTGTTGATGTTTACTATATCGTAGCATCCGTACATCACTTGTGGGAAAAGTGGATCGTATGCTCAAGTGAGTTCTGATCTGCGTTGATTCTTCTGAATTCGTCATTTATGCACCCTGGTATTTGTGGAACTACTTGACATGTGGAATATTAATGAAGAATGAAAGTCAGCCGGGTAGTCCTCAGGGAGCTGGACTAATTTAAAGCACTTGATTGTGTCCATTTCTGAGAGGCATTTTGTGTGAGCCTCATTGACACTGTAGAAATTTGTTCTCTCTTGAAATAATCTTTTGAAGACATGTTATATTTTATAACCAAACAATAATATGATTTCAAATGATTAACATGTCCAACCCGGTCAAGAATCACTAAATTATGCAAGATAAATGTAACCCCACCAGAGATATCTTTTTTTTTTTTTAAGAGTTAGCCTAAATTTGATGCACTGATGTAAGGAAACTGCGTTCAGACGGAGAACAAATTAAACAGCTCACCAGCATGTGTGTGGGCACAACCGCTGCGGATTTTTATTGAAGAGTTGTGTCATCCACTCATGCAGAACACACTAATGGCTGGCTATTTCCGGTTTTGTCAATGAGAGCTTCATGATGAACTGTGTCAAACGTGGGAGGCAAAGCTTTCACATTCAGAAGGCCATTATGACTGTCGTCTCATATTATACACAATATAGGCTACACAAGGAACTGATGGATAACTAGTTTTGAAATTAGACTAGTAGTAAGAACTGAAAAGAAAATTATAATAAAAATGAATAGTAATAAAAATTGCTAGAAACGGCTCTTTTTAAAGAAAAAAAATGAAGACAATTTGCAACTTTAGTATTGACACAACGTCAATTTATCTGTGCAGGCCAAATCTAATTACAATGTGGGCCAAATTTGCCCCGCGAGCCAGAGGTTGACACCACTGGTCTAGTCTTTATCTAATGGCATTGTACTTGAAGCAGGCATTTTCCAATGTTGAGGTAGAGGAGTAGATGTATTGTTTGGATCATTTGAAAATCCCTGATGGTCTATTTAATTAGTTTGGTTATGCGTTGGATGAGTATGGTTTCAAATTAAAGTCAGCTTTTCAAACTAGGGTTAGGGTTTCAAAGTAGGGTTTTAAACTAAGGTTTAGGTCTTGTAGTAGAGTTTAAAACTGGGGTTAAGGTTTTGAAACCAGGGTTAGGTTTTCAAAGTAGGATTTAAAATCAAAGAGGGTTTCAAACTAGTATGAATTCATTTTATATGTATAATGGGCTTTCCCTGGACTGGATTCTTGTTTTGTTTTTGTTTTGAGATGAATGTTTGATTTAATGAAGACTTGAAATAAAGCGCTTCTGAATGTTGTAGTCTTTCTTTGTGAGTAAGCACGTTGAAAGCTTGTCAGAATGATGAATACTATCTTGGGCAGAAATGTTCACTCATGATGAGAGGGAAATTGTGCTGTGCATATGAGCACACATTTCAAAGTTGGTTCTCACTAGCCACACTTTACTTTCAAATGACGCCAGATCCCACTCGTCTCCCTCCAACACTGGGGGACTTGGAAGGTCCAGCGCATTGTTTAACTCTTCTTCATGAGATTAGCTGAGCCTAGACTGTCTGCCAGGCTCTGATACGACTGCCGCTGAAATTACGGCTGGCCCGCTGAAAGGATGTTGGCTCGGCCTCTCTGGGGGCACCTTTGGCCGCCAACAGCAGGCTATAGCTGCTGAGCGCTGTAGAGAGCCTTGTCAACAACCGCCGAAAAAGCCTTGAGCTGCAAGGGAGGATTTGGGAGGGGGGGGGGGGGTAATAGCTGGTTGCGGCCCCCCGGAGAAGCCTCCGCCTCCAGGCAATTTCATCACCCCTGAGCTTTAGCGGTCAGGTACAGCGTGAATCGTTCAGGTCTAATTTATTCTCGAGCAGAGACTCCCAGAGCATCCTCACCTACTCTCACAGGCAAGAGAGTAATGATGGTTGTTGTTTAGAATGTTCAGAAAATTATATAATTGAAATAGTAAATCTGGATCAACAAATGAAATTTTTTTTAATTACTATTCGAGTCTTTTTTTATTAAAATAAAATTACAAAAATCAATGGATGACAGTAATTGAATTTTATCATTTTATAACTGGTCATGGTTGCACTGACATTGGTTAGTACACTAATATTATTTGTGCTATACAACATACAATAGGTGATAAATTTATTAAGCACTGCTTTTGCTTTTGGAACTGCAATGTCAACATTGCAGTCAGCAAACCGAGAAACTGACTTTTAATAAAAAAAGTGTGTGACTGAGTTAAGTTGCCAGCCTTTAAAAAGTAAAATAAAAGTTACTCTGTCCCCATATTCCCTCTTCCCGCCATGAATTATTAGTGGACTGGCTTGGATTTGGTTCCCTGATGATTTCATAGACAGATGCCTAAGTTGGTTGAGGTTCATATCTTTACACTGCCGGCTCACATGCAAATTTATCTATTGCGCTCTTACCTTAGCCACAGTGATCTAATTTGTGCGTTCCTGTCTGATCATTTGCAGAAGACACACCTTGCTGAGCTGTTCCTTCCATTTTACGACATAGCTGAAGGAAAATCTTAGCTCGTTAGCTGTGTGCACTGCAGCGTTCATATTTCGACTGTAAATGTCTTGTTAGAGGCAAATTTGCCAGTTGGGAAAAAAACTTGCTCAGCCGCACCCCCCATTTAGTTTACGAGTTACTGTTCTCTGTCCTTTGAAGCACATAAAAATCAAACTCTGTGCACACATGATCCCTCAACTGTAACCCATTTATCAACCAGCATGGATAAAACTGACAAGATCATTCCGTGTTCATTGGGGAGAAAAAAAATAGCATATCATTGGAATCTGAATGAAATGTGGGGAGCTCAGTACAGTGAGAGAGTGTCAAAGCAAAGAGTGACGTGATGTTTGGAAGTTTTGGGCTGCTCGTTACTTAGCCTCAGAAGAACAGGACACAGCAGGATCTGTTAGTTTGGACCAGGGGTTCAAACTTAATTTTGTTGCGGGCCACATCACAGTTATGGCTTCCTCCGTGACTCAAATAGAAATGGATGGGCCCTCCTATTATCACATACACACAACATAATCCAGTAAAAAAAAGATATCTATATTTTGAAAGTGTAACCAAAAATAGTTGCAATATCTCATTGTTATTAAAAGGGAAGACCATTTACAATTTTGGTATTTTAACAAGAAACATTGAGTCGACACATGATTTGCTTTTGCGGGCCACATAAAATGATGTGGCGGGCTGGATCTAGCCCCCAGGCCTTGAGTTTGACACCTGCGGTTTAGACACTTCCTTCACAATGCCAAAAAGTGTTGACAAGCGCTGGAAGGAACATCTAAAGTCATTTTAATGACAATTACCACACAATGGCAAAGTCTCCAGTGTGGATATGAAGCAGCTCAATAAAAAAGGCATACAAAATATCCCACAGCCCGGTGCTTGATTTCCTACGAGAGTCTTCATGTGCCACAGGGAGCGACAAATATGTGTCACTGGCTCCAGCTGTTGCCTTGATTAACTGAGTGTCTAACTTTGTGTTTAACTAAAGTTATGTGGTATGCTCCAATGATTAATGGAAGATGTGATGCAACAAATAAACAAAGCGAAAGTTGTGGGCTGAGCTAAATATTCGGAAGAACGACAAAATGGGATGTGGTGTGAAATTCCCCGTAGCTATTAATTCCACCGCCGTTTATCCATCCATCCAAACATCCATTTTATGAACCATTTAAAAGCTTTTTGCCAGGGGTTGTAGATTTAAAAATCTGGAAGGGCCCCGAGTGAACCAACATGGCACTAATACTATGTTGCAAAATCAACTTTGCATTTCTCAAAACGTGCCTGCAATGTTTGTAACAGCTTGAAGTGTTTGCCCTCAGAGCCTCGGAGTCTTTTTTTTTCTTTTCATTTTTACCTGAATATGCAACAATTCTATTTGCATGTTCTTAATCATGAGCCAAAGAATAGAAAGCTTTTATGTTTCCATGCCAGGAGGCCTGAAAATGCTCACGTCCAACATGCACCTTCCTATCACCATCTGCTCCCCGTCTCCTCCGGCTCAACAAGAGTCGTGTAAACTGCCAGCATAATAATCAGACATGCGCACTCAAGAAATAAACACAAAAGACAGAAAGAGAGGCAGAAAGGGCTTTGTAATAGTACGAGTGATACCAGGTGAGTGAGAAAGATGGAGAGAAACACAATTTTATTGCTTCAATGTACATGTTTCATCTCGAGAGAAGGTGACCTCTGCTTATTGAAATAACGGATGGATGGATGGATGGATGGATGGATGGATGGATGGATGGATGGATGGATGGATGGATGGATGGATGGATGGATGGATGGATGGATGGATGGATGGATGGATGGATGGATGGATGGATGGATGGATGGATGGATGGATGGATGGATGGATGGATGGATGGATGGATGGATGGATGGATGGATGGATGGATGGATGGATGGATTCAATTGCGCTTGTAGGAAAAAAACTCAATGTACCTCGCAAATGTCACATTGACAAAATGAATTAGTATTGACTTTTTGAATGAATATAATTTAATGACTATCCTAAGGAGGATTTGACCATCATTTTAAATTACTGCCAACTACTGCCCTGAAGACTATTCTCATTCTACAAATCCTCTGTATGAGGCTGATCTTTATAGAGTGGCTGTGCGACACAAACTTGTCATCAGGAGCTACTTCACACTTTTAGCAATAGTGTTGCCATGGAAATGCGGGCCTTGATCGTTCAGAGTTCTCGAGTGACGTTTTATGAGGACTTTTAAATGTACCAATGTTGGAAGTAGATAGTCTGTTCATGTCTGTGACAAGAACAAGTTGCCTTTCTTGTTCCTTAGCCTATGTTCTTGACAGAAAGGTCAGGGAAATTGTTGATGCTGATTTTCAGTAAGAAGCCAGCAGAAATTTGTATGTGTGGGGGGGGATATTATTCCTTTTTTTTCTTGCCTCTGACTAATAACTAATTCTTATGAATCAGCCAACTCCTTTCTTTTTTTCAAGCTGCTCAGTCGCACTGAAGTGAAAACATTTCAGCTCTAGGAGCTTATCTAACTTGAATTAAACAACACAAAAGAAATCCTGAATATAAATATTAATAGCGCGGTACACCTTGCTATGTATGCCAACAGAGATCATCCACCGCAAGAACATTTTGACAGTGTTGCTGACCAGCAAAACAGCAGCAAATCTCATTTGTAAGTTACCAAGGTTGCAGCTCTTCTCTCCGAAGCTGCCATAACGCTGTTTTTGCTGCCTGAAATTTTGACTTGTGACTCATATTGCTTTGTGGTTTTAATAGCGTGGGATGATCCAAAAACACGTCCAGGGGTCATTTGCATGAACATTCCAATTTTACATAAATGTAATGTCTGAATTTGAATGCATTTCATAACTTAGCTTCCCAGTTACAATCTGACTGCTCATTTTTCAGGCATTGGTAAGTCTGATTTTAATGCAGTGCCAACACCATCCATCCATCCATCTATTCATTTGCATCCATCCCTCCATCCATCCAGAGTGGCACCTCTCCTGGTCTTATTATTTACTCCTGATTGAACATTACACCTGCGGCGTGCATAAATGAGATGCCACTTGCCACAATGCTGTCACTCATCTCGTCTAATTCCGAAGCATGGTGTGTTGCTCTGCAACGTCACCTTATTTTGTACTACATGACGAGCTGCATTGTAGGACAGAATCAATTCCCCACCTTGTGTCCCCCGTGGCTGACAATGTGTCACAACAAAGCTTTAGATGGTGGGCTTGAAGCGCTTGTTATTCTGGAAGGTATCGGTGATAAAGCCCAGCGTGCACCTTGATGCAACCATCTGCTCCCTCGTCTTTGCCTGAGAGTTATGTTGATATAAAAGCACTGTTGCTGTTCTGCCAAGCGCTGCGTGTAAACACAGTACTGGCCATGCACCAGGTTGGGACTCCAGCGCGACAGACGATGGAAATGCACAGTCAATAAACAAAGCCAAAACAATCAAGGATTTCAAGGAAATCATTATATGAGTCTCAAATGGTGTTAGATCCAGACCACCACAACACTAAACCAAGACAGCCATTAAATGGTATTCATAAACTGGGTTGCTGAAAAGTCAAGCCTTCCTGTTTTGCGTTCAAAATGAAGAGACAAAAGGACATTTTGTCCTTGTTCTGAACCAAAAAGAGGAATAACAATGAGGCAGACATTGAGACAGTCAGATGATGGTGTTTGAGAGAACTGAAAGAAGAAGAAGTCGAGAGCGCAGCCAGAGAGCGAGGAGGCTGAGAGTGAGATGCAACCAGAGTGTGACACACAAACAGAATATTCAGGTAAGTACATTCATGAGCACTGGACCATCAGATTTGTGATGTGGAGGGAAAAAAAAAAAAAAAAAAACAACCTTGCATAATATTTGTGTCGTGTGTATTGTATAGCAGGCCCGTAATAGTTCTGGGTTGCTGTGGCCACCGGCAAAATAATGTGGACTAATCAAATAGAGGTGCAATGTCTACTTGCAGATTGTGCAATATTCCGGAACAACACCTTCAAGGCTTTGTCGTCAATGAACCGCTGATGTTCGTGGTAAAAAGTTATGATGGGTGAGTCACTGTCCTGGTTTTGGAGCGGTCTGCTATGTCAGAGCCTGACAGCCAAACTGCTGTGGCAGGTGCTTTATGTTCTCTCTCTGCACAATTCAATCTGCTGATTAATTGCCCCCCTCAGCATGAGCAGGGGCCGGCGGGAAACCATCAAACTACATTCAATAGGGCTGACTTCCAATTTACGAGTGACGATCTCTGTTTGCATTCTTTCCGTTTAATAGCTTCAGAAATACAACTTCTACGTGCGGATGAGTTGTTCTGTTCAAGAAATCACATCACATTTTGGAAAATGAATATTCCAAAAAGCTTTATTTCATATACAACACAATGCTGTCAATCAAAAGGAAAGCAGGTCTAACCATATTCTAAACAGTTCTTCAATATGTCAGGTTATGTAAGAGCTAATGCGGGGGGAAAAAATTGCTAGCACGGTTATGACAGACTGAAATGTGTCTTACAAAAGGATTGATGTCAAGATGCACGACATAAATTGGACTTTTGTGTGCGTCTTTATCCCTGCTCACATTTATCACAGTGTTGACTTTGAAGGTGATGAAAGACAATAGCTCAACGCAAAAGGTTACAATTGACACGTCATGCATAAATGATAAGGACGCTAACAAATGGCAGTAATTAAGACGTCCCGTCAATGGCTTGCATCCTAATCCGTCGCCTCGCTCATTAATAACCCAATCTGCAATCTGAACATCAGTTAGGATTGTCACGTTAGAAATACGACACAAACATACAAACAACCTGCTTAAAAAAATAAATGAAATAAAAGGTTTGTAATCAAAACGTGAGCATCTCATGCTGCCTAAGAGCGCCGACGTTGGTTGTGCTCGTCAGGGTGTGCGTCAGTGTGCAACTCTTCTTGTAAACATTTCCCGCTCGTTACAGTCGGTCTGACGCACCAGCGTCAGAGCCATCTGGCCGGAACACAGAGTGCCCTCGCAACAGACCGGCGACACTGGTGAATACATTTCAAAAGGAGGGAGCCCAAGTAAACAAACGGCAACGTCCTTTTCATTTTCTCTTCACGTTTACACCAACGAAGTTATAAATGTAAACGTGTTGTTATTGCTCTTGCTGACAAAGTTGATTTGGCACTGCTCCAGTCTGGCAATATCCCCGAGATCCAACTGGGACAGCAGTTGAGTCGGGTCCGTGTTTGTCGTTAAAACCGTCCGCTTGCTTTTGCGCTCCGTCTCTGAGGGTCGCTCCTCTCCCGCCATCTCCTCGTCATCCTCCTCTTCCTCCGTGATGGAGCAGAGACGAGCGGCGCTGCCTGGGGTGTCGGCGGGCGACCTGTAGTGGCACTGCCCGTTCAGAAGCCTCCTCAGGGGCATCAGGGGCACCGCCTCCTCCCCCAGCAGCTGCTGCTGGCAGTGCCGGAAGTCACTCTGACGCTTGAGACGTTTAAACTCGCTGAAGGTGGAGGTTGTGTGCTGGTAGAGGCTTTGCGCGATGGCCTGGGCCTTCTCCGCCTTGCTCACCAAGACGGCGTGACAACGAAGGACGATGGCCATGTTTTTTATCTGGTGCCTGTAGATCCAGGCCAGGATCTTGGGGCGACACGGGTCCGGCGTACAGCAGGTGATCCTGCTCAGAGAGTAAAGATGAACGGGACTTTTTTTCCCGGATTTGTCGGCGCTCATGCGGATGCCTTGCGGTCCCACGGCCAACCTCATTTTGACGCTCTGCTCCCCGTAGCTGCTCTTTGCCCAGATCTTGGCCACCGCTTCCTGGGTGCAACCTTCCCCCTTGGCCGTGATGGTGACCACACTTCCCAGATAGCGCACATTGTAAACAGGCTCCTCTCGGTTTAGTTCCACCTTCTGTCGTTTGGTATGAAAGATGTTTCCCACCCAGTCGAAGGGGCAGTCGGGCAGCAGGTCGGGACAGGAGCGCAGTAGAGTCGAGAGGATGGAGTGATAAGTCAATCCTGTCCCCAGACTCTTGCCTTTCATTTTATGGTCATCCTCCACCAGGACAAACTTGTTCCTCCTCCAGGGCAGCATGGTGTGGCAGCAGGAGGAGCTCCCGTGCCCCTCGGTTGCGCCTTTTCAGTTGGGTCCAGAAAGCTGGAGGTTCTATTGACGTCCCCGTCTCAGCGTCGCTGAGAGAGAAAGAGAGAGGACAGGCAGAAAAGCTGCACAGAAGCGCAAGTGAGAGCAACGAAGCTGGAGTCAGTCTGCTCGCCTGCTCGCTCCTCCTTCCCTCGCCTCCTCTCTTTCTTCTTTCTCTTGTGCTGTTTGCATCATGATGCGCTGCGTTGGGAGTTTGCACACCCCTCCCTGCCTCTTTGTTTGGCTTCCAAATGGATCCCCTCTGAAGCATTACTGAGCTGTCCAGCTCGGCAATGAGATATCGCTATATTTACGATTCCTATAAAGCTGAGGCAAAGGACCCACCCGCCCATGAGAAGTGTTTGGGGGGGTGACTACTTCTGGAGTGTGCTTGATGAAACATGAAATAATTTCTTGTTTGGAAAAGGAACTCATTTGCCAATCCGAATCTTGACATATGTTTATGATACAAGCACATTGTGCACAATGCTCATCATGATGCAAAGTTGTTGTTGTTTTCTTAACCTACGACACAAATGAGTGTAACAAGGGACTAAAAATATGAGAGCGCAAATAATTAACTGCTATATTAGCATTTACCTCTGACTTGTGCTACGTTTAGTATTTTCTATCAGTATTATTCCTAAGCATTCTCATTTCGTACTGACAAATGTCATTCGGACAGCCTCGTTGGCAAAATGGTCTTTTTGTTTACACAGTAGTTCTCATCATAGACAGCGGCGGTGGGAGTACAGATGAAAAGTAAAGACTTCATGTCTGAGGTGGTTGCAAGGCCATATGTCACATTCTGAGTGTGTGTGGGTGCCGGGCGGTGCCAGCACTAATCCTTCTTCCTGACACTGGGGTAAACAGTAGTAAACAGAAAAATGTCACATGATATAGACAGTAGTGCACATCATTTGTGTTGGATAATTAGGGCTACCTCTCAATGGTTGGCAAATTTTGCCCATAAATTTTAAGAGAGACTAAAATGTTCATCTTGTCACACATGACCAATGAATGTGATGATTTTCTTAAATACATTTTGATATTCTAAACTTCTGCTCCACACTTTCTCAGGTTTATCAGCAATAGTGAAAATGAGTGATTATTATCAGTGATTCATGCATGCACCTTGAAATTGTGTACCATTTCCACTCAAATTTTAGGTGCCACTGTGTTCTTAGTTTTAAAAAAGAAATCTGAAGCACTGTATAATAGAATTTGAAAATATGCTTTTGCCCACCAAAATAAAAAATGACATTGTATAATCTATTTTCAGTTTTGCAGTGGTACCAGACAGAATAATAATTTTTGAGACATGCCGCCATGGAATCATTTTGTGGTATCTCTAGAGTCAAGATCGTTTCCTTGTGATTCATAAACAGCATACTTGCAACGCTCGCTCCTTTTTAATCACGCTTTTTCCTTTTTCCATTCGCTTACTTTAGCTGTTCTGGTTGCGTTTACATCAGTGAGTCAGACTCTTCATCACACAGCAGTGCGATGCAATCAATGAAAGGAGCCTTGTGAGTGCCCCACCTCGGGAAAGGCTGATTAATGTTTGGTGCGAGGGGCTCAGCAACACACGAGAGAGAAGATGATAAGGAAACAAATGCATTCTATAAAGAAAGATGCTTGTTTCCCAACAGAAAGATTTTTTGCTGAGGTTTCTTATACGTAGAACCCAAGATCATTTTCCTACCTCATTCTGTCCATGATGTAACGAGCATACCAAAGTGTGCAGCACAACTCACTTTCAATCAGTGTGTTTCTCCCTATTATCAGGAAAGTGCTGCGCCACATTGAGGGATTAAGTGAGCTTGTAAGGTCAAATGAAAAGAAGATCCAGCAATTAGCCGACAGTAATGAAGATTGGGGGCGCACGAGTGCCTCAAAGGGGAAATGTCACATGACCTGGGGAAGATTAAAAATCTCACATTGATACTGAGCAATGATTTGGGGCTGTTATTTTAAGTTTGTAAATAAAGCTAGATAATGCCTGCCACCAAAGCCCTATGCCAAATAATTCTGTTCTACCTCCAACAACTATACTTGCATTTTCCTTTTCTTTCAGCCAGAGTAGGAACAAACAGCAAAGAAGCCTGCTGATGTTTTTGAGGTCACAACGAAGTTCACACCTCTTACTGTCAGAAGGATTTTCAAATATCTAACATTCATTCATGTCAAGGTTGATCATGTCTGACTCATTCAGCCAGGGGAGATGCAAGAGCTGAGGTTCAAACACACGGCAAGCCGTCTAATAGCAACGTTATTCATGACACTATTTTGCTTATATAAATATAACATGTCACATAATACATTTTTTTGCCATTTTTCTTTTCTTTAATTTGTCAAAATAGGCTTGCTACTACTAATCTGCTACTTTTGACAATGTGACGGACCTTGATGGATTTACACTAGATCTTGGGACAAAATGGAAATAACAGATTTGGAGAAGCAATCCTCATCCATTTATTTAAGAGATTTAATGCTGTTGCCCCAAAGATTGATTCGTGGAAACTGTGTTGTCGTGTTTACGGTCAAAGACCACGAGCTTGTGTCTTTCAAAAATATTCTAGCTGTTAAGTATGAAAAACACACGAGTCAGGTGTATTATTTAGTTATCATTTGCTAATTTAACTCTTTTTTTTTTCTACTGAATTGTCAGTCCAAGGAAAACGATGGCAACGTGCTGATTTTACGATTTATGCAAGATGGAGGATAATAAATATCCAAGGCTCAGTACTCAGTTATAAATAACTACACTGACATCTAGTGGTGACAATGACGAAGTACGTGTGCAGGGTTGCCAGGTGTTGTTTTATATTTAAATCTTGATACCAATGTTGCTCCCGAAATTAGTATTAGGCATAAATATTGTCGAAATTGGTTGTTTCGAATGTAGCAAAAATGTTACCGATTACAAATTCCACAATTTAAAATGTTCTTTCTTTGCTTGATAAAAAGTGGAAAACGTCACCATAACACCGGCAATGACGTCAGTCAAAGGGTTGCTGACAAAGCCTCGACTGCAGGCCCCCGTCACCTCATCTGGGACGTATATATGGTTCCTATTGGTAATATGGCGACACTTAACAAATGTTTCAGCAATTTTATTCCTCGATTCGAAACAGTTTCTAACGTATTTTCTTTTCGGGTAAAGTGACGCAAGCTAACCGTTCATTCAGGGCGTTAGCATGTATGCTCGCAAACCCGTTCAAATGAGCGAAACAGAAGCGTACGTAAACACAATGTCCTCACAAAACTACCGCTAGTTTTTATGAAAGAGTATCAACTTCCAACAATTTCTATTGGCAATAAAGGGTAAGGCCGTCTGTTGCCCTTTCACTTTGCGCTAACGCAAGAGTTTTAAACCTGATTTTTTTTTTTTAATGATAATGAAACCGAAACCGTGATAAATGTCATTGGGTCAGCGAAGCTGTACTCATGTCAAGAGCAGCTTAAAATGGTCACTATGTGATGCACTTTGTCGAACTCCTAAATATGGCTTTAAATTAATATGTACGCACACATTAAAACCACTGAACTTGATTGGTACAGTACTGATTGAAAAACATTTGACACAAATATGTGCACTTACCTTTGTCATGATAGCACAATGGACTGGAGTCCCTCAGCTGTCCAGGTGGCCCTCTTGGCTACCAGCTCGGCCCTCACTGGTGTCTTCTACAACGTGTACAGGAACAAAGCAGCGACGGTGACCAAATTAAAGGTCCGCCGTTGAGAAAAGTTCAGTGTCCCAGTAATTCTTGTGTAACTCAACAGAAATCTCTCCTGTGCACAGGATGCCAAGAAAGTTTCCATTGACCAGGATTTGAAAATGATCCTGTCTGAAACACCGGGAAGATGTTTCCCTTATGCCGTCGTTGAAGGTGAGTTGATTCTTGATTTCCAACTGCTGTGCCCTGTTGCGTGTTGTGCGGGATGTCCGATGTTGAGCCAGGAACAACAAAGATGTGGAGTATCGAGTTGGTTCTTTATTGGCAAGATCTTGGGTTGTTTAATGGCGGCCAATGCACGAGGCACGGCAGCAGATGAAACAACAGCTTCCTTCTCCAGGTCACCTTCTTTTATACTGCCCGGAAAGGCGGGAACTGTCACATGACCATTTGGTACCGGAGTGTGAGGGGCGTCACCCCTCTGTGTGCCTATGTGTGTGTGTTCATCCAGCATCAAAACGTATATGAGATTGTCTAACCTAACAGAACATGTACACATTGTTGTTGCTCTCTCTTCAGCTCTAAGAAATGTTCATTGGTCCAAACATTATTTAACACATCGCTTTTTTTTTGTTCTCGGGTGTAACTAATTGTACACCGGTCATTCTTTTCAGGTGCCGTGAGGTCTGTGAAGGAAACGCTCAGTAGCCAGTTTCTTGACAATTGCAAAGGGGTCATTGAGAGACTGACTTTGAAGGAGGAGAAAATGGTTTGGAACCGCACCACTCAACTCTGGTATGTCAGTAAACAAGCAAGTCAAATGTATGTCGGGAAGTAGATGTGAGTTGGTTTCATTAAAATACTTCCCTGTGCAGGAGCAACACTCAGAAAGTCCTCCACCAGCGCACCAACTCGGTTCCGTTTGCACTCGGTCACCACGATAACGACATCACCGCCACCGTATGTGTCGTGCGCCCCCTTGAAGCCGCAGAGTTAAATCTGGAGACCACGTACGAGAACTTCCACCCCACCGTTCAGTCCCTGTCCAGCGCCATCGGCAGCTTCATCAGCGGCGAGCGACCCAAAGGCATTCACGAAACGGAAGAGATGTTGCGCTTGGGCGACAGCGTCACCGGCGTCGGCGAGCTGGTGCTGGATAACAACGTCATTAAGCTGCAGCCACCCAAGCAAGGCTTCTTGTATTTCCTCACTCGGTTGGACTTTGACGCTCTCCTGAGGAAGCAGGAGCGAGACGTCAGACTGTGGCGCATTCTGACCGTCGTCTTCGGCCTGGCCGCCTGTTCCACCTTCTTCTACCTTTTGTGGAAGCAGTACGAGTGCCTCAGACAGAGAAAGCGCGTGAAGCGCATGCTTAAAGAGTTTGAGGAGCAAGAGAAGAAAAATAAGGAGGAGCAAAATTGGGAGGAAAGCGATGAGCAGGCCAGCCGGTGCGCCGTATGCTTGTACCAGGAGCGCTCCTGTGTCTTTCTGGAGTGCGGACACGTGTGTACGTGCACGAGATGCTACGAGGCTCTGCCGGAGCCAAAGAAATGTCCCATCTGCAGGGCCATCATAGATAGGATGGTGCTCATCTACAATACCTAATACCAAAGGGATGAGTCAGTTCTCTATGTCGTCATGGGGCAAAACTCTTGAATCAAAACAAGGGTGCAGACAACCGTCAGGTCGTATCCATTTATTGAATTATGGCACTTTTGCTTGTCCATAATTATGAACCTAGTATCCTTCCAATCAGATACCAATGTTTTTTATGCGTATACGTACAATAAACTGACATCAATGCACAATATAATGTACTTCCAATAACTGCTATTTTAGGCATGGGGTGGGAGGCGTAACTAGTAAAAGGCACATTTAAGGTAGTATTGCACCAGGCAGGCAAGGCTCCCAGCGCACCACTCAGTTGTAAAACTTTCAAAACGACGACAGGAAAGGTGGGGTTGAACGTAACAGCTTCTTAGCAAGTAATGGCGAGCTGCTCAACGTAAGGTAGAGCAAGTGCAAAATGAAAGCGAAAGACTTGTTTCTGATTAATAGTACAGTACTAGATTTAAAAAAAGAAGAAGTTGCCAGACAGCTGGCAGCGGCTTCGAATTTTCACTGCATTTATTTTAAGGGTAAGATGGTTTGAAAGTGCTGAGTTCATAGTTTGGGCTTTAAACTATTTATGTAGGCAATTCTAAACGTTCCCGAGCGGTGTCTATGACTCGGGCTTGGAACAGGAGTGTTCGCTGTTTTCCCAAATTTTTCATTTGAACTTCTAGGCTTTGTCACGGCTGCCACACCAGATCAGTTTGCTCAGTGGGGCTCTGAAGCAGACATGCGTGTGGACACTTGGAGCATGAGGAAATCGGGATGTCGTGAGGCTGACCAAAAACCTGTGCACAATTAGACTTTGGTGGGAGTGGATGTCGGTTATCATAGAATCCAAAGGGGCGCAGATGCGAGGGGGACTGTGTATGGACCAGTCCATGGGTCAACCATTGAGGCGAACTGCGAGAAATGGAGGTTTAAGTATGTGTGGATCTTTGAAGACTTAGAATTTCCTCAGTTTTAATTTAAAAAAAAAAAAAAAAAAAAAGGTTATTTTGTTCTCACCTGTTGTCAATATGATTTTGTGGGATGTCAGTACCCCATGGTGAAAAATGCTCTCCTAAGTTGACGTCACATCTGCCTTCAAGGCTATGGTAGGACCCGCCATCCTCCAGATGGCTTTTGAATGAATCCCTAGGATGGAAGGTTTTCCATTTTTTCTCAGAACAACTACATTTGGAGAGTAACTGAACAAACTCACCTGCGCTGCTTTGTTTTTTTTTCATTTGCTCCTCTGTTTTGTTGGGCACAGTCCCAAATACAGCAAGTGATGAACGCCAAGGACATGATACATATTATGCCGATGCTGATGATGGATGCAAGAACAGCCACGCGGAAACCACCGTCTTTGTACGGAGACAACGCTGAAGAGTGACAAGGAGAACATATATTTCATGGTTAGAGAAGCCTGAATGTGTTATGTCCTTATGTAGAAAGAGTTGAGTCTGAGCAAGAAGAATTAAACCATTTTAAACGTTTCTGAACATTTATTATTAATATTTTAATTCATTTCTGATCAGTATTTTAATCCATTTCATTGCCTCAGGGAGAGTCTGCAAAGATAAATCAAGTGTGTGGAAAAATACATGAATATCACAAATATATTTGTGGTTGTATTTATGTGAATAATTGACACAAATCTCCCCACAGAAAGAGAGTGCAAGACCTTCCTCGATTGGGAAAGTTGGTCAATTGCGGTTTCACCAAAATCACAAAATAATGCCATGAATTCATCATGTAGTAAAAATCTCTCATATGTTGTGGTGTCAAGTTATAATGTATTGTGATTATTCCATGTTCAGATCTGGAATCCACACATCACTAAATAATCACCCATCTGTATGTGTTTGTAAAGCACTTGGACAAACTAATATTGCACAAACAAAGGAGGACCACTAATTTGGAGGTTCCATTGTAGTCTCCATCGTTGCCAACTTACGTTTGCAGGACAGTTCCCCCACCCAGCGAGGGCTGTTTGCATCCATGACACACTTCAGCTCACCGCCTACCGGCCTGTGTTTGCTTGGGCACTGCAGAGAAATGGCTGTGCCCACACTGCGGCCGTTGCCCGTGCTGATGATGTGGGTACCCAAGCGAGGCGAGGGGAGAGCTGGGCACTGCGCCTGGACATGCACTAAAAGACAGTCTTTTCATCAACAAAACCCATTCCAGAAGAACTGTGGAGTTATACTGAGCGAATATATATTTTAAAAAATCAGCACAAACCTGATCAAATACCAGATTCAGGTGATAGAAATTTAAGAAATATATTTTCCATTGCATTACATTTGGTGATTAAAGGATAAGGGAGATCATGCTTATTTACCGTACGAGTTTATCGGACTGTATTTTTCAGTATTTTATCTTTTGTGCCAACTGGCAACGATGCCATGCTGGCTCGCCAAAACAGAAAATATTACCTGGCAACGGCGGACGACGGACACTTCGGAGAAATGAAGTCACCAGCGGCCATCTTACGTTGCCAATCTTTTTTTCCCCAATTTTCTTTTTTTTTTTTTCTTTTTTTTTTTTACACAAGTTGAATCAGAAACCAACTACTTGTTTGTAGCCAATTTACATTTACCAGCCTTTTTTTTTTAAATCCCAGATTGTATCAGTATACTTCTTAAACTTGCCACCCTGCTTTATACTTTGGCTGTAGTCTACTTAAATAAAATTACTTGAAAAAGTTAAATGACATTAAAGGGTTAACCCTTTACCGCACGCAGTAAACTTATTTAAGAAGATCTACATTTTAAAACAAGCCATGCACCACCAAACATGGGCAACACTTTTCATAACAATCAATTTACCGGTGTTATTCTGGTCAATTCCGTTCGTCTCAAATCCTTTGGATGCTAAGGGCATGATGACGGTCCAATCGATCTCCGCCCGTGTACACAGTCCACACGCCGAACAAGCGAGCAAGTGCAAAGAAGACGCACGACCTGCAGGCGAGACGTTGTCACGTGACGCCTGCATGACAGGGGGAGAAAATTGGGTCGGCGCTAAAGTTTCTTCTGCACCGAGATGTCAGGCAAGCCTAGTGTTGTCCGCTTTTTGGTTTATTTTATTTTTTACTTTTTATTTTGGGGGCGTTTGCGGTCATGCATTCTGCACTCAAATACCGTTGCATACAGACTTTAGTTTTTATAATGCAGAACTGGGTGTAACATGAGCCAATTTAATTGAAGTCATGAAAATTCGAATCAAGAACAACTGTGCGTTCTGGTTCTTTACAGGGATGGAAAAAGTGCTCACATTTCTACCTTTTTTTTACTATTTACCCACCAGGGGAGTTTTTCTTTTTTCTTTTTTTTTAGCATTGCGAAAATGAAGAACGCGTCTAGAAGTCTCACCTAGTGCCATTCTCACGAAACAAGCAGGAAACAGTTGCAACCGCACCAAAACGGAACTCGCTTTGCCAGTCAATGTAAAGCACCATTCCGGATGTCGTTTCTGTAAATGTGACTTCATTCCCCATTTACTTGAATGTAACATTAATAAGATTAAAGTTTAGGGGATGTTTGAGTTTTGTTTTCAGGATTACAATGGAGGAAAAAATGTCCAACAAAAATCCCCTAAATCCCACTTTAGCAAAAAGACAGGTCATCTGGGGTGTTATTTGGAAATGCAAATGTCTCTGGGCCACACAGATGTTTGCACGCACACAAGCCAACATCTGCTAAGAGGCTTACGCTTCAATGACAATCGACAGCTTTCTCATTACATCCATTCTCTTCAGATGTGATGGGAAAGGATCAAATCTCTCACATGTATTAACCGTGACAAAAAATAATACTGTTTCTAACCTTCATGGACAGAATTTGAAGGCACAACTGTGAGTTTCATGGTCTGAGTATTGTGCCTCGGAATTTTCTTGGCTCCATCGGCTCGGCATTTTCACAACTGGGATGAGAATCAAGTCTCAAAGCACAGTCCTGATTCAGAAAAGGGTGGGGTCACGGAGGAGATCCTTCCTCGAGGGGAAGAATGTCATGAGTGAGGAAAGAATGGAAAAGGAAGACCAAGATGCAGATTGGTGCCTCTATCGCATCGAGTGTTTCAATCTTTGTAGCGTGGACACACAAGACATTAGTGACATTTGCACAGCTTGTTGGACAGCGTGGTGAACTTCACTTACCACATTGTCTGTTTATTGATGATATGCTTTACCGCTTTATGAGTGATGGAACATGCAAGATGAGCTACAACATTGTCTTTTCTTTTTTTTTTTTGCTACATTTTGTTAAAGGCTGGTGCTTATAAGAGCGGGGTACAGAGGGAAAGGCAGAAAGAAACAGTACTTCAGCTCCATGACGTCAGAAAAGGGTCAGAAGAAGGTCAGAGTGTTGCTATGCTTTGAAAACATCTGAGAATGAAACATTTATAAATTGAAATGGTAAAAAGCGTGGAAAGGCAAATCATGGGAATTAAATACTGTATTAAAGATATGGAGATACGGTGAACGGGTTCGTTTTGCGGGAGCTGCCAGTGGCCGGCCACAAGTGTACACATCTCAAGTGTGTTTTAACTTAAAATCTATTTTCTTTTTCTTACATCACACTTTAGTATACATACTGTACAACAATACCCACTGAAGTGCCACTGTGCCCCAACAACAAACGGGGAAGTGGCGCAAGTTTCAGACACTGACATTCAACTGCTTCATGTACACAGGGAGGAGCCGAAGCTCACACACACACACACACACACATACACACTTTCACATAATATGGAAAAACCACAAAGCTTTTCAACAGTCAATAATAATATGATAATGTACAAGGAGCCTATTCATTAAAACCTTGTGGGGAGTCTTCAGCTATATTACAAATAAAACATGAGTCCATTCAAAAAGATCCTCTTAGGTTGCGGAGAAGAACAAAACATCCCGACGGCACACGTCGAGGTTGTGATGGCTCGGTGGGGACGAAAAGGTGTGAGTGAAGATGAGGCTGTGGTGGTGTACAGGAAGGACTGCGTGGTCTCCTCCACAAAACAAAAAGTGCCAAGGTAAGCGAATTCAAGTAAGGTGTGCTCTTTACAGAGGGCACAGAGAGAGAGAGAGGGGGGGGGGGGGGGTTACGGGAAAAAGGGCGCGTCCACTACTGGCTCTTCCGGTGTTCAGTCAGATTTGTTGAAGCATTCACAGCATTTTCGCCACGAGCTGCTTTTGAGAGGAGGTCCGCCCACTTGGCATGGAGTTCGTCATCTTGGGTACTTAGGAGCACAGTTTGCTGACTGTGACTGAGCCGGATTGTGTGTTTGACCTCTGACCTTTCGCCTGCGGGCGGCGACGGCGTCGTCACCTCAAACCCAGGCAGAGGTACGGCTCTCGCCCCCTTCAAGTCCTACAGGAATGAGTTAAGTCCGTCATTATCTTGAGTTCTAGGTTAATAACGCTGAATGATTACTCGATTTAAACAGATCGACTGATTGGATAATCGATTAGTAGCCGATTATTTGTGACACCCCATGAAAGTAAACCTCGGCAACGTTAGGCCATACCTGCCCACTGCTCTGCAGATACAACACCAGTGGCTCGGCCTTGGTGACAGCCACCCACATCTTGGTCCAGCTCTTTCCTTTCTCCTGCACGTGGAGGTGGCCACACAAGAGGCAGTTCTCGCCCGTTAATGAGGCTTGTCTCTAAACGGACGACACACAACACCGCTTCAGTACAAAAGGAGCGCCCGTGCATGAAAAGTTACACTTTGTGCAGGAGAATCTGGAAGACAGTGGGCATGGCATCTTATGGTTGAACGGCAAATTCCACCTTTATATACCATTTACAACCAAAGAGAAGCTTGTGTTTTGACCTTTTGACCTTGAAGAGGCCCGAGAAGCCAAATCAGACTCATTCACCAACTTCAGCAAAACTATGTCTGGAGCTGAGTAGGTAGACGGGTTAAGCTTCCAATATTACAGGCACGCAGACAGCCGAGTTGGCAGATTGTCTTCATAAGTAGCTTGCGATCTTATTATAATATTAGTCACCAGAGAAGGGATCGTCCAATATCAATGTTCTTGTATTCACCCCTCGGTGACTGCCTGGCTGCAATGTGTGTGTGCGCGCGTGTGTGTGTGTGTGTGTGTGTGTGCGTGCGTGTGTGTGTGTGTGTGTATGTATATATATACACACACACACGCACACACACACATAGATATATATTTCTGTACCGCTTTGTCCCCACGGGGGTCGCGGAGTTTCAATTTTTAGGTTTTCATCAATTTCCTTCTACTAATATGAAATAAAATGTATATATTAGAGACAGATGTGTTTTGGATATGATATAATACAATAATATATATAATAAAAATAGTTTCACTATTGAGGTTTTAATTGATTTCCTTCTACTCGTATAAATTGAATTGATATAATTATAGAGACAAATGTGTTTTGAATATTTCCTAATCTAGTACACCACAGAGCCACTGTCAAAATCCACGAACTGCAAGTTTAAGAGCCTATTTTGGCCCTATTACCAATGTGTTCAGTGAATGTATGCGCCTAACTGAGCATAAATAAATAATGTGTGCGGTTTATGGTTTTGTGTCTCACCTCAGGCGCAGCTTTCCTTTTTTGTTCACCACCAAGATTCTCCAGACTGAGGCTTGCCTCAAAACACTCCGGGCACAGTCGACTTGTTTTGTTGTCCAAGGTTTTCGAACACTTTGCACATATAGCCTGTGGAATTGGTTGTTTTTTGTTGTTCAATTTGTTCAATATGTAAAAAGAATATGTAAATTTGTGAAAGCTTACCCCTCCACAAGCTTTGCAATGGTGTTTACGTTTTGTGAAATTGAAACTCTCGTTGCATCCTTTACACGTCTGCTTTTCTTTGTCTTTCTTTCTTGAGCTCTTCTGTAAAAAGATGTCAATGGTGTTCAGCACAACTCAAAAAGGTTAATGCTAATAATCTGATATCTCACCCTTTCATGCAGTCTTTCGCCGTCCGAGTCGATGGATGTGGCGGACCAGGGACCCTGAGAAGAAGCAAACATCTGACTGAGCATCAGCGGCTTCTTTCTGCAGTTATGCGTTTCTTCCACAAGGTGTCAGGCTGAATTCGCACAAGAAGCCAGTTTCGTTTGGCTCCTTGCCAGGCCCACCGGCTTAAAGTGGGTCACAGCAGATCCATAGGAATAAACTTTGACTTGGACTTTCCCTATAAGGTCATGAGCGAGTTGTGGGAGACTCATGTCAAGGGAAAGAAGAACGTCTTAAATTGTGTGGCGCGTGTATGATTCACATCCATACATGGACAAGTGTTCAAGCTGACAAAGACCAGAAGATGGTGACTGTGCTTGGTGGCGCTCATAATTCCTCACTGAGCCGATCAATGAAAACGATCAAGACGGTCTTACCGGTGATTCCGGGGCGTGGTCGTCCTCCCGCGAGAAGGAGCTGTTGAAGGCTTTATTGAAAGTCTCGCTGTTTTGCTTGTGTCGATCGATAGTGGCTTGGATGACCTGAGTGTCAAAACAGATTTGGAGGAGACGATGACAACAAGCGGCCATGAGTCTTGTTTGTATTAAAACATCCTTCACAATCCAAATGTCTGTCAGCTTTCACCCTGAGGCCTCTTTGCGAGAAGACCACCTCTCCTCTTCAAAGCCGTAATCAGCTTTGCTTCGCCATAATGAGCTAAATGAGCCATTATAAAGAGGCTTTAGTGGAGAATTCAGTTGCAAACACAATGTGGGTGGGCAGGAAATCTTTTCTAATTGCATTCTCTAATTCCGCTGAACTACCAAAAGGGTCACGACTGACCCCTGATTTCCTGGCATAAGCCTTTAATAGCCCCACCCCCACACAGAGATTGCGCAACAGCGTTTGCCATAATGTTGCTTTGTTTATTTATACACGGAATATTTTTAAACTATTTAGCCAGTTTCCACTGCCATATTTCAGCGGTCTCTTGTTATTTTTAGATAGTTCAGTGCGCCCAAAAGATGCTTGTCATCCATACCTGAATCCATTCTTCTTTCTCCTCAGCTGTCCTACGAGAGAAAACGACCATCATGTATGTGTTTTTCAGTATCTTTAACATTTGACTTTCTGTATGTAATATTGTTCATCTTTATTTTTACTTTTTTATATGATAACTTTGATTGCAATGTTTAAAAAAAAAAAAAAAAAAAGAAAATACAGAAGTTTTATTTTGATTTTTAAACGTTTTTTTTTAATTTGGGAAAAAAATCTGCGATGTAGTGAAGCCGCGATAAACAAAACCCGAAGTAGCGAGGGATCACCATTAGAATGCTTAAGTGTTTTTACCTGGCTTGAAGTTCAAGTGACCGTTGTTTGCCAATAATGGCAAATGTGTGAGGAAGATTCTGCTTCACGTTCTCCTGCACCTGAGGGAACAAAGAAACAGAATAACTCTCATTTATAAAACATAAAGGGGTCTAAATGAGTCACACGCTCTAAAAGTACCTCCATGCCAGCAATGTCAATTCTCTCCCTAACGCTGAACTTCTGCCCCATCAGTCTGAGTTTAGGCACACAGTAGAGCACCATGTTGTTAAACTGAGAGAAAGAGAAGAAAAACAATCATAATTGGGCTATTCTCTGTGGACATCCAATCTTTTTGTCTGACATTTCCTCTCACCAAATAGAGGTATCTGTCTTGTGCTGTTCCATTTTTGGCTGACATCTTCTTGATATGTCCTTCCTTGATAAACTCATTGGCTGGATTCACAATGTCCTCCTCCCCTCCCAGCCTTTCATAAACCTCAAGCAGTTTGTGCATCTTCTCCTGTAAGCACAACACAGCACCAACACGAATGAGATACACAACACCAGAGGGAGCTGTTCTATCAGAATCATCGCGAGATTTGCTGACCCGGCAAAGAGCAGGTTTTATATTTCTTTATTGATCTCTTGACTATATATATTTGGAGGATTCGCGGAAGTAAGAAATACAAGTCAGAACGAGGAAAGCGATGAAGAGGACGGGTGTTACAGAATGCCAGTCAGACATCCGTAAACTGTGAAACTCGAGGCAGGAAACAGCAACTTCCTGTCTGAACCGACTCAGCGCGTTGACTCCCTCAGACGAACTTGCAGCAACACTTTAGCATCAGCACTGCGTCAAGATGAGCAATGAGATGGTGTCGGACTTTTTTTTTCTTTTCTCAAAAGTCTCACCATTTTCTTGATTGCTGCGTTGGAGTGATTAGCTGCAGTAGATATCAACTCCAGTGCCTCTGTGGAAACAATGTAAATGTGTTAGCATCAAATCCAAAACACAAAAAAATCATATTGTTAGGACAGGGAGGTATGGAGATGGTCAGTCTTAGTAAATGCGGGGCGGGAAAGCCAGTAGAAAGTTACAGGCAACACCACGGTGATAAACTACTGTGGAATGCGGAGTGGATGAGTGAAACCCTAGAAACTAAACAAAGGCTTGAACTTAAAGCTTTTGTAATTGGACACTGCGATGCTGGCACATATCAAGCACGATCTGACCTTTCCAGATCCAGAGTGTTACATACGGCCACTCTCATGGCGTTAATGTGAAATGTTGGCGAGTATCTCACTTTCCGCGTCTTTTCGGTCGAGAGCATCATCGGGCAGTTTCTTCAGGTAGTCTTTGAGCAAGAGCTCGTAGCGGGGGATCCTCTGGACTGGTTCCAGCATGTGGTGCTGCAATGTCAAGTTACCGCAAACGTCCTGTTTCTGTTTAAGAGTGAAACAAACAAATGTTAAACAGATCCAATCAGAAAGCCTGCAGTATATTCTGATTTAAAGAAAAGATTATTTTGAAGTGACACTGATAGAAATGGATCAATTACTGGTGTTGCTAAACATGGCATTGCGTTATTGTTTTTACAAGTGTAGTTAAAAAAAAATGAATTAATGTCTGTCTGGTAAAAAGCTGAGTCGTGAATTTTGTAGCATCATCATTTCTTTCCACTGTTTTACTGGATGTGTCCCAAATTAAGTTAATTGCTAAATATAACTGCGGGTAATAATTACAAATGACATTCCGAGACACGACCGCATTGCCGTGAGCTGCGGCGAGGGAGTGAAAAGGAAATGCTGCAATAAAATTCCTTGGCTATGCACCAAAAAATGTTTCCGTTTGAAATGTTACACCAATGTGGAAAAAATGGCACCAGCACAACACACACCTGTATATTTTGGACGACGCTCTTGAACGGCGAAGACCGTTGCGTCCAGGTGTTGACCAAGTCCATCGCTCGATCAAAGTTTTTCACATACTCGCCGTACATCTTCATGAAAGGTGCCAGTTTCTGGAGGATATCCCCGATACGAGGGTTGGCATTCCTGTGAGGGGAAAAAAAACAAGCTACAGCATTTGAAGCTGAGAAGTGGGAGATCTTCCGGAGACACAAATGTAGTTCTACCTAGTAGGGAGACAAGACTCTAATAAAAAAATTATTGGAAATATCCCGATTGCAAAACCAGTACCAGAGTCTCTATTATGCTCCGAATCCTTCCTTACCATTCTTCAGTGATCCTTGTCTTGAGCTCTGGAAGCAGGAACTTGTCGTGAAAGCAGTAGATGGAGGAGATGTTGGAAAAGATCCCCGTGATGACATCCTGAGGGATTCCAGCCTCTGTGAGCTTAGTGCAAAATACCTGCAGAGAAAACATGGTGCAACATGCTCTTTAGTAGTTCAAAACATGAGGTAGATTTTGTTTAATGAAGCGTAAAAGAATGGGGGGGCCACAGCACAAAATATTTTTCTTAATTCCAGTCCAGTGAGATTCCACTTGAGTACAATGCACTTCTTCTAAGGCAGGGAAGGAAGGCTAAAGGTTGTTGATTACTAAGCTGTCATCCGAGCATGACAACTCACAGTTGTGACTCATCGGGTTTCCCAAAAATATTTTGTAAGCAGATTTGTATTATGCAATATAATTGAAAGTGAGTGACTTAAAGACAAAGTCAATTCCGTATCATGACCTGAGATATCCTTGCGGGGTAAAACCAAACTCGATTCTGATTGGTTCACCAAAATAGTTGAGCCGCTATTATCTCAGCGTTTGGAAACTACTGAGATTTGGAATTTGTCTGCAGTAATTGATTAGATGAGAAAACTTTTGTTACTGTAGCTGGAGGCAAAGTCACAGATGGGCACAAACATTTCCATGGAAACCAATCAATGTCACATGAACATGGCGTGACTACAACAGATGAACTATTTCATGAGATCTGAGAGTGCGGCTATCGCTACAAAATGTTCCTCAGCACAAACAAACTTGTAAACGATCATGATGTAATCCCACTGGACAATTTTGAAATTCCATAATGTCTTGGGGGGGATAAATAAAGTGAGAGGTTAATTCACATCTAAAGCAACCCTTTAGCAAAATGATCATACATTTGTCAAAATGTGACACTATTCATTTAATGATAAGTTGTGTTCTGCACACGCCCCATAACATCTTAAGACTGTTTTAATGAGCTTTCTAATTATAAACCCTGCTACGGTTTAAGAGACACACACCTTTAATCCGCAGATTTACACACGTTTGGACATGTGCCACTCTGCCGACACCAGAAGAGCCAGACTACTTGAGGTAACCATAAATCACACGCATGCAACTCAGAGTCAATGTCTCCCTCAACTGTGCTCACAGATTAATTCAGCCCACGGTTGTCCCCCACCCAGATCACAGAACACTTATTTAATCCGGCTCAGCCCTGATCTCAATCATTAAAACCGCTGGCACACTCAGGATATTGAAATTTGAACACACAAGCCAGACGTGCATCTTCCTGAAAGAGCCCATGGGGAGAACGTGACTTGCACAGGCCTTACCTGGTCGAGGAGGTTGAGCCTCTTGACGTAGGCCTCTTCAGTGTGGAGAAGTTCTTTGGCAATGTTCAGCAACCTGTGGATCTCTGAGCACTGAGGGGGCGGGGCACACATGGGACAGTATTTAACAATCAAGGCATCACAAAAAAAATGAAATAGATAAAATGCATCCGCTGCCTTTCCGTGTCAAAATATTTGCAGGACATAGCGGTGCTGTTGACGATCAATAACGGCGCTGAAGGACAAGAGGAAAGTGAAACGACCTTAAAAGTGGCGAGTCTTTCATCCAGGAGCCAACGCGAGCTCCTGTTACAGCTTTGGGGCAGGTATTCATCTCTTTATGTAACCGCAGACCCGCTTTTAAGAGTCGAGTCGATCGCTTGTGGCCGCCGATGTGAGGTTGTGACGGCGTGTAGCGTTTCATCAAGAGGATTCTTTGAAGAGGTTCAATCGGGCTGAGATAATAATAGAGAGGATGCTCGAGGTGGGAAGCGTTCAGACGGCCAGGATGAATCAAATGTGCCACGCAAACTCTGTTGAACGGACATTTATATAAGGCTTCCTGACCTTTGGTGTACTCGTAAGCATTTTTGCAATGTTGCATCATCGCCATAACGATGACATCGTATTTTATAAGCAGCTCACTTGCAAACGGATGACACAGCATCACAGATCTTGCTGAATGCGACTTTAACTGAGGGCGAAGGTTTGACCTCAAAATTGTTTTATTTATCTATTAATAGTCAGTCATGTGATGTTACCACTTAAGTGACCTCGCTGCCTGTCAAGGGTTACAATTATAGCGGCATCATCCAATTTGACCTGCAATACAAACAATCTCCTCCGAAAGTATTAGAACAGCAAAATCAATTACTATGGTAAATACTCACTTTTTGTGCGTCTGTCAGATACCCGCTTTGCGTGTCTGTCAGAGAGTTGATCTCGCCGCCGCTGCCCTCGTCCAAGTCGCTGTCCTCATCCTGAGTTGAATCCCGCTTGTTGCTTAGGGTAACGCAACAAGACACGCTCTCCGTTTCCGTGACGCTGTCGTAATGATCCTCCTCGTCGATGGCGTCACCGTTGGGGAACGCCTCCCCTTCGGCGGCGCACGACGGACTGTCGATGCCGCTGTCCCGGTTAGGAATCTTTATCTGCTCCGAGGAGTCTTGATGATTGATGAATTCGTGGGATGAGCCTTCGTCACGTTCCCCGTCGTCAAGGCAACCGTCGCCGTGGGCTATGTCTACCTCCACGTCCAACGGGGTGTCGTCGGAGCCGTCTGTGTGCATGGATGCCAGACGGGACAGTTCGGATACATCGTCGGTTCCTTCGGAGGTGCAGGGTGCCATTTTGTTCAATGGGGAGGATTCTCCCGGAAGTTTCGCTGTGGTGTCCTGGTCACAGGAGGAACTGATGTCACACGCAGTGTCCATTCTAAGACACAGGTGGAGCTGGGAGCGGGGGAGCGCCCCCAAGATGGGGACCCTGGAAAAAAATGGAAGTCATGAGATAAGAGATGGGATTCAAAGCATATCTGCAACGTAACCCGACAATGTTCTCACCTTGAATTTTCAAACCTTTCAATGAGCAGGCCAACTTTCTGGATTTCCTTCTGCGGCTGCGCTCCAAGGGGCACAACACTGGGTTTGGGTTTCGGCGGAGGCGCTGGGAGAGGCCTGCAGGGCGCCGGCGGGATCCTCTTGGGTTTCTTATCTTGCCCCAGAGCGAGCAGGTGCGTCGGTTTAGGGGGCACTAGTAGAGCACGGGTTACGAAAGAGCAGAAGGAGCCAAACGTTGAGACAAATGTTTCTAAGGATCTCAAAAACAAAACATCAGCTCCAAAGTGTGAGAAAAAATAGCAATGCTTCTTCAGCTTTCCGACAACTTCCTTATTTGAAACAGGATGCCGAGGTGTGCGTGCACGAGAGCCACTACAGTTCCTGTATATTTAGAAAAGATATCGCAAGTATGCACACAGGGCACACGCTTCCTTTGCTCACTGTCATCCGACAAGTGTTGATATTTTCATAACCGCTTGACACGTTCATGATGATAGCGCGCTTCCGCCTGTCCTATTCATCGTCATGCATTTCTTAAAAGATAAATGGCATTGTCTGTCAGAATTACACAAGTAGCCAAATATAGGACAATATAAAATTCTATTATGGTCTTCCAAATTTATATGGTATTGAAAAATTCTTTTTTTGTTTACAGCTGGTTGTTCAGTTACTGAAATGGTGCAACCAAAAGACCAGAAAAGGGACATTTGGCAATATAACTACCGGCTATTATAAAGCGTGGATGAATATAGGTCACTTGAAATTTGAGGCAAATTTAGCACTCTACTGTGATTTTCCAAAATTCCCCAAACACAACACATGTTCATAATTAGCATTCATCAAAGTTGTCACAACACAATCTCATGGGAGCCTCTGGCCTGCTTTAAAGCAGCAGCTTGCGTGGAGATGACCCAGTGAGGAGAGTGAATGACAGCATGAGGCCAGCGAGCAGACACCTACGCATTTTTCTTCTTTTTTCAGTGACATTGTAATGGCTGGCACTTTACCTTGAGGCTTCTGTGCAACTGACGGTCTGGGGGAGGCGGATGGCTGACGCCGCGGTTTGACGACGGGCTTCTCGTGACATGTTCCTTTTTTTAGCAGCCGTGGGGAACGCAGGTATTCGGCCGACCCATACTGGTACTGGGTGGAGGCAGCGGGGAGGTCTGAGGAGAACAAAGTCATGAATAAAAAGCGGAACGGTTGTGTGACCTTGAGCTCACTGTGTTCTCGGGATTATGTTGAGTGGGGAGGCCGAGTCAACGCATCGATCGGCCCTACCGGCCCGAGGCAGCGGACTGTGCTGCAGATTGGTATCTGATTGACTCACTTTAATCTCCTCTGGAATAAACAATCTGAGTGTGCATCAGAGTGTTTGACTGGTAAATGCACGGGAGATACTTTCAACTTGAAGACCCTGACCATATTTAACCTCCCGTCTCCCAATCATAACCCCAAAGCGGTTTAATGAGAGTTTCCCTTGCATCTAATTAACGTCTTGAACATCCATAGCTTGAATGACTGACACCACAAAAAAGGTATTTTTGAAAAGATGAAGCATTCCAAGAATATTTCCACCTGTGAGTAATGGAACAGGAAGTGAAAAGTGGTCAGAACCCAACAGCAAAAAATGTTTTCTGTCCCCACATTGTGTAATGTCTGTGCGTGTTTTCCCAAATGAGGCTAATGGCGGTGGAAAATAACTAGGTCAAATTATTGTTGCGATCAACACATTCACAAAGACAAAAAAGACACAAGGTTCCGCATTGAATAGATCGATTGTGTTTTGGAGGGTAAACTAGTCAGCACAAGCTTCCCCAACTAGAAACAAATCCAAAATGGCAGCAAGGGAGCCTCCACAGGAACATCTAATTCCGTGTTTCTTCCAAGATGCTCCAGGCTGGAGAAGGAGCAAATTCTCTCACTAATGAGTCCCGTTACGCCTACAGCCCCATGTGGAACGCCGCGGGCTTCCCATCTTTTTTGCTAAAAAAAAAAAAGAAGCGTGTCACTAAGCCCTCAAGCACTATTAATGCATACCTGCCAGAAATGAGCTATTATTGGCTATAAGCAGATATTATTAGCACGAGTGAATAGAGTCAGAAGACCTTTCAGACATGTCAACAGGCATGTTTGTCCTCTAAACAAGGGTTTCGCCAAGACCTTTGCGACCAGCGACATTCAGGCGTCCCAGCTGGGGGGAAAAACAAGCAAGCATGGAATATGGTGGCATAGGGGCTGGTACCTCTGGCAACTCTGTGTCCCCAAGGCAACCGGCGAGAAGAAAAAAACCTCCCCCACATTCTATCAAAGCACAAATCAAAACTTGAGCACAGAGAATAGTAAATGAGCAAATTGTTTTCTCAAATGAAATGAATAGACTGCTGGAATAGGCTTCAGTTGCCGGGCGGACTCTACGTGGTTCGGAAAAAGGACTGACAGAAATTGATTTGAAACAAACAAAGTGCGTGAGTGCCCCAGACGACACAGAGACACCTTTACACACAGCCCGCTCCAATGTCAAGTTACAGTATAAACATCTTGACTATTACGTAAACATCTCGGCAGCAGTAATGACGGACAATGCGTGTCATGTTAACAAGTATTTTCTGGAAGAAACAAGAAGAGCTCATTAATTTACTCAGCCAGTTATTGAGAGGGGGATGAATGGGACAATTAGGCAAGAATTACACATATGAGAACCATTATTGGCAATAAGCTCTACTGGCTGCACATCACCATGACAACCATCCACTTCTGCACCAAATGTTTAACCCACATTTCCTCGCCGCATATTTATTAAGTGAAACAATAGCAGGTAATAAACAACAACAAAGTTGTCATGTCATGAGTTTCATTGCATGGTTGTGACATAAAAAGACGCTGGGAGAGTGACGGACTGTGATTGCCGGCTGTTTATGAAACACAGAAGTATTCTGATACTTTTAGCTATTTGGCAAAATTATATTGTAAGACTAAGAATGTCACAGTAGATATGAGAAATATGTATTTTTTTATTTTATTTTAAACGGGATTCCAAAATTCAACCTGCCTGATTTTGCTTTGCTTTGTGAACCTTCTCATCAATTAACTCCTGCCCTGACTACCAAACAAGACCATTTTTCTCTATGCATATACATCTCATTATTCCCATATGACTATCATATTTCCTCGTGATGCTGGGTGCTCATTCTGGAAAGACCAATATGAGAATATCATGCATGAACTAACAATGAAATCATGTTGAGGCCAGTCAGCTGAGAAAGTAGCCACGGGAGAATTCAAAGCATTCAATTTGAGCAGCAAACGACGAGCTAAATGTTTGAGTTGACACGAGGATGCAGAGACACGCAGATGGTTGAGAAACAACACCGCGTGGTACAGTAGATGTTGACCGGAGACGCGGCGAGAAAAATCACACCACAATGTGAAGTGGTTCTGAAGAAGCAAATGAACTGGCAGAGAGAGGAAGTAATAGTTCAGTCTGCTTTCACTTCAGTTTGTGTCGATTTCCATACAATTAACCATTGGCATGTGTCAAATAAAAAATAATTAATAAAATTTAAAAATAAAGTAAAACACATCAGGCTAATTTCTTACTATGTTAACATTGATGAGCTATATAGTTTCAAGATAGTGGGTAGGTCAAAGAAGGTGAATGCGTTGAAGAAAAACTTCTCATAGGAAGCCTAAATCCCAAAGCTCTTATCTTGTCTGTTTCCCTTTACAAAGCAGATAAGTGAGCGGTACCAGCCACTGAGAATCAGGTCAAGAGGTGGTCTGTATTTACCTCCTGTGCCCTTGGTGCCAGCACAGAAACAAGACGGGATGGGTTGTGACACACTCACTGACCTGAGACCTTTTTCCAGCAGCATGACTCAAGGCCCCTACGACTCAGCAGCCACATGCGGCAGATGTCACGAGGACCAGTCAGACTTTACAGTAACTCGGACCATGGCGGAGACACAAGTCGACGAGCACTTTTCACCTCTGATTCAAGGCTTTCTTCGATCCATCAAGAGATGGGTTTGTAAGTGAAGCAATGCTCGGTTTTGTTCCGACTGCAGTGAAGTGGAGTAGCCCAAAGCGCTACTGGAAAAGGAGGCAGCCGCCGCACATTTGCAATTAGGGCAGACACACAAGAGAACAAGGAGGAGACTGCTCAACCGTCCCAGAAACTACTGGAGCCTAATGTAAGCCGGCTGTCAATGAAAGCTTTCATTGTACAATCTTCCATCCCAACTGGTCATTTAACACAGAATTCAGGCCTGAAGCTGTTTAGTTGGAGCCAGTTCGCCCTGTCAGACCGTTTTATTCAAAAACACACCGACATCCTACCAACTGGCTGCTGGAAAAAAATACTCCAGCTATTTCCATCGCCATGAGGGGCGAGGTCTTAACAAACACGGGTCTTCGACATGAGTCATTAGCATCCAAAGTCTGAAATAGCAAAACACATTACAATCATTAACTGTCCTAAAAAGGCTCTATTGTCATGTGGATGATAATGTTTAATCTTCTGAAGCCCAGACATACAATGTTGACGAGTTTACCATATTTTGATTGAGAGAACTGAATGATTACTACATCGGAGAACACCCGGTCAAAGGCTAAACGTGATTGCACATGAAACACACGTAAATACGTGCATGCATATAAAGTTGTCATAGCTTTGCGGTCAAAAGCCAGCTCAGCGTGTATTTCTACACAATTCTTAATATGATCTGCAAGCGCCACAGTGACCACAGAGCCGCCAAACAAAATAAGCCGACACAGTGAGAACACTTCCCAGACAACCAAACACACTTCTCATTGCCACTGAATCGCACCTTTGCTCTACCAGCAGGAAGTGGAGAGTGTTGAGCAATTCCTGCTGCGACAGCACATTTTGTATTCAATGTAAAATCAGTGTCCGATGCATTTAAGTACCGTAGACATTCTCTTTCTGGGCTGAGGGCGACTTTCAAGCTGACATGTCAAAACGGTTTGTCGTTTAAAAGGCTGTTACACTAAATTATTGTCTTGGGATGCTGCCCCTGTAATCACACAGAAATATCTCAAATCAACAGCAAGCAAATGCTAAACAGTCTTCAATGAATGATCTTCACATGAGATTTTGGACAAAGCTAGAACACCTTTTTGGATGAAACCACCTGTGCTAACTAACCACTGGTCTGCCAAATATTAAGCAATCATTTGAAAATATCTAGCTCGACCACAGTACTCATGACAATCGACTGAGAGGAAATGCCCACTGCACCACCCAGCATCTGTTCCAGGGCAGGATAGCGGTCAGGGGAGCGCCTGCGAGTCCGCTGACAGCCAAAGTGTCCCTGTGCACATGAGCCCAGCCCAGCGCAAGTCAACGTGTCGTGCCCGCATGACCCAAAAAGGGTGTCGTCGGGACTGGGCGGCTAAGGGAAGAGGAGATAAGGGCGAGGAACTGGAGAGTGGTGAGTATCGGCCTCGTCGTCATTTGTCTTTTGTTGGGACAAAAGGTCGCTATGTACTCATTGAGTCTCTTTTCACGTCATTTTGAAAATGTCACTTGGCTGCTAAAAGGCTGCATCGGCAGTCTCGGCTAATGAACGAATCTGGCTTAAATGAGGCATTCAAGTTTAAAATAATAATTTTGGAATAATAGTCTTGAATGGAGCCTGAAATTGCCAAGTCATACAAGATCCAGGGGCCCACGCCAATTAGTGCACAAGGAGAAGACTGTTATGGTGTACACTGACCAGACTAATAAAGGCTTCAATTTCCTCCCTAATGGCTCTAGTCTTTCCGCTTTCAGCAGCACCACACTATAGCACGCGTAGCCATGCTAGTGTACTCAGTCTGGAAGAGTTATACTGTCATGCTGAGTTGAGTTTTGTTAGGATTCGGGTTGACAAGGCTTTCTTATTGATGTCTCTGAGTGACACGGCGACATATTGAATTGCATTTGACGCAGGATGGCCAAAGTAGTTAGCTAGTTGCTAAGCTCATCTCTTAGCAGTCACATTGTTAACGTTGAAGGGATGAAGACAATATTTGTAAACGGATATGTGACCAAAGCTTGAGCTTTACAAATACTTCTTCTACACATGGCTCCTCTAAATGATAAGACACCAGATGAGCATGTTGTTGTTCACCACTCAAACCAAGTAGGCTACTTGTCAAATAATTCAATGAACATTTTCCGTTCAAGTGATTTATCTAACCTTTATGATCAACTAAGGCAATTGAGAACAGCTTCTCTTCTTGAAAGCCACACTTCAAGCACACAAAAAGATAAGAAGAATAAAACTGGCAACGGTCTAAAGTGCAAAACAAGAGTCACAAGGAACGGTTTTCTGTCTAGCAATTCACCATGTATGGAAGTCGTTGCAAGCATGCGTGCACAGGTACCAAGATTCAATTTTACAAGGATGTAATAAAGTTCCCCCCCTGATGGGAGTATAGCGGGAACGGACTCTCCGGACTAAGCAGGATATATTCGTTAAAACGGTCTGGAAGGTTGCGCACTTGCAGAACTGTAACAGCCATAAAAACACATTTCTCACACATGCGTGCACTCACACTGTGTCCTGCAGGAAAAACTCATTAACCATCCGGTTAGGTTACTATACCCTCCCCAGTTTCTGTCCTTTATAAGCAGGACACAAGTACAAAGACTGCAACGGGAGCGGCGGGTTTAGAAATGGGACACAATTAGAGGCCTCTCCCTCTCTATTTATGAGGGCTTATCAGATGCTAAATATGATTTCGTTTGACAGGAGATTTGTACTGTTTGGGAACGTGTGTTTGCGTGTGATTCCTTGCAGCTACTTCTGTCGGACGCCAAAGTCCCATTCAAAGACAACATACATGCTTCAATGGAGACAAGAGGGCTCCTAACACTTTCTGACTGAGTGCCCACAACAGATGAGAATGCAAAAGGCGCATGCACGCAAAGGACACACAATGCTGGGAAAAGCAGCACTTGTGCCTTCTTACTGTTCGATCGACATGTTAGAAACGCTTAACGGCGCCTGGATTCGGAGAAGATGGCTGCAAAGGATGCTGCTCTGTTACTATACATTCACTTCATTTTTAATGCCGATACCTCAACTTTTAAAGCCTCAGGAAATCCCATCGACATCTCGAAAAGGAGGACTCAAATTCAGTTGATCTAGGGTCACACTGGCCCCAAAAAAACTACAATGTTACAAGCCAACGGCGTGGCAGCCCAATGAAGCTGTGCAACTACATCCCACTTCAGTGTTGTTTGCTTTAAAGCTTGCATGTTAGTGCATTCTTCACTGTGTGTGCAGCCCGGTCCACATCACCACCGGCAACGCTGACCAAAATGGCTTCTTCCTCTTGACTCAGCCAAGTAATGAGGAGGCAAAAAAGCCACTGGAATGATGTTCATGAGCTCAAAATTACAGGGAGTGGACAAAATAATAAAAATAAACACCTTCACAATCATGCAAGTGCATTTTATTTTTTTAAAGAAAGTGAAGCTATTTCATACTGTGCTCCCACTTCCACAGACATCATATATTTAAGTAACTGTGGGTTGTGCACATCTCATCCTTTGGTTCTCCCTAAAAGTCAACCTGTCCAGTCTCCGAAAACAGTGAGGTGATACATGACGCAATACTTGTTTTACTACTTCTCAGCGGTTCGCAGACTTTGCTTTTCACACACAGCTACTGTGAGAATCTTTATCTGTCGCCTTGACAACAACACCGTCACAGAACATGAGCATAATAAATACAGTGTTTATGGAGGGATAGACTTGATTGGCCTATGGTCTATATTTGTTTAAAAGCTACAGCCTCACTTCGACCTTGTACTTGCTGTGGTGTGTGAGTGACCTTTTTGTGTTGAATAAATAATAATGTGCTCATGCTAGTATTTCAAACGTTCAGACAGAAAACATTGTGTGGTCTGTTTTTTTCAGTCGTCTTCAACCTGGTGCTTTCCGATTGCTCCGGTTCAAACGATGCCACTTTAAATAGCGCAAGAAACTCAATCCCGACAAGAACCCAGATAGTCCAAGGTCGCACTTTAATTACATCTAAATAAATCCATCTAATGGACTTGATCACGTTGAAACAGGAGAGGCCTGTCACTGCACTGATGATAGCTACAATCTGAGAGGATCAGCCCAATCTTACCAGTGAAGCTTGCTATCATGTTATGCGGCCACAGCTGCTCAGCACCGGGGTTCTACTACAAAATGTATGTCAAGCTGGCCCCGCGGAGGCTCAGCCTATTGATTTGGGTCAAAAGGTCAGCGATTAGACCGAGCAGTCATCGTCTCTAGGCAATGCCATAGCGACTGCCACACACTCCGCCTCGAGCAGAGCTCGCACAGCTGCTGCCGGTCGTCATGGAAACATTCACAGTCCCCACTCCTTCAGCAGATTCCCCGTGAAATTATAATGCGAGGCTAGAAATAGATAAGATATGACACAGTTACAGGTCGGGCGGCTCTACGAATAATACAAGGAAAATGGTCTTCCTGTTTTATTGGGACAAGGCACGACGAGGCAAAGAAAGAAATTCGTGGCACCAATCACCTTTCACACCAATTCTCAGTACACTTCACTTGAACGAGGAGTGCCAGAGGGCTCAAAGCTCAATTACCCAGTGTGGCATGGACGAAAGAGGAAATACAACCAACTGTGCCACCTAGAAATTTCCTGAAAAAAAAACAGAGCCCGAAAATAGCCCCAACGTGCATCCTTAATAAAACATGCAGACTGGCATGTATATTTCAAAGGGCGGCGGTGGGAATTATTCTGCATTCGCCCGACTGTGTGGAGCTTACACACCCAAACCAGACGCTCAGAGACATGCATTGTGTCGGGGCATAACCACCTGCCACATACAGACAGAAACAGCCATAAAGTGTCTGAGCTTAATCTAATGTTCACAACAGCGTTTGCTCACATGCAAAAAATGAAGACCGAGGGGTTAAACTCACCAGATAAATAAACTCAGAAATCTGTCTTGGATGTTTCTTCTGTAGATCCACAAGTCATCTGATGCAGGCATAAAGACCAAAACTCCAATCCAGTCCAGCCTGGATGCTTGTGTAGCCTTCACACTCAAGAGAGCATAGTGAGCTACTGCCACTTCTCCTGTGCCCTCATTGACTCACTCTAAGCACCATGCTTCCTGTCTCTCTCTCTCTCGTTCTATGTCTCCTCCTCTTTCCCCTCCTCCTAGCACCACCTCTACAAATGCACCGAGCCAGCCTAGGAAAACGTGCACTCCTGTCCTCCAGTTGGCTCTCCCCTTCCTGATCCCAGCACCATTCAAAGTAAAAGGACCAAACAATGCCTGAGCCACCGCCACTCTGAAAGGAAACCCAGGAGCAGTCCTCAATCGGCAATAATGCCTCCCAACTGTCACCATGGAAACTAATGACGGGCCCGGGCTGACGGGAGGAGGGAGGTTGAGAAGGGGGAGATGGTGATGGAGGCCAGAGTGAAGTGAGAGAAGTGCTTGAATGAAAGATGGGGGAAGTGTGTGTTTGGATCAGTGAGCACATTTGTTGCACCAGGGTGTCACGTCTGACGAATTACTTGAAACACATTTTAATAACAAGTGTATACAAAATGCAAACTTGAAAAAGTCCAAATCATTTCTTATTCATACTGTAAAAAGATACATTTCATGCTTTTTTCCTTTCTCTATGTGACCGTTCACATAAAATGAAACAAGGTTGTGTTAATTCAGTGCTTCTCAAATAGTGGGGCGCGCCCCCCTTGGGGGGCGCGGTGCTATTCCTGGGGGGGCGCGTGTGACCCTGGGGAACAGGCTTTTTTTTTGGCAGTACTAGAATAAAGTGTAATTGCGCGTTTGCTACAGCAGGGGGCAGTGGCGCTCTCATTGTTACTTCTGTCACGTTTGCGACAGTGCAACATTTTACGACTTACAAGACAATTTAGGATAGTCACGGTGGGGAGGGGGGGCGCGAATAGTTTTCTTCTTGCTAGGGGGGGCGTAACAGAAAATAATTGAGAAGCACTGTGTTAATTGGATGCTTTATAAATTACTTATGAATATTAGAGCTTGTGTGTCTGCTTGTTTCTCTTTTCAAATGGGGCCTAAATAATAAAGGTTTCTGGATCCCGGGGGGTCCTAGTGTTGGAGGAGTCTCCCCTGGGAGTACATCCGTGCGTCTGTGTGGCTCCCCCTATCAACAGAGATCACCCAGGCTGCACCGTCCCGCTACTTATGCACATATAATTACAAGCGGCCTGTTTGCTCCATGTGCCCCCCCCCCCCATTTAACTCAATAGCCCGGGTAATGTCGGGTCGAAAACAGCGGTTGCTTGGAACCTGTGTTGAACCGCTCCAGGCGAATGCCACTGGTAACCATAGCAACCGTGCTAAAAAAAAAAAAAAATCCATAATACGTTACAAGTACGTTTCACACAGGAATGTCTGCTCGGGAGCCTCTGATTGATTGCGCCCACGTTAGCATCTCTTAGCTACACCTCAAAATGAACATTATGCATACAGGGGAACAGGTGCTGCTCACCATGGCCATATCAACAGCTTCCCAAGCACCTGCTGAGGTGAAATAGTCTCACATGAAGCAAATACGTCAAATCTGTGCCACGGCCTCTCCCGGTTTAGCCTGGTCAAATAAGCAAACCCGAGTCTGTGTGGTTATCTAATGAAGCATGGTGCTCATGGCCCTTCTTTACACTGACAAGCGGAATGCAAGCTGTGCTTTAGAAAGGAATGTCCAACCTCTCACCACCGTGTTACCTCTTATGTAAGGTCGCTCACGTCGTACATTCAATTCTTTCGTACCAGACGTTTCCGAGGTTGGAATAAGAACAATGAACTCAAGGACTTGACAATGAGAAGAAAAGTCCACACCATATAAGAGCAATCAAGTCAAGAGAGAAGAAAGTCAACACTGTTCTGGCACCAAGGGTCAAGCCTTAAACAAGAGTAAACATTTTCTGCCCAACTAGATGCAATTGGAAACCAGCTCAACCATTTGAATGTAAACGGAAGCACGCTTTATAAACCAAGTCCTAAGAATGCTCATGTTCATCAAAGACAGCCTTAGAAACGGTACTCAAGATGGGTCACTTATTATCGGATTGCCGAGTGAATGACTTTGGCAAAAACTGGCTTGCTAGGCAGGCTGCCATTATGTAACCTACTTCATTTGCTTTCTACTTGTTCATAAACACAATCGTCATCCTAGTTCTTTTTTTTACAAAAGGTATGTTCTGCGTCTTTTCCAAGTATATGGCAATTAAAAAAAGTTTTTGTTGATATTCTTATTCAACAACGCTGCGACCACCATGAAAGAACATAGACAAATATCTTTTGGCTTAGTAATGTGCAGTCGAATCTCTTCTGAAGGTCTAACAGCAGCGAGACACAACATCCCATTTGAACAGGCAAGAGGTCATGCAAACTACTGTTACTATGGTTACCGACACATTCATTCTCACTGAGCAGTTTGAGATCTTTAAGATTTCTTTACGAGAGGACAAGTGTTTGCATACAGTTGACATTAAAACCACAATGTGCTTTCCGAGAGACGCCTTGGGACAATTTCATTTCAAAACACTCAGGACCTTAAAAAAAATCAGAGCCGTCTTCAATTGTACTAACAAGCCCGCTATCGCCCCTCTCTCCCATGGGAGTCAAAGCTCCTCTTTAAAGAAGCAACCATTAATATTTCACCCACCAGAGAATCCTTTAATTCATTATTAATACATGCAGCCTGGGCAAGGTCTTACAAAAAGGTTGGAACCTTGCATGAATCTACAGTCTGTCACTGGAGAATGACATTGACTAGATTTGGAAATTAAATGTGTTTATATTCCCAAATCAGCCCCATACTGGTTATAGACAAACTATTATACACTGGCGGAGCTAGGATTTTTTCCTTGGGCGTGGGGGACATGGGGTGGCCAAGCATATCTTAGGGGGTCGTCTAATGGGCTTCATGGGCTATTATCCTCACACATAGATGTGATTCCATACATGAGAAACGCCATCACAACATAAAATATTATAACTCATGTCTCAACAAAAATGTGTTGATGAAAGTAGTCAGCACGTGCATGCACATGAGCAGGCGTCCAGTAACAGTGAGCTTGGTCATCTGATGAGCTGCAGGCTCATCTCCGCCTGCAGCGCCCAGATGGCCTGTGATTACGCACGGATCAGCAAAGCTTAGTCTGTGGCGGAGGGAAATAGAAACGTGGAGAGGAGAAATAAATAGTTCCAATGAGGTGAAAGTTAGAAAGACGTTAAATGGTTTTCATTTCAAAGTGTTCAAGGTCAAAGAAACACAACAAGGCTGGCTTGCTTTGTCCAAACTCACAACCCAAGGGCAAGCGTGGACGTATTTTAGTCTACAAAATATAATAAAATTACAAAAACAAATTCATTCATAAATTCAAATAAAAAAAAAAAAAGGAACAGTCACCTGGGAGTTGTGGTCCTTTGACCATGTGTCGCCAAGAAGCAACACTAAAAAAACTAAAACGGACACTAAAGACTCTACCCCAAGTGTTTTCAAAAGTAGCAAATGTTATGTTACCATCAGAGTTCATTCAAGGTCAATAACATTCGCCAGATGTTCGCCTGTACTTCTCCTGTCGCAAGGTAATTTTGTTCAGAATTTCCGTGCTAAAAGAAAAATCACTGAAATGCGGACATTTTATGAAGATTTGCGACCTTGAACGAACCTTGACAAACTGATGGGAACGTTGCTGTCGAAAACGAATAAACGCTTAACTTAAACCCAGCAAAATAAATAAGTAAATAAATAAATAAAACTCATAAAACCTGGACAACAAAGAAAATTTAAGAAAATAAACAAACATCCAAACTAAGTTTTCCAAGGCGTAACGAGCCCTTGATTGTGAAACCGCCACATACTGAACAGCATGAGTGCGTGTTTTTCACAGGAAAGACCAAAGCAAATTAGTCAGCACCAGCCAATGAGACATGATGGATCATGCAGTACAAATCAAGTCCACCCAAAGAAGAGAGGAAGATGGCCACGCCGATTAACCCTTTTTTTTTCTTAATTATTCTATTTTAACCTCCCTTCAGGATTATATGGCACACGAAGTGCTCGTTACTGACACGGGGTCTCACTAAGAGAGAGGAGGAAAAAGCTAAAAGCCTGAAATAACTGAGGAAGATAATCCACAGCGGGACAGATAGGAAGAGGATCCATCTGTGTGGATGTAGCTCTCATCTCCTCATTAGGCTCAGGGTCTTATGACTGTCCAGTGATGAGAGCTAGCTGTGGCGGGTGCAATATGGTGTGGAGAGGGGTGGAGGGAAACTGCCAAAATTAATACGACACTCGGGATCGAGCAGCAATCTGAGATGTTAGTACGCAAGATTCTTTTCTACAGCACAACGTTCTGATGAATGAATGAAGCCAGTGAGTGATGCATGCCGCCAAAAAAGCTACACCATTATTTCATTTTTTAATATGCTGAGTAGCATTAATATCAATTTTATGTTTTTATTGATTGACTGATTTTATTGCTACACCATTTTATTTGGCTATGTAATTTTTTTCATATGCTGAGTAGTACTAATATAATAAAAAATTATTGTGAGGCCTACTCAGCTTGAATCACCTTGATATAGTTTTTGTGCTTTTCTAGAAATATCAGGTCATCCAGAATTTAAAACGTCTCGAGCCTACCTAACCACTGCTGATTGCTCATTGATGGAGCATATTCTGCTCCACAATCTCCAATTTGCTGCAGCAGTCCATTTTGATCTCCAGTCGCCTCTCAAATAAAAGTGTCTCCTTCAGTGACCGTGAGCCCCAGACTTTCAAATAAATGCAGGGGATCACCATCTCGTTTCAGAGAGTTTGCGTGATCCAGAGCAAGCAGATATGGAGATTTGGCATGCTCGTATTAATGTGAACATCGCTTTTTATATGAAACGAGATCTTTGGCTCTGCCTGAATAAACCCAGCAGAACGAAAGAAAAGACTCAGAACGCCACAGACTGATTCGCATAACAGATATTTTAAAACAGCTTTCATCCTTTCGTCAGCGTTGGGGGGGGCGTGGGGAATATATCAATGAAGATTTACTGCCCTCTGCTGGCGTAACAGCAACACTACACACAGTGGACTTTTTTTTTTTTTTTTTTTTTTTTTTTAAAGGTGATCTGTAAAAATCACATATAAAAACAAGGATTGGGGCTGTTAAAGGTGAGGAAAGCCTGACTGACGCAATAAAAAGTATAAGATGACTATATTGGTTTGATCCCAACACACGAAGCTGCTAACAAACCAATGACAGACATTCTGTCGAAAATGCATATAAGACGCAGAGAGAGTAAAAGAAAAGCCAGGGGAGAAAGCATGGAGGACTCAACACAGGCTTGTCTTTGTTAACCACAGAAAGTCACCCTGGGACAACATTTACATTTACAACATGCTTTATGGTCACATCAGGTAAGTGAATGAGGGTGTGTGATGATTAGGACACACAACAAGCGAGGAGGGTAGGAGGAGGGGGCTCTAAATTTAGCTGAAAGGATTTAAAAATAAATAAATAAAAAATAAAAAATAAGAGTATGCACGATTTAGGCCTATCTTTTGGTCATTTTCCACAGTGAGTCCTACTGACTTTTAGATGGACTTCCTACATTCCAAGCAGGAAAATAAACATCCGGACATTTGAGACAAGTACTGTATTTACTTTTTATTTTGGTGTGCTGGCAAGGACACCTCAATTCTGTGCAAAATCGTAACGCCATCATTTGATATTGAGCATACGCAATCATTACTCTGCTATTTAAATCCGTACACAAATGAAAATAAAAGTCTGGGAGTGGAAAGTTTGTAAGGTGGCCACACATGACGTGTGTGACCAGTGCTTGAATACACAATATCCCAGAGCCTGGATAAAAAAAAACAATTTTCTATCGAGCGAAATCATATGATACCATTATGAAATTAGCTGGACAACAATAAGAACTTCATTCACCAATCAATAGAAGCATCGGACATGCGTAAAAGACTCCTCCGCCTGAACAAACAAACCAGCGTCCAAAATTAAGCTCAAATGCCAATACCGCTTCCCATCTGCTACCTCACAAGTGACCTCGACCTGGACACATCCACCCCCCAGCGCCCCAAATCCCACAGCCCCCCCCAGTATACAGGAAGCCTGTTTCCACAGAGACGGACGGCTCTTCTGATGATCGGAGGAAAAACACAATGCCTTCAGTGTGCTTAAAGGAGCTGCACTCATAAAACGTGCACGCGCATTCAAACTCATGCGCACACAAAGGCAGAGAAATTGGAATGGAACATGCTTTTACTATTAGGACTGCTTTTTTTTTTCCATATGACTTTCCCAGGAAACTCCCCCTCATCTGGGAAAGGTTCAATCCAGACAGACGGACACATTGGAGACAGATATGTGAAATGAAGACAAATTGACGCATTTGATCGAGACACACTTTTGTAGCGAGCTGCTCGTATTTTCATTTCATTAAATTTCCACCAAAACTCTCAGAATGAAAAACACGCTGATGCTGTCACCAAAAGATGATATTGATTGAGACACTTTCACTCCAAGACTGGCACACGAGTCCTTTACTGAGTGACACAGCCTGTCTGTCTTCAACAGTTGGTACCATTTAGGAAAACTAGGTCACTTCCTTCTTCTGTGTGTATGTGTGAGCCTCTCCTCGACCCTCCAATAAGCTAACGAGACCTCCAGTATAAACATATTGTGCTACTCTGAGCAGAAACGTCCTCAAACCAAACAAGTCTCTTCTCCTCAATTGCTCCAACTATGCATGAGTCAAGATTCTGTGGGTGCCGAAGCGCCACGGACGCTGGAATATCTGGTGTCACACGTGATTGCTTTTTCAATACTGCAGCTTCGCCGCTATAAACTTTGAAACGATTTGTCAGACGTGTGGAAAGAGAACGCCAAAGCTGTGAAAATGAGATAGTTGCATCACGACCGCATTTGCAGTCGAGGTCACTTAAGTCCCGGAGAAACAAGAGGAAAAACATACATATGGTATCGTGTTGCTACTTTTGCACCTACCACTGCAGACGTTTCGTTTGCCAAAAATTCCTTAAGATACACTCAAGAAAACGAGTAGTAACCTCACATTTTTCTCCATTTTCACATCCTCTAAGTGCCTTTGCCTGATTAATTTCACACAGATCTAATCGGCTGGATCAGATATTTAGCTTTAGGTCATAATTTGCTGATTGTTCAATGACATCATTGACAGGATCTGCAAAATACAGTAAAACGTTCCTACAAATACAATCGCATTCATTTTAGGGACGTTTTGTGCTGCCATTGTTGCTAATTGTTTCTGCAACATAAATAGTCTGATTTTTTTTTTTTCCAATAATTTTTGCCAGAGGTTGTTGAGTTTCCCTACCCCATCTTCTATGTATTGAATAAGTATCAAATATTATTTTTCTCAACGCGTTTCAATGGCTGTACGGTTTCGGCTATTTATGGATTGGGCCGGTCCCAATCCAATGCGGTAAATAAACAAGTTGTTGGAATTCCGAATATCAAATGACGATTAACGTCTGCAGTTGATTTGATTGATGAGTCCTGTCAATACTTACTGCGGTCTGCTGACATTTTAAAAGCTCAGCGGTAGATGTAATTAAAATCCATTAAGAAATAAAACATTTTAAGACCATGCATACCATATTTACTTTTTTATCGAACACGCCATCCATCAGTTAAAGGCTCATTATCCTCGCATGACAGAGTGTGACTGGAGGGCATCGCTCTTCATTAGGAGGGAAAACCGGTTACCTCCATAACCGTACACCCAGCCCAGCCCGGCATCAAACGTTATTTAAAACGTGACTGAATAAATAATCAGGCAGGTCAACCATGTTATTGACTTGTTGTTGCTATGCAATGCAACTGGAAACAAACCTGTCACAGATTTATGTCAACCGGTGAGTCAGGAAAGAACCAGTCCAACAGGCATGATTTCCCTCTCTATCAACACATCATTAAGTACTTGGACACCTGTTAATATTGCATTATGCTTCCTGAAAGCTCTGCCGATCAACTGACTTGAGACTGCTGAGTTGCAAAAAGTACTTGATGGTATATTTGAGGCTGCAGCGGGCATACATTTTTCATTATTTATGGTAAAAAGCATTTATGATACTCGTTTGGTCATTTATTTATTCATTCATTCATTCATTCATTCATTCATTACTTCATTCATTATCTGCCTGTTAATATTGCATACTTCAATTATGGTTACAGTAGGGCTGTCACGAACGAATATTTTTAGAATCGATTAATCGGATAAAATTGTATTTTACGTGAAAACAAAATTTCAAATTTACTGTATAACCAATTATTGTTATTTGCTATTGTTTAGTTATGTTTTTTTTTTTTAAAAAAACTTTCAATTAAACGATTCATGAAGAAGAGGACAAAAAATTAAAAACATTCTCTTAACGATTACCTGATTAATAAAAATGAATGATTGATTAATTTAATAATTGATTAGTTGTTGATTCATCGATGAATTGTTGACACCTCTAAATTTCAGGATATTTATTTTTGACCTTGTACATATTTGTATCGCCATAAATCATTTGTTGCATTAAATTACAAGATATCTTTTCCTGGGCGGCACCTTGAGTATCCCTTAAAACACCTCTCAATGTAATGCACTAAATTGTATTTTTTTTTTGTCTGTACCATGTACTAATAGTTTTTAAGACCTGATTGATGGCCAGTACTTTCAGAAGTAGTCAAGTCTAATAACCCGTAAATCAGATTTGTGGTTGATGTACCTTGAGAAAACGTAGAGTCAGAGTCATTTACCACTTGAACAACTTTTAACACACTTTGACAACTCACCAAATTGGGTCAAGAACCTCAGATGGGAACACATCCAAATCAATCAGAACGATAAAGAAAAATGTCCAGTCAGAGAAATGAGCCACCACAATGTAGGGCACTTTTCCCACATACACACTTGCAATAGCTACAGTGGCGCCTTGACTTTGCAGCAGCAGCAGCAGCAGCCGCAGCAACATCCACACATGACCACCATTAGGAAAATCAATGTGACACTCAGGCAAGCGTGGAAAGCGCCTTAAGATTCTAGATGGCCTGGAAAGTGACTCATGCTGTCTCATTCATGTACCGTGATTGACAGACAGATAGCCAAGTGATGAGTGTGAGTGCACACTACAATAGAAAGACCTCTTTATTTATATAGCGCTTTCACAACAGCTTTCGCCCGTAACAAAGGGCTTTACAAAAACATAAAAAAAAACAGAAATGATCACGTAAAACATTGGCAATAATACAAACCCAGCGTGTGAGTTGTCTGCTACAGCTTAAGTCTGAATAGTAAACAATTAGCGGCCATTGACGAACAGAGAGACAAAAAGAGGGTTCAGTTTTCCTGTCCCGTATAGATTTGCTTCAACTTGTGATCGGTTCAAAATTGGTCTTGATGACAGTTACGTTCAGTGGTGAAATGTAAAAATAGATGATCGGAGTCTCATATCATGTGGAGCTAGCGATTATCAAGATATCATCAAGCATCTGACTAGATTCCAATGTGTAATTAATTTAAATGGAATGAAAGCGCAAGACACAGTTAGTAGTGAGAAAAATCTCAACATACGTATATTCAATGTGACTGTTTTCTGTTTTATTGATTTACTGATGTCCTAAAAAAAACATAAGATTATTAAAACAAAAACAAAAAAGCAAACTGTACAGTATGTCAAGCTTGGGGGAAATGAAATAAAGAAAAGTAGTTCAGCTTGTCATTATTTCCACACTCATTTCAGGCTCCATGAACCTGCCAGGAGTGAGAGCAATACCGTTTGAAAGCAAAGTGCACCCTAGCAGTTTAGCTCCGGAGTTCCCGAGATAATCTATGACCGTATCGCTATAATTGAGATCAACCTTCAAGGGCAAAGCGGTTTGTCCGTTACATCCAAAACAGGCTCGTCGGATCAACAGGCGAAAGTCCGGTCGCTCATCCGTGAGGATTTAAATTCAAGAACTAGAGGGCCACGGTTCAAATTCTGACAAATGTGAAAATGGCTCAATATTGGAGAGATGCTAGTCCGCTTTCTGGCTACTGTTGAGGTGCCCTTGAGCAAGGCATTAGCCCCACAATGTCAATGGCAACGACTTTTGACATCAAGGGCCATGTGCAATGATTCTCATTTGTTAAACCTCACACGCCTCCACACTGGTGAGGTTAATCCGCTGTTTCTACCTTGAAAAATCACACACACACACACACACACACACACACACACACACACACACACCCCTCACCCCCATCCCAAGCAGTATATTACACGCAGAACCGCAGGCACTGTTAAGGGGAGAAAGTTTGGATTACTTTAAATACTAAAAAAGAATGCAGTATTGAATTTACAGCAATGAAGTGGTTGGGGCTCTAAGTAATAATTTTTGACGTAACTTGAAAATCCTTGGCGGTGTCCCAGCATAGTACAGCAAGCTGACAAAAAAAAAAAAAAAAAAAAAAAAAGATGGAACAAGAGATTCAGGGTCGACAATATTCTCACCGTCCTGTTCATTTTCCTCTCGCTCAGTGTTTATCTCCCAAAGAGAGATGTTTACATTGGCTTGGTTAAACACAGACAGGCTCGCATAGCTTTTGTTAATAATAAATAACTTAAAGAGCAAGCCGGGACATCTATGCTGGAGGAGCTCGCTGCTTAGTAAGAACCACCATTGTGATGCATAAACTGGGGGTTGAAGTTGGGTGGTACAGACAGCCCCGAGTCGGTGAAAAATCTAACATCAAATATTTGCAAAAAGTTTAAACAGATATGCATTCGCTTAGAAATACAATCAATACATTGGTCGTCGACTCGTCATCAATCATTCAATTTATATATATATATATATATATATATATATATATATATATATATATATATATATATATATATATATATATATATATATATATATATATATATATATATACCGTATTTTCCGGCCTATAAGGCGCACCGGACTATAAGGTGCACCTTCAATGAATGGCCCATTTTAAAACTTTATCCATATATAAGGCGCACCGGACTATAAGGCGCACCATTAATGCATCATGTCAGATTTTTAATCCAAATCAAATCATTCTCCATTTTATCTTTTCTAGTTCAACTTCAGACGGAACAAATTACTTTATAATCATAAAATAATGATCCATAGTCTTTTTGAGTCATGATTCATAGTCTTCAGCGGGCCACTTATGATTGATTTCATGACACAATGCTTTGGGCCAGTTTAAATTTAGGAATTTGGTCCATATATAAGGCGCACCGGACTATAAGGCGCACTGTTGGTTTTTGAGAAAATTTTAGGTTTTTAGGTGCGCCTTATAGGGCGGAAAATACGGTGTATATATATATATATATATATATATATATATATATATATATATATATATATATATATATATATATATATATATATATATATATATATATATATGACATCAACTCAAAATTCATCATGTGACATGGCGCCCATGTCACATAGATCACAGCCATACACGGCAATGCAAATTGTAAAGTCTTTTGAATGTTTTCACTTCAAGCTGTAAATACTGGATTTCCCCTTTCCTATATATTGTACATTTGCTAAACGTAGCGTGTTTGCCATCATGGTTGACTATGCAGGAACTGATTGTGATTTTGCAAAGAAACAGTAGTTACTTAGTTGCTAGTATTAGTCTGACGCGTGTTACCAGCCACATTGGTCACGACCTCAACTACGCGACTACATTTGGAACGGAAGTAGTGACCCCTGCTTTGTGACACTTCCTCTAGGCATCCTCCAACCCCATGACACACATCAATGCAGAGTAAGCCCTGATGCATGAATGACTCCACTTTTAAACACCGCTATCAGCAAGCAAAATTCAGCCCAAATGTGCTCCAAAATGTTTTGTCATATCAGCTCTCCGGCATCAACGACTGGATTACGATGTGCAGTCGATAAAAGCCCGCAGCTGTCCCGCTGACAGCTGGTAACAACAACACAAACACCCCACTCCCCCCAACCACCCTCCAAAAAAAGCGTTTCAGAGCGTGTAACAGGAGCCGCGAGACTGAATGAGAATGAAAACTTTGGAGAAGGGGCTTTTCAACACCAATGCGCATTTGCAAGATTCGGTTACTTACCAGTTGCTGAAAGTCCCTGCATCTTGGAGAAAGTTGTTCGCCGATCGTATCCTTTCCGAGGAGAAAGTGGAGCGTCCAACTCGGACAAGCGTCTCGTCTTCACGGACCCCTCCTCGTATTCCTGTTGCCGATTCAAAAATAAATATTAATAATAAAATAAAAACGCTCCACACGCTATGGACCCGTCATGACTCCCGAGTTGATAAAAGAGATTTTAACCGGGTCATCGTGTTTATTTTTTTCTGTAAAAACGCCGTGGTCCTGCGTGGCTCCTTCCTCCTCCTTCTCTACATAAAGACTCTGCCCTATCCTCCCTTCTGCTGGAAAAATGAAAATGCGCGCAACCGGCGCCAAGCGCGCTCACGCCAAAACCCATTCATCGAGTTCGACTTGGAAGTTTTGTATCAAGTCCCACAAAACACCCTGACAAAATTATAGTCTAGTGTGTGTACTGTTTTTGTATATATATACTTCAAGGGTGATCTTAAAATTCCAATATTCACTTACCTGAACTCATGTAATGTTCAGCACTCAGCAACAATGATTCCAACCCCCATAAAATTGTGAGAAAACCTATTTTCCATTCAGAATCAGCAATTTACAGTAAAAATGAATAAAAATAACCCCACAAATGTGATACTTTGAATTTTGCAAAAGTGCGTACTCATATAGGCCAATATTGAGCACTCACTGTACATTAGAAAAGTGAAATATGGATTAATGACAGATGATGTTGGTGAGCCTGGTGGTGCGGGAGCGCAGGCTCCCAAGAGGGCAGAAGATCGAACAAAGAGTGAGCGGGGTGACTCGCATCACTCACAATCGCGGTCACATTGCGGGTGAGATGGGAGGTGTAAATGTCCTTCAAGGAGGGGAGTGAAGCACCAATAATCTTACCAGCCGTGTTCACTATGCGCTGCAGGGCCTTCAAGTTGTAGTCAGTGCAGCTGCCACCCCAAACAGCAAACAGCCATTTCTGAGGAAAATCATGAATGGTTACAGGCTCCATGCGTGCCTTGTGCTGCTTTCCAATCATTTGATCGAGTCATTGCCTTTATGAGTCATAAACAAGTGACAGTATAGGCCATGCACATCATAGGATAAATGGAAAATAGTTTGCGTACTATTCAGTTCAGTGCCAATTTGATGATGACCATAATGAGCTGCATACAAAATAAGGCGCTCACCAGTGGATTATAAAACCATAAATGAAGATTAAATAGATTTATTTTTTAAACTTTTAGGTTTATTTCCAAAGGAAAAATTAGAACCTAATAGTTATCTACTCCTGAACAACAGACCTCTTAAGACAGAATCTTGTGTCTTTAAGAAAATGTGAATGACATGAAGGCCCAGTCGGAGCCATTTAGTGACACTGATACTCTAATTGGCAAGCCATGACTCCCATTTTTGCAAACTCAAGAGTACAGTTGTGAATGAACTCCAGTTGTGTCTCTGTGAAGTCTGAAAAACTCAGTTCTGTGTGTCTAAAAGGTTGACAAGTAAGAGCAAGTCATATGTTCAAGTCACAAGCAAGTCTCAAGTCGTAACCTTCATGTCTCAAGCAAGTGCCAAGTTACTGCGGAAATAGAAGACCAACGTGTAACATTCGATCAAGAGCTGCTCCTTTGCTGTTATCTTGTAATCAAAGCCATAAAGTGACAGACACAAAGGCAAACAAAGAAGTTTCATTTGGTTCACTCCAAAATGTAAGCTAAGCTAACTAGCATATCTTCACAGTTCAGCCTGCTTACAGGTAAATGTGGGAGGTTTTCTGTTATTTTCAAATTACCTTGGATGTTGGATTTGTCGTTTTACTGGTTTCATCAAAAGATAAATCCTTGAATCCCAATGTATTCATCTTTGTAGCTTCTACCTCATAGAAATGGATTTTCAAATGTAAACAGAATGACTCGTCAATTCATGGTCGTAATAAAACTGCAAGTCATAAACTCAGCGCCTCGAGTCAACTTGAGTCCAAGTCATATGACTCAAGTCCCCAACCACTGATGACATTTATCATCATGATGATTTACAGCAAGTCAACCGAGGCCATACAAACAGTCCCTGTGAGATATAACACCCCCCCCCCCCCCCCCCCATTGCCTTGAGGGGACCCTCTATACTAAAATCTACAGGCAAGAGACGGAGCTAACTACATTTAAGGCAATCAAACCTGTGCAAACCCCACAACTGATGGGCAGGTTGTTTTTCCACACTTCAAATCCTTTATAATGCTAATCATCACCCACACTGATTTGATACGCTTGTCAGGATTGTTTCTCATTGAGAGGTGTGAAGAAGCCTCCTACTGTTAGAATCAAATTCAGCACTACTGTGGGGGGTTTGGTTTGTAATGAACAGTAACAGTGGTAAATGTACCGCAAACATCTTTAACAATTATGGTTTACTGCATAGATAGTTTATTTTTTGTGGCTTGTTGTGTCAAGTCATCATCTTCGAAGTGACTGCACAGTCAAATATGTGCAGCGGAGATAAAACTCAAGTGAGTCGGCGTTGAATCACATCATGAGGCCAAGCTCAAAGCCCCATTTGCTTATTCCTGCTCCAGTGGGTTCTCTTCTGAAAATATGCATGTCCCACGTGAGAGTGTATCCTCCTTCCGACCAGCTGATCATGGCTCATTGCTCCTTCAGGCTCCACATGGATTGATCACATGGTTGATTCTCATAAAGAGGGCTCTTTGTAGGCACAAACTCTCAGACTAAATCGAACATTGACTCGAGCGAGAGCTGTGCCGAATCTCAACTAAAACTGTCTTGTAGCGACACCTAGTGGTGCTTTTAAACAATGCTCACAAGATCTGCGATGTGAAACAGCTGTTTTCGCTGAGTGACTCCGCCCTTAACGTGACTGCATGGAGTCATGGGAGCAGTCCTACTGACCCACATTTTGCCTGCCAGTCCATCCTGGTGAGATATCCATGCAGGGATACTTTAATGTCACAATAGTGACGTCATTTATAGGACAATAAAATAAAGCAAGGAAATGAAAGGGACACATTTATCTCATGCCTTAAAATTCATTTACCGTATTCATATTTTTGGATTACTTTTCGTGATGGCACACACTTGTAAATCCAAATGTAGCATATCAGCGATATCGTCATTTTAGATATATGCCCAACAACTGTTGTTGAAAGTGAGAGCTGGTCTCCACAGCCTGGGCAGGAAATGCTGGGGGCACGAAAGGTCAGAGGAAATTCGCTGCGATGAGATGAGTGGGTGTGTCCCCAGAGGGAAGCGAGGAAAGAGGAGGAGGAGGGAGATGGCGGTTGAGTCTGAAGGCCGGGAAGAAGCAGTGGGAGTGTTGTGCATTGTATGAAATGTGATCTTGAAGCCTTCCACAGCTGGGAAGCTGTGCTGTGCCTGCCGTCCATCTGGGAGTGTTCAAGCGTCTACGTTTCACCACACACTTTCCAAGTTAACCCTGCATCTACTGCTGTGGAGGAGCTACTGTATACAGCACATACACAAAACAAAACACTGACACACAATGCGACTTAAGTCACTTTTATTGATTTTTGCCAGCATGACTACCTTTACACAGTTTGGACCACATCCGAGCTGGAAAACAAACCAAACACTTTAACCGGGTTAGTTCAGCAGTAATACATCTGATTCATCTCACTTAATTTATTTTCTAATTTCCCCAAACCCTAAAAGGTTTACCTGTTTTGTTTTCACCGCTGTGTAAAGGTCCCATTAGCTGATAAACATGCATATGACATTTAGTTGTAATAAAGACCACTAATCATAATGCACATTATTGATAAGAATACAGTACTGCATGACAAGTCAAATAAATATTAACGTACAGATGAAGTCATTATTTTATATAAAGATATCAAACTCTTATTATGGATCAATACTGAAAACACAATATGACAATATAAAGTTTGCACGGCTAGTTTAATTATCACAATGCCGCCGCTTCCAGCAAACAGAAAACGTTTTTTTTTTTTTTTTAAACTCTAACAGTATCAGAATTGCACTTTTTTCCGTTAGCTTCACTTCAATTTTTAAACTTTTGACGCCTCAACAAACGAGCACTGGCTAGCATGGCACTATTGACGCTTGTTGATGCTAATTTAGTTTTCTGTTTCCTGAAAACAAATTGCTTAATAATGTGTAAAAAAAAAAAAAAGACAAAAGATTTGCAAATAACACAAGATAAAATGCGCTCTCTGCACATTTTTTCCCTCCAATAATACTATCAATACCTTATGACCTTCACCAAACAACGCTTGTAGTTTCCAATAACACACTTAGCTACACAAACACACTAAAGATGCTTGGAGCCGTTTGTTCAACAACAGGAGGCCAAAGGGACTTTTGGTTCTCAAAGTTTGATTGGAAAACAAAACATTTTGTTAATACCCCTGAATTTACTGAGAGGATTCACTGACCTGCACAATTCAAAACAATCTTGGATTTACTCAGCTAATTCTAAAATGATCTTAATCATGCAGAAAGGGGCACGATTTCGCTTATTGCTGCTCATAGTCATTTTGATTCCCGAGCCCCTCGACGGCCCGGAGAGACAAAAAAACATAAAACGCTCGTCTAAAATTCTCCCTTGAAACAATGAAAGGCACTACTGGTCGGAAACAAAGAACAAAAGAAAGCAAAAAGCTCCTCAGCCCGACTGACACCTTTTGCAGTCGGTGCTTGTTTGTCAGACCAAAAATGGTGTACCAAGATTTGGCACGATAAATCAAGAGAGAATGAAACAATTCCAATTTGGAATTTAATGGTCGCTATTGCAAAGAATTCTGAAGGTCAGTGATTCCCGTTTCAATGGAACGCCCTCGGTAAGAAGCTCGGGAAAAATCAAGTCGCTCCAAAATTTCCCCCGAGACGTAACTTACCGATTCACGCGAGAGCGTTGTCAAGTTTCATCGAGTTATTTTGAACTATTCCTAGGAATAATAAATATGCAAAAAACCCCAGAATTAGGTCACCCTGGATTTTTGTGGCAAATATGGCAGTAGAACGAACATAACAGATAAATAACAGCACAACAAATGAGGAAAGGTATCAAGTGAAAGAATGAGTAACTTGATGTATCACTCCTTTAGGATTAGGCAAAAGTTGTAGCTCTGTGGTTTGTGAAGTAAACTTTAGTCGAGGACATATTTTGTTGGACGCACATACTTGTAACTATCTTTGTAATATCTTATATTAAATATCTCACAAACCATAGTACTACCACACTTTCCTAAAGGGTTAATCATAATTGGTTACAATTCTATATTATGAAAGTGCACAGATTTAAAAACAAACAAAAAATGGGACAAAAAAAACATCTCTCCCGGATTTACACTGGTGGGAGCCAATCCAAATCAGTTCACGTGACTTTTTGTGATCTTACTGAAGCCGTTCGGTAATTTCAATTGACTGACATTTATTGCAACAATGTTAGTTAGCGACAACAAAGCAATTAGTTTGCTCCAAAATAATTTGCAGAGCTGTTTTTTGCTTTCATCTTTTACGTTCAGAGACAACACACTTCTCTGACCTCTTTGTTGTGAAACACGGTCAAGCCAATTTTCACAACAGCGAAATATCAAATATTTTGTTGAAATGCCCAACACAAAATTGTAGCTGTTTGTTGCCTTGAAATTTTGAGCTCACCCAAATTTGTTTTCTTTCAGTGCACGAGCAGAGATGATTTTTTTTAATTGTACATAAATTCATGAGTAGTGCTTTTGACATGCAGGATGTTTTTTTTTTTTTTAAATATGATAGTGGATCGAGCGACGGAAAGACGAAGAGGTAGGAGGCTATCAGGTGACATGCTATGATGATGTCATGTCAGATGGACACAGGTTTAGAATCCAAGCCAAAACCACATATCCTGGGCTCAGCTTTTTCTGAGTTTCTACCTAGAGGTTAAACAACCAGCCCTCTTTTTTTTTTAATTCTCTTCAATCCACATTAACAACTATCTCTCCGTCCTCTACTTCTCTCCATCACTGTCGTACATGTGGGTTACGTGAAAAGTCAACAGAAGAGTGACGAACCTCCAAAGAAGGTTTTCTTATGCTTATCTTCTCCCGCTCGTCTCCATGCGGTGAGCGGTCGCTTTTACTCAAGCAGGGTTGACGCGGCGCTGACATTACGTCGCTCTCTTTGCATTGGAGAGCAACAAATACTGTAGCGGATCCTGCAAGATTGTTCACCTGAATGAGATCGTATTAAGAATATAGAGTTTCTTATATATTGGTAGTACAAAAAAGAAATTGCAAAATTTCCTCAATCTTGCAGGGATCCTTCGCATCAACCCTGCTTTTTTTTTTTTTTTTTTATGAATCATAAACCTAATATTTTTATGATTCACCAGCAATACATTGAGGATTAAACACAAGCCCCACTCGTGTTTTTTACTATTTGCGTAACAAAAGTTCGGCAATCGGTTAAAGCTATTCTGGCTACTAAAACAGCTCTGTCCTCACATACAAAAGAAAGAAAAAAAACATCAGTAACACGCACACAAACTCTTGTACTTGAAAGTTGACCTTGGGAGGGATGCTGGCAATCTAAAATGCTGCTCGTGGCTAATTGGGGACAAGAGAGGAAGGGAGAGTTGGACACAAGGTCAGGATTTCACATCGTCAGATAAACATATCAAGTGTTCCCTTTGTCAGGCACTTTGGCCGCATGCTTTGTTTGTCTGGAGATTCATCATCCAATTTGTGCTCTTTTAGGATTGAAAATACTGTCATCATTTTTGTTCCAAACTATATAGCGTGCGTCTCTCTTCACAGTAATCAAGAAAATCCATTTTTTGCCAAAAGGTTGAACCTGAGGCACCAAGAGTATGCTGAAGCGCACTTATTTTAGGTTTGGAGATCGATTTGTCAAATATGCCGTCTCCCTCCTCATATGGCTGGGAAAAAAAAATCCAATGCGACTTAGCGAGGTCACATTGGAGAGACCCCCGCCCTCCCCTCCCTTTACATTTCAGCGCACAACTAACTCCTCACTGACGAGTTAACCGTGCAGCTCGAGAACGGAAAAGCACTTAAAAAGCTCATACAGCTGCAAAGCCATGCGTTTCTACTGTGCCCGAGCTAGCGTGAACTTCCAAAGCGATCCTGAAATCAAACGGCCGCGGTCACAGGTGCTCCTTTACTCCGCTTGGTTTAAAAATAAAATGAAATAAAAATCCTGATTTTCATCTATTGATTCAAACAGCACTCCCCCTCACGGGGTGAGATTGCATCATTTTGTTCAATCATTACGTAAACATTTAACAGTGGTGAGCTGAGCTTTGCAAGGAGCACCCGTGCCAACAGATCATTTATGGACATCCTCCCGTTCAACGCATCCTCCTCCGTAATGTGTCATTGTTGCCGGGCAACAAACACACTCAGGAGGCAGAAGCACAAAGCGCAAACGCCACCTTGTGCTTCCTATGTACAGCACAAAGACGATGGAAAGAATAGACACGCCGGTAGATCCACAAAGTCCTCTGAACATCATCAGGACCGCACAATCCAAACATGCCTTGTTTGTCTACTACCGTCCCGACGTCTCGTGAACGCTGTACAGTCCACCTACGGATCGGCAAGCCTTTACACTAGCACACACAAGCAGATGGTTAATCACACAGTAGTCCCTAGAGGAGCACAGGCCGACCAGAGAGCAAAGCGAGCGAGTGGGGCTCTTAAACACTATGGCAGGAAGGGTCTGGCCCTAAGACCCGCCCCCTCCCCTCTGTACACAGCAGACTCAGCAGCCGCTTCAATCGCAGTAGATCTTGTACTTCTCGCTGCAGAAGACCATGGGGCCTCCCAGGAGGCCGCCCGGCGTGGCGTTGCCGTGCTCGGCATGGCCCAAGCCACCGCAGGTGAGACCCTGGTTAGGGTTGCCAGCAGCGCTTGAGGTGGCCTTGCGGGTTTTGGGGCGGCGGATCTGCTCGTGGTCGAACTCCATGTCTTCTAGGCGCTGCGTCAGAGCCAGCTTCTGGTGGATGGCCATCCTCAGAAGAGAGTTGAGGGTCTTCTTTTCATCCTCTGCCGCAGCCAGCTGTCGCTGCATGGCTTCCAACTGACTGACATATTCGTCACACCTGGAGGTGAACCATGAGACGGAAAAAAGCGAATGGGTGCATTAGCATTCGATTCGCTTGAAAATTTGATCATTACCAAAGTGTTAAATCCAACAACACGGTTATGCTTTGAGTGACATAAATATACGCGTTGCTTTAATGTACTTGTTAAACATGTACAATAAAAAAAGCTGTACATGTTTACTGATCCACTTGTATGTACTGCATTGCAAACACACAAGCAGTTTTCTTCCACCACTAGGTGGAGCGATTGAGCCTCCGAATCTATGGAAACTTGCAGTAGTCGGGTCTAAAGAGTTTGTCACTGAACTGGTTCCAGTATGCATAAATTAATGGGAATTTATTTTAAACTATCTCTACTTGGAAAATCAAGAGCCACTTACAAGAAGTCATTACACATAGAAAAGGGAAAGAATTCAAATCTTGTTCATCTTACTAAAATAGTTTCCAGTCATTTGGCTTTCAACAAAATTGTAAAAGGTGTTGGAAGGTCACAGAATTAAATATAAATTGAAATATGAAGAACTTAGAAACAATCAGAATTGTTCAAAACTATGTGGTGCAGCCCCGCATTCTACATTTCGACTTTTCAAACAGAAGTGAGCTCATATTACAGTCACTGTTTTGTCATCTTTGTGTCCCACAATACTGCCTGCATGCTACACTATAGCAATGTCATCCATCAGGTAAAAAAAAAGTGACAATGAGTCCCTCACAAAGTCCCCGACAATGAAATCAAAGTGCCATTCCTTGGCGAACACCCACATTGAAGGATGAGTCTTTTATTTGGTATATTCTCGCATGGTTACCTCACCCTTCTCCTATTTCTGCTACATATTTGCTGCAGATTGTGTCTGAGTTTCTTTCCATAAATACACTTTCAGCTTAAGTATAATGCTAGCGCCCACTAGCTTAGACATTTTGTTAGATCCAACTCTTTTTTTTTTTTTTTTTTTTTTAACCAACTCTCAGGCCAAATAATTTTCTAAACTTTTTTCTAAATGTAATTTTGGCATTTTAAACCATGTGTCCAATGGATACTATTGTTTTAAATATCTCCAAACAGTGACACCATGTGCAGATGTTTTTGCTGCGTGCATGTTCCACGTGCTTAGAGAGTGTGAACCCGACAAACATAACCTTAGCCCCTCCTAGTTTGATTCCCGGTGGGATACACACTAGACAAAAGGGATCAGTCCTGCTTCATTAAACCCACCAGGACGAGGACGGGAGGGCGGACGGGTGGAGTCGACTTAAGTGCGGGTGGAGGCTAAGAGGGGTTTCCCGGGAAAACAACCGAGGAGTCTATTCTTGGGACTGTTTGGATACAATAGGAGCATTTCTGCGCTGGTGTGAAAGGCACAATGGCAGTGAGAAAGCCGCTAAATAGTTACCAGGGCATTCAGAACATTAACAAACAGCATCTTTTCATTGTGTGGTGACCGTCTATGTGTCACATGATCCCTCAACTATTGCATCATTCATGCTGCGTAATTCCGAATCGCTAAGAAGCGCACAAACACACACAGCTGCTGTGTTGTCTGGAACGCCATTGGTCACGGTTGGCGATCCCTCAAATGGGTGGAGAGAGGAGGAGAGGTTTAATTGAATGATGACGGGAGACAATAGGAGCAGCAGGTCTGACAAGGGTGAGGAGCAAAAGTGACTCAGGCAAATGGCTGGACTGTTAATCGGAGGGAGCCTGCAATGACAACATATCTTGGGAATGTGAAGAGGCAAGAACTAACATGACTCTACACAAGCTGCGGCTTGAAAGACAAAAATCACATGGACTCCCACAGCATGTGAAGGACTTTTCTCCCTTTCTTCTTCATGAGACGTAAGAAGCGAAGAAGGCTGGAGGGGTGGCTACACAAAGAGAAGGGAGTGTGAGAAAGCTCCAGTCCCTCACACAGTCTCCCCCCCAACCTAACCTCCTGCTGTATGGGACACAATTTACATACCAATATAAGGATCCCGTAAACAGACTGTAATTCATGCGGAGGAAACAGAACGTTGACAGAACCAGAGCCTGACAGATATTGTCCTCAAAGGATGTGTTTTGGAGGAGGGGAAACACATGATGAAGCCCAACAAAATTGATTAAAGAGCTTGTTTCCAGCATTCCATAGACAACCCGTGGCCATATAGACTAGGGAGTTGTCCATGTTGAATCTCAGTAAACTGAAAGGAAATAAACACTCTCTAATACAGCCCATGTCCCCTTGGACCTCGAGCTGAACCGGGCTGTGGATTGAGTCATAAATGTGGAACAGAGAGCTGTCTCACAGCAGCCATTTTGGGTTAGGGATGATGTTCACAGAACCATAAGGGCAATAGCAGCAAAGCAAGGCTCAGGAGGGAATTGACACTTTTCAGCATAATCAAAAGTAAACATGTCAGAAGACATATGTATGCGGTGATAGTATGTGGATGTGAAATTCAGACCAAACTAAAGTGGGATTACACACAGATTCTTTGACCAGCTTCTCTTTGGGATACAAAAAATAGTGATGGGAAAATGAAGCTTCAAAATTGCTTCATGAACCAGTTGCTGTATTTTTTGGTTCCTCCAGATGGCAGTGTGGTTTAAATGAAAGGGTTTAAAAAAAAAAGGCAAGTCACTGTGCTTTCAGTTCAGATCAGAGTGCAAACTAGAGGAGTCAAAAAAATACAACAAAGCTAATTTGAAGCTTCATTATTCCAATCACTCACGAAAAGATTAATGAGAGCATTGGACCATCGAGCCTCTTCTTTGACACACTAACAGACACAACAAAAACAAATGCTGTACACCTTCTCCTGCTTTTAGGACTTTCAAATCTGTAGACTATTTCCGCAAATCAATTTTAGGAAAGAACTAAGACCATAGCTGACATATGTATACTTATATAATCCTCCGCCATGTTTGTTGGCAAAGCTTTGGCGAGTCTTACCGTGTGGCAAACATAGCTCGGAGGGAGGAAAAAGTGGCCGCGTCCTCCTTAAGGGTTTTGAGCTCATTCCTCAATCTCATCATGGTCTCAGTCACCATAGCCTTCTCGTTTTCGTACTTGCTCTTCAGGTTGGCGAGAGCAACTTCAGCAGTCTGTAGGCAACGACAAGATAACACAAAACTTATGAGGTTGGATACCAAGGACAATCATTAACAAATCATCCGGGTAGCTTGATTCTATTGTTACTCAGTTGTGAATAAGTAAGGAGCTCTCATGTCTCTGTTATGACTCAACCACATAAACTTTGAAGGGGCAACAGCTCCTTTTCTTTGTGCAGCTGATACAAAAACGGCGGCTGCCCCCACCCAAGTTAGCAATGGACCACATCCACATTTGCTCAACAGCTGAAAAGCCTTGGAGGAGCTTCTATCCCCCCCCCCCCTATCTTCTATTTCTGTCCTTCAAGACACACTGACAAATGTTTGTGATATTAAATTATCTGCAAGAGACAAACCAACCTGCTTGTTAGCCTTCAGAACAGTCCTCAGAGTAGCAATCTGTTCCCTCTTTGTGCTGAGGAGGGATTTCAGTTTGAGGATCTCCTCCATGCAGGCCACTTTGTCCTTGTCGGCCACGGCGCCGAGCTCCAGAGAAGCCACCCTCTGGCGCGACAGCACTGTGGTGCGGTCTACGGCTAGTTGCAAGTGCTTGATCTGGTCCCTTATGATGGCCACCAAATTGTAGATGTTCATGGGCTCGCGACGGTGGTCGGACACTGGAGAAGGCAGAGACGGAGCACCATCGTTGGGCTCGGTCTTAAGGGGCTCGGGGAAGAGGCCCTTGGTGAGCAGGATGGGAGAGCGGCGGCCGCGGCCTTCAGGGCTGCTACGCCCGCCCTTGCCCTCTTTGTAGAAGTCGAGCATGACGCGGTTGGGGGTCTCATTGTTGCACATGCACACGTGGTTGTAGAGTGTCGCCAGTTCTTCGCTGAACGTGACCAGCTCGTCTTGAGCCACATTCAGGCTGCCCTGAGATTCACCGGCCACGTCGCTTAGCTGATAACGAAGGGACGGAAATGAAGCGCTCGAACAGACTTGATGCTGATTTTCAAGTAGGCTCACAGATTCAACATACCTTGCGCAGCTCCTTCTCCATCTTTTCCTTCTCGTCTTTCTCTAAACCTCTTGTCTCCTCCAGAGTGGACAGCTTCTCTCCGAGCGTAGTGACATCGTTCTCCAGCCGGTTACGCTCCTCTTCATAGCGGGACTGACATGCCTGGTACTCTGCCTTTAGAGTCTTGAGTTCTTCCTTCAGCTCTCCAGCTTCTGAAACTGCAACCTAGAAAGCCAAAGATAATGGGAAATAAACATCCTTAACTCATTCTATCTACGCAATTCAACTCCAAGCCACCTTCTAACCTTGTATTTGCACTCCAGGATCTCAGGCCCATTGATGTCCACCTCGTAGTAGTCTCCATCTTCATTGCTGTCGCGTTCCTTCTCATTATCCAGGGCCGACTGGCGCTCCTTGCTGGCCTGAAGCTTGCGGATGGCATTAAGGTTCTCTGTCAGACGGTTCACCTTCTCCTGGTGCTCGGACAGAGCGCCGTTGGCCTGCTCAAGTTGTTTCTGGGAATCCTGAAGAGTGGACAGCAGGTTGACCTTCTCACGCTCCATCTGGAGAGACATGATCATAAAGAAGATGAACCACATTCTGACTAGTCCATATATTACAATACTTGAGGTCAGCCAAACCGCAAACCTGAATCAGTTGCTGCTTAAGCTTCTGGATCTCAGAGATGTTCAGCTCGCTTAGTAGGTCATCCACAAGACCGGGTGCTGGGTTAAACAGCTCTTCCTTTTTGAACATGCGGTTGTCGTCAGTAAGCAGCTTGCTGAAGCCATTCTCGTAACCGTGAAGAGCGTCGTCGTTGTTGGGTTCGGTGTTGGCATCGTCGGAGAATTTGAGGCCATCCAGAGAGATGCTAAGAGGAATGCAAGGGGGGGGGGGGGAGTGAGGGTGGTGTGAGAACTTCTCGTGGTATTTTAAAGATGATGCCAAGATTATTTTTCTGTTCACCGCTTACCTGTTGTAGAGAGTGTCACCAATGTTCATGTAGTGGGACAACTCCTTCCTCAGGGAGGCTTTCAGCTCACGCTCAGTCTTGATGGTCTCGAGAGCTTCACTAAGCTGGCGCTCAGCAATCTCCTTCAGGCGGATGGCATCCTCCAGTTGGCTGTTCAGGAACTGCATATCCTCCTCCAGACGACGGCTTTCATGCTTCAAACCCTCAAATTCAACCTAGGCAGGGAAACGAGGAGAGCAATCTAAATGATGTGGAACTGTCTTGTTTTATTTTCTTTTTGTTGGGAAGGAGACCAAAACAGAGATCTTGGGCGAAAACCAAGATGAAATGAAATCCTTAAAACTCAAATTTTCCAGCTCACCTGGCCCTGCCTGAGCCCCGAGACCTGCTTCTGCAACGAGATGTTTTCCTCCTCCAACTCGCTGTAGTCCTGCAGCAGACGAGCCTCGCGGAACTTGTACTCCTTGATGTCATCACGCAACTGGTTCCTCTGGAGCTCCAACATCTGGCTGCTCTGTGGCATCCAAGTGACACGGCCCATCCGAGACAAAAGAGAAAGACAAAGAGTTGTCAGTGAAACCCTTTGCAAACTTTAAAACACAGCAGTGGAGGAAATGTCGAGTGACAGGACTTGCGTTGTCAGCTTGTCTCATTAACCAAATCCAAATCTCCATCTGGTCGTAACCAACATGCGCTTGATGATGACATGAGATGCCAGGTGTCTTTCCGGCTGTGATGCCACAAAAATACACTTAAGCCTACTTCATGACGTGCAATGAATGTACATTTTAGCAATGACATGCTGGCACACTGACACAGTGCAGCAAAGCCTTCATCAATTATAAAAAGATGAGCGCCAAGACAAAGCCTCTTCCCCCACTTGTAGCCGCAAATCTGTAACGACGCCATCATTTCTACTCACCAGCCTGACTTTTATTATCACAAACTCATCATGCACTCACACACCGGAGATGGTGTCATCGTCTGAGCCGTGTGGGGAGCATGTGGGACTCTCAGCAGAGATGACCTAATAGCTACATCATTAGCCTGCCAATCCCTTTGCCATGTAGCCACTACCACGGAAGTGGTGAGGACAACGCCCTTTATGTTTGCCGCATGAAATAAATAATCCCCACGTGCAGAGCTGAGTGGCGGCAGATGTTCAAAGTCTAATTATTCATATTGGGGTGGGGTTGCGCATGTCTAATGAGTTGGGGGGTGGGGGGATTGCTGTGCGGCAGTGCTGCTAATTTATGTAAGCGCACGTCACCATATAGCAGCTATATGGTGACGTGCGCTTACATAAATTAGCAGCACTGCCATTAAGTCAAATGTTTGTGAGGCACCAACTTCTGCCCTCTTCTAACAGCTTCATATTGTAGGAAAATAAATTCTGAAGATTTGTGCCAGCTGGTTGCTCAAGTATCTTTTCGGTCAAATGTCATTTGTCCGTGTTGTTCATTTAAGATAAATGCAGGGCACAAGCAAACTTGATTAAAAGTTCCCCAACCCCACTTCCATCCGATTACAAAGCATGCCAGAGCTTTGACCTTTCACCTTCACATCCTGTGCCACACATTTCCTTTGCACACTGAAGACGAGGTCAGCTGGTCCCCGGCTGCCTCACAGAAAGTTATTAGAGTAAAGGGGAGACCTTGTGAACTAAACAGGCAAGGGACACTAACATCTCCCGGGGTGGTGACAAAATGTGTGTGGCTGATTAGATAGTGAGGTGTGTTCGATGGCCATCTGACAGTGCCCAAAAAAAAAAAAACGAGCTGGCTCCTTCCCCCCAACTGTCGCTCGTATGAACAGCTGCCCGCTCACCACACACAAAGCGACAAATGTGCCACTTCCAGTCAAAGTGGGTGGGCACATTTTGCAATAAGTGCTCAAAGGCAGTCAGTCATGTTTGAAGGAAGAATCGAAACGACAGTGAGTACGTATGCTTGACAAAGCAGATGGTTTGCTATTTATTTGATTTCTAGGCCACCGAGTGCTGCAAAATGTAAAAAAAAAGCACATTACTGCACAAGGCTTTTAAAAGTCCCGACTCAAAACGTCAGCCGGACCAGCAAGGCTGTCAAATGCACCAATAAAAGATTTGACAGCATGGTGATGCTGAGCCTGCTTAAAACACCCCAAAGCTTGGAGTTATTTCCCAATGTGTTTAAGCGGCTATAGTCAAAACTTGAAAAGGGAAATAGCTCAGTCGCAGTAGCAAAGTATCAGGATTAGTCCAAATGTAGATTAGGATTCCCGTACTTTGTTAAAGGCCATTTTCTTAACACCACAGAATCCAACTTGCCATTCTACAGTCGACTGGCAGACTCGGCCAGAGACAGGATGACATACTTTCAAAATAGCGTATTTTGAGTTTGAATAGAAATCTATTAGTGTGTGCTTGATTGTACATTTCCCATTATTGTGCGACTCGCTACATCGATCGATCCGGCAAACAAACATTCTCTTGTCGACTCATTTGAGGTTTAGACCTAAATCAAGACTGACACTTGAGTCGCTCCCTGAAAGCAGACAAAAGACATTTTTGGGGGTTCACGGCAAAGCATCTATGCCTGACATGGCCCAGTGACTCTAAAAGCTACAAATAGAAGCATTGGTTATAGAGATGATAGATTACGTAGAGTTGGATTAAATTGTGCTGGCTGCTGTGACATGCTAACCTAAATATCATCTGGAGGGTTTAGAATCAATTTAGAATCATTTGGAGGGTTTACTTAGAGCAGTCGAGCTGATCTGCCTCAACAGTGGTCAGAAATAGTGCACTACATAGTACATACAGGTGATGACTTCAAAAGAGAATAATAAAAACAATCAACATTTCTGCAATCATTTTCATGATGTAGCATGATCCATCCATGTCAATCCGTTGTATTGATGAAAGCATATTAAAACTATCCATCTATCAGTTTATTCCTCTATAGATATCAGTGACTAGCCAAGGCTATCTGACAGCTGGAAAAAGCAAACCGAGATTATGTTGATAACAAAGCGGTTATCTTCATCGTAGCAATGTTAGCATTGTGAATCCCATTTTGCACACATAATGAAAGCAATGCCTGTCGGCATATTCCTATGACATGCAAATGAATATAATGATGTAACGCCTATTAGCGTGCACCTCCCAACAACGTCTTCCGCTCTTTGTGAAAGCTTAATCCTGTCAACTGTAGCGTAGCGATGAAATGTGTCTTGTGTGAAATGTGTGTTCTCGGGAGGCATACAATTTGGTGAGGTTGGCGTCACATACAGCCTGTGAGATTTAGCTGTGATGTGCGTAACGTTTTGATCGAGTCAAGCTCGGCTGCTGCTGTGAAAGCTCTTCCTCAGAGGAAACACAAAAAGCCCGATTGTCACTTTTCTTCTCCAGCGTTTTGAATTATTCAGACAAATTGTGTCTCAGGGAACCACCACTATTCGATGAAACCTGATTTACTCTCATAAGCCTGTCCCTTTTGCTAAAAGACTTGGTTTCCTTCCTTTTTATCATGCCCTTTTTATCTCCTGTTCTCTCTTTTTCCCGGATTCAGCTTCTGGGCTAATTTAAAATCAACAAGACAAAAGCCTCTTTCAGGCCTAGTCACAATGCCAACGCTGGTGCCCGTGCTTCCTCCATTTGCCTTCTACACAAAATCTGCCAAGCACACACAGAAGCATCATTAGAGGGGTTATTATCTGCAGAAGATGTGGTTGTCATCGATTCAGACAGTTCCGTGAAACCGATTTGAATTGGCTGAGGTCAACGGTGCCGGATACGTGCGGATGAGACAGCAATGCAAGCCATCAGCAAAACACTTGGCGGCCTTGCTTGTACGCTGTGACTGCAATTTGTGTACCGTATTTTCCGCACTATAAGGCGCATGTCCAAAGTCCGGCCGCGGGCCAAATGTATATAGCTTATATATTTTTCTATTATGGACAAAGTTTTAAAATTTGCCATTCATTGAAGGTGGGCCTTATAATCCGGTGCGCCTTATAGTGCGGAAAATACGGTACACAATAAAGCTGTTTGGATTTCGTGTCAAATGTAAATACTATAAAAATATTCAACAACTAGAATTTTAAAACATGGCTCTAGCAAAACAAATCTGGTTTCCGTGACACCCAACCTTCACCAACTTGGATGCAGTGCTCAGCAGCAGTTGACCCGATTAAAAAGAGGGACTCAGAGATTTTCGGAACTTAAGTCGTTGTGAGAGACATGTCATTTTTAAGTATTTCACTAATCTGAGATCTGTCTCAAGCAATAAGTCATTAACAGTGAACCCCTGCAGCTATACTATGTTTTTTTATTATTTTTATTTCCGTTTTACCATCAGCCTAAACTGCAGTTATTGATTTGACCTTCAGATTCTACTCTGATAAAAGGGTAGTGAGTGACAGAATGTGTTAAGGTATCAGAGTGAAAGTTGCACTGGGATGTAAATTAAAAACCCAAACGACTTCCAACAGAACATCCTCAAATTTATTCTACAGTAGATGGACACATCAAATAAGAGACTCCGAAGGTGAACCGTAAATTCTGCTCTCCTTTCAGTTTGTTCATCCCTTTTGATCCCTTTAGGTCTCCCTCGTCTTTCAGTCAAACGGAGCCTCTTCAAAGCTCTTCAAACTTGATTACTGCTGCTCACGACTAGCTCCATCACACGAGCTGAGACACGCGAGGCACACTCTGCCTTGGCACTGCTCTCGTCTCGCCTAATGAGGTCAGTTGTGAATGCGAGCGATGGATGCGCTGGCGGGGTCAGACATTGTCCAAAGTGGGGCGGAGACAATGAGGGGTTATGCATTATCAACACTTGGAGTAGAATGTGTTGGGGAAAAGCAATTCCCTGCCAAGGATTACTTTTCAATTTGTAAGAGAAAACAAGATTGAATTGCAAATATTACATCTTCATGAGCATTTCAATTGATTTCCCATGACCTCAATAAGTAACATGAACTCCACCCAGGATGGACAATCGAGGTGGAGAACGTCACAAAGAGCCGCAAGGCAAATGTTCCTTCAAGTTAGATCCGTTTTCAAAAATAATTAGCAGCCAGGTGAAAATAGACAAAGTTATGTAAACTGCAATCAAACACCAACTCCTCAAGGCTTGGCCGACTGAAAAAAAAAATGGTGCACGTTTGAAAGTGATCCTTATGGAATGAAGACAAAGTTAGTACAGAGGAACAAACAAAAAACATTTTCGGTGATTTCTTACCTCTCTTATCTCTTGTGAGATTGTGCTCAGACGTTCATTCTCAGACTGGGCGTTGGTAAGAATATTACGAGTTTGCCGGAGCTCATTTTGCAGTTCAAGGACCCTCTGCTCATAGTAGGCCTCCTTACAAGCCGACTCCTGGATAAGGGACTCCTCACGGCTCTCCCCGTCCGCTGCCACTTTTCGGTGGTTGGAGTAGGCTTGTCCAAATGCCTGGAACGCAGAAGGACAACTCGAGTTAGAACACAAAAAGTCCCAAAATAAAATGGTCAATCACACAAGCGAATGGGACGATTTTGATATGCAACGAGGCTTAGCTGTGGACCGGGGCTTGCATTTGCATCACCCTGGAAAAATAATCAGTTTAGCTCCATCTGGGCCGCTTCATACATTCCTCCCCCCCACCCCAATCCTCACCCCCTGCACGTGCACCGCAACTGATGGGGAAACACACTGGGAAAAGTAGAGCAATGGCTCTAAAGAGTAGGCGATCATAAGAAGCCTGGATTCTAATACTCTTAATACTGTCGGAAGGAGATCATAACAAGGTTGGGGAAAGCTATTTGAATTTGATACAGATTAAGTAACGAAAGAGGGCACATATGATGAGGAGTCTACCTTCTGCAGTGAGTTCATCACAAGTTGTGAAGCAGTAAATACATCTCAAAAATGCCACACAGCAGAATTTAGGTTAGGCAATTCCGTCTCATAATCACCTCCCCGATTTAATTTTCCACTCTGTCATCAGCAGCGGTCATCTTGCTTGCTCACTCACGTAATCTAGAATCTTACCTGCGGGGATTAATCTGATCTTGTTTGCGGCGACATCAAGCTCTCACCTGTGAATGCAGACCTGCACGTGAACTGCCAGATTTTCTCCATTTAACACTTGAGTAGATTAAGCGCTAGCGAGAATAAAATGTGGCTCGTCGGTATCGAATCGAATTGACCTATATTGAGAACTTTTCTAGATGAATATGGGAATGTATGCGACTGTTTTGATTGGGTTTTATATAAAGGTGATTTTAAAAAATAAATGTCAGCTATTCTCTTATAAGAAAGCAGTCAAGCACCAAGTCTCAGAATGTATGTAAATGTGGGTCACATGTTCTTCTTCAGCCCATGGCCCAACATTTGAAGGAAATAAGACATGGTGGTTTTGGCCTAATCCCACTAACAGACAGACATTGGCAAAAACAACCTACTGGCACCAATGAAAATAATGGATTAGTCTGAGAAGGCTGTTGTGAGGAAGAGATTTCCTCCTTAAGTAATGCTTGTCTACCTGGCAAATTAAAATCGCTAGTCTACCTGGCCATTTAAAATTTGGTCAAAAGAAAACCCTATCAATCAGTCTACCCAGTCAAGGGGGAGTTCTGAGATCACTGCAGTTTCGCATGGCACAACTGCAAAACATTTGTTGACTGATAAAAAAAAATAAACGACAGGATTAATATTATCACAAACCGGGGGAATACCATCATTTTGGATTCTGAAAAGTCAGCGCCAATCTGTCCTTTAAAACGTGCTCACCCAGAGACAAAAGCCTACTGACTCAAGGCCTCTAATCTCAAGGCCCAAGCACAGATTTAGGGAGTTGTAATAGTGGGACACACGCCACTGAGCCTCTAATCTCAGTGCCTACCCAGTTTAATATTCATCTTCATCATCACGCCATATGTTGCAATTTTACATCAGACATGAGAGCATGGATTATTAATCTCTGGTGGAGCTAATCAAAAGATGCTCTATAGTCATTATTACAGCGTATAGCGCGAATTGCCTCTAATCACTGAAAGCGACATCATTGAACAGACGGTTTTATCCCGCTACACAACCTCTGATGTCTGATTCCGGTTGAGTGCAAACGTTATGGGGCGAGGATGGACACCCCCGCCAGGCTCTGATCTGCTCACCCACACAGGATGGAAAAAGACATTCTGATTTGGATTTTTTTCTTTTAATTATCACCAAGTTTGAGATAATTGCAGTACACTGTGACTCAAACCCAAACTTCAGAACACAAGAGCATATTTACCTTCAACAATAGACAGCTACCTTTCATTCCACTAATGTGGTCCAAGAGCAAGTTGCTATGGTTGACATTGTTCGTCGGATGCAGTAAATTCTACACCCAACAATCGTCACTCGGTGGTTCAGCAACTCGCAGGTTGCTAGAACACTAATAGAAAATACTGGAAACAATGCTTATTGTTGATAACGTGTCATAACAGGTTCTTAATGGGACTGACATTTGAGCTCCAGTATTTTAAAGTGCACCTGCACATATAGAACAAAGACACATTGCTCCTTAGGTGGCAAGGCTGAGAAAACATTTTGGGATTTTCTTATCTGTTGCCTAAGGAGCAATGGAAAGATGGGCGCTCTCACTAGATCAATCATATTTTCAGTCTCTCCAAGATTGGGCAAAAGTCAAAGACTCTTTATTTCAAAGATGTTGGACATTGCATTCAGAGAAGTGTTGCGTTTAATAAGTACAGTTATTCATATTTATCCTTTGACCTAAAACAACCCATGACAGATTAAGAACATTTCCATAATTAACATTCTTGAGGCAAAATGTGATGAGATAATGCCATAAAGGCAAAATGAGGCCATTCCTTTAGAATGTGATATCTCAAAGCACATGACCAGAGCTGCTGATGTTAACGCTTTCTTGCAACATTCCTTTGCAATGTCATGAAGGCTTGCCAGTATTATGGAATAACTTCCTAAAAGTAGTTCGGACATTCAAATGCAGAGGCCCCAGGCCTCATAAGGCCTTTTTTTTCTTTTCTTTTTTCCTTAGAAAGTGCCAAGATACTGAATGTGGCCGCTGAGGAACAGTGGAAAAAAGGAACGGGGAAATCAGTCACACTCACACACACACACAGTGAATGGAATCTCATGCCTCGTGAATCATAGCTCACGTGGACCCATGATAAACAGGAATGTCATCTTCCCTCCTCCTTCCTGCGTCTCCATATTCACTCACGGGCCACTGAGCAGCCCGCTACATTGCTCCAAGATGTGTTGCATTATAAACTCAAGACTATCAACTCCTCACTACGCAACTTTTGTGGGCCGCATGTGGTTGAAGGTATATCGAGAATTGCTATTTTATTGAAACACATCCGTCATCCACTTTAGTAACAACACGCTTCTGTGAGGAATTCATAAAACATCACGTGCCACTGTGTGCCGGGCGCGACTTAACTCAATTTACAGCTAGTTAGTGATTAGTGGATCCAATGCCAACACCAATTCCACAGCTCTAATGAGTAAGCGAGAATCTAATGATTGCTTTGGATTTTAGCCTTCAGTGGCCATCTGTGAAGATCAACTAACCCCTTCTCTCGATTGACTCACGGTTTCATCAGCAGTTCTAAATCTGAACTTTCAAGCTTTTTACGCAGAAGGAGAGGCAATTCTGGGAAATTCACACAGAAAGCAGCACAGAATAGGAGGTTGAAATATTAGCTGCTCCAAGCCACAGCACCACTGTGAATATTACTGCAGAGACCAGAGACATGAGGCGATGAATTTTTTAAAGTGTGCCCACCAGCAAACGATACGTCTGCACCTGGTGCTCGGCTCTCGTGGAGAGTTTCGACTTTGTAATGGAGGAGTGGGGCGAAAGCCTGCTAGGGGTTTTAGATAACAGTAAATCATGAAAAGGTGAACGCGTCCACTAAGGATATTTATAGTTCCTTCAAAATGTGTGCTTTTGCCTCGGGTGAAAAAGCAATTCTCTGGGAGCTATGACGCCTCACCACCTGAAGCTGAGCCGTGATTGGTTGTCAGTCAAGTGGCAAAATGGCCGCACCCTGACATGTTAAAAAAAAGAATTTTGTTGCTTAACTCATATTCCATTATTAAGTTTCTATATAGATGTACAATGCTGAGGTTGGTGTAATATATTAAGTAGAATGTGCGTTTTGAGACACAAAAATTCTATTTTCGCCCAGAAATGCTTGAGTGTATTGTTTGGGTGTCTGTTGAGATAATGAGCTACAATATTTTTTAATCTTAACCGTTATTTAATCACAAAAAAGAAAGCATGCGCTTTTGTTTATTTTAAAGCTGGCGAAGCGGCATTTCAACAAAAGGAAGAGACGATGACTCGAGGGAGACCAGTTTCGTTATCGTCTCTCTACAGCCTCATTAAAGCTTTATCGCTTTAATGTCCCATTTCAATGCGGGGCGTCTCAATTTGCAATGCAAAAACTGCCTGATCTTGCTTCTTGTTCGTGCTGTTGGATTGGGAAGACCCAAGTTGCTACGCCAATAATGTGACTGAGCAAGGGACGGGTATAAAGGCTGCACAGATGGTTGTTTTAGGGTTCAGCTCACACAGCTTGTGCTCCTCCATACTGCTGTCAAGCCATGTCTCGTGCCTCTCTAGTCCAGACTTAAATTTGCTAAAAAAAAATTCTTTTGATTCAACCCATCCCTCAAGAGCAGTGGGCAGCAATTGCGTCATCCCCAACAAAGACTTCCGTTCAATTATCTATTTCATGTTATACTCCTTGAATTTCCCAGAAGACTCCATTAAGAGCAGGGGAGAGAAGCAGCTGGGGCCAGACATGTGCAAGCACACTAACCCATGCTACACAGAATACGATAAAATGAAGAAAAATAGAATTTTGATTAATAAATATGAACCAGATTATTTATACACGCTATTATTGTCTGAATGCAAGTAATCAATATTATTTATACTCAATTTTAAATCATTATGAAGAACACAAGTTAAGACCTCAGTTTCCTCCTTTCTGTTTACATTCTCTTTGGATCTGCCCTCCCTTTGCTCTTGGGCATAAATTGACTTAATGACTTTCCTTCCTCCTTTACAGCGATTAAAGCCTGTATTTGACAGTTTGTGCACATTTTTTTCAACCAAGTTCAGGGTCACGTTGGCAGGCTCTAACAATCGGTTAAAGAAAGAGAACCCCCAAGGTAAAGCCTTTTAAAAAGCCCTATTCAAATGAGGAGTTCCCTTGCGGCTTCTGCCTTCTGGTTTCATTAATTTAGGGGAGACGCAAACCACTGCAAGGTCAGAGGTCACAGTGACAGAGTCCAAATATAATTCAGCTGACGAAAATGAATAAACTCAGCAGGGTGATCACATGGAGGCGCACGCAGCAAGCTGGCTACCCTACTTCCTCCGTGTTTTGGACTGAGGTGACTTCACTGCTGAGCCGTATGAGATCATTTCCTCCGATCCATTTTAAGATATCCGGGTTATTGTGAGCCAGAACTCACCAGTTTCCCAATCCAGCTATTGAAAAGAAAAAAAAAAGACTTTCACATCAACAGGATGTAGATTAAGCAGGAAAGAACAAACATGCTCACTATAATTCAATATAAGGAAGATTTGCCAGGCATTGTTTTGGTTATCTATTCACATTCCTGTTTTGTTTCCGTACATCACCGGAACTTTGCCATGTAACACAGCAGCAATCATGCTTAATTACGGTTCAGGAGGTCTGTTTAACAGTCGGGATTAAACTCGAGACTTGGCATTTGATAAAGTAGGACAACGTCTGGGCCAGGAAAAAGGTTACTTCCCCAGAGCGCCGTACCTGTCAAGGGTTACGGGGTAAAACGGTACCTGAGTGAGGCTGGGGGGTGCCGAGAATGGGTGGGCCTGGCAGATGCCCAGTCTCCTCTAAACCCTGCATAGTGGTTGCGATTCATCCTCTTATCCCCCGAGGTGGAGGGGGATTTGGCTCTTTATTTAGGGCCATTTAGAAAAGATTACCCCTTAACTGCAGACTTGCAGTAGCGAATGGATACAAGTAATGATCAGAATATCTCATCAGGGCCTTAGACTAACTCGTTCATGAACGCAGAGCTATGCAGGACCAAAAGAGCAATTCTTTTCAAATATTGTCAAAGTGCAGCAGGCCGCTGATTTTAACACTAATCTACTGGCTTTTAAACTCTTTTACCTGTGACCCCAAAGGCGACCTCTCGCCCTCACACAGCCTCACAAAGAGCCGCAGGGCTGAACACAAGAGCCAAACAATATTTCGGGTTGTGATTGTTGTCTGGTTAAATTCCACAGTGCACAGCTGTTGCCCCCACTGACATGAGGGAGGGGAGCCCGGTGTGAACCCGAGTGTCTATTTATGACTAAACAGGACTCGAGGAGTTGACAGTCTCTAAACTCACATAGGCGCTATAGCTTCCCTCACTCGTGCATTGACAGTTGAAGGTGTGGCATGTGATGTCATCGACGACTGGCTCAGGATAAGAATATCAACAACGGCTGAGAGAACCTAAGCCTCGTACGGACGGCGTAGTGCGGTATAACGTCATTAGTGCCTTCACCTGACCGCAGCAGTAATCCATGCTCAACTTTATTACCGCCTCTTTGATTGGATCCAGCCAGCTCACATATACCAAAACGTAGTAACAGATGGCCAGACCGCCGCATGCAAGGCCTTTGTTTAGTTTTACTTCATTCTTTCCCCTGTCCACATAGAAGGAAATGGACATAATAGATTGCACTGTGTCCCAGGAGAGATGCAAATAATAGCAGAGGGAAGAATGTGGTCAAGACGAAAAAACCCAGCTGGCTGCCAATTGACAATATCAATACATGTATATCTATTTACAATAATAGCGAGCATGAACCAATACCATTAAGATGACGAAATATCAAAAGTAAATCTATGAGAAGGTCCCTTGGCACACGCCAATTGACACTCACAAAGCAGCACCAACTGCAGAAGCAGCTTGGCCGCCGCTTATATTCGCATAGGGAAAGAAGTGTGCCGTTACTAAGCAACGCAAAGGCATAAAATTCCTTTATCACACTCCGGGAGAGTTGTATGAATGTGTGGGTGGAAATATCAGTAGGCTATTTGACAGAATGCGAGAACTGACATGATGGAAATGAATATTTACACAATGCCAGTGGTTTCTGTCCAACACTAAACAAAAGACCAATTTTGGTTAGTTGCACCATACGACATCTACATATGAAATCAATCAAAAAAACATTTGAATTAGATTTATGAGAATCATCACTAAAAATTTCTCAACATTCTATTCCAGGCTGCCTAAGACCAAGGGGTCGTCAAACATCTTGCCATCAGTGTAAATATTCATTTGTTTCATTTAGAGACTTTCTTGGAAGAAGACACTCCATATGAGAACATTACAGGGTAATCAAGTTTCGATTTTGTCTCATTACAGTCACTGCTTCTTCAACGGACAGTGTGGAGGAAATCAAGAGAGACAAGAGAGGAATGTGTTTGTATTTCGTTTCAGATAACATCGCCTTGGTCCTTCAACCAGACTGCTGTTGGATAGGGTTGAAGCGATAAAGCAACATGACTCCGGACGTCTGTGGATAACGTTAGTAATCTCCGATCAGCAAGAATCCTTGCTTTGGCACAAAGTCAACGATTCATTTTATGCTTGTATCACACTAAGGAGTAGCATTTTGACTGAATTTCTACGTAAGATATTCTCTCCACAAACACTAAGGAGGGATGGGCAAAATTCTTTACCATTTAATCAGCTGTCACTTGGCTGCAGTGACCTGACCCTGCATTAACTGCAGTTCTGGGTCAGAACAGGAATCTGTTTTGTTTTTTTTCCTCCTCCATGGCAATATTTAATTCCTAGCAGCACTTCTCTCTGTCTACAATCTAATAACAAATTGTAGCCCTACAGTAAACAATCGGAGAAGGGTGGCATTTACTCCGGCCACTGTTGAAAAAGAAACAGGCACTTCCTTTATGGGACTCGAACGAAACTTCAGCTGGCACATTCTTTCCATTCCCGACGGATTGCAACAGGCCCGCTTTCCACTGTCAGTTGATCATCCTCTCTTCTGCGCGGGAAAGTTTCAAAATTCAAACCACAGCCTCCCCTTGCAACGGAAACTCCTCAGTTTCCTCATTCTTGTTAGCTTTAACTCTTCAGTACAAAAAGCTAAAAGAAAAAAGCCAATGCAAATGGGGGCATCTTGAATATGATTTAATCTTTGATATGTAACAAATGATGTGCTGATTTGTGGAAGCATGATTTGGTATGGTAAAAATAAGCAGTCCTACCCAAGTTAAATTAAACCAGCACATAATAAAAATAAGGCACAAGCCACACACATACAACGTCTTGCAGAGACATAAAAGACATCTAAAAGAAGCAGCATGAATTAATAAAGATTGAGGTGCAAGAGGATTAAAGCAAAGAGGGGGTTGGATGTATAGCAGCCCATCCCCAGCTTGACCTTGCAACATGAAAGACAACTACTTTACGATGAAAGTCTACCGATAACACACTAATGAACGACATATTGAAAGATGAATGCTGACATCACTCAATTCAAGGCCAATAATATACTTGAGTACTGTACGCACGATTTATAGACACATTACCTCTTTGAGCAAATCGAGCTCTTGCCTTACACCTTCATAGTCGATCTCCAGCTCGTCGTACTGCTGTTTGAGCTGCTGTTTCTCCTCCAGTACCGCCAGCCCGTACTCAGCCGCCTGGATCTTCTCGTTGGTGGTTTCGCCCAATTCTCGGGACAGGCGCTGGATCTCGGACCGCATCCACTCTGGACCGGCCTGGAGCAAGAGCAGAGGGTCGGAGTAGCCCTGATCTTCCACGGACATTGTTATGACGGATGACAGCTGGTCTCGGACAAGAAGGATGCGGTGCGTGTTCAGGCGATGTAACCTTGAAGAACGATGAGTTGCTTAAATTCGTCTGTATTTGAATTGCATGATTGCTGCCTTTGCCTCTTTCGTTTTGGTGTGGCGTCTTTGGTCATGGAGATGACTCCGGTCGGTAGCCACGGGAGTTACTTCGCTGTAACCCCTTAGGAAAGCTTCATCGTTTTGGTCCTAGGTTTTCCTCGCCCGTCCATCGAGGTGCTCCAGCTATACCGCAGAAGTGGGCGTGTACTCAATGTGACGAAAGGAAAACGGATAGACTTTCAACATAAAAGAAATACATTATATCAAACCACTGTGTAGTTGTGGTCATATTTGATTTATTTTGCTATCACAAAATTGTAGTTGTGTAGTTGTGGCCATATTTTATTTATTTTGCTATTTATGAAATGTTCAGAACAAATAATATGTCTTAAAGGAAAATGTATCGTAACCTAACGAAATGTAAAATATATATATAATGTATTATTTTGAAACAAAAGTAAATCAGCTTCCGGGACTCTCATGCGCGGAGAATAACTTCCACGAAACCACAAAACGCGCTGTTCAGCTACGGCTCCTAAAACAATCGTGGTGCATTGTGGGGAAGGTAGTTCTAATGTCCTTAAAAAAAGATTGGTAACGCAATGAAAAAACATCATTTCCCACTACGCTTTACGCCTTTGCCTATGTGGAACCCGGAAATGTCTGCCGGCGCCGGTTGTTGTCAAGCACCCGGCGATTAACGACTCTGAATAGCAGATGGCTGCCTGCTGCCATCTGTTGGAAATTATTTGAACCAGTTGAATACGATATGACGATAACGAAACTGAAGACATGTACGCAAGGCGTCCGTCCCCCTTGGGTGGCTTGGTCTGTTGCTACGATCTTAGTTTACACTACGCAAATAAAACAGATAGAAAACGTGTTCTTCAGTCATCCAAGTTAATCCACAACAACGATAAAGTGTTAATGAATGGTGATGGATGCACTAGAATTATAATGTGTGTTGGGTTATCGTGGTATTTTTATGCAATGGTTTTATGTGATAGCTTGTTTTCCATGTATGTCCCTTGATACAGGACAAATATTCCTAAAGGAAATGAATAAAGAGAAGCTTTGAATTTACGTCAATGTGTCCGCCATATTGGATGTGGCATATCCGTTCGTTACCCATGTACGACGCATTACGTTTAAGCATGTCATTCACCCAATCAGATACTCACTAAAATATTCGGAAAACTAAAAGACCCACAAAACTTCAGATGTCACTTTTTGTCTGTTTACTAGAAATATTTGCACCTAATAGTGCCAAGCTGACGTACATATATCGATCAACCATGGAGCACAGAGAATTTTGTAGCTTTTGTCATCTAGTAGAAGAGCAATTACTTATTTTGCCTGTTCGGATTATCTTGGATAAATTAAGAAAAACAGCGTTTTTATTAATAAATAATTTTATTTTTGTCAAAATATTTGACAATAGATTTTTCTCACGGAACACCATTGTGCCACGTACGGCAGAATCGCTGAGAATCACCGGACTTTAGTTCCAATTGTAATAAAATTATTTATTTAAATTGTTAAATTTGGGTAAGCCTTTTTGATTAGAGTAGCCACAAGTATGGGCTGTGGAAGGGTAAAATAATCCACGCATGATCGGCTTTATGTATGATCGGTTGTGAAAAATGATACTGATCACATTTTACATAACCCCGCCGAAACATAACGCATAAAGTGGCTTTGTGCTGCCATGGAGACGGTTGTTTTTCTCCTTCTCAAAGGCGTGACATCATCTTTAAACGACGTCTCCATGAAATGACGACATCGAGAGACGCGTATGATTTCTCTAAGGCTTGTCTCTCTGCGCTGCGGACTGCTGTGTTGTTCTCATCGATCCCTTGATGGGATCTCCGGATGGAGGATATACCATGCAAACAGATGAGCGAGAAGCGGGGATCAAAGAACGAGGAGGTTGCAAAACAAGAAATGGGATTTAGCATTTATCTCCTAGCGCTATACACTGCCACATGCAATATGGCGGTGAGGTTTACGTACGATTCAGCGCGTACTGTGCCCAGGTAGGTAGACAGGTAGACTTTAGGTAGATAGATAGATAGATAGAACGATAGAATAGAACGATAGAATAGAACGATAGATAGATAGATAGATAGATAGATAGATAGATAGATAGATAGATAGATAGATAGATAGATAGATAGATAGATAGATAGATAGATAGATAGATAGATGGACCATTTAAGAAATATCTGTTCTCTAATTAAGTAATCAGAATTTAATATTAAATATTTTACACTTTGTTCTTGGCTTTAATACGAGTCGGAGAAATTTTAATATTTGCAACCTTAATGATATGTCACTATTTTAAAGCGTAAATTTCCTATAATGATTTGGTGTAAAATCAATTAATTAAATTAATATCGAGTTCGTAAATTAAGATGTTTTTAGATTCTAATCCAAATGAGATTATGATCTTTTTCTTTGCAGTGATTTTATAGGTTTTGGGTTTTATCCCAAATAGTCGACATCATAATCCGATCGAGTTAAATTATAAAGTTTTATTAAACTAAATTAAACTGAACCATCTTTTGTGTAAACTACCACTATTTACAGAGCATCATCATATTGCTATCAGAAATAATAATAATAATAATAATAATAATAATTCATTAGATTTGTATAGCGCTTTTCAAGAACCCAAAGACGCTCAATGTCACAAAACGATGAAAAATGCATAAAAACATGGACATAATGACTTGACTATGTAATCTATAAATGATATATTTTAAGTAATTGCACATATGACTATATTAGAAGATTGCAACGCAAAAGGCAAAGATGATGACGTTAGTATGATTTTTGTTGCGTCGTGAGTGCTTTATTTAATGGTGGTACAGTAATAAGATTAGAAATCTAATCCCTGGAGAGACAGGAATAGCCCATCGCTATCCCACTCTAGACTAAGAATAAGAGAAGAACCTGAGCAACCCGTGTCTTTACGCAGCCAGTACCTTCCCCTACGTTTCCAAACTCTTTAACATTCCTTATTCCTGCACTGGACTTGCCATCTCGGTGAGGTGGAGATTTTGAGAGACCGCAATATCCGAGCGGATGGGCCCACACTGACACACGGAGATAATCTCAGGTGAATTAAATCAAGCGAGGCCAAAGGATTGACTTGCCACAGGTCCAAAGAGAGAGCGATAACGTCAGAGCCAGGGAGGTTGATGTCCCGTATTTCGGCAGCTTCGGGGCATTTGAGCATTGAGATGGTGCTCACCTGAGAGTCACTTACAGGTAAATATTTGATTATTGATTAATTCATGCTTAACATATCTTGAGCATAAGGATTCAGTTTTGTGATCCTGTAATTTTGGCTCCAACTGGTGGATTTGTGTGTTCAGGCTCTGCTATGACTGTGGACATCGGCCAAAGGGGAGATTCTTATGGCGTTTCATGAAAGGTCCCATGGGGGTGCTCTGATGGAATTCAGTAAATGATTCTAATTGCTACATTTTGCATATTATCTTTAAGTAGCTAAATTGTCATGTATTGGAATGTGCCTTATGAATAACGGGCATGTGATGCCGCACAAAGATTAGATTCCAGTGAACATGAGCTTAATCATTTAGGTGTTTAAGATTAACCACTTTGGCTCTATTTGTGGATATGTGATATGTTCAACTATTAACTACTCATACGAACGAGTAACCGATGCCTCTTTCTCTGTTGTGATTCGTTGATGTGTTTGCTTGATGTTCCTTTTGTGTAGTGAGAGCTCCCCGGGCAAATTACACTATATTTGGAGAGGCGATCCGCTATGTCATTCCGGCACATATGCAATGTTCGATCGGCTGTGGAGGTCAAGGCTGCAAGTATGACAACCCAAATTACTGGCGTGACGACCAACAGGCGATCAAAGGCCTCTACTCGTCATGGTACACGCCCACCTAAACGCTCAGTCAATATAGTGCAAAGTATTTTCTTTTACTGCCATGGTATTTTACGTCCGTGTCTATTTTTTTTTTAGGGTGACTGAACATCTTCTCGCAATGTCCAGGCCCTCGACTGAAGTCATTGAAAAGTATAACATTATCGAGCAGTTCAGAAGGTTTGTGCAACTTTCGCTCCGAGCAGTATGACCTCACACTACTTGCTGACAAGGAGTGTGTGTTCATTTCAAGGAATGGCATCAAAACAGTGATCAACCTTCAGATACCCGGCGAGCATGCAAGTTGCGGTAACCCTCTGGAGCCCGAGAGCGGTTTCTCCTACAATCCAGAGGCCTTTATGGAAAATAACAGTAAGTGCTTTCTTGATTTTGCACGAGTCGATAATGCTACTCACGTCTCATCGTGTATGATTTCAGTTTATTTCTACAACTTTGGTTGGAGTGACTATGGAGTGGCCAACCTTACTACAATCTTGGACATTGTGAAAGTCATGGCCTTTGCTCTGCAGGAGGGGAAGATAGCTGTGCATTGTCATGCGGGTCTTGGGAGAACAGGTAGAGCTGCACCTGGAACGTTCACTAGTCTGTAACCTTTCCCGATGGTGTCAAAAGAACATTTTTCCTCCTTTTCCTAGGTGTGTTGATGGCATGTTTTTTGGCCTATGCCACCAGGATGACAGCCAATCAAGCTATTTTATATGTTAGAGCCAAACGACCCGGCTCCATCCAGATGCGCAGTCAGCTGAGCTGCGTCCGTGAGTTCGTCCAGTTCCTCACGCCCTTAAGGAGTGTGTTTTCTTGTACTGAGCCTCGATCCCAACCTGTCACCTTGACTCAGTACCTCAATCGTCAGAGACACATTCTGCATGGCCCAGAGAGGAAAGAATTGAGGTACCTGCCGAAGATTATCCAACTGGTGTCCCGGCTGCTGTTGGATATCGCGGAGAATCGCCAAGTGATTGAGGAGGACATTTTGGAGGCGCCGGACATCCATGATATTGAGATGACCCTGAGCATCATTGAAAAGCTCGGACCTCAGTTGTGCACAAAGGAACCTCGTTTGCCAGGTTCCCCCACCTTACCTCGGCATTTTCACGAACCACCCATCTTCTACCATCGCAAGAGTCTTAGTTACAGCGAGTCCGATCTACGGCGTCTGGGCTCGCAGCTCAACCTCCTTACACAACCCATGGGCTCGCTCTCGCAAGGTAATGTGGCCAGGCCCGTTTCCCCGTCTGAACCCGGCCAACTGGTCACCCATTGGAAGAGTTGGAATAGTAATACGACCGACATCTCCTCAAGCTCAAGAGGATCACTCTGGCAGGTCAAAAATGATGAAAAGAATGGCTCTATTTTGTTGAAGAAAGTCAAGCAGATGCCCATCCAACGAAGCGGGTCCGTCGGACACAACGGCCCGCACCAAAAAGATAGCATGCTCTCCAGATTGAAGGCTGAGCAGAGGGAGGAATTGGCAGAAAACGTGAGTAAGTCTCAGTCTCGAGATGAGGAGCAGTCGGAGGTGCCGTACATCACTCTGCAGTCTGAGTTGTCTCTGGAGGCCAGGAGACTGTTGGTGGCTCAAGCTCTGGCGGTTGACCTTTTTATGGATGGGGCAGAAGAGCAAAGGAACAAGGTGTTAACTTGGCAGGTAATTGACCCGGATCAATTTAGTGTGATCATACATGGTGTGCCCAAAAAAAGATTTACCGTAATGTTCGGACTATAAGTCGCGGGTTTTTTCATAGTTTGGGTGGGGGGGCGATTTATACTCAGGAGCGACTTATAGACACATATATGGTTTTTTTTTTTCACTTTTTTGGGCATTTTATGGCGGGTGCGACTTATACTCCGGTGCGAGTAATAGTCCGAAAATTGTTGAAATTACCTCAATTTGATTTTTGACTCATTGAAATTACCCCCAAAAAATTACAATTGTTGACATTTCTATTCAAGATAATTGCTTTTAAAATGATGTCTAGGTGTCTGAAAGTGATTTTGCTACCAATTTAATATTTCACATGAGGTTAACTTGCTTTGATAATCTGTGCTTGCAGGCAGAGCTGAATCAAGGCGGTGCATGGGAAAGGCTGTGCATGGAGCGCGATCCCTTTATCCTCACAGGTCTGATGTGGGCATGGTTAGAGCAGCTTAAGGAGCCAGTCTTCTCCCTCCAGGACACCATGGCCCTGAAGCCTGAAAACGCCGATGCTCAAACTCTCTTCAACACACTTGGCCAGGTAAAGACAACCAGAATCCAGAACACATTGACTTATTTATCTTCAGCCACTTATATTTTCATTCAATATTCACACAGGCACCCAAAGAAACATTAATGTGCATACTGGAATGTATGGCTCAATTACTAAGTGCCGTGCCAGAAGAGGTTGAAGTTGCATTTCTGAATCGTACTATCAAGGCTTTTACTTGGGTAAGAATAATAGCTCCACTCCACAATCGCAGTCCAAATTCTTTGTCGACATTGTCACATGGATTTCACATTTCTACAGATGGGAAGCAGTTCCACTGACGGAAGCCAAGTGTACGAGTCCATGACTAGAGTCCTCCGGCTTGTCCTCGAGGATATAAGATGTGTTGCCAGCAAAGCAGAAGAGCCTACATCATCTCCTTGATCTTTAGTGTAGATAATATACTACGTATGGAAACACGGAGGGGACACTTTGTGCCTTATAATAAAAATATTTATTCTGTCATAATTATTATTATTATTTGATGTTGTGAGATGAACACAAATAGTGACATGTACTGCCCTAGCACTTCTTCATCCCCACACTGCACAGTTAACCCTATGAAGAACTTTTTTTTTTTATGCAATGTTCTGCCTTAAGACCTGTCACATTCAGCTCCAGGGCGAGTGAATTCCTACACAGTCTTGTTATCATGCACATTAGCGTATCATGTCATCCGTTTGTAAATAACCCCCAAAACCTCTGAATAAAAGCATGCATAATTTACGATCAACAAAAAATTCCTCTTTTTCGAAGGTGGTGCGAAAAGATTACGTTGCCGCTTTTTTGGGGGGGGTCAGGAAGTAAACGTGTAAGCTTTTAAAACATCTTTGCCATCTTTCCCTTCAACAGCACCAACGATGCTGGAGTAGTCACAGGAGACGCGGCTGAAGCCTCTAAAAGCACAGGAAACAAAGCAGAGACACGCCATTAGATTTTGGCACATTTGTATTGCCGCATAGATATCTAAATGTCGGAACACGCCTGGACATAGTGTGCGACCCTCCCAGTAAGTGGTATCGACTCTCCAAGGTCGACCCGCCGTCTCTGTCATGTTTCCAGGTCAGTACACGCAAGGAAAGGTCCTGAGATGCTGTGACCACACGAAAGCTGTCCTGTGAACGTTGTAATCACAATATTGCAACCTTGCATTATTGTTTTCATTCATACTTTTCAATGGAATAGGAACTTTTAAAGAGGAAGTCAACAAAGATGTCATTTTTAGTCGACATCATAAACCATGCTGAGACTAGTGGAGGTGTGTTTAACATATTTAACATTACTGTAAAGAAAATGACATTTTAAGAAAAATCTTACCACACAAATAGAAGTAATTGGCATCATGTGCTCTTCAAAGCTGGCGAGCAAGGAACCTTTCAGAGAATACACCCACAGATGACGATCAGCTGCCATCACAATAGAGTTGCTGTCCTTCGCCTCCAGAAGAATGTTAGAGGACGTGCTATTCAGTGGCAAAAGAAAGGACTCCACCTGTTGGACTAAAGGGAAAAGCTTTTTTTTTGTCAGTTCACTTTTTTTACTTCCAGATGTACCTAGACAATAGACTCTTGTATGATTCTCAAAAGTATTTTTACTGCTATACAGAAACACACCTCTAATTATTCTCAATGACACACACCAAATGTGACCTATCTTACTTGTTTGACACATTTTGTCCTTTACTCACCTTGGATCTGGGTCGTGTACTTTGACTTTTTAATGCTGACATCGAAGACAGTGAGTGCTTTGTTGTGAGTGCGCTCGTTGCAGTGGACCATGGCCAGTCTGGCAGGCTGCGTGGGGATGAAGACGGCGGCCTGGCAGCCACAGACCGGCACTGACTGGCACAGTGGGTCTTCGTCCTCACACGGGGAGGTCAAACTGTCAGCATAAATCACCTGCCAATACCCCAAACCCAACAAAGCATTATTAATATTTCATCACAGCAATTTCTCAAACAAAACAAAATCAGGCGTACCTTTGGACTTAAATCAACATTATCCTTTGAGCCAGCTGTGATCCATTTTTTGTCCGGGGAAATCAGGAGTATGTTGACATTAAAGCTGTCACATACCATAACACTGGATTTTTTAGTCAAAGCAATTCCGGCTAGTGTACACAGAGAACCCTGACTCGTTCCAACCTTGACCAAAAATGAACAGGGTTATGTAAATTACATTATCATTTATTTTAAACATACAAAAAAAAAAAAAGGGAGGCTACTTACAGACAGAAACCAATCGTTGTCCTTATTAAACTGGAGCAATGTACAGTGTGTGGTTCCAACGGAATGGGACGTCACCTCCTGGCCAGTCTGACCCTGCCAGACCTTGATCAGACCGCCAGATTCGGCTGTGATGACATAGTCACGCTGCTCGTCACTGATGATGCTCGATAAAGGACTCTGCTTGGCAGTGCACCACACCTGTTGACCCTGAGATGAAATAAACTCTAATGGTCATATTTATCAGGTCAAATTCTGGAGATTGTCCGTGCACTGACATTCTGGATGTTCCATGCCCGAATTGTACCATCAGTTGAAGCACTGCAGACTGTAGTTGGGGTCTCCCAGAGGTCAGGACCCAGAGGTGAGCTCCGCTGCAGGTAGACCAAGCCTATAATTTGCCCTAATGGAAGACAAACGAGTTGTGAAAAACTGTGGTGGAAAGTAATAAAATACAAATACTTTTCTCGTTATTGTTCTTCCTTTGTATCTGCACTTCCAGATAAGTACAGAATATAAGAGCGTACTTTTCCTACTTCCGCTATAAATCGCCTTTAGGTGTTTCACTGACCTGTGTGGCCTCGAAGACTCGTGCAAGTGTAACCTCCAGTACGACCTTCCTTCATCTTCGTCTCTAAATAAGATCGTCGCAGAAAGTACTTCTTCCATGAATGATTGACACGAGGGCTCCCCAACACTGCCTGGCTACAAAATCCCCATCGTTGCAAGCACATCCTCCTGATAAGATTGATTAAACGCATTGATGAAACGCTTCTGCGCTCACTAGAAATGCAAATGCAAAAAAAACCAACTCACCTCCATAACCACGGAGTCTCGGCGGCATTATGCCAGTCCTGGAAAACAACGTAGTTTGAGTGTTTTGGTTGTCAGTACTACTTCCGTATAATAGACGCGCCTTACCGTGCACACGCTTGAAGCCCTGATTAAATCTTCCTCGGTTAAAAATGTAAATATATGAATGAGGCAATCGTCTAGCAAGTGCTGGGGGTCCATACTGACGTGACGTTTTACTTTCACCTCCTGTAAAGCGATTAAAAAAAAAAAAAAGTCTGACATCACGTGCACCGTGCATGAGAGTCATCTTACCACTAGATGTCGCCCTCATAACGGGAATCAAGCGCCTCCTTGCACGACATACCAAGGGAGACCGTATATGAAATAATTAATGGATACACTCGCAAATAAAAGATAAACCCGATTAAACACAGAAAATGTAAGTTTAAATAGTTTAAAATACATAAAAGGAGTTTTTGAGTGTAAACCTGGCCATCCTACAGTCTTCATAAAATTACATTTATATACTCAAATAGATCTTTTCCAACACTACATTGATTCCATTGCCAATGAAATGATGGGAAATCGATCAGATGCTCCTCTCTTCTATATGACTCTCTTCTATAGCTTTATTTCTCTGCTCTGCATGGTGATAGTTCTTTTGAGCTTGTTTCCATGTTGCCTTGCTATTTCGGTTCCGTATTCTATTCGCACTTGTGGCTAGTTTTGAGTTTTCAAGACATTTGCATTCAATTACAACAATTGTTTGCGCTCAAACATTTAATGAACATTTTATTTGAATTATTTTCTAATTTTAGTTTTGATTTTCCTATATTAAAATGCAGTGTTAATGTTCAAACTGTACAAAATGTTTCAATGGCCCACCATATTAGTAACATCTAGAGACATTTGATGAACACTTAACCAGATTAAGATATTAAATGTTGGTCTTCATATATATATATATATATACATATATATATTTTTTTTAACTTATTACCCTGCTATGAGCTTTGCAAAGATTTGACAGAGATAGAGAGCGAGCGAGAGTGCGAGAGAGCGAGAGAGCGAGAGAGAGAGAGAGAGAGAGAGAGAGAGAGAGAGAGAGAGAGAGAGAGAGAGAGAGAGAGAGAGAGAGAGAGAGAGAGAGAGAGAGAGAGATTCTTCCGTGGGGCCCCATGCAAGTCTCCCGCGGCCACGCCCACGGAGATGAGCGTGATATAAAGCAGAGACGTGGTGGTAGCACAAGAACTGTGAGATTTAGACCATCGCACTTGTTCCCCACCTGAGGCTTACCTGTGGTGACATCATCATCGCAATGACAACAGGGCCCGGCGACGAAGGGGCCACCTAAAGGGATTTTGGCTCGACTTGGCAATTTAAGTGTTGGTTTTTTTCACTCCCCCAAATGTTTTCCCCGCTTGTGGACTTCCCTGTGGAGTTACCTGTGCAGTGATCGATCGGAGTCTAAGCGAATCGAGTTCCTCCTCAGCTCCAACAGTCATTGCATGACAGTGAGGCCGCGATGAGTCGGAGAACTCGGCGCTGGATTTTAAGAGTTTTACTTTGTCTGGGAATTGTTTACCTGAAAATTGGGTGAGCTGCGCTTGTTTTGATACGCGCCAAGCTGTTGTCTGTTCATACCTGTCTGTTTTTGCGCTTACAAAAGCACGACTTTGTGCCTCCTGTTTGCAATATCACAACCAAGATTTCTTTTTTTACACAATTGTTGAATGGCATTATCGGTATCTGGTTTTGGTAATTAAGTGTTATTTACGGAACCATGTTGGAAGTCAAATTGCACCTGCTTCTTAACTTTCTTAAGGGTTGATCTTTTTTTTCCTCCACAGGGGCTTCTCGTCGGTGGTGGCCCTCGGAGCGAGCATAATCTGTAATAAAATCCCCGGTTTGGCCCCGAGACAACGGATTATCTGCCAGAGTCGCCCCGATGCCATTATCGTCATCGGAGAGGGCGCGCAAATGGGCATCAACGAGTGTCAGTTCCAATTCAAAAACGGCCGCTGGAACTGCTCGGCCCTGGGCGAGAGGACCGTCTTCGGAAAAGAGTTGAAAGTGGGTATGTTGCTATCTCTTCATGTTTGTTAACAATTAGAAAAATAGTCCGTGTCTGTGCGCAATTGTGCGCGCCTTGTGTGAAAGTTATTTTCCCGACGTGAGCCTATAAACAAATTCCTGTTATATTAAATAAAAGTAAAGAATTGTAATATCAATTGAAGCAAACGCCCCCGACCTGCAATGTAAACTAATATAGCTGGTGCACTTTATCTTTAATACCAACATTTTAAATAGTCTTGTTACTTAATTATTTCTTGCTCATTCGCTCAATGCTGAGAAAAGCATGAAAGTGCAATTTATATTTTGGGGCACAAAACAACTGCTTGCTTAGATGGGAAGTTATTGTGTGGGGTTTTTTTTTGGGGGGGGGGGGGGTCTCAGCTGCTCTATACAGACTTTTTACAGAGCATGTATATGGAGCCAAGACTGTAACAAAGCTCGTGCATAGTTGCAGCCTTTCTTTTCATCCCAGGCCGACTCTCATGAGACCCAGTTTGAGTGGTCTTTATCCTGTCTGCTGATGGGTGCTGCAGCTCCCACTGTAAGGGACGTAGATGTTACCACGGGTATAAGTTACAGTGAGAGAAGTACCATATTAGAGAAACTAGTTGGCTCCATTGAGACGGATATGTCCATCACAGATCGGATATTTGCTGTTGACGTTTTATGAAATGGTGTAAACTCTCCAAGACAGCAAAACCAGGTTGTCACTAATTTATTGTTGCTTAATATCACAAGGTGTCACCAGAAATGTAACACAAACAAAAAATTCCAAATTGATTTTTACACAATGCTTCGTAGCCTTACACCAGCTGTGTGACACCATCTTGCCCGCTGTTGATGGAAAGGAAAACTAATCCTGCTCATGCTGTCACTGGCATTTGACAAGCTGTCCTTTTTATGAATAAGTTGTTTTAGCCAATCAAGAGTGCCGGCGTTGGCGTGAAAGTCTGCACCGCGTTCACAATTTGGACAGGCATAGCAAATAGATTGGTTTCACCGTTCAGATTAACCCAGAAGCCAAGTGGTTGCAAATGGAGGCCATTGTTGGCGCAAAGCCGAGTAGGGCTGTGTAGCTTGCAGTTGTTCTCTTAAGAAGTGTGGGTCGTGCAAGGTGCATCGCATTGCTAAGCCTGAAGAATACTCTTATTCAGAAGAGGCCTAACTAGAAAGAAAAGGGAAATTTTCACTACTAAATCCAAGATATCTTCCATCACTTACTCCAATCATATGAAGGGCTCCTACGGTTTCTTTGGGAGGACCCAGGCAAAGAAAAATGAACAGCATTGCACTCAGATGTGACTGAGTGCACCGGCACACCTTGTTTTTTGGCCCGGGGCCCATTTAAGTCTGTAAAAATGTCAACATAATTTATGCCTCGATATGAGGTATTTTTTTTTCTTCTATCTTTCCTTCAAAGATAGAAAGGTGGCACACTGCCAAGACATACCAGCTGTATGTGGCGCTTCTGGTGAGCTTGGTGGCAGGGGGACACAAAAGAAAGTGATGATCTGAACAAAAAAAGCTTCTTTATGCAAATATTGATGGACATAATCTGGTTTTCATTTTAAACATTCAAACTCAAATGTTCAATTCCCCACTGAAGCATTTTTTAAGGCTCCTCTTTAGAGAGTTTCATATTTCACCCCCCCCAAACGATTTGTCACACTCTTTCAGATTAACCTTTAGTTAATTGTCAATATTTCCGTATGTGTAAATGATTTGTTCACTAGACCCGGTAGAGATAACGTCAGGATGGAGATGCTCATGTCTTATGAGTTTACACAGAATGTGTCATTTCACAATGGATCAATAGCTGTTCCCTTCCTGACAGCCCTCTTATTCATGCTGCTCTGTTGACTAAACTGCCAGCCGCCATTTTGGTTCACGGGTAGGACAGTTTCCAGGTCAGATTTCAAAACACTGTAGCCCCTCAGGAATATGTCACTGACATCATAATGTCAACCCACATACTGTTAATTCATAATCTCAAATCGATCTTTTAAAACCAAGCCCTCTCAGTAGCAATGGTAGAAAAGTGACAGCCCGTTTAACATTGAATAGAAATTGTGATATTGTTAGAATAATTACAATAGTAAGTGTTTCGTTGGAATGTGCCTTAGTGGTCCATAAGATTGGTGGAACAAACATGCTTTAGTTTAAGATATGACATACTTTATGCTGCTATTGTTATGTTCATCTTAATTGAATTCATTTATGAAAATCCCAAAATACAAAACAAACATACAAAGTAACACAAACAACCAAAACAAAACCGACTGAGCTAAGCATGTAAGCTGATTAGACAATTAAAGCAGAAGTCAAGTAAAACAAATATTTATGAATATGTTCTATCCCCATACTACTCTAAACACAGCTTTGTGGAATATAAATTAAGCAGCAACCATCTCAGGGGGGCGGCCATTTTGTGTTTTATTGCCCCTTGCTGTCGCCTGAAAATGGCATCACGGCACCTAAGGGCTTTGGTAACGACCAAATACAATTTTCTCCGTATGTGCCATTCACAAGCCGAGCCCTTAAGCACCGTGATGTCATTTTCAGTCGACAAGTGCCAAAATGCATCCCAGAGACTTTTGACCACTTTTAAACCAAGTTATGGCATTTTCCTCAAACTCTTTGTAAAGTAAATTCCACTTTAAGCCGCAAAATGAACACCCAAAACACATTCCTTACTCCAATGCATTTTCTTCTGTGCTTTTGAAGGGAGTAAAGAAGCGGCTTTTACGTACGCCATCATCGCAGCCGGGGTGGCCCACGCCATCACCGCCGCCTGCACTCAGGGCAACCTGAGTGACTGCAGTTGTGACAAAGAGAAGCAGGGCTTCTACAGCAGGGACCAAGGATGGAAGTGGGGAGGCTGCTCTGCCGACATCAGCTACGGCCTCGGCTTCTCCAAAGTCTTTATCGATGCCCGGGAGGTCAAGCAGAACGCGAGGACGCTCATGAACCTCCATAATAATGAGGTGGGACGCAAGGTAAGATTCAAAGTCATTACTCCCCTTTTTATTTTTTTAACCGCAGCGATACGGAAACCTTTGCCAAGTCGTGGCGGAGGTGAGCATTGCCAAGGATCTGTGGAATGAAGGTCACTTTTTTGGAAAAGAAATGTCAAAGTGGGAAGGATTGATTACAACCCAAATGACTGGACAAAAAACACATGGACACTATCCAAAAAGTGTGCCTCGCCAGTTGGGTATTCTACAATTACCTACATGTCTAATGCCCCTCTAAAATGATAAATCGGTAGCTTGTTTGTGCACTACGGCGCGGCACTGATGAGTGTGATTCAATGGCCTCTTTCTTCATTCTTACTCGGAGACATGACTAAAATAATGATATACTTACATTTTCGGCAAGAAACAAACAGCATTTGCAGCAAAGAGGCACCAAGACAGACAACAATTGTGCGACAGGATACAAAGAGGACAAACATAGCGTTCTCCCGCTCCTTTCAGCACGGGGTGACAATGAGACTCCATTCGGTCTAAGAGGTTAAAGACCAAGTGGAGTGACGTGCCAAACAGCCAAAGAGGACCTGGTGAAGAATAAAAAGGAGCTTGGTTAACTCATATCCCCTCTTCCTTTCCCGTGTGCCAGAAAAGCCTGATTCACACAACCGACACGTCCATCGCCTCGCCGCCTGAAAGACCTCGCACACAATCGCCCCGAGCGGATCATTTTCTATGTGCGCGTCAGGGCCGTGAATCCAAATTGGCTTTTCTGGACAGCAAATTTGTCTTCCAGGAAACGTTGAGCGGCGGGTTTTGTTCTGTTTTGCTAATAAAGGGGCTCTGTGTTTTGATAGCAACCCCCCCCTCCTTTATTTATGCTAATCAAACGCAGTGACGCCGAGCAGGAGCTCCCCGAGTCCGATCCTCCAGACAAAAGCTGTCACAAGTGTTGGTCACACGGCAACTGATGGATTAGGGTGGTTGAAGCGGGCAAGTTCATCAAGTATTTTTGAGTTTTAAGCTCAGGGAAGAACATTTGGACGCAAGTTTGAGCTGCCAAATCGAAAAGTCTTATCTCGAGCTAACTCACATTCACCTTGTTAAGAAAATTCCCGTTGCAGTCAATAGCGCTCCTCATTGTCATCAGGCCAGGCTTTAGCAGTAATCCCAGTCACTCTGCGCCTCGAATACTCACTCTTGACATTTGTGTGTTGTGTGGTGACTACACACACAGGGGCTGACATCCGATACTTTATTTTGGCTTCCGTGTGGACGTTATAACGCGGCAATGCGATGGGCTTCCATTTAATCCCCAACTGGAGGCTGCTTGCTTGTCGAGTTGTCACTGAGTTGCACATTGTAGACAATCAATAATTCAGTTTAAAAATGATTGCACCCGTCACTAATATCAGAGGTAAACCTTTCCAAGTTTGCCCTTTTTTGTAGCACATCAGGGTTCCACAATATAATAATAATAATAGAATAAAATAATATTTTATGATAGCATTTGTTGTATTTCTAGGTCCTGGAGAAGAACATGCGACTGGAATGCAAGTGTCATGGAGTGTCGGGCTCCTGCACCACCAAAACCTGCTGGACTACACTTCCCAAGTTCCGCGAGCTTGGCTACATTCTCAAGGAGAAATATGCCCACGCGGTGCACGTGGAACCGGTCAAAGCCAGCCGCAACAAGCGCCCCAAATTCCTCAAGATCAAGAAGCCATATTCATACCGGAAGCCCATGGATACAGACTTGGTGTACATAGACAAGTCACCTAACTACTGCGAGGCGGACATGGTGACGGGCAGCTTGGGGACACAAGGGCGGGTGTGCAACAAGACTATGATGCAGCACATCAGCGGCTGCGACTTGATGTGCTGCGGCCGTGGCTACAACACGCATCAGTACTCCAGAGTGTGGCAGTGCAACTGCAAGTTCTTGTGGTGCTGCTACGTGAAGTGCAACACGTGCAGTGAGAGGACAGAAGTGTACACGTGCAAATGAGAAATATTTATTGGACGGTGCTAGCATGCGTGTTGGCGTGAACGCGTGTCTTTTTTTTGGGTTCCGCCGACTTACTGGATCCCGTTGCTGCATGAGGAACTGTCGCTAGGGTGCGGACTTTGGGTCGGTCGGGTGAAACACTGGAAAAACTGCACATTGCGTGCGAGCAACTGAAGCGCAAAGACCAGACGGACGGGACACGCAGCGACGCCGAGAAACGGAATACGTGATGGCTGAGCCGTGCACACTGCTGTCTTTCACACATGGAATAACTCAGCCATGTGGAATATTTAACATACTGTTTTATAGAATGGAGATAATTAATATTAATTTATTGGATAAGAACTACTGATTTTGTCCATTTTTGGGTCGCAAATAACTAAATGTTGGGAGGGTTTAGTTTATTAAAGGGACCGTGGACTGTTAACACACTGGATTTTTGGATCCACCAGGAATCAGTCACTCATATTAACTTGTGACCCTCTTGTGTCTTGCCCCCTGTTTGCTGCTAGTCCTGAGAATTCCGTTTTCTTTTTTAGGTCAGAGCTTCAAAAATACGGGCACATTTTCCACTTTTGGTAAATATTGGTTCATAGAGTATATTTTGTAAGAGCCTATTTTTGTATGAATGTCTTATTTATATCAGTTGCATAATATTCAACGTTAAGCTCGGACACCTGTCTGTAAAAAGCGGATCTATATGTAAGTTTGCCCCTGTTGTCACTGCCATGGTTGTGTAGTGTGAGTTATAGAAGCTGTTTCTGTGTGTCTGTTGTTTACTGCATTTCATGACTACTACTGATGGAATACAGGAGCGGAATAACACCAACTAAGCATGATTTCATTTTTGTTTCGTCTAACAAACACTTTTTCAGTGATGCACTTGCTTTGCTTTAATGCAATGTCATAATCTTACCATAAAATGTTGGAAACCATTGCGAAACATTATTTCCCATTTTATGCTCAATAACAGGAATGGCCCCTTGGTTCATTAAAAAATAGATCTATAATTTTTTTTCTAATGCAGTGGATCCCAAATTCTCTTCTGTGTAGATTTTCAATTTCAATTGTTTAAAAATATGGTTTATTTCTTTTCTTGGGGGGGGACAAACCCCGGTTTTCGTGGAAAACATATATTGGAGGTTTATTTCTGTGGTCGTCAATCGTATGAGAATTTTGGCTACTTGTGGGTTGACCCAGTCCTTATCCCCTTCAAATGGTGGCGTATAATTCTAAGATGTGATATCACCTTTCACCTCTAGATGGCAGACATAATTTAGTTGTACTGCCCTCTACTACAATGTGCGTAATTTTGCTGATTTGGAATTAGATGCAGCACAAACACAGTACCCAAACAATATTGAAATTTTGAATGAGTTGATTTTTGTGGGGAAAAAAAAGCACAATTGCGCTTCATTTTGGTTGATTGTTCAACAGTTGTGTGCCATGCTTGATTTTTTTTTTGTCCCTAAAGAAAAAAAATACCAGTATGTGGTTCTTTTCAATTGTTTTTGTTAAAGGCGTCATCATTTTATGCATACATTGAGAAATGTTTTGTGAAAAATGAAATATTAAGAATATGTTTTGTCCATATTTAAATTGACATTTGTCTTATAGCTAGTTAGAAAGTGCGTGGTCCTATGTGGCCCTCTAGTAGCGCCGATAAAGAATTCTGGCCCCCACTATCATTTAAGTTTCCTTCCCCTGTATAAGTGATCATCTAATACTTCAACTTTTATTACAAACATTACGTACCCATTAAATGGTGATCAATTGCGATTTAATCATTAGTTGAACTATCAGATGAACGCAGGAGTTAATTATTAATCGGCCTCAGTCATTCAGATATCACCATGATGATAAATCCTCGCATGTCGCAATGCCTACGTGTACAATGGCGGCCTAAGAAAGAGATGTTCTGTGTGAGAGGGGGAAAGTTATTCAGTCTTAATTGAGGGCCCATCTTGCAGACTGGGAAGTGGTTGAACGTGTTAGAGGAGAACAAGTGTTTGTGCTCTAATAGCAGGGTACCAGTGTAATTGATGGGACTAGTTGGGCCAAATGTCACAGTGATGGCTTGCTCAGTTGGGGGAGTGGAAGCTGTCAGGTGATAGATGACTAGCACATCTGCTTCATTCACTTCTGAGCGACTCGTTGCTACAACAACCTCAGCGGTGCTCAGAAAATGCGGGGCAGTCTCCAAGAGAGGCCGGCCGACGCTTCAGGGAAATGTTAACGATGCCGGAGCCCACGGTCGTTACGGATTCCACTCTCATCGGCATGGGAGTGGAACAGAGACCGACTTGAGGTCTTGATGGAAAACCTGCTCCCGCTCATTTTTCAGGACAGATAAATGGAGCATGTAAAGGTTTCACCTTTGTTGCATTTCTTAGCAATTTCCTCGGGTTGATTTAGTGTTTTGGCCATATCGTGTGTCTTTGCCAACCGCCCCGGAGGAAGAACGATGGAAACAATAACGAAGGCTTGTCACTTTTGACAAAAGCCGCTCATGATATTCACACAAAAGCTTCATGTAAGCTTAGGAATATCAGGTTAACCCTAAGATAAAGTTTTGCATGCATCACATTACCCAATGAACGCGTACACAACGGAGTGTTTTGTATGTCCTCACTATTGCTTGCGGCATTCAAAATGTGTGAATATGAGCGTCAACAGTTGATTGTGGAACGCTGGTGTTATAAAGGGTTTCAACAAATGCGTATTTTGATTAATAATAATAATATCTTGCTGCTTACATTATTTCGAATGTGTTGTTCTAAAGCAACAGAACACTTTTGGGTTCTTTTGAAATTCTTCAAATCCTTAAAAATTTCAATGGTTTCCCCCATGAAACCTTCAATAGTGTCTTTTAATAGTCTGTCATAAATAAAAACACGCTGTGGTTAGCTCCCAATGATCCACTGTCGATTGCAGCTGCACAAAACAGAAACCGCACAAAGGCCACAGAGGCTTTATCCCCCACAAAATGGCACCTCCTTTGATTTTACATGCCCCGCGCAATCACTGACATGCTAATTATACTGCAAACACTGTTTTTCCCAAAACAGGACTGAGTCTATGCCAAGATGCTCAGGGGTGTAATATCCATGTTACTGTGAGGTTCTCCCTCGCAGCACTTATGTTTGTCAAAACACGCTGGTTTTTGGAAGTGGTCCGAAGAGTTATGCACTGTTTAGCCACGAAGCCTTGCTGGTAGTTAACATCAGAGCTACTAAATATTAAAACGCTCACCGAATCTGCCGTTGTAAAGATACATCTGTGATCTAATTTAATTGACCGCTCATGTGTCAACATCCGCCATCGCTTCAGTCAAACAAGTGGAGCGCATGAAAGACAATAATTGAAAGGAGGAGGAGGCGGAGCGAGAAACCGCACGCTCGCATTTCTTTCTCCACTTGGTTCTCTCTCTCCGCCATAAATCTTGTGACACATGATTATGTCAGTCATACTTTTGTCTTGCCTCTGGTTGAGACATGCACAAGCACCTGAGCACGGCACAGTAAATTGCAGAGCACAAAGTTGTCTTTATGTGATTCCAGAGATACTGTGAGGAGCTGCAGGAGTTCATTCATGCACTCTCTTAACAGCAACGCTGTTTGAGGCACGGAGATGGAAGCCAGAGATAGTGGACAATCTGCACTCCCGGCAAGCGAGATGCACAAGGTCTTGCGAGGTCTATCTGACTTCCCATACTCTATCTGATTTTTTGCATGTAAACACAGTGGTCAAATAGCTTCAAGGTATTGTCAGTGGCATTAAGGCACCTACAAAGAGCTGTGTGGGGGGATTGTCTCGGAGCTTTTCATAATGAGTTGAAGCAACATACCAGCCCTGTTGTGCAGCCTTTGAACGCTCTGAAAACAAGCATGGCTGTGTGTTTAAGAAATGACATGAGAACTTGGACTGGCCCCTTTTGTCAGAACGTATTTGAATGATGCTGTTCTGTTTTATTCATTAAGGAATAAGGGCTAAGTGAAGGGGGCCCTCATACCCGCCCCGCCCCTCCCCTCTTGCACAGGACGGCACCTGAGCTAAGCTTACAGTAATCCTCCAATGTCTCCGGCGTTATGACACGGGATGTTTAGAATCAAAACAGCAAACTCACTACGGACCTCTGCGGATGCTTATAGGCAACATCGCTGATCGTCATCAGACAGCCACCCACATTCCTATGCTCAACATGCTCAGTTCAATTCCTAAGGCCTTCCAGAGAATTCGTAGCCCTGGTTGCTCAAGATGACAGTTTTTAATGAGAAATCTTCAATTAGTGTAAAGCTTTAGAAAAAGAAAATATTGACGAACTTTCATTCTCTGCCTAGTAAATATTGGAAGTAGAAAAAAAAAATCATAAAAAGATATTTAAACCTCCATTCTCCTCCTGGTAAATATTCGAAGTAGAAAAAAAGAATCAGAAAAACATTTTAACCTCCATTTCCGCCCTAGCAATAATTGGAAGTTGAAAAAAAATCATATTTAAAATATATAATATGAATTTCATGCTTTTGCAGTGATGCAGGAGGCAAGCGTCAACAATGAAAGGGTGCACAAACAAGTCGCCGGGAAGTCAACAGTGGTGTACTTTCCTGATGGTGTCATAGCTTCCAAGCTGAGCAGTTCAGAAGGAGTTCCAATGACTTCTCTCCTCCAGCATCTTCCAACCTGTCCAGACATGCTCCAAATGTATCATTGCAGAAAGCCATGAAACAATTTGAGCTGGTGCTGCCAGTTTAAATAACTAAACCATGTGGTCAGAGCTATTATATCATTAATCTTCTGCCTTTGCTCCACTCATGCCTTGCCAAGATGTGGGAACACCCTCACTTTCAACCCAAAGACGTAAAGAGATACCTGAAAGTGCTCCTTTTGATATGTATCCCACAATGCTGGTGACCAAAGTGTTTTGAAGTCAGTGCCGCAAACCTTTTCAAGCACGTTATCGCCCTTTCATTTCCTGACACTGAATCAAGAGGCGGCTACGCACAGAACTTTTGCTCTGCAACGTTAAATGCGGATGATTAAAATGTTTACACGTGCTCAGGTTTTATTTCTCGGAGTGCCTATAAATAGCAGGCAGTGTTGGGTGTAAACAAAGATGTCCGACAGATAATATCTCAGGTCGTACCTAAAGTAATTAGTTTCTCATAGGAATTAAAATGAGCGGTCATGTAAAATGCCCCCGAGTGGCCTCCGAGTCACCGAGGTCATTCGGTGACAGTTGCAAGATGAGGCCGTGGCAGTGCTAGATGATCCTGCGGTTCAGCAGCGGGGCAAAGGTTTGTCTGTAGGGCAGGGGCGCACAGCTGGATGCTCTGCTCTGAGGTCAGCTTCAGTGATGGTAATGAGATAAAGAATAGCACAAAAGGGAAGCGGCATAAAGAAAGCGACACAATCAAGAGACGCTCACTTTCACTTTGTCTTTCGTCATTTTGGAGAGCCTCTACATCTACAGTAGGTTGATTTATGATTATCGTTTGCCCTCAAGATAGACAAATGGGACTGTCTCTTCTCTGCTATGTTAAATCTGAAAAGAAAATTGGGAAATTGTTTGGTTTTTCTTCTTTAGAGGCAACAAAAGTAAGTTTGATCTGATTATCATTTTGTCCGCTAAGTATTCAAGTCAAGAGTATGCCGCTCATCTCAACCTAATTGAACTTTTTTATGACACACTTTAAAAACAACCACAGCCACGTACGTATAATGTGGTGTACATAAAGTAATAATCAGGCATAAAAAAACAAAGACAGTGGGAAGTATAAAATAATAACATAAAAACAGTAAACATAATAAAATACTAAAACAACACCGAGTCTCATGCTGAGTCAAAATCCAAAGAATAAAAAAAGTGTTTTCATATTGCCTAACTGGAGGTCCTTCTAAGGCTCCGTGTTTTGTCCGCTGACCTCTGCTCGGAGGTAAAATTAAAGATAACTAAACAAATAGTAAAATTAACTCCAAAATGTACAGGAGGCCAATTAAGGGAAGCCAGAAATTGAGCCACGTTCTCTTTCCTACCAGCTTCAGTCAGGAGGTGAGCAGCGAGAGCAGCAACTTTTTGGAGAAAGTGGAGACATTTCAGAGAAGGCTGGCTGACTCCAAATTCAAATCCAAGGACAGTAATCCAAATGTTTGTTTTGTTAAAAGTAACTCAAAAGCAACACAAAATTAGTTCATACAATGGAGGGAGGTCCAAACAGCATCAAGTGACTTGACGCCGGTAAAGGAGGCCATCTCCACCTACAGTTAGCAAGCGGTACTAGTAAGAATCCATCTTACTGGACATTAAAGACTATTATTCCTCCTGATTTGGACTCTTGTGATAGATTGCCTCGCTGATTGAGAAATAAAACGGGAATACACAGCGAGAATGTAACAGGTCGCCTGACGACAGGTTTATCTTGAAGGGAGACAGAGACAAACATTACCTCAGAGCTTCAGCAGACTTGCTGTACACCCCACAGACAGTCTCAGCTCACCAAGCCTATACGGATTTGTCCTCAGGGAAATTCCTTTCTACCAATGTCCCTTTTGGAACAGACTGTTGTTGTCAGTTGTCAGCTCATCATAATAGAAAGAATTCTACACAACAGCAAAGACAATACGCTGAAATAAAGATTATGAACATACATGTGCTCACAGGTATCGTTGAGTTCTACTGTACATTATAAAAAAACCTGCCCCTCCTTTGAAGGGTTTTTCAGAGCCAGTTGGGCAGGTTTTCTGAAGTTACGTGAAAATTGCCTTCAGTCGCTGCGGGGTCTTAACCGCACCGACGACACCCAAATTACGTGTACGAGTGTGTGGAAATGAAAGAAGAGAGTCAAAATGAAAATTGTTAGCAACCAAGAAGTAAATTTTTTGTCAAGGTGTTTTCGCCTTCAGCGTTGAGCATCTTTGTGGCGCGTTGTACAAGTCTTTCATGATTTGTTTTGAAATTGCGCGGGATTTCACCTTAAATCCTTGTGATCAATCAAAAGCTTTCAAAAACAAGCCTTGGGCGAGACGCTCAGGAAAAACCCTGCTGCTTTCACGCCAAGGAGCAGATGTTCTGTAGAGCCACCCTTCCCTCTGTGAATGCGTTCAAGTTTTGTCAACAATCTCGAGCGTTTCTCCCGCACATTCAACTAATTGCATTGCGCCAAATCGGCTAATCGGGACATGATCTGAAGCCGTCGGGGCTTCGATAGACTTTGGTGAGAGCTCAATCTCCACAAAAATCCGACAAACCTGCCAGATGCGGTTACATCAACACCTCTTTTATCACCTGAAGAGAGTCATCAAGGAAGCTATGACAGTAATTCAATGTGAGAGGGCCACACTGACAGAGAAGTATCGTCCTAGCATGGATGAATGCGATTGACTCACATGCAGATATTTTGGGATGGTGCATTTACTGAAGAGATTTCGCTCGGGCACCCCAGACTTGAAAGGCATTCCTTTATAGGTGTGTGCCAACCTGCATAACTGTATTTGCACACACAAGATTCACGTGGAGGCTAAATGGCATTCAATAGGCGGCCACGGTCCATGATACGACCTCTTACATCAACACCTAGCCAGGTGATGATTTAACATCAAACCTGCAGATGTTCATACCCCGGTTGGCTTAGGTAAACAGTCTGATTAAACGTGTCAAGAACAGTCACAGTTGACACTAATGCGATAATCAAGTGTTTAAATGCAGCTTTTTCGAAATATAGTTTTGTAGAGTTTTGTTTGGGGAGGTATAAGTGCTCTTGCATTTTGGTAGACGAGACGAAAAGTGTTCATTATGGTGAAACCTGCGAATTAAATTGCGGTAAACTTCTTCAATTACATATTCCATATTGTTTGTAAAGGCATACCTGTTGTTATGAGCATGTCTCAACTGCACCGCACAATCTAATTATGACCATTTTTACTTGTCTGCGAGAAAGAAAAGAAAAAAAAACAAACAAATCAATGTCATAGTTACAGAGACAGCATTTCAGAGAAAGTACAAACCATACTACTTCGAAGAAAGAACATAATTCTTGCCTAACATGATCTTGGGTTACATTTTTTTTTTGGTTGGAGCGAACTCCTTAATATGCAAATGAATTTTCAAAAATACTTTAAAGACTAATCAACAGCAAATTTTAATCAGAGATGGCTTTATGTGTCTTTTATTTATATATGTATATCGTATTTTTGATGCTGGTTCGTTGTTTTGTCTTTTACTAGCATAATAGCGTAGCTTTTAATTTTGTTATTAAGTTTTAATTCATAGCTATAATTTTGCAGATATATCCATATATAGGCACACTTTTATTATCATTTATATATAATATTATTAATGATAATAATAATAATAATAATAAATACAAATAATAATAATAATACCTAATGTGCTAGCTAGAGAGAAAAACATAAGTAGATTCACATTCATGTACAGACAGATTTGTCATACATACTATATATCGATTTATGCCCACTTATTCTATTTTAGGCTTGTTGTGCTTCTCGAAAACTGGAAGCCTTGTGGGAATCCCTAGACAATCCCAAACATGCCACAGCAAAGTCTCAAGCCATTTCACGATCACACCGTGAAGAGGAAAAATGTGTTTTGAAATAACAAACACTTGAAGTCAACTCACAACTTGGATGACATTGTTTCTTCCACGGCAAGCCTCAACTCTTCATCCTACAACTCATTGCTCACCCAAAGAAAATTTATTGCCCTCACTTATACCCAATTAGCGTAGACAGTAAGGATTGCATAGCCGGTTAGGTGTTCATGGCAAGCAGTTTGTGTGGAATGCGAGGAACCAGCTGTGGAGATGTCATTGTACAAGCAGCGGCAAATACTTCCGAGCACAAATACGCTAGCGTAATAAGTAACAACGTGATACAATTAAAATGCTCATAAAAACTGAACTAGAAATGCCATTATTAGCACATTAAGAGGCTCACAATGGCCAACATGCTGTGTCAGCATGTTTAAAACAGCACAACAGCAAAGATGCTACGACATATGCCGATGGGCTCGTCATTAGTGTGGTGGTTTTTAGCTATAAATTTCAGAAATTACCGTAATTTTCGGACTATAAATCGTGTTTTTTTTCATTGTTTGGGTGGGGGGGGCGACTTATACTCAGGAGCGACTTATAGTCCGAAAATTACGTAGTAGATAGATAAATATGTGCCCGCAAGAAAGAAATGAATCCTGTTATTACCGTTGATTTTTTTTTAAACGCAAGAGCCTCGCCATCATTTCAGAAGTGAGAGGGGCACACTCCCCTGCATTCAAATATCCATTATGGCAAAAGAACTAAATAACTATTCAGTGTCAACACTGAACAGAAAATAAAAAAAAAACAAATAACATTTTGAACAATTTTTCAGCAAATATTCTTCCAATGCCTTTGATTTCACCTTCCAATTGTAAATATGTTTTTTCCATTTTTTTTAAACCACTCTATGACATATGTAGTGTATGTAGTATATGTAATTAAATGTCTGTGCAATGACTGATTATCATGCATTCAGGACAGCTCAGGAAAATTACAAGACAACAACAACCTAAAAGTGTAGCGGGGACAGATGGGACAGTTATACAAACCATTTATCGCAATTGATGTTCCATTTAAGCAAATCATATCTAAAAATCACCCAATATAGCAGAAAATTAAACGGGTGAGGGTTTGACTGGGTGACGGTGAGAGACGTGTATGCATCTCCCTCTCTGGAGGCCTTTATTATTACCCATGTTCCTAAAATCAAATCAAATGCAGCTATTTAAGACCGCAAATATCCACGTTCTCATTGTGAGCACCTTTTGAAATGATTTCAAGTCATCAGCTCTTGTGGGAACAAGTCTGAAGATAACCCTTCCAGGAAGCCCATATTGGAGTCAATGAGGCAGAGGGGAAGAAAAACACAGAAAACGCAGCCCCGCAGGGAAAAATCCGAATAGGCCATGCAAACAGGAAAATGCGCTCTCATTAAACGGAATAGAAGGAAAATGCAAATGTTACTTTAATATGACCAGAAGCCATTGCACCTTGAATCATGATGAGCCTATTAAAACCTGACACACAATTTGTTGACACTCTCAATCAAAGATAAGCACTGAGTAAACAAAGAATTAGAAAAATAATTCAAGCCCCACTTTCCTCATTAACACACTGATTTTCCACCAGGGGGAGCTGTTTCTCTTACCTCATGATGAGTCATCAAAAGAACAAGATCCCGCATCTCCAGGGAAGTATATGTTGATGTTGTCATGTCATGTACCATCTAAACCAGGGGTCACCAAGTCTGGTCTCCCCCCTATCCAGCTTGTTTTAGATGCATCCCCACTGCAACCTTTGAGGACCGGAGTTGGTGACCCCTAATCTAAAGAGACCGCACAGATTTTATATTTAACTACACGATGTAATCAGATGGTTGGAACCTTCCTTTGCGTATTGCACAGCTCTCATTTTGCACAAGTACAATTCCACAGTAAACTGGCAATATTACTTGTTTCAAATATCTTTTCTTGCAAGTTATGATGATATTGGGCAATATTTCCACTGAAATGAGTATTATTGGGAAGTAAAGGACACACCTTGTGTTTTGGGGCCTAAAACAGCCATTTAAGTTGGAAAAACATTCAAAATATAAATTACTGACATTTATGGTTTTAAATTGGAAAAACAATACAAATATAAATTACTGACATTTATGGAGACAATTTTGGTAGTTTTTACTTCTAGCTTTAAATTGGGGTTCAAGGGACAACCATTTTGTAAAATCCAATTTTTTAATTGTGAAAAAATAATAATATATATATATATATTTTTTTTTATTGTCATTGTGCCATATTCTTTTATATTAAAATAATAGACGCACATTATAGATTGACTTGCTGTCAATCAAGCGATATTAAACCATGGAACTACTCCTGACATCCTTATGTCAAGAAATTGGACACATTTTGCTCACGTGCAATTCGTAGCCGTGCAGTAGAGTTTCGATCAACAAATGCCTCCTGCTCATCTCTGATCAACTAAATGCATGAAGAAAAAAGATGAGACCTTTTGATTAGACTCTTTTAAATCAGGCAGAAAGGAATGCATACTGACTCTCAACTCGCCTTGGGGCCTCAGCCTGCACCTAGCATGTTTTTTCAGTTTTTTTTTTTAACTGTTGAACAGGAGTGCGGCACTCATTGGGCTTGAGGTGGATCATAAACAGCTATTATAGTGTAATTCCAAATCCATAAGTGTGTTTCTGTTTTCATACGTCTCAAATAACTGAGTTATGGCTTGAAATGATCTTTGCACACGCTTGCAACAGATAAAAACATTGTGCGCCTATTTTAGACATGAAAAAAAACCACCTTTGTTATCTTCACGAATTGCCCCATGATTACTCCTATTTGATCTTTGCGCCATGGTGATCCTCACATGCCGGAGTTGACTTTTTAAAATCCCATAATCGACCAGATTTTGAAGAGAAACCTACCATCATCCCCTTATTGTGTGTATGAAAATACACACATGCAAGTGGAGGCATGAGTGTGTGTCTGCACACTTTCATGAACATGTCACTCAAAATTCTGACCTACCAAGAAGATAGAACAACATAAACCAAGAATATACCCAAGCATTCATTAATTTATTGATCCTTCTGTGAAAATACGATTGGTGATTAAAAAAAAGAAGCATGATCTCAAAAAATAAAAGGCAGGTGGGCCTTATTCTCTCTTAGATCAATGACATTGACCCTGGATGAGCATGACAAAGGTAGAAAGACTTTTGTGGCTTAAGAATGGGGACACCTAACATAGAATTAGATGCAATTATGAAAAAATGTCTTCAAGCCCAAGAGGTACATGCATGTGCAAGGGGAACCAAGCAGGCTGTCTTCATTTCACGCTGCCCCCAGGTGCTGAGAGGATACAGCACTTCTTTTCATATTGGCAGCTGTTTGATCAAACTAGCAGTCACAGCATAGCTGCAGGTCTCAGCGAAAAGTTCTGTTCGGATTCAAAGGAGACCAAAAGACCCACTCCGGGCTCTTTCCACTAAAGCAGCTGAATTACTCCTTTGAGCTCAGATCATGGACTCTCTTTTTTTTCTTTCTTTTTCTTTCAGCAGGCACTACAAATACCGCCGTTGTTTTGCCTGTTGTGTATTCCACAATCACGATAATATTTTCCAGCAAGGGTGTGAAATGCAACTGTGAAGGGATCTGATAGCGAGTGTGTACATCGATTATAACTGATAGTGTTCTCCGCGCTTTGTAGGAAATAAAAGAGAACCGAGAACGAGCAGATGGAGTGAAAGGAAGTGTAGCTTTTGCACAGATCCGTTGTGTGTTGATCGCAATGCAGAGTGCCACAGAAGATAGATGACTGATAATCAAGACTCTGTACGTGTGTGTGTGTGGTTGTACACGATGTGAATGACTGCACAACAAAGGGTCCGAATAGATTTTCGTCGGAGCTCAAACGGCGATGACGCTGCATTCCGCGAGCTTTATGATGTGAAACACCAAAGGAAAGGAAACAATGATGGCATTCATAGGATGTCATTTTCTTCAACTTTTATCTGAGGAATTTGTTGAGTATTCCTCCTGTTTCCATCATGTAATGTGTGCACCTTGTCCAAAGTGGGCTTTGAAAGGAGGATCTTACTAGTATTTGGGTCCAGGTCACAGTTCCAAGGCTCATTATCCGCACTGTGGAGACAGGAACTGAAAGAAATTCGAGGCACGGCTTCCGATGTTGCTATATCACTTTACAATATTTTGCAGTGTGTCTATGTGCAGCGCTTCATTAAAACATTTCCGTTTAAGCTCATGCCAAAGGTTTTTTTTAATTGAGCTTTCAAGTTCATCCACATAAAACTCACCCAAGCTTGACATTTTCGGACCTTTAAAAGTGAAATAAAGGGAGGTTCAAGGGTGTGCCAGATATATAGGGGATGGTGGGGGGTTACACTTGATTTTGCTGTAAATTAAAAAAAAACATAAATGTTCCTCCATAAAAGAGTCTTTGGTATTTTGCATTACAATAATTTTTAATTTTAAAATTCTTTGCCACATGTGGAGGTGCTCAAGGTGGGTGGCAAGAGAATGAACAGGGGTGGTTATGGCCACCCCTGGCCACCACATAGCCCCGGCCATGCTCAGACCTCCTTGGCCTGGAAAAGGCTTTTCACTGAAACAAAATCCTCCTAAAAATATTTAGTACCCGAGCACTGGATCACCTGACAGCAAATCTGACAGGACTCACCCTGCATTCCCTCTCAAAACCTTTGCAATGATATTGTTTCAACATGATGAGAATTTCCCCCGCTGCCTTGACAGTTCACTTTGTGTCAGCCAAAAAAATGACTACATGTCAGGTGAAGTTGTTTTGGAGAATGGATAAGGAAATACCATTGCTGCGCTCGGAGTGCAAACGGTCACCCGTAAACTTCCTAGGGCTACTTGTGAAGAGCCGGGGAAATTTCCCGTTGGTTCCAGACACCATTATCTGGGTGTGATGAATGTGAGTCATACATGTGTGCGTTAGTGTCAAGTTAGACAATTAGACAGAAATAACAGCAAGTTGTTCAAAAAAATATAAATACAAAAGTGGAATGTCATGATTTCAGCTGATTGCTGCTTTTGTTTTGGGGATAACAAATTTCAACAGATGTCGGTCAGAGCGAACTCGCTTACCACACAAACTGGGATTGATGTCAAATATACACACAACCTGATCCATCAAAACCCAAACCAGCAGACCAGAGCGATTACTCACTTAAGAATCAAGCGTTGTGTCATGCCATTAACATTCTTTTGTGTGAATTTGATAGAAAAATAAGAAATTCATTCAAGCCCTTGGCTGTAGCAAACAAACAAATATATATATTTTGACAGTTTTTCCAGATTATTGTTTTTTTGGTTTTTTTTAGGAAGAAGAACAGAGTGTGTTCTAAACTGGTGCCGCAGGGTGCAAAGATAAAGAGACTAATAGTTAGACTGCGGTCACATTGGTATGCAGACAGTCATGAAAGCAAAGCAGTACCTGTTGCATCTTGCAGAATCCATTTGCGTAATATTGTGAAATTTCACAGCCTCAATTGACAAGCCACCTTCACCCCGCCCCCTCCCATCACAGCAGCAAATATGTGCGAAAGACACCAAGATGTTAAATTGTCATTTTGATTGAATCTGTGACAATTTGTGTTTAAACAAATTGCGCCAAGTATTAAAATATTTTTCTTCTGACAATCACATGAATCCAAACATTGAATCGAGGGCACTACGCTGCACTGGATGTCCTTCCAAGGCGATGAAACAGCCATTCACGTTTCACTTCAAATACCTCAACACGCCATTGACTCGTGAACCTGGGTGACTCAACTTTTATGGCTCTTGTTAGAACACTCCGCACCGACTAACCAAAGACGTTTGTGGCATTTTTGACCTTGCGTCCGAACCCTGATATTATGGTTACCCCGGAACGGCCTCCAATCAGTCAGGACAAAAGCGGTTTAGCTTCAAAATTGGTATTCCTATATTTTATTGCAATTATGCATCAGTTAGATTTTTTTTCCACTTAATGTCTGTAAATAAAATATTTATTTTCTCTATCACTTGACCTTATTAGGGCCACAGGTGACTAAGCTAAAAGGTATGTCCAATAAAAGATTTAACAGCAAGGAGTTGGGTATTGTTTGAATCAGTTTTGGATCAGGATAACGGTGCAGGTCCAATAATTTATTTTTACTGGCTTCGCCTTTTATAGGGAAAAAATAATCAAATCAATTATCAACAATTACAGAAACACAAAAAATGAATGAGATAACTACACTATCACCGGTATGGATTCAGGGCAGTTGTGGCACAAACCATATGTTGTTTAGTGGTCTAATAAATTTGTGATGCATTTTAAATGCCAAAAATGTTTGACATTTCACATTGTTAAAATGGAAGTCAACTAGACAACGTATGGACTGCGGTTGCGCTCCCATTGGTCAGAGAACACGCAGGCAAGATGTGGACCTGTGATTAGGACTCCAGTAAATCTTCCCACCCAAGAAAGCCTTGGGGGAGGGAGGTGCTTCCCCCCCGGGTCAACGCACTGCTGCAAGGATGCGCCTCCCTTTACTCCCAGTCTGCCCTTGTGGATAAATCTCATGCTTTGACCTGGAACTCATCCACTTGCCCTTCTTGCAGGTCACACCAGAAGCTAAAAGTTTTTTGTTACACATTTCCCTGCAATCCGAATATACACGGTGTGATTTCATGGTTTGCAAAAGGCGAGTATCATAGTATGTTGCAATGTGCTGAAATGTGATAAATAAGTGTGATAAGTGACAGGCAAACTTGCATACCTCTTTTTTTTTCATTTTCCTCTCAGGCAAATTCCTCACTCATATCACTTTGTGTGCTCTTTCTCTTTTTTTCATTCGAGACAATCAGGCTCATTTCTCTCGTCGACTATAACAGTAAGTCAATACGTTTCACACCCAATAGTTTGAGGAGACGTTGATCAAACATCAAAAACTATTTTTCAAGAAGACAAAACCTACTATCACCCTGACAAACTAGGAGAGGAACAGCTATTGTTTTTGTGATATAAAAAATTGTCACCCAGATAGAACCACATTTTTGTAAGGCTACAAAATAATTTACATGGCATGAAATATATTATGAAACACAATGAAGACAGTCAAGTGGAGAAAACGGCACAAGCAGTTTGATATTGGGGCCCAGCCCGATGCTCTGATGCATACTTCCCACCGCTTGTGGCAGAAGAAGCTCTCGCCTGTGCTTGTCTGATGCTCAGAATGCCCATTAACTCTCTCTTCTCCCTCAGGTAATGACCACCTGAGCTATTAAAGACAAGTGTACCTATGACGCCGCCTCCTCCTCACTCATTACCACACTGACCACCATAGACTTCACACTTGGGCAGTTATTAAAGACTTTCATCCACATTTTGAGCCTCTGGACTGTCCTCACACACACCTTGCTCCCAAGCATATGTTATGATGTAAAAAAAGAATGTCTACCGTATGATTGGGTTTACATGAGGGGATTTTTCAATATATATGCATGATACAATAAATGCAACGAGGTTTTTGGTTTCTTGGTTCAGTTCTGGCTGATCTAAGTGGCTCCTGCCTGTGACTGGAGCTTGCCTCATGCAATATGCCGCCTACAGCGCATCTATTTTCGTTTTGATATTTAACTCACTGAAGTGGAACATAATTTAACAGGAGAATGCAGAGCCCACAACATATAAATAAGAACAGGTGCGGTTGATTTATGGTTTTAATAATAGGTTTCTTGGTAATATTACAAAACCTACAGTGAAGACGTCAGTCGTCGCTCTTCTTTAAAAGATGATTAAATTTAAATCATTTCAGCGGGTCTATTTTTAAGAGCCATCATTAAATGGTTGCGTGTATATATATATATATATATATATATATATATATATATATATATATATATATATATATATATATATATATATATATATATATATATATATATATATATATATATATATATATATATTTATTTATTTATTTATTTATTTATTTATTTATTTATTTATTTATTCACACACATTCACACACACACATACACACACACTAATTATTGATGTGTTGCAGGTATTTTGACAGTGGGTCAAGAGTACCTCTCAATCTCTGTGGGTCATTTCCAAACTTCCTGTCCATGTCCTCAAGCCTTAATGGATGGATGTATCTTCCTGTCAGGGATGTATGATTCACTGTCCCTGGAACACAACGCCGCCTAATCTTGGAGAGCAGATAAAGCTAATTAGGGGAAAGAGATGTCAGTCATCACAAGTGAGGATGGATGCACATTTTACATACCAACAATAGAATCTCAGTCACTGAAAGCTACACTCAGAAGTGCACATGTAACTATTAGTGTGAGTTATGCCAGGGGGAACGTGTCAAAGTCAAGCGCTGTATTGACTGCCTCTCTGCTGGCTGTCTGATCTAGCAGCTGTTATGCTTCCCAAAACTAAAATTAGTGCCAAAATGACACAAATCGTAGCTTTTGTGTGAATGACCTTTGCCGTTATAACTCACCCAAGCTAGCAGAAAATTGGCAAGCAGCTCTGGTTGGATGTGCATCAATACCGCTGTCACAGACACACACGCCTTTTCCGATGATTACAGGAGGTCTAGGGAGTTGAGTGAACTCTGGGATTTGGTGGGGGTTGGCTGGTAGATGAGCCACATTAGCTTGTAAAGTCAAGGATAAAAAGGCATAGAATATTGAATTGTAGTCAGTGTGGCCTGGGTGCTTCAGCTTTCTTGAGCACGCTTGTGCGTGATGCATAGCAGAGATAATTAAAAGTTGAGCAAACAAACAATTTGGGCAACAGACATGGTCGTACATGGGAGGTAGGTCGACGCAGCAAGCGAAGGCGGCAACAGGGAATCGGACGGCAACTAGAACAGAAGCAAGTCGGGAACAGACGGGTAGCATACAGGGCAAACTGACTGATTAGAGTGGGAGGTTTAAATAGGGAAGTTGGTTAGCTGGGAGAGGCGTGGTAATGAATCTATTAGGAACAGGTGTCTGGCAATGAACGTGGCCGTGAGCAGAGTACGTCATTGGCAAGACGCCGACCGGGTGGTACCCACAGGTGGAGGAGGAGCGCTGACCAAGGTACTGGAGGAGCGGACGCTTTTTGAATCAAAACCAATTAGAAGAAGGCTGAAAATATGAAAGATGCCTGCTATACCAATCAACAACAAAAACAACTCAAATACATTTTACCCTAATAAATATATTTAATCCGATTTAATCGACCATCTACATTGGTGTTCACTTTAATACTTGGCAGATATTTAGTATAAAATTATAATACATCCAATTCTTATCCATACAACAGAATAGATAGTACAGAGATATAAAAATATGGAGTTTAGAAAAATACTTCAAAAACAAATTGCAGAAAGAATAGTCTTAGGTGTTTTTTTGAGGCACACAAATACAGTATTTCTTACGCTATAACTCATATTTATCAAACAAAACAATTATTACATATGATGATTTGAGTAAAGCAAGAGGTTTTACAACCAATGGGAAATAATATCCATACTGTAATAAAAGGGAATACTACTTTGTATTTGGTAGAAAAAAAAATGCATTGTCCTTTTTTAAGGTCCATGGCGGCACTGCGGAGAATCTGTTACAACGAGTTGGCCGTGATGAAAACGTAAATCCTGGCGTGGAAGGTGGTGAAGGTTCCCTGCCTCCAAAGCTTCATCTCCACATGAATCAAGAAGTCCCTCGGGCCCTCAACCTGTCTGTGTAAGTACACGGCGCCCGTGTAGGCATTTAGCTTGCGGGTGCTGAAGTAGTTTTCCTCGTTTCCCTCCGTGATGCTGACGATGACGTTGTCTCCGGAGTAAGCGGGCGAAGGTCCGATGCGGAAGATCTGAGCGGGGATGACGATGTTGGACTGGAAACTGAGGTAGTAATAGGTGATTCTCAGCGGTGAGTTTTGACACTCCAGGTAGTTTGGACAGCTCATCCGCTCACAGCGACTACAATTGAGCCCAAAAAGCAAAAAGTTGAAAAAAAAAATCAACCCCAAAAAAATGAATCTACAACAAATATTGATTTATTTATTAATAATAATAATAAAGCTCAGTTTTTATTGACACCATAATGGAGTGATATCTAGTAAAGTGTTTTTTATTTAATAATCATCCCATTGTTGTGAATTGATTTTTAGGATACTCACGTGTCAGACACTTTGCGGTAGTTTGCTGGGCAGCTGAGAGAGAGGCAGCGGAAGCCACCTTGGATGTTGTAGCAGGTTTCAGCTAGCGAGCAGTTATGGGCCCCTGTGGTGCACTCATCGATATCTAGACGTTTTGCGTACAGGAAACGAGGCATGAGCGTGGATGTGCAACAAAGATCGAATCCTTTCTCCACATATGAATGTTCCTGCAGATGATGTTTTCACCTCTGCACGAGCGTCCGTTTGGTGATATTGTGTATCCAGTTTCCGGACACGTGCACTGATAACTGCCAGCAACGTTGACGCACTTATAAGTGCACAGATGGCCGATGCTTTGGGAACACTCATCAATATCTGGCGGGCAGGGTGGAGATAATTCAACCAGATGATTACCTTCTACTGTCATGGTGTGATGAGGCTATTTGTAAAGATGAGTTTGGCACACCTTCACAGGTGTGGCCGTCCTCCCGCAGGTGGTAGCCCTGTCTGCAGTAGCACTGGTAGGAGCCGTAGATGTTGGCACACTCCTGACCGCAAGGGCTTGACAAACACTCGTTCACATCTGGAGATGAAAGGTTCCATCATCCAGCTCATTACTGTCACAATGTATCTGATCAAAGGCTTTTTAAGTCTTTCTATTTGAACTGAAATGTTGCTATTAAGTCAATTATGCTTTTATTGGCTCCGAGGGAGGCAACTCGAACATCATTACCAATAATACACCGTTCACTGGACTGGAGGAAGAATATCAAAAAGTCTAGCCCACAATCACATGCAGACACGTCTGCACACTTTAACCCCCCCCAAAAATTACGCTGACATGCACCAACATGCACAAATGGATGCACACACGCGCCTACTTTAGCAGCCGCTAATAGACACACCTTCGCAGTTATTGCCGTCGCCGGATAAGCGAAAACCGGTGGTGCACGAGCACTGATAGGAGCCCGGAGTGTTCTCGCAGGTCTGAGCACAAAGACGACCCGGGTAGTGCCAGCACTCATTTACATCTGCAAACAAAACAGAGGCTGCAGACTTCGAAGAGGAATAGATTTTAAAAGCCAACAGCTAGCGTCCAACGTACCGACACACATGCGTCTGAAGGAGTCGAACTGATAACCGGTCTGACATTCGCAGCGATAGGACCCGGCCAGGTTGTGGCACAGCTGGCCATCTCCGCACCGGTGGGCACCACTCTGGCACTCATCCACGTCTGTAAGACACACAAGGACGTTTAAGAGATTAACTTCTCCGTTGTGTGCAAATGGTGGCTTCAATGTCATTTTGCCACCCATGACTTAGAAAACAAGGCTGGGTGAAGATCCAGAGCCCCTTTCAAGCAACTACAACTAGTGTTGTGCTGTCGTGTGTAATGCGAGGAGGGAGTTTTTTTAAAAAAAAGTAACTATATTCATGCCAAAAATGTAAATGGATCAGTAGTGAGTTTTGTTGGGTGCAAAAATTAGCATAACGTAAAAGATTTCCCTTATGATACGATTGCTCTGTGAAATCGGCGAGATTGGAGAAATGTCATTTATTGGATTGGGAAATTGGAATATTTGGTTATTTTTAGGGGCTTGTGAGGACTCATTTTTAATCTTATGGATGGCTTACTTGTATGAAACAGGGCACGGCATGTTCTGAAAATAGCTGACAAGTGTTTTAAATTGTGAAACGAAGTGAATCATTTTGTTTATTTAGCAACATCTATGTGAAAAGGTCAAATAAGTATTTCCTTTTCAAAACTCAAATGTTCCAGCTGGTAAAATCGGTTCACGTTCCTTGTCAGCGAAGCAGTAAGTTCAATTTTAAACTCATTATTTTCTTTTTTGAAAGCAAGGACTTTTTACTTTCAATGGAAATGGACACAAGATTGCTTAGCTGTGGCTTTGATTTTGTGCTGTGGCAACTTCCCTACTTGAAATATTTCATGTCAGAAGAAACAAGAAAAAAAAAAGGACAAGGATATAACAGCAAGATTTTTTTGTAGTTCAGTATAACTTTAATAATCATCATTTCATTTCTTCATTAAAGAGGACTGACACATCTGTACTACATAACACGCAAGGTGATTCTGTGACTCCATTTTGACTTAATGTTTTGTTGGAAAAACAAATGGCTTTGCGCTAATAAAATGTATTCTGTTAAGTTAGAAAGTAAAAAAGTTTCCTCTTTCTCTCTCTAGTCATCACTTGACTTTATTGTGAAGCAAGGCAAGATGTAACCAGTTGTTAACTGCCTCTTCCTACGTATGTGTAATGTATATGACCCCGCCCACCAATGGAGAAATAGAACGCTCGCCGCCCTATAGCAGACCTTAAATGTATTTTCATATTAAAATGTAACTTTTTATTCTCAAAGTGCTTGCCCTTCCTTGTCCCTCGTTTATTAAAGAGTTGACATACATATTCAGTAGCCAATCATTTCTTAGTTCTGTGCTTCTTTTTTTAATAACGCCAATCCCTCCGATTGTGCGCTGTTCAAGTAGTGCCTCGACGCCAAATCTTACCAATACAAGTGGTCCCGTCAGGACTGGTGTGATAGCCGCGGCTGCATATCATCTTCCTCTGGCACACGTAGGACCCCACTGTGTTGATGCAGTTAAAGCCTAAACTGCACGGCTCGGTGTGACACTCATCGGTGTCTGGTGTACAAATACACAAAGCGATTGAAGTGAGCAAAAAAAAGGGACACAGAGGCAACGGGACGCCACAACACAGTTGAGATGCTTTGGAGAAATGAACAGCATGTCAGATTTTCTCCATATTTCAGAGCATTTCTTCAAGTTCTTTTACAGTGGCGTCGGCTGCCTCAACTTGCCCCAGTTCCTGCCCCTGGGCGCTAATTCCACAGCATCAGTTTGTACTCGGGTAGGACACAGGATTGCCTTTTATCCGCCCCCCTTCCCTTCCACCCTGCACCCCCCAACAGCAGCCTCTCTGATCTCCTGCCTGTGTGGCATTTAACCCCCGTGTCCCAGCGGCCTTGCAACTCCCTCACCTGGGTGACAGCAACATGCAGCCAGCAAGGGCTGCATGGGAGTCACCTGCTGACAAAGGCTGCACATAACTAGACTGAACTTGGTTTAAAAAAAACAACAACAAAAAAACACTCCATTCTCACTCGACATAGTTGGAGCTTATTCTTGGGCAAATGTTCTTTTACAGTGGCGTCGGCTGCCTCAACTTGCCCCAGTTACTTTTGCATGTTTAGGTCATTTGCTATTCACGTATTAATAACAATAACAATACTTGATGTGTGCATGCGTGCGTATATTTAACCAGAAGGTCAAGAAGAAAGATTTCTCCTACCTAAACAGTTGCCTTGTGCGTCCCGTTCAAATCCAACAGAGCAAAGGGGTTTGAGGTTGCACTTGAACGACCCTTCTGTATTTACGCACTCATATTCGGGCATGCAGTCATGACTGCCTTCCATACACTCATTAATATCTGTGAAAGAGAGTAAAACACAAAGGCTGATTAAAGTGTGTCCATGAATTTCACACAAATCGGCACAATAACTAATCTGTGCATCCATTATTACTTAACAGTCCATGTGTTTTTCTATTTTTATGCCTTGGCTCAATGACGGTGTTCAATAAATGCTGTAACACAAAATGCGTGCAATGCTTTACACCACCACTAGATGGCGGTATGGTCTAATGGTGAAGTGTAGGTCTCACGTGAAGCCGGTTCTCCGGGCCTGTTAAATTCTTAAAGCTGCCAGGTAATTAATTATGGTGAGTAATACTATATAGCAATCTTATCTTTATCATCCATAATTGACTTGATGATGCAATTCTCTATTTAACTGTCAAAATTACCTCACAGCTTCTGCGAGATATTTGAATGAACATCTGTCTAGTTTGACGGAAACTGGTGGCGTATTCCTCAAGAGTCTTCTCAACACCTGCCTTCCAAGGGATTTACTCCTTGTCAATCAAACAACATCTGTTGCCACAGTAAAACCCCAACACTCGAGAGGAATCACTATCTCGAAGAATTACAAATCATGGTGTATAGTATGTGTCGAGTAGTTTCAAAAAGTGCCAAATGGAGTTCGCCAGTGTAACTGCATCATCGAGCCGCCCTAAGGTCTCGACAGATTACGCACAAACCTGCAAAGAGAGCAAGCAGGATACAAAATGCAAGACGGGCGGTGACCTCCCTAACAGCCAAGGCATCAGGAATGTGTATACCTTGAACGAATAAAGGATATGCATTCCTAACTGCTGGTGAGAAGGTTGGTTTAAATCTGACGAGCCAGAAATTAACTGGCACAGGCGATAAAGACCTAATTAAAGAAAACAAGGGAGAAATGGACGATATTGTTTGTATGTATCCCCATGGTATACATTCCTTCGCCTGTATTACTTACAGATGGGAAGTTGACTTAATCTGTCTGATATATCTAATTTCTTACCCAGCAATTTGGAAAGTCAGATTTTTTTCATACTGCACCAAGAGTGGGATCTAACATCTGACAATAAATTAAATAGGTCATTCATTGTTATTGTATCTTTTCTCATGTGTTTGTTTGCGTCCTTGTGGGTGGTGGTGGTGATGGAAGTGGCGAGGGGGTCATTTTAATAATGCGAAGCACTTTGAGTTGCATTCTTATGTATAAAAGGCATTCTATGAAATAAGCTTGATTGACAAGTTCCAATGTTCCCTTGTTTTTTTTTCAATTTATGACAGCAGTCAGACTATGTCAGTATGCTTGCTTCGAAAAACGCTCATGTTATTGTGTATAATTGAAGTTTACCAGTAAAAGCACCCAAGTGTTACATAATTCGTTTTTTTTCCTTAGTATCTTTGCAATGCAACATTTGTCAAAACCTTCTCTGCTGTTGCCGTATTATTATTATTAGTCAATATATTTTAACGAACAAAATAAGGTCTAATCGGGTTCTCGCGCAGTGCGCCATTCAAGCTGGGAACACCACTAGGAATTTGCACCGTATTTCTATCCTGTGCACACACTCTGCAGTTGGCGCCCAAAAAAGCAACTGTTGCAACCCTCCAAAGCGCCACCTTAATAACCCGAATATTAATGTCAGGCTAGCACAATTGATTATCAATCTCAACCACACCATTGTGTGTCGTTCTGGCAGAGCGCCGCAATTAATTTTACCCCCGTTGTCTATTTGCTTCCACTTTGACAAGGGACAAGAGTTCAATTACATCGTCTTCGTCCGCCACCAAGACAACAAAGCCTTAATGGCCTAAATGCTTTCTGCTTAGAGGCTCGCTTTTTAATACAGTTTCTTTTTAAATGCTCTTTGTGCTTGATTGAACATTCTTTACATTTACAAGCAGCGCAAGATTAGAGAAGTCGCCTTGATTGGCTCCAACAAAAGCCTGCAGAGGCAAACAGCACTTGCCGCACAACTAATAATCATCGACAAGAGCACTGCTGCTGATTTGGGAATCGGATCTCTGCACGGGACAAATTTACGGCGCATGGGGGACATATTGCACACTGGGCGCTTGCCTTGCATGGATATGCACAGCAGCTCTCCATCCTGAGATGAAATTGGAAGCAAACTCCATGGTAGCTCGAGTGGCACGTTTTTCTTATTTCCGTTTTGGGTCTACAATTATTTCTAACCTATTCAATGTGCTTTATTCATTTTGTGAATTCAAGCATTTTGCTTTTTGATGCTAATACAAGTTTGGCACACCTTTACAAATGTCTCCGTTGATTTGGTATCCCGGAGGACATGTGATCAGTCTTTGGCAGACATAGCTCCCCGCAGTATTCAAGCAGCGTTCGTTCAACTGGCAGGCATGCGCTGACGTACACTCGTTCATATCTGAAACAGAAAGAAAAGAACAAAGGAGAAATGTATCACTGTGAAGAAAGCCAAACCACTAAGAATCTGATTTCAAAGAAGATGTAAACAAAATATATATCATGTATGTTTGAATTTGTATTATTTGTCTATTTCACAGTATGTTGCCAGGAGTTAAATAGATTAAAGCGGTATCTTCTCTGCACATCTTGAGGTGCTGATGAGATAAGAAGATAAATTAGCAAGAGGCATTCCAAGAATCTCACCCCAATTGGAGCCAAACTCTTCCTCAATGGAGAAGTGAAATTACACACCATATTGTGCTGTGATTGGATCCAACCTCCATACTCGACCCGGGTTAGCTGTCGGCAAATGTTTCCAGTGTTAAATGTGCCTTGCCTTCACAGGATTGTCCATCAGCCATGAGAGAGAAGCCTGGGAAACAAGAGCAGCGTGGCCTTCCGCCCTCAGGGATGCAATGTTGGTCACAAGGGCCGTTTCCTGCAAATATTAAAGCGGGATCAACACACTAAAATAAATCGGCCCCTGCCCTGACCTTGAGAACTAAAGCACGAGTAATAGGTAATAAAGCCCGTATCCCATTTCGTCAAAAATGTTCGCCAGGCGCTCACTTAAAAAATGGTGCGTTGAACAAAATTTCTGACTGACAAGAAAAATGTTTGCATTCAGTAGATTATGGTATAAGATGACCATTTTTAAAGCAGTGTTTACTTGAGGATCTTAATTATTAATGTGTTCTCAAATCAGACCTTGACAAACAACAGAAATTTAAAAAAAAAAGAAGCATTTTTTGATTTGAAAGTAAAATATCTTAATTGATGAGGCATTATAAAGAGAAATGCTGATAATAGTTGTTAGGTGCATCACACGCATTACTTTTCTTAAACCTGTACCCGATAAGGCTGCAAGCTAAGTTTTTTATATATGCGGAGGGCCGCTAGAAAATGGACAACGGGCCGCAAATGCCGCCCGGGCCGTAGTTTGCACACCAGTGGCCTAGCAGATCTAATCATGACTTTTGCAATTGAATAGACGTGTCTAACTGTCAGCTTCTCTTCCTGTCATTTCAAATGCGCTCAATCTTGACTCTCCCTTTCCCCTCATAAATCTGTCTAACCTTCACAGGGGTTGAGTGGCACCGAAGGCTGGGTGGGTGGCGTAGAAGAGGTGGTGGGCTCCGCCCCCTTGGTCTCATCCTCCTTCAGTGTGTTCTCCTCATCCACTGTCTCTGCGGAAACATGAATAAGCTCATTAAAGGCACAAGGGATTACACTATAATCAAGAAGTCTGCCTTGCCTACCGCTGCCGTAGTTAAAGGCTTACACCTCTTTCCAATCTGACGCTAGCAGCCGTAGGAAAATATGTAAGAGCGGTGAAGGTGCGGCAGGAAAAAGCATTGCCTACAGACAAACATTTGCCTTTATTGGCCGGCTCCATCCCTGACTGTAATTTTGAATCCTGTTGTGACAGGTTTGTGTTGGCAAAAGTGTTGTTGATCAAGTCTGGTCCGCTGAAGCAAAGCCATACAACGTTATCTGCAAATATTTCTCAAACTGGACATGTGAGCCGGCCTCTTGTTTTCAGTTTTTCCCAACCAGTGAAAATATTTTTCATCAAAGCCTGTAAAGCTTTTTTTGTCAGCCATGATTTGTGAAGAAAGGCTGTCAGTTCAGGAAAAGGTTGTCAGCATGTGATTTGGAGGGGCTTTTATCGGGCGGTATCGAGACTCGCAGACAGGAAGGAACTCAAAAGAGACGGAGAAAAGAATACACCGCGAACATGCGGGCAAATTACATCAAATGTCGACGCTGACTTTAAATCATATTTAATACCACAGACACTTTCCCTGCTGTGGAAATGTCTGCTAGCACCACATAAAGTTGTACCTGGTGCACAAGTAAGAGCATCCTCTTGCAGCACGTATCCCGGGAAGCACTCGCAGCGGAAAGAGCCTGGTGTGTTGACACATCTGTGGTGGCAGATGCTGCCGCCGTAGATCAGACACTCGTCCATGTCCTCCACCTCAGTCGGCCCCTCCACAGCGTTCTCCCCATGTCGCTCTTCTCCGATCGAGAAGGCCTCATTCGGATAAAGGCCGTCGGCCACTGAAGCACACAGTTTTAATACTTTCATACATAAATACATAATAGTTTACACGTTTATATCTGACAAAAACACATCACCTCACAATTGATTACCAATGATGGGCGACACCATTATAGCTGTGCAGCGCTATTAAAATTGCTTCTTACAGAGGAAGTCAACTCAAAAAAAATCTTTACAATAATATGTAGTATGTGGCACCATTAGTCTAAACATGGCATTCTGATTGATACTGCATTTGCGGAATATAATTTAGGCAGCAAAATTCAACCATTTTTATCCATCTCAGGGGGCGGCCCTTTTGCCACTTGTTGTCAATTGAAAATGACATCACAGTTGCCAGCAACCAATCACGGCTCACCAGGTTTCTGATGCTAAGCTATTTATTAGTCATATTAAGTCAACCAATGCAGGGTTAAATGCAGAGGACAAATTTCACCACATCCAGATGTGTGTGTGACGATCATTGGGACTTTTTTAAGTTGTGTTTATTTTATGTTTGAAAAAAAAACTTCACTGTTAAAATGGACTACCAATAAAATACCGGCATAACCAAGTTGATCATTTTATATGATTTATATGATACGGGGTTGTCAGCATCTGTCGAATTTGACTAACTTATTTCAAGGCAAGTCATCAATAGCGTTATCAAATATCATTTTCAAGGTAACTGTGGCAATACTGCTGTTAGCATAGTACGCATAATAGATTCAAATAAAATGACAATGGTAAAATACTAATCCCCGTATATACCATACACTAAAAGGCATTAACTTTGATCTGTAGCCAGTCTAGGCCGGTAACGATTTACAAGCAAAACAATCCTTTAGAGCGATTTGGATTTCCAATTAAATGAGTTTTCAAACTGCAAGCAATACACAACACCAAGACAAAACTTGGAACAGCAAAGCAGAGAAGTAAAAGCAAGTACACTACTCGATCTCTTCGAATTAACCAAGCGAGCTGGACAGGACGATTGCACTTTGTTCTTGGAGGCCATTACGCCATTTGTCAGCCATGCTGGGGGACCTGCTTCATTTAAATGCCAAGAAAACAGATTACCTTTGGTCCGAAGCACTACTTTTTCCTGGCAGTGCATCGATTGAATGCGTTCACCTCTTGGCATGAGCCATACAACACGTTAGTAATTTGCTTTGTGTTTTCTTTTTGTGGTTTCTGCACTTCCTGTCCATACCTCTTTTTGGTGGTGAAGTAGCACTAAGGGCGGGCTTCTCTTTAACAGCATGCCAGCTTTCATGACCCTCGTCCCAAGTATCCGCCCCCTCACAGCAAAAGAGGAAAACGTGTCTGCAGGGGAGGCCCATGTGCCGGTGGGCTTTACACTCTTGACCTTCACTGCGGAACTTCAGCCCCAGAGAACAGCAGTCACAGCACTCCTGGAAGTCATAACATGTAGCATGTGGCTTTTGGGTTTTTGTGGCTGATACAGTTGGCTACGAAGTAGATACTTCATTAGCACACAGATCGTCTATGGCAGTTTTAAATCAGATGCACAAGAGTTGGCCTTTCTAATAGAAACACACATTGATTTCGTTCCGTCCTCGAGATTTAATTAAGAAGAAAAATCTCTCAAACAAACTTAATTTCGCTTTTCAAAAGACGTTTTTTGTTTTTAAATGTAATTATTGTCGTTCATGTGATCGTTCCTAAAATATGTGCAGGCCGTTCAATAATCAAGTTGGGAAATGAATAAATTGTTTTTTTTTTTCAATCAAGAGTTTGTTTCATGAATCCAACTGGGAATGAGCTGCTAAATATTGTTTGGAACATAGATGAAAATATTATACCGTGAAAAATGTTTCAGTCCAAAAAAATCCTTGACATCATTGACGTATTTAAAGGACGACATTAACAGAAAGTTGACAGAAAACGTCTCTTGCTGCATTACCATGTTAAATTATTCGGTCCATTTCCTGAACATGTTTCTGCAATTACAAAAAGGTCAAACATTTCTTCCAGAGGTCTCCTTTGAAGATAGCGAAACTTGTAAGACGGTGGGAATCTTCAGCAATAATTGACTTTCAGTCATTTGTCGAAATTAAATAAGGCAATTGACCAAGGACTTGAACTAGAATCATCAAAGGAAAAGCCCGGCTTGAAGACACTGACTACATAGCATCGATTTTTCTGTGACTAATGCAATTGTCAAATACAAATTCGGACAGAATTAAGCCTAACTTGTAAATTGTCATTTTGACTGAACCCAGTGAACTACGTTTGCCCTTTGCTGCTGCATCAGGCCACAATGACTTGCCTTGTAGGAACTGTGCCCACACGTATCTACGGCATCCTCCACACACATAGCTCCGTCTTTGGCCGCACCGATTCCAGCCAGACATCGGTTTTCTCTCAGGGAGCCGAGGCAGCACCGCTGCTGAGATGTCCTGAGAGAAAGAAAAAAAATATAGGTGAAAAAGACTGCTGAGACATGATGGAGTTTATTCCAAAAATAATTATGAATAATTACGACAATTGAACAATTTTCTGGATTTAACTGCAATTTGAGGTTATGCTTGTAGCAAAAAAACACAAACGAAAACGAAGTCATTAATTTGTCAATTGACCTTGAAAAAAAACTTGCCCGTTTCGTCACTGTAAAAAAATGTTTGAAATACAAAGTTTCAAGTCAACACGCTTTGCTAAAAGATGTTGCTGTTTTGTGTTGTCTCGTGGCTTTGTAACAAAGGATTACTTTCCAGAACAGCTGTCAACAATTCTATACTCGACCCCAACTTAAACTACAAACAACGTACTTGCTTTGTTGCTCTAACTAAAAGTGTTGCCTTAAATGACAGTCATTTATATTTTCAAGTCCAAATTTTCATGTTGGCACATATTCGGCTGTAACTCCTCAAACCAACCTCAAGATTTGAGATATTGAACATGACACAGTTCAAATGAAATGAAAACATGTGCAGGACTCCGAACAAAAGTCTCACCAGCAGATGGACTGTCTATCTTGCGTGGGTCGATCCATGTTGTTGCAGTGACCATTAACTGAAGACCATTTTGCCCCAGTCTCACAGCAGGCTTCCACCAGCTCCACGACTGACACTGTGAAACATAAACACACATTTTTCCTGACTCCACATTTCATACTCTTTAAATATTAGAAACAAATGGGAGTTCAGGTGGAACAAGGTTCACATTTGAATGGCTCTGATACGACAGTAAATGTCAAGCGAGCAGACAGAATTAAAGAATTAGTGCGGTATTTGGCGATGGTACACTGATGCTAAGAGGCACATTTTGTTCTCAGATTTCCCATCCCTCACATTCATTTGGCAGGGAGAAGCATGAAACCTGTTGAAAATACATTCAGAGCAAAATTGGACTTATTTGCAACATCTGGGCTAATCAGCGCAGGAGCAGAGGAAAGAGCAACACATTAGCACTTCCTTTGAAACTGGGTCAAGGAGCAGACGGAGTAAAAACACATTATCCAGTTTACTGGGAAAATATGCTTTTACATGGCAGTGCATTCCAGCTTGGAGCTAAACTAGCTGCCCTGGTGCCTTTCTCAGCCAACATATAGTATTTTTCATACCTTGTTTGAATCTTATGATTGTGTTTTAGGTGATGGCATTAACCTAAAATTATTGATTTTAAAAATGTTTATTATTTTTTAGTATATCTTGGTCCTTTGGCTCCAAATCCTAAATCACCACATGTGAGATACTGGTGACATGTACCTGAAATTGACTGCTCACCAACTCAGGGCATACCCTGACAGGCTCCAGCCCACCTATGAGCCTAATGACAACAAACAGTATATAAAATGGATGGATGCCTCCAACAGTAACTATGTTGTGTTTGGAACTAGTGATCGTGAGGATTAGGTGGGGAGGTATGCCTTCTATCAACATTTTTTTCTTCAAAATTACGCTACACAGTCCAATTCTGACATCCAAGAGTGGACTGCAAACCATCAAGTACAATAAAAATCATTTTCAGAATCAGTTTTTTGTACCAACACATCCTATCAAGGGGCATAATTGTGGGTTCTTTATTCTTTACTAAAAGAGTACCGTATTTTCCGCACTATAAGGCACACCTGAAAACCCCCAATTTTCTCAAAAGCCGACAATGCGCCTTATAATCCGGTGCGCCTTATGTATGGACCAATATGGATTTGTGGATGAGAACTAATTTATTAAAGTAAGCTTTGTGTGTTTATTTTGTGTGTTGTGTGATAATAACGTTTGAGCAACGTTGAGTTATGGTTATTTTGTTTCACTATTTCGAGTGTTACTATATTGTGATTGCATTAACGTTTGAGCAACGTTGAGTTATTTATTCTATGCGCCTTATAATCCGGTGCGCTTTATATATGAACAAAGTTTTAAAATGGGCCATTTATTGAAGGTGCACCTTATAATCCGGTGCGCCTTATAGTGCGGAAAATACGGTACCACAATTTTGCCTTTGAGTGGAGAATGAGGACCATCTTTATTCACCAAGCCTGTCATTGTATATTTGTCTATTAGTGAAAGGTACCACATACTTGCCTCTTGTCCAAATCCAAACCAGTGACATCAGTCTCTTGGAAAATATGTCGGTAGAATAACAAAGGACAGGTACAGCTCTCAACATGTCTGGAGTGTCATAGAAGCAGCCGCATGCTGCCACTAATCAAGGCTTGTTTTGCAGACTTAGCAATGAGTTTCCATACAGTTGAAGTGGTTAGAACAAATCCGACATTTTAATAAGACGGCCTATGACATCTTATCCTTGCAGATGGCTCTTTGTGAAAGCCAAAAGGCTTTTTTTGTCAGGATGACGTCAAATATCAAATCCACTGCAGCCAGTTTGGATTCTGATTGACAGTTTTTGCCTTAATCTCTTTGAGACTCTTAGCCAACAATCATTTCATTCGTCTTTTTTAACAATAGGGTTACAGTAAATTGACACAAGCTATTAGGAGTTGCCTTGGGCTCAGATAGGGCCGGAATGCTCAATCCAATTACACCTCCTTGCGGTACCCTTCACCTATCTGCAGACCGAAGAATGTGGCATGATGAAACTGCCATTCATTATGTTTCACATAGCACACAACTACACTGGAAAAAAGAAATCCCAGACTGTGTAAATGGGGTAAAAGACTAATACATTGTTTTTCTGATAAAGAAAAAAAAAATGCTTAAAGCACTGACAATCAAGGCTATCAATCAATCACAATCAGATTAGCTAAGAGCTATTTCTAACTCCCTACATACACCGAATCTAAGTTGACCTTTGCCATGTTTTTACTGGCTCAACTTGCTGTTTTCAAAGTACTAAATTATGTAGAATACGTTTTATGAAATGTACTGTGCAGGATGGGTTGGGGAGGTTAAGCCCACAAATTTGCCATCTTAAGAGATATTACAAGTGCTGTAACAGAGCTATTGCTACACCGACGGAGCTGGCTGTGCAAATGTACACTTGGGACAAGGCAATGTCCTGCTTCCTTGGATCCTTACTGAAAGGCAAATAAATCCTGGTTCTCTCGTTGTGTCTCTGATGCGCCAATTTACCAGGAAGCCAATTCTGAGTACAGTATTTGAATAATAAATACGAACACATTGTTACACTCCCAACGCCCAAAAGGTGCTACATTTCTCACACTAACACATTTTTAATGGCATATAGCTCAACCTCATAGCTAATCTAGTAGCTACATTTCAGTGATCGCTGTCCAGACAAAGAAGCAAACAAACTGCAAACAGATGCTGGCGCATTGCTACAAGGGAGCTAAAGTTGCCAGGAGCCAACAAGGAACTCTTAAGGCTGGATAGAAACTTATTACAGGCTGTCAGGACTAATGGTGCTTTGAATTCTGATAGCCTGTTCTTCTCAAAAACACAGGCTGAATTCATTTCAAACAACTGCTTTGAAAATGAATATTCAATTGGTTTAGTATGTTCAACTCAAAACAACATATTCCTTGCTTCTCATTTCCTCTTTGTACTCGATTCATTCCAAGGTCTGAATTCAAAGCAGAAAGCAGGAAAGGCTCATTCAAGGCTCCAGATGTCTTGATTTTGGTATGACTCCAGCCCAATGGAAGTGTGTTACTAATTATTTTATGACTGTAACAAATAATATTAAAGGATTTTGAATCTACTAATATATACACATAAGATACCTTTTTATTGTTTTTCGGTGTGTGGGACAATGTTTCTGAGCAGTACATGACAAATGCATACTGGTTCTTTTGGATCAAGAAATGTTGTGGAGGGCAGATTGGAATTCTTGTAAAATGATCTAAAAGACACCAATAACCCGAGAATGACCTCATTCGTATTCCTGACACACACGCAAAGGTCAACTCTGGAATTCACCTTGCATTTCAAAAAATGCATCTGTTGGCCTCACGCTCACATTCTGCATGTTACGACAATGCTAATCTAATGATAACCTGTTTGGTTTTTTAAGTCTGCAGTCCAAGTGAAAAGGTAATATGGAGGTAAGCTTCAGATGAGCTGATTACTGCCAAGATTGGGAAAGTAGCAACCTCACAGGAGACAAGTCATCACAGCAGCTCTGTAGGGAACACTGAGTTTGGTCTGGCAATCAAGTCACTACAGTGGCCTCATTCATCACACGGGTCTTACGCCATTTGCAGGTACAACCCCCAAGAAATCCTATACTAAATCCGGACCGGTATCAGAAGGCATCAACAATCCCAACCCCATTTCCTCTTGAGCGCATTCTGCATCTGTTTGGACTGAGGGAACAAATGACATGGAGTCAACACATTTATTTTGAAACACAGCAAAGGGCGGATGATTAGAAAAGGTCATCAAACGGATCGGATACAAAATTTTACAGCTCAAGATCCAAATTAAAGATTTGGTTTTATCCTGGGAGTGGCCTGTGTTACCTAAAATTATCACGTATTTCTATGATAACAAGATGCACTGTACGTAAGCTATCATTCTCAAGGCATTCTCAATCTTTTTGCAATCCACATCCTTGTGAAAATCAGAATTCCATCCTCAAGCACTATACGCAAAGCTCACACTTGAGTCAGGCGTGACAAGGTCTGTAACATTCCCTAAGCGAGTACAAATAAAAATGAACTTTTCTGACTTTCAGTCATCAACTTAACACCTCGAAAGCAACTTGACACAGCGCTGCAAGTTCACCGGCACAGAAACACCTCCGAAATGCATTCAGCATATGTTATGCGAACCTACAAATGCCAGGTGATGAAAGAAGTCGGTCTGACAGGCCCAGACAAAAAAAAAAAAACAGACCCTTAAACTAGCCTAAGTAGAAAAAAGAAACTCATTTTGAATTCACTGTCCTCTCTTCCCGATGTATTATAGTGTCAATTATATGCCCAATTTCCTGGCCCCCTCCTACTTATAAATAATCTTCTCCACCCAAGTTTTTTTTCCCTGCACTTTAGCCAACGGTAGATAAATGCTATCTGAGGTAAACACACTTTTCATGCACAATTGTAAGGCTTTTCCTGGAGCACTGCCAGTTTGAATAGCGTCATTATGAATTCCTCCTCAAAACACAGGAAGTGAGAGAACGCATGTGTCCCATGGAAATGTCACAATAGTTGCAACCCCACCTTGACCTTGCTGGGGTCGAAATCAGCACAGTGTAGTTTGTATCTAAGTGTACATTTATCGGCGTCATGTTTGTCAACGCACAAAGAGAAAGGAGAAAACACTTACCGTTTAGCTCTCTATCTTCATGCTGGGGTTGGTAGTGGGAGATGTTTTGAGAGTGTCTTCGGGGCTGCTCTCCATCCTCCCTCAACCTGATTGGAGTCATCCTGGTGGGCAGGAGCTGGATTGTGGGCTGCGAGCCCTGAGCCTTCTCATCACCGTGCTCCATTGAAACGTTAGGGCCGCCAGAATGGACGATGCGGTGATTCCTGACACGACTATCGCGACTCTTTTTATTGTGGCTCTGATGTGCCATTTTGTGCACCACCGTTCTTCTACCGCCGTTTCCTTCATTTTCTTGGTGTGATCTGCGGTTCTCCAATGTCACTTTCTGTGTTGTTGTTTCAAGTGTTGATGTTTCTTTTTGAATCGTCGTGCTTATTGGACCCTGGTTACGCATGTCATCATCCTCACTGCTCTCCTCTGTTTTTTGTGGATCCCTCAGCGCGCTTCTGTCATCATTTGAGGTGGAGCTTGATTCAGGGGAAGCCAGTGGAACTGTAGTTGGTTGGGCCAGATTTCCGATTGGGGGAGATGTTGCCTCAGACTGTGAGTAGTCATAATCATCTGTGCCAAAACTGGGTGGATCTGGCTTGTACAAGGGGAGCGTGTTTCCCAGCATTAACTTGGTTCCAGAAGCATGGCTGTAAGTGTCTTTCAGAGTTTTGGTGTTCTCGGTGGTGGTTGCAACCTGTGTGGGCTTATTAACACTTTGGACGTCACAGTCAGGAATATGCGAGCACATTAGCTTGCCCCCCTCATCTGGACAGTGGCACACTTGACACTGGTCTATCTTAAAAGTAAATCCTGCTTCAAACTTCTTGTTGCCATGGGTACAACCAATCTGCCCACATTCCGCACAGCCATCTGCAGGTTGTAAAATATCAATGCAGTTTGGTGAAATTCCAGGGCACTCCATATAACGGCAGCTTATCGTCCCTCCTCCCTGCGGACAAGCGCATTCGGTGCTCCCAAAGTCCACAAAGTAGGATTTGCCCTCTGGGACCTTCCCTTTACGGAAGCCTGCATGGACACAATCGTAGTATTGGTAGCCTTCACAGGAGCAGCCTTTTTGTGAACACGTGGGACAACAGGCATCTGTGTCTAGGATGGTTTCAATGCAGTTCTGCAGAACTGGGCACTCCACACCTGTGCAGTCCTGCTGGCTACGGCAAGTGTGAATGCGCAGCAGAACCCAACACAAACACAAAACAAATCTCTGTGCATTCATTTTGTGTTTAGAGATAGAAGACAACACTGTTTTTTTTTTAGGTGGATTCCAAAACAGCTGTTTCTATTAGCCTGTGGAAATGGAAAATTGTGACATATTAATAGTGGGCTAAACTTTATGGTGTCATAATCATTAACTTTGACAGCCTGCCAAATATTGTTTTCTCTAAGCTTTTGTTTTGGTACCACATGGGGGTTACAAGTCATGGGTTATATTTAACCACATGTGAAATTGAGACAAAAGGTGATGCTAACAGGGAAATATGCTCCACAATAACACAGCGAAAATCATCAGCTGCTAGTAAAAGAGTGAGAAAACATAAAAGGTTACGACGCAACAAATCACTGGATTGCTTTCCCCCTGGATCATCGCACATCTTAAAACGTGTACATGGCCAACACACGCAGCATGACATGTTCTAAGTCATGAACTTTGGTCGCAATACATTTAATGGATAGCCAAGATGTTTTTTTCACATGTGCATTGTCTTCAGGTAGGAAAGCAGCGCAGAAGTTTTCGTCGTCGGAGTAAGCGATGTGACTACAAATCAGAGTGCCTTTTGAAAACCAGGTGTTTTCTATTTTGCTTTTCCTATTGCTGCTGGTATGTTGCGTGGGCCGCAAAAGCCAACTGTGGCATATCTTCTGAACATATTTGAATCATAAAATCTATATATTTGTGCCGAGTGATTTATTTTACACCGGACCATAAGGCGCACCTTCAATGAATGGCCCATTTTAAAACTTTATCCTTATATAAGGCGCACCGGACTATAAGGCGCACCATTAATGCATCATGTCAGATTTTTAATCCAAATCAAATCATTCTCCATTTTATCTTTTTTATTTCAACTGCAGACGGAACAAATTATTTTATAATCATAAAATAATGATCCATAGTCTTTTTGAGTCATGATTCATAGTCTTCAGCGGGCCACTTATGATTGATTTCATGACACAATACTTCGGGTCAGTTTGAATTTGGTCCATATATAAGGCGCACCGGACTATAAGGCGCACTGTTGGTTTTTGAGAAGATTTTAGGTTTTTAGGTGCGCCTTATAGGGCGGAAAATACGGTAGTTGTTGATATTTCTTCCTCAAATGTTTTAAGCGGCCTTATTTCACAAGTTGGTTCTCGTGGAAAGCAGGGCTGTTTAAAATGTGGCAGATAATTGTGACAAAGAAACAAATTTGTTGATCTTGGAAGCATGACAGATAAAGTATTTTTGCATTAATCCCCAGATAACAGGTGGTTAATTTACCAAACATTAAAAATTTGAACCTTTCGTTACAAAATGTAACCATCTATTCAAACGTGGAGGTCACCAAAGTGATTTTCATGCCATTAAAATATATGTAACATCTGTTTCACCACGTTAAGCCACTGTGGAACATAAAAGCGTCCTGCTGCAGTACCATTTAGGGAATCAATGATGTCTTTGTGCTCAGCGGGTACAAAATTATTTTACCAGATCTCCTGTCTTTAAAAGGCACGTGGCCCTTTTGCTGTGGCGCCTTACTCTGATCATGAGACACCATCTAAAAATGACCCAAACAACTGTCTTGAATATTCAAAGCCTTTCGTTTCTTTGGATAATCAGGAGGAATTAGTGTTAAATTGTGATTTGTGTGTTTTTCTCCGCCGTCCAGGGGTCAATAGCTGAACTATGACCACAACAAATGAAGCGCGTGCACATACGCACAACCACACGTGCAAACCTTGTTTTGGCTTTTGAGCAGCCTAGAATGGACAAAGCTTTTTTATTATTATTATTATTATTATTATTATTATTATTATTATTATTATTATTATTATTTAAATGCTTGCAGTTAGAAAAAAGATCACTTAACCACAAATGTTGAAGTACAAATAGAAAAGGTTGTGACAGACTCTGTTCAGAAGATGACATTTAAATTGTAAGTTCATACCCAAGCATTGCAAAATCTACATGGAATTTAAAAAAGCGGCAAAAATAAGTCATTCCCAACATTGCTGCTTGAGTTACAAACACTTCATATCCCCCAGTGCACGGGCTGTTTGGAGTCGACCTACCTTGAACCCGATCCTGCAGAGTTGTGCTTCCCAAAGAAACTTGCGCGCAAAAAATGTGAGCAAGCTCAACTTCCGAGTAGACTGGGAGCGCCCTCGCCTTTTTTATTAAGGGAGGAGAGGAGAGAAGCGGAGAGGGGGGAGGGTGGGAGAAAGAGCCCGACCAACAATTCTACCACTGGCAACGCTTTGCAAAGATTTATGCCACTCCTGTCTCTGCAACACAAAATAGCGGACATTTGCTGCAGCCTGATGAAGATACAGAAATGTTCACCATCAGTCTTAAAAGCCAAAATGCAGATTAAATATGTATCAGAGAAGAATCAATAGTATTTATCTGTAATCAAATGTACACTTTATTTTATCTATTAATTAATTTAAGGTTGCAAACTCCAGCAGATGGCACTGTCTTCATAATTGACTGATAACTGGGGGGAAAAAAGTGTTTTATGTTTTATGTCAGCATTCAGCATCTATTTCCACATTTAGCATGTGAATCATCATCAAACTTAAAAAATAGCACTTACAAAATTGAAACCACCCATTTTTTTGTGAGTAAAAGCCCTGGAACTTGTGAGTGATGATGTATGTTTGTTGCCCAAATTTCCTCCATTACATTAAAAAAAAAAAAAGTTGTTTCTGCTTCAAATGAGAATTTTCCTCCTGAAGAGTACATTTATACTGATGAATAGGTGTAACCAACATGAAAGAGAAGCTGTCTGTGTGTGGCCACACAAACGACAGTTAAACTAGCAAATCAATCAGACTTATTGCACTACCATTGGCCATATAGCTAATGCAACCATTTGGGCTGCCCTAAAGAAGCAACTGGTGTACTAAATAACAGCCATCGAGTAAACAACAGCTGTGGAAGATGGACACATTTTGAAAGCTGTGGAGACAAAGACCCTAAAACAACTGTTAGAAAAGATTGTGAACATGACCAAAAGGACAGATGGTACACTTGAAGGTGCAAATCACTATTCAGCAAAAAAAAAAAAAAAAAAAACTTACCAGAAGGACTAAAGCCATCAAAAGAGACAACAAGTGAAAAAAGGTTGTTGTAGAAGCATCACAAGCAAAAATGTTTGGTTATTATAGTGGCTCACAGTTTTGATGCAAATGACACCTAAAAGTCTTTATTTTAAAAAACAAATAATGACATCAGACAGCAGGAGAGTATTGCTCCAGTAGGTCCCCTACCCTGCATTCTTCTTCCATATAATCTTTTCCATCCAAAATGCCACTGGTTGTCACACAATTGGAGGCAGATGTATGACGTCGGTCCACTGAGTTCTACAGACTCGCACAATTATTGTTAATAAGACCTAAGGAGCTCTGGAGCTGGCTAATCCCTGGGGAAGCCGTTTTTGTTGTGAAATATAACCAGCCGCCACCCGTTAGAAAGCACACTTTCGAAAGGGAAGAAAATAAAAAGATCAACATATGTTGGACCTCACCGGTTGATCACAACGATGACATAACACCTATGATCCAAGGCCACCCGCAGCAACACGTATGTTGCAAGACACTTAGTGAATGATGTCACATGAAATTCAAACTGCTTTCTTCCGAATAGCATGTTTAAAATTAAAGTCTGTATCGTTAAAATCCAATGACTGCAGGAAATATGAATTCATATTGAAGGGATGTCTTTGTGCTGCAGGTAGTAACCAAACTAATTGACCTCCCGCAGTAGTCGACCTCCCCGTTCGAGCTGGCGAAAGAGCCCCCACCCCCCAAGTGTTGTCGTGGCTCTCAGCCCATGAGATAAAATCTTCTGACACATTCTGATTTGGGCGACGTAATTTCACCCCACACTGTTGTAATTTGTCATCCATGCATGCTTGAATGGTGACTTGCGCCACTTCTAATTGAGTAACAATCTGTTCCTGCTTTGTATATTGAATTAAAATTGCAAAATGGCTTCTGACAATAGCAAAGCTTTCAAAGTCTGCAGGGTTTTTGCTAAAGTTGATGTCAGTTGTCATGACATCATTGACCACCTATTGACCACCTGCCCCCCTCTCTCCCTCACTACCCATCCTCCACCAGTCCTGTGGCAGGCGTGGTGGTTGTTATCTGTTCATTGTTAACGATACACTTTTATATCCAGAGCTTTTTGTCTTTTGTTTGAACAGGTGAATCGCTTCTTGCTGAGATTGCCACATTAGTTTGTATGAGGTCATCGAAAGTGACACCTAATTAGTTACCTGATCGCTCCATGCTTACCTCAACAAATTACTGTATTTACAAATTATGTAACATACAGCTTTGCCCTCGGGGTGTCCCTGGACTCATTGTGGGAGATGTGGGGGAGGAGAATGCTAATATACTAGCTTTCATCTCAGATGGACAATGTCTCCGAGTCCCAACCAATGGAAGACACCAACAACACACTTGAGAGCTCATTCAAACAGACTGTTTCATTCATATGTTGACAATTGCAGAAAAATAGACTTCATAACTGTCTTGTAGTTGGCCAGGGTTGCAATGGAATTGTACTATTGTTAGAAAAATAACAAGTTTTTATTTTTCAGAACTCATCAAATGTGAATGCAAAACTCAGTAGGACAAAATTCCCATCAGTTGCATCTCAACCAATGGATTAAGTAATGGCTTTGCATAGACTTTTAACACCAAATTAACATTACAATGTAACACTTTCACGTCCTTTCATTTGTGTTAGTCGGATTTTGAACATATTACATCTTTCCTGGATTGTAATATGCATTTAGTTGTAAACTTCCAAAACTACAAGCTATTAAATTTCTGGGAGAAATTGATTGCGCGGTTAGATATTGATTACGTATTTAGTGTCATGGCATAGTGTGGCCATTTGTGTACACTAAGTCAAGTAAGGCATGCAGCCAAGTAAATAACTTTGATGGTAGAATGGTGCTGTTCATGCATGCCAGATGAGGACGCACTTGGGAATCGGTCTTTTCAGAATGACATCATCCAGCAAGATTTTCATGAATGGAATATACACATGGCATCACTTAAAGATTATTGTAGTTCAAGGATCAATTGTTGTCATCGCAAAGTGACAGATGTTTGCAGTTTTCACTTAAAATGGACAATAGCGGAGCCTCTATCTAAAGTAATGATGTCTTTTTTTTTTAAACCTCAGACATTCTGTCATTCTATCCTTACCTCACTTATTGTGTTTTGCAAAGATGAATTGTGAAGCTCATAACCAGCTGCCTTGTAAAACTAAATTACACTCATTCTGAATTTTATTCTTCATTGTCATCGTGGCGCTGTGGAGGATTTCATTCCTTTTAAGCTAAGCACGCATAGTGTCGACATGTCTTAATTGTATGTGTAGACGGTTCCAATCATTTTATAATAATTATGCAAACTATTGGAACTCTAATCTTGATGGTGATTGGTTGTTCTGCTCATCCTAAACTGACTCATAGAAAATCTTAAATCACAGTTGGCAAAGTAAAGTGATGTGAAACACATCCACAGTGTATCCGCTAATTAAAGCGTGCATCTCTCTTAAAAAGAGGAAACCACAAAGAGGGAGGTGCACAACTGCACTGCGACTTCAAAGTGGATGAGCGCTCGGTACACTAAACTCAGGATGGCTAATTAGAATTTGGCAACACATTAGGGTTTCATCTGAGGCCTACTCTAAATGTCAGAGAATATGATGCCTGGCCAGCATTGAATCCAACATTGTTGGAAATACATACCTTGTATTATATATAAAAGTAATAAATTGCTCAATAGTGAGTGGTAAACAGCTGGTGGAATTTATTGAACAGACAGGAAGACTCTTAGTTGGGTTCTTCAGCGTCTAGAAACTGAGCTTGGTTGGACAATGTAAACCTAGTCAACATTCTTGACTTGTGTGTGATGTGGATGTTTATTAAAAACTTTACCGTTTCATTTTTAAAGTTAAGCATACTGGTGAAAATAATAAAACAAATGTTGGGCAAACTCAAAGTTTCAGGGAAATCCAACAATATTCAACAAAATATTCAAAAATGTGCTCATGTGAATTCCACCCCCCCAACTCCACACACCCAAAAGTTGTGTTTTTACATTATGTGTGCCTCCCCCTTGTGGGGCCTTGCCATGCTGCTCAGTCGTTATTTTCTGAGATGACAGGGCAATTACAAAATGGCCAGATACTTATAACTTTTTGTATTGGTATTCACTCAACAAACTGGATAGATGTCATACTTAATCCAGGTCAAAGACTCTTTTTGACCTATGGATTCATTTCATGGACTGGGACGTTTAAAACAAGTTTATTCTGCACTCTTGAGTGTTGCATGAGAGGGAATGCTGTTTGGTTTAAAAGATAAACAATTAATCAGATTAAATGACTTGGGTTTTAGGGTTATGTTATCAAATATTGTAAGAATGAAGTGATAACGGAGTAACCCGAGTTATTACCACTGGTATATTGACAGATGACGAAAAGTCGAGCTCTACTGCTTAACATATGAGTGTCACTTTAAGAAAACGCGTCATCTTTCCAGCAGCGTGACGTATCCGGACTCCCCGCATGCTCGCAAGTCCAATAGTTACAAATGGCGGGTTGTCGGCATGTATTAGCTTCGCTGTATATGAAATGTTTATGAGTTAACATTCGGGTTTGTTCTCTTTCCGGAATATACATAACCTCGCTCAAATAATACCGACCGAAATACTTTAATGAGGCGACATACGTTTGTTGCGGTTTCTATTAAATCTAAGTCATATTAAGCGGAAATGCAGTCGGCATTAGTTTTGTTGTCCATACTTTGTGTTATTCCAAAGAATGGCTGCTTCAAGCTTAATACACCCAAAGTGCTGTTGCCCTTTGCTAGAGGTACGCAAATTAACTTCACACTGGAAACTACCGAGGGCTGCTACAGATGGTGAGTAGAGAGAAAAAGGTGGACATGCTCACAGAGGAAGTGTCGATTTACAAACACCCCCCCCTGCACGCGCACAGAGTATCTGTCGGTTAGAGACTGTGTGTGACCAAAATAGGAAACACGCGCCAGCACAGCTTTCTTCGTGAACCTAAACATTCGTTATGTCACTTTTATTTATGTGTAATAACCTATATGACCAGCTACTGCCTTCTCTCACTCAGCAAGTAACCTTGCGAAGAAGTACAGTAATTGTAACCAGTACTCCCCTCCTAGGCATGGAGGGGCATGCACTGACAATTTAAAGTTTAACCAAAAGGAGGCGCACACACACGCACGCACACGATCAACACTATGAAAGAGAGAGAATGCTTAAATATTAACTTGCATGAATGAAAAACTTTAGTGTTAAAAGCTGAACCTACCCAGGAATGTTAACCCAACTTTGGGTTGTTTGTACAAAGAAAATTGGTTGTTTTGTGCAAAACAGCCCAGGAACTTGACCAATATATTCGGTGTACTGTACTCATGCTCTTTAAGGACATCAAATCGACCAGACATAGCAAGCGTCCAGCCCATAGATGAAGAGACAAGCCGAGGCTGTTCCAGGAGAGCAGTTCTTCAAGGTGTATCTACCCAGCCCTCCCGATTGACCAGCACCATTCTGGCTGAAGATGTTGGTAAATATCAAGGAATTACAAATATGTTATACTGCATGTACTTCATGGAGAAAATCTACACAATCCGCATGAAATTCTTCTATTGCACAACAGGGTGTTTGTCCTTCCCTCTTTACTATTGTGCAATTATTTATGCAGTTTTTGTTGACTCAGAATGTTTTATGCTGTTATGACTGCTTGAAATGTGCATTGTGTGTTGCCCTTCTTTGTTCACAGTGACAGGGCAGGTACTTCGTTGTGATGCTATCGTCGACGTGATCTATGATGTCACCGTTGTGTCCACCACCAGAGAGCTACACCTGGAGGATTCACCCCTTGCACTCGAAATTAATGCATTGGACTCTGAAGGTGCCCATGAGATAAGCTTACCGTCATTATAGCCTGCTACTGCTTGGTTAACTACTCCCTCAACCAAGCTAATTAGCACATCCAGGCTGGTGATGATGTATTTGATATATAACATTTAAATTGCAATGATTATATCGCTCACTTTGTGTATTCTTGCTGCTGTGAAGATTGACCAAGTTCAATATCACTTTAGCATTAACTATTTTGGATCCCATCAGGCTGTGTCTATGACTTGGTCTCGTTTGTTTTTGTTCCCTGGTCGGTTAAAGACAAAGTCATGTAACTAAATGAGCTGTGGCTACAGTCTGATGTTTTCTGTCAAAAGCTCGAGGGCAACTGGTTGCCAGCATTTTGCCACAAAGCCCCCAAGGACCACACGAGTAACCCACTGGTGTGTTGTAAAAATAGCTCACCAGTAATGGATACATTGTACTTTCCTAGGAATGATGCCAAAGTGATCGTTTGAAAATATAAACACTTGCAAAGTGAAGCGTGATATGCTGATATTAATTGTTTTTTGTAATTAGGCTCTCATGCAAAATTATTCACTTCTTCTCATACAGTAGATGAATATAATAGTAAAAATAACATTATTCAAGGTCATTTGGTGAGATTTGTTGTCTCAGAAGTGTATATAAAACCCGTAGCCCATTGCATAAAACAATACCCAAGAAGTAGCGCTCAGTTTCAAAACAATTGGTAACCCACGTTTTAGGTATCGGGTTTTATCTTTGATAACCTTTGGCCTCAGAGTCATTAATTTTAGTAGACTGTCGAAGAATGTGGAGGAATGCCTATTGGTCTCATACAGGCTAATTCAGTTGCCATGAGTTGTCAGATGGATGTGTTCAGCATCCTTTAAGTCCAGCCAACTGTATATTGATCTGAGTAACAAATATATGCAGATATGCTAAATTCCAGGTGTTGCATGCCCTCTTGTTTAATCTTCAGTGACTTGTTTAAGCATAAGAAGTCAATCATGACTCTTGTGCCTTTTCTCACAGGAAACACCTTCAGCACGCTTGCCGGTCTGGTGTTTGACTGGAGTTTAGTCAAAGATGGGGATGTAAAAGGATTCTCTGATTCTCATAACTCATTACGGTAGGTCTTTCCTTATATCTGCATTATTTAATAGCAATGTAATTATATTGTTTTTGATTTATTTGAGTACAGTGGTGCCTTGAGATATGAGTGCCATGGTTTATGAATTTTTGCGATTCGAGTCGTCACTTCCCCAATTTTTGTTAAATGATCAGAATTTGAAACGAGTGCCGTTCAGACCCCCCCACCACTAGATGGCGCATACTTCACAACATCCTGTCACCACCAATTCACATTGGTTGCCTTGCAATGGAAGGACAATATCAGTACGCAGCAGTGGTGCACCATACAGCTGGTTCGATAGCTGAATAGACCCCAAAAAAGAAAAAGGATGAACAATATATTTTGTATAATTCTGTTTTGTGCTCACATTGTCGGTGTTTTCAGGTTATTTTTAAGAGCAAATGTATTATTATGCAGAGTAATGTTGAATGCAAATTTTCTAATGCAAACAAATGTATGAAAAACGCATTTTGTGTGTTTTTGGGGGGGGGGGGGGCTGGAACAGATTAAATGTGTTTCCATTCATTTCAATTGGGGAAAGTTGACTTGATATACAAGTGCGGTCATGAAATTAATTAAATTCATAACTAAAGGTACCACAAGGGTACACCTGGTGGCTACTTATTTGGGTCGGACCCCAAAGTTAACAATGCCACGTCTTGTCTCTCTTCTTAAGGTTTCTCAAGTTTTCTGAGTCCACATACACGCCTCCTGATTACATATCGGAAATGGAGCGTGTTGGAAAACAGGGCAATATCATTTTGGTGTCAGGCCTGAAAACAGGACACGCTAAAGTGAAGGCCAAACTACAAGAGTCACTCTATCAAGTAAGATAAAAATACTTTTCCTCCACAACTATTCAAATGTATTGCCTGAGTGTCAGACAGCCTCCAGGATTTCCTAGTGTTTGAGGACGAGGAGAATTTAAATCGTGGCCTCTATGTGACTGTAAACGTCCACTGATGTAGGGATCTAAATATAGAAAGATGGGATAATCATTCGTCCCTACCTGACTCATAATTTCATAGGTTTATGGCCGCTATGTGCCAGTCATAAAATAAAACTTCAATTAAAGATTCCCCCTTTCCTTAGGGAAAGTTGACTTTTAAGGTGATAAACGGTGAAAATGGAGTGTTGGTGTGAGAATACCAGCCGTTTTGAAAATGATGGCATTTTCCAGTGACATTAATTTTTAAAGATCTAAATTAATTACGTTTTTTTGATTTGCCCACTTTTCTGACCTCACAAGTAGTTAGGGATGGGCATGTATTGGTGTCGGTGCCAATACCAACCAGCCTTATTTCATACCAGTATTGGCTGCCCTTTTGTGACAATTTTAACATCATGAACTAAAAATGAGAAGAATAGAACATTGCCATTAACTTTGTGTGATTTAAAGAAGATTATTTGGTCTTGAAATGATCTGTCATTGTGTTTTGAGAGAAATGTTATCCAAAGTACCAGATTGATTGATTGATTGATTGATTGAATATTTATTGATCCCCAGGGGTGGGGAAATTCAGGCCCCAGCAGTATTCATACCACAGAGTGGGTATACAAAAGACGCACAAATGGCATGAGCGCAACTCAACAGGCTCTCATAAGGCTGCCACACAACGGCGCCACAAAGAAAGCCAGAAAGTGCTCAAGATAAAAGCCATCAAAGCAAAACAAAGATAAAAGACAAAGGAAAAAAAGTAACTGTGGCCAACCAGCACCCCTCAATACAAGATGTATCAGTGCTTGGTATCTGACTACTCAAGAAAGTGACAACTTGTCAAAAAAGCAAGAAGCAACTAATCTATTAACTTTTCCTGATTTGTCATAAAAATCTACATGCATGTGACTTCCAATCGATTAAGCAGATCAAATTGATATCATGTCCTCTTTAAGGCTCTCTTATGCTGTTTTTTAAACTCAGTGGTCTGAGGATGAGGCTGTTGCCATGTGGCTCATGATTTCCATTCTGTGCTGCAGGATGTGAATGCAGCTGAGGTGAAACTACTGATTTTAGAGAACATCATGCTGAGCCCTGCACACAACGTCTACCTCCTGGTTGGAACGTCAATCCGATACAAAGTCCTGAAGATAAGACAGGGCTCGATAGCCGGTATGACTATCAATGAGAGCTTGCGTTTGCACATCAGTATAAATCTAAGCTAGTATGTTTTCATTTCCCCATGTTTTTGAAGAGCTTTCAATGCCGTGTGATCAATATGAGCTGCATCTTCGGAACAGCGTGGTCGACACAAACAATAACCCGGATGTTGCTGTCGCACGTCTGGATCAAAGAACCTCCATGGTTACCGCCGTTCAACTGGGACACATCAATGTCGTGCTCGACCATAAAAGTATCCTTCTGAAATATTCCCGCCTGTCTGCTGGAGGCTTAATAATGCACTGATGAGGTGCACCGGCTCATGACCCATTCCACTGCTAATATACAGTAACAAGACAGTACAGTCTCATTAGTGTGTTTAGTCTGCTCTGATAGAATTTATCTCCTACTTGTGCTGTTATGGAAAAGTTTAAAATATTCTGGAAAGGAGCAAGCAGATGAAGCCGCTTGCATAAACCAAGAAGATGCAGCGGGAAGCGTACATGGTTGTCCAACAATAGCCATACTATCAACATCACCACCAAATTTCCTTACAAGTATTATTTAGGTCTTCGAATGCAAGGGGTGTTTCGTCTTCCCAATAGCACTCTGTATGTGGTGGAACCTGCCTACTTAGGTTTGTTCAGTCACTCCCTTTTTGTTGCAAAGGGAAAAGTGATTGCGAGACGTTTTTCAAACTTGTATACTTGGTTTAGGTTTTAAAATCCATCCTGGAGACAGTTGGGTTCTGGAAACGGGTCGAGACTATGATATCCTGATCGAAGTACTTGATAAATCTGGCAACAAAATCTACCTGTCTGACGTAAGTAAACCTCAGTGGGCTTATAAGTGTATTGAACGCCTGTAGGTGAAAATGTCACAATAAAAATGCTTATTATTTTAAAATGAATCACTGTGATGATCTACCAGCCCCGTGACGTAGTTCAGCTTTCGCCAGTGATTGGCTAGTTAGTTTCCGGTTGATTCCCTGCTCCGTTCACAACAGCGGGGAAATTAACGGAGGGAAAAACGAGTAATTTTAGCGTACTTAAGTTCTAGTCGAAATAAAAGTAAAATTTGCTACCGCCGTTAACAACTAAAGACTCCTACTCAGTGGAAACACAATGAAGAGGGTGTCGTTTTTTTTCTTATCACACAGTGCTATGAAGCAAACATGTCTGTAAAGTTCAGACTTGTAGTACTATGAAACGGATTTTAGCCGTGCAATGGTTACGTAACATCGAAGCGCTCGAGTTTTTCTGTTCTTTCATTATCTCTCTGTTGCAAAGGGAGAGAACAGTTAACCGGGACTCTTCTAGATTCACTAGTGCGATCCGATCAGTATGTTAGGGACCTGATCAGTTTTCCATAATGTGATGCCAACTGCACTGCCCTTTTTACAACATTTTTCTTCCCCTTCCTCACACGTTACACACGTTTGTACAGCTCACAGCTTTACTGTTACCATCATTAACAAAACATAAAGCACATCTGTTGATGTTTCTTTTCTCCTTCTTTTTGTGGCAGAACATCCGTATTGACTCAGTTTTTTCATTGGACTACTTTGAGGTTTTGCAATCTTCCCTGAATGGATCTTATCATAGGGTCAAAGCTAAGAAAGATGGACTAAGTATCATTGATGCTACCTTAAGAGCTGTTGAGGATGAAGTAAGTTTGCTATGTGCTTGTTCATATTTTAAATTCAAAATGACAAATGTTTCAACCTTTTATTCTTCCACAAGAATTCCGTGGCCAGTCTGAATACTTCCTGTGCTCTCTACTTCTTTTAGAAAGGTGGGGTCCACCCACTAGCCAACCCGATTCACAATGAACAGGATGTGGAAATTTATAACCCTATAGTTCTAAGTCCCAGTATTCTCATATTCCCATGGCAACCCAAGGTCGGCGTCTATCAATACACAATACAGGTATAATTCAATAATATGAGCAAAAGTGTTTTGGGCAAACACCTTTCATGGTGTACAATTTCTATTCAGTGTCGTTGAGAGATGTATCTTTGCTGTCAATGCTTTGGATAGGCAACCGGCGGCAGTGGAAATTTCAGCTGGTCTTCCTCCAACCCAAGTGTGGCCACAGTGACTGTCAAAGGCGTAATGACAACAGCCAGGGACATTGGCGTCAGCATAATTAAAGCCCAGGATATGCGCAACCCTCTCCACTTTGGGGAGATGAAGGTATGGTGGCTGCCAACATTATTGACAAGCCCTTTCATTTGCAAATTCAATTCACAAATGTGAATGTATTAGTATTGAAAGCAAAACTAAGTTTTAGCAGTGCACTGACACCTCTGTATTCTCTGCATAGTTCCCTATAGCATTTTTAAATGTATTAATCTCCAATAATATAATGAAACATTCAAAGCGATATGATTTTTTTTGCATAAAAATGAATTAAATTTTGGCGGGAGGCTGTCAGTTATCACTTTAATTACTTAGTGATGGAGCTTTATCAACTGAAACGTGTACTTTCTCTCATCCCGAAGTTTGACATTGATTTCAAGAAAAAAAAAAAAATGTAATCCTATAGGTATACGTCGTTGAACCTGTAGCAATGGACTTTGCTCCCTGCCCAGTGGAGGCTCGAGTGGGCATGATTCTAGAGCTACCGCTCAGAATATTTGGCCGACTGGAGGAAAAGTGGATGGAGCCTGTCATGTTGAGTGACTGCTCCCACTTTGACCTGCAGGTAGATGTGGAAAGCCAAGGCGTCTTTCAGCACCTTGAAGGCAAGTCTGCAAATGCATTCTGATGTGTGGCATCTGCTTCAGCGCACAAAAGATTAATTCTTCCTCTTATTGCTTGTTGCGTCACTCACAGGAGACTTGCCATCAAGTAAAGGTCATTAACTAATAGATGGCACATTTGCTGGTCATCCTACTTGTCAGTTAGTCAAAGGAACAGACCACTCAGGCATATTGTATTTGAGAATAAACGTGCATGTTTGCTTGTTGTCTTGTTTTTATTTGTTGGTTGTGGCAGTGAGACCAGCAATACATCGATGTGTGTGTGTGTTTGGTAGGACACATAGAACTTGTTCAACATTGAAATATTTTCAAATCGGTCGTTTAAAAAACACGTTTTTGCCTTGTAGGTCGACTGGGTCCAGGCCAAGGCCACTGCAGTGGGGTGAGAGCCAAAGCCCTGGCCCCGGGCTACACCACGCTGTCGGTCAGCTACAACCATGCCAATGTTCACCTCCGCGCAAAGATCACGATTGCAGCGTATCCTCCCCTCATCGTGAGTCCTAAAAAGTCTCAATACAAATATCCTTGTCGACAGATTTTGTTCATCGAACGTCACAAACCTTCCCTTAAGTCATTTTGTGATTCTCTTCCTTTGGTCTCAAAAGGCCAATTAGCCTTTGTTCTCTAAGGTGGCAAAAAAGCCACTCTTGCACGCACCGTGGGCATTCATACCCATAGGCTGCCCTTAGAATCAAGGCAGAAATGGGATGATGGGTGACTCTTCAAATGATCTCCTCTTGGATTTCTTCCAAGCTCTATGCATTTTAATTATGCATTATACGCTTGCTAGTCTGATTTATAAAAGTACGCCTCTCTGCTGCATAGGAATAAGATGCGCTGGGCGATATTGCAAAAATCTGCCATTGCGATGTAGGCCGTTTTATGTCATAACAATGTACGTGGTCACGCTCCTTTCTTAGACTAATTGTCTTACTGATGTCATTTGGCAGGCTATTGACCCCGAGTCCGTGGCTGTTGTGACACTGGGTTCCTCTAAAGACATGCTGTTTGAGGGTGGGCCTCAGCCTTGGGTTCTGAAGCCCTCTAAGTTCTTCTGTGACTTGAAAGCTGAGAATGAAGAAAGCGTGAGCCTGACTCTGGCTAGCCCACTCTCCCATAATTACGATCAGCACTTGGTCAGAGCAACCTGCAGGGTATTGGGAGAGCAGGTAATTTCTCCATGTTTGTTTGAATAAAATTGTAGTGATATTAGGTAGGCTTGACTTTTCCTCTTAAAAACTACACATTTTAGCTTTGTCTTTGTATGTATTGGCCGCAACACTGATGATTACGGTACTTACACAACCCATGCCGACAGAAAATTTGTTTGTACAATACTATTCTGATCCTAGAGAACACGTGTATTATGGTGACCCCACTGTCAGCTTTGTAGTGACCCATCAAAACTTTGCAGATGCTGGAGGTGAGGGTGAGCAACAAGGCCAGTATGACCAACCCTTATCCCGCCGAAGAGCGGGCATCTGTAAAGTTTGTTTGCGCTCCTCCGTCACGCTTCACGCTGGTCCCAGTGTACGCCGTTCCACAGCTAGAACTCTCATGCCCTCTGCTGCAGCAGAACAAATACGTGGTATGCTTCTTTTTTCCTCCTTGATTTAGAAGAAAAAGAAGCCTCACTATTGCAATGATGGTACTTAGGCAAAATGATCCAACGAATGATTGTGTCTCTTGTGCTGTTTTAAAGGTACCGGTTACAAATTACCGGAACTCCGTTTTGGAGCTTGCAGCTTTTGATGAACAAGGGCGGAAGTTTGACAACTTCAGCTCACTGAGCACAGTGTGGGAATCAAGCAAAGTGTCCCTGGCCAGTATCGAGCCAACCCTACCTATGACCCTTGAACCTTTTGAGGATGAAAACAAACAGATGAAACTACACGGTATAAGTGTCTCGTCTTAAAAATTGGTCTTTTGTTATATTTTATCAGACCTAAGCTTGGATATCTTTTCTTTGGGTGAGCTTTTTAGGGAGGCAGCCTTTCCTGAATTGATTGCCTCAACTTCCATTGCTGGAGTTCTTTGATGTCTAAAATCATGGATTGCTTTGTTTTTTAATTAGCAATTCTTTGTCACCCGTAATAGGCCGGCAGATCGTTGTCGTGCATCGTCAATCGGGGATTGCTGCCATCACGGCGACAGCGCTGGAATATCAGCGGTCTCATATCCAAGCAGCCAATGTTCATCGACGGGTACGTGTTAAATTTGACAGTTAATGTTATCATTGAACAGTCTGTTTTCTCTCCTTGCTGTGACGGTGACCTCCTTCCCTTCTTTGTCTTTCCTGAAAGACATTAAAACCCCTCTTCGGTACATATCTATTACGTATATAACTAACAAATTCTCAAAGCTACAGTACTGCATTTCAGTTTAAAAGAAGGCTTTTATTTTCAAGGCCCCATTTAATGCTTTCTACCAAAAAGTAATCTGCAGCTGGGCAAGGAGAGGCGCATGTTAATATTCCTTGTAAATATGCAACGATTGCTTTGGGTGGGAAACTGTAATGAAGATGGCAAGCAATTGTAGCAGTTTTTTTACATTCATTGTGTGGGCTTAATCGTCAGACAAAAAATCTACAAAATATTTGAGTTTGTTTTGACATTTTTTGTCACACGAATATAGCATCTTGCCATCTTTCTATCTCAAATATTCGATGTCGCTTGACTCTGAATGCATAATAACATCCTGTGGATGCAGGCCGGAGGCATTCTAAATATATACTTGTCCATTACCCTTTACTTTTTATGTAAGTATTTTAGAGGAAAATAAATACCTGATGGTCCAGTGGGTTAGGATGTGGCGCTTTCACCGCCGTAGCCTGGGTTCGATTCCTGGTCAGGCAGCCATAGGGGGGCACATGTCAATGTCTCCCCTGTGCCGGTCTCAAGCCCAGGTAAATGCAGACGGTTGGGTCAGGAAGGGCATCCAGCGTAAAAACGTCTCATGCGACCCATTTAGACAAAAACGGATGGTTCGCTGTGGCGACCCCTGAGGGGAAAAGCCGAGAGGAGTCACCATTTTAGCTATACGGTCAGTTGTACATTGACCGATTTTCCATTTATTTCAATTAATTAGTTTCTTTTTGTCTTTTTCAACTGTTTTTTTGAAAGGGTGACACGTTTACCCTTGTGTCAGCAACATTGGAACTCCTGTTCGTTGAAGCTGTGAAGGTTCTTCCTGACACATTGACCATATTCAACCACCCAGATGTGCGGGTAAGAGATGTATTTTTATTGTACTGATTGATAACTGTTGGCTCCATACATTTAGTATTAAGTATTGTATTTTTTGCAAGTAACTTCATCCAAGCACATTTGACAGTTTTAGAGGGCCCTGCTTGCCCAAGACGTGTTTGACACATGTAAGGCATAAATAAATGCCGTGAACTCTGTTAAAGGTATTTTAATGTGCAATTGTGATAAGGTTTATCTGATGTGACTCGCACACCATGCTCGACCGACCTTGCATGTGAGCTTGAATTGTGAGATGAAAGTCTTATCCATACCAAATTTGAGATATGTTGAAAGGTTTTACGTGTGTTTTTCCTTACAGAGTACTCTTGTCGTACGAGGGGGGTCAGGACACTTTTCTGTCAACAGCAGCATTAAAGACATTGCAGATGTGGTGTTTCAGGACACCCAAGGAACAGTTCAGGTATGTGGGGACATCTGGATTTGTATTGGAGTCAATTAGGGAAGGGAAATAGGAAATCACAGTATGAATGCATATGGTGGTTTAAAGGGTTCCATTTGAATTTCTCTTGTGAATTCCTTTATGTTGCCAGGTTGCCCCTATCCAGCCAGGTGTGGTGCAATTGATGATTCATGACCTTTGTTTAGCGGTCCCATCTACAGCCAAAGCCACAGTGCGGGTTTCCGAAATCCTGGAGGTGAATTTGAGAGTGGTCGACAAGGTCAGTTTCCAGTCTGATAATTCTTCATTTAATGAATGTGGTTGACACAATGATCCTTATTACAGTATATGTAACACATTCCATGCGTGCCTTGGTGGCGCTCAACATATTTGTTCTGTACGAGTTTTCAACTTGTAATATTCATGGAGCTCTCTTTGGTTTGCCCTTCCTGTGAACCAAACTGGTGATTTCCCTAATGACTGGCCTCATTTGTCTCATTTACAGGTGGAAATTGGCAAATCAGTAAGGTGTTATGTCACAGTATTGAATGACAACAAAAAGCCTTTCCCGACCAGCTATTTCCCATTCATGAAATTGACAGTCAAGGCAGAGTCTTCAATTGTTGCATTAACGTAAGTGATATGACACTTGATGTGACACTGGTGTTAAAAAGTATCTTATCCTTAGGGGACACATCTTTCTGTTTCTTTTATAGACCACTCGCAGAGTCCACAGAACATGACACTGCGGTTTACGTTGCAAACGGTCTTTCTATTGGCCAGACAACATTGTCAGCTGTCGTAGTAGATAAAAATGGGAGAAAAATTTCATCCGCCCCTCAACAAATCGAGGTATTTTGTTTGTTCACTTCACTCAAGTCATGATCACGACTTCCAACATACAAACTACACCATGTGAACTCCTTTTTTTTTTTAAAAAATAGGTATTTCCACCATTCAAACTCATCCCTCGGAAAATGACTCTGCTGATTGGAGCAATGATGCAGGTGTGTTTGTGTATCCGCGACCGATGCTCATGCTGACAACAGGTAGCATCAGTTGAACTTGCCAGAAGAGTTCATTTGGTCCGCCATCACTCTTCCAAAAGGGACCTTTGCCAGGCTTCTTCTTCAGAAAACAGCATTGGCCTCAATGCTCTCTTCTCTTTCGGTGCACTGTTGTGCTCATTAAAAAGCACCGTTATCTAATCAGAACTCCATCTAATTACCCAACATTACATAGGGCAATATACCCAAGTGATGTACCACTTCAGAAAGTTCATGTAAAAGGTTCATCTAATGATTTTTGCCATTGTCGTCGTAAAATGAACGGCGATAACTCTTGGAAATGCTTCGGCCTAATTGTTACATTGCCAAAATGTATTCATTATTCTGATTTAAAATCTCCTTGTTTCTAGATCACATCTGAGGGGGGCCCTCAGCCTCAGTCCAATATTCTCTTTTCTATCTCTGATGAGGACATCGCTTCTGTTAACGGTATAGGTCACGTCAAGGGTGTGAGCGTCGGTAACGTCACTGTGACAGGACTCGTCCAAGCTGTCGATGCTGAAACCGGCAAGTTGGTTGTTGTGTCAAAGGTAAATAACGTCATCGGGTGATGTGGGTGAGTTGTCACAGATGCAACTGCAAATGTATTCTTCTGTGTTTTTAGGATCAGGTAGAAGTTGAGGTTGTGCATTTGACTGCCATTCGAATTCGAGCACCCATTACACGTATGGAGACGGGAGCGCAGGTACGCACTGTACATTTTTAGAAAGACTGTTTCCAGTCGAACACATTTTATTAAATGGTCGCCATGGGCCCTTGTCGCACCTTATTTCCTTCTGTAGATGCCTGTGTTTGTGATGGGTTTGACCAATAGCCAAACACCCTTCACCTTTGGCAATGCTGTGCCAGGACTTAGCTTCCACTGGTCCACTACCAAAAGGGACATCCTGGATGTACAGTCAAGACACTCTATGGTATGCATGTGCACCACCTGTGTGCACTGTTGTTCACTATTCACTCTTTGCCATATTTGCCTTCCTATGCCCGCAGGCTAATGTGGAGCTCAACGCCGAGCACAATTTCGGCATGAGCGTGACGGGTCGAACAAGAGGGCGGACTGGGCTCAAGGTTGTCCTCAGAGTTGTCGATCCGGTTGTTGGTCAACTTGCTGGGGATCTTCCAGAGCTCAAAGATGAGATCCAAATCCAGGTACACCTCTAAAACTGGGCTCGGGTTTACATTTTACTATAAAGTGAGCTAATTGCCACAATGTACCGACCTGCCCCATCTGCTGCCTCCATCAAATTTAAACGTCAAAAGCTGCAGAGCAGTGGAATTGTTGATCTTTGGAATATTTGAAGTTAGCTTTGGGAAGCGATAAGTCTACAAATTAAATGTACTTAACTTCACTGTGCCAGAGACTGTAACGTGTCAATCATGCCCTAATAATTGTGGTGTCACTCTTTGCTTTGATCAAGGTCTATGACAAGCTACACATGATTAATCCCCAAGTCGAGTCCGACGAGATACTCATGACTCCAAATTCAGCCCTCAAACTCCAAACCAACAGGTCAGTTCAACTTGCAGGTTTACCTTGTTCCTCAATTAAATACTGAGAAATTAAATACTGAGAAAACCCTACCTGTAAGTTGACTTGTGTTGATATGCACTAGGGATGGTGTGGGTGCACTGTCATACCAAATGATGAATTACGCTGACCAAGTTGCTATCGCGCAAGTTGATGACAAGGGCTTCCTCTTCTCTGGCCCACTCACTGGCATTTCATCACTGCTGGTTACTTCACAAGAGTCTTTTGGTGTCAATCAAACTCTCATCGTCGCGGTAAAGGTCAGTTTGAAAGGCTTCCTCTGACCTTTTTAAAACATATAAATTGTGATTTGGATTACATTCATTTTGTCATTTCACTTATGGGGCGGCATGGTGGAGCACTGGTTAACACGTCCGCCGCACAGTTCAGAGAGTGTTGGTTCGATTCCATGGTACATGATTTGTGTGTTCGCCTCGTGTCTGAGTGTGTTTTCTCTGGGCACTCTGGTGCTCTCCCGCCTCCCAAAGACATGCATGGTAGGCCGATTGAGCACTCCAAATTGCCCCTAGGTGTGAGTGCGGATGCTTGTTCATCCATGTGTGCCCTGCGATTGGCTGGAAACTGGTTCAGGGTGTCCCTATTGCCTGATTTTTATTTATTTTTTTAATTCAATGTTTTACCAGGTAAGTCAATTTAGAACATTTTCTCATTTACAATGGCGACTTGGAGGCAAGGTGTGTGAAGTGACTTGCCCAACAACACAACGATACGTGACTGTGACAGAGCTAGGGTCGAACCGCCAACCCTCCGGTTACTAATCGACCTGCTCTACTGCCTGAGCCACGGCCGCCACAATGCTGATGACTGCTAGAATAGGCTTCAGCACGCCCGCGACCCCCGTGGGGACAAGCGGTACAGAAAATGGATGGATGGATTTCACTTTTGATTTATTCAATGCAATGTTTGAGCACATTCCATATTTTTTTCACTATAAGCCACTGTGAGTCGCACATTTTTCATAGTTTGGATGGTCCTAGGACTAATACTCAGGTGCGCATTGTATATGGCTGGTTTTCTGGAAGTAGGGTCCAGGAGCGTGAGAGCCGAAAAATAAAACTTAATCATTTATACACTTGAACTGCTTCATTATCTCCATATATTCAGGTGAGAATTGGGGAAAAAATACCAAACTATAAACGAAACCTAATCGACAATTGATTGTTCATCATTGATTTGAGCAATTTGGTTCTTAAGTCCATGTTTATCCATGTTTATGTTCAAAGGAGCTCCAGGCCGTCAACCTCTATCCCTTGCTCTCTTGCTATGTGGTAAACAATTGTACAAGGTCTTGTGGTGGCATTGTAAGGCGGCAACACTCCCCTCCTCTTCCCGCAGGTGGTACCTGTGTCCTACGTGCGCTTCAGTACCAGTCCAGCGTTACACACGCCCACCGGGGAGAGCTTGAAAGCCCTCCCTTTGGGCATTGTCCTCACCTTCACCGTTCATTTTCACACCAGCACTGGAGAGACTCTCCACAGCGCCAACAGCCGTGTCACCTTCTCCACAAACAGGTGAGTCTTCACTCTACCTCTCGATCTGAGCAAATTTCCCTGAGGAGTGGGGTGCCAAAGCCACAAGCCACTCAAACATGTCTGACTGATGAGTCCTATGTACCAACTGACAACAAACTTGAAAATTTACACATGTTGACTTTACAAGTGCACCTCTAATTTACATCTCCATGTGGTACTGAAAGCAAAATATTTACAATAGAATACCAGACCTGTGAGCACGGAAGAAATTCTGCATTATAAGAATGATCTGTGCTTTATGAACATGGCACATTAAAAGTTCATGACTTCAAGTACAGTTTGGAATCACGAGGCAGACACTCCTTGTAATTCACTACGTTAATTCACGAGGCTGTTCTTGTCAACATGGTTTCACAAGTTGTTATCCCCACAATGAAGGAGTGAGTGAGTTAAATGAATGGGAGTGGTTGGCAGGGAAGTGTACTCATGGTGCTGACATTCACTTTTGGGGGGGGCGGGGGGGGGGGGGGGCAAACCAATCAAAATCAGAGTCATACAAGGCTGATACTCTTGCGACTGAAAAAAATAGGCTGATTATTTTTCAAATCTCCAAGAGGTGATTGGATTTGACTGGTATTTCAGTTGGGAGTAGCGTGTCCATAGCAGATGCTCTTTTGATGGAGGTAGAAAGCAGGACACGTATAGTCAAGTAGTGCCAACAAAAATGAAATGCTACACTCCTTGTTTATTTTTCTAATACTACTGGAGACAGCGTTTGATCAACTGCTCTGTTTGAGGCTTCCATTCAAAGATTAATCTGCTTAAGACAGTCTGAATTTTCAGGTAATAATGCAGAAAAGAAAAAACTCTGAAGGTCTACCTTTCAAATACTTTTTCTTTGCAATTCATTTTTAAATTGTTTTCTCCCTGTCTGTTAGGGATGATCTGGTGCAGGTCGGGTCTGGGCCTGATAACCACACGTTGACGGTCAGGACGGTCAACGTAGGCCTCACGCTTCTGTCTGTGCACGACAACGAAAACACTGTGATGGCGGACTACATTCCTCTTCCCGTGGAGCATGCCATCCTGCCAGGAGAGGCCCAGAGCCTGGTGGTGGGAGACGTCATTTGCTTTACTGCACAGCTGACCAGTCAAGAGGGTGAGCGTCTTAAGAGCATGTAAATGTGCCAAATCTTCAGAACAATTTGTCATTTTGTGGTGGTTTTACTCTACTTTTCTCTGCAGGAGGTCATGGTATTTGGAGCTCCTCCGCCAATGCTGTGCTCCAGGTGGATTCCAAAACCGGTGCAGCTGTGGCCAGAGACTATGGGGCAGCTACCGTGTACTACGAGATACCTGGTGTTTTAAAAACATACAGAGAGGTAACGTATGTTTTCTTAATACAGAGCTCATAGCGACAAATGTAGTTGGTATAATTTACAAATGCTAACTTACTGAGAGGTTGGTGTTTTTTTTTTTTTTTTTGGTCCTTTGGTATAACTGATTAATCATATTAAACTCTTCCCTGTGACTTGTGGAGAGGAATTTGAACCCCGAAACAGACAGCACACAAGCAGCAAAATTAAATTGTTTATTGAACAAAATACCCAACAGGCGGTGAATGTTAAAAGTATATACTTTCAGTCATTTCATAAACCCTCAATAAAATGGGAATATATGTGCAACACGTCTTTTCCCGCAAAGTCAAAACCCGCAGCACAGCCGTGTGTCCGCTCAAGTGTCTCATTAAAGCACAGATGACTGGTGTAACTGCTGTACTGTAATGAATTAATAAGACATTGCCTGAGATTGGAATTCAAATTAAGGAGACAAAATAAAATAACGTTCATTTAATAATCAGTTGTGTTACTTTCTGCCTTAAAAGAATTGTCAACAGGGATAAGTGAGTGTACTCACGGTATGGCAAAAAGGTTTGAGTTTACACTAGACAAAAAAATTGTGAACCACTCCCATAGTCGGAAAGCATGTCCTGCTCCATCTAGATTATGTCACATTTGTGTGTGACGAGGTGCTCACACTTGATCAAGTAGAGAAAAGATGAAATACTTAATTTATTGTACTTTGTTTATTTTTTTTTCAGATTCAGTCCACCTAATTGATCTTTATGTAACCTGCATATTTGTACAGATACTGTATCACTATCTCTTATTTTTGGAATAATTGACTAGCGGGATAATTCTATTTTTCCCCTTGACTGTTAGGTTGTGGTGGAATCGTCTACAAAGACAGCCGCAATGGCGCAGGCCTTGGCAGTCAGAATTGGCAAGCAGACTGAAGTCTTACTCACAACCAGAGGACAAGGAACCAACCTCATTGGTACGGGAAATACTCAACTTGTGAAATTTTGTCACTACACGTCAATACTTACAAAACAAATCCATATGTGAACTTCCAAAGTGTTATTTGTCCACTGAATTGTTGCTTTTCCCAGTCATCACCCCAAAAGAGAACAACATTGTTAAACGCTAACGGAACCTTGAAGGCCACTTGCTCGGGTGAATAACTAAAAATAACTGCGGTTGATTGTTGATGTAAAAACCTGCACCACATTGCTCTCCACTTTAAGCCTCAAGGCCCTCATATTTATTGAAGTGAAAAAATACTTCACCCATTCCGTGTGTTATCTTTACGTTTCATTACAGAATGTATTTAACAGCGAAGCTTATTAAATCACTCTCAAATGCTTTCGGCACAGCTCCTTCCACGTTTCCGATCTTCATCTAATTTGTTTAACTCCTCTATTTATTGTAGCCTTAAGCTTATGACGATGTAATGTATCCTGCAGGAACCTGCTCCTCGATCCAGACAGAAGCCATCGCGCTACTGCAACCAGAAACTTCTGTCGCTTGCCTCCTCAGCTTTACGAGTGATGCTGTTGATTTCCCTCCAAGCAGCGTCTTCAAAACACACACCAGTTTTGATCCCAGCATTGGTATGTCTTGCCTAAATTTACATACCTGTTGGGAATGCTCCCTATTGGATCTGTAATGAGCTGGTGAATGTATGTATTTATTAACCCATATTTAACCAGCTAAGTCAGCTGAGAACCAGTTCCCATTTAGAATAATTTTAAAGAAATAAAAATAAAAGTGAATCTGAGGTGTCGATGCCCCCTCGGTTAAACTGCGTTTGATAGCTTTGACATGGCTCTGTGCAACAAGGTTGTCTTGAATCAAATGTGGCCGCTGTGCCTCCAAGTGAGGGGTCAGGTAAATACACCTTTACAAGCTGTAATCAATAGCTGTGAGGCTCACGGAGTATATCTAACAGCCCCCATCAAAGATGCCAGCTTGATATGTTGTGCTGCAGAGGCTTCTTAACGCCGGAAACCTTGTCTAATTGCAGTTGGAGTTAATGGGAACATGTGACTGAAATATACTGTCTATGAGGATTAGAACGCCAAGCTTTCTTTATTTGGTTGTTTTTGCTCTTATGTCATTTTGCCAGCTGCTTGTCTAATTTTTTCACTTCAATGTTATGTTTCCACTTTCTCATCAGTTTGTCATTTTTAGCCTCCTGTCTATTTTTTGTCCTTGCCATAGGCTTGTACAAGTGTTTAATGAGCCTGCAGCCAATGGCAGACCAGCTAACCCGAGTTCTCAGCATGTCCATGACCAACTTGCTAGTGAAGGCTGGCCTGGAGGGCAGCGCCTTCTCTGGGGAGCAGGTTAGCACCAGACTGCTGATAGAGCCCGCCCTCTACTGCGACCAGACGGAGCTGATGCTCTCCAACTTGCACCCATCTGCGGAGCTCTCAGTCTTCGGTCCAGCTGCTGCCCTCGCAGACATGGAGGTCAGGGGAAAGAACTTTTTTCATAAAAATAATGATTCCTCAGATAAAGCATTCCAATATAGTGGAATATTGTTTTGGGTCTTAGGTGGTATCCAGTTCTCCCATCATTGGTATTCAGAAGATCGAGGCACACAGCAGTCTGTCGAAGTACATCATCAGGGTTTTGGACCTGCGAGCAGCTGACTCTGCTTCCATTACCATCAGTAGTGCCTCCTCGGGTCAGAATCTCATCATCCCGGTCACTTTGATACACGAGGCTGAGCCTGGTGCAGGCATGCAAGGTAAGTTCCCCTCTGTGGGTTAATGGGAAGTCACAATAAGGTTGTGTCTTAAAAAAGATTTAAGAGGGACTGTATGAAAAATCTTTAATTAAGAGGAACACCATTCATTTCAGTAATATGTTAAAAAAAAAAGTGTCCAATTACATCAACATAGATTTTTTAATACAATCATAGCCAAAACAGTTCGGCCTTGTGCTGTAATTTACAAATTGTACTTTGTTGTAGCTCCATCTAGGCCTTGGAATACATTCTGACTGGTATTTTGTCTTGTTCTCTTCAAATGCAGCTGCTGCACAATTTGTTAACAGAGAGGGGGGCCACCCACCACACGACTCTTACCACGTGATGCTGTTTACCCTGTTTGCCTTGCTAGCTGGTACATCCATCGTCATCATCGGTAGGGTGCCAGTTACTACTAAATCGATGTCATATTGACCTCTTTATCTTCATAGTAACACACCTTTGCAATGGATTGCACTGTCTCTCAATTTAATGCCATGGTAAACGTATAGGTCATACTTGGATACCATTTTAATGATAATGCATATAATTTTTTCCTCTTTGAATTGCGCTATTTTTGATGCTCATTCTTGATGGTGTTATGGTTCTCGGCTCTTCACAAATTGTCCCATTTTGTCTTCTGCAGTCATCCACTCTGTGTTCTCTCCGAAGCAGCAAACGTACCCTCCTTTCACCCTCGGGAGCTCTCCACCCGTCGCTGGTAGGACACAGTTAGAATGATGTTTCCTGTTAGAAAAACAACGAATATGCTTGCGAGAAAGAATGTAAACTGTTATGTCATAAACCTGATTATGTGATAAATCTGATAGCATTCAGCATCATGCCCAACAATAGACTAACACACTGCAGTATATGTACCATCCTAAAAATTACTAACTTTTTCCTCATATTACAGATTATAAGTACCGTTGAATTCACTAGCACTCCTCCTCTCTGTTTTCTCAGCCCCAGATTCTTTCAATCAGTCCATACCTGGGATGGAGACAAACAGCAACTCCAGGTTGCGTCTCTTCTCTCCCAACTACTGACAAAGCCTTCATCATCCCTCTCGTCCCACAGAGGGTCATGACTGAATGTACCTCAATACCCTCACAGTGAAAGCTGTTGGATGCGACTGCAAAATCGTTTTATTTTGATGTTGGTACGAGACATGCAATGGAGGGCGGCTCGGAGGCGCACTGGGTAGCCCGTCCGCCTCACAGTTAGGAGGGTGCCGGTTCGATTCCACCTTCGACCCTCCCTGTGTGGAGTTTGCATGTTCTCCCTGAGCCCGCGTGGGTTTCTTCCGGGCACTCCGGTTTCCTACCACATCCCAAAAACATGCTTGGCAGGCCGATTGAGCGCTCCAAATTGTCCCTAGGTGTGAGTGCGAGTGTGACTGGTTGTTTGTGTCTGTGTGCCCTGCGATTGGCTGGCAACCAGTTCAGGGTGTTCCCCACCTGTGTGCCCGAGGACTGCTGGGATAGGCTCTGGCACCCCCGCGACCCACGTGGGGACAAGCGGCATAGAAAATGGATGGATGGATGGATGGATGGATGGATGGATGGATGGATGGATGGATGGATGGATGGATGGATGGATGGATGGATATATTTGCAATGGCCTTTAAATGCTTTCGTGCGTGTTTGTGCGTGGGTGTGTGCGTGCACATAGAACAAAGTTTCAATAGCTCACTGTCCTTGTTCTACCATTTGCTGAGTTCTGTTATACAAGCCCACTCCATTGTTCACGAAACTCATATTGTTGCCTGACTTCTAAACATGTTTTTTTTTTTCTCCCGGTAAGGTTATGCTGTGTATTGGTTGACTTTGCCAACTTATCAGTTTTCTTGTAAACTCAACAGAAGCCACATGCTTTTGTGACAAAAAAAACTGACTTGAAAATGCGAAGAAATGTCCTTTGTTGTTGTAGCCTACACACATTTTACCGAAAAGCCTACTGAAAGCAATTTAAAATGTGACAAATCCTTCAAATGTGCATCATCAGTTCAGTGATATCAGTTTGAGCCATGATGCGTGCAGCTTTTGTTCAATTGATCAATGTGAAACAGTAAAAGATGTTAAGCATCTTTCTTGAGTTGAGGAGCTTCACTGCAAGAAAACAAAATGTGACAGTCTTCAGGTTTTGTTTGGACCTGCTCAAGATACTGGCATAAAAGACTGATTTCCGTGAAAATGTCTTGATTTTTTTGGCTAAATGTTCACCGTGACGGTATGTTTTCCTCTTGTTGGTTTCCTTGCGTGAATATGCCTTTTCAAGTAATTGTCGTGATTTTGTTGGGAAAATGTTAACTGTGATGGTATGTTACATTTCTGTTTTCCTCCATTGGTTTTTTTGTAAATACGCCAAATAAAAGTCATTGATTAAAATTCAGCAAAGTGTATATATGTTATATACTAAAGTGTATGTACTAATGACAATTGAGAGGATCTAGCAATAACACACTTGAACATTCAATTTTTTTTTGCATTTCTGTTTTGGTTCATCAAAGTATTACCATTACATATAAAATGTTCTTTAGTATACCAATGAATGTTGATCCTGTTTAGATTTAAAAAAAAAACTCCAATTTTTTTTTTACGACTAGCACTTCTGGCAGATAACAAGTCAAGGAACGCTATGTTTGTTCAGAAATTCCACATTCTTACACATCTAACATGGAAGACAGTCGTACCGCTACTTACGAACTTAATTGGTTCCATGATTGGGTTTGTAAGTAGAAATGTTTGTAAGTCGAACAACGTTGGCCATAGGAATCAATGTAAAAGCACATAATGCGTGCCGGACTATCCCAAAAGTCACACTTTTTGCCCTATGACTCTGTGTAAAACACACACACAAAACAAGTTTTAGTTTAGCTTTTTCAAACCTTTATAACAAAAACCAAGTGTCACTTTATTGTTGACTTAACTTTTCTTAGTGAAGGGAAAATATTTTCCTATTTTCTACACTTGCTAAAAAAAAATACCCTAGAAAAAGTCAGGCTAATAAATTATTGTATGCTCCAACGTACTCCCTGCAATGTGCACGCTCACGTACTCGCGCAGAACGCAAGATAGAACTTAAAATAAAAAGAAGAAAGGCAACCGAGCTTCTAAAGATGGAAATTGACAAACACAAAAGTGTGTTCTTTGTTTTTATTGAAAACAAGCTGATACTGTCTGCGGTACGGCAACGGCCGGTTTTCGCCTTTCACTCAGTGCGTGCGCGCTCCTGGAGTTTGCAAACTTTGCATGTTCTCCCCGAACCCGCGTGGGCACTCCAGTGTCCTCCCGCATCCCCAAAACATGCTTGATGGGCCGATTGAGCACTGTAAATTGCCCCTAGGTGTGAGTGCGAATGGTTGTTCGTCTCTGTGTGCCCTCCGATTGGCTGGCAACCTGTTCAGGGTGTCCCCCGCCTGTGGAATATGATTTACCCTAAAAAACAAAAATCGAAACATTTGTATTTTTTATTTAATCCATGAAATTATCTTCCTCCGTGAAAATTGTGGGGTCTTTAGTTTTTAACGGTGGGAGCTCATTTAATTGGAAACAAAATGAGGAAGGTGTCAATTCTTATGACGCATGCGAAACGTAGTCGGCAAAATTCGAATTTGTTGTACGTTTGGTTAAAACGGATTTTAGTTGCTTTTTTCTGTTCTTTCATCTTCCCTCTGTTGCGTGTTAACCAAACTCGATCAAAGTTGTCTATACCGTGATGCCAACTGTAAATCCTATCTACGTCATCTTTATGACGTTTTTTTTTTTTTTTTTGCACACGTATACACACTAATATTGGAGCTCACAGCTTTACTGTGACCATCCTTCACAAAATGCTACATAAAGCACATCTGAAGATGTTTCTCTTGTCCTTCTTTTTGTGGCAGAATATCTGTATTGGCTTAGTTTTTTCATTGGACTTGCAATCTTCCCTGAATGGATCTTATCATGAGGTCAAAACTAAGAAAGACGGCCCAAGTGTCTTTAATACCGTTTTTTTCCGTGTATAGTGCGCAAAATTTAACTAATTTATTGTCCTAAAATCTGGGGTGCGCATTATACATGGGTACAAAAAAAAAAAAAAAATTCTTTTTTTTTTTTTATTTTATTTTATTTTTTTATTTTTTTTTTAAGTCCCAATGATCGTCACACACGCAGGGAGGCAATGGGTCCCATTTTTATAGTCTTTGGTATGGTCTTAACTAGGCTGGATGTAATTTTTTTTGTTGGCGTTGATTTCTCCGACTGCACGTAAACGCACCACCGCGCTTCGTGCGCGCACGGGACAGCAAACGAGCAGGTGATTGAGCAAGCGTCTGATACGAGAGCATTGCGGTCGCATGGAGCGTGTTTGAAGTGAACAGCAGAGAAGAAAGGCAAAGTGTTGTGAAATAAAATGCACAGAACGGATGCGCAAGACACGTCAGCTATATAAAGAGCGAGAGTTGTTTTGTTCCTATTAGTTTCAATTCACAGTTTAATTAGCAGTTTCAATCAGCAAATAACAAAATGCGTATTACAGGTAATATTTTATTTCACAACACTTTGCCTTGTTCCTTTGGTCTCTGCTGTTCATCCTAAAACACAAAGGCGCTCTTTAAGCAATGCGACAGTGAGCGCCCGGCGCGCTGCGGTTGCGCGACCGCACCAAATTAAGCTCCCTGCGCAGTGCGCACTGAGGTCCACTTAAATTTTAGAAAGTACATCAGGACTTTAAAAATATCTTCTAAATTTCAGCGACGGCTTTGTCACAATAATCGACCAGCCCGGTGCAGTTGGGCGGTCGGCGGCGCGCTACGGTTGAGCGTTCTCTCGCGCGCTCTCTCTCTCGCTCTCGCACACACGCAAACCGGATATCATACAGAGGCCGCCATTACAGATGCGCAGAACGGATGAGCAAGACACGTCAGCTATATAAAAAGCGAGAGTTCAGGTCTCTACCTAAATCCGTATTACAGGTAATATTTTATTTCACAACACTTTGCCTTGTTCCTTTCTTCTCTGCTGTTCACTTCAAACACGCTCCATGCGCACAGAGCGCGGTGGTGCGTTTACGGGCAGTCGGAGAAATCAACGCCAACAAAAAAAATTACATCCAGCCTAGTTAAGACCATACCAAAGACTATAAAAATGGGACCCATTGCCTCCCTGCGTGTGTGACGATCATTGGGACTTAAAAAATAAAATAAAATAAATAAATAAATAAATAAATAAATAAATAAATAAATACATTTTCTTTTTAAAAAAATTCATAAAAATTGGGTGCGTATTATACATGGGTACAAGCTTTTTTCCAGCATCAGCATGCCATTTTTAGGGGTGCGTACTATACATGGGGGCGCACTATACACGGAAAAAAACGGTACTACCTCAAGAACTGTTGAAGTAACTTTGCTTGTTCAATTTAAATTCAAAATGACAAATGTTTCAACCTTTTATTATTCCATAAGAATTCTGTGGCCAGACTGAATACTTCCTGTGCTCTCTACTTCTTTTAGAAAGGTGGGGTCCACCCACTAGCCAACCCGATACACAATGAACAGGATGTGGGAATTTATAACCCTATAGTTCTAAGTCCCAGTATTCTCACATTCCCATGGCAACCCAAATTCGGCGTCTATCAATACACAATAAAGGTATAATTCAATAATATGAGCAAAAGTGTTTTGGGCAAACACCTTTCATGATGTACAATTTCTATTCAGTGTTAAGAGATGTATCTTTGCTCTCAATGCTTTGTATAGGCAACCGGCGGCAGTGGAAATTTCAGCTGGTCTTCCTCCAACACAAGTGTGGCCACAGTGACTGTCAAAGGCGTAATGACAACAGCCAGGGACATTGGCGTCAGCATAATTAAAGCCCAGGATATGCACAACCCTCTCCACTTTGGGAAGATGAAGGTATAGTGGCTGCCAACATTATTGACAATCCCTTTCATTTGCAAATTCAATTCACAATTATGAATGTATTAGTATTGAAAGCAAGAGATTTATCAGTGCACTGAGAGCACTGTATTATCTGCATTTTTTCGAGACTATTTATTAATCTCAGATACTGTGAAACATTAATTAACGAGGTGTAGGATTTTTTTTAAGCATAAAAGAGACATTGTGGCTAGACAATTTATAAAAGCAACAAAGAGCATCACATCCTAAAGAACAAACACATCACCCAACCCTAAATGTACCGTAATTTTCGGACTATAAATCGCTCCGGAGTATAAATCGCACCAGCCATAAAATGCCCAAAAATGTGAAAAAAAAACAAATCGCTCCGGAGTATAAATCGAATTTTGGGGGGCAATTTATTCGACAAAATCCAACACTAAGAACAGACATGAACGAGCAACAACAGGCTAAACGATACGGTATGCTAACGTGACAAACACAAACGAGGAGCTGAGAACGAGCCTGACGTAACATTCAGTTATTTAAAAAAAAAACTGTTACATAAATAACACGTTTATAAAACCATCTGTGTCACTCCAATTCATTAAATCCATCGATCGTCCTTTGTCAACAATGCCGTGTGCCGCGCCGCAGTTCAAATTATTCCACAGGCCCATACAACGATACATAAACTATATTTTAAATAACTCACATAAACAATATTATCAAACCATTTGTGTCACTCCAAATCATTAAATCCATCGATTAAATTTGTCGTCCTTTATTTCATCCTGGTGACAGAGGACATGTCCAGAGGATATGGCGCTTTAAAGTGTTAATTACTTTATTTGATTTTTTCTCTCTATTTTTCACGTTTTGAATATGTTCAAGATAAAGATATCAAAGCATGTGAAGTGATCAACTATACTAAAAATAACAGGTGAAGTGGTCAACTATACTTGTAAGTGATGTGTTAACGATCAAGTTAAAATTTGTGAAAAAAAACATATATAAGTCGCTTCTGAGTATAAGTCGCCCCCCCCCCCCCAAACTATGAAAGAAAACGCGATTTATAGTCCGAAAATTACGGTAGGCCTGCTGGGTGAGAAGACTGAGCCAACCATCAGATAGATATCACTTTGATTACTTAATGATGGAGCTTTATCAATTTAAACGTGTACTTTCATCCCAAAGTTTGACATTGATTATAAAAAAATGTAATCCTATAGGTATATGTCATTGAACCTGTGGTAATGGCCTTTGCGCGCTGCCAAGTAGAAGCTCGAGTGGGCATGATTCTAGAGCTACCGCTCAGAATATTTGGCCGATTGGAGGAAAAGTGGATGGAGCCAGTCATGCTGAGTGACTGCTCCCACTTTGACCTGCAGGTAGATGTGGAAAGCCAAAGCGTCTTTCAGCACCTTGAAGGCAAGTCTGCAAATGCATTCTGATGTATAAAAAGATTCATTCCTTTTCTTTTTGCCAGTGGCCATCAAGTAAAGGTCACTAACTAATAGATGGCACATTCGTTGGTCATCCTGCTTGTCAGTTGGGAACAGACAGCTCAGGCATATTGTATTTGAGAATAAAAGTGCATGTTTGCTTGTTGTATTGTTATTTGTTGGTTGTGGCACTGATACGCAGTTGTACCCAATACATCGATGTGTGTCTGTGTTGGTAGGACACACAGAAATTGTTCAGCATTGAAACATTTTAAAATTGGTGGTTTAAAAACACATTTCTGCTGACATTGCAGGTCGTCTGGGTCCAGGCCAAGGCCACTGCAGTGGACTGAGAGCCAAAGCCCTGGCCCCGGGCTACACCACGCTGTCGGTCAGCTACAACCATGGCAATGTTCACCTCGGCGCAAAGATCACGATTGCAGCTTATCCTCCCCTCATCGTGAGTCCTAAAAAGTCTCTATACAAATAACCTTGTCGACAGATTTTGTTCATCTAATGTCACAAACTTTCCCTTAAGTCATTGTGTGACACCGTGGGCATTCATACCCATAGGCTGCCCTTAGAATCAAGGCAGAAATGGGATGATCAGTGACTCTTCAAATGATCTCCTCTTGGATTTCTTCCAAGCTCTATGCATTTTAATTATGCATTATACGCTTGCTAGTCTGATTTATAAAAGGACGCCTCTCTGCTGCATAGGAATAAGAGGCACTGGGCCATATTGCAAAAATCTGCCATTGCGATGTAGGCCGTTTTATGTCATAACAATGTACGTGGTCACGCTCCTTTCTTAGACTAATTGTCTTACTGATGTCATTTGGCAGGCTATTGACCCCATGTCCGTGGCTGTTGTGACACTGGGTTCCTCTAAAGACATGCTGTTTGAGGGTGGGCCTCAGCCTTGGGTTCTGAAGCCCTCTAAGTTCTTCTGTGACTTGAAAGCTGAGAATGAAGAAAGCGTGAGCCTGACTCTGGCTAGCCCACTCTCCCATAATTACGATCAGCACTTGGTCAGAGCAACCTGCAGGGCATTGGGAGAGCAGGTAATTTCGCTGTTGTGTTGATATTGTGTTGTCGCTTGGCTTTTTCTTCTCTTGACTAGACATTTCAGCTTTGTATAAAATATTGGCCACAGCTCTTATCACAATGGTACCTACACAATCTAATCTGGCAGAAAATGTGCATATTCTGATTTTAGAGAAGTGTGTTATGGTGACCCCATCGTCAGTTTTGTAGTGACCCATCAAAATTTTGCAGATGCTTGAGGTGAGGGTGAGCAACAAGGCCAGTATGACCAACCCTTATCCCGCTGAAGAGCGGGCATCTGTAAAGTTTGTTTGCGCTCCTCCGTCACGCCTCACGCTGGTCCCAGTGTACGCCGTTCCATGGCTAGAACTCTCATGCCCTCTGCTGCAGCAGAACATATACGTGGTACGCTTCTTTCTTACGTGGTACGCTTCTTTCTTCTCCTTGATTTAAAAAAAAAAAAAAAGCCTCACTATTGCAATGGTGGTATTTAGACAAAATGATCCAACGACTGATTGTGTCTCTTGTGCTGTTTTAAAGGTACTGGTTTCAAATTACCGCAACTCCGTTTTGGAGCTTGCAGCTTTTGATGAACAAGGGCGGAAGTTTGACAACTTCAGCTCACTGAGCACAGTGTGGGAATCAAGCAAAGTGTCCCTGGCCAGTATCGAGCCTACCCTACCTATGACCCTTGAACCTTTTGAGGATGAAAACAAACAGATGAAACTACACGGTATAAGTGTTTGTTCTTAAAAATTGGTCTTTTGTTATATTTTATCAGAGCTAAGCTTGGATATCTTTTCTTTGGGTGAGCTTTTTGGGGAGGAAGCCTTTCCTGAATTGATTGCCTCAACTTCCATTGCTGGAGTTCTTTGATGTCTAAAATCATGGATTACTTAGTTTTTTAATTAGCAATTCTTTGTCACCCGCAATAGGCCGGCAGATCGTCGTTGTGCATCGTCAATCGGGGATTGCTGCCATCATGGCGACAGCGCTGGAATATCAGCGGTCTCATATCCAAGCAGCCAATGTTCATCGACGGGTACGTGTCAAATTTGACAGTTTATCTCATCATTGAACAGTTTTCTCTCCTTGCTGCGACGGTGACCTACTTGCCCCTCATTGGTACATATCTAGTATATAATTAACAAATTCTCAAATCTACAGTACTGAATTTTAGTTTAAAAGGAGGCTTTTATTATCAAAGCCCCATTTAATGCATCCAGTGTAAAAACGTCTCTTGTGAACCATTTAGACAAAAGTGGATAGTTCGCTGTGGCGACCCCTGAGGGGTAAAGGCGAAAGGAGTCACCATTTTAGATATATGGGCAGTTGTGGATTGACTGATTTTTCATTTATTTCAATGAATTAGTTTATTTTTGTCTGTTTGAATTGTTTTTGTGGAAAGGGTGACACGTTAACCCCTGTGTCAGCAACATTGGAACTCCTGTTAGTTGAAGCTGTGAAGGTTCTTCCTGACACATTGACCATATTCAACCACCCAGATGTGCGGGTAAGAGATGTGTTTTTATTGTACTGATTGATAACTGTTAGGTCCATACATTTAGTATTAAGTACTGTATATTTTGCAAGTAAGCAATTGTGACGTGCTCAATCAACCTTGCACGAGAGCTTGAATCGTGAGATGAGTCTTACCCATATCAAATTTGAGATATGCTGAAAGCTTTTAGGTGTGTTTTTCCTTACAGAGTAATCTTGTCGTACGAGCGGGGTCAGGCCACTTTTCTGTCAATACCAGCATTAAAGGCATTGCAGATGTGGTGTTTCAGGACACCCAAGGAACAGTTCAGGTATGTGGGGACATCTGGATTTGTATTGGAGTTAATTAGAAAAAGGAAATAGAAAACACAGTCAAAATGCATACAGTAAAAAGGGTTCAATATGAATTCCTTTATGTCGCCAGGTTGCCCCCATCCAGCCAGGTGTGGTGGAAGTGATGGTTCATGACCTTTGTTTAGCGGTCCCATCTACAGCCAAAGCCACAGTGCGGGTTTCCGAAATCCTGAAGGTGAATTTGAGGGTGGTCGACAAGGTCAGTTTCCAGTCTGATAATTCTTCATTTAATGAATGTGGTTGACACGATGATCCTTATTACAGTAAATGTAACACATTCCATGCGTGCCTTGGTGGCGCTCAACATATTTGTTCTGTACGAGTTTTCAACTTGTAATATTCATGGAGCTCCCTTTGGTTTGCCCTTCCTGTGAACCAAACTGGTGATTTCCCTAATGACTGGCCTCATTTGTCTCATTTACAGGTGGGAATTGGCAAATCAGTAAGGTGTTATGTCACAGTATTGAATGACAACAAAAATCCTTTCCCCACCAGCTATTTCCCATTCATGAAATTGAAAGTCAAGGCAGCGTCTTCAATTGTTGCATTAACGTAAGTGATATGACACTTGATGTGACACTGGTGTTAAAAAGTATCTTAACCTTAGTGGACACATCTTTCTGTTTCTTTTATAGACCACTCGCAGAGTCCACAGAACATGACACTGCGGTTTACGTTGCAAAAGGTCTTTCTATTGGCCAGACAACGTTGGCAGCTGTCGTAGTAGATAAAAATGGGAGAAAAATTTCATCCGCCCCTCAACAAATCGAGGTATTTTGATTGTTCACGTCACTCAAGTCATGATCACGACCTCATAGAAACTACACCATGTGAATTTTATTTTTTTTTAAATAGGTATTTCCACCATTCAAACTCATCCCTCGGAAAATGACTCTGCTGATTGGAGCAATGATGCAGGTGTGTTTGTGTATCCGCGACCGATGCTCATGCTGACTGCAAGAGTTCATTTGGTCCGCCATCACTCTTCCAAAAGGGACCTTAGCCATGCTTTCTTCAGAAAACAGCATTGGCCTCAATGTTCTCTCCTCTTTTGGTGCACTTTGTTGTTGTGCTCATTAAAAAGCACCGTTACGTAATGGGCAATGTGATGTACCACTTCAGAAAGTTCATGTAAAATCTCGTGATTTTTGCCTGTATGTAACTGTCATCGTCCACCAAAATGCTTAGGCCTGTGTGTTACATTGGGAAAATGTACTGATTCATCTGGTTCAGAATCTGTCTGTTTCTAGATCACATCCGAGGGTAGACCACAGTCCAATATTCTGTTTTATATCTCGGATGAAGACATTGCTTCTGTTAACGGCACAGGTCACGTCAAGGGTGTGACCACCGGTAACGTCACTGTGACAGGACTCGTCCAAGCTGTCGATGCTGAAACCGGCAAGTTGGTTGTTGTGTCAAAGGTAAATAACGTCATCGGGTGATGTGGGTGAGTTGTCACAGATGCAACTGCAAATGTATTCTTCTGTGTTTTTAGGATCAGGTAGAAGTTGAGGTTGAGCATTTGACTGCCATTCGAATTCGAGCACCCATTATACGTATGGTGACGGGAGCGCAGGTACACACTGAACATTTTAAGAAATGCTGTTTTCAGTCGAACACATTTTATTAAATGGTCGCCGTGGACCCTTGTCGCACCTTATTTCCTTCTGTAGATGCCTGTGTTTGTGATGGGTTTGACCAATAGCCAAAAACCTTTCACCTTTGGCAATGCTGTGCTAGGACTTAGCTTCCACTGGTCCACTACCAAAAAGGACATCCTGGATGTCCAGTCAAGACACTCTATGGTATGCATGTGCACCACCTGTGTGCACTGTTGTTCACTATTCACTCTTTGCCATATTTGCCTCCCTATGCCCGCAGGCTAATGTGGAGCTCAACGCCGAGCACAATTTCGGCATGAGCGTGACGGGTCGAACAAGAGGGCGGACTGGGCTCAAGGTTGTCTTCAGAGTTGTCGATCCGGTTGTTGGTCAACTTGCAGAGCTCAAAGATGAGATCCAAATCCAGGTACACCTCTAAAACTGGGCTCGGATTGGCATTTTACTATAAAGTGATCTAAGTGAAGCAGTGCAATTATTGATTCTGAAGTCAGCTTTGTGACCCGATAAGGCTACAAATTAAACTTCACAGTATGCCAGAGACTGTCACATGTCTACCGTGCCCTAATAATGGTAGTGTCACTCTTTGCTTTGATCAAGGTCTATAACAAGCTATACGTGATTAAACCCCAATTCGAGATACTCATGAGTCCAAATTCAACCTTCAAAGTTGAAACAAACAGGTCAGTTCAGCAAGTTTCTTAATTAAACAAACTTACCTATAAGTTGATTTGTGTTGGTGTGCACTAGGGATGGCAAGGCTGCACTGTCATACCAGATGATGAATTGGACTGACCAAGTTGCTATCGTGCAAGTTGATGAAAAGGGCTTCCTCTTCTCTGGTCCACTCACTGGCATGTCACCACTGCTGGTTACTTGCCAAGATTCCTTTGGTGTCAATCAAACACTCATCGCCCCAGTAAAGGTCAGTTTGAAAGGCTTCCTCTGACCTTTTTGTTTTAAAAGATTTCAATTGCTATTTGACTTTAGATTTATTCAATGCAATGTTTGCGCACATACCGTATTTATAAGTTACTCTGTGGGGCACTTTTTAGGGTCCAGAAGTGTAAGCGACGAAAAGATAAAACGTCATATACTTGAACCGCTTCACTACCTTTATCCAAAGACATTCAGGTGAAAATTGGAAAAAAATACCAAAACCTAACGCGATTGCCTCTATCCCTTGCTCTCTTGCTGTGTGGTAAACAACTGTACAAAGTCTTGTGGTGACATTGTAAGGCGGCAACACTCCCCTCCTCTTCCCGCAGGTGGTACCTGTGTCCTACGTGCGCTTCAGTACCAGTCCAGCGTTACACACGCCCACCGGGGAGAGCTTTAAAGCCCTCCCTTTGGGCATTGTCCTTACCTTCACCGTTCATTTTCACATCAGCACTGGAGAGACCCTCCACAGCTCCAACAGCCGTGTCACCTTCTCCACAAACAGGTGAGTCTTCACTCTACCTCTCGATCTGAGCAAATATCCCTGAGGAGTGGGGTGCCAAAGCCAAAAGCCACTCAAACATGTCTGACTGATGAGTCTTATGTACCAACTGACAACAACCTTGGATAATTTACACATGTTGACTTTACAAGTGCGCCTCTAATTTACATCTCCATGTGGTATTCCTGGAAGATATTTACAATTGAATAGCAGACCTGTGAGCACGTAAGAAATTCTGATCTGTGCTTTATGAACATGGCACATTAACAGTTCATCATTTTGAGTACAGTTTGGAATCATGAGGCAGTTAATTCACAAAGCTGAGACAGAAAAACATGAAGGTCTACCTTTCAAATACTTTTTCTTTGCTAGGGATGATCTGGTGCAGATCGAGTCTGGGCCTGATAACCACACGTTGACGGTCAGGACGGTGAACGTAGGCCTCACGCTTCTGTCTGTGCACGACAACGAAAATACTGCGCTGGCAGACTACATTCCTCTTCCCGTGGAGCATGCCATCCTGCCAGGAGAGGCCCAGAGCCTGGTGGTGGGAGACGTCATTTGCTTTACTGCACATCTGACCAGTCAACATGGTGAGCATGTGAATGTGCCGAATCATCGGAACAGTTTGTCATCTTGCGCAAAGTGTTTCACTCTACTTTTCTCTGCAGGAGGTCATGGTATTTGGAGCTCCTCAGCCAATGCTGTGCTCCAGGTGGATTCCAAAACCGGTGCAGCTGTGGCCAGAGACAATGGGGCAGCTACCGTGTACTACGAGATACCTGGTGTTTTAAAAACATACAGAGAGGTAATGTATTTTTTCTTAAACAATAGCGGATCAAATGCTTAATTACTGCGGTGGTTGGTTTTTTTTTTTGGTCCTTGGAACTGATTAAGTTCTAATTATCCATATTAAACTCAAGGAGAGAAATTTGAATCACAAAGAAGACAGGACATGGAAGTGGCATAGCAAAAAGTCTTTACATACAAAACTACAAACCAAAATCACCCAACGGGCAGTGAACGTTAAAAGTAAACATTTTCAGTCATTTCATAAGCCTGTCAATAAAATGGGATTATATGTGCCACAAAATAACCGGAAGCACAGCCGCGTGTGTGTGTTTGCTCAAGTGTCTCATTAAAGCACAAATGAAAGAATGAAACTGCTGTAATGTAATCAATTAAGAAGACAGTGCCTGAGATTGGAATCCAAATTAAGATAACAAAATAAAATAACTCTTATTTAATAGGCAGTTGTGTTTTGTTCCACACAATCGTTCAAATATTTGGGGTCACCCAGACAATTTAGCGTTTTCCATGAAACATAATTGCACAAGGATTTTCTAATCCATTAGTCTAACGCGGTTAACCAACACAATGGATCATTACAACACTGGAGGGATGGTTGCTGGAAATGGGCCTTGATAACACCTATGTAGCAAGAATAGTCGTTTACCACATTAACAATGTATGGAACAAAGTTTACACATTAAAGTTTAATGTTATCCTCATTGAAAAAATAGCAATTTTATTTAAGATTAAAAAATTTCTAAGGCACAACAAACGTTTAAACTACCACTAAAGAATTAGGAACTGGAATAAGTGTGAGTACTCAGTAAACTGGAATACGTGAGAGTACTCAGAGTAGAAGTATTGAGCTCACACAAGACAAAAAAAGATCGTGAACCACTCCTATTGTCAGAAAGAACGTCCTCCCGCATCTAGATGGTGCCAATTTTTGTGTTGGTGGTAACACTTGATCAAGGACAGAAAAAGATGAATTGTACATTACAGAATTCAGTCTACGTAATGGAGCTTAATGTAACGTGCATATTTGTACAGATACTGAATCTCTCATTTTAAGTGTAATTAACTAGCATTTTTTTTTCTTTTCCTCCTGACTGTTAGGTTGTGGTGAAATCGTCTCCAAGGACAGCCGCAATAGCGCAAGCCTTGCCAGTTAGAATTAGCAAGCCGACTGAAGTCTTATTCACAACCAGAGGACAAGGAACCAATCTCATTGGTACGGGAAATACTCAACTTGTCAAATGTTTTCACTACACGTCAATACTTACAAAACAAATCACTGAATTGTTCTTTTTCCAGTCATCACCCCAAAAGAGAATATCATTGTTAAACGCTAATGGAACCACTTGCTCGAGTGAATAACTAGAAATAACTGCGATTGACGATTGATGTAAAAACGAACGGATGTGGCTCACGTACAAAGCCCTCATATGTATTGAAGTAAAAAAAATACTTCAGAATATAGTTAACAGTGGAGTTTATTAAATCACTCTCAAATGCTTTCGGCACAGCTCCTTCCGTGTTTCCAATCTTCATCTAATTTCTTTAACTCCTCTATTTATTGTAGCCTTAAGCTTATGCCGATGTAATGTATCCTGCAGGAACCTGCTCCTCGTTCCAGACAGAAGCCATCGCGCTACTACAGCCAGAAACTTCTGTCGCTTGCCTCCTCAGCTTTACGAGTGATGCTGTTGATTTCCCTGCAAGCAGCGTCTTCAAAACACACACGAGTTTTGATCCCAGCATTGGTATGTCTACCTGAATTTACATACCTGTGGGGAATGCTCCCTATTGGATCTGTAATGAGCTGGAGAATATATATGTATTTATTAACCCCTATCTAACCAGCTAAGTCAGCTGAGTACCAGTTCCCATTTAGAATGATTTTAAAGAAAAAAAATTAAAAGTAAATCTGAGGTGTCGATGCCCCCTCGGTTAAACTGCGTTTGATAGCTTTGACATGGCTCTGTGCAACAAGCTTGTCTTGAATCAAACGTGCCCGCTGTGCCTCCAAGTAAGGGGTCAGGTAAATAGAGCTGCCAGCTTGATATGTTGTGCTGCAGAGGCTTCTTAATGCTTGAAACCTTGTCTAATTGCATTGGGGTGAAGTGGCTAAGCTTTTTGTGTTTGGTTGTTTTTGTTTTTATGTCGTTTTGCCGGCTGCTTGTATAATTCTTTTCACAACATATTTTTTTGTCCTTGCAATAGGCTTGTACAAGTGTTTAATTACTCTACAGCCAATGGCAGACCAGCTGACCCGAGTTCTCAACATGTCCATGACCAACCTGCTAGTGAAGGCTGGCCTGGAGGGCAGCACCTTCTCTGGGGAGCAGGTCAGCGCCAGACTGCCGCTAGAGCTCACTCTCTACTGCGACCTGACTGAGCGCGCCCTCTACTGCCACCTGACGGAGCTGATGCTCTCCAACCTGCAGCCATCTGTGGAGCTCACAGTCTTCGGTCCAGCTGTTGCCCGAGCATACTTGACGGTCAGAGGAAAGAACTTTTTTTATCCAAATAGAGATGCCTCGGAAAAACAAAACAGTACAATGGACTATCTTTCTGTGTCTTAGGTGGTTTCCAGTTCTCCCGTCATTGATATTCAAGAGATTGAAGCACACAGAAGCTCTCCGAGTCTGTCAAAGTACACCATCAGGGCTTTGGACCCGCAAGCATCAGACTCTGCTTCCATTACCATCAGCAGTCCCTTCTCGGGTCAGAGTCTCATCATCCCGGTCACTTTGATACACGAGGCCGAGCCTGGTGCAGGCATGCAAGGTAAGTTCCCCTCTGTGGGTTAATGGGAAGTCACAATAAGGTTGTGTCTTAAAAAAGATTTAAGAGGGACTGTGTGAAAAATCTTTAGATGTAAAAAAAAAAGTGTCCAATTACATCAACATAGATTTTTTAATACAATCATAGCCAAAACAGTTCGGCCTTGTGCTGTAATTTATAAATTGTACTTTGTTGTAGCTCCATCTAGGCCTTGGAATACATTCTGACTGGTATTTCGTCTTGTTCTCTTCAAATGCAGCTGCTGCACAATTTGTTAACAGAGAGGGGGACCGCCCACCACACGAATCTTACCACGTGATGCTGTTCCCCCTGTTTGCCTTGGTCGCCGGTACATCCATTGTCATCATCGGTAGGGTGCTAATTACTACTACTATTAAATCGCTTTCATTATGACTATATCTTAAATTGTAACACACCTTTGGTCTTGACTGTGCTGTTCAACACTTTAAGCTATGATACATGTACAGGTCATACTTGTATATCATTTGAATGATAATGCATATCATTTTCTTTCTCTTTGAATATGCTATTTTTGATGCTCAGTCTAGATGGTGGTGTGGTTCTAATAAGCTTTTCACAAACTGTCCCATTTTGTCTCCTGCAGTCTACCACTCAGTGTTACTGCCAGAGCAGCCAAAATCTCATGTTATCATCAAGAGGCCTCCACGCTTTACTGGTGGGACACAGTTGGAATGACGTTTCCTTTTAGAAAAACAGTGAATACGCTTGAAAGAAAAATAATGAATACACTTGCAAGAAAAGAATGTGAACTGTTATGTCATAAATCTGATCTGGCATTCACCATAAGTACTAAAACACTACTCAAGCTAATACCAAACTAACAATCACAAACATTTTTCTCGTATTACCTTTTATAAGTACCTTTGAATTTACTGGCACCCCTCTTGGCTCCTTTCTTAGCCCCAAATTCTTTCAACCAGTCCATACCCCGGATGGAGACAAACGGCATCTCCAGGTTGCGTCTCTTCTCTACCAACTACTGACAAAGCCTTCATCATCCCTCTCGTCCCACAGAGGGTCATGACTGAATGTACCTCAATACCCTCACAGTGAAAAGCTGTTGGGTGCGACTGCAAAATCGTTGCATTTCGATATTGGTACAAGACTTGCAATCGCCTTTAAAGGCTTGCACGTGTGTGTATGTACATAAAGTATCAATGGCTTAATGTCTTTGTTCTGCCATTTTCTGAGTTTTGGTATACAAGCCCCACTTTGTTTGGACCTGCTCGAGGTACTGGGACTTGAGTATCGTTGCTTCACTGCTAAGACTCATTTCTGTGAGTGTCTTGATTTTGTTGGAAAAATGTTAAACGTGGTATGCTGAAATTGTTTTCATGATGGCGGAATACTCTACGCACTCCAGTAGGCATTACAGTCATGTCTAAGAATATATCTTTTCCACACTCTTGGGTTTCCCTCTATAAATATGCCTCTTCAAATAAAAGTGATCAATACGAATTCTATTTTGGGCATTTTTTGTTCAAAGTTTTTCCTGCACCAGCTTTGTTGTTTTGCAATGTTTCCCTCTTGCCTAGGAAAAGTGTAAAGCCAAAAGGGCTGTTTATAGGGAAGTTCACCCTGCCATGTAGCGCTTTTATAACCACAACATAGGCCCAAGGGGGTCTTTTGTGCAGTATCATTTCAAAGTCTTGACTGAGTAGACCGTGCAGGGCAGCTTGAAGATGTGTACATTCGAAATAAGCTAGCGCTTGCACGAGGCTGCTTTGACTACTTGGACTCAGTTAAAATGTGAATACATGCAAATGTGGAAGTAACAGTTTCAAAATGGCTGCTATTGGATGTTAGTGGCATGTAAATGAGAGCCTACAATCCAACTAGGACTCATTAAGGCAGTCAAACCCACCAAGCTCAAATGACATTCACTTCTTTCTTTCAAGGCACACAGTTTGCATAAAGTCGTCCACCACGTGTCAGCCCGCCACGCTGGGAGCCGTTGGGCTGCATCCGAGGCGAAGGCAAAATGATAGTTCGAAAGGAGGGATCTATGAGGTGGTCTTTGACACCTGACAGGATTGGTAAGGGTCTTTCTTTGGGATTAGCCAGATGGTTTTGGTGAGCAGTTTCTCTGTAGTACCACAGGTCAAGCAAGAGTCTAGAGTGTACTTAATTGTGATTTAGAGTTTTCATGTGGAAAACACAGTTTAATTTGGTTTATTTAGATCACAGGCAGGCGACTCGGCCCGCGGAAAAAATGACTTTGACACCCCTGATTTAGATAAACAAAGGTTTTAAATCAACCTTTCCGTGGTAATGTTTTGTTCAGAACCTGACATCAGATGATTTGTTAGACAAGAGTCAATATAACAATATGAGAACTATAGATCAACTATAGTTGAAGCTGTTTGGAAGTGAGGAGACACTGGATAAAATTGGACAGACGTCTGTTATATATATATATATCCTTTAGGGACCGATGAGATCAATAAGTGACATGAAAACAGTCAACACAAATGAAAGCCTTCAATGCTCTTTTTAGTTTTTTTTTTTAATCGGGTCCCATAAAACTGCAAGTAATATATTATCCACACTAATTTTATCCGTTGTTTACCACCTTACAGGCGGTAACTTATTTTTTTAATCGACTATAAACCATGCTTCGAGTTTCACGGTTTCCACTATCGAAAAACATGCCCCCCGAGCAGACAACCTCTGCCCTGCACTAATACCGGTTCTGTTTTTGACCGCCAAACAGGTTATTGCTTTTGTCTATCATCTTACAAGAAAAAATACACTGACTTAAGAGGACTTTTTGGAAAAAAAGGATGTCACGGGAAAACACTGACCATCATTTTTATGTAGTGATGCAGCCTGTTCTGATAAATTTCAAGCGGGACCTTTTGTCAAAACACCATGCTTGTTGCACATGTTTGCATTAAAAAAAAAAAAGTTTCACTTGATGGTCATCAGGAAAAGGTTTTTCACTTTTCCAGGTCCATCTGCCTTTGCTTGGGGTATTATTCAAATATAAAAGTCAGGGAAAGCTTTAATAGCACTCTTGGCAAATTGATGGTATTACTAATGCAATTAATACTCATAGCGTCATATATTTAATTTTTCACAATGCACATTTAAAAACAATTGTTTGCCAGCATGCACATCTCATTATCATTTGTCAAACAGTATTTATCTTTAGAGCAATTGCATAAAGTTGTATTATAAAGCTGTTCCGCAATTAACAATCACAGTGGGAGTGGGAGGTCTTTTGCTGAATGGGGCTCATGGTTGTAATAGTTTTGGATTTCACATTTATAGTTGTTTCGATTTATTTATGCATTCACTTTTTGGAATTCGGGTTATTTGAATTAGAGGCGGCTCGGTGGGGCACTGGGTAGCGCGTCCGCCTCACAGTTAGGAGGGTGCGGGTTCGATTCCACCTCCGGCCCTCCCTGTGTGGAGTTTGCATGTTCTCCCCGGGCCCGCGTGGGTTTTCTCCGGGCACTCCGGGTTCCTCCCACATCCCAAAAACATGCTTGGTAGGCCGATTGAAGACTCCAAATTGTCCCTAGATGCCAGTGCAAATGGTTGTTTGTCTCTGTGTGCCCTGCGATTGGCTGGCAACTGGTTCAAGGTGTCCCCCGCCTACTGCCCGATGACCGCTGGGATAGGCTCCAGCACGCCCGCGACCCCCGTGGGGACTAAGCGGTTCAAAAAATGGATGGATGGATGGTTTATTTTAATTATTTTTTTAGATTGCGTGTTCGTTTTTAATAATGTTTCAATGCTTCATTTTAGTTACATTCAAACATATTTTTAGCGTTATTTCTCTTTCAATTACAGTACAAGGAGTACTTGTTAAATGCAAGATTATTGCTAGAATTATAGTTTCATAACCAAAATATTGTTTCAGTTCGTTTTTTTATAAAGCATTTTTCTTCTTTTCCCACTGCTTTTAATTGTTTGTTACTTTTCATAGTCTTTCACTCGGGTTCAGGCAAGGAAGCATGGATGGATGAATTGGTGGTTTGATGGATTGATAGATGGATTGAGTCATCACGTCGATCGACTCTTGAGTATTGTGATATTTGCGGGTTGCATGTGATAATAAACGGAAGCTAAATGTGGGTCAGCGCGTAATCTGTCCTGAGCCATAATGCGCTCAACGCGACCTGCTGTCAGATTCATAAAACTTGTCAACTCCGCCCACTTGACAGCCGGCGTCTGTTTACAGAAAGTCGCGGCGGCGTGAGAGTGGACGTGCCAACCTCGCGGAGCGAGATCAACGCCTTGGTGTTATTAAGCCCGTCCGTCACATGTGGCTACGAGCTCAATGTGACGTTGACGCTTTGTACGTGAGCCACATCCGTTCGGTTAGTGTCCGGAAAGCCTCGTAAGAACGCTTTTATTCGGGATTCGGCTGTCACCAGCAATGGCGAGGCGTAAAAAGCGCAACAACCCGCCTGAGTATTGTGCTTGAAGCTGCTGGCTGGCTGGAGCGTCGCTCAAACACGCGAGCCGCTTCCTGCGCCACGACGACATGGACAGCCCGGGCGCCGAGAACCCCGGCAGGGCTGCGGAGTATTTACAAGAGCTCAACAAGATCATCGAGACGCAGCAGGAGTTGCTGGAGAGGCAACGGGCGCGGATCGAGGAGCTGGAGCGGCAAGTGTGCGACTTGTGCGCGGAAAACGGTTGCCTGAAGGAGCGCTACCAGCGGCACCTGACAAGCTGCAGGCTGCTGCAAGGCGCCGACAGCCCCCACTTGCTCGGGGCCATCCAGGAGCATATCACGCATGACAAGTAAGCCCTAAGCCTCTTTGCCTGCTGCTGGCTCAACGTTCACTGCAGCCAATCAAGTTGCTGCTAAAATGGGAGCCCCACTACCTTTTGCGTTTGTGTGCATGCTGTTTGTGGACATTTATGGACCAAGTATAAATATTCTGGGCACAGAAAAACTTTTGGTCACACATTTGGATTGGTATCTAGCCCATGGAGGAACAGGTTAACACACACCCCTGTCAACACAACCCTGTATATAACAAATCTAAATAAACCAGGAACAAGTGGTATTTTGGATCAATAATAAAAACTGGTGTTTATATAATAAACACATAATTTTATTTTCAAACAATCTAAAAATGATTTCATGTTGGTTAATGTCAGAAAAGATCAATAGTTCTGGAATGCCCATCCCTCTATTCATGCCCACTTCACCCTCTGAAAGTATCAAAACAATCCCCTCTGTATTTGAGATTTTATAGCCGCTAAGCCTTTTCTCTACAAAGTCAGTCAGTTCAGATAATCATAGCGTCAACATAAACAACTACCAGAAGTCACCAAAATTCAAGTGCACATCATTACATAAACTACTACAGAAAGTCAGCAAAATTCAAGTGCACATCATACCCCATCAAGCTAAAAAAAATGTCTTCGCCCCAATCGTTTTGATTTGATGGCCTTAAGTGTTTTCCCCTCTCTCTTTAAAAAAGCGAAACATCATTTGATGTCAGAAACCTGCCCTTAATCTCAACCAAAATCTATGTGAGGCAGTACTGAATTATGTCTTTGTCACAGACATTCTATATGACAGTTACACGTGATAGTAAAGAAAGAAATCGGATTCATCTGGTTCCATAACTTAACAGACCATAAGCCCAAGACCGGCCCTAAAAGTCTATTTGACATGCATGGTCAGCCACATTAATCCATGATACAAGGAATACAAAGGTTGAAACTCTAAGGGGGAAAAGGAGAATTTGTTATGTAACCAGCAAGGCTTTACAAGAGTGCAAATCTCTCTGCCAAGGTCCATGTAATAGCCTCACTAATGAAACTGTCCTGAAATGACCACAATACTCGATGCTCTTGTTACTCTCCCAACACTTTTGGATACATAAGCAGATCTGAAACAGTAATGTAAATAGCAGTGCTCAATAGATTGGGCACTTTGACAATTCATAGGATTTTTCATTTCCATTTTCTACATCCCTTGTCCACATCATCACATCCCATCTGGTTGTGGTGGCATGCAGGGTATGCGCTAGACTAGTCATCTACCAAGAGCAGACACTGGAAAGTTAAAGTGGTGTTTTTTTTTGTGATCCATTAAGTTGGAATGAAAGCATGTGCTCTTTGACAGAAGTACGATTGTTATTATATGGCCGTGTCTGCAGAAAGCACAGCTTCAGATAGGGATTGTCTGTACTGTCAAGTCGAATCTGCGTCAAGCTTCATTTTTGCAGAAGAATTCAGCATTCAAACTTCCCTTTTGACTGTTTGCTGGCTCACGTGATGGTGCCTTGACCTTTGTGGCTGATGTCATGAAGACCCATGACAGCAAATCCATAGCGGTGACCGAGGCACATGTCTTTACGAGCTGGTGATAGCAGAAGATGATGATTTAAGTCTGACCTTTAGTGAACTTAGGGTTTAAATTTCGGTCACACAGTGTAGTTTTTGTTGTCTGTATGAATGCTGACAGATTCAAGATTCAAGAGTTTTTATTCGCCATGTTTGAGCGTGCCAAACAAGGAATTTGACTTCGGTAAATATGGGAAACCGAGTTTTTTTTTTAAAGCGATTGAGATTTGTAAAAATGAAAAACATGCCTTTATTTGAAAAAATATCACCATGGTGATAATGGTACAATTTGTACATCATAAAGACATACAATAAAATGAATACTTTCTTTTATCTGATGTTGACCACTACACAAGTGTAGCCTTGCAAGCCAGACCAATGATTTATGATTGGAAAAAAATCATCTTATTTTGAAAAAAATGTTTGCATTAATACTTTTATAGACTCTTTGTGTTTCTAAATATTTCAAACTGAGTTCAATGAAAACAAACAACGGTGTCTCTCTCGGGCGATCTATTTTGAATGTTGTGAAGATGGACTTAGTTAATCAGTCAGTTAGTCAAACCTTAAGCTTGGGCCCTTTGGAAGGTTATATAAATCGAATCTATAACTTGTTGGTGTTTTTGTAGGCCTATTAGCAGTCGTAGTAGTGGCTGTAGTAAAGGTGTTAGCCTTCTAGCTGACAGACTAGTTTTTTGTTGACAAAGGATGCACCTACGACATGTTGCAATTCAAGGCAAAGTTCAAGATTGCACTGCCTGCTATGAAAAAAAAGCTTGTGTAAAGTTATTTGGGGGCTGGCCAAGGACAATTTTGAAGCTAGCTAACTGGTTTAAAAATATTCACAGACCATATCAGCGTCATGAGGATGTCTGTATTGACCCCCCCCCCACCACCACCACCTATCACTAATCTATCAAAATCCATAGTGGAAATAAATTTGTGAAGAGGTCATACTTCTGGAAATAGTTGTGCATTTTGTTACATTAGGTTAATTGCTTTCAATCCAATAATTAAATGAATCAATAGTACTGTCATGTCTGTACCTCTAATTATCAGCATTGTGGGAGATGGGATAGCTTTGCTTGAAATTGAGGCGATTCAGTTTTAAAGGCAGCCAAGTCTTCTTCCACCTCGAAATCCCTCTAATTAACATTTGATATCAGATTTCTCCTCTTCGGGATGAGTTTCCGGATGCGTGGTCCTTTGTCTATCCTGAAGGGAAAATTAGACATGATGCATCTTGCTGTGAGGGAGTCAAAGTGATCTCAAGCAGGGTGTTTTATTTGATAAACATGAAGTTTATAGTGAGCCTTAAAGCTCAAACTGTGTCGGAAAAACTGTGTTCCATTGTGTGCTATTCCCATCCCCAAATTACCTCACATGATTTACATCAACGCTAAAATTGTTTTATGGTATCAATGGTACTTCTCTTTTTGCCATGTAAATGAATCCATTCTACCTTTCAGTGCTTGCAGGTTGTTACGATGAATCCAGTTTAATTTGATGTTGAAAAACACGTCACAATTATGAGTTTGGCTTTACTCCAGGCTGACAGTGAGTTTATACTAAGAAGTAAAGCGACTTAAAAGCTACTGTTCGGTCTACAAATTCCCGTGGTCTGCAAAATATTTTGCGAAATGGCGTATCATTGCCAACGCAACCAATCCATAGATATGTCACACAATTATATTATGTGAAAAACAATATCGTCTTTTTGTCAGAGAAACATCATGTCGCATTTGACACGTTTGCATGTTGGTCAGCTTCTCCGTCTGCCCTCTTTCAAAATCAAGTCTAGAGAGTCGAACATGTGCTGCTGATAGTGAGTCCTGTGGATGAGTCAACAACAGATTAGCACTAAAGTAATTTGGCCACATTGTTGATCAGAAATTTGAAATATTCAAGTCCTGCACAAATATTGGAATGAAGTTAATAAATGTACGCTCAACCGTAGCTGTCCTTGTTGCTGTCGTGAGACCGTCTGTGCATTCCAAGTGGAAAATTCTGCTTTCCTGACTTCTAAATAAAGCTTATGTAAACGGAAAGTTTATGTAAGCCTGCAGGTAGGGATTCAAATTCACATGCCTATCGGGTTTCCTGATAGTGGAGTGCCGCGTCATCTCTGGTCTGATACAATTTACGCTGACCTACGCTAGACGACGGGTTTCACTACCGATGGTGTTTGTTTGGTTGCATCACTGGCACTCACGTTGGTATGAGCTGACAGGCGCCACCAAATCGGCTGACACATTCCTGCTCTAAACATTGGTGATAAATGGCATTTTGTTGCAGTCTGCCACCCCCACAGGTGCTCCGCTCCATTACAGCCACTGTAAAGTGATCACAGGTCATAAATGAATCTGTGGAAAAAGCGTTTGTTTTGACACATGTTTTTTTTTGTATCGCCGGCTTAGAAGGAGGGTGCTTTAATCAGAGCTGCATCGAAGCTGTCCTCTGGGATTTCGAGCGGACTAGTGTCTGAGAGTACTTTGATTTCTTATCTCAATGCTGGTGGATGCATCTGTTTGTGAATGTTTCTCATTCAAACCTTGTCCCAAGCTGGTAAGGCAGCCGGGTGAACAATATTTGGCATGCGAATGCGACGGCTAGACCAGTGATGAGCAGATTTGTCTCTTGCCACTTTGCTCTAAGCTTACAAAAATATCAGCTGCTTCACATTACTTTCTTTTTTTTACCCCACTTCTGTTGCTTCATCTGAAATGAATTCTGGTAATGATGACAAGGCAATGGCTGCAAATAACATACGGTGCTTCGCAATTATTTTCCCTTTTGCCCCCCGGAAGAAGAAAATATTTCATGCACGCCCAACTCCCCTCAGTGACTATGAATGGTATCATTTGTCTTTAAAATTGTAATTGTATGTCCACATCTGCATATCATTGTATCCTAATTAACATGTTCCTTTGGGTTACACCTCCCCCCCGGCATCGCACTGCGCCCTCCCAAGTCCCTATTATTTGAGGACTGCTGAACGTAATGTAAAGCACTGAAAAGAAATTGTTTAAATATTTTTTTAAACAGAACTGCTAGTAAATATTTTTAGATTTTTTTTTTTGCATTGATTACGTTGAATCTGCTCTCATTAATAATAATAATAATAATAATAATAATTAGGAATTTTATGAGTAAATGTTTAGGTTCAACAACATGTGGATTTTTTGTTAAATATCTATAATTTACAATGCAGGGTAAAATCACTATTGATGAAAAACTATCAAAAAGAAAAAACCTGTTGCTCAAAAAACATTGTCTACATGTCAAAAATAGGTTTAGTGACAAACTGATTATAAATTGCTGGCTGTATGTATTTTTTTTGTTTTTTGTGGCACTATTCCAAAAGTGTTAGTGCTTGATAGGTGAATAAAGTAACGTATGCTGGTGTAATAATTTGGTTACTTCAAATCGTTACAAGAGGGAGTAAAAAACATTAGGAACAATTGTAAGTATGACCACTGCAAACTAGAGCCAAACCAATAAAAACATTGGTCATTTTAATCCGTGTCAATAAAACTGAACATGATTATCATTGTAAATTGGGGATATTTTATGCAGCTCTTTTAATGGACATCATTAGTTTTGCAAGTGGTCATAATGTTGTCGCTGGTTGATCTACTGTTTCACTCGAATAATACGCAGTTGTCTGCAGACCTCTGGAAAGCTTCTGCTAAATGAAACAAACAACAGCAAAATAGTGTCTAATAATTACAGTGGGACCCATGTACACCCGGTTTGAAACCAAAACTCAAATTATTTTTGCCTTTGCTGCAGTGACTGTATGTTGGCTTCTGTAGTGTAATTTTCTGCCCAAGATAAGTCTCCATCTTGACAAGTTTGGCAAAGTTTTCTTCAGCATGTTTCGGTCCCCCATGGCAGCGAAGGAGAAAATGTCCGGCAGCACCCACTCATTTAGCCCTTGATCTGCTGAACAATCAGTACGTCAAACTGTATTTACGAGCCCATGAGCCGCCTCTTGCCACAGAAGCCCCCTTTAATGAAATACTCCTTCTAGATTAATGTCTACGCTGGGATGATTTGCATTCAAGCACGGACGATAAATCTTGAGCAATGGACAAATACAATTTTCTAGGTGCACTCCTAGACAAAAACAACTGCGTTCGTCCTCCGTATTATAATCAAGCCTATTAAGAGGGTGTCTGGTGGGTGTTCATTGATGTGGCCGGTACACCCAGAGGAGGATAGTCATGATTTTAATGAGCACCGTGATGCCTCTCTAATGGCTCTACCGGTAAAGGCCACCACACTGAGGGAGGTCGGAAGGTATGTCACTGACCTCGTAGCTGATGTCACTGTACTCAAGGTAGAGCCGTTGTCTTTATGTACCTTCCAATGAGCAGGAGGGCAGGCAGAGGACTGTATCAGTAATAGCGGTCCCTTAGAAACCATTTGTCCTCCGGTTTTCATCGCGTCGTATTTTCTTGGCGGTCGCAGCGCTCAAATGATAGCCTTGTCGAATTTCGAGTTTTCCACAAGTCAAAGCAGAACTTTATTGACTTTATCTGAGGAATGGACACGGTAGCTTAGCTTAAAGGTCTCTTTGGGTTTCTTTCTGTGTTGAAATAAATTCATTTTGAAGTTGAGGGAGTCAAATGTGCTTGATAAGTGATGGTTTACTGGTTCACTGGGCTCATTCGGGTGCAAGCAGCGTGGGTCCGGTTCCCACTCAGTGATGATGAATGCTTGTCTTGTTTTTATTACGTGTGCACTATGATTGACTGGCAGTCGGTCCCAGGTGGAGGTTTGAATCGTCATTGGTCTCACGTTTTGGTTCAATTATGATTATCAGGTCGACAATTCAATATCACGCTTCAAGACCACACGTCACATCAACTTTCTTTACTACTTGGTATTGTATTCATATAGTTTTGTTTACATCGCAATAAATACAAGCCGCTAGGTAAGAGTACATTTTCCAGGTCATCCCTTTTCCGCTCATCGTTCCTTTTGACTTCCGAAAGAAAGAGGTGGAAAGGCAATTTGAAGACACAAAAGAACAGTGAAATCCAAAAGGATGTACAAACAAAGTGCACCGGAAAGAAGCTCATGTTTTTTTCCCCCTCCATTTTAATTACCAACTTAAATCCTGCTCTCTATACTGTCCAATTTTGGGGGGAAAATGGGCCAATGTAACTCACCTCCAGCTCTTTTTGTAACATCTTGCCCCTCTTTTCCCCCCACGCATGAATGTGACCTCACTTTTTGCTAGCCCAACACATAAATGTCTGTAAAATTTATGTTCGGGTTCATTTTCCTGCAAACATTTTTGTGTTGAAACAGGCTAAAAGCGGAGAGCACTGGAAGAGGTCAGAAGACTAAAGCTGCCCTTTCATTGTTTTTACTTTCCTGCCTGTCCAATTATTCACCTCACGCCTGTCAAGGCGAGTTGATGCTATCGCTAAATTGGACACAATCTGTCCCACACTACCTAGAGAGAGATGCCTGAAAAGATGCCGCTTGTTGTATGGCAGGTGGGACGGGAGTGCAGCGCGTTTATGCGGACCGCTCATGATGAGGCGGAAGCAGTCGACAGCTGAACACACAAACACAGATGAGAAGCTTGTGGTCACACATCTCGGTCAGCACAGACGCGCGTCCAACAAACCGGCCCCCTGAGCCAGTGCGGCTTGTGGCAACCAATATTTGATAGACTTGGCATTTTCTGAGATGCAGATTGACTGTGGGCGGTAGTTTGTTTTGTAAACATTTCACATAAGTGACTCGCATGAACGTCTGGTGGATTCTATTTTTCATATGCACTAACTGAGCAAAAAATGCAATGGAGCTGCAATGCAGGGTGTAGTTTGAGTTCAATGTTTGTTTGCTGTGGTAATGAGCAAAGGGCGAGTTTATCTTAGTTTGATGAATTAGATCGAGCTGTTTGGTCAAAAGTTTGTTGTACGTTTGAAAATGCAAAATTTTCGGCAATTACTTTGATCGATTATCGCGAAATCAATATTTTTTGTATTTTTATATGTATTGTTAGTTTTAAGAAAATACTAATGCTTTTCACACCTTAATTTTACTTTAACAGAAATCTGCTCAGTTGCGCAGTACTTAACGAAAGCTTAAGGCCACCTCTGTTTTAATCAACTTTTCGACAGCAATCATTTTGAAAAGTTAAGAAAAAAACTTGAAGACGCTCTGCTAGCAGGATTGTACAAAAAGGCCTTACATCCTCAGCAATGCGAATGATAAAAACACATTTTTTCTCGCTGTTGGTGGGACTTCACCCTGGCTGTGAATAAAATCTTTTACTTGTGTATTCATACAAAAAGGCACATATTCCATATTGTGTCGTGAGCTGCCATCAATCCTTGATTTTCGTCGGACATCTTAAAAATTTCAACCAGGGTAATGGGTGCAGAGTCAAGGAGAGTTTCTTTTAAACTGTATTTTGCTTTTCAGGCTATGAACTGTCTGAGTCGAACTTTGACTAAGTGATCTGCCAGTGTGAAGAAATGCCAGAGGGAAGTGTATTGTTCAAGCACACCACTTTAAAGTGACTTTAAAGTCTAACTTTTATAGGTTAAAAAAAAAAAGCCATTACTGCCCAACTGTGGCGTCAGCTTTGTCGCGGCTTTTAGAGAATTCCGGCTCATCATTCATCTGTGTCACGGCGGATGCTTGCGTAGGGTAGTTGTCGGCTAGCAGTAGGAAGCAGACACGGCGAGTCACCTGCTCATGAACACGCTCACCCTCATACAGGAAAGCGAAGCTAAAAAAAAAAAAAAAAAGATGTTTTATAGCAAATGAAAGAGGAAGAACTTGGACTAACTCATCATCGTTGCTTACAAATAAGTGTTGTACACGTGAAGAAGTGAGGGCAGAGTTTTCAAATGTATTCACTCTGGTACCAGTTTAAAATCAAAGTGAGCGTCAGGGTTTTCAAATTTATTCACTCTAGTACCGGTTTAAAAACATCAACTTCCGCCCGGATAAGAATTTTCCAGACTACTTTTACAACTTCACTTGTTCATTGTTAAACATGCAGGAAGCAGCTGCCGAAAACATGACATATTTTACAGCAGATGGGGAATATTCAGGAAACATTAGTTGTTGTGCTATTCTGTAACTAGTGGATAATGTAAATGTTAAACTGACGTCTCGGGACAGGGATGATGTTGGCAATTGGTGGATTTCAAATTTTTAGATGGCCGAAAGTGCAACAGTGTCTTGCCGTCGTGACTTTTGTCTTTTCTCTGTCAGGTTGAAATGAGTCCCATGCTTGATTTGTTTGACACAGTTCACACGCCAGATGCCCTTCCTGATGCAAACCGCCTTCGTTCCTTTTTAAATTGAACGTTTCCAATGGAACTGAGACTTGACTAGACCAGATGGTTTATTTTCACATCACAATGAAACCGTACATTACGTGACAAAAACAAAGGATGCCCTTGATGAAATTCTAAGATAACAAGCATGAACTATTCATTTGTTTATTTGCAATACTACACAGTCAATTATGATGTAGCATAGCTCTAGCCTGACTTTCATGCAGGCAAAGTGAGTTTTTGTACGTTTCTTGTGACTGATGGGCGACCGGTCCAACAGTGCAGTCTCTTTCGTCAGCTGGAGTAGGTTCTAACTCACCCGTGACCCAGAACAGGATCAGCTGAAGAGAAAATAGACAAATGGATAATTATTGCACCCTTAACCGTAACAGAGGACTCGACTAACTCATTAGTTCTGCTTAGGCACACACATTTCCAACTGTAATTATAAGCTGATTAATAAAGATCATTTACATTTGTGGAATGCACCAAGAATCCTTACACATGATGGATGGACTCCATTGATGCACTGGGCCGAGAAACTTGGTGCAGAGCGCACATGCGGTATGGAAGCACACATACATGTGCCTCATCAAATGCCAAGTGCGGACTTATACACTGAAGTGTTTTATCCCGACTGCAACCCTCTGGTTCTTATTAAATACTGACAATAAACGTGAATTACTCCCCCCAGCACGTTGAGGTTCATTCTCCTCCTCAGATGATGCTGTCAGTGTGAGTGAGCTGTTCTTGCTGGCCACAGCTTCAAGCCACTGATTCTTGGGTGACACTCATGTAGAGGGAGCCACGAGGCGCCAGAATTTTAGCTAGGATTCATTCATTTTCGTCATAGCTTGAAGCTCAAAGCATTTTGTGGCGGTCACAAATGAATCTTTTTGGAATGATTCCGATTATTCCATAAGAGCGTGTCACTATTGAATAGTTTTAGAATCGATTATCATGTCGATTCATTGAATAAATTAATGCAATTTTATTTTGCATCTAAGTGTATTAAAAACATTTAGTGATTGGTTAGTATTGTTTATTGATAGAAAAACAACAACAACCAAATAGTAATTAAACAATCACACAGTAGGGATTAATGTTGTACTCACCAAACCTTTTGAAACTGATCCAGTTAATGATGAAAAATGACAAAAATTAATTAATAAGAAGTTGACATTAGAGATTTTTGTGCAATTCTTAGGTGAAAAATTGGGGCTAAATAATTGCTTGATTATTAAAATAGACTATTTGTCAATTAATCGATTAATATTTTTCGTTTGTTTTTTTACATTTAAATAATACATGGGATGCCCCTTTCTTCTTCCTAGATTTAAGCAATTTTGGCAAGTTATGATGAAACTGCATAATTGCCACTGGTAGCAATTTACGATACTCTGCAGCTCCATTATTAGCAGCTTGCAAATGTTTCAGCACATTTAAACCACAGCTGTCAAAGGACGCTCCCAAAAAGCCTGCTCCAGTCTCTTTTCCTTACCAAAGTTCAATGACAATGGGCTCTGTGGTTTTATGTAATTGTCCTGACAAACAAACTTCCTCTTCCTGCTTAAAAGTGCTTTATCAGTAAAACACCGTGTGTGTATATGTATACACGCACACACGCACACACGCACACGCACACACAGTTCTTCTTTACTCAGCAGGGCAAATAGCCGCTCATGCATTTCATTTAATCTCCTTTCCTCTTTATGCAACACTACGATGGAAAGTGACTCCTCAAGGCCCAACACTTTTCACAAACAGCGGGTTTATAATTACAACAAAACAGGTCTTCCCTGGTGAAAGGAGAAAATGCCCGGACTTCCATGGGCGGCACTAACTTGTAGCACAGTAGATCTTGTTCCAGTTCACTTGAAGTGAGGTGGGCAGCGATGATTAAATGAGCAGTCTTGTCCATTATGCCACGTGTTGCACACAGTTGCACTGACTCTTGCAGAAACGCAGATTGATAAACACTGAGTCAGCATCTTTCAGAGATGGGAGTAGTTCTTCGTCCATTTCCTCCCCCTCACAACAGGAAACAGGCTGTCATCCGTGTAAGAGACTCGGGAAAATGACCAATGCAGGCGTGTCAAACAAATTTTTGTCGTGGGCCGCATTGTAGTCATAGTTTCCTTCGGAGGGCCATTATGATTTATGACTTTCAATCCAAATAAATGTATGAACGTCTCATATTATATACAGTGTAGGCTACACAACAAACTTTTGAAATCAGAGACTAGTAAGAACTGCTTAAATTTGTAAGAAAAATTCCTAGAAACATAAAAAAAAAGTAAAGATCCAGATTTGGCCCACGGCCAAGAGTGTGCGAAGCAGCGGGGGACCTTTAGTGGGCCTTCCTGTGGAGTAATAACTCCACTGGGATTTGGCATTTACTGCATTATTCAAGTGGCTTTGGGAATGTGACGGATTTAAAATCGGTGGCTCGTGTCTCTTCCCAAAGACCTAAAAAGTTGCTCGCACATATCCATCAGCCGATATGATAGATCATGCTTGGATAAGGCCATGAAATATGACCACCATTTATTTTACGGTCCGACAAATGAGCTTCGTCTGCCCTGCGGGAATGCTTTATGAATGTCTGATACATATCATGAGGAACTTTTTTTTTTTTTTTTTTACTTTGTGACCATTTACAGCAAATTACTGTCTAGGTCAGGCGGTATTGATTCAGCTTCCAGCAAACGCAAACTCTATTTCAAGTGTTACAACTTCCATGTAGAGTAGAGGACGGATCCAAGGGAATTGCTCGCCCTTTGACACAAACTGATGACGCTCAGTTGTCGGCTCTCGTGACCTCGAAACATTAGTCGCAGTCGTTTGCATCGGCCCGGTGGGCACGTTTCGTCGTTGCTGAGAGGAAAGTATTCCAAAAGGGAGACTTATATCATTGTACATAAAATATGTGAGCAATGGTTTGGTCCGGTCTTTCATTCATTTCAGTGATGCATTGTATACACAGCAATCGATAGCTTCAGTAATTGGCATCGGCTCTGGACGCTGGCTTGTGTGTCAATGAATCTCATTGGGTTCTATTGACCCAGCTCTAGTTTTCAGGCTCAGCTCCATTGCAGCTCAGCTCCACTGCAGCTCCACTGCTTGCTCTGATGACAACGCCAATGTTTGATGTACGCTTTATGGTAATAATTAGGGCAACTTTGTTCATATTTGCTGAACAGACATTCACCAGATAATCATTGTACGTTCTGGGTCAGAAGGAGGTTCGAAAAGGCAGAAATAAGATACTACAAAGGAAACTGACATAAGAAAAAAAAGTCTTCAACAAAAAGTTGGCTGCAGCTTTGACATAGCAAAAGTTTACTGAGTTGAAAAAGATCTCCAGCATCTCCAGTACGAGGGTTTTTAAAGCAGACTATCAACAGTGAACATCTTTTCTTATCTGTACATTTTGCAAATATTTCCCATCTTCTTAACGATAACATGATTCTGTCTATCTTTTGATCTACCTCACTCACAGCAAGCCAGATGTACAATTGGTTTGGCAGTGTAGACTTTGTCCGCCCCATATCTGTTAATAGTGTCCATGTTAAATGTTGCTGCTAGGCCACTGAAGCCTGCAAGCCTTGTCAGCAGTTGCCATGGAGAAGAAGCAGGTCGCATCTAGTACATTGTCCGCAGTCTTATCCTGGAATATCTTCAGTTATAGTTGCCCTTTTTAATGTCCAGCATTGATTAGCCTCTATTTGCATACACACTTGTTAATGTAATGAGTAATGGTTTTTTTTTTGTTGTCAATTCTTTGGAATGAGATAACCGGACAAATGCCAGTACTGATGGCAGAACCACTCAGATTGTGACGGCGGCACATTTGTATTATTCTTGAATAAACAAAAATATTAACAAATATGTAAAAATGGTGCATCAATAAAACCATTTAGTTTGCCAAAGTCTGTGCAGGCTACATTATAAAGAAGTAGAGTTTCCATCAATCTTCTCCGTCGTGCTGTCTTCTACCAATCAGCTTTAGTAGTAAAGCTGCTGATGTAAATGATGCGGTTAAGTAAGGCATTTTATGATTCCCCATAGAGTAGTTGTATTGCTGCGTCATCTGGATTTCCACATGCTCAACAGAAATCATCCAGCCACTCTTTTGTTTCTTATCTTTCAGGTCTGATGGTAGTGCATCCAGGATAGTCAGGTAAAGTATTCCATTTCTTTTAAAAAATATATTTTGGATTGATTATGGCACCATAGTTTAATACATGCTTAGTACTGCTAGGATAGGCTCGAACTCGTAACAGAAAATGGAAAAAAGAAGAAAGAAAAGATTTCTGTTTCCTCTGGCCAGTTTTTCAGTGGTGTGGAAGCCACAGTGCATGCTTTTCCTCCTTGTTTGCAGCTCTTATGCTTTGCCTGATGTGTTGAGCCTTTGAATGCTTTCATTGAAAACAGTCAGGTCAAGAACGTCTGCTGTATTTATAAGTGAGCATACCAGTGCTTATCTAGCCTGCCCATCAGATATGGAATGAAGACCCGATAGGCCATCATCCGTGTTCTTCTGTCGTCTGAGTATGGGTGAGGTTTAGTTTAGTCAGGCAGCATCCCCAAAGAATAACTCACCATGCAGGCTGTATTGTTGTATCTAACAGTAGTACAACAAAATCATTATTTTGTCTTCAACTCTGGCCCCCGGAGAGCTATTGCTGTCTTCGCTTCTGTAAGGCACTATAGATCGAGCTTGCGCATGAATGGTAAGACAAATAAGCCTTCCCCGCCTATGCTCGTCACTTTTGTCGTTTATGAATAAAATGTCTTTAAAATACAATACAAAGTCCTCAACTGACTGACTTTCGACAGCCTCTCGAGTTACATGAGCTTTTGTTCTCGTGGCCTTGTGTTGGGGGTGTGCCGCGTAGGTTTATCAGTTACCATTACACTAATTGTTGCATGTGTGCCATAGAACTGCCATCTGCTGTCACTTTGCCATTCCCCTTTCCCCTTCTCGTAGCTTATTCCACATGGCAACCGGTACAGCTAATTCGTAAAGAAGACTCCCATTGTTGTGTTGACTGTGGTGACCTCTTTGTGGCCAATAATGCCCATGACTGTTGTCTTGGGTCTGGCCACATTCGTGAAAATCTGTCTTTCCGTGCATGGACTACAGTAAAGAAAACGACTGGGCCATGCATCATCTGTTGACCTGTCCGAGGCTTCTATTCAACATACCTTTGTGTGACAACAAAAGCTAGCAGATACAAGCTAATATGCGACTTGAGGGGACCTGATCGTCATCTGAATGTATTGCCATATCTTGTACATGGACGAATATTTACCCCAGTGCTCCACTTCACCCCCCCCCCACCCTTTTGTGTACTTTTTGCTCAACTCTGAGTGTAAGCATTTCAAAATAGACAACAGCACTCCTTTTCAGTGAAATTGCCGACATTTTCAAATCGCAGCAAACTGCATCTTGCCTTTCTGTTCCTGTTGCCTTTCAGCAAAGCTAAAAATCACTGCGGCAGCCAAGCGGTGTTCTGCGCACAGCAGACCTGTTGTCATGACATCCATCATCCTGCTCATACGCCGCCACATTGTGACACAAGTCAGACCGCCCAGTTTAACATTTTGCACGCTACATGACTTGCTTGTTTTCATTATCATTAATAATGAAGAAGCCAGTGAACTTGGCACAGACGCCATAAATAAATAAAACCTGATCCCCGAGGAGTCGTTGTGAACAGGTTTTGCCAAAGTGTGCATGTAGGGAGAGCAAGTCGGCCATGGCCGTTAATAGCGGATTATTCTCATCCACACTCTGCAGCTAATGATAGAGGAATAACAACAAGGTGCCGTTTAATTGGTGTGCTGTTCTGTAATCAGGATGGATGGCTTCATTCAGATGTGATTAGAACCGAGGCGAGGGTGGCGGGGAGGCTCTCGACACCCTCGCTGACCCGATCGTATTGGATTGTTCTTCAGAGAACGTCAGGCAATAAAGATGCTCATCTTTTTTAGTGGGTCATTCATAAAGTCAGAAGAGGTGACAGAGTGCTATGGCACTAATTAGAATCGCCACTCTTAACATTTATATCTGTTTGTTGTCCTGTCCTGAACTTGTACTTTACTTTAGGGGATGCAGCTTTATTTGCAGCTGAGCGGATAATTAAAATGTCCAATTGGTTGAGAAGATTTATGAATGATTGTGGTTCTTAAAATCCCATACTCGCACCGTATCGTATATTATTGAATATTACTTAGATCATTCTACAAAAACATTGACAATCCTTCCTTCAGAGGCTCACTTCATTTTCCCTCCAAAGAACAGAAGGTAACATTCAATTAAAACAATAACGGAGTAATTTGCTGATGTACTTAAAATGATAACAAAGTCAGACCACATGTGCTAAAATTGGATGGGCGTGGAAGCAACCAAGTTTCTTTGCTTTCAATGGGTTGCATTTTCTGAAAACACAAACAACGCCAAATAAAGCTTGTCAGACTGTCAACAATTTAGCTTTGCTCCACTGATTTGAAAACCGACCTAGCCTGAAAGCTTCGTGTTGGCGTTGAGTAGCAATTTTCGATATCATTTATTTCCCAATATATAAATTTTCCTTGAAATGACATGAATTTTAAATTAATTAATGGTAATTTTCTATTCTTCCAATTTCTAGTTCCTGATCGTAAAATGGCCAGAAAAGTTTGACCGATACTGGTATGGACCAAAGTTGCAAGTACCAATATCGTGAAATTAGGGTGGTATCGGCAATGATACTCGCCCATCCCTGCATACAATCTAGCCTACAGACAGCAGACGTGACTGATGTGTGCATACGGTATGTCAATATCTATCCATTGTCGTCTCCCTCCCTATTCTCCCTCGCTCCCGGTTGCCATAGAGAGCAATGCTCATCTTCGCAGACTGCGCCTTCTTGCGTATCTTCTCTTGGTCCCCCTTGACCCTCTGAAATAGATTTCAAGTCCTTCTAATCAGGCATTATTCTACAGAGGCTATCCAGAGCTTAAACAACACATCATATGAGTGTGAAGCAGAGAGAAAGAACAATCGAACCAATTGGTGCTGGAACATCATTGTTGATTATAAACAAGGACTGAGTGTTTCAGTCTGCTGGGCTCGGCTGATGTCATAGTGATGTCGTCCTGAACATAATGAAACCATTTCTATTGAATTGGAGTTACATTTTCAACAAAGTGCTACCCCCGCCTCTCGCACAAAGTCAGCTGGAATCGGCTCCAGTTCACACTGGTGAGAACGAGCAGTATAAAAATGCTCAGTACAGTGCAAATGTTATTGCTAAAATAAATCTACAAACATTTTGGGAGGAGGGGCGCTGCCAATGACAGATGCAGATCAGCAATGTCCTCCTCCGTTGCCGCAGATCTAAATACACCACGTTGGAAAAGCGGGTCTGTTTGAAGTGCGGCAATTTGACTTTGAGCACACTGGTTCCTCGCACTTGCTGCTACTTTGCTCATTTTTTTGCAGCAGAATGTCATTCATGGAAAATGAGGAAAAAATTGACTATCGGAGTAATTATTGCGAGGCAGGAAACTACTTCAGGCTCCTCCATTGTAGCTGAGAGGAGGCATTTCTAAAATTAATAATTCATTATGCCAAAATAATGGCAAATGCCGCCAGCTGTGGCATACTTACGCAACAATATTACTCAGGGCCTCAGTGCAGCATTCATCAAATAGGAACTGATTACAGTATGGGCTGCACTGAAGACATTTCTGGTGATTGCTCATTGGTTTGTGGAAGATTAGCAAAGCAACATCTTGGACCGGGCGGGCGAAATAATCACAGTAAAGTGATCAAATGGCGGCCTGTCCAGGTTTGCCCCAAAATTAGCTGTGATGGGCTCCTGCAACTCACTCACAATCAAAATGAGGACAAGCTGGATGGAAAAGGAAAAGATGGCTGGCTGATTGCGTGAATTTGCTTTAACGTCACAGAAGATGTTGCTTTAGTTTATCCGAAGACATTTCTTTCTCCTTAGAGACAAGCTGTGAGAGTGTGATTGCGTGTTGACAGATCGAGGAACATGCCTGCCTCGTGTCTGATGGGGGCACAGCTCAGTAGCGTCTCGGTGGACATTGTGTCCTGTGAAAGAAGATGACAAATGTCACAAACTATGATCAGGGGAGGACAAAACTTCCCACACAATAAACACAAACCATCGTCACAAAGATTTTGATATGGTTGTACAGCATTTTTATTTTATTTTTTTACATGCATAAACATGCATGAAGTAATGTTTTGACTGGAGGATGTAAAGAAGAACGCCGTTGCAATTGAGGATTGCTGCTCTGGTGTGTTTGTGTGTGCTCAGCAGTTTAAATTGACTTCACAACAGCATAACGTTCATTGTTATTCATAATGCAGTGCATCGGCGCAGGTTTGCAACAAACCCTCCCTTGAGGCAGAGATATCGATTCACTCTGCAGACGCTAACATTAAAGTTGATTTCAAGTTGTCATTTCACATGGTAGCTCCTTTGCAAAATATTATTCTTTCATTTTGGATAGGCTTCTTGTCATGGTTGTACAATCAGAATTCAAGCCATGTCGTGCTGCACCTTGAAGTTCTTGCTATGTCTTATTTTCTATGTGCGTTTAAACTTCATAGAAGGAAACAACAACTGGTAATAACCGTGCCTAAACAGCTTCTAAACCGCGTTACTGGTGCACTGCATTGTAATAAGGAGAGCAAGTGTCCGTCGTTGTCATGGCAACCCTGGATCAAACACTTCCAATGGCCTTAATATTGGCCGACCAGCCAGTTCAGCTCTCATGTTGTCTGAAGCAGCTTTGGCGCGAGCGTCATTGTGACGAGGTGCATGCAAGTGTGTACGAACAAACAAGAAAAAAAAAAGATGTCAAGCTTTTTACCGGCTTGTGTATATCCAAACAGAATATCGTCCAGCATCTCTTCCCTGGGTTTTTACTCGCTTCCCGACACTTTCCAGCTTCTTTTATAGCCCCGAGCGCTGGGCTCTTGGAGCAGCCGTGATCGATCAAATGCGTGAAATACATAGAAAGAAGACAGCTTTGTTTTGGTTGTTTACGTCCAAAAGAAATCACCCTGGGCTCACTCCTCTTCTTATCAGCGCATGCCTTGCTTTTGGACTCAAAATTGCAACCTAATGCTGCACGGGCTGGCATTAAGGGGATATATTCACAGCTACTAGACTTCACTTGGCAACTTGGGGCTAATCTCCTAGTGGAACCAATGGACAGCATTCCAAATCAAAGGCGCTCCTCACATTTGATTTCTTATGTTATCATACAGGGCAAACTTGTTTTGGACAAGAGTTCCCTTGAACGGCTTTCATTATTTTTCCCGCTAATTTTGTCGTCGAGAGCGAGTGACCGGTTCTGTGAGAATTGCCTGCCTCCTTTCGACATTGCAGCCTTATGTGACGGCCTTCCAACGGTTAACTAGTCTATTCATCTGGATGCGGCACTCGAGAAACTCGTATGTTAAAAAAAAAAATTGTCACTTGCAATAAGTATATGTGAAAATCATAGAAAAAAACATTTGTATAATTATTTGGAGCACATAAAAGTGCTAAAGGACAATAAAGGATAAAAAAAGGCAAAACAAATGATGCATGAATGAGGCGGGGTCAATTGTTGGGCTTTGCCGACAATCCAGTTACTGTATTGCAACTTTGTTCTCACAACCTATTGCGACTTGTCCTCCCTACAGGAGACATTCCTCGCTTCCTGGGCAAGTCACAGAAACTCCCGGAAGCTTAGTGTCTGTTGGCAGCAGAGGAGTCATACCATGTCGCAAGTGGAAGTCCGCTTCCTTTGGGTACAGTAAGCTTTTACTTTTCATCATCACTTGATTGTGCCACAGCCACAAACGCTTCCCCCCACTGTTGTTAACCTTTCAAAGTGACCCCCACCCATGCTCAGGCTAATCAGCCTTTGTTGCGGCCACTGCGTCCCTGGCGAGGACGCCGCAGTTTGCCGCGCAGTCATGTCCACGTCGTTGCCAGCTGTTCTGAGGAATCTTATGACCCAACAGAGACAAAGCTGCATCACTATTTGTGTGCACAGAAAGCAAAGCCTATTAAGCTTGGTCTTAATGAAATATGATGCCCGTATCTACTGTATGCGCCTTCGGCTCTTCTCGCCCATTAGCCCGAGCCGAGCTGCGAGAGTGTCTTGCGGCAAGTGCTAAGATGTAAGCGCGGGCGGCATCAGTAGGACAGACTTAGGGGGGCTTCAAAAGGCTGCAGATAGTTTTCAAAGACGCCTCCCAAGGCTACGTGCTTCGTCATCAAACAGCCAGCGACTAATCCATAACCCACTTTTGGCTCGCGTGCCGTGCAGCCCACAAATAAACCCCAGTGTATAATAGGAGCTTGTTCTATTTTTAAACAGCAGCGTTCAGAAGTTTCTGACACGTAAGATCACGGGTGGTTCGTTTTTGCAATGTGGCTTGCTATTTGTGGCACATACCTCACTCGTATGTCTCGCTTCTGTTCGATAATCTATTTGTGATTGTTTTCAAGTAAATCTAAGCACATGTCTGGTTTAGGATGTGTGACTACTAGATTGTCATTTGATCTCTTTTTTTTTTTCTTTTTTTGGAGACTCATTGTTCAACAAAACATTCAAATGTATATTACATAATGGAAGCATTAAATTTACCAAAAAAGAAAAAGGCTTTAAGAAGATAGACTTTGAAAACATTTTATCCTAGATTGCATCACTAACATGAACACACCATAATGCCTGTAAAAAAAGTTTTTTTTTCAGTAGTAACTTTTTTAGGGGGCGGGGTGGAGGATGTACCTTTAATTCTGTTACAAGAAAATGTTTCAGAGACTTTTGGAATTTATATTTAAATAAATAGAAGTTAACCTTTATTTCCACTTATGTACTAAAGTCTCATATACAGACATAACAGTGGAAACGGTGGTTTTCGTTTTATTTATTTATTAATTTATTGTCTGTCCCCAGTATAACATTTCAATGTGTTTCATCTGTGTTAGTTTTGCCCTATTCCAGAAAATCAACATATCACACTTTTTGGAGGAAATTTTAGGATTTTAATCTGTGTATACTACTCATAGATTTCAACTCTGTTCAGTTGAATTATAATGAAAAGAAATATCAGACAGTTTCTTATGATCCATCTCCAATATAGCAAAGTAGCCCCCATCAATTTAGTTTGGTAAATATTAAAACTTCACATATTAAACTTGACCTAAAAAATATACACTATGTAATCTTGCATCAGATTACAAATTACCAAGAGAACAAAGTCCCAGCTCAGTTATCCTTTTTTTTTTCTTCACACATTTATGATTTCAGATGTTGTGTTTCATCACTACAGCCCATGGGTATTTTTTCTCTAGTGCAAATTTCAGTTTTAGAGTGAGTAAAACCTAAGCTTGCAATTTGTGCTCTGCCAGCAATATTGCCTTTCGACATTTTCTAAACAGAAAGGCAACCTTGAAGAAATTAGTAAAATGCAGGATAGTTGCAGACATTGTTTATCAACTTCAGACAGGCCCCTGCTGTTACCTTAGCTCTGACAGTCTTGGTTGCAAACGTGAGAATGGAGCAGCAACATCGGCGCGCTGTTCAGAGTTGATGCAATCTCATGGGGCCGCCTATCGCATTCATTGCTTGCGGTGCAGCTGCAAAAGTGAAATAGTAGAATAACGTTTCCCATAGGGCTGACTTAAATCCCGCACCCGTAAGCTTTTCCAAAGTAAGAAAAGCATGCCGGTGCAGGCGAAACGTTATTAGCTAAGGTTATTGTGTTGACCCGGCGCCGGTAGCCACGAAAGCGCTGCAAGATTAACGTCAAAGACAATTACCTGTTAATCCAGTATCGGCATAGTGCCAATGCGTAGTAGCCCACAGTTTATTTGAAGGATAATTCCATATCGGTACTCGGTTGAAATGTTTTAAAGTTTATTTTTTTTTTTTTAAATAGTACCCTAACTTGATATTAGAATGCATTTTGTCCGTCAGACCGGGAAACTCCAAAATTGTCGGCTTGCGAAACAAATGAAAATGATCCTTCCAACATGCCCAAACATCCCCCCAATATATTTATTCTCACAGAACTCTCCTTGCATCTTCTTTTGTTTTTCTTTCACAGCAATTTAACTTTTTCAGTCTGATATCTCAATCAAAAATACCTGTGACATGATTAACAACTACATAGCATGGGATTGACAGAGATAAAGGTGAGGTGGGGCATAAATCTCTCAGCAAGAATTTACATTCACCCCTGATAGTCCCTGTGGTAGCACTAAAAGGTCAGGAAGCCGCAAATATCAAGCTGCGCTGTTTATATGTGTTCCGGGTTTCTGATTTTGCGCTTGGCCATTAGTTTAGAATCTAAACAAAGAGCTCCTTGTGAATAATTCACATGCTTTATGATGCTCATTATGGAGAATGACCTTTGATTATATTCAGGCCGTCTAATAAGACTGCAGAGTCTATTGATTGCATGGAGCAGACCCAGGAATCTTATCGAAATGCAAAATTTGAATTATTCAAACTGTTTTACTACGAAGCTATGGTAAGGCATGAAGAGTGTGGTTTGGAGTTGGCTCCCCCCACGCTTCCATGGAGTTGGCCCCCCTCACGCTTCCAACAAAACACGACGCACCAGTGCACATGGTGGTGCATAAGCTTGACTGCCCTCCAGAGTCCTCACCTCAATGTATCAAAAATGTTAAGGGGGACATTTTTTTTAAACAAATACAAATATATCATCAAGTGGTTGCACAAAATAAAATCTGGATTCAGACACGTTTTTTTGTTAAATGAATAGTCCACTTAAAAAACACTTCTGGATTTTTGACGTTTTTATTTTGCGCAGCCATTTGACGAGATGAAATGTAATTTCAGGATTTTCTTTTCCATGTTTTACAATACCGTCAACTGTATTGTGTTCAGCTTTCCACATTCCACCGTATTGTCATTGTTCATGGCCTTGAAGTTTTGTGGGTTGTATACGTTTTTTCTCTTTTTGTGTTGACTGTTTGTTATCGCACGTAGTAACACACACTGTGGTGTGGATGAAACACAAAGGCAAAGATAAGACCTTTCAGCTTTGTTTGAATCTGAATTCTTTATTCTTCCTTTTTAATTTACTGCTGTCTGTAACGTTTTGACTCCTCAAGATAGGAACTTGCAAACATTTTAACAGGCCAGTAAAAAAGCGTGCGTGGTGTCGTTAAAAGCCTGCAGTTGTCTTTTCAGCTTGTGTTTTATCATTTGTTCCCAGTTAATTACAGGGCCTGCTGGAACGCACAGTTTTGACTCCAGAGTAAAAGTGGTCGTGTGGCCTTGCTTTGGCTTAGTAAACACAAAAATGTGGCTCTCGCACTCTCTCTCTCTCACTGCCCTTCCCTATGCTGAGTTGTGATTCTGAGCCTTTGGTTGAGAGACAAAGGCAGGCAGGGGTGTGTATATTTCCTGTCTGCTCTTCCTGTGCCTCTATTATTTTGCATGTGGAGCGCTGCGGTGCACCTAATCGCTTTTTGAAGGCTCGTGGTGTCCCAATATAATGATGCTCGGGAAACATTTATTATAATTGCTGGATTCGTTTAGATTTTATGGCTCGGTTGAAACAATCGTGCTTGTAAAAGGGCAGTTAGGTAAATATTGTGAGTCACCTATAAAAAAGAAGTTGTATAATACAGGATAATCATGTTTGATGCTTTTTATTATGGTTCTAAATGGGCAAAAATGCTAATTATACCACAAACCAACTTGAAATCCTCTTTGCCTCATGAAAGTTTGGAACATTCAGAGAAATTCTTAAACAAAATAGATATAACAATCGCAAAATATAAAAAAACAAATACTATCTTAAATTGTTTGCTATTGTCATTGCCTTTGAAAAAGCAAAATGGTTCAGGGTACATCATTTTTGTCCATTTTTGTTTTCTTTTTAAATAGTAATGTGTGTTTCCTTTTTTCACCACCATTATGATTGTTGCTATGGAGAAGACCTTGAAATCATAAACGTGACAAAAATCGCTTGCTCAAGAGCAGTTCTATATGGTGAGAACTCGCTCCAGTAAACAAACATTTATTTTCTGTACCGCTTGTCCCCACTTGGGTCACGGGCGTGCTAGAACCTATAAAGCAGTCATCGGGCATACATATTAAAAAAAAGTTTTGAATTCGGCGATGCCACATGCCTGAACTCTGATGGAAAGTCTATTGTATTCTATTGAAACCAAATCAAAGAGATACATGAATTAGAAAGTAAAATTTGTCAAGAAATGTTTCTCATTGTAAAAACAGTTGCTAACACTTTTGTGTCTTCACATTGTTGGCAAGCAGAACTGTGCAGCAGTGTTCTAAATTAAGCTACTAGTGAGTGATACTTGCTTTAGGTTGTATGGCAGTCTACTAATTTCAACCTTAACACATCAGTCACCAAAATCATACAGAGATCACACTCTCAGTCCCAGACATTTGCATTCATGTTGCAGAAAGCCGAGGCCGTCGCGCTTTGATTTCATATCAGTGGCGTGCGAGGTGTGCGCAGCCGCAGCCGCGGATATAAATGTCATCGTATTTTCTAGTTTTTCATCTCGTAATGCTGTTGATCAATGTATACGTTGTGCTCGTGAGAGGAACTGTGAGGAGGGTGGTCAGGACGCCAGCGACTTATATGCCATGTTTCAATCATAGCAAATGCTAACGTGCTGATGCTCTCTGCTCTCAGACGTGTTGTGGCTAGACTGTTGTGCTGTTCAGGAGAGCGGATGTATGTATGTATGTATGTATGTATGTATGTATGTATGTATGTATGTATGTATGTATGTATGTATGTATGTATGTATGTATGTATGTATGTATGTATGTATGTATGTATGTATGTATGTATGTATGTATGTATGTATGTATGTATGTATGTATGTATGTATGTATGTATGTATGTATGTATGTATGTATGTATGTATGTATGTATGTATGTATGTATGTATGTATGTATGTATGTATGTATGTATGTATGTATGTATGTATGTATGTATGTATGTATGTATGTATGTATGTATGTATGTATGTATGTATGTATGTATGTATGTATGTATGTATGTATGGATGGATGGATGGATGGATGGATGGATGGATGGATGGATGGATGGATGGATGGATGGATGGATGGATGGATGGATGGATGGATGGATGGATGGATGGATGGATGGATGGATGGATGGATGGATGGATGGATGGATGGATGGATGGATGGATGGACGGACGGGCGGGCGGGCGGGCGGGCGGGCGGGCGTGCGGGCGGGCATAATAAAAATAAAAAAATATTCACAAACTCAAATCATAATTAATGTTACCTTTTAACCTGTGCATCTCACACGAAAAAATATATTAAAGAGACAGCAAACATAAACAACTGACTTAATGTGGTTGCATAAGTGTACACCCCCCTACTTAAGTGGCTGTATTCAGAATTAACCATTCAAATTTGAATGTTAAATTGGAGTTAGCACATACCTGTCACCATTTTAAGTGTATCCAGTTACTTGGTTTCGGTAAGTACTCAAAAGTACTCGCACTGGAAAAATGTGGTCTCAAGTATCCCTAATCGCGTGCATGCGCGTGTGTGTGTGTGTGCGTGCGTGTGTGTGTGAGAGAGAGAGAGAGAGAGAGAGAGAGAGAAAGATTTTGATTGCAATGAACAAGCTTACAAGAGCACATCAGTCAATGATTGCAATGAACAAGCTTACAAGATCACATCAGTCAAAGGAGACTTGCATGATGTATGATGCGGTTAAGGGTTCGGGTTAGTCCATTCCCCAATCTTGTATTTGCACTCATGCCAAGGCCCAGGTTGACGCTTGTTTCTGTGGCAGTTGGGCACTTGCAATATAGCTACCTTTGGTAAATTCCTCCCTCCAGCAGTTATGTAAGTCACGTAATGCCTGGCGGCAGAGCACAGGTGTTACATTTCCACACAAAATCATGTGTGACATTAGTGTGAACCTTGAGCTTGTTACAAGCTCTGCCATCCATCCTTGGGAAACATGTCGGCGCACTCCTTTCTCTCTCGACCTGCGTTTTGCTTTCACTCCGTTATGCGATGACACTTTGCCGAGTAAATTAGATATAGCGAGAGATTAGCGATACAGTGTGACTCGCGCATAGCTTATCCTTTCATCAACTCCCTGCCCCAGTAATATCAGGCGAACAGGCCTCGGAGCTCTTCAAGTCTTAACTCCCTGTCTGATAGGGTGCATTTGCAATTCCGCAGCTCCGCATCAGTTCGCAGATCAAGCCGGGGGGGTGATGAGGGGCTGCTTTTCGGCGAGCTCAGAGGTGATGGCGCAAGGACTTAGTGCACATTTCTCTACGAAGACAAAACAACTGGGGAGTATGATAGCTTGTTCTCAGCTGATTTATACCACTCAAGTAGAGGGTTTTGGCCGGTGAGATATTAACCAGGCAATGTCGTGGGTCTAATCCACTTGTGTGTGTGTGTGTGTGTTGGGAGAGGGGGGGGGGGGGGGGCAATAACATTGGGGGTTCATGGGAAAGCTTAGCCCCTCTAAGGCAATCAGTTCATTCAACTTCCACTATTCTTCTGTACTGTGTACCATCAGCATGTTTTAAACGAATGACTATTCTTGCTCTTGACATTTTCATGTTTTAATCTGTTGGGGTTTTCTAGATTTTTTTTTTAAATTAGAGTTTCAATAATGGCTTGTGCATTTCAATGTTGAGTGCAAAGTTTATCTGCCCAGCTGTCCGCCACTCTCAAGCTGCTGTTTCACTTGAATGCCCTGATCCTCCCCCAGCCCGAGCCCTGCCCGCCTTCAATGCCAGAGTGGCACTTAATAGAAGAAAGTAAAATAGTGTAAATCCACTTTGCGTTATCCCTTAATGAGTGTCCTAACAAGAGGAAGGCGATGGTGTGACAGTGTGTAAGCGATCACAGGTAATCTGTTGAAAAGTGGCAACCATAATGACAAATGATACACACTCAAAAGACCTTAGTGCCAATGTGTTCCAGCCTTATTCTCAGAGTTCCTTTAAACCTTGCGAGGATGTTGTCATCAGAAACCCTGTTGACATTTGTGACTGGCAGAACAGAACCTTGTCAGATTGTTTTTATTCCGATACCTGGGCGTTCCCAATCCTTTGAAAATTGCGACCAGTGGAAATATGACAATAATGCTTGATTGGCGCTTGATGTGGAAGACTACTAACACAACTGCAGGCTGTGAGAGAGCGTGCAAGGGGGCTTGCATGTATGTGTGTGTAGGAGTGAGTGAATTGTGTGTGTTGGCTTCTCTTCACCAAAAAGTCTTATCTTCTGCAATCAAGTCTCAGTGTGGGCCAAGATATGGTTCTTTCTCTATGTGACAGTTCTATGAGGCAGCTCTTTGTTTGGGCCTCTTTGAATGTCTCGTCTGTCTTTTTTCTCATGTTCCTCGGCTCGAGGCCAAATCGAGAACAGTAGAAGCCTTTGCACTGTGCCCTCTATGCATCAAGGTTCAAAGTTGCAGAATAACATTTTTATAAAGAAAAGAAAAAAAGAAAAAACAATAAAACATCTCGCATTTCATCTCAGTGGAGGTTTACTATCTTAAACGTTAACTCAAAAGTTGTTGCAAGCATTTTGGACAAATGTACCAGGACTCTTATCTACGGAGAGCAGTTGTAGTAACAATAACACAATAAAAAAAAAAGGGGGGAACTTAGTCGTGATCACGTTAATTTACTGTCTGCAAACTGAAACTGACGATCACGTTCCCAAACAATAACTCTGCAGAGGGGAGGCACTGCCACCTTGTGGAATCTCACAACACAACATTCAATTAAAAATAATCCCAGCAATGTGAAGACCTTTACGATTTTTGTGAGATTAAGTAAGGGCTGTCTAAATAAATTTGACTTGACTTGATAAAAAGTACAAAAACTGAAAGAATGATGCGCGAGTCTCAATTTACTCACATTTACACATTAGAGTGAAATCTGGGCCAGTTGAATAGAACACAAAATTGATTGCTGGAAACCACATGGCAGTACCATCTTCCAATTTGTGATTCCACAAGTTGTGCATTATTTAGTTGTTGCATTATTGTGCCTCTCTAACATAGATAATCAATACATTTGCAGTGAAAAGATCATTTTCATTGAAATGAAGTCATATTTTCCACCCCACCTCTGGTAATGACTCCAACCAAGGCACCCGTTGAGGAATCACTGCACTAGGCACAAGTCTCCCGAGGGTGAGATAGGCCCCCCTACAAAGCAGCATGGGAGTAGGCGAGATGCACAAGTCAGGCTATTCCAGCAGGAGTCTTGTTCATATAGACCAAACAGTGCAGCGTGTCTTGTCTCGGCTTGATAGGGACGATTCCGGAGAACGGCCTGACCCCAAGCAAGAAAAAAAAAAACCCCATAGTTGTTCTGCCTTGAGGTGTCAGATTGTACAGAGCTTGTTCTTTGGGGCCAATCAGATGTGTTAAGTCAATTCAAAGGAGTCTGGCTGCCACTTTTGTATAACATCCTGTTCAGGGTCACTCAATGTTCTTGGTGACTTTGGGCAAAATGTAGAATATATCACGCACTGGCCTGCAGTCAATCACAGGGCAATGAACTGTAAACAATGCACTGAGTGGGAAGTTATATAACGCCAGCTGCACAAAAATTATGCAAACTACTTTAACGCTAAGATAATTTTACCCCATTATGAATGAGTTTTAAAAGCATTCATGAATTTGTAGTATTTCAATAGATTAAGAATTAAAAAGAATGTATCTTTGAAATTAGACGGGATTGAAATTCAATGGGTAACAAACGCCATCTTTAACTGTCATGATTGATGAATACATTACCTGAAAGTCCCTAGTGAAAGCTACAGTAGTATTGCATAAAATAAAATATATGTTCAACAAATATCTGCTGTTAACATTTTATATCATATTGATTGTTCCATATGTACTTGACCGACCGTGTAGTTGCGATAGAGCCCTCTAATGTCTTTATCAAATATAAGCGAGTGAAACCCCATAATTTAATATATGTAAAAAAAAAAAATAAATACTGTAGGCTAACAAATATTTTACCTAAAAAAATTCAAATCAAGTTTGAAAACATACAATGCAACTACAATCGGAAATGCACCAAAATAGTTCAAATGCAAAGATTTAGAACCAAAATGATGGAAAGTAGCAGTGTGAAGTTATTGAATGACTCAAACATGGAAACTGTCAAGTAAACTATATTTAACTATGATACTGTGATAGGTGAAATTATTTTTTTTATTGTAAAAAGGGGCAGAAAACGTAAGCTTTATTTTCCCTCTGCGCTGTTTGATTAGAATTTTTATTTTGTTAAATGTTGACTTTTTCCTATTTCCTTTCATAAGATCAGTAAGAACACACAGGTGCAGCAGGCAGCCGTTTCATTTTAATTTTTTTAATTTATTATTATTATTATTATTAGTAGTAGTAGTATTGATGTTGTGTGTTAATAATATTAATATTAATAATAATAATAATTATTATTGTTATTATATTATTATGTTGTTGTGTTTTTTTTTCTTTCATTTTGCCATTGCAGTTTACTTGTAGTTCCCAATTGTTATTTTTCAATTCCATCTTCCTAAAAAAAATGCCTGCTGTGTTTCTCTTGATTCCAAAACATACACACCACTGAACTACAAAACAATGTGTAAATAATATATTAACTGCTATTACATTTCACATTGCTTTTTAACCTTGAGGCGACTCAAAGTACTTTTTACATTGTAGTCTCACTCAGCGGAAGCAGCATGTTGTGACAAGACTGAATTGGAGGCAAAGGTCAGACCTGCAACATTTCAGCTGGCGAGACTGCCCATGTGGACTTTTATAATAATACCTTCGTGAGCCAAATTTCAATGAAATAGATGTTGGAAGCAAAATACAGCTAGGAAATATTTAGCAGTTTAGCGGTCCGCGCTAGTGCCTATGTATTTCTCGCGGGTGGTACATACAATAGTTGAGACTCAGTGTATTTGATGCTGCACAAACAGATGTGAGGGCTCATATTTTATGCGGCCGCGAGCATATGGTGAATGAGGAGGGTACACGTAAGGCCAAAGTACCTGGATGAGATGATGAATTCAACCCTGCAAGTGTGTTCTGTACTTCTGTGCACGCCTGTGGATGCCTCGGAGCTTGAGCTCTTGTGTTGAAATGTGTTTCCGTTAAAGCGTGAATCTACGGCTCTCTGTCGATTTGAAACAGCATCTTCGCTCCCCGCTCCGGTGTGTGTGCTCCGACTGCTAACTCATTGAGGTCACGGTGCCGTGTGTGGGCCCCTCCCCACCTACAGACTACGACACGGCCTTGCTGGCTGGACAGCTTCTGTGACATGCAACGTTTCACTGACATTACAAGTGACAATACCAGAAAACTGCATTTAAGCATTTGGCAAAATTTACTTCACCAATTACATTGAACAAAACATTTTCATTTTTATTTTTTTCAAAGATACGAGTAAAAGATTTTAGACAACAAACTAGGTGAGAGATAGAATTAAGCAAACTAATTGTTGAACTTTACTTCATCCTCCGTTGCTTCCAGATGAAATTGATCATCAACTCTACACAATTGACTGAATCAGTCTGTATTAATTTTTATCATTTATTTCTTTGCACATAAACAACAAAAAACAATACAGTTACCAAAAACATTTGCGAAATAATTGGAATAATAAACAAACAAGCCTAAAATAAAATAAGCTGCACGTGTACAAGCTGCTACCAAGAAGTAGAAATATTCGTTTGGGGGCTCATACATTGTGTAAAATAATTGGATTTGTATTAGGCTTGCATTGACACTGGTACTTGCATTGACACTGGTACTTGACATTTTACCCTGCCCTTGAGGCCAATAGGAATATCCAGGTCAGAAACAACAGTGTGACTTTACTGATTCCATCATGGAAAGGCCTCCTTTGTCATTTTTGTTACGTTCACCTAACAGTAAAACATTTGCTTGCAGCCTTGTTGCAATGTATCTAAAACCCGAGACAGAGGAGGTAATGAATATATAATAGACAATGAATGTGAATAAATTAGTTCTTTTTTTTTACTCACTGATCATTGATTCGTAAAGCGTAAAGCATAAAAATTACATAACAAAGTCATACTTTAGTTTTCTCATTTCCATTCAGTTGAGCAAAATGACAACTTTGAATCAAAATATCGTTTGCTTCATTTTTGTAACCCTTTGTTCGTCCCTAGCAACGACAGTGTTATAATGATGATGCGAGAAAAAACAATGTGATGCATCACAACATCAATATTTCATCCCCCGCCTACTTTTTACACTGGGCGCCATAGTGACTAAGCGCACAGATAGTTTCAACGTAATCTCCCAGCAAATAGCTCCGAGATGTCTTTTGTTTAATAGTGTTATCCAAGGTGTGTTGATGCATTCATTGTTAGTCTCAAACGCCTCTGAAATCTATTCAGACAACACTTGCATGCAGCTCATCAGAGCATGTCAGAGCTGGAGGGATCAACACTCTTGCTTGATAATTAGAAGGAGCGCAAGCGGCGTAATTGCGCTGCGGTGACATACGTGTGCAATTAGCCTCTACACAGGTTCATTAAGGAAACAGCGACGCTCTGACAATACGAGTCGTCTTTGGTTTTAATACTCGACAACACTGACAAAGCAGAACACGTGCATGCTGCTCAGACTGCATGTGTGTATGTGGAACTGCTCCTATGGAGATGTTTGCCAGCCTACTGGTGTCAAAACTACAATTTAAATATTGACATTTTTGAACTTCTAGTGTTGTTATACCTTGTACGAGATACATCTGTGTTATGTTGCCTGCGCTAAATTCAAAATTTCCATGAGCTGTTAACTTGCTTTTTCCCCCCCACAAGTTATCTTTTTTTTAATTATGCATCATGAACCGTATCAATGGAGCTTCCTCACGTCTGTCCCGAATGGTTTGCGCACCCTCGTCTGTTTTGAATGACTCTACAGAGAAAGTGCATCAATTTGAGAGCTGAAATGGATGAGGAGGGGCGAGTGCAGTCTGCGAGGAGACGAGAAATGGCAAAAAGGAAAGGAGAACAGAGCGAGAAGTGAAAACAAAATGGGATGGTGAGCAGAGAGAAGGCATGATAATGAGCCCTACCTCTGACACATCCTCCTGTTTCTATGGAGACCGAGGAACCAATCCCGTGGCCTTGAAGAGGACTGTACTACTGAGAGGATGGGAGAGGGTGGAGAGGGGCGTTACGCTGATGCGTGCAGAGGCAACGCATCTTCTTGTAGTTGGGCCGCAGCTTTGCAAGAAGTTGCCCCCCCTCCTCCAACCCACCACCACCCCGGGGACATCCAACATCATCAGGACCATGACAGTCCACAACACACTCCTCCAGCATCACTAGATCCCTACCCCGCACACCTCCCCCCCACCCCCAGGCAGCTTCTTGGATGCTCCTCATTACATCACACACCCATCTCCCTGGCAGTCTGTGTTTGTGACCGGACGAGCGAGGGAGAGCGAACGTGAGTGAGCCCCCGTGTGCGCACGCCGTCCCGCAGTTGAGTCCCATTGACCAGCACACAGGCAGGATGGACAAACCGAGCGTGTGGCGAGCCGTGGTGAGCAGCACGGATCCCCGGCGAATGAGAGACCCCGCAGCCCACCCCAGCAGACCGGGCTCCGCCATCGGGTACCGGCTGTATGACATGTGAGTAGCGTACTCAGCGGTCCGCCTGGCGTGGTGTGCCGCTCATTCATGGAGACACCAGCAGGGCTGGTTGAGACGGAAGCCGTCATTTGTGTGTAGTGTCTGTGCTGAGTCACGTATGGCGTCCCGACCTCCTCCTGTCCTCTCACGTTCCCTCTTCGTGCTTGGTAAACAATGTTGCTTTTACCAGGGAGGGGCAGTTAGGTGGAACGTAAGCGAGAAGGAAAGATTGACGAATAATAGATGGCGCACGTGGTGACGCTCATATTTTTTGTTAGCGTGACAGCTGTGATGAGAGTATGAAGGCGATTGTTGCTGGAGTGTCGGGTTGCTGCGGAAATTTAGTCATTTATCGGTGGATGCTCCTTTGCACCTATTTGTGTGTGTGTTGCATCGCTACCATGATCAGCTCATGGCCCGAGGACAATTGATGATTCATTACATGTAGCATACAATACAGTAAGTATTAATAAGTGAATTGATTCGATTCAGTGTAGTGAGCTTCACCACTTTGTCAACGCTGTGTGAGCAAATAGTTTGTGAACAATCTTCCTAAAATGGCAAAGTGTATGGATTTGAATCATCTAGGGTCCATAATATGATGTGATGAAACCAACGTTGAATGCCCGTGACCTTTGATCCCTCAGACTGTAGCACACTAAAAAGCAACACCATTGTGAAAATGACATTTGGACAATTGTCTGTATATCAACAAATGCAAATTAAAATCTCAAAAGGCCGCCAGCTTCTCCGGGCCCAGGCTCCTCAAAGATAGGGTAACAAAGTGTGTTGTGGTCTGACAAGTCCGCATTTCAAATTCATCCATTAATCTTCCAAACCACTTTTATGCTGCCACAAAAGGCAAACATTTTTTCCGGGGTGTCCCTGCTTACCCCAGCAAGCCACATTCTGCTTCCACGGACTGTTCATATTAGCCTCATGTTCATACTCATACTTACTAGCTTGTGAATACTGTGGTGCTACATCACCCTTCCATGTCACAATCTACAATTAATAGCATATAGATGTCAATTAGTCATCTAAATGAAAACGAGACCTTCGCGGCTCTCCACTGAGTCCTTCACAGTTAATGTCGTTTGCTCCCGTGTTTCCATGCACGCGGTCACGTTCCTTCTGTCTCGGTGATTCGACTTTCATTGCATGCGAGTACCATTCCTCTATATACTTCATCAAAGCATGACAGAACAAGTTTGCATTTTCTTCTACAGTCGGATACGTTTGTTATTAGCATAACTCGGAAACGACTCTGACCCCGGTGGAGGTCAGTGCTCTCTGATATGTTCTTGGTTGGATTGATCCCAGCTTCTAAGAGTAAGGCAGAGTACAGCAATGTGCAAATTCACGACTTTGTATAATATCTCCTTTTGTTAAAGGCCAAGCGACATATGCTGCTAATGTGTTGGTTTCGCTTCCAGTCAAACAGGCTTCGCAGTCCTTCTATAATGAGCAACATAAGAGGAGCCTGGGTTTTCTAAATGGCCTTTCATGTTTGCTAGCCTGCTCCTGTGAAATTCTAATGGTGAGCCTGCAACAGTGGGTGGCGACGAGCAGAAGTTTGGGGCTTAGCTGAAGGCTGTCTGCTTTTTAGCATGCTTCACTGGTCCATCCTTAAGGGAGGCAGATGTTTCGTTGGGGTGAGAATATGATGGCCTGCGAGTATATTTAGCAGCGCCAATGTGTCGGATTTGGTTTGTTGCAAATGGATACTGGGTGTGCAAGTTGGGGTGTACAAAATAACGACACCTACACCAATCCGTTTGGATATTTTTTAAATAGATGGGGTGGAATTTATGTCAAGGCCATAGCTTGGTGATAATCAAACCGACTTTAGGAATATTGTTAAGTGTTTTGTTTGGTCTTTTAAACCATGTTGGTCAACACAAATTGCAAATGTGCATTTTTTTTTTTTTTTATATTAAGAAACTGACTGAAGTGAATTTCATGACACATTTGCTTCTGGAGTTCCAGTTAACAGAATATTAGAGTGACCTTGCTGGCTCACCAGTCATGTTCCTTTACAATATATGGCCCTCCATCAACATGATTTTGAACATCTTATTTGAAGGTCATTTAGCTAAATGTGTTGGGATTGTATTGTAAAGTTGGCTTGGTTTGATTTCCCTGTAGATTTTGGAGCCTCAAGAAGGGCAAAGTTTAACATTTGGAATAACAGCATGACGAGTCGACTGTCATGGCTGGGACATTGCCGTCAAGGAGGTTCGATCTTGGCGTGCTGATTGCTAGCTTCAAAGGGACATTACTTTTGGTCCTCACTGTGCCAACTGAGCTTCATTGACATTCTGAGCTTGTCTTCATGTCATGAAGCTGCTCCAACAGGAATTCCCATTTCTCGTGATTAGCTGAGAACATCTTAATGCGCTACTCCTGCTCCAATGACGCCAGCGCTGATGAAATAGCGAGTGCGTCACCACAGCTGACAGAACATTTGCCTTTTCAGAGTCTTCAGACTAAGCACATTCGCTGCGAGCAAACCTCCACAGCGCTTTAGTGCAATGTCTACATTGCCTGCACATGGGCTGGCACAGAGCCGGCTGTCAGCGCACATGGCATCAGTGGATGTGTGCAAAATGCTGCAGAGATGGAACTTAGTGACTCATTTGCCCAAACACAGAAACATACTGTGTGTATGTGTAGCCATGTCATCATCTAACCCTTTGAGTCCCGCCCCCCGCTCGTCTGGCAATTGCTTTGACAGTTTGCTGCCAAACGTTACGACAGCTGACATTGCAGTTGACATTATTATTATTAAGCGTAGAAAGTACAGGTTTGGTCTATGAATTTATATTGACGAAAGTTCGTCACCCTGGATTTGAATATCATGAGCAGTGTTTTAAAATCAAGTTGTTAATGTCACTGAAATGTAAGCGTAAAATCTGTTGGTTTTTTGTTTTGTCGCCAATTAGCTGCTTCATTTCTTTGCACATTTTAAGCTCCTTTTGATTTCTCGGAAACGTGGATTGAAGGCTTCAAGGGTGATCTACAGTACGTTGATGGCTTTGCATCTTCATTAATTGCGATCTTTTTAGTTTCGACAATGGATCAATTAATCCCAATCGCTAGAATTTAACACTCCTTTTTACTATTATTACTCAGAGCTAATTTGTTTTTATGTACTTTGAAAAAAATAGCAGCCATTAAACCGCCAGTATTTAACCTGAAAAGCTCAAACAGAAAAAACAAACAAAAAAAAAACAGTGGAACATTTGTGTTTTCTCTATACCGCTCATCGTATTGAGGGTTGCGAGGACGTAATCCTTCCCATCCCACCGGGCCATTGTGCTGCCCTCAGTAAGCAGGTTAGAGAGGATCACAGAGGGCCCTGGAGGCTTGCTGTTGCGATGTAAAGCTAGCGTCACTCAATCCAGCAAGGTGTGCTTTGTCCTTCATACTAACGTGACATTATTATTTTTCTTTTGTAGTAATAGGAAAATGAAGCTTCATATTTGCTTCAAGAACCAATTGTATTTTTTTTTTCATATTTTTCACATCAACAGCTAGATATTTGCTGTGTTTTGCCAAGTGTCAGCTACCGAGTTTTTAAGTCATGTTCAAAGACTATCAAGCCGCCTGGATGTGCTGCTGCTGCACTCACGGGTGCACGTCTCAGTGAGTTAAAGTTTCCTCGGGGGACCTGCTAGTGCTGATGCATCAGAGGCTTGAAACAGACCATAATAAGGCGCTGCCTTTGCCAACAGCAGATACACAGAGGAGAGCATCAGAAACAGATGCACCTCCAGAACATTCTGTTCCTCTGGCAGAAGACTCAGATATGTTTATCTGCACGGATGTTGTCTCACATGCAGTACGACAACACAACAACTGGCAGTTCTGTCTGCGCGTGCTGAATTTATTTCACAGCAGAGCTGCGACGTGAAGAAAAAGATAGTGATGTGTTGATAAAGCTCCGTGTTACCGACGGTCCTTGTCACGGGGATCACGTCACTCTCCCTCAGTTGTATTGCTCAGCCCTCAGGGTGTGACAGGCCTTCCATAAATAAAAGAAAATACTTCACGACATAGTGCCCACCTCAACCCAGCCAGAGAAATGTTATTACCCGCTTTATACTTTTAACTCAGCTTGCATGCGGTTTTGATTTTATTCAAAGCCTAAAGTTTATTCTAGATATAATTCACCTCTGCATCCTTATTCCACCCACCATCTTTGCCAGTTTGTCTCCCCCCACCCTCCCTTCACCCACCTTCTGCGTGCCTGCTCTCAAGCTGGCGGCTGAACAGCTGTACTCTACCATGTGGGTGACGTGTTAGTATGTAAAATGGAGCACTACCTTCCGTGCAGGATTATCTTTCCACTGCTCCTCTCTGGAAGGACATGACATTTTATTATCTACCCACTAGTATATATTGCATACTACTCCACACATCTTAATTTAGCTGGCAATCCTAGACTATAGTTATAAATGGGGAAACATGCAAATACTTGAGATGATATTTGACTGAATCATCAAACAAAATCCTTATGTTGTATATATACTGTGGATGATTTTTTTCTTTTTAAAACTAACGTGAATGTGACGTGTAAAACAAAAAAGGTTTAATTCTGCTAAATTAACCCATCCTGTCCTGGCTGGTTGTAGACGATATCCCAATACGCCACCAGGGGGAAGACTTTTCCATGGCATTCTTTCAGGTGTGTGCTTCACCCGGGCTCAATAATAAGTTCATGCGTAAAATCGTTTATTCTCTCTGTGTGTGTATGTGTGTCACCTCCATGAGCCTTCACGTTATTGTTGTGGGGGGGTTTGTGTGACGCAATGATCCTTGGAGCAAAATTTTCTGAGTTCCTTCGCGGTTCGTTTATCGCGGCTTCACTGCATCGCGGATTTTTTCCAGTTATAATAAGAGTTCTAAAAACATATTTGCAGTGTTGTACTTTGTTATAAAATAAGTTTTTTTAATAAGACTTCTGAAAACTTATTTACAGTATTGTACCTTGTTATAAAGAGTTATAATAATAAGAGTCCTAAAATCATATTTACAGTATATATACTTTAGCTACATATACATATACAAAATGCGCATAGCGCTGCTATGGTAACATGTGACCACTAGAGGTCCCTGTTTAACCAACGTTAACAACAGAACGTCACATCTATTTATGTTGCACGCACGCACGCACACACGTATAATATTCATATTTTCAATATTTATACTGTTATACTATTAATGTATTTACATGTTTGAAACTATTATTTAATGTTCTAATAATAACATATGCATTTAAATTGTTTTATGTACATTTATTGACACACAGAAAATGTACAGATGAGAGTGTGACCTACTTTGCGGATTTCACTTATCACGGGGTGGTTTTGGAACCAATTATCCGCGATAAACGAGGGATTACTGTATTGTACATGTGTCTGTATCTATTGATAAATGGTTGTTTTGCTCTCATTTGTTCTTTTGCAAACTGATTCAGCAAGCCTTGTAGTTAATTAATATGAGTAGTCACATTGAATCCCATTATAATCTCCTTGCTATGCCATAAACATTCGCATGCTTTTCTCCGACCCCCGTCTTATCAAATCGGCAGTGCACAACCTGAGTACTCCTTGAGACCTCGCAATGGCAAGATGATTCTTTGCAGCTGGCCTTTTTCTACTCAAGTGTTTATGGAGTGCACATCACTCGGGGAAGGTCATGGCAAGATGCTTTAGGGCAGTTTATCAGTGATTGACTGGGTCAATCCCGGGGAGGCGCTGCAATGCTCAATATCAGCCATGTCAGAGTGCTGCAGTTTAATGCTGCAGCCGTAGCATTGAGACAATACGAGTCTGTCAAACCGCTCTTCACATCAGGTCGATTTATTAGAATGACTGGAGGGGCCAAAGCTTTTTTTATGACCGTTAGATTTGTGGTACATTTTAGGCCTATATTGATTAGCACAACATAAAACAGGACTGATTTTATTTTATCATACCTTCAGATGCTTATTATGGTCAACAGAGTGACTTGATAGAACTTTTATATCCGTATCGGATTTCTTAACCGCTTTCAACAAAGCAGCGATGTTTGATTCCATTTAGTACCGTAATCTTCGGACTATGTCGCGTTTTTTTTTCATAGTTTGGGTGGGGGGGGCGACTTATACTCAGGAGCGACTTATAAACATATATATGTTTTTTTTTCACTTTTTTTGGCATTTTATGGCTGGTGCGATTTATACTCCAGTGCGACTTATAGTCCGAAAATTACGGTATATTATTATTATTATTATTATATCATAATCCTGTTAACCCCTGGTTAAGGCTGTCATTCTCAATTATTTTTAGAATTGATGATTCTATTGAATACTTCAACAATTAATTGAATAATTGGATACGGTTTTATTTGCATAAAAGTGTGTTAAAATGGCTGTATTACTGTTTATTAACAATTTATTTTTGTTTATTTAGTGGTTAAAAAACAACTGAACAACAGCTAAGAAATATCAAACAGATTGAGGGTCATTGATTTGGACAATCTTTAGTTAAAAATGTCTCCAAACGATTAATCAATTAAATTGATAATTGGTGTGTTGTCGATTTACTAAATTTGACACCTCTACGAACATGCGTGTGAGCTGATTTGGTTTTTGTTCCCTTTACTCTGCCCTGCCGTCTGTAAACCTGTCATGTTTGAGGCCCATTTGCATTTGATGCCACCGAATGCTGCACCAATGGCTTTTCCTGACGGGCTCTTTTGCGTTCTGAACAAAACCAGTGCTGTTTCCTCCCACACTTTGCCACTGAATGTCACGTTCCATTCATCAAATAGGAAAAGAACTAGATTGAAAATACGGATGCTCATGTTTCTCTTTAATATTGACTACAGAAAGTCAATAAGCCTGATACTTTTGAGATCAAACAAATCACATTAGGAATCACGCCGCTTCGTTTTGTGTGAGGCTCATTAAAAGAAGGTGTGAATTGTGAGAAAATGGCTGATGAATGGTGTGTAGATTAATTCATTCCTTTGTGTGCCCCTGCTTCCATTCAGGCTTTCTGTGCATCCTTTGTGACACAGAAGCGCCTTCTATATTTTGAGAAGGGCCCATTCGGTGCCAAGGGGGGGGGCAGGAACGAGTCACGCGGAGAGCCGTGGACAGATGAAACCGATCTAATCGCAACTTGCGTGTTACTCTGCATGCTTATTTGCATTTTGTGAATTAAGTGAGAAGGCCCGTATGTTTGCGTAATGATGCATCATTCTCATTGTTTGTTGGTTTTCACACGACCGAGGATTGAATATTGATGAGAGGTCCTGGTTGAACTGCAGCAGAGAAGGAACAATACTCCGTTTGTGTTCAACTGAAAACATTTTTGCCAACTGAAAACATTTTTGCCAGAAGATGCACTACAGCATCTCGCACTAAATTGAATCCTCAATTCTTTTCACATCGTTTATGATCTTATAAGAATAAATTACCTTTTTCTTCCGTATGTGACCCCACTAATAAACTCATTTTAGGAATCCCCATCATCCAACATTCTTTGCGCATAGACTCCAGAGAGGATGCCTGCTCGACACACGCATGAACACATGTGGTCATCCAACATTGCTGCAGCCCCACCCATCCAATAAGACAGCCAATCAAATGCCTTCCTGCTCTGCTTCCTTTTGAAGCTTCTCGAGTACGCTAGTGTTGCCCGGCAACCCCAATCGGCACATTTCTGGGAGTTCCTGTGCGCATGGCAGTGGCTCTGTGAGGGAGACTGATAGAGCAAGCGCACAAGGATGAGGAGAAACCAGGAGAAGGGCTTGAGTGGAAAGTTTGAGATCGACTGGCAACGGCATGAGTCTTCCTCCTCGCCCGGGCTCTCCTCCACATTCCGGTACCTGTGCTGACTGGAGCCGGAGTCTCCGAGGATTCTCGGCTGACGCACTGTGTTGAGCCACCGTCACAGAGGACACACTGACTGACCTGGATTGCTGCTAAACACAGCCATCACTGTTGAGACTTCCGGGGCTCGGATCCCAAGCAAAGGCTTTCGCTTCAAATAAGTCCAAAAGGGGTTCCCGGTCTGCTGGCTTTTCTGGGCTTGTGTTGACAGAGGCTGTTCCAGGGAGTGGTGTGGTTGTTCCTGGCAGGTTCAAGCTGCCGCGGTTGAGGTTGCGTTCCAGTAGGAGGATGAATTTGATTTCCACGCCATGAATTAGTTGGCTGAAGAAATGAGCAAGGTTGTGTTTATTTGCTGCCATGTTGTCGTTTAATGTCGTTGGATTCCAGAAGCGCGCCGCCCCTTGAGCATCCGAGCCCAGGATGTGGAAGTTTAAAGCGTTTTGCTTGGATTACTGGCATGTGCTGTGCCTGCACCCTCACAACAACTTTTACAAAAGGTAAGTTGGAAGACAACACAACGTTGTTTGAAGGCAGACATTAGTTTGGGGAATTGTGAGAGACAACTTGGTCTTGTCCATCATCTTGCAAAATCACCCGTTTTGTTGACTTTGGCTATGTCTGTTTACTGAGAAGCAGGCGGCTAAATTTATTCCTCTCAGTCCCACTGGGAACCTGCACCGTTCACCTCTCACCTCCTGCATAATCTATGCCTCATTAGTAGCCAGTTTTGTCCTTTTAGCATGGCAAGGGAGTCCACGTTTTTCTTTCTCACCATCATCCTCAAATTAGATTAAAAGTTCTTTTTCGTGATCTTTGAGACTGTTAATCAAAGTGGGAACGAAGAGGATGAACCCTCTGGAACATTCTCAAACATGTTGTCTTGTCCTTTGATTACCAGATGTCTGATGACATGCCCCCCCCCCCCGCCCCGAGCTGCTGCTGTTGGGACCACAAAGAAGGCGTCATGTCATTTACAGCCCATAATGACAGTGGCCTCAGATGCTCCTTTTACCTAACAATCACACTCCAACTGCTGAAAAACTGATATGCAGCTGAGACAATTAATGGAGTTTCCTTTGGGTCCTAATGAAGCTTTGTCTCTACCCTTTGGCGGCTCAGTTTTTTTTTTGTCAGTTTGATGTCTGGATCAGAATGGATGAGAAAGCTCGAAAGGAAACATCTCTTATATGATGATGTGTTCTCTCGCATATGAAGACAGAAGTCTCATTAATAATGCATTACTGATTTAGCATAACATCTTTGAATGAAGGCTGAGGGTATTTCCCTCAGCTATAGATGGAACTGGAACAGAGGTCGGCCAGCGGGATTATCACATCTGGTTTGAGTCTGGGCCTCAGTTTAAGTTTTTCTTGGTCTACGGCAAGAATGGGCAAACTGGCTGCCACCACACTCTGAGTGGAACTTTATTATTTATTATTATTATTATTTTATTTTATTTTTTCCAAATACACTGGAATGTAGTTCCAAGTTGGAATGTCACCAATCACCATTAAATGGAAGATATGTCTCCATTGGCTTTAAACTGGGTCATACACTTCCTTAAACTACAGCGTGAGTAGGCCTGATAATTTTGGAGGGGGCGTTGGAATTATATGCAGGACAAACATAGTAAAATGAAAATTCTGAATGAGTTGATTTTTGTGAGAAAAAAAAACCTCAATCAGTTCTTGCACTTAAAGTTGGTTTTTGTTCTTGTTGGTTTCCCTTTGCACTGGGGAAAAAAACAACAGTATGATGTGTGTGGTTATTTTATTGTTAGCTTCAAACACTCTTTGGGTTAGTTTGTGGATCTTTTATTCCTGCGTGGAAAATGTATTATCAAAAACTGAAATACATTTAGAGAAAAGATTTTGCCCGTTTGCATGTATGTTGTCCATATTTAAAATGCCCATCTCTCATTGCCTTCCCATGTTCCAAAAGTGAGATTTGTTGACGACTCACTTGTCCTTAGGTGAGAATGTGAACGGGACTGATTGTTTTTCTATAAGTTCTTGCCCAAGTCAACTCTAGCTCGCCAACAACCCTAATGAGAATAAGCAAATAGAAAATGGATAGCTAGCACAGGGGCCATCCATCCATCCATCCATCCACACAGCTGGGAGATGGCCTGCAGTTGTGCTGTGGTCAGTATTTGCTATTGTCTCCCTCTGTCTCCACTCTGCTTTAACAGAATTACCCTTTTTGCAACCGTAGCTATAAACGTTATTTGTTGTCTACTTCCGTCTCCTCACGTTAGATCATGCGTGTAGTGACTTTTGTGTCCGATTATTGGTCAGTGTCAGATGTAAAGTTTTAAAAGTAGTTTTTAAATCTGGGAATGTATGACATAAATGCAATGGGTCCATCTCTCAACTAAACTCTGAAGTGTCACGTGAACATTCTTTAATTTATGTAGATTATCATGAAAATATTTTATTAGTTCAGTGTTCTGCTCGAAGCAATATACTTAAATATAGTCAGTATGTAATCTTGTGAAGCAAGTGTGCACTCCGCCTAGTTGGATATGTGGTAAAGTGTTCGGACGGACAGATGCACTTCAAGAAGTTTATTCACAGCTGCACAGGGCTGACGTGTCTGGGATTCAGTGGTATTTTTCTTCCTGCACGCTCCAAAGACACCCGAGTGCCCAAATTCATCGGAATATTCCGATCATGGGGGTGTAACTCATTACATCTCTGAAACCTCGTCATATTATATCCAAAACTGTGTTGCTTGGAAGAAATTTGGGTTATTACTCAAAACAGCCTCTCCCAGATGTTGAACTGGCTTTCACCCCCCCCCCCCCCCCCCCCCCAAGTGCAGCCTTCTCATTGCGAGCTGTGTCATTGTTGGACATGAGCCCACCTATTGCTAGCCCCGTATCTTCACTCTCTTTCTCTGGTTGAAATTAACAACGTAGACCCTGCCCATCACTGTCATGGGAGCATGCATGAGATCACCGAATGAGGAGAAGTAGAGGGAAGAAAATAAGAAACTGAGTTGCAGAGAACTGAAAAGGTTGTGGTGGGTGGAGAGCTTTTGTCTTCTGCTTTGTACATCCCGCCAGGCCTTTACCTTACTTGGTCATCTGGCATCAGCCGGTAAGGGCAGCAAGTTGGAGTGGCGCCGCAGTTTGGAGACTTTTAAGCAGAGACGGGATTTTGCATGGAAAGTGAAGGATGAGGGCTGCAATTTGCGGTGCGAGGGAGTCAACGCAGACTTTATTTCCGCTGGTCAATTCTTTAGTAGGCAGTTTTTTAAAACGCTGGGCCATGCACATTTTTTTCGGGTATGTCTGAGGTCTCCAGTGATGTCACTACCGTGTGGAATGCCATGTGGAAGTACTGCATTTCCAGCCGAACAATAAGGTAGGAGCTATGGGCTGGGCTATGGGCCAGTGTGGACGCTTTGTGTTGCTTTCCTGTGCAGAAAAGATATTATCACAGTTTACAAAGATACATTTAAGACAAGACAGTTTACCTAATTAAAGATATCAAGTATAATGATTTCCCTTGAGTTTTTCTGGTTTGTTTACCTTAAACGTCACTTCACATTGCGTAGCATCAATGTTCTTTTCAAATTATCTATGGATGAACAAAATGTACCTTAATCCCTGTAGACAGATTGTTTCTAAATCTGTGTCCGATTTAGCTACCGTAACATCAAGAACAATGTCGTGTGGTTTTTTTCTGGTACATTAAGATTTGGTTTTGAATCTGCAGGAAATTGTAACATTCTCATCTTACTTGTTTTGGGCTAATCTGCTTTTGACCTTATTGTTTCTGCTTAAAGGGGAAATTAAATCCCAGTAAACACACTTTTTTTTTTTTTTTAGTGTTGAGCAATAATCCAGCAGCAATAATGGTGAACTGCACCATGGGGTGGAGGTCAATGTTTGTAATGTACCGTATAAGGTGGGGTGGTTCAAAGTTGTGACATATGAGGTCAATGATTTTGCCATTTTTGGATTATGAAGCCTTTATAACAGAGCAGAACTAATTTTGGGTTTATTGGAACGATTAAATACAGAACCACACAAAAACCTATTTTTGCATTTCTACGGTATCTTCACCATCGGATATTTCTGTGTCATCCCACAGGATTGTGGGTAGTGTAGTGCTTTGAAAAGAGCATGATATCCTTGAGTTGTTAATGGAAAATCCAAATACAGATGGTTCCTCTTTAAATTCCCCTTTTCAAGAGCTGAGTCATGAACAGTTGTTCTTTTTTAGCAAGGTTACAAGGAATGACAAAGTTGGGATACACTTTTTCACGCTACTCAATGAGAAGATACGGTTTGGCACTTTAGCCTTCTGACAGTTTTGAAGCACACTAGCTAAAAATAAGATAGTGTTACTTTTTGACCCAGACAGGACTGCATAGAAACCGGCCTAGATACGTATCTTATTCTAGTATGTCAGCAAGCATTATTTATTTATTGTGTGGATCTCGAGCCGGCGACAGCGGCGCTGCCACCTCATCCCACAGTGAATCAGCGGACACAAGAGTAGAGCAGCATGTTAAGTAAAGTCTCTCGCAAAAGGCCTGGAATGCTAAAGTGACCTGTCAGCACTGCTCGCTAACTGACTTCCAAGACAAACCTCCAGGGTCATTAATACCGGGGAGTAGTTGATCAACGAGAACAGGCAGCGAAGTTGTTGGTCTTTGTTGTTGTTGCTCTGACTCAAACAGACTTTGGGAAAAGAGGTAAGGGGGGGCCCAAAGAGGAACTACTTGTAATGGAAATGCAGTGATCTGCCCAAGCGAGCCTCTAGTTCCACTGTGGTGAGTGAAAAAGACTCTCCGCGGTGGAAAAGATTACCCCTGTCTCGGATGGAAGCCGTTTCCTGGTCAGATATGTCAGCGTGATTGTGACGGCCCGAAATGGCGGGTCTTGAGTTTGTGGAATTGGTGTGGATTCAAATTGAATGTTTCTGTGTAATTATTGTGTTTATGTTTTGAGGAAGCCACAGATTGTTTTTGCGGAGCAGTCATCTCACGCATACTAATCTGGTGGAAAACAAGTCATCACTGAGAATCTTCTGGTTGTTTCCATGTACTGCCTTCCATATTTGGAGCACATCAATGCATGTTAATTTCTTTTAGGTAATGCCAATAATGCGCTTTATTATGGCATAATAATTGAATCCTAACCAATAGACCTAGTTTGATGTCTGTGTGCAATGTTTGCAACTTCAAGTGCCAGTTCCCCCCCCCTGCTGGAAAGTGATAATGACCACGTTTGGCGAGGTTGTGAACAAAGTCAGCTTTCTACTGCTGCAGGCTTGCTTTCTGCTAGAGCCCCACTGCAGTGTCTTCATTGCTTACAATGCTTGAAATGAGGATGGTGGTTTGTTTTCTCTAATGCTCAAGAATGATGCCCCCTGGAGACCTTACTTGTTTGGTTTGATTATGGTGGAGAAGACAATGCAGACCACCAGTGGTGGTCCTAGCAATGAAAATCATTAGCAAAAAGGGTCACGTGCTTGTCATATTTCCAAGATTTCCAAATAAGATCTGGTTTGTTTGGTTTTTTTTTCATCAGGATCTGACAAAAATAGCAGTGGGAATCTCAAGCCACAGGCTCGTTCTCTCATTTAACTTTTGTTGGCATCCTGTATTCCCTTGCATCTCCTCACAGCGCCTGCCTGCAGAATAATGAGGGTGTGTGCTGCATTAACTTATGTAATGGTGAGCAAGGGGAGGAGAGGCATAAAGGGGTTAGTGAGATGGTGGTGTGGGGGGATTACAGGGGGAGGAGTAGAAGAGAAGCATGATGAGCTCATGCTGCTGCACTGCAGCTTTTAGATGTGCTTTGCTGCCCCCTGTGGTCGTGTGGCTTCATTGCACCGCCTCACGCACTGATTCATGAATAATTTACACTCAGTTGAGTTTTTTTCCAACTTGGTCTGTGGTTGTGTGTGTGTATGAGATGATGTGCGTATTTACTCTGAACCATAGTGCTCCTTCCTCGGGGACCTTCATCATCCTGTGATGATGTGGTTGAATACATTGATGCAATAGTGTCGTGTCATGCAAGTGTTATAATCAGCTGGATAATGGAGCGTCGAGTAAGAAGAAGTATTCTGTGTAATAATACGGATGTTCAATTAGGTTTGTAAGGCCTGATGGCGAGAAGGGGAATGTGGCACATGTCGCCGCTTGAAACCATCCTGTGGTGGAGGAGGTTGGTAAACAGTGATTAAACTTCAATGTGTGGCCCGATGTTGCTAATTGCTTGTGTGCTCGCCCGTCGCATTCACATGGGTTATCTTTTCATGCCTTGAATTTTTTATTCATTTTTTTGCCTCTTTTTTTACCACCCGTAGCTGTTGCCTTGACAACTGGCTTCTGAGATCTGTGCACGTGCATGCAATTGTGATAAATCCCACTTTCAATATATGCTGGCGGGCCGTCCACTGACACTGCATCACTCAGTTGTCTGGAAATGTCATTCACCAAGGTTCGCTCATGTAATGTCTTCTGATTATTTTTTTTCCCTTAGGCCATAATTAATCCATTAGCCGCAGAGGGTGAATCAGTGGTTCACACACTATTGGGCTGTCGGGGATTTTTAAACCGGTCCTGTCAAAATACGAAGCAATCAAAGCTGAAATTGGCTTTTAGTGACAAAGGAGAGATAACGCTCCTCAAATATGACATGTTGAATTGAGTTCCCAAAGAAGCTGTCACTGGCCAATGATAATTCTTTATTCCTTGCTGTTATTAAAAAATAACCTCCCCATTACTTCTCTGTATTGCACATTTCTCTTGGAAAATTATTTTTGGATCTTAATAATGCTTGCAGTGCTGCATCGACTGTGCACGAGCACCATCTGTTGGTGAATTCAGGGCCAGAAAAGTGTTAGAATCTCCTGAGTCGGTCTTTTAGTTGACGTCTCCTGAGTCGGTCTTTTAGTTGACGTCCGATGTTAATGTCCTTCCCATCGCGGGGACAATCAGCCTTTCTCGTAAAATAGATTTGAAAGTTAGTCGTCAAACTTGTCTTAACTGCTAATGGCCGCCCGCCCGGTCAATAGATTTCAAGGTTTACACCGTGAGGAAGTCAAGGGCAGAGAGCTAAGAAATTAAACAGCCACATAAATGAACAAGAGTGAGAAAAGTACAAATTGAGGCAGAAAGGGGGGTTGCGAGAGGGATGCTCAGGAACTCCTGAAGCCATTTTAGAGAGTCAGGCTTTACATAACAATGGTAGTAAACGTCATTACACCCGGCAGTGACCTTGTTGTAATTGTATATTTGAGTGCACTCAAATAAAGTCAGCCCCTGAAAATGCAGAGAACAGCTTGTTTATTATACCAGATCGGAATGTGCTGTCAAACTCGGACACATTTCAAGAAGTGAGGCTGACTGGACCCAACTGGTCAGAGCCGGTCAATAAATGGCTTTAGTATGAAATGCTACATTATTTTGTTAGCATTCTCAAGCTTTGATGTTTTCTGACCACATCTAGTGTTGTTTTCCGTCTCTCTTTAGATGGGTTCTGGTCCAGAGCTCAGATTTCTCCCCCTTGGCACCATGTGTTCCGAAGACCGTGGAAAAATAACACACACACACAATTGTTGACCTTGCAGAGCTGGTGCTGCTGCATGCAGGCTGAGTGTGGACGTGTCCAACACCGAAGCACATAAATCAAGGCAGCAGCTGAATAAATGAGCAGGAAGCTTCAAAGAATGGAAATGAAGCTCGGAGAGACACAGCTGAGCCACACTGAGGAGTGAGAGCTCTGTATGGGGGTGGGGGAGTAGGGAGGGGGGTACGCGTCTTTTCATTGACGTTTAGGAGAATGCGCTGATTAGTGCAGTACATACCAGTCAAGCACTGCTGCTTGCTGCTGGTGCACAGTGTCTATGTATGTGTGTGTGTGAATGTGTGTGTGTAGCTCTCCTGTAACCACGGTCACCTTGGTTCAGTCTCAGACTGGTGGCAATTTGTCATCAGAGTCCTGATCAGGTTGCACCACTGTATGCTTCAACCAGGACACAGCTGAGTGGAGGTAGGTCGTGTGTGTGTGTGTGTGTGTGTGTGTGTGCTTTGAAGGGGGTAGAAGCTTCTGAAGCAGTTCATTATGTTGTCTGACGACTGTGGGTGCATAATCAGCAGGTTCATTTTTCTCACTGTGTGTAATAATTTTTTGCATGACTTTCCTGCCTTTTAATTGTCTGAAGAAAACATACATTTTGAATAAATACTGAAACTCTGCATGCAGTTTCATTTTTGTAAGTTTCGTAAACGGGTATAACACGTCGCCGAAATCTTTAACCATACACTAACAGGCTGCTGCCATGTGAAGGAGTCATTGAGCCATATGTAAAGATTCACTGCACCAATACGATAATAATACGAAATAATAATACAAAATTGTTGCAAAGAGGAAAGACGGGTTTACGTATGAAGATAGTTTTCACACTTGAGCAAGTCAGGTCTACGTGTGAAATGGTCAGCCCCCATTCCTAATTTGCCCCAGTACATTCCTGCTGATTTCCCTTGTCCTGTGAAGCATCCTGTTGACATATTTACAATGAAGACTGTCCTATGATGACTCTTGGTCCAACTGGACTTGCTCTCATTAGACTTGTTGACGGAATGGAGGGCCCAGCGAGGCAGTCATTAGAGCCAATTAGATGTCAGAAGCGTGAGACGAACTGTATTGTATTGCATGCTTGCATGCACCCCCTCCGTTCATCTCTGTTTTGCGTTGACACTATATTCAACTCGGTCTTGTTTGAGTTCAGCTATCGCAACATGCAGGTATGTTGGGCTTTACAACAAATGTTGAGTTTTAAATCTGCAGAATTCATTGAATTAAGATTCCCAGGATCTTCTGGTCCGTGAAATGCAAATACGAACCTCCCTGTACTCATTTTACGATCTCGTGAGCACATTCTGTAAGGACAAATATCTCATCCTGTCAGGAAGATGTAAATGAATTGCTGACACAACTATGTTCCCTGTGAGGTGGCTGATGCAATATTTGCTGAGTACTGGTCCATTTTAATGGTTAAAAAGTTCCACTAAGGAGAGAAAAGATATCTTGAATGGCTTCCAATAACTTTTCAATAGGCCACAAGTGTTAATTATCCTGACCAAGCCAAAATGTTTAATCCGCATTTTATTGTCCAGTGGGGAAATGGTAGATGTTTGTCATTCATTGTCTTGTTAGCCATAAAAATTGTGCAAGACACTAAAAAATATTTTCTTGTACATTGCTTTGTTGAGTACATTTATATTTCATGTATAAACATTTAGAATTCAAGCTGTCAGTTAAGAAAGCAAGTCAAATAGATGGCACTAAGATGGCCACATGGGAGTGCTAACGATACTCCACCCAACCTTTTTGATTGACAGCTGTGTGTGTGTTTCAGATGCTTGAGCACAATGACAGAATAAGGTCGATGTTCTGCACCCTCCAGTTGTCCCGTTTTGTGATTCATATTTAATCTTGGAAATCTGAGAATAAACAATTCATTTATTACACCACTAATATGTGGCTAATCTCTGCTTGAAATCGGTTTTAAAACACAGTCCTGATATAATAAGCACATTCCCAGAGGAACTATCTCGTGGGATGAGTGACTCAGGTCACTACTGTGTGCTTAAAACATCCAAACATCTTTGGATTTGTGTGAATTAAATAGCTCTAATCCTAGATTTTGATTTTATGAGCCCTTGTTGTCACATGGACACTCACTGCAGTCTCAAGCAACCCAGCAGCACCTTATGAAATAAACAAGGCGCTGTGTGACCTCTCAACAACAGGTTTATATTCTGAAGAAGCGACCTCCCCGGTTCTGTGAAGTTCTCCCTCACATCCTTCCTTGTTGCATATGTTGAAATATAAGAGTTGCTGACTTGCGCCAACCGGGTCTCGTGGAAACGTGGAATGAATGGAACTTGCACACTCAGGATATCTTGCTGGACTGGAATATGCGTCTGAATCCATTTCTCAGCGCTCGGCTCATGACCCGCACAAAAGGAGGAGTTCTTCCTTTTCCTGCTTTGTTCCTGTTCAAGAAGGTGGGGGGGGATTAGTGATTTATCTTTTTGATTATCGTTTTTTTTTGACGCCTAGAATTAAAGAGAACTCCTGCCATGAGTGGCACTTCTGTCCTTTTCTAATATTTTTAAACTCTGCCTTTCACTTGGGATGGTTGTCTGTAACCTTTTGGAGCAGGTTAGCATCCTTAGCATGACAGAGGACAAGCCCCCCCCCCCACCCCCACCCCGGGCGAGACACCCGAGTTGCACAACCTAATTCATAATTAATACATCTCCCAACCATCGTATTTGTGAGCACATAGACAGGAGAGCTGCGAATCATAAATAATTTCCTCATTAATTAAGCTGCCTTTGTAAAGGTGCCGTCAACCACGGCTGTTAATGAATATTTTAAAACAGATGATGAAGTTTCTATTGCGGCAGTTTACAGTCAACGTAAACCGATCTTGATTGCAGACCAATAAATGTATTTGCACACACACACACCATTTGACAGCACCTGTGGGAATATTGTCGGCCGGCATTCTTTATTGGCTCTTCATAACATCTTGCCATAACTGCCACACAGTTTTTCCTCATCATTCAAAACAAATGAAATAACAATGAATTCCTAAAGGCTCTTCATAACATCTTGCCATAACTGCCACACAGTTTTTCCTCATCATTCAAAACAAATGAAATAACAATGAATTCCTAAAGGCTGGTGAAAATCACACTGACAATTTACAACCCCTCCAGATTAGATTTTTTATACTGACTAATTTCCCTACTGTCACCTTAAAGAGGTGATTAGTGTGTCATTTATGACGTGCTTTCATATGTAGAGCAGAAACTTTATGATCTTGAATCGCATAGCTCCAAGCCAAGAATGACGGCTACCGTTTGTGCGTTCTGACCTGACAGTAAATCTTGTGACACATTGTCAGTTCTACCGTGTAAGGCCCTCTTTCTCCCCCTGGTGCTCGTGTTCTATCCGAGCAAGGACTAAATAGACGTGATGTTGTTTGGCCCGACAAGCCAGGAGGTTCTCCTCCCTTGTGGGCTTCAGATGCCACGAAAGCACTTGTGGCTTAGCCAGGAAAAGATGCAAGACTGAAGGAAAAGTTGATTCCATGTCAATATCACGTGCACATCTTGAATTTGTGCTGCAGTCAGCGCTCGAAACTCATTCGTAGTTGGCTGCTAATAAAATCTTGCGAGGGATTTGTAGGGAATGAGCTGCAACTACGCATTTGACATCATCTGCCGCTTATCTGATTCCCGGTGCAGCGGCGAGTGAATGCAAGTCGACTGGAGCAGCAATTATTCTTATTGTAAGCCTTGCAGTCAATATAGCCAGCTCATTGATGTCACTGAATTGATCGTGACTGAATTGATTACATTGCCAAGCGCTCGCACATAAAAGGAAATAGCATTTTGACAAGAACACGTATGTTTATTTCTTACTAAAATGACAGGTGGCGAGGAGAAATGAGTTTAGCATGACTGACAAAGCAGATTGGATTGATTTTAGCATTTGGGGGAAGTATGTGATGGTTGATTGGCCACCACGGAGTGATTAGTTTTGGGGAGCAGATGGCTTGAAGACATTACTTTGCTTTACGACGACTGAAAATGGATCATGATATCGGAATATTTTCTTCATTGGCTATATTTACACGGATGCATTTGTTCAGATTCATGTACGTATACACCAGATCTGGAATAATATATATATATATATATATCATTTTTTAATTTTTTTTATTTTTGATTATCAAGCGTGTTACTGTGGTGGGTTTCCAGCTCCATCAAGGGCCTGTCTATCCGTGCTGCTCAATCAGCTGATTCTTCCATGGGCTGATGACCCATTTTCCGCCCCACCCAGGCATTCAATAGGATCAGGTGATCCCGAGTTATCTTGGTTGGCAAATATCATTGAGGGTGTCTCATTTCAACTGCTGCCCACTTTGTGTATGCGCACGACATTGCAAACACATCAGCTCCATTTTCTTCTGGACTTAACCATGTCAAGTCACATGCTTTCATTGATGCTGCACTCCTCAGCTTGCAATATTATTTTTTACAAATAGCTTAACCTTTTGCGAATAAATTAATCATGACTGAACCATTACCGTACCCACATATTCTGTTTATGATAAAACAGGTGGTATTCTCTCACTTCCCTCAAACGGATCTCCCCGGACCTACACCTATTACAATCCCATTTTCCTTTTGGAAAAAAAACTTTTCGTCCGACATCCTGCCTCTTTTGAATAACCCGTCCACCCTCTCCGCCCTCAGCTATCATAAACACGCCTGACCTCAGTGCTCCCATATGACATCATTGCACATTTCTTCTCTCCCTCGACCTAACGTATGTCTTGTAGTATCATTTCTGACCAATGAGTGGCGCTGTCACTCCTAACCCCCCCCCCCCCCACCGACTCTTTCCCATGGTGGCCTGTTTAGTGTGCCAGTGCCTGTCTCTCATAACCACCTCAGTTATTTATACCCGCTGTGGTGTTTATCGCATTCACAGACAAGACTCCTCTGACAGAAAACCTCAAGAGATGCTCGCATTGTTATTGCCGAAAATAATAACATGCTGATTTGCTACAATTGCAGGCGTGAGTTTACATCAGCAGTTTATTCCCGTGAATGCTTTCTCATGCTCCTCATCATCGCATTGTTCATCCCTTTCGCTCACTCGCAGACTGTTTACCACATCGGGTCACCTCACATGGGTATATTTTTAGATCAGACAATTGTGTTGTAGTGTATTTCTGTCGGGACTGAGCTTTGTAATAAGCTTCAGGGTAATTTGCTGGCTGGGCCAGCATGCACACTGAGAGGAAATTGTTGCGAAAGGACAGTGTAAAAAAAAAAAAAAAAATGGTAACACGACACCATACGTGACCTCCATATGTCTTTTATATAGAGTGAGACCGATCACATATGCATGCAATCAAGGCCGCAGCTTTGCCAGAGTTCCATAAAACGAATTTTACTGCATTGCGAAAAGTAGAACACAAACGTGATTCGATTGTAATGGTAAAAATCGGCTTTGTTGGCTTGAGCGTACACGCAAGAAGGCCCAGACAGGATGCATAAGTGGATGTCTGAATACATGTGCTTCAACTGTTTCCATATTTTCAGCCTACCTGACTGGCATGTGTGTTTGAAAAATGAGATGAAAGCAGAACAAATCTTGGAACGAACATGCATAAAGTCAAAGATGGTTCTTTTGGACCTATTCCGATGATATTTCATTGATTTTCTTGGTTGGCTGAAATGATAATTGCGTCAAGGATTTCTGAGGCGACCCAATCTTTAACTCCTTCTTTTTTCAGGATCCGTTTATAAACTGTAACCGAAATTATTTGTTCCTAAAGGGGAAAAAAACGCCCCTCCCCTTCTTAACAAAGTCGTCTGTATATGCTTTTGTATCAAACTATGACATCAGGCTCTTGAAATTGTTTCCAGACCAGGCAAGGGCTGAGTTTTCCTTTTTATTTTTCATTTCTTCGCACAGGTTTCAGTCTGAAATGCAAACGGTGTATAATGTCACATAGACTGTGGCAGACGTTCCACAAGCATGTGACTGACCAAAGTTTCCAGGAAGAGATCTGTTTCCTCTGTCATTTCAGTTGATATCCTTTAGTCTACTTTGTCTTTTGTAATTCTTCGCAATGCATGGGAAAGTCTTTGTTTTTCTTTCTTTCTCTCGATAGCGCGACATCTGTTTGTGTATCGCTGACCTCCATGTGCCTCTTTGACCTTGTGTAACGTGTAATGCGTCTAACTTGGGGGGAAAAAAAGGAGGACTCATGGAGGGTGATGGAGTAGGCGCAGAAATGTAGAGGGACCATATGTATCGAGTTGAAGAAATGGTGTTTTATGAGCGGCGAGAGGGCCTCTGCTTGGAATTTTCAATGACATCATTCCACAGTAGAGAAGCCAGCAGGCTGAACTCAGGAGAAGGAGTGGGCCTTCACCAGACGGGATGACTAGACAGGGTCGTAACACAAGAGGAGATGCGGAGGCAGACGGAGAATTCCACTGGATAGGGTCCTAGAATTGTCCTTAACAATATAATGCAGCAGTTTTACCTTGGATTTTTCAAATGAGATCATTTTAGCTGAGCTCTCCAGATAGCATTTTCCTAATCCAACCCTTGTGCGCCTCGCTGAAACGTTGATAATAGGCTCAGGGCTTATAAATGTCAAAATGAAGCTGTGATAGTTCTTATCTCCTTCCCAAACAAATAAACGTAGCTGTTTCTCTGATCCCGGTGGTCTTGTAGGATTACAACGCCCGCACTAAGACCTCTATCAACACGCACACATTTGGAAAACATTTTTAGATAACTCGTTCGACTAAAGCGACATCTTAAAGCGATTTTGGTCCCTAATGAGTCTGTTTTCTTTACCGGCACTCGGGAGCAAAAAGATCTTGGTCGTGAGAGTGGAAGGGTTGCGTGGAGTCCTTGTAAGTTGACTCTTTGTGGCTTTAGCATTAGCAGCTGTAGGCGCTAGGAACCAGGGCCGAGATCCCAAACCAAAATAGAACGCTCGTCCAGTTGTGCGCATCGTCATCATTCATGATTGTGACTCATTTGACTAAGCTGCTATGTCTGCCTGTCTGCCTCTAATTAAAGGACACTGGCAGCTTTCAGGATCGACTGTTCCTCTAAACTTCTCCTTCCAGTTTCCTGTGTCTGTTGTCATTAGACAGAAAATACCTTTAACGGAGGGCAGTTTACAATCCCCCCCCCCATCCCGTCTCTCTCTGAGGAGTGATTAGTCTTCAACTCTGTCGCCAAAACAGACTCACAGTTAACGGATCAACTGCAAGCGGGAAGATGGATGGAAAAAACTGGAATCTTTGCAGAGAAGCGTGCCGTGGGTGAAATCGGTAAAAGGAAAAAGAATGAAGGAAAAGTTGAAGATGCTCAAATGTGTTGTTCAGTGTTTTACAGATGAAAGACACTGTATCCACTCTAGTTCTTTTCTTAGTTCCCGTCACTCCACACAGCCTTGAGAGGCTCTATTAATAGAAGGGCTCTCTTCAATCTCGACTCACTAAAAGATCAGCAAACATTTGTCACAGCATCTCTTCGAACCGGTCCTTTCCTGTTTATAAACCCAACTCATTTGTACCTAAATAACCGTCCCACTTTTTACGTTTTCGATTAGCTGATAACACAACGGAAAAATGTGATTTTCTTACATCCTCTGCCTTGGGGTCATTTGTGTGTCCCTTCCCTACAGGATGAGTTTTTTTTTCATCCCCTTCTCTCTCTTTCTACCCAGCTACACTAACCCTCCGCCCACTTTTCCCCCTCGCCACACCCCGCCCTCTTCCATAATACTCAGGGTCTGGCAAAAACCCACACTCCCTGGCGTCCAAGCCTCCGCCCCCCATCACACTCTTTGCAGCCCGGCGCAACTAGAACACCGAGGAGGAAAGCTCTAACAAAAAAAGCTCCACTATCTGTCAGATTAAAAACTCCCACTTAGCTCTGACCATGTCTGCCTATCATCTACTGGGAGCATTTTTTGCTGGACCAAGTGACGGCTTTGACTGCACGGCAGTCGAGAACGCTTCTAGGCATCATCAATAAGGACAATCGAGACCGGGGGGACCCCTGATGTTCGGTGGTGTGTCTTGCTCGTGGTGGACAGCATGTGGTGTTTGCAGTGTAACTCCGAGAAGACGCAGTCCTTGCTGGAGCTTGAGCTCAATGGCTGGTAAGAGTAATTGGAGAGTTTCAAATGGGAGTGTTTGTTTTTAGTCTGTTTGTGTATGGTTGCATGAATGCGTTGTTATTGGATGAGATTGAGCTCATAAAGCTCTATTTATTAAACAGCAGAGAGACGCCCTGTGTGTCCACGCACTTATTTGCCCTGCCCATTATCCACATCACGGTTTACCAGTCTGCGGCTTTTGTTAAGAGAGTCTCTTAACGTCATCATGGTGTGTTTCTTCTCACTCACTCTGACTCCATTTGTGAGTTGTGGATTGTTCTCCCTGCTTGAAGGGCATTCCTGTGGCGTGTCACGGCCCTCCTGCTTCCTGGACATGACTGTGTGCTTTTTTAAACTAGCTGGATCCTCAAGGGCAGGTGTTGAGTGCACGCTGGAGGGTGGTTGGATCATTCCGCATTGGACGACAAGTGACATCGACTCTGTTGTTGTTGTTGTGGTCGGTGGAGTCTTGACAGGAGGGAGGAGCAGTGCCGCCTTGATTCAGACAGAATGAGGTCTGGAAGTATGCAAGGGAGCCGTATTGATCTGTGATGACTTTTAAGTCCTGTAAGCGCAGCCCACATCACACACTCAATCACATTATCTGTGCAGTGTCTTTGTTTGAGGCAGCATTGAAATACTCAGAAATCAATGCCATCCTCAGATCAAAAGTCTACCTCACCAATAAGATTGTTGGCTGCATAATATTTCTTCATCACCTAAACATCTGCAGACAAACTATCTGGATGGCTGAGTATGCCGTGATGTTAGTGGTCCATACTTTTAACCGTTAGCTCAGCATAAAGCTATAACCATTAGCTTAGCATAAAAGCTTTTGCGTGTTTCTTTGTCTGTTACTCTGGTTGGGTTACTTAAAGTGTTCAGCGATGATTATTTGGTGGATAGAAACAAGAAGAAGGTTTAGTATTTCTGGAAACAGCAATACATGATCAGATCATTTTAAACGCCATATGGTTCCGGTCGACCTCAGGGACATTTGCAGGTTCCAGTGTAGGTACATCTGGTAATTGCAAAATAAAGGCTATTGGATACGAGTTTTCTATTTTGGGGCAGATCGTTTGGGAAGAATTGGCGATCAGCACTCCGGAGAGTGGGTTGGACGCGTGGTTGAAAATGTAACTGCTACTTATTAGTCATTTAATGTTGAACATCTGCTCATGCCTCCAGTCAAGTACATTGGTATTATTAAAGCCATGCTCGTGTTTGACTTTTTTACAGTTGTACGTCTAACATTAAGATGAAAAAGACCTTCAAAGCGTTTTGACTGGGGAGGCTTGATGACAGTTTGTGATTTGTAGTAGAAGCTCCAATCCCCGCATCTTTTGAACCTAAATGTTTTATGATACTCCTGTCTACTTTGTTACAAACTCCCACTGAGCGACTGTCAGGCTGCTGGTTGCAGCAGCATCCCAGGTAGCAGCCATGCCGAGCGGCAACTCGCTGCTCATCAACCCAAATTTTAGCAACGCTGGCCATTTGGGTACGACACGACTAGTTCTGGGAGCAACTGTGTTGCTGTGTGGTCCTCCAACCTTCCACCTGAGGAATTTATTTCCGTTAACGTGAGGTTGTGAAGGCTGCTGCTTGCATCTGTATTTATGAGCTCTCTGCAGAGTAAGGACATCTGCTTTTGTTGTCTTTGGAGCCCATGTCGTCTGTGCGTGTGCGTCTTGAATTTTGATATTGAGGTGTTGCCAAATATCATGGAAAAAAAAATGTCTCGGGTGAATAGACAGATGAAGAAAGCAGCAGGGGGGCTGGATTACATTTGTATACCGTATGCTGCTTTTGGGTCATTACTCATACTCGACTTAAACTCGACTCATTTTGTGCTACCTCCAGGAAAACATGATGCATTTCCTTAGCAACCCATACTGACGCCATTAAAACAATAACAGGTTTTACGTAAATGTCATTTGACAAGAAGGAAATGCTTGGCCAATTTTCTTGGTTCTTTAAATTGTGAGGTGGAGAAAAAAAAAAGAAAAAAGCCTGGTAGGAGAGTTCATTTTCTCACAAGTGTTTCCAGAGTGCAATTATCGCTGTAATTGAATCCCAATCAACTAGTCGACATTTTAGCTGCATATTGAAGGAAGATTTATCTGAATAGTCAAGTGGGGAGTTGGACTGATTCATTCCACCGCTTCTTCATTGGAGAGGCAGCAGCTCTCACACTTCCTCTGTCTGCTCTTCATTAACCTTCCTCTATTCCCAGACCTCCTGTAGATGTGACTCTGCTTTTCCGGGATGGAGGAATGTTTCTCCCTCAGGTCCGACTGAAGCCTGGGCAGGGGTTTTTGGAGAGGGGGGGGAACTGCCCTCCAAGTTCCCTCAATCCGTTGGCTGCAAATCACTGCCAGCTGAGCTGCTTATCCATGCCGACATCGGCGTTGGAGCCTCTGGTGGATAAAGGCCAGCCGAGAGACGCACGCCACTGGGTGGCTATCTCTCGCTTGTCCTTGGCGGAAGGAAGTTCCACATATCGCTCATATTTAGATGTTGGTTTATCTGTTCCCGTAGTTTTCCAAAGCGTTGAGCAAGCTGGAGTCTCTGGAATAGTGCCCTGCTCCTTTACTGCTAGTTCCCTCCCTGTTTTTCCCTTTCAACATCCATTTCAGTCCAGTGCAAGCTCTTTGCATGCTGCATTTAGTTTCATATTTTTCCTCGGATTTTCACCACTATGACCAACTGACCGCATAGACTACGCTTCAACCTCAAACCCATTCACCGCTCCTTCCCCAACATAAAATGGCAGGAAAGGTGCTTGGTACCAAGTTACCAATAAAGCTGTTGTTTATGTGCGCTCCAAATTTACATGAACCTCCTAGGAATAGGCGAAACAGGGTCGGATTATCTCCATCTGTGACACTTTATGGAGACGCACGCATGTGCGTGATACCTAACTGTATATAATCTCTGTAAAAAAAAAATCAGATTAGAGTTTTTGGCAATGGACGAAAGTTTTTTTTTGTTGCTGGTTGTGAAAACCACACGCACACCCATTGTCTTTGTTGGTTCAACAAGGGCTCTTTTAATGGGTCCCATGCTCGAAGGATTTTCATTTTATTCTTATATGCAGTAAGTGCCTGGTCTGATACGAACAATTTTCTTTTAAGATGTAAAAAAAAAAAGTGAATTGTTGGGATGAAGACAAGTACCAATCTGCATGTGACACCCCCACCTAAAAAAAAAAACCCAACCCATAAGGAACACATTTTGGATTAGGCCACACCTACTTGCATGCAAGGCTCACATACACAATGAACGGGCCGGTTGTTTCGAGAACTGAGCCGTGTGGCCATCATATATAATGAGAACATTCAATGGCGTTTGATCTTAGAAATAAATGTCTACGCCTGGCCTAAGTAAGGATTGCTGCAGATTTCCAGGAGCATGTTCAGCATACAATGTGTGCTGACTTTAGACTTAATATTCCCAAGTAGAAATAACCTTAATAGAACTTAAGTTAGTGTTTGACAATCTTACTTTGCCTTGTGGGTGAGACATTTTGTCCTTTCAACAAATGTGTGTACTAATGGACATTGGACATTTTTTATTTTTCTGTGCAACACTGTTTTACAGCATTATTGCCTCAGAGTTGGTGTCTTTGCAAAACAGCAAGCTGTTGTAGTGGCATGTTGAAGTCAAGCTGACTAATATAGGAAGTGGATTGTGTACACTTCGTGTGGGTGTGTCGAGTTACAGCTTAAACACTTTTGCTTACCAGTGAACAGGGGCCACTCTGTGCCATGCAGCAGAAGAAATGCACACTGTAGCTGCTCAGGAGACATCGTAGCTGCCTGCACAAGTTGTATTTACTTTGTCGTCGTATTCGAAAATGGACTTTGAGACGAGTGCCTCAAATGTGTGACGTTGCTCCGGCAAACATCTATGCAACTCCTCACTGTCGGTGATTGGCTCTTCGGGTGGCATAAAGGGAAGTTTTCCGGAGGAGTCTGTGTACTCTGGACCTGACACGGCTGAGAGAATGGTAGACAAAATATGGAGGAGAAGTTGGCACTTTCTAGAAAACCGAATGTCCTTTCGCAAAAAGCAGTCACATTATTCAGCTGAGTGTGAGAGTGAGTGAGTAACCATTTGATTTTCTTCACATTATCGCAAACTAACCAATGAGGTAGTCAGGTGATTGTATATTTGGTTTTGGTTTGGTCATTTCTGTGAGATTGGTGTAGATCTTTAGTGGTTGTCTTAGTTCTATATGTAATTAGAAAAAAGTGTGCAGGCATAGTCTGCTTCCTTTTAAAATCAGTCATACTTATAGTTAATATTTGTCCATGAGAGGTATAAGGAAGTTGAATTGTGTTTTATGGCACAACACTTGCAGGCGATCAAGTCCACTCGATGGAGTATAATTGTTTGAATGTTGTTGATTAAAATCTCCTGATTCTTTTTGTTTCCTGTTTGCAGTGTGGAAGGGGACGGACGGTCCAATGAGAGCGGCCCTTCCCTGGATGCAGGCGCAGGATATGGGCCAGGCCCAGTGACTCACGGGTCAGCCATCAGCCCTGACCGTTTTGATAGTTCCCTTTACAGCCACGGGGTTCAACCTGGGCCTCAGAGACCCCGTCGGCCGAAGCTCCAGCATTCACAGTCCATCCTTCGGAAGCAGGCAGAGGAAGAGGCCATCAAGCGCTCTCGCTCGCTCTCGGAGAGCTATGAGCTCTCCGCTGACCTCCAGGATAAACAGGTGTTGGTCAAATCAACACTCAACGTCATAGAACAACCATCGTTGGCTCAATTTCACAATGTTCTATCTTCTCTTCAGGTGGAAATGCTGGAGCGCAAGTATGGCGGACGATTCATAACCCGGCATGCGGCTCGCACGATCCAAACAGCCTTCCGCCAGTATCAGATGAACAAGAATTTTGAACGTCTCAGGAGCTCTATGTCTGAGAACCGCATGTCCAGACGCATCGTTCTCTCCAACATGAGGATGCAGTTGTCGTTTGAAGGTGCAGAGAAAGTGCACAGCTCCTACTTTGAAGGGCGGCAGGTGTCCATGACGGAAGACGGCGCCCCGCTATCAATGTTGCAGTCGGAATGTGGGGATATACAGATCCACCAGCAGGCCAATATGGCGTCTCATCCGCCCCCTCAGGGCGATCTGACCGACGCCATCACGGAACTCGAGGACGCCTTCTCCAGGCAGGTCAAATCCCTGGCCGAATCGATAGACGATGCACTGAACTGCCGTAGCCTCCAGGGGGATGACGGTCCGGACCCCGAGGTGGAGAGGGAGGTTACCTATCAGGTGAAGTCCCACCGCCGAGCAGCCGGACACATTCACGATGACGGGATGGCGTCTTATCGCGACGTCACTCTGTTCATTGACGAGGACGACATGTCCCCTCCCATTGCTCTATCGAGGTCGGGAGAGCAGCCCTCGGGCGCAGAACCAGACATGCGCTTGCGGTCTGTTAACTCCTCCCAGGACTACTGGCCCATCGACCCGAAAGATGAGGGTCGTGACACGGACACAAGCTGCCGCAGCACTCCTTCTCTGGAATGTCAAGAGCAGCGTCTAAGAATGGACCACCTTCCCTTGTTGACGATAGAACCTCCTAGCGACAGCTCGGCGGAGTTAAGCGACCGCTCCGAACGGGGCTCGGTCAAAAGGCCCGTGTATGAGCCGCACGGCCACATCGTGACGTCATCCCAGGCGAGCCCCAAACATATTTCCCATGGTCCTCCTCCACGAGCGCCATCCCGCGATGAGGACGCACCTCTCCGTCACCGCCACCGCCAGCTGGAGAGCCACCTGGCTATCAACGGCTCGGCAAATCGGCAGAGCAAGTCCGAGTCTGACTTCTCAGACGGAGACAACGACAGCATCAACAGCACGTCCAACTCCAACGACACGATCAACTGCAGCTCCGAGTCCTCGTCGAGGGACAGCCTGCGGGAGCAGACGCTCAGCAAGCAGACCTACCACAAAGAGACCCGCAACAGCTGGGATTCGCCCATCTTCAGCAACGACGTGATCCGCAAGAGACATTACCGCATCGGCCTCAATCTCTTCAACAAGTAAGAACTATTTTTGCAAGCAGCGCATTTCTTTTATTTGAACAAATAATTTCAATTAGGAATATATGAACCTCTTTTAATTCTCGCGGCTTTTATCAGGAAGCCAGAGAAGGGCATCCAATACTTGACCGAGAGGGGCTTCATCCCTGACACCCCGGTCGGTGTGGCTCACTTCTTGCTGCAAAGGAAAGGCCTGAGCCGGCAGATGATCGGAGAGTTCCTAGGAAATAGACAGAAACAGTTCAACAGAGATGTTTTGGAGTGAGTATGACACTGCCGAACGTGGCTGAACGTACTATTGATAATGTATCATCACATTTGAGAATACAAGGCGTGGGAAAATTTAGCTCTGGATGACTCGTCTCTTTTTGAATGAAATTGGTGTTACACAAGAGAACCCCATTCTTTTTATCGTTGATCTTGACAGTGTGCACGAGTTGACGCAACTACTAAAATGGTATTGTTTTAAAAGTGATAGTTATGAATGTGAGACTGATATAAAATGTTGTGTTTCTGCCAAGTGTGCATAATCATGTTTATTTTGCGCTCAACCTCTCTGTGTATCTGTGTGTGCTGTGTAGTTGTGTGGTAGATGAAATGGACTTCCAGAGCATGGAGCTGGATGAAGCTCTCAGGAAATTTCAGAACCACATCCGTGTCCAAGGAGAGGCCCAAAAGGTGGAACGACTCATTGAAGCCTTCAGGTACGCACGTGCCCCCCCCCCCCCCCCCCCAAGACTATGCATAGGCACACATGCTAACATTGGTATACTAAATAAACTGTGGATGAATTTGGTGGGGATATAATCATAAAAATGATAATATTAATGATCCCCCCCATTTTCACAAAAGTGTGCTAATTGCTTATGAACGCCATTGTCACCAGTGTCCCTCCTGTGGATAAAGTATCGATGCAAAAAAAAGGAACCATTGATAATACATACTTCCTATTTCTTTTAAGCAATAATGAGCGCATTTCCTCACTATTTACATCATTTCCCCCTGCATTATGTAATGTTGTACCGTGTCGTGTTATGTCTGCAGCCAGCGCTACTGCATCTGCAACCCAACGGTGGTGCGGCAGTTCCGGAACCCTGACACGATTTTCATCCTGGCCTTCGCCATCATCCTCCTCAACACAGATATGTACAGCCCCAACGTGAAGCCTGAGAGGAAGATGAAGCTGGAGGATTTTATCAAGAACTTAAGAGGTAAACATGTGCATGCTTTTCACGGAATTTATTGAAAGGTACAAGCAAACTTTGCTTGGCAGGTGTGGATGATGGTGAGGATATTCCGAGGGAGACTCTGGTTGGGATCTATGAGAGGATCCGGAAGCGGGAACTGAAGACCAATGAAGACCATGTGTCGCAGGTCCAGAAAGTTGAGAAGCTCATTGTCGGGAAGAAACCAGTGAGTAGCATCTTTGATTGCGCAGGTTTGAGATCAACCAGAAAGACTTACAGAATTACTTTTTTTTTTAAATGGTTCCTAAATTGGAATATATATGTCTCGCAAAAGTAGATACATGCAAAGAGTTAACGGTGCCACCTTTAACACTCAGTGGCCTCCGGGGATATCACCCCCGTGCTTTTGTCCAATTAAATCGTGTGCACATCATCATCATCCATACCCCGGGGAGAGAACCGTTTTAAAATATAAAAGACTGCAGTGCCATTAGTGACTACCATATAAGTGACTCACCAGTCAGTTGTCATTTCATTTCTGTGTATTAATTATCCGAGTTCCAGCCCCTAGGTTGCATTTCCAAATGATGTGTATAAATAATGCAGCCTCTGGGAGAGGTTTGTCTTTTAGCGACTACTTGGTTTCCAATGGGATGAAATCAGCTGCACCAGTGCCAACTGGATGAGCTGATATTAATCGCACTTGGTGGCGGGGTGGTCTCAGGGGTATGCTCGCAAACAAAATTCTTCAGGAATTTGAATACAATAAGAGGATAGTCATCCATTGCTGCATGCTGAGTACGTTTTTTTTAGGTATTTTTTTCTATTTATGTGTGTGTACTATTTTCACAGACCTCCCTTGTGTCCTTCCTCTAAAAATGAATGGTTAATTAGATGCATATTTTCTGACGCCTTTTTTTTCTTTTTGCTTTTGCTTTTAGATCGGATCACTCCATCATGGCCTTGGATGTGTAAGTTGCCAGAACAAAATCAACACTGCTCACCTTAACGAGAAATAATTACGTCTATTGCTTACAATCAATCGTCTGAATTCGAAAGGGAAATGTAGCAAATGGCAGTGTGTTATCCCCGTCAAGTCTATCCATGATTAGTCACAATTAATTATTTTTTAAATTACAAATGTACGTAGTGTAAATAACAGGTTGAGCACTACAAAGCATAACATGTTGTGTTAATAATGCCCACTAGCAAGCTACCTGAATGGTTGAGAAAAAAAATACTTTTGTAGAGCTATAAGAAACTCTCATGTTAGTTTTCATACAATATACAAAAGTGTTTACTTAAAAGAAATAAGCCAATATCCCCAGAAATCTGTATCGCTCATTTTATTTTTATTTATAATTTCAGCATAGAAATAAGATTTCTTGTGCCGCCATCTAATATGTCAAAATGAAAAGTAACCTGAACAGAGAACCAGAAACATGGTGCAAGCAAAATAAGTCTGCGTTTTCCGCTTTAGTCATTCATCCCATTTGACGTCAGTGGCCACTGATGTGCTCATCTGCGTTTATAGTAGAAATACTTTTTTTCTACCGGAAGGTTCTATCACTGCCCCATCGTCGCTTGGTGTGTTACTGCCGCCTCTTTGAAGTGCCAGATCCCAACAAGCTCCAGAAGCTGGGCCTGCATCAGCGGGAGATCTTCCTTTTCAATGACCTACTTGTGGTAACCGTCCCCTTCATCTCGTTTCCGATTCCCTCTTTATTCCCCATGAACCAATTCTCACCTGATTGAATCATTGTAGGTGACAAAGATTTTTCAGAAGAAGAAGAACTCGGTGACATACAGCTTCAGGCAGTCCTTTTCGCTCTATGGGATGCAAGTCATGCTGTTTGAAAACCAATGTAAGTCCTTTTGATTTGTTTTTTTGTTTGTTTGTTTGGTTGTCAGATCCACTCGAGACCAATAAGATTCTTCAAATGAAACTATTAATATGACAACATCCATGGCAAAATACTTTTGAAAGCCACAATTTTTTACAGGCTTTTTTGAGTCACTTTTTACCACACCTATTTCTTTTTTGGTTTCATTATCTGGTTCATCTAAGACAGCGACGTAAGATGACAGGAAGCACAATTACATCCTCTTAGTGTTGTTTTATTTTAGTGCTCTTGCTGTGAGATGTCGTTTATGTGAAATGGAAGGAAGAAAATATGATTAGCATTTTGAAGGGCTTTAATGCACACTTGGGGAGCGCTCAAATTTTTTGTTTTTTGCCATTTTGAATCAGAATGAGCAACAAACTGAATTAGTTGTTTATGCTCCCATTTGAGCTGGCTCAGTAGGCTTCAGAAATTTAACTACAGTATAACTTTCAAGGACCAAAACTTATTTTTTCTGTTCAGGGATGCAAGTAAATAATGAAATATTCAGATATTGAAATAATTTAACGAATGAATATATTTTACTAGTGTATTTGTTCTTTTTCTCCAGTCCCCCCTGTCAACTTTGAAACAACTGAGTATAAACTGAGGATGTGTGTGTTCATAACTTCTGCTTTCTGCAGATTACCCAAATGGAATCAGACTTACGTCAGCCATCCCAGGTGCGGACATCAAAGTCCTCATCAACTTCAACGCGCCCAACCCCCAGGACCGCAAGAAGTTCACAGATGACCTGCGAGAGTCCATTGCTGAGGTTCAGGAAATGGAGAAATACAGAATAGAATGTGAGCTGCCGTTTCTTATTGGGGTTTTTTCCACTCCCCAACTCTCCTCTCTCCAACTCTAGTAGATGTTTCAAAAATTAGCAAATATTTTGGAATCATTACTGTGTTGGCAGCCAAGTCACCGTCACCACTTATCATGGGTGTTTTCTGGACCCTTTTCACAGCCGAGCTTGAGAAGCAAAAGGGGGTGGTGAGGCCCAGCATGTCGCAGAGCTCTGGCCTGAAGAAAGAAGCTGGCAATGGCAGCATGAATCGTGCGAGTCTGGATGACACCTATGCCATGGGCGAAGGGTTGAAGAGGAGCGCCCTCAGCAGCTCCCTGCGAGATCTCTCCGAAGCAGGTACCACCAGTGCAGCTTTTGTCTTTTCCAGAAATTTATTTCAAGGAAAAGAGCTCCTCTGTCATCCACTTATTTGTGATAGCAAAATGTTCTTTCAATGCACGCTACATTGGCACTTTTAAATCCACTCGCCCACCCATTGGATATTTTGCTTTACCAAGTTTGTTATGAGTGACCTACAGAGTGACATTTGTTTCTCCACTTAAAATGATGAAGTTTATCTTGGTTGTACTTTGGGAGGGAAATGACATTTAGACGTCCGGAATTCAAATACTGTAGCAAAAGCAATAATGATATTTTGATTTCGTTACCATGAACATCTTGGATCAAATACTCTTTCAAATCAAACAAGTATCTTAAGTTGGTATCAAAGAAGTAATTGGACAATAGTTGTGGCGGATTGTTAGGCAAAACACTTAACTTAACAATAGTTGTTATATTTATTTGCTGCCACCAGAAAAGGCTTCTAAAATCTGAATCAGAAGTTCCTCCGCTTCACAAACTCACTGACAGAGATAAGCAATAAAGTGGGGGGGATTTCTTTTTTATGCGTATACTGATCTTTATGCATAGTTGTAATGCCGCTACGCTTTTTTGGGCTTCCATTTTAATGCTGGTCTGATGCTCAAGTCTATGCATTGTTCACCTTTGATCTTAAGTTAATCGATTTGCACCAGAGTTAAGCATGTGTCTCGCTCGGTCTGCTTGTTTGGTGTGCACCGGGCTTTAGTTGATATTTCTGTAGAAGGGGGCTCAGAAACAAAAATTGCTAGATCACGCACAAGATTTCTTACTGTGGGCCACATAAAATGCAGTGGTGGGCCACATCTGACCGCCTGGGCCTTGCATTTGACACCTGTGGTGTATGTATACAAGCCCTAAATCCATGAATTTTAAAAAAAGACATTCACATGGTGCTTCACAGATGTGCAAGATAACCATTCCATCAGCACCGAGATACCATCGCGGAGGCTAGCTTTTCAACTTTGCCCTGACGGCAATTCGGATGCTCATTTTCCATGATTTCCAAAAAACAATTACAAATGTAGACTCGCCAGACCACAGCTGGGTAGTTTTGATATATGGCTTTGGTTTTACTGTACTGGTAGAGGATTAACTTGTATTTTTAGAAGTAGTAATGAACTGTGTTACCTGACAGTGCTTTTCTGAAGTGTTCCTGAAGCCAGCCACATGGCAAAATAGTTTACTCAACCATTCGGATTTTTAAGTGCCGCCTGATAAAAAATCACAGGCCTTCAACGGTAATTATTACTCTTGCCACTTAGATGGCACACTTACATTCCTTGCAATTATATGTTGAGAAAGGTTCTTAAATTATTTGCTCTCGCAAATAGTGAACCTGTCTCCATCCATGCTTTGGGGATGCACCTTTAATACCCAATCACGGCGCTCACTTGTTTCCAGTTATCCTGTTCACATGTGGAATGTTCCAAACAGGTGTTGTTGTTGTTTTTTGAATAAGCATTCCTCAACTTTCCCACTCTTTTGTTGCCCCTTCCCATCTTTTTTGGAACAAACAAGCTTGGTGTGCAGCAAGTTGATGCCAGTTTTTTTTTTTTGCGGTGGTCCTCTGCAGGTTGTTTTAACCACGTTGTTCGGTGTGATGCGGACCTTTGATATACTGAAATATCAACAAATTAAAGGTTAAGCCTAGCAATTTGTATAGCACTGAAAATTTCATGGGTGCAAGTAGAGTCCCCTATTGTTTGTGGTTCCTTTTATTTTGAAACTGTAGTCAAGGATGAAGATGGTTGCAATAGCCTGTCTATGAATGCAATCTTTCTACATTGTGTCATAATTCTGGCGCCGTTAAGAACACTGTGAAGTCAGCCTACGACATAATGATAAAAACAATCAAAGTGTATGTATTCACAGTCGGTTAGTTGTTCTGTCGTGATGAAACGAACTGACAGGCAACCCTCGACCACTGACCATGAGATGAGGAGCAAGTCCATTCATGTTCACTTTTGTTTTTCCCAAAACACTTTGCATCTTTACATTTTCTTTCATCCAAGCACATTGTCATGATATTTTGAGTAGAAATCCTGTCCCATTTCCTCTCATGAATATTTGTCATGCAAACAAATCCGCCCTGATGCAGTAGCTACTTGAAGTTATCAAGTGATTCTCCTCTTGACAACTAAATGAAATCTAATCCAGGCTTCGTCTCACTGTTGCTTAAGCTGTAATGCAAAGGGATCAGTCGATAGCTTTCGTCCCTGTTTCCCACGCCGGATGTTGCTCGTTGGGGGTTTCTTTGATTTCTTTTCCTGCCATACTACATTCCATGTGTATTTACCGTTATTTCCATACACATCAGGTATTTTCCTGTTTATGTGTAATTACTGGTCATGTATCATTGGCTGAGTGTGCCTCAGCCCCTCTTAATGCCTGTACATCCCATGTGTAACAGCCACTGTATTGCTTTTGATGTATCCCCTCCTTTGTGACTGTCACTGAGGCTGTTTTGGTCATTTGGAAACGGAAAGCTTGTCGCATTTAACCAAGACAGCTTGGGGGAAAATGCCGGCGAAACGTTATTTGGGATTTGTTGGCCTATCTGACGTCATCCGTTCAATTCCAATTCTTTGCCTACCATTTGACTGAGCTGTTAGTGGGAAATGCGCTTGAAATTGTAACCCGTGCAAAGATGCTACTAAGACGTGGCGGTTTTGTGGCTGTTTCTCAATAGCAACGTTGAAAAGAAGTAACAGGTCGAAAGAATGCTCTCTGAGAACAGCCTTTTAGACGACTTTGTGAAACGCAACGCACCCCCAGGATAGCCGGCAACCTGAACGAGTCAGCGCGAGGAGCACGTCCTGATCCTTGCACAGCTAGATTTCGACTTTGACTTGGAACGCAATGTTCTTGGTCCAAAGTTTCTCAAGTACACAACAATGCACATTGAGAAACAGCCAAACAGCCAGTGTACCCAGGGTCCAGCCACTTCCCGCCCATACTGGGGCCTTACTCACAGTCACAATGCGCTGCGCTGCCCCCTACTGGAGCGGCAGGCGGCCCGAGCGTCTGTAGTTGCTCCAGGAGTTGCTGTCGATCTCTAATCTGTGGTATTGCATGTCTCGGCCAGGCAAGCGGGGGCGTCGCAGCAGTGCAGGATCACTAGACAGCAATATGGAAGTAAGTTGGAAGCAGCTGGTCTCCAAGCTACTCTTCATGTGATGATGTGCACTGTAAAAACACACCATTTCTTTTTGGTCTGACGCCTTCTTTGCTTCATAGACTCAGTCCATTTGTTTGGATCATGTATTTTTTCTTCCTGGGATGCCTTACACCTGCTTGCCTCCGTGTAGTGTGCATGCATGGGTTGCCTGCCTCTGATCCCACCCTTCCCCTTTATTTCGGAAGCCAAACAGCTCCAGTTTTGGTCATGCCATTTTGACCAAAAGTCATATCCTCAGCAAAGCATGACTCGACTAATCCCTTCCTCGTCGCCTGTCTCTGTCTTCCATTCACTCCCATCCAAGCGGTTTTCATTTGGTTGCTCTTCTCTCAGGCGGGTAGCTCAGTAAGACACCAACTAGTCTTTTGTACACTCGCTCTCTCTCGCTGTCCAGAGCTCTCTTCACCCACAATTTCTAAGTAACATTAGGAAGGCTGGAATAATGGGGCTTTCACAGTCTGCAATTTACTGCTGGGCAGACTAATAATGACGTGGATCTCATTCACTGGTCTCTCACTCGCACCATTTGCCCATGAGTTCTTGTGTTGTGTTCAAGTCTGGAACCCTGAAAAATGCCATTCTGCTTTTAAAGGCATCATGCGGGTCGGCTTCCTTGAGTCGGAGCTTAAGCATGAGTCCGAGGATGAGAGTTAATGCGTGCATATTGACAACAAAAGGGGTGGGGGGGAGCGGTCAGGCCTGTCGTGAAGTGTCCTGCCCTTGAGTCGGCCTGTCACGTCCTCTGCATGCGTCCACGCGCTGACTTCTGTTTACTTTAACAAGATGCATGTGTGACTCTGCCACACGTCCTCAGGAGATGCGCTATCACCGTGACATTTCTCAAGTCGCCTTTGACACCCGCCTACCCCCCCCCCCCCTCCCCGAAGTTGAACTGTTTCTTCTGCAGACCATGAAGACATTTCCGTTTTGTCATTTGCATGCCTGAAAACATTTTGCTACTTAAAATAAGACACCTCCAGAAGAGCCGTTGTTTTGCTTCATGTCTGACGCGCGTGCTGTTGCCTATATTCCCGCAGGGGTCCATCATTAGCAGCCCGCACACATGCCGAAGAGCCGCCACCCCGCGCGAGGGGACGTCACGCGAGCACCCTCCCCTCCCCAACTCGGCATCCACCTCCATCCTGGGCTCGCTATTTGGCAGCAAGAGAGGCAAACCGTCCTCCCAAAGCCACGGGCCTCACCCCCCGCCCGGCCACCCTACGCTCATCTCCCACAAGCCCCACCCAACCAACCTGCACCACACAGCGCAGGTGGTGCACGGTGCGCCGCTGCCGCACCACGGCCACCACCCGCAGTACTGCCAAGTCCCTCAGAACCCGCCGCCTTACCACCACCATCACCACTACCACCCACCGCCGCACACGCAGTACCACAAGCACCCCGGCTACCCCGCGCATGCCCAGCACAGCCACCACAGCCAGCATTCTCATCACAGCTCCCAGCCGCAGCATAGTGGTGGTGGGGGGCACCACAGTACCCAGCAAGCAGGCGCAGCACCCGGCGGACCCAAAAGCAAACACAGTGGCATCAGCACCGTAGTGTGATGACGCGACGGCGACGGAGGGCACCGCCGGCGAGGGACGGTTTCTGACACCAAAGGGATGACTGACGGCGCGACTCGCGCGACGGCCTGTCCACTGTGTTTTACTGCTGCTGCCATGGAAACCACCTGCAGGCACTGTTTCACCTCAACGTCCAACTAATAGGCAGGATGGACAATTGGACCACAACTATCCCACCAGGGGCCTTTATTACTAGTATGTTTGATTCCGGGTTTGACACCCCCGCCCCCCTCCCCTCCCCTCATCATTGGCGGCGGGTGGATCTGTACACACACATGCGCACACATCAGCGGGCTGCCCCTTTCCACAGCCTCCATGTAATCAGGAGGAAAGACAACCTTGGCACAACAATGATGGCGACATTGTGGTGCACAACTTTTTCAGTTTGGATGCTATTTATCCCTGCCTCCGATCGAGCTCACATGTAATGAAGATATAATTATTTGACTCAAAGCGGAGGACAGGTGAGCGATGTCTGAGTTCTGTTAGTTCTAGTGCTGTATTTACCGTAGATGACAGCTGTACGTGTTGTCTCCTAGCGCTCATACATAAATGTGCCAATTATTAACGCATAATCTATTTAGTCAAGACTTGCTGTACAGTATGTCGTGAGTAATTTGTAAGATTATACCTACAATTATTATCAGCAAAAAGTTATCAGTATTATACTGACTCTGGGGTAGCAAAGCTGTAGATGCGCAAGCAGTGAAATCAGCCTTGAATCTATCTTGGGACTTTGGCCTTTCCAAGGGAGAAGAAGGAGCTTTGAGATGGCAGCTGTTGCAACGCCACTACATTGATTCTTCTTGCCCACAAGCCACTTTAAAGAACAAATTTGTCGTTGCGGCTTGTAAAAAGGCGGCTTGGAGCATGAATGTTGAAAGAAATGCAGAGGTTACAAGTAACAGCTGCTATCTCCACTAATTAAATCCAACTAGAATTTTATTTTGCTTTTGCGGTTTTTTTTCCCCCCTCACCAACAAGTTTTTGGTGAGTGACTTAAATCTGACATGGTAAATAATTTGTTTTTGTATCATATGTGCAATATCCTTGTACTGATTAGGAACACGCAAAGTGTCCCTAAGATTCGTGCGATTTGTTTGTTTGTTTTGTGTCATTATTTATTTTTGTTTTTCGGCCCCTCTCTGTCTAAATTAATGCTCGCTGCAGGCTCAGAGCCCTGGTGGAATGTCTAGTGATTTTTTTGCATGTACTGTTATTGATGTGAGGCTGTCCTCTGCACATTGTATAACAAATCAGTGTTAACCATAGCAAGTTTTAAGTGCAATCATGTTCCCAAATGCAGACTTGTACTGAGAGTGGAAGTCTTCTGTTGTCCAGGTGATAAAGCAACTCCCCCCCCTTATTTAGGAGTATATAAATACCTACAAGGGGAAGATAGAGTGAGGAGGAATGTGTGTATATATTTTATTAAAGGAGTAGCTACTTCTTGGCCAGATATATTTTGCTGGATAAGCACATAAAATAACCTTTCTTTTAATAATAAATGCAGTTGTACCGCAGAAATGTATACTGAACAAAGAAACTCGGAGTATGTAAAGAATAACTTTATACATTCGACAAATAAGAGTTTATTCTAGTGTGCACATTGGTAACAGTAGACGATTTGTTCCAATTATTCAGGTTGTACAGGTATATTAAGAGTCACGAAAAAAAAATCATGGCCATCAATCAGGCTTTCACCTTCCTGATTCTCACATATCAGACAGGAGCTGAATGTTTCTTTCTATTGAGTTCCGTGTTTTGCTATGATTTGAACCCTCATGTCCCGTTCGTGTTTGGTGCGTGTCTACAGTCATTTCTTTGTGAAAAGGAACCCCAACAATGCACTGCATGGATCCGATGCATCACATGTCCTATTCACTGTGAGACGAATGAGGGGAGGGGGGGAGGAGATCAGCCTATCATAGAAACTGGCTTACTTTTGTTTTCTATAGTTTGGAGTTTGCCAACGTTGCTGTGTTTTTTTGTTTTTTTTTTCGTGTTAGGCTGGATGATATTAAAGCTCGGCATGCATTTCATCAACAAAGCCATTGTGTGTACATGATAAACATAAAGAACGTTGCACTTCCTTAGCTGACTGAGGGCTTTCGTTGTGTAAATATGAGATTGGATGTGCAAACTGCTTGGACGGAGGATTTATCTTTATGAAGGTGTAAAGGGACCAAGTTGGTGGTTATATGATACTGTACATAGTGTGAATACGATCCATACTTTATTCTGATATCTGCAGTTTTGATCAGGATGTAAAAACATCCCCTCATAGAATGAGTGAGGGCTGAACATATCGATTGTCTCGGGAATCGACATTTGCTGTAGAGATCAAAAGCTGACTGTTAGAAAAGTTCGCTGCCATTTCCATCATGCTCCTTCCGTGCCGACATACACATACAACAACACCAGACAAATGAATCTTATCGCGAGCTGTTCGCTCTGATGTGAGACTCGTTAAAAGAAGAAGGAAAAAAAAGAAAATACAAGAATGGCCTCATTTATGTGTGCATTCTGTTTGTACAGTGAGTAGTGAGTCAGTAAGACCCCAGTTATTGTAAAACTTCAACTGTGACAATGTTGAGAACGCAAAATAAACAAATATATGACTTATGATATGGCTTTTGTCATTTTTGCCTGCCCAACTTGACTGGTTTCTATTACGCAGTTCAGTAGTCGGTAATGTGTCGCAACAGTCAGTGTGTTGGCTCGTGAGTGAACGATGGTTTCAAAACAACGAATGTTTTCAGTGAACGAGAGTGACTGAATCACTTCCCAAAGTGATTCGTTCTTTTTTCAGTTCATATGATTTCAACCGGTAGGTGTCAGTAATGCCCATTGAAGCTGGGGCCACCTCGCCGTAAAACAAAACGAAGAAGAATATGACGTAACTTCCCGTTCAAGTGAGGGAACAAATCCTGACGTTCCTGTTCGCGAACGAGACAATGGGTCTACTGCGTTCCTTCTCGTGGATTAACGGATCAGTCATTGTAGGTACACCTCATGAACACTTCAGTAGGTACACTACACGAGGTAAAAAAAAAAAAACGAATAAAGGGTTAATTGCACAATAAAAGCACATTTAGGTAAAATCTCACGCCCGAGATCGAACCAAGGTCTTAACGCGCAAGAGCCCATGTCACTAACCAGTCAGCTATTTTCACCGGGCAACCCACTAGTAATGTGCATTCCAGCTAAGTGAACTGAATCTTTAAAATCGGTTCACTCAAAATATTTGTTCAAATGAATCGTTCACCGAATCTTTCACTACACTTTCTTGGACATTCCATTAGGTACACCGCCATTTTCAAGTGTGAGGTACACTTGTACCTAATAACAGGCCACTTTATTAGGGAAATATCACGGTCAAAGGTCACAGGTGTCAAGCTCTCGTCCTTGGGGCCGCATTCCAACATGTTTTCCAAGGTCCCCTCGTTAAGTGCACCTGCGTGAAAAGTTTTAGCTCCTGCAGAACGTGAAATGACCAAAATCTTTTCACGCAGGTGTGTTTAACGAGGGTAACTTGGAAAACATATTGGAACGCGGCCCCTCGAGGACTGGAGGTCGACACCCCTGGTTTAAGTGAAAAGTGTCACACCCGCCCTCACCCCCACTTTGATTGGCTGTTTGATCTGTGACGTCACTTGGGACACTCCATTAGGTACACCCCCATTTTCAAGTGTACCTAATAACAGGCCAGTTCATTAGGGAAAAATCATGACTTAATCTTAACTGAAAGTGAAAAGTGCCACGCCCGCCCTCACCCCCACCTCCTGGTTGGCTGGTTGATCTGTGACGTCATTCGGACACTCCATTAGGTACACCACCATTTTGTACCTAATAACTTTATGCATTTTTTGTACGTGTCAAGAATGTGTATTTGACTACTTGCTCTTTATTTTGGGGGACACCAGCACATATTACATAATGTAAACACATGTACATATTGTCATATAAAGCAGTTAACCAAATTTTTGTTCTCATGACCAAAAAAATAAAAACAAGGAATAAAACACCAGACAAGATTTGAATGTTTATTAAAATGATAATATTTTTATCTAATAATAGTTTGGTTGAAGTCATATGAACTGAAAAAAGAACGAATCACTTTAGGAAGTGATTCTGTCACTCTCGTTCACTGAAGAAGATCCGTTCTTTTGACCGAATCGTTCACTCACGAGCCAACAGTCGTGTAGGTGTTGTATAAGAAATGTGTGGATAACTGAGCCAATTATAATTATTTTTATATTTTTTGGGGGGGGGGGGGGTTGTATTGTTTGACGTATATGTTGTTCCCATGGGATGTTGTAATATAGAGAAAAATGTGTGTGTTGCCGTTGTCGACATTACTGTGCGTTTACTTGATTGTTTTAGGTCTGGTGTATTGCTTAGTTGTGTGTGTTATTGAAGTTAAAAAAAAAAGTTTAAAAAAAAAAAAAGATCAGTGTGGGGGGGACGATTCGTTGAACGATTCGTTTGAACGAATCTTTTGAGTGAACTGATTTTAAAGATTCAGGTTACTTAAAAGAACTGGAATGCACATCACTAAGTCAGTGACAGCCGAAGATAGCGCCGGTGCGCCACCTGCAGGTTAAAAGTACACCTGTAACGTGACTGCTTTACAAAACTTGCTGAACTGTCACGTTTTTCTTTTATTACGTTTGGTTTGTATCCCAATTCCCATTACAAATAAATAATATAAGAAAGAGTGATCCCGATAATTGATGTAGTGTAGTGCCTCCATACTAGGAAATGTGTGAGCGCCTCATTGGCCCTCTCCTTTTTTTTTTTTTTTGAAAAAGATAAAGTCTTATCTCATCCGAGCAGAGGGATTCCCATCATAGGGCCACTCGTCATACTAAAACACATCAGAGCTGAATATTCAGTATTTAACTTCTCAGTGCAATGCTGGCCTGGACGAATAAATAAGAAGAATTCAAGGATGTCGACAGCACAGAGACCATGAAAAATCGGACTGGTGGTTTGTCCGTGAAAGGTTGGTTTACTTCTGTTTGATTTACTTTTGGCTTTACCACCTTCAGAAGGCCTCATACATAGCCTGTGAATTCTGTCTACTCTTAAAATGTTGATTGTGATGCTTGCTTAAAATGGTTTAATATCCATTGCTCAGGCCTATAGAAATACAAAATACACCCTTAAAACTGCCTTATAACCCAGGTTTGAAGCAGAGAATTGAAATCCACTACACACTAATATTAATTCCTAACCCTAATTTGAAACTTTAAAACCTGAACCTACTTAAAAACCCTACCCTATCCACAAAATTGAAACCTTAGTTTAAAACCCCAACTCTAGTTTTAAACATTCCTTTAAATCCCTGATCTAACTTTAAAACCCTAACCCTAGTATTGTATTAAACCCTACTTTGAAGCCCTAAATCTAGTTTAAAACCCTACTTTGAGACTCTAGCCTAATTTTGAACCCCTACTTTAAATCCCTAACCCTAGTTTGAAACCCAAGATGAGTTTGGAACCTTACTTTGAACCTTAAACCGAGTTTGAAACCCTACTCTACTGTAATTCTAACTCTACTTTTTGGGGACACCCATGTTTATCAGACGCGCCATTTTATTCTTGTGTGTGTGTGTGTTCTGAAAGGCTCTTTGTTCCGGCGACAGCTGTGTAAGCGCTACAAGATATCCATCCATTCATCCGTTTGATTGTATTCAACACAACAATGAGTTATGCCAACCTATCTTTGTAGATTGCTTTTCTTCCTGCACATTTTGAATATGCACTGAGCAAGTTGCAGACAAACTCCAATTTACATATGTGTAAATTGCTTCATTTCTGACAAGTGTCCTGTAAATGAGATTCTTTAAAGCCTTGCTTCTGATGAACAGAAATTGTTCCACATTTCCGCTGTGCTATGAATTTGTTCATTCAGTTTTGTTATCTTTCAGGATGCTCTCTGGTGCGGTACTAGCACACCTCCTGTTCTGGGCCGCACTGCACACCGCAGCGGCTCTTGGTCAGGCCTGCCTGTGCACAACCCTCCAGCCTGCTGGTTTGCTCGTCAACTGCACCTCTCCTGACCTCAGGGAGTTGCCTCCTCTGCCATCAGACACCACGGAGCTCCTCGCGGAGGATATCGGCCTCATCACCATCCCCTCGGGCCTGTTTGACAAAGCGCTGGGCCTTCAACGTGTCTCCCTTGCCGGTAATCCTTTCCACTGTGACTGCGCCATTGAATACGTGAGGAACTGGCTTTTGCGGAACAGAGCTGCGGTCTCTCAGGAGCCCATATGCTTCAGTCCCAGCTCAGTGGCTCAGAAAGCTATCACAGAACTCACTGATGACTACTTTATCCCGTGCGCCCCGAGAGGTTGCGGTAGTATCACCTCTGCTGCTGTGATGGGAGTAATGCTCAGCTGCCTCGTTGTTCTGCTTCTGTGGAGCCTGAGACTGGCCAAAAACTGCACCTTCACGCTTAACATTGAGGAAAGACACTCGCGAGTCAAAGGTGACTCTTTGCATCCACTGCGGGTGAGACACAGGAGGAGGCTGTCAGCTGTCAATCAACATTTTCAGCTACTCACTGAGGATCTGGAAAGGCATCCTGTCAACATGGAGTTACTTCCACAGGTGCTTGATGTGTTGCAGAAGAAACACAATATTAAGATTAAGGCTATCTGAGGCACCTATTGGAAGACATTTCATGAAAACTACACTACAAAAGTTCAAATAGAAGACTCTCCTATAATAATAAAGATGGAATCATTTGAATTATAAATTTGAGATATTCCATTTTTTTCTTGTACTTTAAGGCAGTCCATTATTCTAAACTATAAACTGATCCCTGAGTTCATGTAAATTGTTATTTAAAGTCGGAAAATGTATTTGCAATGTGTGTCCAATCGTGGCATTCGGATTACGATTGTGTTTGTAGGATATGAATTAAGCCGAAACAAAAGATTATTCATCCTACGGGGGTGGCCATTTTGCCACTTGCTGTCGACTAAAAATGACATCGCAAGTGCCTCAGGGCTCATTTTGCAAACATCACATTACCAAACTATAGGCTCTGTGATTTCTTTCCGTCGACAGCAAGTTGCAAAATGGCCACCGACTTAAGTGGATAGAAACAGGTGGATTTTGCCTGCTGTATTCCTATTCGACAAACGCAATATTAATCCTCATACCGTGTTTAGTCTAGTAAGGCGCATAGAACATAAAGAAAATTTTGGAGCTCGTTTCAGAGCAGATAATTACTGGTCCATATGGCTAATTAATGATTACACTCGTTTGCAATGATTGCGTATATTTTTTCGAGTTACTCTATTTACAATGAAGAAAACATTACAAATGGTCAAATATGGATAACAAAGTGAAGTTTTGATGTTAAAGGTAGGGTTCGCGTGTAACTGTGAACAGGTAACATGAGACAAAGATAAAAATACTGGTCAAGTCTCTCTTTCCTAAGTATGCACAATGCAAAACTACTCGGGGACAATATTGCACAGCCAACAGTTTGTTCATACAGTACAGGTTTGTCATGATCATGCATAGATTTTTAGGGGTTAAAACATGTAAACAATTGTGGTGCTATGCTCAAAAGGTGGCCTCAACAATGGTCCAATGCTTGATAAAAACAGTAAACTCTTGTAACAAATATAGGATGATCTCAGGTTTTTTAGTGCCAACATCAATGTGGACTAAAAAATATTGAATAGACTAAAACAAGGCAGTTCCATTAAAGAAAACCAGGCAACTATCACAAAAGCCAGATATCAGCTTACTGCAATAGAAGCATTTTTTTTTTTCCTATTCGGCCCACTTCTGAGAGTTTCAAGCCCTCAGGGGTGGTTAAACAACGTCCACAGTGAAACACGGGCGGGAGTCTACCCTCCCTTAATCTCGTTCTCTATTGAGGCACAAACCTTTCTTTCTCAAAAATGAGCTCGACGGCTTCAGCCACATCTTGCACAATGTGGCCCGGCTCCACCAGAGCAGGGTCGAAGCGAAAGTCCCGGTGGCCGTGGAAAACTGTCTCTTTGATGCAGTGGCTCGCGTCATTTGGCACCTCAGCTGTGGGGTTGTACACGCCTGTGCAGACTAAGACCGATTTACAGGAAGTGGCAGCGGGCAACGCCAGCTCGCTCTCCCACATGTTATCGACGTCATCCTCCGCGGGCACTGCGGCGGTGGAGCCTGTGGCGGCCGCCATCTTGGCGATGGCTTTGGGGCTTTTTCTGGAAACTCTCACGTCCAGGTAGCGGTTGTACAAGTTAGCGCCGTAGATGTCAGTCATTAGATTATCCCTACAAAGACAACGGAGGACGGGGGGATATTATTCAACACGATTAACAGATAATGTCCATGAAAAAGGAGACAATTGCATTTATCACAAAACAGTGGCTGTTACTGATTTGCCTACGTGCGCCCTAAAAAAATCTTACCCTATAGCATAGAGGGATGTGATGGGACGTTTCCACTGCCTCTGCATGGCCTGACCTCGGATGAGGAACTCAGCAAAATGGTAGGTCAGCTCACTTGGTTTTCCCATCAGGGCCTCATACTTGAGGTCTTTACCTGTGATCTTTTTATAGATATTCTCTAAGCACACGAGAAATGTGCCATGGCCAAATCTGATACAAAAAATAAAAAATAAAATAAAAACAGGAATAACTTTTCTCAACTATTTCCAAAACAATAAAACTTGCTGAAGCAGGAGATTTACCTTGGAGACTGTGCCTCAGCCATCCATAACAGGTCCATGTTGCAAGCCAACAGTGGCAGGTGAGGTACATTTTGGGTTTGGTGAAGGGTACTGAGATTGCCATTGGTGAGCAAAACATCTATGATGAGCTGGAGATTGGTCTCCCATCGAATTGGCTCCCCGAACAGAACCACGGCTGGATGGATGAAATGATATCAGAAAAAAAAATTCTTAAACAAGCATGGTAGATGGATTCTCTAAATGTGGCTTCAAAATCCTTTTGGAGGCTTTTTGAGATCTTCCAGAGAAGGAAAGAATACTCACCCTCAACCTTGGGAAGGTTACCTACAGGATTGGACTGCAAAGAGATAAATGAACTTTAACTTAATGTAATGTTGAGTGATACTTTTAAATTCATTTGCACATCCTTATCTTTTATGGGACATTTTTCTTTTTTTTTAATGTGACTGAGAGGATATACGTTTTTAATGTGATTTGATGCAGTGTGACTTGACATGACTTAAGTTTGCTGAAGCGTGATTACTTTCGACAACAGAACTGAGCGATTTTAGAAAAAGATCTAATTGAAATTTTTCTGGAAGATATGGCTATTTTAAATATAATTTGTGATTTGGCAAGAACATGAAAGGCAGTCCTCTTTCAAGGTTTGTCATACATTTACAATACAAATATGCAATTATGTATAACAGTTGATGTAAATAGATCTTTTAACCAAAAATGCTTGAAATTTCGCATGAATGTAACATGAACACGAATTAACAGCTGTTATTTTAAATAGCTAAACTGATGGATTGATGCGATCCTCTCACCGGTAGTTTGGGTCTCCTGTTGTGGTCCACCATGTCCAGAAGTGGGAACGATTCCCTCAGCATGTCAATACTGATGACGTTATTGAAGCCCAGACTGAGAGAGAATTAAGGAAAACCATCATTGAAATTACAGCCATTTAAACAGATCATACTTAAAAATAATAATAATAATCAATGAAGGATACTTTTTGGCAATTTCCAGAACTGGTCCTTGACCTGACACCAGCACACACTTGTCATGGAATTTCTTGAACATCCGCAGTGGACTGTGTGACATAATGACTTGATCTTGAGTGATCTGTAATGAATATGAAGCAGTTCATAAATAGAATGACTGAATGAATGGATAACTAAACTAACATGTTCTTTATCAACTCACGTGTACGCCAAGGATGTGGGAGAGCCGATCTGCTTTTGTTTGCCTGAGGCAATTCCCAGCATTTGTAACAAACACCAGCGGCACTACAAACTGTCCTTGTGAGTCCACTAACTTCTCAAAGGCTTTTTTGGCAGCAGGGATCAGCATTCTTCCACGGAGGAGAACACCATCAATGTCAAACAACAAGCCAAAGTTTGGCTGTGGCTACGAACAAAACACATCGGATACCTTAGAACCACTTTGCACGTAGTTGTGAAAAAGACAGTTGCAATTTCATATGTATATATACCGTTTTTTGCCATGTATAATGCGCAAAATTTAACTAATTTATTGTCATAAAATCTGGAGAAAAAAAAGTTTTTTTTTTTTTTAATCCGGATATGATACAGAGGCCGCCATTACAGATGCGCTTTCTTCTCTGCTGTTCACTTCAAACACGCTCCATGCGAACACAATGCTCTCGTATCAGAGGCTTGCTCGATCACCTGCTCGTTTGCTGTCACAATGTACCCTACACAAATCCGAAACATTTCTTCGCTATTGAGTTTGCTAGCGCATGCGCAGCGATACTGACCGGCAGAATAACATCCGGTTGTTCCCAAAGATGGTCTTTTTTCTGAAATAATTTTACGTTTACGGACTTAAGTAGGAGTCAAAATTTGGGTGCGTATTATACATGGGTACAGGCTTTTTTCCAGCATCAACATGCCATTTTTAGGGTGCGTATTATACATGGGGGCGCATTATACATGGAAAAAAACGGTATATATATATTCATATTCGAGGCAAGTTGCTTAGTTTTTATCAGTGTTTAAGGTTTAGTATTGGTCAGCTTTTTATATATCATTTTATATTAAGGAGTTTATACTTAAACGCTCAGTATTAGCTAAAGTATTCTTATTCTGTTTAAATATATATTTGCAACAATTTAAAGGTCGCGTATAAGTGTGCCAATGTACAACTTGTAAAAATATCTGGGGGTCATTTTATGTTGACTGGATACAAATTTGTGTTATTTGGATGCAGGACTCACAAAGAGCCGCATCTCGTGTGTGTGAGCGCTTTAAGTAACATGGCAGTGCGATGCGCCACAACAACTTTGAGCAGCAACCTTCAGTGTGTTACAGTGTGACAATAAAATCTGGGAACAACACCCTAGAGCAGTGTCGCTGATCGAATTGGCCAAACAAAACAAGTTTGGGTCCTCTTTTGTAGTCGCCAGCAGTGCACATTCCAAAACACACGTCGCATAAAACACAGTCTCAATTCGATGATCCTTCAGGAAATGTAACGGCACAAACCAGCGATCGCCTTGTCAACATTCTTTTTTCTAGGCAAACTCGGGAGCCGTTACATTCGTACCTTGCTATTAGTTCCGCAAAAGCCGCAGCGAGAACCGAATATTGCAGCGATTGGCCTCGCGTGACGGCCAGCCCCGCCGGAGCAAAGGCCCCGGTACAATGGTAGGAGTCCCCTCATTTCCCGACCGTCTTGCTGAGCCAGAAAATCGGTTGAGCCCGAACGAGCCGGCTGGCTCCAGCCCCTTGTTTTCCTCCTCTGACGTTCTCTGCTCTAATGTGACTGGGCGAGGTCCCTGTGGCGTCACATGACGCATTATGATCCAAGCAGGAGGAGCATGCAGTCTTGAAGAAAAAAAACCCCGCTGCCATTTTAGACACCGAGGTGAAAACACTACGAGTCTTATTTTCTAAAGCAACGGATCACAAAAGATCCTCACGCAAACGCTCCCTACTATTATCTGTGTAATTTCACGTCCATGCTTTAGTCACTTAGCGGGATTTCCTTGCAGCGATTCCTTGCGTGCGTTCTACTGTGCCTCCACTCGGGTTCTCCATTTTACTGCTTCGATGGTGCTGCGCGCTTCTCTTTTGCCGCATGGGATGAAATTTGACAAGGCAACCTGAGCTGATCTGTCAACACGCTACATGGTCATCTTTCGAGTTGTATTGAGCTTCTTGCGTGCGAATGTGATTGCACCTGAAATGATACATCCAAAATGTACTGTGCTAAAGGTTTCAGGTTTTGTAGCATAACCAAACAAAGCTCAGCAAAAGAGTTAAAACATGACAATTAGCCAAAGTTAATAAAACAACTCAAAGAATTCAGACATAATCCACTCCGTGCTCCTCCAGCTTTATTGATAGTTTAAAATTACATTTCTATTTTCTAGGACTTCAGTTGCACTTTCCTTCCGACTTAAAAACTGAGTACAAGCAAATGGCATTTATACAGTAGTCTAAGTGATATTGTACAAAAATAACATTTTGATTTCTGTGAAAACTTTTCATTCCCAAATAACTCCAAATTCACCTGTTGTGACAACTGGTCACGGTGTTTTAAATTTGTCAAGATAAAAAGAACAAAACAAAACAAAAAAGAATTTCAAGGCCATTTTAAAGGAAAACACCTAACGACCTAGCAAGTTTATTTTCTTTAAATTGTAAACAGAGTTCTAGAATAGAAGTTCCTCCTTTGATACCTCCAAAATGCTTTGTATCTTTGCAAGAACAAATGTTGGCTCCTGCTTAGCTGCGTGTAGTGCTGAAATGCATCACGATATGAAATGTTTCAATGTCATTCTCCCCTTGGCCAACTCAACCCACTAAAAACAAACCAAAATGACAACACATGGAAGTTTGGTTTTGGTTTTACTCCCTTTCATCTCTTGACAAGATAGTCACTTCCACGAGCTCAGAGGTCCTACAGTTTCCAAAGTTTAGTCCCATTGATTAATCTCTGATCACCAGCGGCTTGGAAAGGGGGGTCCTTTAACAAAGCATTATACAGAACACCGCTACCAAACTAAAACATTTTTGTGTTGAATGCAGAAAGATTTTTTTTTTCACCCCTTTCGTTACATGTCGAGAGGCTCACTGGCCCGGGACTAGCCTCTATTGGCCAACCTTTGGCCAGTGAAGAGGACTCAGAGAAAAATAATACAACCAACCATCAATCTGAAAAAAAGGAGGGGCAACAGGGGGCACCGATTATGCAGTTTCGTCGCACTCTTTTGCCAGGTGGCCCGCCTTTCCACATTTGTAGCAGTTGGTCTCACTGGATTTAGTGCAGTGCACGGCGACATGACCAAGCTCTCCACACCTACGGGCGACAATAGCTCAGTTAAGCACCTATCTCAATGAGCTGAGAACAATTAATAATAATAATTCATTAAATTTATATAGCGCTTTTCAAAGACTAGAAGACTAATGTTTTCAAGGATAGCAAATGTTGCGTTCGTTCAAGGTCGCAGATGTTCACCAGACATGGGCCGGATGCTCGCATACTTTTTTTGTCGCAAAGGAATCTTGTACATGTTCAAAATTTGGCAAACTGTTTGCTACCTTGACAAATTCTGCTGTAAACGCAACATTTGCTGATTTCAAAACCATGGTGGTTTGCTGCTGAATGGGATCGGGGCTTCAGGGCCACACCAAGGCAATACCGCAAGATAGCCAATACTCACCTGTAACATTTCACCTTGTCACAAAGCTTTTGGATGTGGCCAAAGCCGCCGCAGGAGTAGCACTTCTGCTCATTGGCATCGCAATCACGGGCCATGTGACCGGACTTGCCACAGGTGTAGCAGAGCTGCTCCCTCTCCTTTTTGGGCTCAGTACATTCACGAGAAATGTGGCCAGTCCTGTGGCAGTTGTAGCACGCTGAGCAGGGGGAGGATAAAAAAAAAAACAAGGGCGGTCCAAGGTGTCAACAGCTTCCCAACAGATATTAACTGACATGGTGCTTGAATGGCGCAATCAAAACTTCAATGGCCATCTTGAATAAGTAGATGGCAGTGCTCACCATCCTCTGGTTGGTCACAGTCCCTGGCCAAGTGCCCTGGGTCTCCGCACCGATAGCAGTTCAAGTCTGGATTGACACACACCGAGGGTTAAAACATGCAACCTGGAAGGGCTATGAATTATTTACATTACTTTATCATGCTAGGGCCAAATCGCCAAATAAAGTATGCAATGAAAATATGTTATAAAAATCCTTTGAGGGTGTGGCCTAACTAGAACTTCGTACCCTTGCCTCGCCCCCTGCCTCGCCCACGTCCTCGTGAACCACTTCCGCACACATTTGGGCAATGTTTGATCCAGTGCCCTGGACGGCCACATCCGAAGCACTCGCTGCTGCAGCTCATCTCCATAACCTGAGTAAACAAACACAGCACATCATAAATAAATACCATTGCATTCACACAGCTTGGAAAGGAATCAAATCCACTGATTGGATTCCAAATTTTGACTTGAAAAACAAGCATTGAATTTAATCTACGCTTATTTGGGACGGGACACAGAAGCGGCGCACATCGAGCAGGCTATGACCTGGGCAAGGGTTTTCCTAATCTACAACCAACAAAGGGGTATCTCTAACCTTAAAGGTTTCAGCTTCATCTACAACTATCCAGCTAACTTACAGGATGGAATCATGCTGTGAACACCATTGGCCGAACATCCATTTGGTGCTGAAGACATCAAGTCGGGAAGACTGAGGGATAATGTGTAATCAATCACCTCATCTGCAGTGCCCAACGGTGGACAGGTGTTAAATTACGTTTTGCAACGTTTGTTTTCAGTAATCTTATTTGTCAGACGGTGAGAAAACTTGTTGTTGCATCAAACCCAACGTGATCTTGCCCACGAGTTTCGTGTGCAAGCTTTGGCATCACTTTCAATCGTCCAATGCAGAGCGCCACATCAAAATGGCCATGACAGCATGTCGTAGTTTCATGTGTGTTTAACATTCACCAAGATAAGTAACGATCGCCGTTTTAACTGGACTAAAATAACGTTTGCCTAAATGTTTAACAAAACGATTACCCAAACTTGGAAACTGCGTCGATGACGCCGTGGAAAGCAATTCAATGCTAAAGGTTGAAGCTATGCTAACGCGGGCCTAGTCACGTTGATGTTGCTGCGCAGTCGAGACACAACATTCATGCTAACCTAACCCATGCTAGCTCTCCCAACGCACCATCACGACTGAAAGGCACGTTTCAGTCGACGATAAAGCTCCCGGCTCCGATACAAAAATGTTTTCTCCGGCCAAAAATCATTTTCACTGCTTCATCAAACGCTTTGCGTTGAGTTTTTACAAGCAATTTTACGTATATCCCGCGCAAGAAAAACACGCCAAAGTCGTTGTGGCGGCCTACTGTTAGCAGGCCTGACTGAGGTCCTGACGCTCTGTGAACGAGCTCAAACCGACCAAGTTGACTAAAAACCGACCAATGGTCCAACTCACCAGGTAGAGTACTTAGTACTGGTTAAACGTTTGATATCCGTCGGTAATAAATATTTCACGAGCAGTGGGCAATTGTGGTTCATTTCTTACCTCGATAGCTATAAAGCTCTGTCAGTGTTTACGCCTCCTTCTTTTGCGCTACATGCGGTGTGAGCATGAGCAGGAGTTCCTGAATTGTCATTCACGGAAACGAGTAACAACCTACGCAGCGATTGGCCGCGTGCTCTGACAACAACCAATGAAAAGCAAGAAGGTCTGGATACCGCCTCTATGAATGAACCAATCAGCAGGTCGAAACAGCATTCGCTTCCTTAAATTGACTAACCTGGATGACGACTAATAATAATAATAATAATAAACATTTTATTATTTTATTTGATTATTATATAATCCCGCACCATAACCTTTACATTGCTTTTACAGAAACATTAACATTTAAAAAAACACTATTCACCAAGGGTTACATAATCAAACATTACCACAATAACACTACTTTTTCACCGTGTTTGCAAAAACAACAACAAAACACTAACATTTAACAGGACTATTCAGCATTTATTTTAACGTTAAGACGTTGAAGAGTTAGAAAATATCTTTAAAATTATCTTTCCAAATACAAGAGAACAGTGACAGAAAAATCATATTTAGTGGAATGAATGACTGCCTCGAAGGATCCCAACAAACAAACAAACAAACAAACAAACAAACAAACAAACAAACAAACAAACAAACAAACAAACAAACAAACAAACAAACCTGAGTGTTCAGTCAAAATCCATATGAGGGAAAGATGCAGTCTGCTCCACACTTAAGGTGGAATGCTATCAACGCTACACTCTCGATGGTAATTACTGTTTCGTATTGTAAATGAAACATTTACATAAACCATTCAATTACATGTGTTATATGCTTTAGAAATATGAGGCAATGCTCCTCATATTCCATTAGAGGAGTCACTGTACAGTTGTACACATATACACAGGGAGGAGTACCTTAAAATATTCCACAGTGACTAAGCCCTATCTTTATTATCATAGGAACAATATTAACACTTCTGACCTTTGCTAGATTGAATGTCATTTTTCTAAATGTAGATGTAAAATTAGATGGGTTGGGAGTAAGTGCACAGTTATTTTGAGATTTTTACATCATCGTCTACTTCTGCTTCTTAACACAGCAATTCATACTGGAGTCAGGATAAATGAAGACATTGATTCAGATGCCGATAAAGTGGTTTTTATGCCATAAATCAACTCCAGTTTGGGCAGGCCCCAGCAGTCATTTAACATTTGGGGGGCTCTATGGGTAAGCAGAACTTCAGAAAGGGTGATCACATGAGTGTACACTTCAACAGTCTTGTTCGAAAATACATTATACTACTATACCAATTTATTATTTAAAATGGGGAAACTTCTGTAAAGTACTGTAAATGCACAAATGCAATTGACAACGAATAATTAAAAATGCCATAAATACTCAACTTTCTATTGGCTAAATAAAAAAGAAAGTAAGTAAATAAGTTCATAAATTCAAGTCCAAGTCTCAGCTCTGGCCTTCCATGATTAAGTTTAATTGATTGTTGCCCAATGATTACATGTGTGGCCTACTATTTAAATCAAGTGTGTCTACTTTATATTTTCTGCAAAATGGATTTGCTATTTTCATTTTGGTACATTTGCTTGACTTCAATGCAGGCAATGTGGGCTTTTTTTTTCTCTGCTGCCAGCTGCCAGATAGGTAATGTAAATGAGAATCAGTTTTAATTGCTTTACCTGAATAAATTAATGGTAAATAAATCATTAGTCCGCCTTTTTCCAGATGTCAGTCGTTTTCTATGACTTCTGATTTCAATGTATTTTTTGCTAAATTTAAAATGCAGGGCAATGCACAGGTGCATGCAATAATATGATGAAAAATATCGACTGTAAAAAAATAAAAATAAAAGGTGGGGGGCAACGGCTGAATTTAAAATTTCAAGGATTGAATTACTTTTAGGGCTAAATGAAAATCCCGTTGCATTGCCCTGAAATGTCCAGATGATGGCGCACTTACTTGAGTTGATATTGCAAAGTATTTTCTGAAGCTCGGTAGTCTGGGTCGATCCTTGTTGATTTTTTTAAAGGCAACCATACAGTGCTTATTATTAGCTGGATTATTAATAAATGCAATCTATAACGTTGTGAAAATACACGATGACCTCCCTGGCCTGACACGCAATTCTATATAAGCTTTTGTTCTCTGATTTCGCTGTGTTTCTCTCGTGTTTAGGGGGCAAAACATCATGGTTGGTGTGGGAGGGCTTTAGAGCAGTGGGATTGATGTTAGTCTCTCGTTTTGATTGCGAGCTCTTGTGTTAATCGCAGTCGTCACTCGTCAGACGGACGCAGGCCACCGCGAGTTAAACCTTTTTTACCCTCCATTGTAACTATTATCGGACGAAAGGAGTCGAGAACGGGCTGGAGTTAAAACAGCTTCGCTCAACCTAACACAATGAATGCGCTCGTCGTGTCACTTTTTAAGGGACCGATCAACTTCGCCTTCAAAACTGCACTTTGGGGAAGATCAAACTTATTTTAGGTTTTGAGACGACCGGCCCGCGACCTTCACGCGACTATCGCGACGTTTTACGGGATACGCGTTTTTTTTTTTTTTTGGAGTGCCAAAGTCACTTGGCCTTTTCTTTGAATGCGTTGCAAATATGATGATGTCACCGACGCCACTTTTTCCTGAAGTTATGGCGGAGCACAACTTTCCCAACTTCTCTTGGTAAGCAGACGCACTCAATCACAATTTGCTGGATATAGCGCGGTTACTCTCGTAGCTACATGGAAAAGCTAACTACAAATGTTTAAAGCGAGTCTGAATAAAACACATTGTTGTAAAGCGTGTGAGCGAACAGTATAGCGTTCGTTTCTGGGGGCCTACATCGGCTACAACTGTAGTAGCGACAGCAGTGTTACAAATTATTCAACTTTATTACGTTCCTTCTTTGTTGCTATTTAATGCAACGTTACTCGACGTAAGACAATGGGCACGAATGTCATTGATTTCACCATTTATGACTTGGCAGAAGCTGATTGTCTGCGTTATGTGGTTTGACCTGCTGGGTGCATGACATTAGATAGAAAAGGACATAATCTCGCGCTACATAGCGATCGTACTGGATAAAAATCATTTTTGCTTTTACATTCCTGTAGAAATCTCAGAAAAGATCAGAAAGTGAGATTTGGCACCCGATCTTATTTTTGTGCAGAATGATACAGAAAATGCACTAATAGTAAAATAGCCCCCCTCCCTTTACACGTATGAAAAAATAAACCAAGTTGAATTGGAGGCACACCCCTTGCTTCCCCTTCTGTTTTCAGTGATGTGAAGCAGACCTTTTAGTGAGCACACTCACTGCAAAGCACTGCACGTTAGCAAGATATCTGGTTTCTTTCAGACAGGTCACGTTACATGGTAGATGCAAACGCAGCACTTTTCACTACAGCACAACCAAAATACCCCATTGGAGAACAATACGCCTAAAATATTGTACTTATTGTGGTGTTCTTTTTTTTTTTCTCTCTCTCTCTCCAAACCATGCATTCATGTTTTTATTTTTGGTCATGTAACTGAATCGTTTTGAAAATATGACATATAGTTTGCTGTTATGCTTCACCATTTGTGCCAGTACTATATTGTTTTGAGGTTTAAAGATCCTTTGCATTTCATTGAGGTTTGCTCACATACTTGTGGGTTGGCTTTGTTGCCACATTGATGTAACTTTGAGGGTTTATGTCAACACGATGCTTTAACCAAAGTGTGTTTTTATACTCGTCCTCACCCCCGAGGCATTCACATTAATAACGTTGAGTCAGCATCGGTTATGTTTGCTATTATTGAATTATAGTTATCTGATGAGAAAAGCTGTGACAAAATATGAATGATTAGAATTAACCACAAAATCTCGCTAAAAAGATCTGGTGAAGTTCACATTATCACCAGGATGGAAAGTATTGGGTGGGTGATTTTTTTTTTCTCTCTAAGCATTTTGGGAATTGTGTTATCTGGGTGACCTGTTTGTTTACAGTAGAGTCTAACGGCCTTGAGTCCTCACAACACAGTGAACCTTGAAATGCCGTGTTTATGGCAGATGACCACAGAAACAAAAACAGTGTTTGGGTCACTGGTGTGTGTCCAAAATGGCACCAAAGCCAGAATCCACCGTGACCCGTCTGTCAGTATGTCAGGTTATTTTGGGGTGTTTTTGGTTTAGTAGCAAGCGAGCACCATTTAACAACCAAACCAGATTTCCTTTATGTATTTTTGATTGCTAATTTATCATCACTCGAGCCATTTTATAGCTTAAGATGATATCAACTTGCTCTTTAGGATTCTAATATGTTGTGATTACATCACCAGCACCACTGCTGGTTTAAACCAAACCATGTCACCTCCACCCTGCTCACAACACCTACAAGGTGATTTATATTTAGTGCTTTTTACCTGGCAATTGCTTTGGTATGGTGTCCTTGTCATTTTGGCTCAGCAGCAGTCTTGGTCAGAATTCACTCACTACTTCTGAGAAGATTGCAGTCATCACTTGACAATTTACTACATAAATCTACCTGAGATGAATTTGATTTTGAATCAACACATTTCTTACCATGAAGAATTATGGCATCTCATGCAAGATATTTCGTAACGCTCAGTTCTCTATAAAATTGACAGGGCAATATACTTAACAGAAATGTCTACCTCTTGTTCATTGCTGTGGGTTAGTTTCACACACTTTGACACGGAGTCTCCTCACTGCATCACTCTCGTTTCGAAAACGGACTAATGCAGTATTGATTATGTCAGCTGATGATGTGAGCTTTTAAAACATTCAAAGTTCCCCCCCCCCCCCCCCCCCCCAGACCGTTGAAAGCACTAGGCTTTACTGATGGAGCACCTCCATGGAGCATGGAAGACCCTGGGCTTTGGAATAAAGGACAATGCCTTCGAGGGCCCGTGCCTTTCGCCGACTAGGGTCGAGGGATTTCCCTGCCAGCGTCGCTCTTCGGATGACAGCAAGTTACCCGACTCGAAGACGAGCAGCACCATCCGCGTCTACCTCCCAAACCAGCAGCGCACTGTGGTGAGCTAACTAAATATATATATATAATATGTGTGTGTGTGTGTGTGTGTGTGTGTGTGTGTGTGTGTGTGTGTGTGTGTGTGTGTGTATGTGTATATATATATATATATATATATATATGCACGCACGCACACACACACACACACACACTTTTAGAAAATGGCCTACTGGTACTGCAGGAGTTGCTTGTTGAGGAAATTCTGCTGGCGAAACTGCTTGAAGGCACACAAAGTTATGCTCAAAGGCTCAAATTTTCATTGTCTCCTCTAGGTAAACGTACGGCCGGGTATGACTTTGCAGAGCTGCCTGATTAAAGCCTTAAAGGTGCGAGGCCTGCAGCCTCAGTGTTGTGCTGTTTTCAGATTACACCCTGGGCAGAGGAGGTAAGCTTCAAAAAGGATGCATGGATGGATGGTGTTATAGCTGCTTTTTCTTTTCATTTGAATATTTTGCTATTATTTGCGGGACAGTAAGAAACTACGAATGGACTGGAATACAGACTCAACCTCCCTGATTGGCGAAGAGTTGTTGGTGGAAGTTTTGGATCATGTTCCTCTGACCACACATAATTTTGTGAGTATCTGAAGCATTTGTTGACATATCCTAAATAATTGTCTCTTCCAAAAACATAAAAAATGTACAAATCCTGTTCATGTTGCAGGTCCGGAAAACCTATCTGAAGTTAGCATACTGTGACATTTGCCAGAAGTTTCTTTTGAATGCTTTCCGTTGCCAAACGTGTGGCTACAAGTTCCACGAGCACTGCAGCACCAAAGTACCCACAATGTGCGTGGACTGGAGCAATATCCGACAACTCCTGTAAGTGTCCCAGTTTGATAAGTGGTTTTCACTCCATAGCGATAATTTCAGGTTTAGTCACCCCATGTCTCTCTCTTCAGTTTGTGCCCAACACCCGGTGAGAGTGGTGCCCCTTCACTTCCCTCGTTGACATCTCGGCGAATGAGGGAATCATTAACTCGCTTTCCAAGGTGTCTCTTGAGAGAGCTTAGCACACAGATTCACACTCGTTACATCACATACATTTTTCTCTGGCATTTTCCTTTTGTGCATCTGACATTATGGTGGAAGCAGGCAAATTAGGTTAACCATTAACATCCATTGGTATCTTATAAACTAGACAGCAAGTTGGGGCGAAGAAAAACCCAAAAGTTGGCTTCGATGGCTATTGTGTCACTTTGTCTGATTTTAGATGAAAGTATCGAGCTTATTCCGGTTGACCGATATTCATTCAGACCAAGGTGTTTAACATACTGTTTCTCCCAAAAAAATTTTTGCAAAGTACACCACTAATTCAATTTTACACAGTTTGATGATGTCATTTGGCGTGCATGTTTGTGCTTGCTACACAGTTCAGGTTGTGTTCTAATTTACAAAGAGCCTTAATAGGAATTGGATAAAATCCCGTGTCTAATGACGTTTTCAGCTTTACAGGGGGCTTAGCAGTCCAAGGGCTAATATAAAAGGAGATGTGAAAAGAGCCTGTTGTTTCAGTCGCACTTCAAACCATTTAAAAACACCATGAGCTGCCAAATTAGCACACTCGCCATGCAAGGTGTTCTACGAACAGCAATCCCGGGAACTGTTTTGAAACTTGATTTTCTGGTAGTGAGCTCCATGTAGTACACTCCAGTAATAGTGCAGTATCATACTGGAGTTGTATATCAACACGTGACAGCACAGACAGCTGTAGGCTTTTGCCATCATATGAATTAGGCTACTGTAAGATCCGTTTGGCCATTTAGGAAAACCAGTCAAGCACACAACTCGCTTCTGTATGTACAGGGGTCAGCACATTAAATTGAGATGAACCCAATCTTTCCTGTTTTTCCTCCTTCACCAGAAAGTGTATACATAGCGCATACTATATTGGCATCAATTACTAAGCAACTGAAAATGAACACTGATTTTTTTTCGCTATACATAAGCCTCTCACAACAAGCCTAACCATCAATCACAAACTTGGAAGTAGATAGTCCAGTTGTACACAAAACACTGCAATGACAATCCAACTTGGCTAGTCGTCAATAGCAGCAACGCAATGTTGCGTTTGCTGTGGAAAGATCAGATGTCCGATAAGATTCAGAGGCTACCGTTCATACGATTGCATTCTGTCGCCCTCACAGCTCTGCCCACCGATATTCAACGCCACATGCCTTCAACTATGCCACGCCCTACCCGCCCACAGGCGGCGGCCTTTCTCAGAGGCAGCGCTCCACTTCTACGCCAAACGTCAACTTAGTTAGCACAACCCTGCCTATAGACGGCAGTACGTTTGAGGTAACTACAACCAACACGGGCCTCTCAGTGCACCTCTAGGTGCAGACCCCTGTTCCCTAAAGATTTCTGGCTCTTTCTCGTGCATTCCAACAATCTTTCTGCAACTGATTGGTTATAAATATGTGTTTCTATAATAAGTAACCTGGACAAGGCTAATTCCAAACTTCTCCCTTACTCAAGTTGACTCTCTTACACCACCAGCAGTTCCTGCAGATTTCTTATTATCCTCTTCAGTTATGCTTACTTGATATTAAGCTTTTCATTCCTGTTATTCTATTCCTCATTTTCCTTCCCTGTGTTCCTTTTCATTTTCTCTGCTGCCCTCACTGTTGTTGTCATCCCCTGTTGGGGAGTAGCTAGACTGCCTGAATACCTTCCCTACCTCCTGGTGCCATAGATTCTGGCTGAAGAGGAAAGTAGGTATTGTCCACTTCGCCCAGTCTTTTGTTGAGACCTCATCTGAGAGTCCAGAAAAGGTTAGAAAGTGCAGTATGATTTTGTACTGCTCTGTCGAGTCTGCCCTCCTAACATGCTCCCTGCTTTTACATTGGGTTAGTGAAGGTCGACCGTATGTGATGGGATCTGTTTTTTTGTTGTCTTTCTAGGATGCAATGCGAAATCACGACTCGGGTAAGTTTTTGTTGTTGTTGCTGCGTCACCATAAAATGTTTCCCTCCTTTCGTTGTATCTGTGTGTTTGTCACCAACGTGATCCTTCTGAAACCATTCAAATGCCTATTTCCCTTTTATACTTTCTACAGCTGGGAGTTCCCCCGCCCAGAGTCCTACTGGCTGGTCCCAGTCCCAAGCCAAAAGCCCTGCCCCAGCCCAGCGAGAGCGGGCCACTTCCTTCAACACTCAGGAGAAGATTAAAATTGTAATTTCTTCGATCCGATACCTTATTAATGTTGTCCTTCTAAGTGCTTTGTTTTGTGTTTAGTCAATGGTGTTTAATAACATTTGAACCTTTTTGATTTTGTCCAGAGGCCTCGGGAGAAGCGCGATTCCAGTTACTACTGGGAGATTGAAGCCAGTGAGGTGTATCTTCAGTCCCGCATTGGTTCAGGCTCCTTTGGAACTGTATACAAAGGGAAATGGCATGGTAGGAATGATGGGGGCAGAAGCGTCAAGGCCCGTTTGAGTGCAGTCACGAACGCGCACAATTCTTTTCCCCCATGTCGCTATGCACGTTGCATCACAGCAAATGCAAGTGTTTTTTTGTTCATTTAATAGGTGATGTAGCAGTGAAGATTTTAAAGGTGACCAACCCTACTCCAGAGCAGTTGCAGGCATTTAAAAATGAAGTAGCTGTCCTAAGGTAAGAAATGCAGGAGATTAGCTTTCGCCTCTTCAAAATGCTCCTTTTGGTGATTCGTCTCTTGCAGTCTTTGATCTTATTGTGTTTCGTCAATTCCCCTCTTTGCTCGCAGAAAAACCAGACATGTCAACATCCTGTTGTTTATGGGCTACATGACAAAGGACAACCTGGCCATTGTGGCTCAGTGGTGCGAGGGCAGCAGCCTCTACAAACACATTCATGTCCTGGAGACCAACTTCAAGATGATCCAGCTTATAGACATCTCCAGGCAGACGGCTCAGGGCATGGAGTAAGTCACAAAGAAATTGTCTGATTGAAATGCAAAATGACCGATTTCATTGGACGCATTCCTTTTCAGCTATCTACATGCAAAGAACATCATTCATCGTGACATGAAGTCCAACAGTATCCTTCTCAACTGCTGCTCCCGTATCTCCAATAATGTGCATTGTCTCAGCGTTTAAGCTGTGAACCCTTGACAGCACGGAAGACATCTTTTTGCATGAAGGGCTGACTGTAAAAATTGGCGACTTTGGTCTTGCAACGGTAAAGGCCAGGTGGAGTGGCTCGCATCAGGTGGAGCAACCTTCCGGGTCCATTCTCTGGATGGTTTGTAAACAAGCTTTCTTATTTGTACTGTCGTAAGATGTTTGAAGAAAATACACTCATGACAAGAAATATGTTGTCTCTTCAAAGGCTCCCGAAGTCATACGAATGCAGGATAACAATCCATACAGCTTCCAATCAGATGTCTATTCCTATGGAATTGTTCTTTTCGAGCTTATGACAGGAGAGCTCCCATACGCCCAGACAGCAAACAGAGATCAGGTATAATAAACTCCAGAAAGGCATGATTTATGTAAATGGATGCATTTTATTCTCAACTTTCCGAATACTGTTTCTTCATAGGGGTTACTCAACTCTCAGTTCCTCTACAATATTTGCTGTTGGCTAGCAACATATTAGCTTAAGCCAAAATAGTGAGCTGCTGCTCTAATATTGCACATATCCCAAACTTGTTTTTGCCGTGACTGGCGACCGACGCTCAACTCCTACACGCACTATTAATTTGGGGACTGATTCAACAAAAGTAAAGCTCTCTTTCCAGGATAAAAGACAATATTCTCATTGTATTGTGTTACAGCTATTGTGTTTGATGTGGGGCTATATGGATAGTTTTAAGTAGTGTCCGAAAATCTGGTCCTGCTCTGACTGGGTCCAGGTGTGATAGGGAGAAAAGCCAGTGGAAAAGCTCCAGCATGCTGTCTGAAGGGAGTTGTGGTTGTGGTTTTGCGCTGTGTAGCCATTGACCTAACTTTAGAATCAGTAACACAACTCGAGATGTGTGTGGTTTCATGTCCCTTCTCAGGTCACATAGTCTGACCTGGATCATGTATGGCTCATTTTCATACTCGGATGACTTGGGGAGCATGTTTGGGGTTTCATTATATGACAGATTCCGTGCCCACGGCAGGATTCTTACCTGCTGTACGTCTCGCAGTGCAGCTGTCGCCACATCATTTTTACTTCTAATGCCGTTATAAAGCCAGCGTAATAAAATGCACAGTTTTACCATCTACTGCCAGCGTGCTTCAGGGTCGTACTGTTTACGCTTTTCACTGACTTGGTCATCATCTTTGGGTTCATGATGTGGATCAAATGGAATATATTGCATGGTCAATATTAATCTTGCCATGTGACATTTTTGTATCATGTAAGTTATACTGGTACTGTACGATAAGACTCAAACCTGTGGTCTTACTATTGCTTCTGTGGTGCGATAGCAAAAAAAAAATCATTTTCCCTTTCAGATTATCTTCATGGTGGGACGGGGCTATCTGTCACCTGACCTTAGTAAACTCTACAAGAACTGTCCCAAAGCAATGAAAAGGTTGGTCGCTGACTGCATCAAGAAGTCCAAAGATGAGAGGCCGCTGTTCCCACAGGTGACTTGCTGCTTTGCTCTCTCCAGCTCACTTATTGCACATTTCAAACTCAAGCTGGATTTAATTCTTTTCAATCTTTTTTTGATATACAAGATCCTGTCCTCTATCGAGCTTCTTCAGCACGCCTTGCCTAAGATAAACCACAGTGCCTCAGAACCGTCCCTGCACAGAGCCACCCACACCGAGGATATCAATGCTTGTACTCTGACCTCCACCAGACTGCCTGTTTTTTAGAGCAATAGACAGTTCTGCCCCCATCTACCGTCCCAACAATGTCCATAGTTGTCGAATCCGGCAGTACAATCCTCACTACACCCTAACCCGCAGCGTATACTTTAAAACCATTAATCAGTATAAGGAAAGACAAGCAGAGGGAGCCAACAGCAATAGCGACACAGTAGGATTTAGAAATAAAAAGGGTGAAGGCAGCGTCTACCCTTTTGCCGCACATTACAAATATGCAGGTGCCTTTTTGTATATACATGCACGAACATCATGCATGGACATTGAAGGAAACTCAAGAGCATTGCACCGTCTTAGCTTGGATGTAAAGCAACTGTTTTGTCGCCTGATTTTTTTTCTTTTCTCTTTTTTTTTTTAAGAGGACCTTTAAAAAAAACTCAGCTGCTTAAGGAGGAAACCCACAAATATATATTTTTGCATTGTCTTAAAAGACAATAGATTGGATATGGTAAATGTTTTCTTTTTTTTTTTTTGTCTTTTACATCTGTACATTTTGTTTTCAGTTGACAACTGAAGCCTGTCGAACGATGAGCAAGGGTAACCGTGGAAGATGATGACTTTGCACATTTTGGCAAAAGCAGTAGTTTACTTTGTCATTCTCCACAACAGTATCTGAGATGTCCAAATGTTTTTAGCACTCGCTGTAACGAGCTGGACGATTTAGGTAGTTGTTTAGAATATTGAAAGTGATTTGGAATAATTGTCATGTCTCATTCAGCGGGTCAAATGATTTAATGTCAGCTCAGTGAGAAAGTTGTCTTCACTATTTTAATAAAATTAAGTTAAATTCTATGCCAAATGCTCAGGTGTGTTTTTTTTTTTTTCTCTGTAGACATTTTGGATTTTAAGAGGTGAAGAATGAATTGTGCAGTTGTCATTTTTTCACAGATGTTAAAATCCCACACATGGGTGTAGGTCTTGGCGGTGCGATGTGATGTTTACTGTAGCATTGGCAAAGTGGTGTAACCTCTCAGGGGAATCCAGTCCAGACACGCCACAGGAGTATTCCACTTGGTGGAACAACAATGAAACCACCGGCGAGGCTTGTTGTGGATTTTGAGCAAGTTTGTTGTAGTGTAAACAAGCAATGAGTAGAAACCCCATTGAGTGCAAGTGCAAATTTAATGTGAACATAGATGTATTTGCTTGGCTCTATACTCAACATATTAGATTTGGTTTAGTTTAATAGACTTCAGCTTCTGTTATTTTATTTTTAGCCCCTAATGTTGCTGATTCACAATGGTGATGGAACTGCATCTACTAAAAGGCATAACTTGATGTCCTCTAAATGGAGTATGATCTACTAACTGGCAAAGTGCCACATATTCTGCTATATTGCTTTTTCTATTTCTAGTGGGTGTTGCTCTTTCCTAAAGTGACTTTGGTAGCCACACAGTCTCTCTCAAGACATCAATTTGTTTTTGTGGAGAGGTTTTCCACCAACAAGAAGAGCTCGGGGTGTTTTATCCTAATGGTCACTGAGGACCAGTTAGACTGGGCGGGCTGGATGTGGCCCCCGAGCTGTACTTTGCTCAGGTCTGGTTTATGTCACTTGAAGTGATGCGTAATGTTTGCTTTTCTTTCACCTTTTGACCTCTGGAAGGCTCTACTGAACAATCGGGGGCCAGGACAAAGTGAGTTTTAAAAATGCATTGAATTTATCCATGTCAAAATGCATTGAATTTATCTATGTCAAGAAAACGGTTGGCAATACAGTATAGTGCAGCCATCACACTTGATTATCATCAGCCTTTTAAAATAGTCTAACCAGATTTTGACATTTTCCTTTTTTTTTTTTTGTCCTGCACATCTCAGGGTGCTGACCACCTCTCCTAAAATTAACATCCTAAAACAAACAAAACAGAAAATATATTTTTTATCCCATATATTCAATTATTAAAAAATACAATCGCGTCATTTCTGAATAAAACAAACTGAAAAAAAAATACACAGGCCATTATTTTCAGACGTTATGTAACCACAGTGACAGTTCTTTTGTGTGTCAGCTATACCAGCAGGTGGCAGCAATTTTCTCTCTTCATCCCCAGAGTCTAAAACTGCTATTCTTTTCTAAACCACCGGAAGTGCATGCTGACAACCATCCATCCATCCATCCAGTCTTTGGGCAGTGGGCGGTTTAGCCACACCTGCACGGGGAGAACCCCACACAGGAAAGTTAGAGCCCAGAATCAAACCCATCACCACCACCGTGCCGCCCTGCATGCTGCAATTCTAATTAATGATCAGACCCATTAAAGCATTAATTGCAGCTTTGACAGTGGCAGGCAGATGGTCCATGAGCTCTAGGCTATAAATTCAACTCCTCATATGCTGTGTAAAGACACTATTGGGCCCCATTAGTGAGTGCTGTTTACGAAGGTTTAAATGGTTTCTTGTGTCAAACATTGAGAAGTGGTCACGTGGAAGATACCAAGATGAGAAAAATGAACGCATCTATTGATTTAGAAATGACCATATAGGATCATAAATATATTGCCAGGGCATGCTGATCATAATGTTTCTTACTTTTGTTTTAATGACAGTAGCCATCAATCCAGTTGATACAGTTTAGCACTATATTCCTTAATTGTGCATTTAAGGGCTCATCAGGGAAGTAGCGTGGGTGTTAAAAAAAAAAAGAAAATGTAATAGGTGTATAGGTTGTGAATTCAGCAAAGCACACCAATATGGATCATGCATAATTTAAATGTAGCCACCAACCAAATCTCTGATATTTTATATTTTCATATGACACCGTAGTTTTGTAAAAGATGACTATCGCAGTTATTCTCGGGATTGACCGGCCTCCTGTTTTTATTGTCCTTCTTTGGCAAAGTCAGCTGGGACCAGCTCCAGCTCACCTGCAACCATAAAAGCAAGTGATATATAGTACATGAAAAAAAGGATCAATTTACATTGTCTTCAGTGCAAAGGAAGCTTTATTGCCATTGACAAAGGGGACTAAGCGTTATGAATCTTTCCACAGTATATTGTATTCCAGTCCAGGTTTTAAACAGTCTAATAGCAATTCCTCCGCTATGACCATTCATATCTACAGTCTGGCAGGTCTGAATAGGTTTTATCTGAACATTCAGCCCAAAAAAAGCATGTCCACTTTCATCAATCAGACTCTTGGTATTACAGTGTCTGCTCCCTTCGAAATCAATGTCATGGCATATTTCCTAGTAAACAGTACGACACATCCATAAAGCCTCAGGCATGGCTTGTACAAGGATACACTCACAGATATACTTGATGCAACTTGGAAAACAAGAGCGCACACAATTCTTTTTATCATAGTACGTAGTTTACTGTGCAAATCTTTGTACAGATTATTCGGTTGCTATTTCAGTTGTATCACCATTTAGCTTGGGCCACAGGACAAGAAAGATGAAAATATTTTAGATGACTAGAATTATTGGAATCAGTTGCATGTAAGGGCTGATTTCAAATTAAATATGTAATAATGATGATAAAAATATTGCACTTTACATTCACACACAGGAGGCGTGTGAGAAAACTGAGGAGGAACAAGTCGAAGCTGATGCTCAGAGCACTTGCACTGTTGTCATGGCAACACCATTACAGACACCCAGTACATGGTCACCGAGGGACATTTTGTGGTAGATTTTATTTTGGACATATTCCAAGAGGAGGTTTTATTTCCTTGGCCTATGATTGATCGCATGTCAAATTATTATCTTGAGAAAGTGTATTGCCTAACTGGGTTGAATAAATAATACAGTAACGCAAATAATTGTATCTTTGGTTCAAAATCATACGAATATATTTAAAGTGTATGTGCACTGAAACCTGCACATCTCCCTTCATAATATCTAACATTTTCTATTTTAATTACACGTTGTATTTGCACGAAATAATCTCTTTATTCTGTCACTGTGACAGATTAAAAAAAAATAGCGTGTGTGTCTGTGTGTGTGCTGTATGTATATAGCAGAGCAGTGTGTTAACGCATGTTTGGTCATGAGCATGTACGTGTTAGCTATGACACATCTGCATGTATTACAGGGAGCACGTCTTAGAACCACTGTTACAAGAACATCCCTCTTGGGTATCAGTCATGCAAAACAAAAATAAATATCTATCATGTATGAAAATAATACCCAAAGGCATACACACCCAAATACTGCATACATATTTAAGAACAAAGTTTCCACAGTTTGAACTCTACTAAAATATACACAGCCAAGTATAAAGCAGGAAAGGTTCAAACCAAAGGCTCACAGCTGGTCAAACAAGTAGCACAGAGCGTCACTCAACTCATTGTAGGCACAATCAGCAGCTCCAAAGAAAATCCACAGCTACCGAAACACAGGTGACCGATACAAGCACACAAATGGACAAGAAGACAGTACATTAGGACTCTGCATAGAGTTAAAAACACCTCCCGGGGTGTCGCTCGGCTGCAACGAGCTGAGCGCCCCGGTCTCCCAGTTGTGATCCTAGCTATCGGCATCCACACACGCTTGTGTTCTGCTTAAGGTTGAGTCTGAGACCTCCCCGCGCCTCCTCTTTCTGCTTTATTCAGTTAGCCTGGACTGGTTTCGGACCCACAGCCACGCCATTACAGTCGAGGATGTACTGCAGACATCCTTGAGGTGGGCGGGCGGCACCATTCTTCATGGTTTCACCTGTTATTTCCCCTTTCTGGCCTGTACCCTGAAAAGGACAAAAAAAAAAAGAATTCTCATTGCGGGAAGTTATAACTCATATTACCTGATATCTGCAAGTTGTATTTTTTTGAGGCAAAATAAACAGGATAGCACAACAAAGCAAACAAATAGTTTATTATTTTCTATACCCAAGTTCAAATTTTATTGAAGTTTGTTGCTTTGACTTTTTTTTTGTGTGTGAAATTGCTTACCTGGGAGGGTTGCACGGTCAAGGGTTTTCGGGGGGCGTTTGCCTCCTTTTCCGCTATCTGGTTCATTTTAGTCAGAACCATGTCCGAAATGAGCTGTCTGTCCTCAGACTGATGCTCCCCGACCAGTGGCATGGATGAGCCCACCACCTGCATTATATTGATTTGATACGTCATCAGTTCCACTTTGACCACATGAAATATCTCACGTCGAGGCTGAAATCCTTTTTACTTTCAACACATCAGATATTTCCATTAACTTTCAATTTTACTATAGATATTAGGTCAGCAGTTTGTTTGCCTTGTGGTGATAATAACATACTATCTCCTCGATGGCATGGTGGGTGGGTGATTTGTTTCATTTGTCTTCTACCGCAGCTTTTTTGTAATAATATTCAGAAAGGTGGATTTTGGATTGCTATTCTGAAGACATTCTGTCACTTGTGCGACTCCTACCTCTGTGATGTAATCTTTTCCATCCTTCCCATGAATGGCCTTGACTGCACAAATATCCAGACCACCAAAAATCTCTGAGCAGGTGTCAACCCACAGCTTGTATCTGAAACGTGTCAAGACATAACTCAGAAGTTCTTTCCAGTATCTACAATGAGAGTTTCTGACTACAATTTATCTTCATTCTATAAAAACACTGGTCAATGACAAATTTAAAATCCAAGATTGCTTCATGTGTTCCTACATGTATTTTTAATGCTGATTTAAAAATGTCTTTACTTATTTTCTAGCACATCTGTTTTATTTATTAGATTTGTTGTTGTTGTTTTGAATTTTGAATATGTAACTTGTTTTCTAGCACATCTGTTTTATTTATTAGATATTTTTTTGTTGTTGTTTTGAATATATACTCACTTGTCAGTCATGGCCACTTGCTCCAGCATTGCTGAGCCAGTGTTGGTCTTCCAGTTGCCTGACATAGACGTTCTCCTGGGGTGTGAAGACCAAAACATGAAAACAATTCCCATCCCATCCATTTAATTTGACCTGTAAGAATGCAATCAAACCTACATATAGGCTTTGTAGTCTGCGCCAATCTTCTGGATTCTGATATCATACTTGGACTCAATGAGAGGCTCAGTGGTGGTGTATGTCTGAGTGAGAGCCACGACACTGGCTATGTCCTGGAACTTACTGTGATTGTCAACCTTTACCTGCAAAACCACACACAAATACCTCTCATGTTATATGTTTAGAATGTAAGATACTCTCCAAATAAATAAATAAATAAATAAATAAATAAATAAATAAATAAATAAATAAATAAATAAATAAATAAATAAATAAATAAATAAATAAATAAATAAATAAATAAATAAATAAATAAATAAATAAATAAATAAATAAATAAATAAATAAATTTAACAGTAAGCCAGTGTCTTAAACTGCTTAATTGCCAAACCTTTCCAATGCCAGAGTGGGCGTGGCCAATCTTGACAACCACGGGGAAGGATGGCATGCTCACCTATAAGGTATGAAATGATCATTTGAGGGTTCTGATCAATGGGGAAATAATAGTGAGTATCGGGGTTGGTGGTCGTCTCACCATCTCCTTGTAGTTTGGGTAAAAGGTCTGCTCAATCAGTGGAAACTTATCAGCACCCAGCTTCCTGAATGTGTTGATAAGCTGGGCAAACTAGACACAGAGAAATATGTACGGTATTTTTCACATCAGAAAAGCACGTCATGATCGAAGGACTTACAGCCCAGGGCTTGTCGCACAAATTGTAGATGGACTCCAATGAGTTAATGCTCGGAACACCTCCGTACTGCAGACCGATTATGAGGTTGCGGAAATCTTCATTCTGCGTCATACTGAAGGCATGCTGGCGAATAAGCACAAAGTCTGGCTTGAATGACCTAGAAAATAAGAAAGACGGATTATTAGGCAACATGGATAAAATCAGTTCATCGGCACTATACGTATTTAAATGTTAAATTACTGTACCTGACAACCTTGGTGCCGTTTCTGTAAACCTGCATTGTAACACTGCATGTCCCATTGGCTTGTGCCATGACGCTGATTTCGCTAAACTCAGCCTGAAAAGTTAATAAGCAGTTGATTGGCAACTTATCGACATTTCTCTTCATACAGAATTGGTTAGGATGGATACAAACGAACCTGTTCCACTTTGATGTCATTGTCTCCATAAATTTTCTTGCCTCGGAATAACTTGGGCCTGAGTTGAAACAAATGAAAAACAATGTCATAGGTCATGACATCTTCCATTTGACAACCAAGAATGCAACATTGATAATAAAACAGTTCGTTTCAAGCGGCACAAAAGAGAAATGACATGTTTCACATGCAACTTTCACATTTACAACACATTCTTATTAAGAGTCAACTCGGGAATAATTGTCTCTATGCTTGTCTACCATTGTAATTTATTCAGGGGTGAAGTTAGTCATTAGCCACTCTCTGATTAGTTCAAATTACCACTCTCTGACATGTTCCCACAGAGATGAAGAAAAGGTCGAGAAACCAGACAATTCAAGTATGTTTGTGTTAATAGTAGCTCTAACACAAAATGGAGGCCATCCTGTCCAGTCCACAGACAGACAACCAAAGTAATGGACTTTTTTTCAGGAGGTTTCAAAGACTTTACAAAGACTCTCTTGCCCATAGGATGACTCAGACTTCTTTTCTGGGAGTGCTCACTATCTGCTGTCCTGTAGTCTGCTCTTGCTGCTTAATAACTGTGGCTCTGGAGCTGAATAATTCATTTAGGAACTAATTGCAGTGTGGAGATTTGTTTGATTTTGACAAACAGCAAATCTTGAAGCAGGAATCATTCTGAGTGGACGAACAACGACTTACAAAAACTTAGAAAACATACACCAGGACAATTCATGGTGAATTTTGTCTGCGTGAAGAACATCACCCCGCGTATTAACATTCACCTCTGCAGCCACATCACTGAACGCATCTTCAGTCCAAGGTTTCTCACTCTCTTCATCGTGGCAGGCCTCCAAAAACCATTCAAGTGGTTATCTATCTTACACACTTGTCCACATGCTGCATATGCTCCATTTTCTCCTGCACGGTGCTTAACATGCACACCAGGGTGGAAGAGAAGACCACGATTGCAACTGTTTACTTGAATTATTTATTTGTCGGCGGAATCAATATGGCTTTGCTTGACCCGAATCAAACATTAGATTATGAACAAAAGGAACCGGGATGTGTTTTATTGTGGTTTTTATGAGTACTGCGTTTGATGATCAAGATAAATTATGCAACTAAAGTAAAGTCTGGTCTGGTATGTTAAAGTTCAGCTGTTCATTATAAACAAAAGACTTTGTTGAACCTGATTTGGCTGAATGCTTAAGTTCAGTCGTAGCAGGTCTGGTTTTCCAATGACATACAGCACTGCACAAGGGTGCCAGCATTACTGAGGACAGAAGCCACTCAGCAAAAGTAATAAAAATAGATTTCATTATCCTAATGCTTTTGCTCGCAGCTAGTATGTATGTATTGCGCTTTTTCCATTTTGCTATTGTACGACTAGAATACCAAGTAGACTGCCTTTACAGGATGAAAGAAACTAACCCAGTCTTATAGAGTATCTTACTGTGTGCGCCAAACTCTCACAAACAGACCCAACACAGATGTAACCAGGTGACCCGACATGACGGACTCACAACATGGTGAGCGGCCATTAAAAATAGATGGAACGCTTAGAGAGAGGAGGTCAGTGAGCTGAGTACAAAAATAGCTGATCTCACTGCTGGGAGGGGGTTACAAATGAATAACTAAATAAATAGACAAAAATAAAAAAAATGCTAGATAGATAGATAGATAGATAGATAGATAGATAGATAGATAGATAGATAGATAGATAGATAGATAGATAGATAGATAGATAGATAGATAGATAGATAGATAGATAGATAGATAGATAGATAGATAGATAGATAGATAGATAGATAGATAGATAGATAGATAGATAGATAGATAGATAGATAGATAGATAGATAGATAGATAGATAGATAGATAGATAGATAGATAGATAGATAGATAGATAGATAGATAGATAGATAGATAGATAGATAGATAGATAGATAGATAGATAGATAGATAGATAGATAGATAGATAGATAGATACCAATACAATGCATGAACTCAAAACAAATTACATACGTGCAAATCAGTGTGACTTCTGCTGTTGCCTTTGCGAGACCAGTTCAGATATGCAATAAATCAGATGTGTTCGGACCTCCGCTGCCGAACCCAGGTTAAGAACCACTGCTTTAAAGTGTCATAGCTATGTCTATGATAGCGATAGAGAGATAGATAGAGAGATGCATGGGGGGACATGAAAGTCCTACTACAACATCCAAAATTTCAAATGATGGCAACATTAGTTTGAATGTGAATGGTTAATTCTGAATGCAACCACATTCAATTTATAAGAATGTGGTGTCCCCACAGTCTTCTCCCCATTCTTCATTTCAATTGTTTAATTTTTGTTCCCCTTTTGAAAAGATAAAACAAAACATTTTTTTGTGTGTGTTATCAAGTTAGAAATCACATTACAGGTGAAAAAAGTTTTGAAAATATGAAGCTACTACACTCTTAATACTTCTGGTTAAAACAAAATAGGTTAAAAATTGAGCCACTTCCTGGATTGTTTTGCGCAAAACACAGATTAATAATCCAGCGGTTTTAAAGGTGTATTTGTTCAGTTATACCACAAAAATCTGGCATTTAAACAGAGGTGTGTAGACATTGTACAGTGTGTGCACTGGATATCGTAGCTACTTCTTGGCTTTCCACTCGCTGGCAAAATTGTAGCAAGCTAATGTACAAGGTTGGCATCTTGCCTAATCTTATTAACATTGATCCAGGTTTATTCAAGATAGATGGTCTGCTCTGCTCACAGAAACATTTCGCCAGTCTAATTGTGGCTGCTACCTTAACTTTTGCAAAGCGTGATGTGGTCTGAATGTCATCTATCCATGAGGATTAAATAACTGCAATTGCAAAAACAACAGACTACAAGTTATTGTCATGCTTACATTTTCCCTCTGGATCTACTATGTGCCAAGTGATTCAGTATAAAAGAGCAATAAAATGTTCGTAAAAGTATGAGCAACTCACTTTAATGTCGAGCATGTAAGAAATGTAAAAAATGAATAGACTGATTAAAATTCCAGAGAGGGACTCGGCCCAGAGAAGCTTATGCCTTAATATCGCACTCTTGGTTGTAGATTGGTAAAGAACGACCATGTTAAAGTAGCGCTGCCGTGTAGTGTGTGATTCTCGTATGTTAGTGCAGCGCAGGTCATGTGGGCTGTGTGGAGGGAAACCCCATTGATGAAGAAGGTGGGGGGTAGGGGGATAAGCACTGCAGTATTTTGCCTTGTTGCAAGCATCGATGCAACCTGTGGAGCATCCATTTTAAAAACAGCCGCTGTGAGGAAATGTTTGGAATTAAGAAAATCATCAGAATGGCACAGAGCAAAAAAATCTCCTCCGTCTTGATGTCATTGATGGGATGGGATTCGATACGGAATGCATTTAAGCACAAGATCATCAGTAGGCTGCTTCATAAATTTAGACATAATAACTACTGGAAGTAACAGCTGGAGACTCATGATAAAATAACGTCTTAACAGAGAGATGCGTTTGTCTTACCACTCTTGCTGCTGTTCGTCGATGACCAGGAGAATCTTGAACTTCTTGGATGTCGTGACTGAGGTTTGCTCCACAAGCCCTGCCGAGGCAGCCGTCTGCTTGACAACGTTAGTGATGGAGCTGAAAAAACCGGCTCCGCTCGATTGAGCCGGCGGGGCTTTTTTCTCAGGAGCCGGGGAAGTGGCTGGAGGCGTGGGTCCGGCTGTGGGGGACTTGGCAAGGGCTGTGGTGGCCGGTGGAGAAGGCTCAGCGGGGTCAGGCCTCTGAAGGTCTGTCATGTAGCCATTGGGCAGGTTGGAGATAAACGTGCTGTCCGAGAGACGCCTTCGCAAATAATTCATGGCTGGAGCCGGAGAAAGTGTTGGCAGGTTGTGGAAAAAGACTCCCTGTTCTTGGTGCACAGCTGACAACGGCTGAGCTGTCGGTGTAAATTCCCAGCGAATGTGCTCCCTTCCTGCTTGCTGGAAAATCCTCAGAGCTCCTACTCACTGGGGGTGACGTCACACCCTCCCTCGGCCAATCTCCTCACTCTGCATCCTCCTCAGCCATTGCAAAGGATGCTGAGGCTGTGCCACTCCTCTTCTCCCTCACTGCGTGGTCTGCTTCTTTGCTACCCCTCCCCCACAGTATGCTGCCTATCAGCCATGTTTCTTCTTATTATTGCTTTTATTATTATTTTATCTCAGCTGTAGGAAACTGAAGCTTTTCAGCTTGTGCGTGTTTTTAGAGAATACATCGTCTTCACATCTCTTTCGATGTCCTTGCACGTTTGTGCACGTCTCTATAGCTCAGTCATTAAATCTAAAATGGCCGGTCGGACGTGTGGCCACTGCCGAGTGCAGAAGCAGCCCACTGAGATACAAAATGTAGTTAACTATTTCTCCCTAATGACTTTATTGATCATGCAGGCCTATTGTACGGTATGTTGAAGTACAACATTCTTATTGACCTTCATCTCTCTGTGCTGTCTCAGTGCAATTTACATGTGCAAATTCATAAACAGGATTTGTGTAGTTAAAAAAAAACAGCAAATGACATTATGTTGAAAAGTAAATTATTGTCCCATTTCTTTTAAAATACGGTTATTTTGATTGTTTGTTAATTTTAGTTTTCATATTCATTGCTATACTTTCTTTAGTTTATTCTTTATTTCATACCCAGGGAGATCCACAATGTAAACAACAAGAAATGAAATAATAATAACAATAATAGTAAATATATAATATTTTAATGGACTTTGATGTAAAATTGCACATTGCACACTCTCAAACAAGTGCACATTTTATCTAGTTTTTGTTTGTGATTCAGATGACATTTCCCTTCGAAAGAAACAAGAAGCAATTCTTGACTATATTGATACAAAGTCTGAAGATGAAATTAAGTTCATCGGGTGAAAGCATTTTTGACAATTATGTTGCCAAGGACAAGAAGGAACCAATCAATAAATCAATAAGCTCTAACTCCTTACAGATCATCGAAGGCTTGATTGAGACGGAGAGAAAAAAATCCATAAAGTTTGAGAAGTGTTCTATAAAGGAGTGCACAGATGATGCATATAAAAAGCATGAGATTTTATTTACACTCACTGGCAAGTTGTGGCAACAAGATTTTCAGTGCATAATGTACTCAAGTCAAGTCAAGTTTATTTATATAGCCCTAAATCACAGGCAAGTCTCAAAGGCTTCACCTATACAAAAAAATTAAAATTATTCTCAAATGTTAAATTATTCTCAAATGTCAAATGTCTCAAATATTCTCAATGTATTGAAATACACCTGTGGGGTTGATCAAAAATGTCTTTGCAAAACTAACCATGCTCATTATAGTTCATTTAACAATGTTTATAGTTTTCGAATTTCCCTATAAAAGCGTAAAATTCATTTGACACAGATTCAAACTAAATGATTGTAGTTGTAGTTTGCAATGCTGCTCTGCTTCTCAATAAGTCGAAATGTTCATTTAAGATTGCCAAGAAAGCAATTCGGAGCGTTATTTGATAAGCAGCGACAACACATTTCAAGCGCAGACGTATAATAAATATAACAATAATAGTAATATTCATAATTCACGCCATCGTAAATCACAGTGACCGAGGAAGCTGTGGCGTGTCTCGTCCAGTAGGGCACCACAAGAGCTCTTTGTCCACACACGGAGACAGACGCAAGTTGGGCTATAATCATGTTTTTGTCGTGCTTGGAAAACTAGACGCTTTTGTACAAATTATACTGACGGCCAGCGTTACTGTTGCGGGACACAGTGAACGCACCGCATCTTAACTGTAAGTCGGCGGGTGTGTTTATTTGGATGGAATAACAAAGACAACGAAAAAGTTGGCGACGAGCTGGCGGCTAGTTGGTGCGCGTGCTAAAGTTAGCTAGCATGTTTATCACAAGTAGTAAGACATTCGCGTGCTAACTGTAAAACTATATTTAAAATGTTTGATTCTTATAATGGCAACAAATTGACGACCGGGTTAACAATGTGACAAGTGAAACACTAGCCGATGGATTAGCTCTTAGGCTATCGTTGTTTTGTTGGGCGCCTTTAAAACATGCTAGCGTAAATCCAGAGAAGGCAGACTTTTCATATCTGAAGTGCTTCTTAGAACATCACCCAAACAATTGATTTCTACAACTTCGATTCTTTAGGAGATCCGTTTGTTGTCTTGACCGGTGATGCCTGCTAGCGTCGATGTTAGCAGCCAGCCTGTTCGTGTAAATGCTGTTGCCTAGAATGGACCTGTTGAACTCTCAGTACCTGGACAAGATGAACAACAACATCGGGAGACTGCACTACGGAGGTGACTTTCTCAGCATACGTTCGGGAAATAATTTACTTAAATTGGATTATGATATGCGCAACATAACATGCTGTTGAGTACTCATTTAATCATTGCAATATGGGGTTTATCACAGGCATCATGCTTATCTCGACAAGTCTACATCGTATTTCCGTATGACTTTTCCACTGCTCCACATTGCACTCTTAAGTGTTCCATCAGCGCCCCTACAAGTGTCTTGTCAAACTCATCACAATGATTCATTGTGTCATTTTCATCCAAGGTGATGCTTGGCATCTGTGTTACTGCCAGATTTGATAACAATAGGGACAGTTGGGTAATTACATTGCGGGGCACACCTATCTTTTTGTAAACTTAACCAGTTTGCTTGGAGTTCATTAAATGCAGTGTGTGTTTATGCTGTGATATGTTATTCATATTTGATGGTTATTCCAACAGATGAGTCCAGGACACCCTCGCTGCCCTCTGCTATATCAAGCATAAGCGGGCCGCCTCCTCTCTGTCCAAGCAAACGGAAGTACGGTGATGAACAAACAACGAAGGATCCGATGAATTGTGATGATGACCACATGACCAAAATGAGCAGACTTTTTGCAACTCACCTGTAAGTTCCTTTAGTGCAAAGATTGAGCTTTCTCCTGCTACCATCATTCATTTGAAATTATTGTTTCGTTAGCGATATGAAACTTTGAGATTATTGACACACAGGTCAGCAGGGCTGACTGTAAACTTCAAATATGATATCTGCTGCAGTTCTGTACCCTGGTTACATTATTCTTATCGTTATCCAGGGCTCGTCCCTCTGCTGGAGACAACCGCAATGAACACTGGAGCCTGTGCCACAGTCCTGCAGAGCACATCAGCTCTTCCTCCAATGGTCTCCATGGGAACCATCTGTATGCTTCCATTTCTGGCTATGCTGTGGACCAGCCGCTGGCTCTGAGCAAAAGCAGCCTTGACAACGCAGTTGGGGGCAGGGAGAGGTCCACTGCCAGTGCAGCTGTTGAGCGGCAGCAGGTACATACGTGGTCAGCATGTCTTTTTCACTCACAAGAACATGAGCATCTGTTTTATGGGAGATGTGTGCTTGATTGAGTGCGTCATCCAAAATGAGAACCCAACCTCTTAACTTTGTTTCTCGAACTAAATAATGTTTTCTTTTTCAGAATCGGCCCTCTGTTATCATCTGTGCTCCTGCAAGCAACCGCAATTGTCAACTCTCTCACTGCCACATGAATGGCTGCTCTCCAAGCTCAACCTCTGATGAGAGAAAGAGTAAGCTCTTTGTCGTCACTTATTGGAAGTTGTTCTGAGGGTGCTTTCTTGTACTGGGTGCCGACTGTTTTTTATAATGTTTATATAAGTTGTATTGAGCTCTGTAAATATAACTTTTGCTGCCTCTTGACCAGGACTCCCTTGTAAAAGAGGTTTTTAATCTCAGTGGGACTTTCCTGGTTAAACTGGCTGAATTAAAAGAAGTTCTTTAGCTGCTGCACAAACTAGTTCATTGCATGTCATTTGTAAGTCACGTCATTATAAATGAGGACCGCTTTACCTAGTTATATAACTACTTTATCTCAATATAGAAGGCTACAAGAAAACAATAAAGTGGCCTTTGTGACAGTCTCAAACTGTCAAATATAATTTAATGGCCGTTTTTAATTTTATCACTAGGTGTCACCCTTGCTTTAGTTATGTAGACTTCCGCTGTTGTGCATGTCTGTTGTCCTTGCCCATTGTCAAAACGACTCCAGCTCCTACAAAAGTCATTTAAAATAACAGACCGGTAAAAATTCATTTTCCAGCATTCGATTAGTCAGTCTGTATAAGGAATAAAAGTGCAAACATCAATGGCAAGATTTAAGGCGATTCAGTATCGAAATAATGAAATGCCCCGTAAACTACTATATTGGACGTTTTGGACCGCTTCATGTAATCCCTGCAACTTTGTGGTTTTTAACATGCAATTTTTTTGTTTCGGCTAACACAGTTTGCGATCCCGTGATTGAAGAACACTTCCGCCGTAGCCTGGGAAAAAACTACAAAGCAGAAGAACCTGTGACCAACCCGGCGTCCAACTCCGTCTCAATCACGGGCTCAGTGGATGACCACTTTGCCAAGGCGCTGGGAGACGCCTGGATCCAGATCAAGGCCAAAGGTGGGGGTCACCAGACCCCTGAAGCAGATCCATGAAGAGGTGAGAAAAAAAAGGTTCCAATTACTAGTATCAAATCTCTGGAGCCAGGAACAATATAAGACAAGGTTTTTGTCTTACTGAGTCTAAACTCCAATCCCTTGCCTTACAAATTAAACGCAAAAAAATGACTCCAGTGTTAAGTAAGTAATTATCAATGGATTGATTTGTTTTGTCTTGCTAATAAGACAGGCAGAATGAACAAGAAACAATTGTCACCTTTTTTCAGAGCTGTTTGTTTACCTGCCTTTGTAGCCAAAGAAACTTCAACTTGCCTTTCAGCGTGCAAGCCGTACATGCTTTTACGGCTAAATGCCTTCAGATTTAAATCCACACCACTTTTGCTTCTGTATTACTTGAAGATACACTCCCTGTCTCATTTGCAGTGTTACATTTTGAGTGGTTTTCAAAACAGTTTGTGATTCGGAACCCAATAGTCCAATTGAGACCCCCCCACCTTTGCTTTCCTAATACACTAGGACAATCCATCCTACGCCCTTGAACTGGACTCCACTCCACTGTTAAATAATTGTAGTGAATTGCTCTATGACGTAATCTAATCCTAATCGATATCTGTAACTCAAAAGCATGTTTCAAATAGCTGGATTCTATCACAAACCTTGCTCAGAATTTATTTTTTATCTAACATTGTAGAAAATACTCACTGCTGGTACAGTTGTACTCTATATATTTTTTTGGATCTGTTTCACATTATGGTGGGAGGTGTGCACGTTGGCATCTTCTTGAAAGGGCAGCCTCTGGAAAGGTTGTCTGAATGCCGTTAGCTAGGCAACGTCGCTTCATTACTCCGCGTAGCCAGATGCTACACCTTCGCATGTGACTGAAAGCTGCTGTTGGTGTTGACTCTATTTCATCTGGGCATATTGGTTTGTTGAATTTTCCTAGAAAAGCTCATTCTCAATTTATTTGAAGCCCATCTCCAATTACCAGAAATTAAATTGAAGAGGCCTGTAATTAACACAATTTGGCAACGGAGCAGAGGAAATTGTTGCCCCCTACTGTCAGTAACATACTATTAGATTTTTTCAGAGACAAAACTGACTAAAACTGAGTCATTGTTTGACTAATGAGTCAAGGTATAGACTTTAAGTTTTTGTTTTAATAGTTTGTTTTAAAAAAAAAATAAAAATCATTTGGCATGATCACAGTAGCTTAATGTTTGTCAACATTTATTGACAGGGGATTATGAATTTTATAGATAAGATTTTATACATAAAAAAAATATATATCCTGTAATATTCAGATAATCCCCATACCTTTGTATTAATCAACGTTTTTGGAGCTGTTACACTCTTGTTTATATTTTACTGTACTCTTACATGACCATCATTGCGCAGAGCGGAATGATCATGTGTATTTTGTTTCTATTGTGTGAGGCATATTCATATGTAGCATGGAAGTTCCCTATTGTCTTACCATGCCTTTCATCTTTTGTATCGCTTGATAACTATCCCCACAGTTTTGAGATGATGAACGTGCAGGGAGGGACACATCGTTTTTTTGCATAAAGAGCTTGGCAAAGTGTCAGATGTCTGCGAGACTAGTTAAGAGTCTAGAGTGGGCTGGAGGGGAGGGAAGGGGTTTCACCGATTTGACTTGTTTGACACAAGCAGATTTTTAACTCATATTTGGGGTATCAGCCCATTGTTATTTAATTTCGTTATTTAGACAGACTGTACCCAAGTACCCGACTCGTGTATCTTCACATAGATGAGGAAATAAGATGCATTTGTCTACTTGGGTTCATATTTCTCTGGAAGAAAATACCACTGTTTTATAATGATTGTCTTCCAAATAAACGTAAAAACTCAACTTTGTGTGCTTTTTGTGTGAGTGTTCTGATGACGGTAAAACGTTCACTTGGCATTCAAGGGTGAACTATTTTTGGCCAAAGTGCCTCTGATTGAGAGCAGGCTTTTGCTCTTGATTGTGCCGCAGCAATTTAGCACAACAAATTATGAACCGAATGCGTTTTTTTGTTTCTTTCTGAACAACACAAACACGAAAAATGGCATCAAACTGGCCTGGACAACAATGTTTGTATCATGAATAATTAATTGCACAACCTTTTGAGGCACTCGCAGCAATCACATGATTACTCTCTAAACGCTTGGTTGCAATCGCTCTTTGGTGTACTTGTTAGAACGATCCAGCAAAACTTCATCACTCAATTATGAGATTGACTTCAGATTTCTTTCAAGTTGTCTTTGCTACCACCAGGTGGCAGTGTCCACCTACTAGCCAAACTTGGCTCAAAGATTTGTGCGTCGTCTTTTCAGGTGAGATTGCTGTGTCTCCTAGTAACTGGGAAAGATGCACCAGTCATAAAGAAATTGTCAAACGAGAAAAGAAATATTTTTTCCCTCTTGTCTCGCTCATCAATTTTTACCTGAACCCTCTCAGGATGGAATTTCCCTCCCCCATCTATTTACAATCTCCCATATTATAATATTATATATATAATAATATAATATTATAATGCATTATGCCTTCCGAAGAAGCCGAGCTACTCTTGTGGCATGATGGCTGAAACATGCACATTTTTCTTTGTGTGCAAAACCAATCACTCACATAGACCTACTCAGACATCAGGTTTCATCAGCGGTGTGACATGAAAAGAGCATCTAACTCAAGATGACTCATCAGGGTCACGGCAATTTCATCTTAGCCTTCTTTCAGTGCATGGCGGCCACCAGGAGCATGACATCTTGACGACCGCTTACAATACAGGAGCAAGCTAATGGACCGTCGTTTCAATTTGCTCTTCATGGTTTACGTAAATGGCGAGAACCAATGAAGGGGTTTCGCCACAGCGCCACTTTACATGTGCTACAGACTTTTAATGAATCCAATTGTAAAAATGCATGATTTTACTACAGTCTAAAAACTGGCTCGCATATTAGTCTTCACAAATGGTTGATGGTTCCGTAATTCCAAATTTGTTGTGCCCGAACGGAATGCACCCCAATCGGCAGCATCCCTGAGCGCTCAACGTCTGGGGAATTTGCATGATTGCCTGTAGATTATTTGAGCATTATCTATTCCCCCCTTCTCGCCGTCTTTCTTCAGTGGCACTCTGCTGTGATGATGCGCACACATCCTTGGGCTAAAAAATCTAAAATAGATCATACAAGCAACTGGAGTAGATGCACAGGGAGAGGAAGTGGCTCACGGGCAGACTTGAGTCATGCTGGCAAGATCATGCACCCTGATCTGACAGCCTAACACGCCAGATTACAGAGTACGTCATTTTCAAAATGCAGCCCCAGCCTCACAATTGGTTGCTAACGCAAACAACCTCGATGGATTCGCCAACATATTCCTCTTTAACGTGGAGCGCACCGTAACAGGCAGAAAAATGGACCTGATGAACATCTCGAGCTCAAGACATTGCAGCTCATTCATTGTGTCACGTGGACTGCTGGCAATGGCATAACCTTTGTGGAGGGAAGACAAGATGCGGTCACTGTGGATCACAGTCTCCCGCTGAACACAAACAGACCCTGTCAGGCCATCTCAAGATCAGCTTTCAGCGGCGCACCAACCACCAACTCACTACTGATCACTCTTTTCCCCTCCCATCCTCCTCCCACCTCCTCAGACAGTTCCTTCTTGACCGGGGTCTGCTCGTGCCCCCCCCCCCCCCCCCCCACACACACATGTGCCGATACATGTCTCCTTTAAGGTGATTGCTGTGCGACTTTGACCTCTATTGTTGTACTCATTTAGACCATTGCTTGGCCAGGGGCACCGCGCACATGTCTGCACAGTATTTCCTATTAATAGTCTTGGCGATGCATCCATTTATTCATAATTGATTGATGTGTTAATGATTGATTTGCAGGCCATCTGGTATGCAAGAACATGCAGCCAATAACCCCCAGCCTATCTAATCTTTGCGTTTCGTCCGTCCGTCCATCCATCCGTCCCTCCATTATGAATAAATGTAGGGTTTACACAATCAGGATTTTGGAACCAATCAGCCATTTAAAAACATAGTCGACAACCAATCCGATCAGATGATGGAACAAGGTAATCAATGATTTAAATGATTCATTTACTGGACAATTAATTGCAGCCTCGCCCACAAAATTTGCATTTTGAAATACATTGGGAAAATAATTAACCCGTGTGAGGATATATGAATAGAATATCTGCAAATCAGGTGATCAAATTTGTGTAGTCTAAATGAAAGCTTTAAAATCAAAAGGATTATAATTTTATTCCCATAGATAATTTTACAAATGAATCACTACTCTTATTACTCCAAAGTAAAAAGATTATTTTCCGCAAGACACGATCCATCTGATGGATCTGGTGGGCCGCTGCCCCACTTGCCCCTAATGATGAACTAAATGTTGCCATCGTCACTCAGGGGCATTTTCATGTCTCATTAAGAATGTCCGTTAAGGCCGACGTTATGCTCGCTTGACTGAGCTGCTTTAATAAGGAAAGTGACCCAACACCAATTTGAGCAGCAATATTTTCCACTCCCACGTCCAATCTGCTGCCGCCGTCCGTGGTCATATCTCTTCTTCCTTGCCAGTGTTGAACAACCACACACACTCTATTCCCATTTACCATAGCACCCCCATAACCCACTACAACTCCCCCCCTCTGTGTGTTTGGCAGTCACACAGTCAGCCATGTGTGCGCCCAAGACGTTACATAACGCTCGCTTTCCCGCACTCCAGATCAAAGCGAAGAATCCAGCACAGGATTGCTCCTCGCTGACTTCCTCTTCGCTTCCACCATCCCATTGTTGCATGGCATCCATCCCGGTGTCCTTATAGTAGGCTACCTTCAAATCTGCTTGGCTTTTGCGCTTCAATTTCGAAGTCCAAATGTAACCAACTACGAATGATCACAAGTTGAGTGAAGAAGATTTAAGATGCCGCAAGCGCACCGATCCTAGTCCTGACTTTTTCATGTGCTTGCCGTCATTTACTTGTGTCATCACGTAGAAATGAATGTTAACTGGGGAGGAATGGAGCAGGTAGCGGGCGGAGGCTAATTTTAATAAAGGAATATCAATTCCTCCCTCTTGAGTAAAGCTACAAAACTATTTCATTAATCTCAACTTTGATATTTTCATCTTTGATGTACTGCCTCTCTTGAAATTGCTATTGAATAACTGATGCAATCATGGCGAAATATATATTTTTCTCACCGCAGGGTTTCCGCTCAACATTTTTCGCAAGAGAAGGCCAAGAGAGAGAGGAAAAAATAGCACAGCTGAAAGCTTTTTTTTTGCAGACAAAAACAAAGGTCTCTATTAAGTGGGAGAAATAGTGACAGAGAGGAGGGAGGAAGAGGGTTAAAAAGAGAAGAGTATAAAATGCTGTCAGAGGGGCCGAGCCTGTCTACTGCAGAGTGAGGATTGAAATAATGAGTTTGTGCTGGAGGAAAATGCACCTCCAATGTCAAATGCACAGTGGAGGGACCAAAGGGTACAAATGACAAAAAAAATATTCAAGCCTTTGTTGTGTGCAAATATACAATAGCTTAGGGACAAAGAAAAAAAAAACGTTTCTGCTATTATTTAAGTTGTCTAGTATGACACGTACGGGTAAACACACACGCCGTCGTCATGGTCTGTCAAAGCCTCCTGAGAGGGGAGATGTTTTTTGATTCACTTGAATAAGCAGAACTACTATCTCTGTTCAACCCTCACTGACTGGCATCGCTTCGCTGGTCCAAAGTGGCTGCGGTATCAGTTGGGCACAGTTTGGGTCAGAGCAGGTTCACCCCAAGGAAAAAGCAGCTCATTGCAGTAGTGCACAACCAAACTGTGGCTGCAGCATCAGATTAATTGTTGAGAGGGGAGTGGGGGGGCGAGGGAGTTCAGAGACGTCCGAGTAGGTTTGCCTCTCATAGCGTTATCACACCTGACAGTGTCTGGTTTAGGATCCAGCGATGCATGCGGCATACGCAAGCGGCTGGTCATCTGTGAGGCAGAGTGATAGGGTGTGATGTGTCACACGCTATGTAAGCCCCCCCCCTTTTCCTGTTACACTGCCCTTGGATCTGTTTGGCAGTTCGCAGGAACTTTCAGCACACCGATTTGTCTTCCTGCAAAAGAAATGGGACGTGAACTCAAGCAAATAACACGAGCTCTCCTTTCAAATGAAATAGAAGTGCACCATGAGAAACTTTGCAAGTATTTGTTAAGAGAGTTTATTTCTGCTTTTGAAATGTCACGGCTCTTCACTCCCACAATGACGCAAAGACCCTTTTCTAGGGCGCTTATTTTGTATGCACAGGAAAAAAACAAGTGTGATTGTCCATTTCAATTTGTATTTACTCCATTTTGACCCTCATTGCCTCTTAACCTTGCAATGTGCATCGCGTTTGGGTGCCTTCCCCTGTAAACTCCAGGAAGGGGTGGCCGTACCTGTTGTGGCCTTGATCACTCATTAGTGAACACGGCTCCCAATCTTCGCTGGCAAATCAGAATAGAAAGCATGTGCCACATTATAGCTATGATTCACGGCTGCCCGGAGTCCGAGTCTCCCCCGGGGGCCTTCAGACCTCTTAATCATCATGTGCTTGTGTGCGCGCCGTTCAAGGAAGAAAGTAAGCCAGACACAGTAATGAATGAGCTTTTTTTGTGCTTCTCTAAAAGCGTATGCGCCATGCGTCAGGCTGCATGAATGACATCTGAGTATCAGAACAGTTTTTGGAGCACAGAACTACCCTATTAATGTGTTGCGGTTTTCTGTTCAGTTATTTATTTTTTATTTTGCATCATTAAGGTTGTGAGTGGTTAGTGGTGAACAAAGAAAGAAAAAAAGTTGAATTGGGTACACACCATAGGATTTTTCAAACCTCTTCTAAATTGCCCTGTCTAATTTTGCATCTTTAAAGATCTAATAGGCAAGTGTCACCTCTGTGTGTAGCCATGATGAAGAAACACATTCAGAAGTGCAATTTTGGAGCTTCTGTGCTTTTTTTCCAATGTCACAAAATCACAGACGTTAACGGCAAACTCAGTCTTTCACATGTCCCAGTGAGCAGCCATTATTCATAGGGGTGCTTGCGTGTGCATATGAACAAAACAAAAAGGAGAGCGAGAGTAGTTTATTTGAGTCAAGTTTACAATCGCATTAGAAAATGGTGCCCGATTAGCATGTATGCAGAGAGGCTTTGCATGCTTGACATCCTCTCAGACCCTTTTCTGGAAATAGCCACGCACACAACATCCTCTGATTACATTGATATGGAGATTCATGCATCTGCAAAGATTAGTTACTCATTAATGTATTTGCTTTGAGTTCTCGGGTGAGCGTACCTCAGACAGAAGTCTAGGCCAAATTCAACGCATGAGAGGAAAAATGTCACAAATGATCTCATACCATCTTCACTAAGATATGTGCAGGTTCACTGACCCACAACATGGCACCAATAGAACATTAAGATACAGAAGATGAAGAAAAAAAGCGGCAGGCTGGCATCGGGGTAAAAACAGAGGTATAAAGTGGAAATAATGATCAGTATTTTAAAGTTTGCAGCAGAATGAGTTTCTCTTGCTTTCAGCGGGCTAAAGGATTAATTTGTGCGACTTCATAAGCGTCGGTGTTCTGTCATCCTTTCATAAAAGCATCATGGATCATCAGTTTGGTTCTCCATTGTCCTCTCTCATGGCCACACTGCGAGCACTTTTTTTTTTTAATTTAAAAATAGGGTTGCAGCAAAGTGCCAAGAAATTTCAAACAATGTCCCCTCACTGTGATCTGGACGCAAAATGGACCCGGGCTGCCCAGTAAGAAAACACTGAGTCACATTGAATATTTTTTGGGGTCTCAAATAACCAATCAAATTGCACAATGAGGATTGCCCGTTTCAGGCAGTTGATGACCATGAACAGTTTTTAGTGAGAGTCATTTGGTGAATATTACTCATAACTGAAGGAAGTCCAGACATCCTTTAAACTTTCAGGCGGAGCAGCAAAACACGGAGTAAAATCATCAATTAAATCATCATTCGAGGGTCCGGATCAGCTGCGATTGGGGCTTTGTTCAAACCCAGGTCATTTGAAACTCAGCTTTCTTTCCATCCTCCCAACTCACATCACACACACACACACACACACACACACGCCGTTTGCCACAAGCAACTGGAGGGGACATCTCATTCTTTGATCCGTGGCGAGTCATTGTGATGCTGTCAGCTGGTAGCATCTCTTTTATCACACGGGACGCTAATGGGAGCAGCGACTGCGAGAGCTGGAAGAGCGCGTGCACAAACATACACGCATGCACATGAGCGCACACGGGGGTCGGTGAGCTTAGCAGGGCCCGAGGGCAAGAGCTGTTTGGTGGTGGTGTTTTTCTTGTTGGCCGAGGTCGCTCGGTTTAACCATAGCCCACATCGGCTAGTTTTCCTTTTGATGTAGTTTGTTCCTTTTTTTGCCCCTTAGGTTCTTTGCCTCTGTGGTTAAAATGAAGCTTTAAATAAAGACCCGTACACAATAGATTTTATTTCCACTTTATGCCTTTGTTGTGCTTTTATTTGTCCCACATTTCCTCAAAAGTGATCAACTATTGAGTAGAAATACTTTAAACATCACGAGATGGAACAATAGCCAATTACTGCAGGATTCAGACGTTCATCTGATAACAGTGTTGAAAGATCCTGGGACTGCTACTTAGCACACGTTGTCATCATATTTTCTAGAACTCTTTATTTTTTTCATTCTTTTTCTGTTTGTAGAACATAACAATCGTGCTTTATCATTTGACACCATTTAAATACATATCATGTCTATATAATGTTTTACATTAGGCAGTGAGACAGTTAAAAATATACAAAACAATATTGTTTTACTAGACATAGGTTCTATTTTTAATATAATCATCGGTATCTTCATTGTCATTTCGTCATTTCATATATTTCTGTCAGATATGTGCTTTAGCTTCTGTGACCAAAAATATTATTGCAGAAAACAGCAACTCCATTTTTTTTTTTTTCTTCTTCAACATTTAGACATTAACTTCCAATGTATTACAGACATTCACAGTTACATGTTTACACGGTACGGATTTACAACAAACTTCCAGAGAAAACTGTGGTAGAGTAACTTTATACAAATAAATGAAAATTCACGGGACATGAACTGTAGCCATTACACATTCCCCCTCCGATGTTTCGCTTTGCACTGTGAACGTGTTACTTTCCCAACCCGATTCTTTTATCGCATTAGCTGCCGCAGAAGTTAACAAGCATGGTGCTAACACGCTATGGTAAACGTCTGGGCAAATTAAAGCTTTGCGCTTGTCACAAATGAACCAAAGACAGCAGAGACAAAAAGAGAAGCAGACCACTTGCTTACTGGCCTGCGCTTATACATCTACGTATGTATTGCTGAATACATGTATTGATCAAACTAATATTGATCCATACAGGTACAGAAAAGTCATGACTCAAACACAGTTGGTCCAGGCTCTTGTGCCAGCGTACGATGTGGCCCTTTAGTTGTTGTTGTAGTTGTTGCGCCCAGTCATGTAAACAGACCACGGCTTGGTTGAAATTGATGTTTTGGCTTAAGGCCATCTTTTTTTTTTTTGTCAGGAATTTCAGACATTTTTCTCTGATGTTCCTGAGGAAAGCATGCAAATCGTAAACAGCGCTGACTGTCAGGATTAAGGGATAGTCCACGTTAGTAAATCACTTTCTCTAACCCTGTGCTTTTTTTATTTCTTCCTTTTTATTTGTGTACCCCTTCGTACCCTGTGCTTCTGCCAACCAGACGCGAAAATGGCATCGTTTTTGCATGTCTGCCTATTGATTTGGTCCTCCATCACATCGACAACATAGAGTATAAAACCTCCTAAAAATAATTCTAAAAATGTTTCCATCACATAAAAGTTTTTTTCTTTTTTTTGTACTGAAAAAAGGAAGGAAAAAAATAACAGTCCCTCTCACACAAAAACATGACTGGATCGCTCCAGCTGACTTCTAAACATTAACTTCTTATTGGCATTGTGCTTTCTCACGAGCTCCTCGACTGCGCTCTGGCCTTCAATTTGCCTCACAGAGTGCAACGTTTTGAAAAAGAGACAACTGTGTGAGATTTAGTAAACATCCACGATAAAATTGACACAGCCCTTGCTGTTGTCAGCAATGTCAATTTTGTTCACTACTTCATCTACTATATTCACACAGGTATTTACTCGATTTATGAAGATATTCAACATACTTCTAATCTATATCTCTAGTTATTTTTTTTCTTTTCTCACAGTATTACACAGTATGTTTATTTTATTTTTCTTAATACTCAGATTTATGGTTGTAGCGGTGCACACTAACAGTCTTTGATATTTTCGGAATGCATACCAACAGTAGGACATCGTTGGCTTGAAAATGTAGGAAAATGAAATGTGGTTGGAAAATCTGTTTCGATCAGGTATTGCCCTCGGAGGTAGGTGAATCAATTAAAATCTTGGAAGTAAGTCCGTTGTAATGTTCTCTTTTGTCTACGTGCTCCAAGAGGGTTTCTTCGTTGTCTACACGTTGGCCTCGGCAGTGGTCAGGTTAGAGGTCGCACTGGCTGGGTTTGGCGGGTTAACGGGCTCTGCTGGATGCGCTGGGTTTGGGGGAGGGATTGTTGGACTGACTGTTGTTGTGGGAGGGCTGGCCGGACTGGCCGTAGTGGTGGCGGCTGTGGTGATGGTGGTCACGATGGTGGGACAAGTCACAGGGCTAGTGGCAGCGGCGGGAGGGTTAGCCGGCGGCAGAGCAGGGGCTACGGGGCTGCTTGCGTTGACTGGAGCCGGGTTGGCGGGGACTGGATCGGTCGGGCTGGCGGGGTTGGCGGGATTAACGGGGCTGGATAAATTGGCAGTATTGGTTTCCACCTGCTGCTCGGGTCCGTTTTCCTGCGGCCGCCTGACAACCGCTGGAGGCTGAAGCATTATCCGAAGTCGCTGGCAGAGGAATGCACACTGGTTACAAACAGTCGAGCAAACTTAAGCAAAGTAAACTTCAAAATCCTCATACCTCTTTGTAGGTGCCTTTAAGGCCGAGATACATATAAATCATGTATCCCGGTATGAGAACCATAGAAGAGAGTGCCATAAGCCAGCCCACTCCCTGACCCCAGCCTGGGAACACATAGTCTCCCATCGTGAGCGGAACCATTTGTACGGCGCTGAACAAGAACACCCCCTGTGGGAGAGATGAGACACTTGATGCTTGATCGTGACACCAATGACGATTAGCGGGCGTCTCATCGCAACGTGGCGGCGGGCAGCTGATATTGACTTTTCACCATGCTTCATTTTTCACGTCAAGTGTACTGATCTCACGCACACCGACAATGAGGGGGGTGAACACCACCCAGCACAGCTTCCACCACACGCAAGGCTTGTAGCCGATCATCTCCTGGATGTTGTCGTAGAACTTGTCCACGCCTGAGAGACAAATAAATGGAGGGTGAACAATCTATTTCAATTTGCTGCAGGTTTGCCACGCATGATGATGAGGGAGGCAAGGTGACGAGTGAGCACTCACGACCTTGACGGTCAACAGTTTTATCCCCTTTTCAAGTGTCCTCCAACTGAATGAATGAAGAATGTCGAGGTTTTAGTGAGACAAGAGTGATACACACCGTAACACCAGGATATGGAGATGCATTCAAAGAAGACCAAGAAGAGCAGACACATTCCACTGGCAGAGTAGTAGTCAAACAGCTTGAACACATAAATCCCACCCTGTTGGCAGAAAAATGGAGTTGCGCAATGTCAGCGTTATATCACACCATACGAGGTTGGAGAGAAAGCTGCCCGTCGTACCTGTGTGATGTTTGAAAGGCCGATCACATAAGACACCAGGCAGACGACTGCGATGAAGATCTCTCGTCTACCTCTGAGCGCTCTGGGAAATTCATCCACTAAAGCAGTAATGAAGCCCTCCACAGTGCAGAACTGAAGGACGAGAACAGCAGGCACAGAGATGAAAGGCCATTTTCTGCAAAAATCTTGCTATGTATTTATACTTTATTGCTAATTGTGAATTTATTGCTCTCTATATCTACCGTGTTCATATATATTCTAGTTTCAGCTTGCATGTTCAGAGTTACGTTTTCTAAATCAGACTTAGTTGGTGTTCCGGTTAGGGCAGGATGAAGCCAATGGAAAAATGAAACTTGGTCATGGTATTGACTTCTCTAGATGTTACTGCTGGTTTAAATAAAGGGGTTTAAGAAATTTCAAGTCCGTGAACTTTCAGTATGCCATTTAGAGGACTCAAAAACCACAACTGGTTCACAAAGCAAATTTGAAGCTTCATTTTCTCATCACCACATACAGCACAGCTGCCTCAATGCTTTCTTCTGCTGCTTTTGAATTGTGATATCACAATACGTAGATACAAAATAGTAGCAGTAGTAAACCTGCAGGCACACAGAGGTGATAAAATTGCTTTAAAAAAAAATAAATCTTGGCCGTTAATGTCAAAACTCGCCTCTAACTGTGCAGAAGAAGCAAATTGCATGCTTATCACGCAGCAGGCAGGGGTGGGTGTGTGTTGCCATGTGATATATTTGCATTTGACTATTTAGGTCAGTCCATGAGCAGATTGTTACTGAGCCCACTTACCTGGCTGTCTATCCCCAGCATGAGCAGCATGGAGAAGAACAGAATAGCCCACAGTGGAGACACAGGCAACTGGGTTACAGCCTCTGGGTATGCCAGGAAAGCTAAGCCGGGACCTGGAAAGCAAATAGCAAAATCACATTCCATCAATTCTCATGCTGAAAGTCAGGATGGAAACCCTTAAACAAGGTGGCTCTATTGGTGGTGTATCTTTGACAGACGAGTCGTTACCTGAAGCCGCTACATCGGCGATTTCCTTCTTGGTCACGTGTGCCATGAAGCCAACAATGGAGAAAATGACAAAACCAGCAAACATGCTGGTGCATGAGTTGATGCAGCAAACGATAAGAGAGTCTCTAGTGGAAGCAAGTGAAGAAAAATTACGTTTTGCATGTGGACAGAACGTATTACATCACTTTGAAACAAACGCAACTGAATATTAATGTGACACAGAGCCACGCTGCTCGGGAAAAACACAGATTGCAATCATGTTTCATTTTCTCTTAGCACACAGACTTCAAAAGTATTGTATTAATCTTAAACGCCAACATCCATCCACACCGTCTCACCTGTAAACATTATTGTTGAACGGGTTGTAGCTTCCAAGAGCGATGAGTGATCCCAATCCCAATCCGTACGAGAAAAAGATTTGGGTTGCTGCGTCCAGCCATACCTGACAAGAGGAGCACAAATATTCCCATTCGGTAGCTCTGTCCACTAATGCCCGCCATCGAGGGTCTCAGAGCGCTAGCATGTCGTTACCTCGGATTCTTTGAGCTTTTCGAAATCAGGCGTGATGTAGAAGAGAATTCCCTCTCTTGCTCCGGGCAGGGTCACTCCACGAATGAAGAGAATGAAGAGCATAAAGTAGGGATATGTCGCCGAGAAGTAAACCACCTGTGAAGTGTGAAGCGGCCATCAGCGAGATATCAGCAGTGCACAATTTGAGATGGATGGACTGATTGTTAATTCTGTCAACTGGGAGCAACTGATTGTTGCTGAAAATCGGTTGATTCAGTTTCATTTGGTCTTGGCGAGTGGCATAACTGGTAAGAAAGGGTTTCTGGCAAATTGGTTAGTTGTAAGCCAACTAGAATGAGCAAACATTCTAATGACCAGCCGCTTTCATTTAACTGCTACTCGCCATCGTAGACAAATGTCTAAACAACCAATCTGTCTTGATATAAGTAAAATACAGGGACAATAACGCATAAGTAGCCAGAAAATTAAATACGGAAGTTTAATTTTGTAACATTGACCAGAAAAATCCAGTTAAACATCATTCTTGATAACAAGTTTATTGAACGCAAAAACTAAAATGATTCCTGTTGTCCTCCATGACAGTAGACATTTGTCATCGCAATCTTGGATTTAAAAAAAGTTACCAATATTTTTCCTATTTCTTAAATCTGAAGGCCTGGATTTGGAATTTTTAAGATGCTAAAGCCCACCAAAATCTCAACATGTGAGAATCATGTCCCATATCCATATTGGTCATAACCAGAATAAGTGCATACGAACATGCAAATTAACGATAGGTCCAATTCATGTGTTATGAACTTGAATATTGACACATTCATCAACATAAATAATAACGATTTCATGAGCAAAGAAATTAAGGCCATTTAATTACTACACATATTCCAAAACATGGATTTTATATATTGCAATAAATTGCACCTTAATAATTCCTTCACATGAAATAAAACACCAGTCATTTTGAATATTGTAGAATTAAAGTTTTGGGGGAAAAAAGTGCTAAGTTCAAACTTTGAGCAGAAAGTTGTATTGGGTTTCTGTCCAGCATAATTGCAAGCAAGATAACAGTAAGAATACTACTTTGGTAATGGCATTCGTGCTCACTACAGTTTTTGCAGCCTCATACCAAGAGGTAATCAACATGGAGCTCAACGTATACTGAGTTACAACATTTTAAATCTTGCTTCATTTCTTTTAATGCCTGAACAAAACCAGAAAGCGGGGTAGAGAAAATACACCAAAACGCCCAGTTTCATGTCACAACGAGATTCTGCCATTCCTTAGAAAGTCACAGTTAATCCATTCATTCTCCCCACGGTTAATTATGTGCTGTAAATGTAAACTCATTCCCGCTTTTAACGTGTCTTCAATAGTCAGACTAAACAACCAAAGCTGCTGAAGCCTGACTGAGCTCATCTCGCTCATCTCCTCTTCTCCATGTGCATTCCCGACAGCATGCGAGCGAGCGATTTATTTGCCAAACGTGCCGAGGAAATATGATGTTTAGTGACCAAGTCTAATTTTATTTACCATGGTCACGTGACAATGACTATGTGGGCCTGTGAGGGGAGGCGAACCGCCCCGAGAGAAAAGGCATGACAAACCCAGATTGCGACCAATGGCTGATAGTTGCTCCTCCTATCACGGATCCACACGCAGCGCTAATAGTGTCAGGAGGCTTGGAATTAGCGGAGCCACTGTGGGGCACAGTCGGATTGTGAGCACGACTGTTTTCTCCCGCTATGTTGAAATTCAGCTTGACAATTCTGACTTGAATTGTAAATCATGTATGAGGCAATATTAGACTGATTAATAATGCATTCCGGTCATATAAATCTTCCGATTGGGACTCGGCACAGCACAAAAAGCTCTTGATATGCGCATATGTCGACGTCTTACCTTGCCTGTCCAGCTGACCCCTTTCCAGATACAGAAGTAGACGAGAACCCAAGCGATGGCCAGGGTTATTGCGAGTGGCACTCGAAGCTGGCCCGGTTTTTCCAAGCCATCGGTCATTTCGTGCACATTGCGCCTATAAATCAAAGCGAGTGACAATACCACTGTTAGACAGCCTGCCGGCCTTTTGTTTATCCAAGGGATTCATCGAGGGCTACAGGAGGATGGTATCTTACTCCCAAAACTCCACCACTGCACTGGTGAGGTTGGTGGTGTCTGGAATGGAGTAATTTGTGTAACACTTTTCTGTGTTCCATAGATTGTTACATGAGCTCCATGGTAGATCCTGGAATAAAACACACATGCACAAAATTGTGCCTGTGATTCATAAATTGGATTGTTTAACCACTGGCGGAGCTAGGATTGTCTCCTTGAGGGGATTGATTCCCAAGTGTCAATGATCTGGAATGGCATGTGTGTGGGGGGGGGTTCCAAATATATTTCAGTGGGCCCAGTGCCCTCTCAGCCCCCCCGCTAGCTCTGCCAGTATCTGATTTAATCCTTCATCTTCATCTTGTGTACTTACAGCGGTGAAGGAGTTGTACAGGTAATAAATAGCCCAGGAAATGATTACAATGTAGTAAATGTTAAGCCAGAAGGAAAGGACAGCAGCTGCAAGGCCCACACCTGTCACACACACACACACACACACGTGGAAAAAAACGCTCCACTTATCTGTATACATTCCTACTGTTTGAATATATATCAGGAGATGAGCTATACCTTTAAACATAGGTGCCAGTTTCCACACACCGAGCCCCCCAATTGAGGTGTATTGACCCAGGGAGCATTCCAGAAGGAACAATGGCATCCCGGCAAATATGAGGGTCAAAAAATACGGAATCAAGAAGGCCCCTGGATGGAGATGGAAGAGTGGATCAAGTCAGACATCAGCACAATAACACCTGCATGTCAATGCAATCATGAGGCGGAACTTTGCTTGTGGAGCACACAAAAAAGTTGTTTACCTCCACCGTTTTTGCCACAGAGATAAGGAAACCTCCACACGTTGCCCAGTCCGATTGCATAACCCACACACGACAGGAGGAAATCAAATTTCCCTCCCCATGTTTCTCGAGCTGGCAACTCCTTTTTTGTATTTTCAGGCTTGATGTCCAGCGACTTGGGCTTGTCATTATTGGCGGCCACCTCGTTCAGTTCCGTCACTTGGCCATCCGTTTTGGTGCCGTTGGTTGCCATGTCTCTGGCTTTGGCACAGGCCCTGGCAGTAGGACGGTAGGCTTCGGCACCGGTCCACGTAGACAACAGCTTCGCGGTTTTTGCACCAAATCTTTGGAGCGAGCGTGATGAAAAGAAGTCCGCGTACACACGGATCGTCAGTCGCCGTTAACCTGCAGGTATGGTAAATAGAGCAGTTGGTCTCATTTTTCAGGCGGGCCGAACCGGCTCATCATGAGGCAGCACTGCATGCACATTTTGCCCCGCATTATATGCACCCCTCGTTTGGCGCAATAGACCCAATTAACTGTGCAAATCTACTTTGCCTTGATGTGCGCATTTCAAACAGACATTAAAGAACCGAGTGTGAATAAGGACCTTTGACAACAACAAGAAGAACGTTCCATTCATATTAGAATCGAACACACGCACGCACGCACGCACGCACGGACACACAAGTCATAGATTGGAGTGAACGCAGACAACAATTGCGCTCAAACGAGCGGCAATCAAAGCCAAATTATTTTCACAAGACAAAAAAAGTCTGGCAGTTAATGCACCAAACGAACAAATCACAAAAATGAGGGAGGGAAAAAACTTGGAAAAATCACTGCAAGCGCAAGACGCGCGGAAGCAAATCTCCGATGAGCCTGTGGGAATCATAATAAAGCCCTATCCACCAATTACCACCTGCAGATTCTCTTGACGCTTGTTTTCCAAAAGTGTGCACGCAGAGAGGTCTCACACCAGGTGGGAGACACAACACACCGTGGAGACAAAGGGATGTCCAATGCGTAAAAGCCTTACGCATCGTTCCAAGCCGTCCAGCCGACTTATTAGCAAAACAAGCACAATAACGCAACTGCACATTCAACAAGATTACTGCTCATTTTTCCTTTTTTCATTTTGTATTAAATGTATCGTAGAGGCGCACAACACGCACACACGCGCGTCCGCACACACGCACGCACAAATAAATGCATTGCTTGTGCTATAACTCACTGCCGCAAAACAATCATAATCATACATTAAGACATTTGTTTCCAAACGCTCGCGAGCACGCGCGATCACGCGCGCCCGCCCGCCCGCACACACGCATATACGCGCACACACAGCAGCACCTGGCGCATATACTCACGGTGGACGTGGAGTGAATGTGGAGGATTCGCAGCCTGCCCCGAATCAGTGTGGATACCTCCTCTTGTGGATGAAGTTGTAAACTCCCAATATGTCTTGGAACATCAATAGGTTTTACTTCCATTAAAAGCCTTAAAGGGACCATGCAGCGTCCAAGGGGTCCAAAGCGCAAGAGCTGTCCAGCCGGGGAGCGGTGCTGAAAAGACCAAAGGGAGGAAGAAAAAGAAGAGGATGAAGAAGAAGAAAAAGAAGAGGCGGATGAATCAACGCAGGCAGCAGCCGCTTTGCCTTCTTGTGCGACTGTCTAACATCAACAAGCAGAGACTCAACTCCCGTCTACACAGCCTCAATGTCATCTCAAAGTCGACCCCCCCTTCCTCCTCATCTTCATCTATAGGCTGCATTGACGTCAAACTTGCACCCTTTGTATTTCTCATATTGTTGTATTCCTCAAGCCAATCACAACATTGAACATTAGCATTTTACCCAAACATCGACAATATTTTTAAGTCGTCCGTATTACGCTGCTTTATTTCCCCTGATACTCATTTGACAATGAATGGCTCCATAATATATCTTCACTCGTGTGGTGTCACAAAATATGCATCCAGCTCCCCTTCCAGCAACAAGATGAATTTCACCAAGGTAAAAAAGAATAAAAAAATGGAGGCATGTGGCAAGGGTACGATACAAACCTCATTATTTGGACCGGGAAGCAGTCAGCAGCTGTCTGCAGATTGAGATGAAAGCAGCTGGTCAATAAAGGGAGGAGACACATCACTGCCCTCCAAAAATGAGGTGATGATGAGGAATGAAGTCTGGAATTAGATTCATAAAATCTTTTAACACATTTCTTTGCATTCATTTTTATCCCACCAAAAAATGTAAACCAAAAAGGAAATGGTTGACTTGTAGTTTTGTAACCCCGACACTTGTTGCCTGATTTCATCAATTTCTTGACAGAAATAAAAGCATCCCACCCTTAATAAATGCCTGAATTGAGGTGTCAAGTGACTGAGGTCCTGGCAGTGAGAAGAAGCGTGTTTCCTGCACCACAAGCTGAGAGAGCACCAGATGGTGAAAGCAATGAGGGGTGAGCTAACCTACTAAATGATACCACATGAAACGCAGCATTTAAAATCCCATCTGGGGTGGCCGGCGGCCCCGCAGCCCTGCGGTGTGAAACATGATACATATTTACACACCTGCTGATTGAGCGCACAGGCATGTCCAATAGGCTGGTGACATGTGACCTCCTCGCCACCAGCTGCTCTTGCAATCCACCAATTTGGAAATGTTCATTTGGCTTCTATGGGTACGTTGGATGTAAGCCTCATTAGGCCAAGATGACTTGTTCTGTCACGTTGGCTTTTAGGGAGCGCTCAGTTGCGTTGTCTCTTTCCTGGCCCACTGGCTGCAAAATCACTTTGCAGACTCCGCTATGCTATCATTATTTTACATTATGTACCCTCACACGGTGCGGTGGACAATTGGTTAGCACATCTGCCTCGCAATGTCGAGGTTGGGAGTTGAAATTTGAGCTGCAGCCTTCCTTTGTGTCTTCTTTCCACATTACCAAAAAATCCATGTTAGGTTAATTGAATGGTGTAGGTGCCCTAGAGCTCGTGTGGCTTCTTTCCACATTCCCCCCAAAAAGCATATTAGGTTAATTGAATGGTGTAGGTGCCCTAGAGCTAGGTAATTAATCATGATTTCGATTTTACTTCTGAAAATCTCAAAAACATCGTCACTAGGTGTGCTTTAGGCTGTTGAATGACACCCTTGCTGGAGTTGACTGGAAACCCAAACACAACATGAAGAACTTAACACATTGTCTAATATCTACTATATCTAATTGTAATATGTAAAATTCCTTCTGAACATCGCCAGTCTATGCTAACGTCAATGTGAAATCTCTTTGACATGCCAATGAAGAATTAGCATCGACCTCCGGGAGTGTATTCCTTCTAATAAAAAATATTCACACGCAAACACAGTAAAAACCTGAAGACACGTGCAACATTGCAATACTCAGTCACAATCTTCCCAATGTGTGAAAAATAAGTAAATGCATTAGAATAATCAGGTATGCAGGAAACAAACTGGTCATGATAAAAAGATGAAAAATCCCGGTTGTGGGCCATACTATAAGGATCTATTAAAGTTTTTATTTTAAATGTGATCAATATATAATTTATTCTGTTTCTACTGCAGCTTCTAATAAACAATGGTTTGCCTTTGTGAAAATGTTTTCATTACAACTTTTGTATTGAAAAGAAAAATAACAAACAATAAAAGGAAAGTGAAAGCATTTTATTAACACTGGCGAACATTTAAATAATTGGAAAATGAACATTTTAACTGCTGCCAATTTATCAACACTTTATTGTTGTTATTATTATTCTTACATTCAAAAAAAACAAAATCCTACAAATGCAATTGTTCTCAGGTTATACATCTGATTCAAGCAAGCCTTTGGAGTCAGTGTTGCGATTCAGTCGCATCTCCCAAATGCATCTGTGCAATTTGAGGCCACATATGAGCTAATTAGCATGATGATGTCCCATTAATATGCTAATCAAAAGCATCTCACATATTTTATTCATATTGTCATAAACTTGTTTTCCTCCAGCTGAAAATGTGCACTCTTTATTTCCCTTTATTTTTCTTAAAAACAGTCACTATGTAAACAAGTAAATGTGGAACATCACATCCCTTTTGACTCTCGCCAGACACCTCGATTTGGTAAACAGCGTTAATACCGCAAGCCATAATTATGGAAATGCGGTTCCAAAAGGAAATACAATCCAATGAAATAGCGTCACCAACCAAACACGACACCAAATATTCACAAAGGTGCGGACCCACCAGAAAGGTATTGAGACTAAAAATATGTCTAATGATGTGATCCCACAGAATTACGTTGTCCTTGTTCCCATCAGCCTCAAACTGCCATTGCTTCCGTGCACGAGCGTATAAAATAACACCGAAGTGGCCCACTTGCGTCTTCACATCACACATTTTTTATCGGGGAAATGATGCATGGCTCACACTCGCATGTGCTGAACGGAGAGGCCCGGCGTGGTTGTCGTCCACGATTGGATGTGGCTCACATTGTGATGTGCACATTGTATAGCATGCTCTTACGTGCCCACTCTCCTTTGGCGTAACATTTGTTTAGCATGACCTAAATTGTTATGAAGTGAGTGTCCCAGCAGCTCCGTCTCGCCTTTTTCTTCGTCAACCTCGTCTTGCGTTCTCTCGTGCGCACGCACGCACGCACACGCTCGCGCGTACCACAATTTCCAATCAGGCAAACACGCTGAGAAGACAGTTTAAATTCTTTCTTTTTTTTAATATCAAACAGTTTTAGTCAGAGATACTTTGCATATGTGGCACAATATTGCGGATCTCAATGAGGTCAGCTGTCTTCTAATATTTCAATGCAGGGGTCGGCAACCCGCGGCTCCAGAGCCGCATGCGGCTCTTTAGCACTCCCCTAGCGGCTCCCTAGAGTTTTTGCAAAAATGCGTGAAAATGGAAAAATATGTTGTTGTTTTTTTGGGTTGTTGTTGGTTTTTTAAATATGTTTTTTAGATGGTAATCGCGACACAACCATGCTTGTGCTGTAAAAATGTATGTAGTTGTAAATATATTAAAAGTACCGAATATAAGAATGACGCCAACTAGCAAAATTGCGTCATAACCTGCGACACAGCGCAGGTGAGTTGAAAACAGGTATTTGAGTGATCGGCCATGGATTCAAAAGGCAAAAAGAGAAAGATTGCTGATGAGAACAGAGGCTTTGAGAAAGAATGGACCCAACTATTTGCTTTCATTGCCAATGCTGAAGCATTGACTGCATGTTTGATTTGCAATGAAAAGTTGTCAAAGAACAAGAAGAGCAATTTGGAGCGACATTTTCAGCTAAAGCATGCTAAATTTGCTGCCGATCACCCAGTTGCAACTGAGAGGAAACGTGCAATTGCAATGCCGGTGGAGAAATTTGAGGACCGAATAAACATTTTCAAGAAGTGGATTGCATTTCCAAACTCTCTACTGATGCAAGTGTTGTTGCAGCCCGGGAGATAATAAAGTGCGTATTTTGGGACTTCCAAAACAAAACCGAGATCATTCAGAAAATGAATGACATGCCTCTCCGCACAAACAATATCACCGATCAGCAAATCAATGACATCAATTCAGCTCCAGCTTTTTCTCAATTGCCTGTGATGGATGAGTCGTGTGACGTGACCGATATCCAACAGACAGCTCTGCAATGCAGGTACGTGAACTGTAATGGGCCGCAAAAAGAAATGATCAAATTGATACCATTATTTTATTATTTTAATAGTAGGCACGCAACTTATGTATTGACAGTCTATGTTGCATTATAAAAGGCTTTTAGATTTTTGCGGCTCCAGACAGGTATATTTTTTGTATTTTTGCACCAATATGGCTCTTTGAACATTTTGGGTTACCGAACCCTGTTTTAGTGAGTCCACCTGCCAATATTTGTGGCGCTGTTTTAAAAACTCTGATGGTTTCTCCCTCTGTTATATTCAAAGAAGAAGAATCCAGGTGTTGAAATAGACAAGCTTATTCCTTTGCTGGTGACTCTAAAGAATTGCGCTTTGCACAAATCCGTAGAAATATGCAGCATCATTTTCATAAAGTGAACAGCATGTTTGCGTTGAGGACTCACCTGCTCATGAATGAGCGACAACTAGCATACGGTGTGCATTTACAAAAATGTATAAACATGACAAACAGTATGGGGGCACTAAATCGCTTCAAATTTTGTACATGGGTTGCTAGGCAACAGCTTAAACCAATCTCCGTCTCTTCCCCGGTCCCTTCGACCCACCCCACGTGGCTCTCCACTGGGATCACTTCGCAGCTATCGGTGAAAATGATTAATTATATTCTACAAAAAGTCTATGAATGATGTAAATTAGTTTTCTAGGGGTTAAAAGGCACAGGAAAAAAAACAATTAAGCAAAGTAACCTGGAAATGTATGTTATCATGAAAATATGTTTGTTTGTTTGCACTAGACGTATCTTATATATGTGTCATTTTTAATTATGATGAACGGCACACCGAGGTTGTTGCAACGACTGCAACGTCTCTCCAATTGTTTGTGATACATAATACGTCGAGTTCTTGTTAGGACACATTTCAGCTCCTCACTTTGCGTCACTGCTTTCTTTCCCTTGCCCTGCTCGATGAGCCACCATTCCTGTAGTGTCGCTGATATAACTTTTAGACATTCCTAGCGGTGATCGGACTAGCCAAAGCTAGTTCTACGCAACCTGGCCAGAGCATTTTCAGCACAGTGTGGCATTTTCTCCCAATGTAGCCTCAAAGAGCCATTTTTCTGAAATGAGTTGAATTGAGGTATTGCATTTTTTATCATTATTATTCATTTTGAAAGAAAGCCTTACATTTTCAACATTTACATGGTATTTATAGGAAGCAATGGTTTTGAATGCAAACCAAATACCAATCTTCTGCCCTATAAGTTGAATGCGCAAAAAAGGATTTGCGGGTTTCACTGTGCACAGCCTATATGCGTTAGGCAACACAGAAAGGAAGTGAGACGAGGGGTCCGTCATCAGTCTCACTAAATTGCAGGGAGGCGAGATGTGGAGTCCTTTAAGTGCGAGCTGCGATCCTTTCTCAGCACACTGACCTGCTAATCCCTTCCATTCTGCCACATCACTATGGAAACTGACTGTGTCTCACCCTTGCAGCCTATTCGTGCCACGCAGCCCCGTCTGCCGCTGACATGGACATTGTGCGGCAAAATACTAGGCTAGGCTCATCTGCATATTGTCACTTTGTAGACGTGAAAGCGAGAGCTTGCATGTTGTCTGTATGTTGGGAGGACTATTGTCCCCCAAAATGTTGCTCCTGCTACCTGCTATGTCAAGTCTTTGCTACTCGTCAGGCAAAAATGCAGGGGAATACTTGTCATGGTTCTAAAAGGTTTATCATCTTCAAAGCTGAGGGAGCTGGTTCTCCACTCCAACGGTGAGACCACGCAATCCTTCCAGCACTTGCAAGAATGGGCAAATGCATCTGAACAAAATTTACCGGTTAAGCTTCCAAAGCAGAGATTTAACATGAAGATTGGAGAAGAACATTTGGATTTACCTCTGACGTCAGCTTTAATCCACTTCAAACCACTTCTCCACTGATTGCTAATAATATAGAGGTGTATACAATCACCAGAGCTTTCAGTGTGGTCACAGCGCAACGCTCATGCTTGTGAACGTCACATGACCAAAAACTCAGAAAACAAGTGAGCCGTGATTGTTCGTTACTTGATTGATTGGTTGAAGTACGATGACGTCAACCGCAACCACTTGATCACATTTAATTCTCTAAAACTTCTCCTGAATGGAGCTTGTTATCTTCTCGCTAAAATTTGAAGTAGATTTATTAGAAACAACAACACACGTACAACTTTTTATGGCATATCGAGAAATACAGAAAAATAAATAGCCCAAACATTCCTTTTCCCTTTTAATACCACAGGTGACATAAGTACGTGATGTTTGTGAGAGCCGTGTAGCATTGTTCACCGTTCTGCGTTAAAGGCCATAGATCACATTTTGTTCCATGAGTGACGTTTTGAAAACATGTCGGCGCAGGCTGTCACTGTCAGACAAGACACACGGGAGGACGAACCCGGGACATGCTACATGGCCGCCGGTGCTCATATCGGTGGTGCACATGAAGAGACGCCACATGACCTTGTGGAACAAGCCCCACGTATGTTCTCTACATATGCCGGCTTGTAATAGTCCACACGAATGCTCTGATGCAACACCTCCAACGTGTCCCTCCCTTTCAAATGAGACATGAGCAAGAGATGAGATGACTTCATTTAGTTGTCGTAATGGCATCAGGAAACATTGACCTTTTGTAGGCTCCTCGAGGCCATGATGTGAGTCACATGACAGGGGGATATTTACAGTGCCTCTCGTCACTGGCCCTGTCAAATCACAGCGCACTTCAGTGGAGCCCAGCAGGCCCAAGGCTGGACTTGGGTTGCTCAGACTGAAAGGTGTTTTTTTTATTTTTTTGTCTCCTTGTTTTTTAGGCTGCACTCTGCGCAAGCCTGCATGGCTGAGAACAACGTGAGGGCATGAGGGGACTTGCGTGTATGTTTGTGACAGCTCGTGTAAGTGTTTACACATACGAGCAGGCGAGCGACACACACTGTCTGCGCAAGCAATGAATTTCAAGCTAATTTATTTTGTGAACGAGCCTCTGGCATCGAGCCCCAGATTGGTCTGTCAATTGTTTTGCAAATAATGAGACTTCTGGGCTCCCGTGGTCGTGTCTGTATCTTGCAAGGTCAAACTTCTTACTTGATTTTCTCCATTGTTAATACTGCTTTGCTTTTAAATCTCGTGACTACCATTGTATATACCAATGTATATTTATATATTTAAAAAAAAAACACACACTTTTTTTAATGTAGTAAGAATGCTGTTAAACTCACCCCAGATATTTTTCCAAGTGTCTGATAGAGAGTCTGCGGTTGAACACAATTCAGTCCAGGACAGCAAATAGTAGTTTTAGATTTAGAATCAGCCTTCCCATGGAAAATATTGAATTATCTTGTATCCAGTCCTACACCCCATCGACGATTAACTGCCGTAGCGTCATGGCAGCATGTTTGTGGCTTAAAATGAGGTTCTAGTGAATAATGACTAAAGTTGCATTATGATGACAGTCTGACCAAATTAGATTTTCTTAACTTTATTATTTTTTAACCTTTGCCTCTATTTTACATTTCCACAAAGAGATGCTTCAAGTCTGCCCTGAGTTGGCCTGAAAGAAAAAAAGGGGTCTGAAATGTGGTTTGATACATTCCTGAGTCCAAATTGTAAGTATGCTTCTGTCTGTCTGCACTCAGTAGATGGACTGTAAGTCGACTTGCGGTGCACTTAGAGAATTCTGAAACATTGTCGCAACCCTTGAGGGATAATGGATTACATTTCATAGTGCAGCTGTTTGAGTGAACGGCAGATCCAAAATGTGTGTGTTAGTGTGCGTGTGCGTGTGCGTGTGTGTGTGTGTGTGTGTGTGTGTGTGTGTGTGCGTGCAAGGAGATTTTCACTGTCATCGGCAGGTTTCCTCAACTGCGTTTGCACAGGCTTATAAGACATTTTGGCGTTCCCTGACTGCTTTGCTGTTAATCTGTATTTGGCAAGTTAAAAAAAAAATCTTTACAGTACACATAGCCTTATGTAGGCTAATTATCATCCAATGAAGTTATCATACAATCAGGAAAGAACATGTAAATGTGGTTATAAACACATGATGCTTAAGGCCTGGAGCATGACCTCATGCAACAAGAGAGCGTAGAGCGTATTCCAACACAGGAAAGCAATGAGTTTATTGCATCCAAATCAAACTCAAAGGGAAACATAGCTACAGGCACTACAGGGTACACAGGGGAGCTTCTACTTGTTTGTTTGTGCAAATGTGTGTTTATTCTCACAGTTTATTGTTGGAGCGCTGGTGCATGCATGCTTGCATGCTGCTGGACTGGCATCTCCAATCGCGACCACTTTGACGAGTCCTTACCCAACCCCAAGTGACTTGTGTTCTGATGACAATACATGTCAATTACATCAGTAAGATCAGTAGATCTTTGGCATATAAAGTGACTTAAACCCTAATGTTTTTTTTTTTTAACTACAATGATATGTTGTATGCACCCTCACTGTGGACCCGTTTTTATCCATCTCACGGGGCAGCCATTTTACCACTTTCTGTTGACTGAAAATGACATCTCATTTGCCAGCTCACATGGCTCATCAGTTTTCTGAAGCTGGGCCGTGATTGATTGTGACTTAAGACCTGGCACTATGATGTCATTATCAGTTGACAGCAAGTGGCAAAATGGCCGCCTGCTGAGGTGGATAAAAACAGGTGGAATAAAACATTCATCAGAACAGTGTTTTGACTAGTTGGACTGCACAAAACGTTATTACAAAGCATATTTTGAGGGTTGGTTCCCCTATTAGTCAAATATTAATTGACCTGTGTCACAGTGCTTTCATCCTGGTCATATCTACTCCCAGTTAAATTCACACATAAACCATGAGATACACTTCACCAAATTTTTGGTCTGAAAAAATACAAAAGGGAGTCTTCTTTGTCCAGTCTCAAGAGCAAGACCACTTTCAAGTACTTCAAACACCCTGCAGTGTCAAATGCAACATTTTGGGGGTCACTAGTAAGAGGTTGCTCACGACTCGGTTGTCTCGTGGAAAACATTCTACGCGGCAAAGCCGCCACAACGTGGCCACTGGCTCATTAGAGCTCCGATGCCAGGATCCAAAGCAAAGCCCGCCCTCTCCGGCGTCCCTTTCAATTTCTGTTGACCTCTAGCTGGTGAAGCGCTTGTCTGGATCTGGCTTTGCCACAAAGTCACAGCCCACCTTGCCAGGAGCTGCTGGCGGCCTGCTTGTCAGGGGGAGGCAGCTGAAAACGAGAAATAGATTGACAGAAAGAAAGAGAGGAGGACAGGCTCAGCCTCCCTCCTCCCTTTCGGCAATCAAGGAGCTGAGGACACAGAGGGTAAGGGGGAGGAGGAAGAGGAGGAGGAGGAAGCATAAGACCTATGCTTGGAGCTCAGCTGCATGCCAAACCCGATCATTATGTCACGAGTGTTGCAAATGGGCTCCGCGCCGTTTTATAGCGGTCCATGTCGACGGCCAGCTGATTCAGTGCCACCTGCGTCGGACATGTTGACATGTTTCTTCACTTGTGTCCAAATGTCCGTCTGACAGGTGCATTGTGTCACAGTAGATGCGCCAGCACATGTGCATGCATGCTTGTGCAACTTGCACACCCAGAAGAAGGACGTTGAAAAGAAACCATGTACATGTATTAACCCTGATTGTGACCCTCCCTGTGGTTCTGATTGGTGGAGGAGACAAAGAAGAGAAAATGATAGTCACTCCAAGGACCAAATGTGGCATGCAGAGAGGGAGGTGGAGTGGAATTGAGTGTGTGTGTGTGTCTGGTGGGGGGGGAAATAGCCCCGCTCATCTCTCATTTTCGAAGCGCTACTACCCAGCAGAGTTTCTATGGCAACCACTCAAAAACGGTGTGCGGTGAATTGTGGATTTGAGATGCGCCGTCTGATTGCGCCATGTAGAAGAAATGGCTGCCGCTTTCGTCAGCCGCCCCCCTCCCCGCTTGTAAAAGGAAATAGGTGGAGAGAGCCAATGAAAGCGCACATGGCATATGCTTGCTTCCAATCTTTGCAGACAAATAAAATCAAATAGAGGCTTTATGTTGAAAAGCGGGCCCTCCTGCTCATCACTCCTGGCAGCCTCCAAACATGTCTGACCGGGTTACAAGTGCTGGACTAATGATGGCGATTCATTTTTGCTGCTCCCCACACAAGAGTTATTCTCTTTTTATTATGAGCGGTAGCCAAGAGAGACACAAGGACAAGCAGCACAAATCATCTTTAACTTGCAGCTCCTCCCCTCCTCCTCCTTGGCCTATGCTATACTACCTGCGTGTCAGCCATGTGAGGTCTTTGTCAAGGCATTGTGTGGGATGAACAGAACATGTGTAAAGAACGTGTGCGTACGTGTGCATGATCTGTGTGAGTTCTCTGAGTGGCAGCGCGCATCCTTGTAAGCTGTGCCAGTCCCCATTAGCATCCCATTAGAAACCAGCATGATCACTCGACACTTTGAATGCCTGCTGCTGCTGCTGCTGCTTGCCATAGTCAGACAGAAAGACAGACAGTCAAATGATTGAGATGGCCTCGTTTCTAAAGAACACGAAAAAAACAGCAATGTTTTGCACAGTGTACTATTCAATTTCCTTGTGTCTGCAAGTGCTTTGCTTGGTTTGTTTGACCCAGATTTCTCACCTACCCCACTGTTGGTAAATTGGATTTCCGGAGGCAGCCTTGCGCAACTATTACTTTGAGAGGACTTTAAGTGAACAGCGCCATCTGCTGAGTGGAAATTCTGTGAGTGGCTATTTCGTTTGGATTCACAGTTAAGTCATTTATTGTCAATCTTTGTGAAGATACGGCACATATTTTGATATAGAAAAATAAATGAATAAATAAATAATAACTTTTTTTATGTGTACAGATTTTTGGGTCAGTAAATAAATACTCCAGACTGTATGCCATAAGTGAAATTATCAACATGAGCAATAATTCACACAAAAATAATAGTGATAGATGAAGTATATTTGACAATTGGTCTAATAAAACAGATGGACAGTTCAGACAGACAGACAGACAAATGGACTGTTCAGACAGACAGGCAGGCAGGCAGACAGTTATGTTTAAGTTATGTTAACTTTTTATTACGATATACCGTGTGCTGTGGACCACATGGCAAGCTTACCTCCATGCATGAGTTTTTTTTTCTTTTCTCCACAATCACAGTAACATCATGCACTCCTGCTTCGGACATTGCTGCTACTTTTCCCATTTTCTCTACAGACTTTTGGTGATCTGCTTTGCCTCCCTTCCCGGCCGGCTCCTTCGCTCTCACCTCCACCACCACCGCTCTCCAGAGCTTTCTGTGCCTCTCGTCCAGTTCTACAGGAATGTTGAGTGTCTCTTTAGCCTCCTCCCAAAAGATTAAGCCCTACCAGCCCCCTCGCCCCCCGTCTTCATTCCATTCCCAAGTATGCCCCCTAAGAGTTGCTGCATTTTTATCTGAGCCCAGTGATTGTGACGGATTGGCCGCCTGACACACAGACACAGACACACATTTGTGGGCGCACACCGAGGGGAGGCTGCCGAGTCTGGGGAGGGACCAGACAACGGCGGGCTCCGGGTATAAAACCTTGCCATGATGAGGCCAGCGTCTTGCCCTGAGCTGGACGGCACCCATTTTCTCTGTGGCTGCAGGACACCGCCAAGACAGGAAGCAGACAAGCCTCCGACATGAACGACATCTACAAGGCTGCGGTACGTCCTCTTACAATTATGTGCTCATTTGCTTGGATGATCAATTAGAGAGTTTTGGACAGCATTTGCATCATGGTGGCAACCCCCAAGCGATGAATAATCTGTTTATTGTACATCCATATATTTTGAACTTGAATGGTCTCCTTCAGCAGTTGGTGTCAAAGGAGCCTTGATATGACCTCTGGGCGCCCCCCCACCGCCCCCCCCCCCCATGTCGGTCTTGATAGGAACCCCTCAAGAGGTTTCTGCCAACTTCATTCATGACTCCAAATGGATCAGTCCAACTTTGCTTGTGCTAATTTGGGCTGGTTGCTTGTGGTCCTTTGGTGCCAGAGAGGGGCTTGCGGTTGAGATAAGCCAATCCCACCAGCCCCCACCCCATCAGCACAGGGCTGAATTCCAGCATTATCTGTGAGCCTGCGAGCTGTGAGGTTGTCTGTCCCCTTCTGCATGGACAAACAGCTGGCTGCCTTGTCCTCGTACATCCCAGAGGAGCAGTGCAACTGAAACAGGAAAAGCACACCGGAATGTTTCTTACAAATCATTGTGTGGATTGATTCTTGTACCATCCATCGCAGGGGGGGCGGTGCATTTAATTTATAGCGGAGAGACAGACAGGCAGCCAGATAGACAGACAGAGTAACTCTTACATAAGCAGCTGTCTCCTTCTCTCATTCGTGGTAGCTTTTGCAGGATTACTGTTCTATTGTTGCGCCAGAGCCGCAAGCTATGCTAATTTAGAACACGGTGTATTCTGCCCTTTATCGACAGTTCCTCATCCTCATGCCTATTTTTAACCCCGCCTCTTAGTGGCTCACACTTGACATATGGATTCTGTGTTGAGTCAGGGATGTCAACTAAAAATACCACCTTTACTGATTGAAAAGTCAAATTCGCATGGGATGGGATGATCAAAATATTCACTTTTGTACCGTTTGCAGGTTGAGCAGCTGACGGACGAACAGAAAAATGGCAAGTGACTTGTGCATACAAACTCAAAAGTCATCCCGTACTTGTTGATTGTTAAGCTTAAGTCACTTGTTGCGAATGTATATCTTTCAGAGTTCAAGGCGGCGTTTGACATTTTTGTCCAAGATGCAGAAGATGGCTGCATTAGCACCAAGGAGCTGGGCAAGGTGATGAGGATGCTGGGCCAGAATCCCACGCCGGAGGAGCTGCAGGAGATGATTGATGAGGTGGATGAAGACGGTAAATCGGACACTCGCTTTTTTTTTTTATAGGAAAAGAAATTGGTGGTGGGGGTTCTGCTTTTCGATATTTAGTCGCGTTTCTCTCTGTCTCTCTGTGCAGGGAGTGGCACGGTGGACTTTGACGAGTTCCTGGTCATGATGGTCAGGTGCATGAAGGACGACAGCAAAGGGAAGTCAGAGGAGGAGCTGGCGGAGTTGTTTCGCATGTTTGACAAGTGCGTCATATTTTTACCATTTCTAATGTTGATCGCAACGTTGCAAAATAAGATGTACGTAACGAACACAACACAGAACATAGCACAGCCAATCAAGTTGCTTAAGCATGTGCGAAGCCAAGCAGTTATAAGTCCATAATACTTTTTGGCAGAAAACAATATTCAAGGAGTCTGAGTGTTTTTCTCTCACCTACTAAAGTGTCACAAACAATTAGATGCCAGATAAGATCAATTAGGAGTTGCACAGAGCTCAGTATCTCGCCATACACACATTCGTGTGATTTTTTTTGTGATTGCACAGAAATGCAGATGGTTACATCGACGTGGACGAGTTGAAAAGGATGCTGGAATCAACAGGAGAAGCAATTACCGAGGATGACATCGAGGAACTTATGAAAGACGGGGACAAGAACAACGATGGCAAAATTGACTATGACGGTGAGGAGTTTGAAGTCACAAAATAGGCTGTAGTGCTTTCTTTTCTTGCTCATGTAAAAAAGTCACATGCAAAAAGTCATTTGTGTCTTACTCATTTGGCAAATCTTTGTCGGACTAATCTGTGTATGCTATATTTTAGGTTTGGTCTTTTTTTTAATGGTCATTCATATTCATTTTTTTAAATGATGATTCATTTGTGGTGTGTTGTTAGCTGTTTGCTAATGCAGCCAGTTCATTTTGCAGAGTTCTTGGAGTTCATGAAAGGAGTGGAGTAATTCATCACACAAGAACATTCTTTTTGTATTCCTCCGTCACATCTGGAAAACTGGAAGCTGACTAGGAATGGAGCTTTTCAACGACTTTGCAAGCTTTTCTGCATCTGACTCTTTCTGTTCTATTTTTCCTACCACCTCCTCTTGCATCTTTGTAAATACAATATATTTTTTGCCCGTGTCCTGAATTTGTGTAAATTACATATTCCTGGTATTTTTTTTTTTTTTTTTTTATGTCAGAAGTTCAGTTTACAAGTATTTTCACTGAGCAATTGATGTTGTATAGCTAAGAACGATCACTAGCCAGGTTCAGCATATTTCGGGATGCACATGACAAACATTTTTGTATGTTTGAGACACCCTCAGGACTTTTTTTTCCCCTCTCATAGCCTTGCAAAGCATGCGTTTGACTATGTGCTTGGAATGTCAAGGAATAAACAAGAGCATTTGTCAGAGCATAGATTGATTTGTTTTCTTATATTTCCGTATAATAATTCCTAAAAAGCCATTTACAGGACTGTTATGACACTCTTTAGCTGTTTTGATTTTCTACAACCTTGGCGGAGCTAAGATTTTTTCCTAGGCAGGACCATGGGGGAAGGGGGACAAGAAAATCTCAGGGGGTCTGCAAAACAATCTTTCTTTTTCCCTACAACCCCCCCCCCCCCCAAAAAAATAATAAGTTCTTTTGATAAAGATTAATTATGAGGTTGCGACAGCTGCCAGGTGGAAATGTCAAAATAAATTCTAGAAAAAATCGGAAAAAGTCAATTAACTGGCTTGACACTTGGAGGGTTCAAGCATATTTCGTCCTTTAGCTCTACCGGTGCTTGTGACTAATTATAAAAGTAGATCTCACATCCGTCGTCACTTGTTTCCTCTGCTAGAGCTTGTCACTTGTTTGAGGCACGCATGCGATTCACGCATGGTCGCTGCGTGACTCTCTAGTTGCCCACTCCATTGAGACCGCGGCTATTTGCGTCTAATCATGTTAGTGCCCATGTTAGGGGATCTGGGGTGACAATCGTGTCGACAATCCCATGCCTTTGTCCTTATAAAGAACTAGAAAAGTGTTGCAGACCACAATGTGCTGTCCCCGCCGAGGATTGGACGACAACCGGTCGAGCACTGACAAGTGACAAACTTTTCAACTTCTTTGGGGCAAGAGCTTGTAAATTCATTTAATGTGAAGACTGAATTTGAACTCTTACTTTTCTTGAAGGCGTCAGTTTGACTAGAAACGATGCCAACATCAATTTTTCCCCCTCCTACTCACAGTTGAAGTTAAAAGCCAAAAGTCTATATAACACTGATGTCAAACTCAAGGCCCGGGGGCCAGATACGGCCTGCCACATCATTTAATGTGGCCCGCGAAGACAAATTGTGCATCAAATTCGTGCGTCAATACTAGAACTGCAAATTGTCTTCACTTTTAATATCTTTTTTAATATTTGACCAGGTTTTACTCCTCTGATTTGAAAACGAGTAATTTGTCAGATTGTTTTGTAGCTTTTACTGTATGAGGCAGGGGTGTCGCACTCCAGTCCTCGGGGGCCGCATTCCAACATGTTTTCCAAGATTCCCTCGTTAAGGGAACCCCTGGAAGCTAGGGTTAGGGTTTCAAACAACTCGTCTGATTTGAAAACAAATTATTTGTCAGTTTGTTTTGTACTTTTGACTGTATATAATATGAGGTGCTCATACATTTATTTGGGTTGACAGTCATAATGGCCCTCCGAAAGAAGGTATGACTACAATGCGGCCCGCGGAAAAAAATAGTTTAACACCCCTGCTATATAATGACCGTGCACAGGAGGAGAAGTTAGAAAAAAAAAATCATACGAAGATGTGAATGTTGATTGCACTTTCCACGCTATAGATGAGTCACGCAGTTGCTGTAAATGCAGTTACAAGACGCTCACCGCTTGATGTCAGCAGTGAGCCGATGTCAAGACAAGCGTGTGCTGTATTGGGCTCTCGAACAGATTTGGGTCGCTACCAAAGTAAAAGATATTGCTTAATGATGGTGGATGGCGTCATCATTCAACCCGTCACTCTTATGAATCTTTTCTAATGGGAATTGATTAACGTGCTTCGATTATCATGAGTATACACATAAATATTTTTATTTTGTCAGGGGTCATGCACAGAAAAAACATACTGTAAATGGTGAACTTGGGCATGATTTTGTAACTTTCCACCTGCAATTCATGTTAAGAGAACAATAGAAAGGTTTAAGTGAACCATAGTCATATATACAGGGAAAGAAAGCTCCAGGAATTTACAAGAATCTCCATTATTGCTTTATTTTGTTTCTTTGGTGAAGGCTCCAAAAAGTAGCCCATCGATTGCCTCCGCTTCCTCTCGTAACAAAGTGCATTTGTAAAGTCGCTAAGCTTTTGTGGAAGAGGTCGAGTGGCACTCCCCCCCGGCCATCAATGGGAGGCCGGGCAGCAGAAAAGTGGAGCGTGTGAATGAATCTGGGGTGTGGCGCAACAAGCCGCTGCTGGCTCTTACGCAAACTCAGTCTGCAGATGACTCATTCTGGATGTTATTAGCACACATTGCAGGCACTTTCGCCACTGTACATTCCAGTGACACAAAAGGCTGCATGAGACCAGTGTAGCAGGGGCGGAGTGACGCCTATGGGATAAAAAGGGATTTGTATAACAGCGATATACATTATCAACATTATGTAACTGATTTCATTCACCATTATTCAACCTGTTTGTGTGATTAGTGTGTAATGTTCAGTCTCTCTTACAAACACACGCGCGCACACACACAGTATATACTACCTCTATAAAAGATCTTTATACAAGTAATTCATTCATAGTCACATAAGTCATAACATTGGGCTTCAAATGAGTTGTGCCAACAGTGTGATGCTTTTATAACCTCTTCCTTGTGCTGTGTGATTTATAGTGCAATAAAAAGAGTACGTACAATCTGGATGAGGGCGTAGACCATTCATGGCAACGTTGTGCCACCCACACAGGAAGGTCTCGATTGACGGTTGCTGTCCTTCTGGCTCGTGTCCCATTGCATCGGTAGATGTCACGTAACCTACTAAAAATAAAAGAAACAAGTTATTTCTCTTTTGTTAGCGCCTGTAATAACTTCTGCTGCTGAGCTGCTTATCACTTCAGACCGAGACAAAGCATTAATAGAAGCATGAAATTGTTATGTAATAACTACTGCAAGTTGGAGACGTGCCAGCTTTTGTTGAGAAACTGGTAGGCTGTTTGAGTTGTCATAAAAACAAGGAAGTGAACGATGGCACAAAGAAGAGAGTGGAAGGCCTGGGAGTCCTGCTTGAACAGACAGAATATTGTATCGTGACACGCCATCCCACTTGTGGTGCTGAGAACACTGAAGTACTCTGTCTTCACTGCCTGGACATAACGGCCCACACAACAGCCAGCTCGAAAGACACAAAAATCTGCAAATTCCACAATAACTATTTATTGATACAAATGAATGACGATGATTGTTTAGCTTAATTGTACCACCGGAGGGTTTATCTATTTTACAACTTTCCAAAGGAAAATCTTGTCTAGTATGCTGTGAGAAATACTCTGATTCATTTGTGCTCCTAGATTCATTTTGTTATCTAAAACATGAACACACAAGTCTCCTGCAGTCTCATACGCATACTTATCCATAAACTAGTTTAACAGTTCTCACTGTTACTTTTCAATGTTTTTTCTTTCTTTCAGAAAAGCATATCAAAACCATTACAAACAAACAAATTAAATAAATAAATAAATAAATAAATAAATAAATAAATAAATAAATAAATAAATAAATAAATAAATAAATAAATAAATAAATAAATAAATAAATAAATAAATAAATAAATAAATAAATAAATAAATAAATAAATAAATAAATAAATAAATAAAAATCTGTATGTAAATAAATATCTGTAGTCGTCCATCCCAAGAAACGTTCTCTTCATTCAACATCAATTTCATCAGCAGCTAAATTGGTTGACACATGACCTTTTCCTTGTGTAGCGTCGAGCGAGCCACGTTAGACAACACCAGTGCTCCCTTTCATTCGCTTGGCCACTGACTCAAGTGCAAACACACTAATGTGTTCCCGGACACTTATGAGCTCAGTCTACTGTAAAGCGCGGATGGTGAGAATTGGCCCTGAATTGAGACTTCTGGTAGTAACAGATGGGCGGATCACTCCACCAGTAAGATTCCATGTGGTTCCGCTTTTCAAATGGCCGACCTATATTCTCTTGGACCAAAAGGACATTTATTGTATTTATTTATTAGCCTCAAAGAGCATTTTGCTCTTGGGTTTATTGTTGTTTTGGTACAGACACAGGATTTGCTGTTTATCAATTAGAGATGCAATGTGGCCCTGGACTATTACACAGCATGATGGATGTCTTCAAACAAGATCCCGTTTAATCTTCGAGTACGGTGACAAAATCATACACATAGTTGAGCCTTGTACAGCCTCCAAACGTGTCCTCTCAGCGTCGATGGGAATCTGACTCCAGATCTCTTTAATCCACTACACATATTGGCAAGAAGGAAGAACTGGAAATGGCGATAATCTCAAATAAAAAGCGATTAAGCCATCTACATTCCAATACAAATACAAACAACTCAATGACAGCAAATGCTATTCTTGTCACTGTACGGAACCATTAGAAGTATTCAAGGAACTCCATTTTGGGCATGTCAGCTGCCATCACCACTTGTAGCAAACACGGAAGGTATCCCGCTTATCCAACTGTGCCATAAAAACGAACCTATAAAGTGGTGTCTTTCAAAAATAACGGCAAAAGATGCGTGATGTCATCGCTCCTCAGTGTCATGATGTTAAGATTAGGATTATTCCCTGCTGGCATAACATCTGGTGTACAAGCAAGGGAGCGCTCTTTCCTTAAAACAGCAAAGTCTTTCTCCAAAAATGACCCTCTATTCATAAAATTGAATAAACATATTTCTATTCCAAGTGTTGCACAATTCAGGAAGAAGCAGCTGTGAACATAGTGTCATCCAGACAGTATGCTAAGCACGCCTTTTATAACCACAGCAGATGTGAACCAGTGCCGAGCGGCTTCTATATCACATAAACACGTTGCTTCCACAACAACAAATGCCGAGCCAGCACATTTGGAATTGAAAAAAAAAATTGTGGATCATAAATCAAGTCATCTCATATCTTTGGACTGCATTTGGAAGTAGACCGCTTCCCATTTGATACAAACATGGAGGCCAGATTATTTATTCAATGGGGCTATTCTGCAGTCTTATTGTGGAGGAAGGCTTTCGACACCTTATTGCCACTGTCTTTTCAGGTCTTTTCACAGAACCGGCCTGAAGGTATGACTTGCCAGGTTCAGTCTTGCAGGAAGAACCCATCGCTCAATAGCTTTCATAAATGGCGCTGTGATGTGTTGCCAGGCATGCCTTTTCATGTGCCGTACAGTTGAAGGCTGCTGTTAAAGCCCGTCTTCATTTCTTGCAAAATTAAGATTATTAAGAATATGTATTTTAACTGTGGATATTCTTTGTCTGATATGGCAACCCAACTTGTCTTGTAGGAAACCAGGCACAGTGAAACTCAAAGAGCATATTCAAGTAAAAATATACAATATATTTGTTATACAAACATGTACAGAATACTTTGGACATTTGAGTTAAACATACACTTTACATAAAGGTTCAGAATCAGGTCACTGTTCGATCCTTCATTATTCTTGAGAAAAGGGTCGCCCGTAACCATTCACCGTATGTACATGTTTACAAACAACCAAAACAGCCCTTTGATGCACTTGGAGAGAGCGTGAAGTAATAGAGATGCCTACAAAAATCCCTGAAAGAGAGCTCTCAGTGAGGTAAGAAAACATTAGTCCGACTTTCACTCATCCTCGTGTGTCAGTCTCGCTCGTGAGCTGGGAGGCCCGAGGGGCAAGCGGACGGCTGATTAAGCGCCGTCACGTTTCCCTTAAACGTCGTCGTGCTGGAGAAGGAGGCGTATATTCACGCGTTTGAGTGTCAGTGATCGTGTTCGGCTTTTGTTAAAAGACGCTTGGTCCACTTACCCAAGGTCAAGTTTGTTATTTCAGTTTGAAAATATAACCAAAAAAACATGAAGGAACACAATCATGTGAGCGACAATCAAATACCAATCAAATGCCATTTTCTAGTATGCCTCCGCGCACATTTACCTTCCTGTTGTTAACACAAATATAAGAACTTGGCAGTTTGTTTGCCAACAGAATTAAGAAATTGGACAGAAATTCAAGGCCGGGTGACTGCAATAGCTTATTTTCCCTCAGTTACAAAACATTCGGATTGACAAAGACTATTAAGACCATTGAAGCAGCAGTCATTACTAATTCAAACAAAGCTAATTTAAAAAAAACAACAGTCAAAGAGAATCTCAACGGAAGCATTTGAACGTGTTCTGGCTATGATAGCGGTACATGACCACGTATTACTGTCGCGTATCGATTAACACATTCTTTCCTGGCGTCACATAATAAGGCATCCGACACTGACTCAAATATGGCTTGTCCTCTGCCAAAGCCGCAGAGAAGTCAGGAAACTGACCAGCTAAAACCACCAGCCAGCGCAGACGTTGAAGAGGGTTCATGTGGAGTCCAGTGGGTCCAGCTGAAAGACGTTGTGATTGGTTGGCGTGGTGAAAAAGAGCTGCTCTTGGCTGGTGGCACGGTTGTCGCAGGGACTGTGCAGCCGCAGCGTCCGCTCAAAGTCCAACAGCTGTCCCATGAAATTGAAGTTGGGGGAAATGTTGGACTTCTTCCGCTTGACAAAGTCGTAGGCGTCGTTGAGCGACAGGTTGAGTCTCTGCATCAAGTAAGCCACCGTGACGGTCACGGAGCGGCTGATGCCGGCCAGGCAGTGCACCAGGACGCCGCACTGCTTGGACCGAGCTTCGTCTGCCGGAAGAAGAAAAAGCCGGCGTCAGCAAAAGGAATCATTCCATTCATTGACGTGACTCGAGTAAAACAAAAACAAACGGGTTGTTGGCACAATGACGCCATTATAACCCTCGACGGAGGACCGAAAGAGCTTGAGACTTATTCTGGGAATTCATTTGCTGTCCACGAAAACATGCAGCAAATATCCGGTTGATTCCAGACTAACTTGTGACCCTGCAATCAGACGCAGCACAGAGTGGAAGTGGCACTTCCTTCCTGCTTCGCAACTCACCCTCTCATAAAAGTGACAAACAAGCTGTGGTTTTGAGAGCAGTCGAGGTTCACGAGCGGCAGTCATACATATAGATGATGTGCTCCTTCTTCTTAAAAAAATAAATAAATAAACTACAGTATAAAATAGTCATAAATACCAAAACAAGACTACATCCCATCAAATGGAAAAACAAGTTACATTCTATGATTATTCTTTTTTAAATCAAATGATCTCTGGAGAAATCCCAAGTAGTGTTAAAAACACACAAAATTTGAACAAATTGGTCCTGTAGCAGATTGTTAATCCAGCGTACATCATATTCTGCACATTATTAAAAGACGTGAGATGGGTGTTGAATATTGTCAGTCGACATGTGGGGCACTGTCAGAACCTTAAGAATCAGTGGGTGGTATGGCGAGCCTTCACAAGTATCGCTTCCTTAAAAGAAGGCTGGTATCCAAACTAATATTGATACCTGGTACCGAATGTTAACAGTAAAAGCTGCAAAATTGCGCAGGCTACTATCACAATGACAATATTTTTTCAGTATATTGTTCAGCCCTAGCATGCCCTGGATTCCACTTGAGAAATTTCAAACCAACTACCTATGCAAGAGATAATAAGTAACAATGAGCTGATTAGGACTTATCTATTTAGTAGACTTAAATGTTAACCTAACCCAGTGCTTCTCAAATAGTGGGGCGCGCCCCCCTTGAGGGGCGCGGTGCTATTCCTGGGGGGGCGCGTGTGACCCTGGGGAACAGGCTTTTTTTTTGGCAGTACTAGAATAAAGTGTAATTGCGCGTTTACTACAGCAGGGGGCAGTGGCGCTCTCATTGTTACTTGTCACGTTTGCGACAGTGCAACATTTTACGACTTACAAGACAAGTTAGGATAGTCACGGTGGGGAGGGGGGGCGCGAATAGTTTTCTTCTTGCTAGGGGGGGGCGTAACAGAAAATAATTGAGAAGCACTGACCTAACCCTAACACTTCAAATGCTCAGGTCATTTTGATAATGAACAAAACGAAATTTGGCGGGAGTATTTTTTTAGGGGGGCGGGGTCCACACTCACCTATAAATGATATTGCCTCTGGGAAGAACTGCGACAGATTTTGACTCCAGTGGTCCGAAATGGGGATCTGTTTATACCTGAAGCGCCCGTCATGTTCAAACATGTTGGGCAGATTGGGTGTGACATTCAGGATGTACTTGATGTTGTATTGGCCCAGCACATCCAGGTTGGTGGAGTCTTTGGCACAGCCCAGGTAAAGGTAAGGAAGGATCTGGACCGGGAAGGCAGGCTGATTGATGGGGAGGGGGCTCTCCTCTGACTCCGTGGCGCTGCTGGGTTCTCGGTCAGATTCCCCATCGGAACAATCGGAGCTGATCCGCAAATTTCCAAAACCCAGAAAAGAGAGTGGAGGAGAGGAGCTCGGACAGGAGTTGTCGAGGAGCGTCTCACAGTGTTCTGGGTATTCGGTGTGGAATTTTACAAAGCCACCTGGAGGGGAGCCAAAACAACACAGGATGGAGAAAAAGCTGATTTATGGTTTAGAGAATCAAAACACGTTGACATATCAGTGAATACAGTGGCCGCATTGAAGTGAAGTGGCGTAGTACACAAGTAGATCCGGTTCTCCTAACAGACCATTCATGAAATGCATGCCTGCACAGCGAAACACAGCGTAGCCATTTTGGAATTTTAATTGACAATCTTAATGGCACACTGAGAACTTTAGAGCCTGCAGACAAGCACACATTGATGCTTGGTGTATTTTGAGCCGACCGATATGCATTGTGAATAAATGCAGGAGTCGCCTTTTAAAAAGTTTGAGACGTGCAGTAAAACTTTTCCCATCTCTTCGAAGCATCAAAACAACTTCGCGTTAATGACGCAATGCTACTACTATTAGTTTAATTCGAGGTTGACGTGATCGAGTGACATAAGCGTGTTTTCATTTTCTAGTTAGTCTGCACAGCGCCGGTACAGTACACCCAGCTTGCGTAAGCGACATGTCGCTCAAAGTAACTTATTTCGACACATACCTTCCAGGTAGTGCGCTTTGCAGCCATCTTCCCACAGTTTTTGAAGAAGCAAACCCAAAACGGACGACGGGGTTCCGCTGTCCGGCCAGCTGACGGTGCTCTCGTCGTACAGGACCACCGTGTCTGTTTGACATCGCCTGGTGAAATTCTCTTTGTCCTCGTGGTTGGGAATGATGGTCCGAATGGGGATGTTGCCCTTCTTGAACCTGCGGAGCATCAGGCCCGGGATGGCCACGCTGATGGCGCCTTCGATGTGAGACGACTCGTACAGCTCGTGTGCGCGGCAGTCGAGCAGGAGCACCGAAGTGGCGCCCGATTCCAACTCCACTTGCAGCCATTCCACGCTCTTACTTGCCATCACTTTAGACATATCGCGCTTAGTGTCCAGCTCGGGTCGCAGGGGTGGCTTTCCTTTTACATGCTCCGATTGCCTACTACATTTTACCCGCAAAAAGACATCCCGCGACAAGCGTTCGGCTTAGCGCACGAGCTGAGCGGAGAGCTTTCCCCCTTTTTTCCGCTTCGCCTTTCCCATCAAGCGCGGAGAATGAGCCCCTTCGGCCAATGCACCGACGGCAAGGGGAGTCTGCCTCAACGTAGAACAGTATTCCACTTTGGAACGCGAATTCTTTCAAAACAAGCAAACGAACCAACGGAAGAAAAAAAATGTTTGGCAACTTCAACTCCTCTGCATCGTATCACACTCCGGCTTTCTCATTCCAATGCATGACAGGAGCAGAGCAACTTCGGAGGGAGGAGTTTGCCCCCGACGACTTAAAGACGTAGAAGTTCGGTAACAACTGAGCATTTCTGAATCACTTTCAAAACTACGTTCTCCTTTGCTCGAGAACTTGTGAATTGGACGACCCCTGGCTGCAAAATCTGATGTGTTTTACCATGACATCAAATCGGACATGTTTCCAGTTTAAGCGCCATCCATCCATCCATCCATCCATCCATCCATCCATCCATCCATCCATCCATCCATCCATCCATCCATCCATCCATCCATCCATCCATCCATCCATCCAGCTCATAACTCCAAAAACTTGTAATTTGGGGGCACTGGTGAGTCAAGATAGCATTATAAGATTTAAAATGTTGTATCCCCTCTTTCATTGCCGTGCTATATAAAAAAAATAGGGATGAGCGAGTACCGATACATTGGTACCGGTGTGGATACCAGCCTTATTTTAACCTATCGGTACTCGATGAGGCTGTCAATACCAGCCATCAACACTTAAAGCTGTCCAAAATAAAGAACAAGAATCTGTGCCCAATCGTGTCTGTCAACATCCCTGATATGCATGATACGTTCAAGGGGCCTTATGATGAAGGAGCATGAATATGGAGGATGAGGCAGTGGGTGGCGAGATGCGTGCAGAGGGACGGCAAGCAGCTCATCTGTTTCCACACGTGAGTGGGGGCAGGGGGCGGAGCAGATGTGCAGAGCATCAGGATTAACACAAAATGAAGAATATAGTTAAACCTGCACATCCGCGCAGATTCTAACCACTGCAACAAGCACACGCCACCACGCACACACGCACCTGCCCCAACACTTAGTCGCTCTGCCTGTGGCTCCATGCTCGCCCACATAATAGCTGCCTTAGCTGAATTCCTTCTTTCTGTAAATGTTTTTTTTTCCCACAACAATATGAAGGAGGACCTTGTCAATCACAGCAGTCCCATGTGACCTACGCAATTACTGCGTTAGTTGTAAACACACCAGTATATAAATCAAGGATTAAATCGAGCTGGGATGACTCGCACGAATGCGATGGTCACCTGACAACTCCATTTTCACCAGCACTTTGGTTACATAATGCGCTCCAAAACGTGACCGCATGATAATTCGTGAGTGAGAGAAGAGGCGTCTTTGGTTCACAGAAGTCCAGGGCTTGCGTGTCAAGTTCCGCATCTGCGGGCTTTTGTGCAAAGCCCTTGCCTTGCCAGCGCTCCTGTCAGAGCAGCCGCCACTCAAAGAGACCGAGTCAAGCAGGGCCGAATCCAAAAGTTGAATTTCTAACATTGTCATTAATTTATACATGTCGAACGATTTAACATAAAAAATGCAACATTTTCTAAAAATATATATTGCAAGAACGGTCCACTTCTGAGAGAACTAGTCCAAGAGGTTACATATGTATAGATTCGATAAGAGATTCTAGATTCAATGTTGCATTTTAAAATACAAGACCTGCATAGTTCACTGTCATTGTCTCACATTTTGAAGTATTATTATCACATAAAAAAAACACATGTACAATAAACCACGCCAGGATTCATCCAAATGAGTTTTCATATAGATCTCTTGCATTTCAACATAAATGTTTCCTAAAATATTTAACTGGAATGATCAAGACGGAAGTACTTGATATTTATTAATCTGTTTGATATCACAGATAAAAATTTCAGACTTCAGAGGATTTTTATTTTAAAATTCCGCGATTTCTGATCTTAATGAAACTTCCAGCATAGAGTCTAGAGTAGTCTAGTGCTAATCGGAGAATCTTCAGATTTCATGTTGTGGCATCGGCACATACTCAGTTTTATGTGTGTGTTCCTGTTAGTGTTGGCTCGTGAGTGAACGGTTTGTTCAAAAGAACGATTTTATTTTCAGTGAACGAGAGTGACCGAATCACTTCCTAAAGTGATTCGTTCTTTTTTCAGTTCATATGACTTCAACCAGTAGGTGTCAGTAATCCCCATTGAAGCTGGTGCCACCTCGCCGTAAAACAAAACGAAGAAAAAAATGACGTAACTTCCAGCTCAAGTGAGGGAACGCGATCGAGTCAATGGGTCAACTAGTTGCCTTCCTCACCGTGCATTAACGGATCAGTCAGTGAACGTGTTGCGTCTCCCTCCTGGCGTGAACTATGTAACCCAGAATGTCGATTTACGATTTGCCAAGTAAAGAAAGAACCACTCACTGAAACACCCCTTCTTTTATGCGCGTTTTCTCCAAGCTAACGGTTAACTTTGTTGCATGAAGGGATGCGCCGTTATGCAACAACGGGGAGATTATGCTTCTCTTTGGGTAATCTTGATTTTGTAACATTTATAGTAGTTTTTAAACAACGTGTATGCATATATACCCCTCAATATTGTTGTCCGATATATCTACTGCAATTTCACATTAAATTGCTGGTTTGAAATGTACTTTTATTATGAGTTGAAGTCATATGAACTAAAAAAACGAATCACTTTCGGAAGTGATTCGTTCACTCTCGTTCACTGAAGAAAAATTGTTCTTTGGAATCGTTCACTCACGAACCAACACTAACAGCAATACACATAAACTGAGTATGTGCCGATGCCACAACATGAAATCTCAAGATTTTCCGATTTCCCACGCATGCACGATTAGCAAGTGGCTGACCAGGCCTTGCTCTAACTCACCTGTGGTTTGGCGATCCTGTTTACAATGCGCTCGGTATTTAATGTTGGACAATTTCCCACGGCACAGCTGAACATGTCTCACGGCACACTGGTTGAGAAACACTGGTCTAGTGTGATTTTATTGAAGTTACCCCCCTCAGTGTAAATGTAGCAAAATAGTCTAATGCACAATATTACAATTTTTCGTTTGGTTTCATTAGTATGAAGGGAGGAGAATTGCGCCTCCCTTTGAGTGGGATACATTTGAAGAGCTCTTGAATCTACGCCACAACATGCATAATCAAATCTAATCTTGTTGCCCCGTTGATGAGTTCATGTTAACGTTTCCAGTACACACCGCTCTGTTGAACATCTACGTGTGCATCTGTGGGCATATTTGCTGATTGTTGCGATGCCTGTGCTATCTCAAGAGGAAATGCAATATCCTGTTCGTTGTTGATACCATCAGTGGTTCAGCAGGAAAACCTCCAACTGCACCGCATACTGCACTCGAGTATGAATCATAAGCAGAAACAGAGAGGCGCTCCTGGAGGCCCACATCGCCCTCGTGTGGTGAAATCAAGGATGTCCGGAAATGCGTCAATCAATGCCTGAGAGCGAGAGTACACAGATTCATTTACTGGCCCTCAGTCATTGTTCCTCAGTCTTTGTCCCTTTCTTTATCATTCTGTTCTCATCACGCACCTTTCTACGCCATATCGCTTTCGATCATCACTTCTCACTGTTACGTCCGTTTTCATTTTCCGGCTTGTAATGTTTACTCACATTTGATTGGCCGAGTGCCGTCACGTGGGATTAACTCTGCAGCAGGGCCGCAATCTTCTTAAACACGTTTGTTTGGACAACACATAGGTAACACAATTAATAGTGATTCATAAATTGTATAATAAAAACATTAAACAGCTTGGATGCAAAAGTGAAAATGGGTGGTTCAGTTTGTAAGTGGAGACAGGTATACTTAAAAAAAATTTTTTTTTTTTTGCTTGGATGAAACAAACAATACCCCCTGACAGTGTGGCTGGTAGAATTCAGAAAATGAAGTTGAAACTGGTCACTGGTTGATAATTTCCAAAGACTCCTCCATCATACCCGCAGAGGAACGATGTGGCTCGGGCAGTGGACCAAGGGAAGGCCAGAGTCCATCAGTATTTGTCGGAGCAACTTGACACTTCTCTGGTGTTTCCTCCTGAGCATGCGCCCTTCCCCACTTTTAAGAATCCTGATGGACTCCTTGCCCCCCGCCAGTAACATGGGAGGCAGCAAAGTGATGAACATGAAGCCTGCAGCATAGGAGCGAACGGTGTCCACCAGGGCGCCGGTGCTGGCAATGTAGCCACCCGCGCAGCCAAAGGCCTTGCCTGGAAGACACCAGCAACACGTTCCAAATCCATCTGCAAAGGGGATACTTCCCCACCCTGTGTAAAGAAACTTACCAAGAGTACCAGAGATGATATCAATCTTGTGCATAACTCTGTCTCTGTCGCCAATTCCCCCTCCTATGGCCCAGTATTGGCCGACCGCGTGCACCTCATCCGCAAAGGCGATGGCCCCAAATCTGTGGGCAACATCGCACATTTGCTCCAGTGGGCACACCGACCCTGTAAAGAAATATATATATATTGAAGACCCTATACATCCTAAATCTATTGAGATTCAGTTTGAGTGGAAGTAAAAAGTCTTAACGTCCATTGAATGCACTGTCTCAAAGGCAACAATCTTTGGAGTGGAAGGGTCAGACCTCTCCAATAGTTCTTGCAAGTGGCTGACGTCACTGTGACGGAAGATGAACCGACTGACGCCGCTGTTTCGAATACCTTGAATCATCGAGGCATGGTTACCCGCGTCTGTGTAAATTTCACATCCTGGTGAGAATCGCAATAAAATGTGTCAAGTCTTCAGTTCTGAAAATAACGGTGCACACGGCAACCATTCAAGGAAAAATGAAAGGCACTTTAGGATAATGTTCAAATGTACCTGGTAGCATTTTGGCCAAAGTAAACAATGTGGAGTCATTGGCTTCAAAACAGGAAGTGAACAGCAGTATGCCGTCTTTACCGTGCAAGTCTGCAAGCTCACATTCCAGCTCGGTGTGGAATTTGCTCATCCCTGAAATGGTTCTTGTTCCTCCAGAACCAGCACCATGGATTTTCAAAGTATTCCTTGAAAGAGAAATTGACAACAAGCACTTTGATTAATTAGTGCTGTCTTATTCTCATTTTTTACTGTTTCCCAAAAGCAGGTTGGACAACTCACAAGATAGTCCTTCAGAAGCTGTGATGCTGTGGAAGACATACAGTTCAACTGAGTTTTTAAAGTAACTGTGCTGGTTTTATGTGCCTCTATAATGTCCATGGTTGATAAAGGCGTGTCAGGTGTTGCTGTTCAATAACAACAATCAGCAATGATGAAAAAGCAAACAGTGGAAGTTTGTGCAACTCACCATCAGTTTAAAGTGTGTGGTTGCTCAAGCAAACTGAAAAGGACAAAGGTTGAGCCAAAGGTCCAGAGACAAGATCCATTAGTACAGGACACTTTAGGAAATTGCTGAGGAGCAATGCTTTCATAGCCTAGAAACAAGTGGCCCCGACAGAGAGGAAGGGGCACCCGCAAAACGTTGCTTCCATTTGCGATACTTCCAACCTAAATCGCAAAAACACCACGGGTGCGTAAGTGTGACCATGAAAACAATTTGCGCTACATCACTTATGATAATGCATATGTGCAGTGTGCTTACATGCATGGCATAAAGTCGATAAATGAGCAAACACATCATTTAACTCACAGTAAAACGAAATTTCCACAATACATTTTCATTATGTCACACTTGTATTTTGTACCTGAGAACATCCCAGTTTGCAAAAGATGGCCAACTCCACTCTTGTCCAAGAGAGTTGTAAAATTGAAAGGATGCTCACATCACTTGCATTTACTCAGCAGCAGCCAGGTGGCCATGACAAGTGGAAAGAGGAAGGCTTCCCGAGGACTTAATATAATTGTATGGTGGTGCCAGAGTTTAAAAAAAGGAATTCATGAATGGGACAGGCTTTGTCAACAATAATTGCTATTGTACGCAAATGTCTGAGATCAATTCATTTTTATTTAATTCATTTCAATAATTGGACCATCAATTCAACATAAGTATTTCCCCCCCCAAAATCAGATCTATAAAATAGGAAAAGCTTTATAGAGCTTTCAAATGCTAACAAGCAACATGTTTTAGGAATCAAAATTTCTGCTGTTGACTAAACCGTGTTTAAACCTTGTCACCCATTCCATCTCCCAAATTCTGAATTCTTGCTGTTGTCCTTACCTACATGTGAAATAAACAAGCTATTTTATGAATATAGGTCAAACTAATCTGTTCCATACAGGGTCGGGTGACTGACAACGTTGTCAGTACGCCTGTCATTCCGCTGGGTGGCAGCATTGCGCTCATAACCAGCCCCCAAAGCGCAGTTTGTTGGGCAGGTAGATGCTGGTGAGGAAATCTGGACCTATGGCTGCCAGCGACTGGATTTCAGCCTTGAGTTTATTCTTCTGCATCAGCATCATCTACAATGAGAGCAAAGGAGGCTTCGAGTCAAACTTCTCTGCCGTGAATTGAACTCATTAATATTATTATTATTAATGACCTGAAAAACAAACAATTGTACAAGTTAGTGGCAAAGTGAATGAGCATAAAAATTAAAACAACAATAACGACACCCTGACCCATTGCAAAAAGATTTGCTGTATCGGTTTTCTTTCTGACCTCTTTAAGCCACTCTGGTCGGTCCGTTATATAGGGCCTTTTGAGGAGGCTGCCCAGTTTGTTTTCATCAGCTTTGGTGAAGGGGATCAGAGCATTTCTGGGAACCTGTAACCTTAAGAATTAAACCAGTCTTTTACCAATGATCGTTTGGTTCTCAAGAGTTAATAAGAAATTAATAGGCAGCGGTGACAAAACAAAACAAATAGGAGGAAGCAGCAGAAGGAATTGAGTGTAAACCTCTCGAGGTCCGAGGGGAGAAGGCCCAACCACATGGCACTGGGGACGGTCAGGCTTTGGGCCTCAAACGACATGGCCTATTGAAAAATGCACGGAAAAACATGTTTGCATACAGTAGAAGGCTTTTCAATTTCGACATGTACGTACCTGCACTGCCCCTATACACAACATGTGTTTACAGTTTGAAAACAAAAAACACGAGCAACATGAAAACTTCATGTCGGTTTAAAACTTTCAGGGTGGACAACTGGTCTATTAATTATCTACCTAATCGTTTTGACGGCAGCGAACGAGTTCATAATTCTACTACTACGTAAATGTTTTTCTTTTTTTAGTTTAAAATGACTTGTCGTTGCTACAGGGTAGCACATACGCAACTGAGCAGTTTGGACGTTGGATGGATGATGCCGTGCTAAGTACAATGCAAAAAAGCCTTAACACAGAGTTGGCCATATTGGAGGAGCCAAAATGGACTCACCACTGATCCATATTTGTAGACACACATGATCTCGATGCCTGGGAAAATCAGAGACACAGTATGCCACAATCAGCAACATACACGAGCAATTAACCTGCAAGATGCGCAACAGAGCTCAGAACAAAGTAAAGCATTACAAATGTGTCCTGCCATGCAACAGAAAAGAATGTCTGGATGAGATTAGGCCTGGTGGAATGAGAGCACTCCGAGGCAGCTAACAGGTGCTTTGACTGTTTAGCGAGAAATAAATATATGTTTAGAAGTATGAGATGTAAAACTGGGCTGGACTCAAGCAGATGTACCGTACCATGTGGGTCAGCATCCACCAGAATGAAGACTGGGATGTGGAGCACATCCCAGAGCTTTCTCACCATCAACCTGCTGTTCACATCTGGAAAGCCTTTACCCTTAAAGAAATAAACAAATTTGCATTCTTTCAAAAAAAAAAAAAAAAAAGGGATAGCATTGCTTCAGGTCAAAATTAAGGGTTATTATCCATGTGAGGCTGAAAATAAAAAGAAACGTTGACATACTGTGATCATGATACACGGAGAAAGCTTGGTGCAAAAGTCATCCTGAAGTAGTCGCTGAAACGTAGCGTCCTTCTCAACTACCAGGATGAACTTGGCGGATGATACAATGTCTGTGCAAGGCTAAGGCAAAACACAGTCGCCGCAGCCAATGAACACAATGTCGAGCAAATAAATCAAAGGATACTATGGATGCCTTCAATGTTTGATGAGACCGCAACAGCCTAAAAACAAACAGAACTTTAGAGGCAAAATAAAAGGAAATAAAAGCAAAAAGCAGTTCATTTCTAGACTCCAAGGATTTGGACAATTTAAATTAAACAAAGGCTCTTAGCGCATTGACGATAAAATAATAATTGATTAATTTGCTAACCAATTAGTTGTCTATTAATCAATTAATCATTCCACCTCTAGATTTGTATCGATATTCAATGTTTTTGAAATGCTTCTTTCCTGATTCATACCTGTACCAGGCCACATTGGAGAGAAAAAAAACGGAGAAGTTGTTCACTTGAATTATGGCATGAGAACTTACAGCGGAGTTTGAGTGGCAGTCGATCCTCGTGCCGTCCTTCTCCAAATAACAAAGATCACCTGAGATTAAACCTTTGGATGTGGCCAACTGTTGGTGTCAACATTGCAACTTTGTTAGTTGAGGCTAATTTCAACTCAATCCTTGAGAAATTATCAGGAGTTCATATACATCAGAACATCATGTAGAAAAACATTGGGGTATGAATTTTGCTGTTACTGTTGTAAAAGAACAAAACATTTGCATGATTTTGGATACGGACACACTCACCACGTGAAGAGATCTTCGAGGAATCTTTAGCATGCAGGCCACATCATCAACTAGTTTATCAACTGTTTTCTGGGAGCCAAACAGCTGTGGATGGGTGTAGTAGATGTCTCTGTGGAGGATAATATGGATAAATTACAAAAAAACGCTGATGTGAGGATTTGGAGTTGATTAAGAAAAACTGCATGCTGAAATGACAACCTTTTTGTGGCATATGAGTTGCTCTGCACAAGTCTGTAACTGATAGAGAGAATCTTGAGAATCTGGGCTTCAAATAGAAGACATTTTTATTTTAGTATGGAATGCATGTATTGAAGGTTAAAGCACATCTTGGGAAGAACTGGTGTAAAAAATATTTCACAAAAAGAAATGATCATTTATGCACGTAAAACACAAGTGTCCATAATGAATTGAACTAAATGTTAAGGACGGAAGAGTTGCAAGTCTTCTTACAAAATGTAGTGGCAGTTTTGGGGCAGTCACTTCTGACCGTCCTGACGGCACTTGTTGAACTCATCCGAAGCCCGATGTCACTGTCAAAACTTAAAGTGCAATTCAAACAAAGTTCTCAACAATAAATGAATGGCATAAATGAATGAATCCATTGAAAACCACAATCAGTACAAATACAGAGTAAGCTGCACTCTAATTTACACCCTTGTACAGCTTTCTAACTCTGTTCTACCACATGTAAGCCATCAAGAATTCCCAACAGCCCGAGGGCTACCTGTGAGAAGACCCCACTCCCACCCCCCACCTCCATACAGTGTGCTTTGCTCAACAGCTTAGTCACATTAGGCTCTGTGTTTTCTTAATCACTCAGTCATCTTTTGAGCAGCAGGAAGTTATTTCAGCTTCAATCTCTGTGGTCCATTTTTTCGCTGCTAACACCTGCCTACGCCATATGGGCAGTTTGAACTCTCCTTTGTGCAAATTCTAACAGAGACAGTTTACTCCCCCTCCAGAATGAAACTCAACAACTAGCTGGTTTTCCATCTTACATGTTTTATGCAGTTTAGGTACCAGTTACATGATGATCACATATATGTTCAAATGAAGTCACCTGACATTGTCCCAGCTGTTTCGGTTTGGCAGCACAAGGGTTGGTGCCTCATCCTTTGACAGATGAGTCACTATTTCCAGGATGACATTTTCAATGCTTTTCAGAACTTCCCTGGATATCAAAATAGAATTGATTAAGCAACTTTGGCAACAAATGCTCTTTCTAATTGAACCGAATTATTCACAGTGATGTGAGATAATACGAGTATATTAAGTCCCTTTGCTTTAATAAGGATACGCCATGTAATGTGAGCAAATTACACAATACACTTTGTCAAATAACAGGACTGCACAGTAAAACACACATGGGCTGCACATGTGTAAATACTTTTAAAAGAGGCTAATTTAGCAATATGCTCAAAGAAAGAAGTGAAAAATATTGACTGGACATGTCTTTTTATGTTATAAAGAGATTTGTGGTAAAAAACAAACAAGAACTTATCATAATGCTAAGTAGCTAGCACGATTTTGTATTTCAGTAGAATCAAGCATGAGTAATCATTTCTCTCACAAACTGTTTACTTCATCTCCACACTGACGGTCGGCCATGGCTTGGTACTGTACAAGTGTAATCGAAGTTGATCAATTTTAAGGAAGAAATCAAATTTGAGCGATTTTAGTGACGAAATTAGCCGAAAAATATTGAAGCGAGCCCTCAATGCTGCCTCCCAGGTATACCTGCGCGGTTTTCCCCCCCGATACAGTGATCCCACGCTACTTCGCGTTTCGTTTATCGCCGCTTCACTACATCGCGGATTTTTTTCCAAACTAAAAAAAACAAACATTTAAAAGTCAAAATAAAACGTATAAATTGAAGAAACATATGTCACACATATTGTTGCTTTTACGTCTTTTTTTAACTAGCAGAATTAAATAAGTACATCATTGCATCGCAAGAATTAAAATAACACAGAACAACCGATTTAACTGATCATTACATTACACATAACTTGACTGACAACCTGTCACAAATCTTTCTCTTCCATTTTGAACCGTTGTCACGTTACATCCCCTTTTTGATAAACAATACGATTAGGTCCCCACACTAGCCCATATACTTAAGAACTAACTGCACTCCATCTTTCACAGTGTGAAGTCCTAGTCAGAGTGTGTGTGAAGGCCTAGTCAGAATTTGTGTGAGGACCCAGATCCAAAGAGAAGAGGTCTGTGCCCCTGACCCGACCCTGAATTTCTCCTAATGTGCAGCTTTACCAAAAGTATTCATTTACCCTGAGTGGCTTTGACAAGCTGCTTCCGTAATAATGGTTCTTAATTTCTGAGTAATTGCTATCTCTAAGTGACGAGGGACAACCTCCTCACCCAAGCCGGAAAAAAATCGTATATGTGAACGACCTCAGGTTGTGGGGGTTCTTTTTCTTTTGCTGTAGAAACGGCGAGCCCCCTGCTGTTCCCTTTGCCCGGGAGAGATTTGTGTCGAGTGCTAGGCTCTAACCCGAGGAGACAGAGTGCATCGAGTCATGTGCTTGTCTCGGGATGAGTGTTTGTACTGGGCAGAAGTGAACGGGGCACAGGGGAAGTATAGGGGGAAGCCGGGGGCTGCAGGGTCACAGGAAAAGAGAAGGAGGAGGGGTGGACTCGCTGCAGGTGAGGGGGATTAACTGCAGCTCGGCCCGGAGAAACTAAATACAAATCTGTCAACCTAATCCTCACAAATAGAAAACAGAGCTGCCCTCCATTCACAACCTCCATAGTTCAGCAAATCTACCTCCCGCTCCCCACGTCCGGCCCCCTACCTTTCCTCTTTGGGCTCTCGGGCTGCTCTGTTTCACATCATCTTTGGGCTAGTCTGACGATGCCGCCTATTCTCTAATGGCTTCCCAATCCAGTCACCCGGGGTCCTTTCTGAATGACAGGTCAGGACACACTTATTGAGTGATAAAGGAAAGAGTCAAAGGGGTAAGCCCTTTCAGTGACGAGAAAAGAATCTAAATGGGACCACAGCCCATCGAGGTAGACGTAAGTGGACAGGATTTTATCAGGACCTGACACCTCAGGAGAGTCTACTGATAAGAATGTGGCTTGGTGTGGAGAGCAGCCAGTCAAACTGATGACATCCTGCTATGGCTAAAGCTATGTCTAGCGCTAATGAGAACCGTATCATAGCATATCATTATAACATAATGGATAAGTTAGTGTCGACTGCTGAGAGCCATAAATCAGATCACGGCGGTGTTCCGGCATATCAGGCTGCAGGCGAATGGACAAACAAAAGGATGCCAGGTTGGCAAAAAAAAAGAAAGCCACAAAATGCCTGCAATCGAAGCATATTTGATCAGATAATCATGGCATCATGGAACTCATTTGTTACAGTGATGCAAACTTAGCCGTTGTGGAAATCCCAGAAAGATGGGGGATAACGGCTTCCAAAACGGAAATTGGGAATTCAAACAATATTAGCGGGATGTTTTCATTCAATCGACAGTAATCTCACAAAAGTGAGTACACCCCTCTCATTTCTGCAATGTTTTAATTATATCTTGTCATGGGACAACACTGCGTGTCTTGCCTACAGTCAAGCATGGTGGTGGGACCGTCATGGTCTGGGGCAAGATGAGTGCTGCTGGCACTGGGGAGTTACAGTTCATTGAGAGAACAATGAATGCCAACATGTACTGTGGAATACTGAAGCAGTGGATGATCCCCTCCCTCCGTAAACTGGGCCGCCGAGCAGAATTTCAACATGATAATGACCCCAAACACACCTCCAAGACGACCACTGCCTTCCTAAAGAAGCTGAGGGTGAAGGTGATGGACTGGCTAAGCATGTCCCCAGACCTAAACCCTATTGAACATCTGTGGGGCATCCTCAAACGGAAGGTAGAGGAGCGCAAGGTCTCCAACATCCACCAGTTCGGTGATGTCATCATGGAAGACGATTCCAGCGGCGACCTGTGAAGTTCTGGTAAACTCCATGCCTAAAAAGGTTACGGTGGTGCTGGAAAACAATGGTGGACACACAAAATATTGACGTTTGGGTCCAATTTTTTCAGTACTCACTTTTGTTGCCAGCATTTTACACATTCATTGTTGTATTTTGAATTACTCTGAAGTAACAATACATTTACTTTGCTATCCAAGCTTTACAGTGACTACTTAACATTGTCTCAAAGTGTCATTTCTTCAGTGTTGTCCCATGCCAAGATATAATTGCAGAAATGAGATGGGTGTACTCACTTTTGTGAGATACTGTCGTTTGGTTGAGCTTTTTTAAATCTTTGACTCATAAGCAGCAAATATTCATCATTTTAAGCGATAAGAGAATAGGATTTTAAGCATCTGGATTCCAAAACTGTGTTGAATTATATGAAAAGGTAGGACCAGCATAGATCAAACATGGAATCTAATAGGATATTAGGAGTGTTCCATATCCCCACCCTCTTTTCTTTTGGCTTTCTCACAGCTGTGTTTCATATGTTCATAGGGCCCCTGGAAGTACGACACATTAGTGGAAACATTCATAACTGCGGTGCATTGTTACACCAAGTTAGATAAGGACAACTGGGACAAACAATGGCAGAAAAAAAAACATCTTCCCACCTTCTTCAGTTCAGTTTAGCCTGAATAAAGTTTTACTGTATTGACTGAGGGCCTGCTTGCTTCGACCCCCCCCTTCCCCCTCCTTCCAACCCAAATGGACCTTATCCACCTCCCTCAGTCCACAAGTCTTCAAAGGACTGCCGCCTGCTGTTCTCTAAGGCAACACATGAAATAAATATTAATCTTGCTCCAAGGCCCTCGCTGAGAGCAATACACAAATGGACAGCGCATCATCATTTTCTTTTTTTCTTTGTGAACCATTTTCCAAGCATGTTTAGGCTAGTTATATTACACAAATGATCAAGTCATTGATGTCTGCATGTTAAATCAGTGGAATTTGGCGTGTTAACTTGCGGTCGCTAGGCTAATGGAGAGTGATAACATCCTTGGCTTTGATTCCTTCTAAATATACTCACTGTCTCTTGGAATAATGTCTCGTTACTGATAATGACTTATTACCTTTCTAATTGGTCAAGTTATCAAAGTGTTTGAAGGTTTTTTTTTTTCTCCAAAACCATTTATTTCTGGTTTATTAGAATAGTTATATTGATATGGATCCCATTCAACAAGGAACGATGTATCCTCGCAGTTTGATCTGAATTATGACAAATGGTGACTAAAAAAAGCCAACCAAGTGACAGCAGATAAAACACTCACAGATGAGCCCGCTTGTTTAGTGAACATGTGTCCAACATCCAGCCAGCAGACTTTCCTTTCTAGACAACGCTATGCCGATAAGTAGTGCAATAACAGCAGTTCTGCAAATAAAATGATGACTGGCTGAAAAGAAACCTGTCTGTTGTTAATTTGTGCGCTGTCTCGCAAGGTAGAGTCTGCCCACAGCCCAGCAGATAATTTGTGACGGAGGAGACTCCAGTCTGTAATGCAGCTGTACACAATGTGTTGAGGGTTGTTGATAGAAGCTTCAAACACAGTTTCCTCTGCTTGTCTGCTTTCTGTCCCCCCCTGTCAAAGACCTCTTAGTGAGGCTCACTCAGTCTAGCCTGAGCCTTGTGCCCACTATTTACTGTGAATGTCACCGGGCTCGGTGAGTTGGAAACAAAGGGAGGTCTGTTCTTTGTGTCCCATCCATGATTGTCATCTCCTGCGTCGGCAAAAACTAAGCCAAAGACTGGGGGTAGTTAGAGGCTTGACCTCCATAGGCTAGCACGAAAAGGAAGAGAACATGACAACGAATGACAATGGGGGTACCGAAGGTAGAATTGTTTATATGTTTGGGAGCTTAAGATCAGGGGATGCTTTGAGAATAATTGTCAATTTTTGTCCATGTGAAGCCCTTTGAGATTGCTTGTGATTTAGGGCTATACAAATAAACTTGACTTGACTTGATATGTGATACACTACTTGTGAGCAACTAATTAAATAAAGGATGTGTTAGAAAAATGTATATATATGTGAATTAAACCTGACAAGATGTTTGATACCACTTTTTTTCTGACCGATTTCAGTACAAGTGCTCAATGGTCACTAATACTAACACTAGGCACCAATAAATATATTGGTAAAGCAATTTCCTTATAATTGGCTGCAAGTAGCAATTTGCAATTCATTTTGTTTTCCTCATCGTAAAACAAAAGGGTGGCCGATCCTGGTATCGGTTGCCGTCGTGAGAACCAATACCAAATATTAGTGCCGATACCATATTTCAAGATATCGGCACTCATGGAAGAAAATGGAAGGACAAATACAAAAAAAAATAAAACAAGCGTGAGGATCAACTAATCCAGCTTTCACCCGTTTTAAATTTTGACTGGAAAAGGAGAAGGCAAACATTTTCCGAGGACGACGAAAAGACCCATATTGAGATGGCGGGAAGGTGAGCCAAGTGTACAGGACTCGAAGACCCTCTCCGCCTGCCCCCTCTGTTTACAATCAAAGCTCAAGCTGTCTGGCAGCCTCGCTTGCTGCGCGATTGAAGTTCTAATTTTATTGTCATAGAAATCTTTTGGCGAGCTACGCCGCGGCCCTAAAGCATCTCAAGAGGAGCCTTTGAAACTGCACTCTCTTATGTTTTAAGAGTTCAGTCCTGAACAGCCATCTGAAATACATTCAAGTGTGTCGGTGAGAACAGAACTCACGAGTGGGTCAGCGGCGCTCCTTAAAAGTTTGGTGTTTAAGAGGTGCTGGGGCACTGGGGGCAGATGGAGTGTGGAAGCAGCTGCCAAACATCTGCAACCCTCCTTTGTAATCTGTGGCTCTTCACCACTGCCTTTGTCACAAACGTCCTGCCACAGCTTCGTAGAAAGTTTGGATACGGTCAAAAAATGGGTTTGGGTCCACGAAGCAAGCTCTTTGGCCAATGAAAGTTGGAAAATCCCTCAAAGATCTAATATATGTTTGGGGAAAAAAGGGGGGAGCAGCACAATTAAATCCCCCCAATTATTCAAAACAGACCATTTTCCATTCTCCATAGTAAGTGAAGGAAAAATAAATAATGTCAACGTCGTCGTCATGCCCGCAACATTGTGTGAACATTATGCCGGAGGTACAAATCCAAATCCTACGTCTTGACTCAGCTGCCAGCCTCTTTATCTCTTGCTCCTGCTCCTCCCATCACAGCTGTCTTCAGAAGTTGCTCTCTCCTAGTTAAAGCCGTCAGCTTCCACTGTGCACTTGTAGTCAGCAGCTTGAGCGTGCATGCAATCCCTCAGGTTGGGAGTAGGACACGCGACGGATGACCACACGCGCCTGAGAAAAACGTCGAAATTGATGTTAGAATCGGGAGAACTTCCCTCAACATGAGGGCAGATGATTCAGGACATTGATCGCGAAAGTGCAAGAAGCGTTCTGAAGCGTTTGGCAGCATAGCGTGAGACTTTTACGCACGGCATTGTTTTGCTATGGCACCGCTTTTGGATAGACGCGCTCCAGCTTTGCTTTTCATTTGGACTTACTGCGTAGTGGCTGACACAGCTTTTACCAACTTTTCTGTGGACAACGAGTTCCACTCTAGCTTCATTCACCGCCGACTGAGAAGCCAGGAGCGCCGGGAGATGCAGCGAGAGATCCTCTCCATCCTGGGGCTGCCGCACCGGCCGCGACCGCACTTTCACGGCAAGCACAACTCCGCTCCCATGTTCATGTTGGATCTGTACAACGCCATGAGCACAGAGGTGGACGAGGACAGGTACTCCTATCCATACAAGCCCATCTTCACCACGCAGGCGCCCCCCATTGCCAGCCTGCAAGACAACAACTTCCTGACCGATGCAGACATGGTCATGAGCTTTGTCAATATAGGTAAGCGCACATAATGATTTGGTTTCTTTTTGAAGTGTGACATGGTAATCAATTCCATTCATGTTGTATTATACACACAGAGGCCACTATTGTGTCAGTTCAAATTCCACAAACACAAGTAATGAATGACCTGCGAGTCTGCACATATGGAGCTTGTCATAAATCATGCACCAGCTTTGATCACTTTCCTCGAACTACTCTTCAAACGTATTTTCCTACAGCGCATATTGAAAGAGAGCAGCAATATTGTCACAGAATGCAGTTTGCAAGTTTCTCTGTTCAACGATCAGGTGCTGCCACTATGGATGTTGGAGCAGGTTGCATTCAGTATTCAGCTATAAGCTTCATCAAGTCAGATGCAGTCGGTCTTATAATGAGACCGTACGATAAAGCGGATCTTGCAATAAGGACTTTTGTGTAAGAAGTAAAACGTTGGTAAGTCAACATCAACTCATTGTAGAGCTTGCAGTTTCGAGCGTACACTCCTGGTAAGATCATTGTCGGTGCATCTTGGCAGGAAGGAGGGAGGTGACACTGGCTCCTCGGCTGCACTGTAATTACAGTGGGAGCTGCTGCATTGTGACTATTTTCGACAGGCTGCAACACAGATGGATTTGACCACAAAGACTCAAAAGGCCTCGCAAAATGTGCAGCCAAGGGCGAATGAAGCAAGGCGATGAAAGGGAAGGGAGCTTTTACCCAAAGGGGTGACCGCTGAGCGAGTCATTTGATTTCCAGCTCATATATGAAAAGGGTGATCAGTACAAGTCACAAAGTTTTTACCACCCCCCCCCCCCACCCTTCTGGGTCTGATGTGATTTTTTTATTTTTTATTTTACATGCCGCAAATTCTGTCCTCCCTCATACACTGCATCTGCCAACAGACTTCCGTCGCTTCTTGTGATAGCATCAGTTTCCTGGCAGCTTGATTAGAAGCAGCAGGTACACTTTTGTAGCTTTGCCTTCTCCTGAATGTAAGTAAGGCAGAATCGGATGGATTGTCCATTTCCTCTCCAAATTCCTTCCCTTCCACATTTGCTCATTGTGGGTTTTATTTTTATTTAGGTCGTCTGAGAGTAGAACGAGTGTGGCTTTTATTTCAAAACAGTCCCTAGGCTCTCTGGAAGTCTCCAGGGCCTCTGTGCCAAGGTGCATTAGCCTACTATTTCCTGAAATGCCTAAAGCACCCATTTATACAGTACTGCTAGTGTCAGTCTAAATACACTGACAGTACCAACAAAAGTGTATATAGTATATACGTATATATATATATATATATATATATATTTTTTTTTTACAGTAAACCCAAAGTGTGCTCTGAAAATCATCGTCGTTCATCAGTGTCATTTTTTGATTGTCACCCAGCTTGGATTCTTTCAAGTCAGCTCGCGTGAGAGGCCGTCTAGGGTTGGTGCGGGCTTTGGGACAGACCCCCCATCCAGGGGCGTCCTCTGGCTGAGTCACCTCCGTTTGAAAGGCCAGCTGTGTAAATGGCTTACAGCATACGTTTAGAATGCACGGCACTATGCACGCAGCCTGGGCCACCCAAACACGTCGAAGCTAAAAGGGGACACTTTGCAAAACATACCTTTGTTGCACCGTGTACAGACATCTCATAAAAGTGTCGACTCTTTTTCATCATACGTATCAGCAGATCTGTATGACTATAGTCCATTGCCGTGCAGAGTTACAGTTAAGTGGTCTGACTTTGGTGTCTGCTATTTGCATCCTGGGTAACTGAAACCAACATGGTCACCTGTGTTTGTTTAGGAGGGGCTGCGTGTCATCGCTTTTTACTGTAACACTTTATCATTTGAGGTTTTAGTCACAGCTTCTCTGTAATTCAAATGAGAATACATTAAGGTGAGTCGTCGGTCATAGTTGTCATTATTTGTCATTACATTTCTGAAGAGATGATGAAGCTGATTTAAAGGTTTTTGTTTACATTCTTTTCCTAGACACACCTTCCACATACATAAACTTCTTTATACATTCAATGTAATGCGTTATATGGACCTATTGTGTCATTATTTATTTATTTTATTATGATTATTACTATTCCCCCTCCCCCCCCCCCTTATATATCCTGGAAGTTGAACTGAATGCGCTTCAGTGATGTATATTGTAGCTTTAGTTATGTAATTTCTCATTATGTTTAAACGTGTGTGACAGCACTCTTGTGTTTCTGTGCTTGTGATCTAAGACAATGAAAGCACCGTGTGTGTCTGCACTCTCAGTGGGTGATTTGTTTTTCAGAACAAGCATTTTAAAAAGTAATAGTTTGTCACAGTCACGGGTCTTGTCATCATGCGAGAGCAGGAATAATTCTATTTGTGCTGCTTTATTTAATCGGATGCATGTGTGATATATTTGACTAAAAAAAAAAAAGAGTAAAAAAGAAAAAGAAAAAGAACAAAAACAAATGCCTGCCATGATCTTGCGCTTCTTTGCTATTATTACAAGATGCTAGTTTGAATTCATTTTGTGTGTTGTGACAGAGAGGAAGTGTGCCACTTGTCCTCACCAGGTAATTATCTTCTGCGTTACCTTGGTGACCTGACAGGGGACCACCTGGTTTTGCACCACACCACCTCTTCATTCCCTCAGGAGTTTGCACAATATTGCATAACTCTCTGTTATTCCTGCAGCATGAAAATTCACAAATCGTAGCTAATTAGTAGCGATTACATCTCATCTCGGTTTTGGGCCTTACGTTGTGTCACCAGCTCTCAGGGCTGCTCGCTTCAATCATACCAGAGGCATGCATTCTCTCCCCACCTATGTGCCGATTTCTCCTTGCATTCCTCCGCAGTGGGCTGCGCGTGGAGCAGAGGTTAATATTGATGTTTCCCACTGTCTGCAGGCCAGTGCAGCTGTGCAGAGAAACTTGATATTTTCGGAGTCCCTCATTGCAACCTCCTCCATCATGTCTGGCCCTGTCTCCGATTCATCCCGCACGCAAGACCACATGACACCAAACGTCCCCTTCCTGCGCCAACAGTATTGATTATCAGCACCGACACCAAATCCCCGATGGGTTTCGTTGTATTTAGTCTCCAAGCACCGGCTCTGGCCCTCGCCTCCTGAGGTTTAAGCCTCCCGTGTGCTCAGACATAAAACATTTCAACACTTTCTTTTGTGTGTTTTTCCACTCCCCGCTTCTCTTGCACACATCCGCACACTTTCTCTGAACCCCAAACACACACACACACACACACCCTTGATTTCTCACTTTCCCACCCTCATAAATACGCTTGCATATTTTTGTCTATCTATTCCAACAATCTGGCTCTTGTTCAATGCGGAGTCGCTTCTCCAAACGGACGGCAGAATATACAACCAAGCAAGTGCTGAAGGCCCGTCATTCTATAGCGAATGCATCCTGCCATTGGTCACCCTCCTCATTGCATGAAGTCACTTCTGGACCTCTCCAACTGAAATTAAGTTTACACCTAAAAGTGTGGAAAGAAACATGCTTGCACTTTTCGAATGCCCAAAAGGAATGTACTTGCAGCTAATTAGTGTTATTCAGGGCATGTTTTACTGCCTTGTGAAGAGTGGGGAGTGAGCACAGGCAAAGGAATGTTACAGTTGGTAGAGATAGCCATGCCTTCCTGTCAGGTCATTCCTTACAATGCCCGCCATGATTTGATGTATTATACGGTGGGCCGGTAGATAAATCAATACCAGAAACAAAGAAACATAATCTCGCATCTCCAGGCGGCTGCTAAAAGAGTTCCAGGAAAATATCTGCTCTGGATCCGATTCACCTGTTGAAGCCATGACTTCAAGATGACATCTGGGAGTATGCAACAACTTCTCTGCACTCTTGGCCATGCTATATGGCACTCGCTGAGAGGAATGATGAAACATTTGGGTGGGTTGGACTTCGCAATGCGGCAAGGTGCCCCAAAGCCCGGATGCGTGAAGCAGTGGGTGTTCTAAATTTGCCAGAGCTCATTCATTGCCAGGAATGTTGGGCTCGTTTTGATTCTATTGCTCTCCCGCTGTGCCCATTTTGCAGTAAACTGGCATAATTTGTCTTTGACAGAACATGTAAGCTAATAAAGTAAAAGCAACATTGTTTTTTTTTTAAAAAAGTGAACAAGATGTTGCGCATTTATTTACACCCACTTTGCCACTTTTCTTTCATCTGGGTTACTCTGGCCTTGGCTTATCAGTGATGAGCAGCATAACAAACTCCCTATGGACTTCAATGACCACCAAGAAAAAGTTGATAGAAAAGCTCAACTTCGGTGGTAATAGGAATCGGGTGGGGTGAAAAAGCACGGCGTAATAACAGAATAGCATTTTGTTCCGTCAAAGCAACTCGGGCACTTTTTTGATCTCTTCTTCTTGTGGGAACAGGATGTGCTTTTGCATTTATGTGTTTGTGCTAAACAAAACACAATTTCACAGACACTTTCCCTGCCCAGTCACTTAGCGTTGTGTGATGTGTGTTTGAGCTCCTAGCAGAACATTGCCTTAGCGGAAACCCCATAATACCGACCAGACTGTGTTGGCCTGATCAAAGCTTGCAAAAGCAGCCGCAAATGTTTTTAATGGTACGGAGAGGAAACATTACATCGGTCTATATACACTTTAAATGGGAAGGCTTTACTACTCCCATTGTTATTATTATGATTATTATGATTATTATTATTAGGATTATTATTATTATTATTAGACCTACTACATTTTCTACACACTGGAAGTCAGAATGGGGGACTTACATATTGTTACATATGTAAGTACATTTGTATGTACATACGATTTCGCTTGGGGTTTGCAGAATGTGAGGCACTGTGCAACGTGAATCTAAATAAGAGAGCGGAAGGAAGGTTGAGGTGGTTGTGGTTGCTGAGGCCACAAAATGAAAGAACATAAAATACTCACACAAGAGGTCACTGATGGTGTAGTGATTCAGCCGACCGACCTACTTCCATGCAGGCAGTTTGGGCTCTTGTGTGAAATTGACTGTGAAAGATGTCTGTCTATATATGTGCCTTGTGAACTGTGTCCAGGGTGTAGTCTGCCTTCCGCTTGAACTCAGCTCGCTGCAACCCTAAAAGATAGCATAAGATTCAATTGAACACATGTAATATATATATATATATATATATATATATATATATATATATATATATATATATATATTTCTTTTTTTTTTTTTTTTGCATTATGAAGGGAAAAAGTAAATAGGCAAGAAATTATTGCCAACTTAAAACCACAACAAAATTACAAAAATTACAAAATACGTAGGATACACAGGCTCCTGTTAAGAATATTGTAAACACTGGGCAGGTTATTTCATTTTGGGTTCAGTAGTTCCCGAAAGGCCAATAGCAATTTTGCCCTGACTGGTGATCTAACCCATCATATCCAATTTTGAGAGAATTGTAACAGGTGGAGTATAGTAATAGCTGCTATAATTTTCTACTATTAGCAGGTATTAAATCTGACATGCAAGGGGGTGCCTTTAACCATCATTATAAATTTGAAGTCAATTGGAGAGTGGGTAGTAACTTTAAAAATACATTTACCACTACCAGCAGGTGGTATGAAAATTTCATTTTATATCAGTTTGATATTGCACAAAATTCAGATGAATGAACCACGACACCACTGCTAACTTAACTAAGCAAAGTTACATGTGGATCTCTTCAGTAGGTTTGTTTAAGTTTTGACCTTTTGGAGCCAAGTTATGAGAGTTTTGTGTTGCATGGCGAATCACCAACTGCTTCGCCCACATTTTATGGCGCAGAGCCATTGTTGAAAGGCTTTGTAATATTGTGTTGCCCATCTGTTTCAAATTTGAATACAATTGGGGTAATTGCGTAGTAGGAGTTGAAGTATTGTAATTTCCAGGATGGAGGTCACCAAATGGTCACTTTTTGCTGACGGCTTGGCGACTGGAGGTTGTGGCAGGACATTTCCTGGTAGCTGATGTGCCGAACGTTGAGTTGGATTTATTTCACATTATCATGCAGTGCAAGGCTTAGAAATCCCGTTCATCATTACATCCAGCCCCTGCCAGGCCACCCTCATGTGACCTGATCTCCATTTCTGATTCACTCACAGACCGGGCAAGCTGGGACATGAATTGTCAGGAGAGACAAACATGAGGATGTCAGTCTATTTCATTCATGTTTCTACAAATACAGCAAGTGTAATTGAAACATGTCCACAAACAAACGGCAGTTCAACATGTGTTCCAAACTATTACATGTGGAGTATACCGTAAATCTCCAATGCCCAGTGAAGCGTGAGGTGGAACCTTTGCTTTACAGCTGCAGTGGGAACGCACGTTTGATGACTGCATTGAGAGACGAGAAAGTCCAAGACCTGTGATCCGCAGACGGCCCGCAGGCTAGAGAACTCAAAGGTTTGCTTTGACCACAAGTAAAAGACTCTTCTTCCTGTGGTTTTTGCCTCAACTTGCACTCATGCAGTCTGTGTGGCACGTGCACACCCTCAGGCGGACACACACACACGCACGCACACACACACACACGCTTATGTGACGACGTGATGCAGTGACTTAATTAATGATTGTCAAGTGTGACTAAGTTCTAACGTGGAACTCTGTTGACCCCTTTTCCAGTATAAAAACATCACACGGGCATGATGTCATCAGTAGTCAGCAGCGGGCAGGAAGTTTCTTGACATAGTAATCACCCTACTGTGGTTAGCTGAAAGATCAAAACCTCTTTAAACTTTATAGGATAAACATCTTGAGCAACTTCTTTGCAGAGCCCATTTCTTCCCCGAGCTCGTGGAAACTATGACTACTACTTCTTCCCTGGATTGTAATTAAAACTTTGTCAAGGCATCTGAGAGGGAGAAAGAAAGAAGCAGATCATTATATTGTGTCAGTCAAACACGCAGTGCCAGGGGTGAGATCCCCCCGTTCCCCCCTGCCGTGCGGCGGAAGTGTTCAAGGTGCTAGTGAGGGGTGTGGTGGTGTTGAACAGACACTTGGGCTAATATGAGCCGTCAGTTCTGTCTGCCGTTGCTCCGGAGGCCGAGGTGTCTGGGATGCTTTGTGGCTCTGGAAGGCAAGAACGACAGGAGTGAGCAAGGAGGAAAGGAAAGGACAGAAAATATGATTTGATACTTCTCTTCTTCTAAGTTTAATACGAATCAAGCAGGTTGTGTGTCGTCGATTATAACGATTATGCCTCGACAGGCCTACTCACGATGAAGGTGGCCCGTAGAAGAATAGACGTTGACGAAAGTATTCACTTTGTATTTAGAAATAGATGCAGCGTGATGCGTTTAAAACTCAAAATGGATTGGGAACTTGAACTCGTTTATCGTCTCTGTTGTGCTTTGCTACATGCGGTCAGGGTTAATTCAGATGATGTGGGCTCACGTAATCGGCAGCCTGTATGAAAAGCAAATCAGACGCCAGATAAATGATGAAAGAATCTCACTGTGCGTGTGTGTGTACTTGTGAGTTTGCGCACGTGCATTTGTAATTATGGATGAGAGAAAGCCATAATGATTGTGACGCACAAGCCTGTCAAGCTTCACAGCCATGACTTTTCCCATGTGTGTGCATGATGTGGACCCTCAGCACACTTATATGGTAAAAGTGGATGTGTTTACCTTGTTTGCATGGGTATGTGTGTGTGTTTGTGGTACAGGTGGCGCAATAGCTAAATACTTCCACCTTCAGGAAGTCATTTATATATTTGAAAAGTTTGGCTCCCACATCTAATGACTGCCATGCTACTGTAAATGTCAAAGCAGGTTTGTGGTTAGGTTTGAGCTGCAACAAAATACATAAACCCGAGATGCAAAAGTCTTCCAAATGCAAGTGCTCTAGTGCTGGGAAAGCGAGTTGGATGCATTGGGAACTAAAGATTTGGACGGACTTCTTCTCAAAGGGAGTCAACGTTTGAAAATATTTATTCTGAAAAACCATAACATGCTTTGCTTTGTCAGCTTTTTACATTATTGTTATTATTATTATTATTATTATTATTCTATTATTATTATTATTATTATTATTATTATTATTATTATTATTATTATTCTATTCTATTCTATTCTATTCTATTCTATTCTATTCTATTCTATTCTATTATATACTGTTAATGACAGATGTTGATATTTAATGTGCAGACAATCTTTAAAGCACAAGTCGACATTTAGAATCTCTTTGAATCTTACTAACGCTGACCAGGTTTATGAGAGACGTAAAAGAAACAAGATGTGGTTTACTGAGGGGGAACAGAAAAACATCTCAGCAACCAGAGCAGAGGCAGCAGCAGGTGCAGTGAGAGTAAAACAACTTAGAACAGGCATGTGTCAGGCATGTGTAGTGGAACATGTGTAATACTGACATCATGCCGTATTCATTTCGCCAACAGCTGCTTTACATGTGCGCTGTCATCAGAAATTGTCATTAGAACTGGCTGTTCATGTGCTTGAGTGTGAGTGTGATGGAGGTTTGCAAATAAATTACTATTAGTTTTTTTTCTGCCTGTTTTGCCCAGGGAGTCAATATGTAGGAAAGAATGGGTGGAGCTTAAATCAACAGTTAGAAGATCAGCAAAGCTAGAAAGTTAAAACCGAAATTGGAAACACTTATTTATTTGTTTGTTTATTTTTAAATTGATGTGTTGCACAAACCCACCTGTTATGTGGTGGCATCATTTTTTGAGGGCCGTTTTAGGATGCAGAATCTCTGTTGCAAATCATTTTCTCTAATATAAATGCCACATTTGATCTTTTGTGATTCTGCCTGGTCTCATGTTCAAGTATAGTTCATTCTTTGTAATATTCTTTGTATTTTTCAAGCATACCATCCTATTTAGTTCCTTTGTTTATTCCTCAACTCAAAATGGCTTTTTATGTTAAACGAAATAAAACATTTAAAAACGTATTTTTAATATTTGTCCAACCCAAGACCGACATCTGATATGTGGATCCAGCCGTCACACAAACTAACTTTAATGTTTGAAATCTATATACAGTATAAGTGTGCCTTGACTGGCTACAGTCCAGGTTCGAGCTCACCCGTGACCCTAAAGAAGACAAATCGATGGATGCAATATAGTTTGACGATTGAAAAATCAATAAGAAAAAATATTTTTAAGTCCAGACCCTAAGTTTGGGAATATCTGATCCAAAATATTTGTGAGTATGTGTGAGGTCTGTCTGAGTATTAATCACAGAGGGAAGGGTGGATGGAGATGTTGAGAGCCGAGGCACTGATCCCTGCGATGTCCTGCCGGGACGTAAGAGGAACATGCTGAGGGGCGGTGGGGGTGATGGGGGGAGATGGGGCGAGGTCACATCCCAAGGGAGTTACAATGGGCTGCTTAGTGTTGTGGAGACGCCATTGGAACTATGTACTCCAAACATGGATTCTGGACTCACGAGAACCAGATGATGGGTGGACTGAATGACTCTCCGGGGTGAGGGGGTGAGACGAGAGGCGCTCGTAAACTTGTCAGAGTGTGCCTGCGTCTTTATCGTGATGCTCACCAGATGTGTCGCATTAATGTGCTTAATGTGGCACTCACCAACTTCCCAACAGCAACTATGAGCTACTTACAAGCAATAACTGTCATTCAAAGTCGATTCCTTATCCGCATGTGATGCAAGACCTCTTTTGTTTCCTTCTTGCAGTGGAGCATGACAAGGAATTCCTGCCAGTGAGACGACATCATCGAGAATTCCGATTTGACCTGTCCCAGATTCCTGAGGGCGAGGTGGTCACTGCCGCCGAGTTTCGGATTTATAAAGATTTCATTCACGAACGCTTCGATAACGAAACCTTCCGCATCAGCATCTACCAAGTGTTGGAGGAACATTCGGACAGGTGAATAGTTCAGGTTCTTTCAAAAAGTGTTTTTGGAAACAATACACGGGTGGGCGCGTCTGTGACACACAATCTGGTTCAGAAAATAGGTCGGGAGACTTGAATGGCCCCATAAAGAACAAGGGATTGTTGAACATGTGACTCTCACAGATTTGTACTTTTCCACAACTATTTTCTTCCTCATGGATTTCCTTCTGGCTTTCACCGTCTTCCCTTCTTTTGATTTATGACTCCTCTCGCACCAAAACTTAAGCCACTGATGGAGCATGTGCGTGGTGTATAAATGGCCAGTCATTTATAAAGCCATTATTGTCAATTAAAAAAATGAAGTGCTCCCCTGGGCTTAGCCATCTGGAGCGCCCCCCCGTCTCCATCCTGAACTTGCTTGAAATTCCTTTAAATCTCTCTGCTGCTCCTTGTGGCTGTTTGCTTGTGACATACATCAGATTTTTTTTTTGTTTTGCACAGAGAGTCTGACCTTTTTCTCCTGGACTCACGAGTCATCTGGGCTGCAGAGGACGGCTGGCTGGTTTTTGATGTGACGATCACCAGCAACCACTGGGTCCTCAACCCAGGAAGGAATCTGGGTCTACAGTTGGCTCTAGAGGGCACAAACGGTGAGTGTTATGACATCAGTAACTGGAGAGCTTAAAAGAAAAACAATAGCTCATCAACACAAACTTAACAACAAATTAAAGTCAATCGTACAGTAGAATAAATAAATTATACATACACATACAATGATCCCTCGTTTATCACAGATAATTGGTTCCAAGACCACCCCCGATAGGTGAAAATCCGTGAAGTAGTGTCACCCTCTCATTTTTAACATACATATAAATGATGTGTATCAATACATTTATATTAGGCCATATAAGTGCATATGTTATCATTAGAACATTAAATAATAGTTTCAAACTTGTAAATACTATATAATTATAAATGACATACAGAAAATAATGTATAAATAATATAAATAGAAATATGATACGTGTGTGTGTGTGTGTGTGTGTGTGTGTTGGTGTAACATATGTAGATGTAGCTAAACTATACATACTGTAAATATGTTTTTAGAACTCTTATTATTATAACAATTTTTTTTATAACAATGTACAAGTGTACATACTATATATAAACATGTTTTTAGAACTCTTATTATAAAAAATACAATACTACAAATATGTTTCTAGAACTCTTATTATCATAACTTTCTTTTAAAACAAGGTACAAGTGTATGTACTGCAATTGTGTGGGCTTCTGCTGAATGTGGGCAACTTTCGACTTTTTGAATTTTTGATATTTTGGGGGGCAGGGGGTGGGGATTCGAGATGTACTGAAACCGCGATGTAGCGAGGGATTACTGTATACATACATGCCAGCATCACAATGACCATGCTTACCGAAAGTATGTCACGTTATCTCATTTTAGCCAATATGACTGCTTGAGGTTGGCATCGCCAGGCTCGGTTGTTCGTCTTTAGAAAACACTGTCAACAAACAGCGTTGATTACACGAGCGTGATTAACGACACAATCTCTCTCAGGTTGGCGCAGACCGTTACATGTTTGGCAAGAAGAATAGATGGTTTTATGATAAGGGGAGGAACGCTGCACCAATGAGCCGGTGTTGAAGTGCCTGCGAGGGATTACGGGCGAGCATGTGTAGACAGGCACGCAGGATGCTGCTGGCGGCGACAACCAGAAGCCTTGATTAATCACCAAACCTTGATCAGACACACATTCTTATTTCCAAGCACTGGGCCACACACGCGCATGCCAACACACCCACACAGAACACGCAAACAAGAAGTGAAGATCTTGATGTCAGGTCAATGAACCTTTTTTTTCCTCACTCGACTCCATGTCACCCTCTACAGGAGAGAGTGTAAACCCTCGCGCTGCGGGGCTGATCGGTCGTAGCGGGCCGCAGAACAAACAGCCATTCATGGTGGCTTTCTTCAAAGCCACCGAGGTGCACCTGCGAAGCATCCGCTCAGCACAAGGAGGCACCAAGCAGCGGAACCCCAATCGCTCCAAAGGGGCCAAGAGCCAAGAGGCCTTGCGAGTGGCCAACATTGCAGGTAATTGACATAACTGTGTTCCGGAGTCCACTACACAAGAAATGTTACAGATACAAAAACAAAGCACTTTTCTGCTCATTACTCTTGTTTTGATAAAAAAAACCCAGAAGATATTGATATAAACTGTCACAGTCACAAAATCAGCTGTAATCTAAAAAGCATGTTGATTCATTCAGACCTAAAATAAACTTTGCATAGTTAAATTGTGAGTTTGGTAATATATAATACAATTTATCTGCCCAGAAGCCTGTCAGGATGTCAATTACAAATGTAAATGAAATTAAATATTTTTTTTCTAGTTAGCAGATGTCATTTTTATGCATAACCAACAATCGTTATATTTATTTCGATGAGATTCATCACGTCTAGTTCAAGTTCTTTTGTTCAGACAATAAAAGTTTTTTGTTATCTTGCTGACTTCTATTCTGAACACAAAGTTGTTTATAATTGTAATATTAACAGAGACAAAACATGCAATCCATATTGCATAACTTTTCATTGCAGGTGTGAGAGGTTAGTGTTTATGGGACCCGCTGAAACATTAGGCCCTAATGCCAGAGCTTTGAGTATCCCTCGTCCGCCTTTGTTTATTTCCACAAGCATCACAAGAGAATTAGGGCCCATGTTCTCTACGAGGAGGTAAAAAGCTTTTATGGCAGAGCACATCTGGGGTGTGCTGCGGGGCAACCGAGGCCACAAACACATGAGACTGCTTCGAACATTTTGGACCAGCGTCCCCTGTAAGTGGATGATGAGAACCAGTCCCTCCTGCAGATCATTGAGAACTCAGACCCTTCTTAGCCAGAAATGCTGTATGGGGCTGGGGGGGGGGGGGGGGTGTTCATTGAAGCAAGAGAGAGTCAACTATTGATCTGCTACTATTGATCAGCAGAGGCGTGTTGCTATTGACACCCCCTAAAAATCGTATAACACAACTCACTATCAACTGGCTTAGCTTCAGAAAACTGGTGAGCCGTGATTGATTGTGACTTGGCCACTGATGTCATACTAATTCGAGAGCAAGTGGCAAAACGACCACCCCCCGAGACAGACAAAAATTTTTCCCCTCATATTCAACCAACAAAACATTATTCAGAACGCTATCGACTTGTTGGACTGCACATGTTTGAGCATAATATTCCAAAGAAATTTTAAAGCACTGCAGATTCCCCTTCAAACGATTAGACACCCCTTCAAAAATGATTGTTGACAGGCACAGGGTGCCGAGTTTGTGCATGTGCTAAAACTCAAAAGCCACCACAAGCTGGGTGGCCTGTTAGCAAATTGCTGCTGGATCTGATTTCCAAAAGTGACTCTTGAAATGTCTGTGTTTGGATCTGCACTGTGTCAATTGGGTCGAATTGTTGTTTGAGGATGACAAATCTCCCCACTCGCCTCTTCTTGCACAGACAACAGCAGCACTGATCAGAAGCAGGCGTGCAAGAAGCACGAGTTGTACGTCAGCTTCCGAGATCTCGGGTGGCAAGTACGAGCAACTCACGCCGAATGTCACATCCAAGCCTCCCACTGTGTATGCTTTGTAAATCAAACTCCTGTCCCACGCTCAGGACTGGATCATCGCCCCTGAGGGATACGCGGCGTACTACTGCGAGGGCGAATGCGCCTTCCCGCTCAATTCGTACATGAACGCTACAAACCACGCCATTGTGCAAACACTCGTGAGTAACCTCGTGAAAGCTTTACACTCTAATCATTAGAGTCTAATCATTCCATCAACTATCAAGACAATATTGAATTAAATTATTTGTTTGACTTTTCTACTCCTGACAGGTTCACTTCATCAACCCGGACACAGTTCCGAAGCCTTGCTGCGCTCCAACGCAGCTCCACGCCATCTCAGTGCTGTACTTTGATGACAGCTCCAATGTCATCCTCAAAAAGTACCGCAACATGGTGGTCAGAGCTTGTGGCTGCCACTAGATGCTGGTCACTTTATCAGACACACACACACACACAAACGCACACGCAAACTCACGCATAGCCAGACACAATCTTGACAAGATTTGGGCTTTGGGCACAAGCACATGCGGTTCAAGACAATTTCCTGTGTGCAAAAAGCTCTTGTTTCTTCTTCGGGGAAGTTTCCAAGTAAACACTGTGTTGTGTGGCTGAAATGGAATTTTAGATTATACACACATACACACACTCATGTGTGCAGGCGCACACACACAAACACATCTTTGTGCTTTCTACTGTGTATACATTTTAAACCGTGTATTCATTCACCATCAACAAACTTGTTTATTTTCCGTTGTGTTAGTTCCTTTTTTTGCTGTAGATGATGATTTCTTATGAGAGAACCTGGATGCAAGTTAGGACTTAATGAACTGTATAAACGAATTGTAAATAATGTTGTCAAACCAAGCAGATATGTGTATTTATTTCCTGAAATGTCAGTCAGGTTTGCCTGTTTGTGACGCTGACAGCTTTCTGTTCCCACACAAAGAAACTGGAGGGAAAACTGAACATAAAACGGGCCGGGGATGAACAGGGTGTATCCCGCCTCTTATCTGAAGTCAACTGGGCTCAGCTCCAGCTCAGCCACCACACTAATGAGGACAAGCAGTATAGAAAATGGCTGGATGGCTGAGCACAAAATGACTGTAACAAGACTATGCGCACACTTGTCATGGAAACGCTGACTTATTTAATCAGTGGAAGCTGCTACAAAAATGTCAGTGCTGTTTTCACAAAGTGTCTGAGGGAGAAGGGGGAAGGCTGCGTAGTGGGGGTTACGAGAGTTTTGGGCTCATGACATGTTCAGGTTCTCTGCTGTAATAAATGTTGTCATATTCAAGGTGATGTATTTATTTGTGAGCAATCGGAGGGGTTAGATATTTGTAGCAAAAATGAGCAGGTACGCACACTGCTCTCTAGAGGCCAAACAACGCACTGGGTATATATGTTTAATTATACATACACGTATGACAGTTTAAGATGTTCCGGTCGTCTTGGGCTCTGCACTGAGGATGAAACACCTTTGGTGTTTTATTTGTATTTGTATTGTGAGAATGACTCACAATTACCTTTCAATTTCATCCATACAGCATTTTTTGGGGGTAATTAAATATTGTCATTTGTAATCCTGCAAATCCTATGTATTAATCTCATTCCAATCTGATCAGGTTTATTGCGTAAAACTGCTTTCGCTTCCTCATAAGAGACCTCTGCCTGGTTCACTGGCAATGAGTCACGATCGTTTGCGCGGCTTGGAAACCGAAAGTATGCTGCGCACACAACTTTCGTTTTCGGTTCCAAAGACTTTATGCAATCCTGTTTAACACGTGCTCTCGTTGGATCGGCCCGGACTTATTTGCTTTACTTTGGGTCGACCACCATCGCGTTGGAATTCGGCTCAACTAGCAGGGCGACTGGTTAGACCGAGCCGGACCCCAAACAGTGAGAGCTTGGCTCCAGTCGAGTGCAATGAAGATGGAGGATGGGCCCAAAACGTATTTGAAAGAGTGGCTCGTCGCTCAGGTGGAGAGTGGCGCATATGAAGGTCTGCGTTGGGAGGACCAGGACAAAACCATGTTCAGGATTCCATGGAAGCACGCAGCCAAGAAGGACTACAAGGAGACGGATGATGCCGCTCTCTTCAAGGTTATCTTTCTATTACTTTAATAATAATAATAATTCATTCAATTTGTATAGCGCTTTTCAAAAACCCAAAGACGCATAAGCATGCTGCTTTAAGGAAGGAGACAGATGATGCCGCTCTCTTCAAGGTTATCTTTCTATTACTTTAACAATAATAATAATAATAATAATTCATTCAATTTGTATAGCGCTTTTCAAAAACCCAAAGACGCATAAGCATGCTGCTTTATTATACTATACTTGTTATACTAGTTATAACTAGCACAAGGACAAAAGTTCATTTTCTTTATTGTAATAGTTCTTTTGCTCCCTTTTTTTAAAAAAAAGAAGATATTTGGTCTTAATCAAAATACTACAGATCTACAGGATGATCTTATAGGTAATGATTAATTGAGAAAGTGCCATAAAGATTTTGTATTTATATACTATTTAAAACTACTACTACTACTACTAATAATAACTACTACTACTTAATAATAATAATCATAATAATGATAATAATAACAAGTCTCAGGAACCATAGTGAGGATAAGTGAGGAAAAAATTGATAAAAGCTCAGTGGTGCCAAAGCAAAGAAAGATGGAAAATCGGATAAAATATTTACTTACTACATATTTAGAATTTCAGATCTACTGCAGGAAGACAGTAAAAATCAGCACTCTTGCCAAATCAAACATTTTCCACTGAAAATGTGACTTAACTTATTAAGAGACATTGCAAAATATTGTTGGATGTTTTGAAATTCTATCAATACCCCAACTACAACATGGAAATAAATTTTGTCTGCCTCACGTATTCAGGCCTGGACCTTGCACAAGGGTAAATACAGGGAAGGATGGGGAAAAGACAACCCCACTGTGTGGAAGACCCGCTTGCGCTGCGCGCTGAACAAGAGTACAGACTTCCAAGTTGTCCATGAGCTCAGCCAGCTGGGTAGCAAGGAGCCTTATAAAGTCTATCGTATCCTGCAAGGTAGTGCAGAGGCCTCCCAATCTGGTAAGGACAATATTTTGATCTGCAATATTTCAAATCATATCTGACTTCTCCTTATTGGTCATTCACAGAGACTTCCCGAACAAAGAACCGCACGATCAGCAAAGTTAAAACATCAACAAGGAGCCCCGGTTACCAAGACAGACAGGTTAGTATTGGTAAACCCCCAAAAAAAACAGTAAAAACATTTTTCAATCTTTAAACATGAAATCTATTATTTTTTAATGATATGGCAGGGACAATTGTCATAGGGATAATTTGGATCACAAGAACAATATCCATCCATCAATTTTCTTAAATGCTTGTCCTCACGAGGGTCGCAGACAAAAGCAACAACAAAAAACAACTATATCAGGCATGTCCAAAGTGTGGCCTGCGGGCCAAATGCGGTGGTGAGAGCTACTTAGTACTAACTCTCCACACTGCTACGCGTCCACGCCGCCCACTCACAGTGATCACAAACAACAAAAAGACTATGGCTTATTATTTTGTGATTGTGAAATAATTTGTTTCGTATGAAGTTGAAGTAAAAAAACGGAGAATGATTTAATTTGGATTAAAAATCTGACATGATGCAACCTGGCCTGTTTATTGCAGTCTCAAACACCAATATCACCCTTCTTATTAATACAACAATAATATAACAAACTTAATACATCTAATAAAGAAGTCATTCAACTTTCCTGAAATTATTCTTTTGTATTTAATTTATTATTATTTTAATCTTTAACTTTTCTGGTAGTGCAATTGACAACAGATTCTCATTTGCAATATCAACCCATCTGCAGACAGCAAAGGATATAGTAGTTACATATTTACAAGTTCATTTAAAATGGTAATGGTTTGAGGAATATCGGTGCTAATGGTCATTACATTTTCATCTAACCAAATCTGGCCTGCTTTGCAAAAAGTTTGGACATCCCTGAAATATATGAATTAAACATTGTCCAATGTGACTATTTTTAAATTGTAAGGCACATGCATCTAGTTGCTCTGCTGAAGTGATAATAATGTTTAAGTTGTGTTTTGTTTTCAAAAAGGAATCACCTCAAGCTTACGAAGAACACCCGGAAGAAGAAAAAAAACAACCAGGTAAGAACTTCCCTTTTAAAACCACACCTAGTCTAAGGACACAAACACACAAAGCTACCACAGGTTGAGTTGGATTGGTGTTCATACATTGGTGAGCAAAATAAGGGTTCAGAATGTGAATAACCTACTAACCATATTATTTCTCTCAAGAGAATTTTGGTTAGCCCACAGGTTATCATTAAATCCAAGTGTGTGTGTGTGTGTGTGTGTGCTTGTGTGTGTGAGCGTGAGTGTGGGCGGGCAGGTATGCGTGTGCGAATGTTAAAGTGAAAGTCTTACTCTGCTCTCTGCAACGATTAACACAGGTAAGAAATTGGCAAGCAAGGACAGTGTGCTTATAGCTTGGTAAGTTTCTGTTCATCTTTGGAATCAATCAGATTAGTCAAAATCTGGGTGCCTGGATACCAATTCACATCAATATCTTAACAGACTTTACAAATATAAGCGACACAAACCAAAAGAGGTCAAAATAGGCAAATGTAAGCTTACGATTTATACTGTGTAGTACCCAGACTGACCTATGAGAGGCAGTACAGATCCACAGGGCAGAAGAAGAGAGAGTAGCAATAGATAGTTTACGATAGGGACTACCAATTTTGATCGGAAGGAAGGTCTAAGGTCTTTGCATGGATCGTGACACTTGACTTTAGCATAATGAGTAACTCATCCGTTTATATACTGGGCATGGAAAAGGAAGCCATGTATGAGATGAGTCAGCAGTGTATACAAAGTGCTGATCTTTATCTCATGTTTCGTGATCTGACAGGGAAAACAAGTCACTCCGAGGACTCTGCTTCGTTGACCTTCTGCACTTCTCTAAAATCCATATCAGGTAACAATGTTGGAGGGATAAAAAACCCTGCACATACTATATCTGCAAATTTGCACGTTGTTTTCACAGATTTTCGAATGCAGGTGACATTGTTGTATCAGGGCCAAAGTGTGGCGAACTGTACCACCAAGACTCCCGACGGGTGCTTCATCCTGCAAGGTCGTGCTCCGTTGGGAAGTGAGAGTATATACGGAAGCTGCACCACACAACAGCTCTCCTTCCCCTCGCCAAATGGCAGGCACATGCCATTGTGCACGGTGGAAGCAATAAACCGACTTCTCTGCCATCTGGAACAAGGCGTACTCTTATGGGTTGCACCTGATGGGGTGTTCATCAAGCGCTTCTGCCAGAGCAGAGTGTACTGGAGTGGCCCTTTGGCCCCACAAGCTAACAGGCCAAACAAACTAGAGCGGGAGAAGACCTTCAAATTGCTTAGCACTTCAGCATTTTTTAATGGTAAGTGCGCTTGGTTATTCAGTTTTATAATAATTTTTCAACACCACCATGACAAAAATGACTATTGATGAGAAAATGAAGCTTCAAATTTGCTTCATAAACCAATTGTTGTATTTTGTGACCCCTCAAGGTGACACCGTTGGTTTTAAGAAAGGGGTTTAAGAAATGGACAAACGGAGTGCTTTCAGCTAATGTCAATTAGAGCGTGCCATCTAGAGGAGTCAAAAAATACAACTGGTTCATAAACCTAATTTGAAGCTTCATTTTCCCATCACTATAAACGACATTGTTTAATATACAGGGTCCGGCAAAATGATCTGACACAATTGTAGGTTTAATCAAATGCAAATAAAATAAAGAAACAAGAACGTTTTTTTTTAAAAATTTTGAAAAGTACATATAGACTCAGACTTGGTAGACATGATCCCGTATCCGCTCGAGACATCTTGTTATGGGTTACTAACTTCAGAGCCAGTGGATCAGCATTGAAACGAAAACCAACCGGCTGACCTCACACCGGCAGAACTCCAGAAAATGTGGCAGCGGTAAAACCAAAATGTGTATGTACTTTTCCGCGCAATTTGTTTTGTTTCTTTAGTTTATTTGCATTTTATTAAACCTCCAAATATGTCAGACCATTTTGCCGGACCCTGTATTAACAACTGTTGGCTTGCAATATATGAGAAATCAGAGCCCCCATAAACATGTTTACAGATCTTCAGAACTGTTTACAAGGAAAGGGAGCACCACCGGATTATAGAATTGAGCTCTGCTTTGGAGAAGAGTATCCTGACCCAACAACACCTAAAAGCAACAAGCTTGTCATGGCACAGGTGGGTCAAAACTCAGATGTAATTTGACTAATTACTTGAGATTTACAATTTCATTGCATTTAGATGAACGCTGTAACTCGAAATCAGTTGTAGTACCTGGTAGGTTCCAGCAGAGGTCAACACCGCACCTCTGATTATATAAACACGAACCTTCTCTCCTTCCCTACCCAGGTGGTACCAATGTTTGCAGTGGAGCTGCTTCAGAACTTCAATTTGGAAGTGATGAATGAAATGCTGGACAGTTCCGTCTCTGGGGAAGGCAAAGAAGTTCAGAAAGTCAATCATCCTGTGGAAGAGGCAACATAACCCAGCAAAAGATTGATTTCCCATTTTGTAAGAAAAATGAATGTGATTAAGTTTATAATCAATGTATTTTCAATTAAGAGAATTATAAGTGCGCTTCTATTTTTTAGTGCAGTGAAATCTGTTTTCATATTCAACTGAAATGTTAAATATGACGTGGTAAACTGACTATTTTGACTTTGTCACGCATATTCCAAATACTACCACTGAAGGGAAACTGTGATAAACAGGAAATCAGAAGCTCCTCACGTCAAAGCCCAAATATGTGTGATGAATTGCGTGGCATGAGGTGACTCACCTTCTGCATGTTTATCACATCGTCCATCATCTGTCAAAAGCAAAACAACAAAAGGGACAATGGATTGTGTTTGACTGTGACATATTTTGGAAACCTAACAAATGTTTCAAAACGAAAAGTTTTATACATATATTTTTGCAAAACTGATTTAAGCAAATGGTGGGAATAAATCACTAGTGATAATTCAATGTATGAAGCATTTTTGTTTTCCATTTATTTCTAGCGAACATCATAGAACAAATTCACGATTTTAAAAAATATACATTTTGTAGCTATGACATTTAGAAGCAATAATTAACAGGGATGGTTTAGTCACAAAAAAGAACTAAAGTGAAAAGAGTGTGCTGAATCAGAAGAGATACCCGTATCAGAGTTTAAAATACTTTCGTCATTTTCCCTGCTTTCAGACATACTGCATACAGTACGCAACAATGAAATGGAAACACAAGTGTACAGTACACAAGGGTCGTGCGTATCCACAAAGCATCATGTTCCAACGTGTTATTAGCACCATGACTCTTCTGCCTCACTGCATTCTTTCCATTTTTCAGCTTTTAATGGAAAATCAGCATGAAGGCTATGGTACACATCTGTCCGTGTGGGCATGATTGTCTCATACGCGGTTTTCATTAGTGTTCTTCCATCTCTTCTCAGAGATAATGTTAAGAACATATTGGAGAGTAATGCCTTGACAAACAACTCGTTGAAGGTGATCAAATTCAAAGAAGGCAAAGAGTTGCTTGCGCTCTTACATTCATCTTGCCGGCCCAGACCGACGAGTACACAATGGTTGAGAAGCAAAAAAAGAAAGAAGTCGAACACAACGTATCTGGACAAGATTGCATTAAGTCTGTTTAGCATACTCACTGTACACATGTAAGATATTTAGTAACTTTTTTGTAAGCACGCCCGCGACCCTCGTGATAATATACGTATTATATATATACGTATTATATATATACGTATTATATATATATAATATATATATATATATATATAATAAATATATATATATATATATATATTTATTATATATATATATATATATATATATATATATATATATATATATATATATATATATATATATATATATATATATATATATATATATATATTACTTATATGTGTGCAATGTATGAATAGCGCTTACTTTCATAACACTGATTGAACTTGATACCCTGCAGGACACACTGTCGGTAAATACGTGTGTGGGACGACCGTTACATAAACACGGGCAGACGAGTGCTTGATTGTCCCACTAATGTCTTCAGTGTGTCTGCAAGAAGCCACCCAGACATCTTTCAGTGGCTAATTCTTCCGCTGCCAAGGAAAGGAAAGGGAAACAAAAGAAAGGGGAGGGGGGTGCAACAAGTAGCAATATTTAAGCCCGAGGGCAGCAGTGTGAACACCCGTAATTTTTTTTTTTTTATTATTATTCTTTTTCTTTTCCATACCTGCAACCCTAGCGGGAGCAACAGAGACATGGCGTGTATACATGTGCTTACTGTTGGTGAAGGTGTGCATGTGCAAGTTTTCTACTGCCACTTCATCAGCTTGGAGCCTTGAGGTAAATCCAGGAGGCTTTCATCAGTTCCTGTCGAGGGAACGACATCAGGGGCTGACCAGCGTCGTTTCCGAGGTCGCCCGAGCTCCTGAGTCTGAGGTTTTGCAGCCGCCGTGTGGGGTAGCCCGGTAGGGGGCGGGTGTTGGGGGAGAGGGGGAGGAGGCGGAGGAGGTGGCATTTTTTCGCTGTGCGAGCTGCTCGACCCTCCTGCCGCAGCCCTGGGAAGGTGTTGGGTGCGTTGGACTCTGGAGGAGGAACGCACATGAGTCCGGTGGAGTTGTTTGGGTGTGGGAGTGAGAGCAAGGCAGACGTCCCCCTCTGTAAGCTGGCGGCAGGGAAGGCCATAGAGTTGAGTGGTTCTCCGAGGGCAGCACGAAGACCAGCCTTGGTCCTGGACGAAGAATGGGTACTCCACCAAGACCTTCAGTAACTCCTTAGAAAAAGCAAAAGTTGGATCAGATAATCCTAATTAAAATATTTTGAACCATTTCTTGGAGTTGTAGAACATACAGTAAGTAGCATGATTGAGAAGGATAAAGCACAAGCATACGGATAGTCTATTTTCGATGAGATACCCTACCTGAGTGTTGCGGTCTGTGAGGTGGACCTGCAGTTGGCTGACACCCTGTGCGCTGCTGGGGGAAATGAGCAAAACCGTGCAGGTGCTGAGATGGAACTCTGGGGACGTATCAGCACTCCTCAAGAAGTCCTCCGTCTGCAGCTCCTCCACCTGTTTCAACTGCCCGCCGGCCAGCTCAATGAGCGAACCCTTGGTGAAGTGAGGTAGGAGCGCGGGGGGAGACGGGTGAAGTGCAGGGGGTGAGGTGTGAACGTGATCCCTGTTATATTTCAGGTGCTTCTCTTTGTCTTTACCTCGCTCCCTGTCCCTATGCAGAGTCTTTTCTCTGTCTTTGTCTTGGTCTCTGTCAAGGCCTTTTGGGGACCTGTCATGGCTGTTCACTAGACCCTGTGGCGAGTTGGGGGAGCTCCTTGGATTGTGCTTCTTTGGGCCTGGCTCTACTTGTAGGTTATACAATGGCGATCCTGAGGGACTGTAGGGTGGGTAGGACTGGGAGGCCTGAGGGCTCGGCTGGTTGACAGATCCCAAAGAGTAGTAGAGGTGAGCTTGAGCTGCCGGGCCCCCCACGGTGTTGGGTAATCCCTCTCTACCTGCCCTGGGGTCTTGTCCCAGAGGGTGGGGGGCGGTCGGGATTCTCTGCCGATGTCTCTCCTGCAGTGAGGAATGTGGCTCGTGGTCCTCCTGAGTTTTAGAGTCTGAAAAAAACAGGCCTCCGGATTGAGGAGTCAGATCTTCCTGCGGTCTCCGCCCACCATTCGTATGTGAGCTTTGCGGACTCGCATCCAGTCTATTTCTGATACTATCATGTCCGTAATCACCTGGGAGCAAATGCCTGGGGGAGGGGGCAGTCCTGCTGCCCGGCCCATCCAGTCCATTGGGCCTCTTGCCCAGGTATCTGTTTCTGGCGTCGACTAAACTTGGCTCTTGAGGGTAGAGAGAAGTATGGCCGAACAAGTAGGATGGGGAGAAGATGGAGGGGCTGTAATCTCGTCGGGCGCTGTTAATATAAGACCACATCTCTCGTGAATCAGCTGGGAAGGGAGTCTTAAAAGAGCAAGTAGAGGACGGGGAGGAAAGGGGCGTTTCGGCTCGAAGCCACCTGGAGTGGTGAGGCAGTGGTGTTGAGAGCGTTTCATCTCTCCAAGCGGGAGACCCGGAACCCCTCCTTTCCACAACGTGCCCTTGAAAGAGTGGAAGGGACACAGACGACGTGTAGCTCAAGGGCCATGGCATAGGCAGGGGTGCCGGTGCAGGTAGGGGGGGAGGAGTGTGGAGGAGATGAGGGTTTGGGGTCGTTAGAGCTCTCTGCCTTTCCCCGACCTCCCTGCTGCTCTCCCCTCGCCCTGCGTTGGTCCTAATCCGAAATGGCACGGGGGGCTTGAATTCATCTGGCGGAGGAAGGTAGTGTTCTTGCCGAGACTCCCTCTTCTTGGGAGGGAGGCACTCTTTGCCGCGGTCAGGGCTGGGATTCATGGGTGGGCTCCAGCGGCAGTGGGTGCCCCCTGTGTGTGGGCGTAGGCTAGGTCACATGGGCCTCACGGGAAAATGGGGGGCACAGACCGAGAGGGAGGCTGTGGCACAGCATCACTGTTAGATCACTGGCAATTTTTCGGGATTGAAGATGCTCACCTGCCGTGGAGGACAGAGATGAGATTGGTTAAAGTCACCAGAGCAGCCAAGAAACTGTGCTAAAAAAACAAAAAAGTAAGACTATTGTTACTTAGGAACAATATGACTCAAGCAGAAGTAGAAAGTCTTTCAGCCACAAGAACTCTTTTGTTGTTTCTCATAATTGCCTCACTCAAAACGTTGCCTCTGTGCGGGTGGGGCCGTGGAGGCTTTATGTGCAGTCATTTGACCGCCTAGCTCCATTTGATTGGTGAAATGGAGTCAAATTTCAATAGTGGTTACACTGCATTGCTGAAATCGACGCGTGACATGCCCGAGGCGGAAGTTTCTCTGACAAACCAAAACAAACACATCGCACAAGCACAAAAATTTAAAGTAGTAACACAAAGTCTTAATTCACACTTTAAATCTGAATAGCCACAGGTCAGTCATTACCTGAGTGCACTGTGGTGGGAATGAAACTATCCAACTTACTCATTTCATTCAAACACTTACTCCCACATGTTGGCTAAAAATACACCTTACAGCTAATGAAGCAGATGCATTCCCTGTTGTGTTAAATACACACATGAAAGTATGAGGTACACACAGCTGGTGTGGATTGGAATATGGAGATGTATTCTGATATTATATTCATGTAGCACCCCCATGACACCCAGCGGCAGTTTAGAGATGTGTACTACCCCCCCCCAACCCGCCACGTTCCTAACATACACCCTCCCGGCCCTTTGCTTTCACACAGACACACGCACACACACGCACACACACACACACACACACACACACAGACAGCAACAGACACACAAATACTCCCACAGTCGGCAGTGCTTGCTCCCCCAGTGACAGTCAAATCTGGTCACCACCCACCCAAAAGCTGACAGAGACGGCACCAGTTGTTGTAGATAGTGAGTATCTATCCGTGCCAACTAAATATTTGTCAAAAGAGGCGAGAACAGTGTGACTGCATGCCGGGAAATGGGAAAATGTGAGAATGTGTTTATTTGTTTAGATTTTTGTGTGTTTGAATGTGTCACAGATTTTGCAGTCTTGTTTCATTCAGTGAGAAGTGTGGGGGTGCTTCACTAATTCCCCCCCCCCCCCCCCCTAAAAAAAAAAAAAACATCAAAATGAGCCCTTTCATTAACGTCTTGTCAACCCAGCTGTTCCATCCATCACCGCAGCCAAAACGCCACGCTGCCTCTCTTGGCCTTATGTTCACCCGATAACAACCTACAGTACCGTCATCTCAGCAGCCATTCCGTCACCATGGCAACTGCGTCTGCTCACGCATCTTGTTGGTTGGAGAGGTGAGATAGGGATACTCCACGGATCGGCGGGTAAACTGTTGCTCAACAAGTTAGAAGGTCCAAAAACAGATTAAGTGTTGGAGGCGAGCAAGCTGTTTATACATCTGAGTGGAAAGCTGAAAAGTTGACAGTTTGCTGTGGGTGTGAGATACAGTGTCTCAGATGTACGTCGATACCGAAAAAATATTGAAAACCTGTTTTATACAATAACCTCATCCTGCCCTCTAATGTCATTTAATAATATTATAATACAATATGTGATAATATGATCTTACAGTACCTCTAAATGTAAAATATTAATTTATTCATTAATAATGTAATGGCGTGGGCGCCTTGCAGTTAGGAGTGTGCCGGTTCGATTCCACCTCCGACCCTCCCTGTGTGGAGTTTGCATGTTCTCCCCGTGCCCGTGTGGGTTTTCTCCGGACACTCCGGTTACCGATTACTCTAGTATTTTTGAAATTTCATTTAACACAATGGCAAAATATTGTTAACAAAAATAATTCTTTCTGACACAGATGATGATTTGCTGATGTGCCATTAATGAGCCAAACCAATTACTGCTTTGGATGAAATAATGTTTTTTTTTTTGCCTTAAGTGTCAGTAGGCGCTACATAAGGCCAGGCTGATACTGATGCGTTGGTATTTGTACTCACCCATATATACTAAAAATCATTAACAAACAATCATATTTATATATGTATATCACAACAAATATTTGTACCGACATTTTGGAAACACCATCTAATTCAGTGTCCTTTTTTTTTTTTTAAACATTTCCTGAAGGGTAGATCAAAATTAATGATAAGAAAATGAAGCTTTGCTTCATGAACCAGGTGTTGTATTTTTGACTTCTTTAGATGACATTGCCCATCTCTAATTAATACTTAAGTCATCATCATTATGAAGAAATATTGATAATATTGATGGAAATATTTGGGAAACAAAAAATAACTTATATAATAATAATGATGTGTTTTACAATTTCGATTTTTCAAAATAGGCTGCTTTGCCGAGATAACAAAATGTTTTATTGTCTCAGTCAGCTTTATGATGTGGATGATGCCTTATGACCTGGAAGGACTTTCAAGTCACAGTTGTGCATTATCAAACATTAATAGCTTGAATTTCTTGACCTCTTAATGAAGGTATTTCCAAACTTTGGACAGATGTCCAATTAATTATGAAACAAGATAAAACAACACTACGAGATTTTAAAACTGTTCAAGAAAACGATTATAATACCTCACAAGCTAAATTGTTAAATTTAATGGCTATTAACTAGCCATGATTATCTTTCAAATTATTCTTTAGTGTACTTGAAGCACTTCCCATATTTCTTAAACTAATTAATCAGCTTCTTTTCTTCAGAAATGATTATCCTTGTACTTCGGCTCACCCCCATTAAAAAACAAAACAAAAAAACATATTGCCCCAAATAAACCCGGTTGAAACCTGCCAACCAGTATGAGAAAACAAAGAAGGAAGATTGTGCATGTGGAGGAGTTTTCTGAGAAATGCCTTCTAAAAGAAGACTCCTACACTGTGTACACACGCATATAAGAGCTGCTCTTTCAATACACTCATTTTGCCGTGGGAGTGTTAAACTACATCAAACCTCAATATTCTGTACTCTTTCCCATCACACTTTTATTTCTTTGCTATACATGTGCACAATTAACTCCAAGAGGTTTTTCTTTTTAATTCATATAAATGTAGCTTACTTGGAAGAAAAATCCTTCACTTCAATTTGCATTCTAATCAAAGAATATCGTTCAATACGATTTAAAAGATTTGTATTTTATAGCGCCGCCACATCATCCCGCCTTTTTTGCACAAGCCGAGCTGCCTCTGCAGGGCTGTCAATCAACAGTCCATTGTGAGCGCCAACTTGACGTGGGCGCAGGCAGCCGGCTGGATGGAGCTGTGACGAGAGACTGACCTTAGCGCAAGCTGAGCAGGCATCCCGGTGTAGCATGCCATTCATATCCCAAACGTCCCAGAGGGTCAAGCCACTCTTCAGCTCGTTACTCTGCTACACTGCCACTTGTCAACATCTGCAGCAGCTACACACACAGCTAGCCACCCTCTGATCTCTGTGTGTGAAATACTATAGGCGAGCCAGAAAAATCAAGGGAAATAACAGCAAGCCCTACTCGCCTCTGTTGCGTGTCGTGTGTGTGTGTGTGTGCGTTTGTGTGCAAGCGACTGAGGAAATGAGTAATATCTAGCAGTGAGAAACATGTCTGCTATGCAGAGCCACACAGGCAGACCAGTTGCTGCTGCCGCCCACTCGCTTTAATCACTCTGAGGGATCCACACACACGCACACACACGCACACGCACACACACACGCCATTCATCCACTTTGGAGGCCTGAGCCGAGGTTTAAACTCACAACCTTGTGATGTCATCTCATTTATTGATTTTGTAGTTTTTTTTATGGATGTGCATCTTTATCACTGAGCCTGATACTACTTATATCTGATTACAATATTCCAATGAAATATGAAATCATTCACTGTAATTACCATGTTTCACAATTTAGTGTGATGCCATTCTTAATGATTCATTTCAAATAAAAGGAAATAATGCAGTATGAATAGCTTCCCTCTAAGTTTGTGTTTCACACGGTCACGTGGATTTAGGTTAGAGAAAGACTAGTGTTGAGACTTGGAAACAAAAGTTATAATTATAATACAATCAATAATATGCTCGGTCGATTTGTTTTCACAAAACAATGAACTAAATAAATACCTGCTGTGCACATCTTGGCCTCTAAGGGACAGTGCGGAAACCAATAACTTCTAATGCTATTTTTTGATTAGCTCGTCCCTTATTTTATTTTGCAACTCCTGCGATTTAAATTTGGAATCGCAGCAAAACTCGTGGCAGACATCAGTCACTCTTAACAAGTAGTTGCAGAAGCGTACCTTATTCCGTATAAAGGAAATGAATCATTCGCTGGAAGGCAGCGAGACACTGGGAAGTATAAAGTTAAGTACAACCTACACGTATTGTCATATTTTGCCTTTCTATGCTGCTGGTGACTCCAAGGAAAACTCAACATCCATAACGCATAAATGCTTTTGCTCTTTGTTTTTTTATTTAGATTTGCATCCTTCGTCTTCCACCCAGTGCCTCATTTGACAAATGCATTTAGTTTGACATTTGAAACACGCGGGCTCCTGCATGACAACAGGAGTGCCGCATGGGAGCTTTCAATGATTTTCCTTTGTGACCGAGTCAAGACAAGTGCATTGGCATGGCTGCCGTGGCTTATTACAATTATATGCTCGAAGTCTAAAACAGTCAAGTAAGGGCAATGAAGCCAAGACTGGATAAGCCAAAGAAGAGATCAAATATTGTGAAGTCATTTTGGAGAAGGCTACATAAATTGGACGTGTTAGTTTAACACAGCAACAATATTGAGACTACATTCTTCCGATGCAACGTGCAGACGGTTCAAGTGCATTTGAACAGGGCGGAATGACAGTGGAGGAGGACTGGAAACGTCTCGACTTTTAAGGCCACGCTGATATAGTTTCACTGTAGGGCGACAACCATCTTGTCTGACATTTATGGTGAGCATTACCTTTATTTTTCAAAGTGATTGCTGCTTGAAACTGTGTGGGCTGGTTTTGTGCGTCTGCTCCGCAACTTATTGTGTGGGTTTGTTTCTTTACATTTCAGCATTTTAAGGAGTGAGTCTTTTTCCTTTAACTTGGTGGGCCAAGCCTTCACTATAAAATTTAAACTTATCAAAATTCAGAAAGAAGTTAGAACAAAATGTATTTATTGCGTAAGAATAAAAAAAATGTGTAATTTTATTTATTGATTAAAAAAAATATATATTAGAATAATACTTCTGTAACATTTGTTCAAACTAATAAACTTATTATTGTTCTAATTAGTTTTGGCAAATATTTATACTTATTTTTAATATGATGACTGTAACACCTTCCAATAAAGCAGCGAGAGGGGCATTTGACCATTGTGTTACATGATCTTTTCTTTTACAGACTCAAACATTGGGGAACTCACAAGGAGACTAATTGTTGATATTCTTTAGGTGGAATTATTTTCCATTATTACTCGATGCGTAGCTTTGGTTGCTCAACCGTATGAGGTCTTCGTTGTCATATTTCGCGCTTCATAAGGAGCCACACATTTTCAATGGGAGGCAGGTCTGGACTGCAAGCAGGGCAGTCTGGTACTCACACTCTTTTACTTCGAAGCCACGCTGTTATAACACATGTAGAATGTGGCTTAGCATCATCCTGCTGAAGAAAGCGGGGATGTCCCTGAAAAAGCCCATGCTTGAGTCCATGTCCTAATATATCCTAATACGTATAACACACACACGCCCCCCCCCCCCCACGCACACGTGGGGATGACAGTGTGAGTGTTAAATGGTCAAGATAAAATCATCCTATGCTGTGTAAGCATCATTTTGAACCAACAATTAAAAAGTAATTAGATTCTTCAGTTCAACTAAATAGAACACGACATTAATCAAATGACTAATCATATTTCCACTGACTAGCATCAAATTGACGCAACAATATAGTCATAGTGAAAGAGGAAGTGAGGTGCTCATTGAAGGTTCATTCCTATTTTAAAAAGTACTCGGCAAATTTATTAAATTATGACACAACTTAAGATTTGTGCTCCAGAAATTGATCATCCAAAAAGGTTTGTCATGAGAAGCACACCAAAAGGTTATTATTTAGATATAATGCTAAAATATAATTATTGTTGTCCCACTAAAGGGACTTTGTTGATGTTTACACAGTCACAATGCAATTAAATTCCATTTTATGCTACACCGTAGCACATTTTTCCAGCTGCACTTCAACACATTATGAACAGTTATCACACAGACCAGCTCTCACACAAGCGTTACACGATGAATGAAGCCCAGTCATTTTCAAACTTTTTACACGGAGCACCACCTCAAAAAGTGCATTGCCAACCATCATAACAACCCCGCACACAACACAGTCATGCCAACAGACAACTTAGAGTCTTCAATTAACTTACTAGGCATGTTTTTGGAATGTGGGAGTTTACCCATGCAAAGGTCAGGTCGCACCCTATCACGACTAAACTTCAGAAAAACGAGGGGCCGTGATTGGTTGCAACTGTGATGTCATTTTTAGTCGACAGCAAGTGGCAAAATGGTCGCCTCCTGAGCTGGATAAAAGTGGGTACATTTCGCTTTTTAATTCATATTCCACAGATGCAATGTTGATCAAAATGTCTTTTTAGAGTAGTGAGGGACATCAAACATATTGTAAAGAAAAATTGAGGTTGAATTCCTCTTCAAATAATTGCCCCGTGACTGACCGGCAACCAGTCAAAGCAACATCTGCTCACAACGGCGCAGCCCTCCCTCCCACAGATCCGTCAATCTGCGCCTGTCTGTGAAATTATTAGCATCAAGTGGAACTAGAGATACTGCAGATTTACGCCACGTACCCCACAGGATTTACGCCGGTAATGAAAATAGAGCTCCAGACGTCAGCGTATTAAAACTAAAATGAATAATTACTTAAATACGCAAAGAGGAGCAAGGTGAACAAGTTCAAAATCAGTGTTCCTGCCTGGAGCATAAAAAGCCACAGCTGACAGCAAACCGGTTGTAAACAAACTCAACTAAGGACTACCAAGTGGGACAAAGAGGCTTTGTAGAGGTACTGCTCCAATGGAACAAATGATGCCGGACTGAATGATCTGCACGTGCCCAAAGAGGCAGCCACTAAGACGCCGCTTTATAATCAACAGACACGTTAACTATGGGAGATTGTTCGCTGTCGGTGGGTGAAGTGACTGAACTGTCTTTTCTGATCAGGATGGAGCAGCAATTTACGTGGGACTGCACAGGCTGCAACAAAGTTGCAATAATTGAACACCAAAAGAGGTCATAATTAATATACAATTAGAAACAACATCTCTTCAACAATTTTACACCCTGTTTGTACAAAAAAAACAAAACACATAAAACCCACTCACACGCAACAGCAATAATTTTTTTTTTTTTTTTTTTTGTCTTTCTTTGCCCTGTTGGTTTGGTATACTCGCACACACACCAACACACGAAGGTTCACACTATGTTAAATAAGGTCAAATGAGTCACACACTTCAAATAACAATGATTGATGTAGAAACTATACACGGAAAGAGTGCTGAAGGTCTTGTGAAGTTTAATGTGCACATTTGTATCCAGTTATTTTAACTGAAACAAACAACTGAAACTAAAATTTTATTCTGGTTGTGTGTGGTTGTTTGGTTTGCACTTCTGTCTCACAGTTCTTGGTTTGAATCTCAGCTTTTAGATGTGCTTGGTGTTTGCCTTCCTGTGTGGAGTTGTCACCGTGATTTTGTTGAGCAGCTGAGCAGAGATGATGGATGGATTTTGTACTGCTTTCTTCCTCTCCTTGTTCTATATCAGGAATCTGATCCCGTTTGAGGTCGTGTGAGGGATCTCTTGTGATGGATATCTGCTGCGGCGAAAATTTGACGCTGAATGTAACAAAGTGGAAAAGAAAGCAGAGGGACAAGATAGAGTTGACCCATTCTTCAACAGGAAGCCCAACCCGTAACTGGCTCAACCACAATGAGGATGGACTTATGGCTCAAGAGTTACTATAAACACATTAACACACACACACACGGACACACACACGTTAATCCGCATGTGGCCAGGGACATTAGCAAGACTACTGAGTCATGCATGTCTTTGTGTTAATCTGTACACTCATTCCAGACACTTTGCTGCAAATATCAGCACTTCAATTGGCGGCAAAAATTAATTTAAATAAGATCAAACAGAACATGTCATTCACTCAAAACAATTCAAAAAAAAAATTTCAGACCAATACAGTACAAGTAGTACTCAAATCTTTAGTCGCTCATATCAATACACTAGTATTTTTCCGCATAAAAATTTTTGCACAAAAAATTAACGACAGATACATTTAAATAAACACCTCCATATTCACTGTAGATTTTTTTTCAATTAATGAAATGAATGGCAATATTCTCTTCTTAAAATTTCTAATTTTGATTTTCTTATTGTAAAATGACCATACCGGTCATCATCACCAGTACCGACGCCTCAGGTGTCGGAACATACTCATTTCTAATAATGATAATAATAATTAATAATTATAATGATAATTTATTATTGCTGCAATGAAATCCACAACTACCCTTACAGTCAGAATTTTTAATTGAACACGTTTCAAATATATAAAATCTAAGACTACATGATATTTGTAAAATGCCTCAATATGATGCAATGTACTTCTACACCACTGCATACTGCAAACCCAATGCAAAATAATCAAAGGTCTCCCGGCTCGAGTGGTCAGGGAATGCGTTCCGTTGCAAGTGGGGGCATTTTTGAGTGGCGCGGAGGAGAGAGTGAAGCTTGTAATGTATAGCTGGGTTAATCCCAGACAATCCTAAGAGGTACGGTCTTTGGCGGGCTTAGTGTGGTTCTGGGAGGAAATCCCACCTTGTGGTGGTACGGGCTTGTAGCCCCTTGGTTATAAATAGGCCTGCGATGACTCTTTAAGCAGGCTTTTACGCAGTATCAGTAAAATATGACTCATCTAATTGCACTGGGGTCATCCAGCCTGCAGAGCTGAGGAAAGAAAAAAAAAAAAAAGACAAAATGTACAATTGTGAATCCTCCACAGATTGCGTTTGTGACTGACTGTAAACACACGAGCAAACTAACCCTAACCCAAACTCAAAACATGACGAGTATTCTGCAAACCTGTGAGGCTGACATTTTCTTAAGTGGGTGCAACAGCTTGTCATTCACTGACATTTAAATCTCTGTCTCATTTTTGCCCTTTCCACTGATTGCTCTCTTCTTTAACATAGATGTTCAACTATGAAAAGCTCAAATTGACAGGCACAGGCAAAGAAAAAAGTGCATTTAAAGACGCACCCCGTTGCATCACTTTAACATCCATTTTCCGCACTGATGTGAGTAGATGAGTAGCCTACATGGGGGGAGGTGGGGGGGTTGTCAATTGAGATCCAGTTTGTCAGAAACAATACAAGTGTCTCTAGTGTGTGTTTCCATACCATTCCATTCATTCCATTGTCTTTTAACACTGTCCCCTGGAAAGTGTCGATCAAAGTAAGCTTGTGTTCGCTTTCTGGTTTAGCAGCAAAATGTCAGCACGCAGTAAAGCGAGCACAGTGACGGTAACTCCACTGAGTGACCATAGCCAAGTCTCTTGTTAGAAGCTTGAGTGCCATTCACTGACAGAGAATCTGTCTAGACTGTGTGCACAGAGGCTGTCTGGAATGCCACAGTTACTGCTCATATTCATCGCCTCTGCTATAATAGACAGCCCTGAGCATCAACTCAGACACGTTTGTAAGTTTTTTTTTTTTTATACCAGCGGTTCCCAACCACCGGGCGGCGGACCGGTACTGGTCCGTGGGTCATTTGGTTCCGGGCCACACAGAAAAAAAAAAATAATACAGTTTTATCGGCGATCAATTAATTCAGGTCAAGACGCTCGTCCCGGTCAAGTAACATGTTTCCCCAGTCGAGCCCGCAAAGCTAGCAAAAATAAGTAAGACTCAATTTTGAAAAATATAAAAAATCAATTAAAAAAATTAATGGTGAGTTTTATATTTTATACGGTTTGTATTTGTTTTTATGCCAGTCGTATCATTGCATTTATATATTTGATAGATTTATTATTTATTCATATAAAGGCCGATCCATGAAAGTATTGTCTGACATGTCCGTGGCGCAAAAAAGGTTGGGGACTGCTGTTTTAAACCACTTTCACTAGTCAAGTCAAGTTTATTTATATAGCCCTCAATCACAAACAAATCTCATGTTCAAAAATTAACAGTTATTCCCCCTGATCTTAAACTCCCTGAAGAGCAAGGAAAAACTAAAAAAAAACCTCCTGGGGGAAAAATGAGAAACCTTGAGAAGAGACCACAGATGGGAGGATCACTAGAGGCTTATTATACAACCATTTGATCACCTCTACTGATGAGCATGAACTAAAAGAGGAGAGATTGAACTGCATAAAGGTCAATAAAAAGTGTTTGTGTATGAATGTGGTATGCATATAAAAAAGGACTTAAAAGAAACTGAAAAGCATTTCAAGGGTATCAAAAAGGCAAGAGCATCTTTCATTAAGACCATGTCTCGTCTGTTCTTCTGTACAGTGACACCAATACCGTGCAAAATATATCATGACGTGTATGTCTGCGTTATCCGCAGATGTACAAACACTACACAAGGTTGCGGAATGAGCACGGTGTGTCCCAACCGAGTGTAGGTGTGAGTTGTGGGTGGCGGGGCTGAAAGGTCACTGAACCCCTATTGTAGATGAGGTGTGGAGGAGGAATCAAATTTCTTGATGGCGCACATGGGCAAGGGAGCCAAGGTCAAAGAAAAGGCAAGGACTGAGCTACATAATGGTGACTTACACAAACCTTCGCTTCGCTTGTGCGATCATAGCTGCCCATCTGCGTCTTCTCTGTATCTGTAACCTTGAAGTGGTCCAGCCATTTCCAAGAAATCCTTCCATCTGGAAGACCGCTGAGTGGGGAACAGTGGCCATGCGGCTCCCCCACCTTACTCATCAACTTCACACAGGACCACATGTGATGACCACTGATGCCTTATTGAGCAACGCGTTACTAAAAAAAAAACCTAAACAAGTAATCTAACACATTACCATTAACCCTAACCCATTACTAAAAAAAAAAAAACTAAAAAAGTAATCTAACCCATTGCCATTTGTAAAATAGCAGTCTGATTAAAGTTACTATTGCTGAGTTGACTGCCTTAATTCATCCCCAATCTTCAATGATGATAATTGCAATAATCACCTTCACTGCACTGTGGTTTGCCATCATCATGCAAATGAAATGTGAACCTACTTCCATAATATTTATTTATTTATTAGTTTATTTTCATGGTAGAGAGTAGGAAACATTCATCACCAGAGTGCAGAGGGGAGCAAAATAATGCGCAAGTCTTTGATGGCCAAATAATATATACACTACATAAAAAAAAATATTTATGGTTATTGTTTTATATTATATATATTATACATTAAGTCCAGAACATTTTTTTGTATCGAAAAACAAGCTGGCTATTTATGTTCAGTGATAACCAGAATGTTTTTTTTAAATTATAAAAACAAAATATACCAATAATAAAACAAAATATGAATATAATGTAAAAATAGAAATATACAATTACCGTTTTTTTCCATGTATAATGCGCAAAATTTAACTAATTTATTGTCCTAAAATCTGGGGTGCGCATTATACATGGATACAATTTTTTTAATTTATTTTTTTAATCCGGATATCATACGGAGGCCGCCATTACAGATGCGCTTTCTTCTCTGCTGTTCGCTTCAAACACGCTCCATACGAACACAATGCTCTCGTATCAGACGCTTGCTCGATCACCTGCTCGTTTGCTGTCGTAATGTACCCTACACAAATCCAAAACATTTCTTCGCTTGAGTTTGCTAGCGCATGCGCAGTGATACTGACCGGCAGAATAACATCCGGTTGTTCCCAAAGATTATCTTTTTCTGAAATAATTTTACGTTTACGGACTTAAGTAGGAGTCAAAATTTGGGTGCGTATTATACATGGGTACAGACTTTTTTCCAGCATCAATATGTCATTTTTAGGGTGCGCATTATACATGGGGGCGCATTATACATGGAAAAAAACGGTAACTCAAAAAGGCTTTTTATTATTATTATTATTATTATTATTATTATTTATTTAAAAAAATCACCAGCGGCCCCAATAAAGTATTGGCCAAATAATTTTTATGTTAAGCAGACTTGTTGGCTTCTGCTGAAAGTAACTAATAAAGCAACAAGGAATCTAGCTTAGTTCCTTTTAAAATCAAGTAATCAGTAAAATAACTACATTAGGTTTTTGAGCTAACAGTGGCAACAATGATGACAACACATTTCTCACTCCATCCAACCGATAAAACTACATTTGAATTGCTCAAATTAGACTAAGTAGCATAAACATAAACTCATTTTGCTATTTCAAAGCTTGAATGGATGGGTGTGACTGAGTAAAAATAAGAGGCATCACACGAACACATCAGTCAACCCGAAACAACCTTAAAGAATGAGTGAGAAACTTCAACGCCGCCACATGTACAAGCTTAACCTCCCTCCGAACAAGCGGCTTGACACATTTGCACATGTTCCTCAATGTTCTGTATCTTTTGCACCTTCTTTACTTCTCACTCATCTTCTAGGCTGCAGGAGAGCACACCATCAGAGCGGGTGACTGAGAGTGCTCGAGTAGAGTATGACTGTCAACACAAGGTGTAGTGCGTGTTCGTGTGTGCGTGTGTGCGTGGTAGGGAGGTAGGTAGGTGGAGAAGCACAGCAGGGCGTGAAGGAGCCCTGTGATAATGACAGGCCATGCATTATGTAACACGCAGATTGCATAAGGAGATGATTATTTTAAGTTCACATATCGACAGTGTGTAAGTATTTTTGGAGGTGGGCGTACAGGCGCTGTACGCACTTCTAAGTGTATGAAATATTCCGAGATGCACTCTTCTTTTTTTAGTGTGGGTGCGAGTAAACTAGGGTGAATTTGATGTTTTTAAGAAGGAGGCGCCGATGTTTCAGATTTCTTTCTGTGATATCTACATATCAAAACAAGTATGTGGGAATGTTGGCACACTTGCACGCAGTGCGCATAAGGGCGTCTTTTCTTTTCTTTTTTTTTTTTTTTTAATCTCAGGCTCCCACTTATTATCACTTTTAGGTTTCAGAGAGCTCCACTTGAAAAGGGGCAGATTCTGCTCGTCAGATGCAAAACCTGTAGCTTTGACTTTTGAAGATGCTCCTGTGTGAGCTTGTGCTGAAAGAGCACACGCTCAGACTTTTATCACTCACTCTCGCAGTCACTTAGTCACAAGATTACGGATGGTCCGCCGGGATGTGTGGTGTGGAATCACGCAAGCGAGGCCCGGTACACTACCATCAGTGTGCCTCTGCAAAAATAAACCTCTTAAAGGGCCAGCAGTCACTCAGCCCCATTTGGTTCCGAAGCAGACACACATCTAAAGATAATAAGTATTCGGCTTACGGCCTTTAACAATGGAAATCAATCTCCAGTCCCCCTTCAACGCCTCAGAAAATGCTCATAATTGGACCGGGTGAATGAAGACAGCGAGGGCACTTAACTGTTGTAGGGCTGACATGAAAGAGCATGAGCAATGTCTCCTTTGAACCTGTTAAACCTTCCTCTCCACATAGTTCCAATAAAAGCCAATGAAATGTACAGGTAACACTCTTTTTTTTTTTTGTATTGCTTCTGCTTTGTCTCCATGCACGTCACTTCAAGTTCAATGTACTGTTTGCACACATTGCCTGAAATTTGAACTGTATGATGCACCTGTACATGTTGCCACAAGATCTCAAAGGCAGCGACTACCCTTCCTATTTGATTTCTTTCTCCAATTACTCCTGACTGGGCGGCAAATTGCCCCACTCTGAACAATCTCTCGTGTACTTTCCCAGTTTAAACACACCTCCTCTCGGGCCCCTTTGCTATCCCTGGACCAGGGCTATTTAAGCCCACTGCTCTAATTCTGAAAGTCCTGATCAGGCTGAGTGATGCACCTCCAACCCCCCCCCACCTCGCTTGCTCGCTCGCTCTCGCTGGATCAGTCACACTCACCAGCTTGTTCACACTCTCTCGGTTATTCCCCACCATGCGCCTACACACACGCATACGCACGCACGCAGGTGCTGTCTTACATGAATAGTGCACATTCAACATACGCACACACTCACGCAGAAACACACACGCAGGTGCCATCGATCTTACGTGAGTGAATGGTGAACATTCATCCTTTGACATGCACGCAAAAACAATTTTTCAAGATTTTTGACTGCACTGTACATACTTAAGCCTCAAGTCGACATCCAATGAATGTGTCTCACTCAAAGTTGCTGACACAGTTTCACGTACTCGCCCAGTACTTGACAAACACACAGAGGAGAGGAAGTGGTGCGCGGTGACACATACCTCGCCGGGTGCTTGAGCGTCTCTGCAACTGGAGAGGTCGCTCATTGGATCGGGTTGGCGGCAGTGGCGGGCATATAGAAATATCCACTTTGTATCTTCTTCCTTGCTACCGCTCAGCCTTTCCTCTATTCACCCAGTCCCTGCCTCTCCTTCTTTTCACTCTCTAAACGCCTCTTTGCTCCCTCCCTCCCTCGCTCCCGCTCCCTCTCTCACTTTCTAGCGCTCTGTCATAGCATTCTCTCTCCCCGGCTCGCTTGATCTCACCACCGCACCCCTCCTCTCTTCCCTTCTTCCTTCACAAGTGCTCCCTGACACTCTCTAACTTTTTTCCCTCCCCATACCTGCAATAGAGTGTATAATTATAGAGAGCTCAGTGGTAATGCAGTCAGGCTCATTGCATTGACGCTCATGTTTGGCAGACGGCCCGGTGGCTTGGCTCATTAACCTCCCTTGAGCAGAATGCAGAATGGACCGGCCCTGTGGCTCTTGCTATTTGTTGCAACACCTCGGCCTCTTAGGCTCATCGGCCAATCCCGGACCAGGAGAGATGAAGGCAAAGGTGTGCCTGCTTAGACTCAGAGCACTCTACCAGTATGTGAGAATAAGTTGCAGCAGGTGCAATGTCAAGGTTAGGAGTCATCACAGTCACGACAGAGGCGACGCCAAATTGCTGGCACATACTGTAGTGGACAGCGTTGATACCGATATGAACTTATTGTGAAACCAAGGTGAAAGAATGTCCTACATTACAAGTCATGCACTTCCCAGTCTCGAATTCACGTGTGCAACTGTTTACGCAACATTTAAAAAACCATTATTGAGGCAGATTTTTTTCTACATCCACTGTACCTTGTGCAAAATATGCTTAAATTAAATTTATAGTTTATCAATAGGATACCATCACAAAACGTCCATGACCTTTGTCATCGGTTCTGGAAGTGAGTGTACAATCCAGTCCAGGCAAGGTCAGACCAGGCCAGGTTAGGTCACATAAGTAATTTATTTATTTGACAAGACACATCATTGATTTTGGCTAGTGCCATTGTCTCTTCAAACAAAGTACCATGTTATGATTTACAGAATAAAGCGATACATATTTTCCCCACTCTTCCGACACAGAAAAAAATGGATTTGTCAATTGTACATTTTGTCAAGTGATTGCACAAAACCAAACCATTTAGATCCAAATGCATTTATTTTAAGTAGACCATAATCCATCCATCCATCCATCCATCCATCCATCCATCCATCCATCCATCCATCCATCCATCCATCCATCCATCCATCCATCCATCCATCCATCCATCCATCCATCCATCCATCCATCCATCCATCCATCCATCCATCCATCTCATTTTTAATGTGATTTTCCCTACAAAATTGGGATGACTGCACCCTCCAAAAATACGTTGTGTAAATTAAAACACGATGAGTCCCAATTTTCAAAGATTTTTGAAAATCACAAATGAGGACAGGAGGAACAAGAATAGCCATATCATTGCCACGTTACCATTTATGAGTTGGACTGGAAAGCAGGAAGCAGATTGTGATCAAACGAGAGTAGGATGGTGTGACTATACAGCACTCAGCACTCAGATCACATGCTGGCGTACACACGCGCGTGAGTGAGTTCACATGTGCACATGTGCTCTTGTGATGATTTAGCGCCTCATCGGACAAACGTTTTGGTATCATTTCCTCCCTCCTTTTTTCTCTCCCATTTTCACTTCTGCAATTGCACTACAACGCCCTAATCTCACACGAATGGGAATAGAAATGGGGGAACGTCGTTGTCCAAACATTTCTCCACATTTCCTAATGAAATACAAAACAAATGAGCTCCAAGTACAGGACTGTCACAAAATTGATATTTGTGCTTATGGTGGAACATGGTGGGGTTCAAATTCTTTAGGTAGGCTAATACCAGCAAAATATAAAACTTACATTTCAAGTAATATTTTAATTACCAGGCACAGCAATGTGAATTGACAAAATTGGTCAGGTCACATGTTCAAGGCTACTGGTGGGTTCTTCTGGCTCACATAGAAGAGAAAAGACTTGGAGAGTTGCCAACATCATGGAAATTACAATATACCACCCTTGCCGCTTTGATCCTTGTATGAACATTAAGAATGTTTCAACTATGTAAAAACGTAAACAAATTTACGTGTTTTTTTTTTCCCGTAAATTATTTTATTTTTCAACTTTATTTTTTTTCTTAACAGAGATTTTCTGGTAACCCGGCTGCCGGAAAAACTTTACAGTGTAAACTGAAAAAATATACTTTGTTCAATCTACTTCTAATTTTGTCACGTGGTTGCACAAAAAGAAAATCATCTGGATCAGATGATTGTTTTTAATAGCCATATTGTTGACTTAAAAATATATATCTGCAACCGGATGATGTTATTTTGTGCAACCACTTGAAGTAAAATCAAGTAAATTCAACAAAAAAACGTTTTTTCAGTATACTCTGTGATAACAACATGCTTTTTTTTAATGAATGCAAAGTGTGACCAGGTTAAATAGGCAGCATAAAAACGATCCAAAGAAAGACACTTTTTGTTTAGTCCCATGGAGCTTGCTGATGTCTAAAACTACTAGTCATTAATAAAAATACAACAACAATAGAGGGTAGCTCCAAAATTGCCTGCTGACAATACCGCCTTTCTCCTAGCCAAGAATTGGCTATTTGTTAGTATAAACAGAATGACAAAGTGAGAAACCGCAGAGAGCCAAAATCCGAAAGCACGAGCCAGAACACACGCGCTCAGCAGTGACAGAGATCATTTCCCAACTTTTGTGATCCGTCTCAGTATGCACTTCCACACCTCTCCAAACTACAACCACAAAAATAAACACTACCTCTCCGATCGTATCGAAGCTGATCACTGCTAGTATAATTATTCTCATCGTCGTTAAAGCAGATTTTATAATTAATCATTAATTATGTGAGCAATGAACCAAATCCAGTGTCTGGTGAGAGTCACAGTGCATGCATGTGCGTGTGACTCAGCCCGTGTCAGTTACTCCTCTCTAGAGTGTCCTTTCCTTTTTTACTTCACACCTCTCTAGTTTGCTATTTTGACTGCGTGTTTGCAGAACCAGTAGTATCCAGTACATCACGCACGCACACATACAGTTGCTCACTACAACATGCAAAGCCCATTGGGAGCATTGTGGCATTGCTCAGGGGCAACGTGCATTTTTTATGGCGTGCTGCTAAAATGGCTGATCAGAGTGAACGCACAGGAAGGGCCAGGGTTACTCGCAAAGTGGAAAATATCGTATTGCATAAAGACGGTGAAAGGACCTGACCATGTAAACGCAGCAGAAGAGCTCTACCACAAATTGTACACACACACGCACACACACGCACGCACACACACACATAGTGATGTCCTAATAGTGTCGGGCAAGGGTAGAGAAACTGGAGCTGAGACAGATTGCTGACTCAGGGAACAAACGTGTGTGCGTGTGCGTGTGTGTGTGTGTGTGCGTGTGTGTGTGTGTGTGTGAGAGAGAGCGAGGGAGCAAGAGAGAGAGAGTGAATGAAAGAGAGAATATTCTGCTCACTGAGGCCTCATGACTTTCCTCAGCAGACTAGTGTGTCCTGACCACCACTATTGGCATTTCAAATCCTGTTTCCCAATAAGAAAACCAAAACAGTCTTTCTTTGGAAATACCGCAATTTCTGGACTATAAACCACTACTTTTTGCTCACGTTTTGAACCCTGCGTCTTATCGTCCGGTGCGGCGTATCTATGGATTTTTCGTGATTTTTGTGATGACTTGATCACTAATACACTCGTAAAAAGGCTGTAGACCGTTGTTGTGCGGCACTGCTTTGCTGGGCGGAGGGATATGTGACATGATCACTGGGGACAAGAGTGGTGTGTTGATGGCATGTCCATCCGCCAGGCAAATAGTGCCGTATAATTAATACAAAGAAGAGACAGAATGAGATCAAGACGGACATTACTGAAGAAAGGAAGCTTTTATACACAAACTCTCATTTTGGGGGACAAAAGAAATGCATATGATGCCAATTTTAAGTTAAAGGCAGTCGATTTGGCTCGTAGCATGGACTGTTGAGGTTTCTTCCGGTCACTAGGGGGCACTGGGCAATTGTTGAGGACATCTTGTTGCGTCACCCTTTCCTTTATTTATTTCCTGGTCATGTCTACTCTGGAGCTATACTTGTAGCTCGCTAGTTTCATGTAACTTGGCGCTTTGTGGGTGAATAAAATTAAATGCATAAATGCGACAACGAAAGTGAGACTGAGAAAGTGCGTGGCGAAGTATATCTGACACTATTCCAATCGGACATAGAGGAGGAAGACTTCGATGGTTTCAGTGCACAGGAGGAAGATGAAGACGGCTCTCAGTGACTTTTACTGGTATATTTTTCTTAACCAGCCCTGTTAGACTGTGCTACCGTGTTGCTGCTTTGTTACCGCCGCGTCTCGGTGACTTTTACCTGTAGTTTTTTTTAATCCAGCTTGATTAGAGCTGTGTTACTTCCGTGTTGCTGCGGTATTACTGCCGCGTCACAGGCAGTGTTTGGAAAGAAATGTTAAGGTATATTATTAAAACTTTAAAAATGCTTTCTGTGTACTGTCTTTTTTTTGTTAATAACTCGCATGCACATCTGGCTTTTAGTACAGTGCGGCTTATTTATGAAAAAAACAAAACAAAATTTCCCCCTAATTTTTGCTCATGCGCCTTATAATCAGGTGAGTCTTATAGTCAAGAAATTACGGTAATTCACTTGAGAAAAGGGAGAAATAAGATTTTTCTTATTAACTGCTGTTTGATGGTAAGCAAACACTCGTGGCCAGCCCCTTTACACGTCACGGTTTTCACACTGCCTGCTCATATGACTTTTCATGTAGTCCTATGGCAAGTTGGAAGCTGCCTTGCTCGTCGTTCTGTCTGCTAATTCTTCATTTTAAGAAAAATATGCCGCACATACACTACATTGAGTGAAACCTCAACAGAGTCAAACAATTTAAAATGAGTAATTCACTCTAGTTCTCATTAACAATAAATAAAATAATGATTATAATAATGATGGCAGCAATAAGTACTGTAATCCTATAATGTCAGTAAGCTCACCCGCTGTTGTAATGTTGTGACCACACAATCTTGAAAGAAAAAGTAAAAAAAAAAAGGATTCAGATAAAAAAAATACAGGACTCAGATTACAAAACTCAGCATTTAAACCTCAACAATTAAATGACCTTGACTTAACTTCTAAATCCACTCATTGATAGCTTCTATTACTTTTGATAGTAGCAGGGACGGTTAGATATTCTTTGCCATTCATGCTACATATACATTCATAAGAAGGGATGTAGATTGCATACTTCTCAAGCTTTCAATTTTGTATTCTGGCTTTTACACATGACCATCCTGCCAGGAGCCAAAGCGTCAAATACAAGCATAGTTTCGTTGCGATGAAAGCGAGAAGCGAGTACAAGCTCGTAAACAATGACCATTGCATAACAGTGACCGTCTGAAGAACATCAAGTCAGCAAGATTGAAGCGACTTTGGTTTAAATTTCTGCTTCTTCCTTTCGCTTCCTTTTGTTGCCATGTCTTTCCTTCATCATTGCTTGTACGCGCCGCCTCCAGCTAAAAATACTTGCTGCCCTGTCACTATAACAGATCACCTCCAGAAGAGATCTGCTACCAGCAACGATCGGCGTTTGATGGGGCAACAGCAACACTTGGCGCATGCACACGCGTGTACCCACACATGCCATACACCTCAGATAATAATGTTATTAGATAAGCATTTGTAAATGTTAAGCAAACGCATAAAGCGTGTTTATATGTGCGCGTTAGACAAACAGGTGCAGCTGGCCAAGCTGCTGGAAGGCCAACAGCGTTGGCGTAGTCAATGTGTGAGGTTACACGCAGGCATTCTATCCAACATAGCAGCTATATTGTTTTCCAAGACTGCTCTGTGGTGTGATGGAGACAAAGGGAATAGTCTACATGCGTTTGTGTGAAATGTCTTTCTATGCAGGTGGGAGTTAGATAAATAGTGGGAGTTGACGGGCAACTCTGGCGAGTGGTCAGGAAATGAAATAAACAACAACTTCTCACTCTTGTTTTCACACTTGATGTGCCTCTCGACTGAGTCTCTTGGTGACAGCGTAAGGTGTCACTGTTTGATGGGTCTGAGGTTATTTTTTTGTCTGCTGTTCCCATGGTTACATTGACCAATGATAACCTGCAAAGACTGGAGGTCAAGCTGTCATTTAGAACAGGTCAAAAGGTGTATAAGGTTTGATTTACCGCTATGTGCGCAGTTCAGTCTCTTAATTATCTGCATTTGGAACACAAGTAGGAGGATTCCAAAATATATCACGGCAAAAAAATGAAACACTTTTTGCAGAATTGGGACATTGTCTGCTACGTCGTCGACTTGCACCACTGTTGGATCATCAAAGTCTCCAAACATGGCGACACCGCTTGTTGTTTTAACAGTTTCTCTGCTTAAAACGGTTTGAAAATTGAAAAGTAGTAGAAAAGTACAAATATAGGCTCAGACTACCAATCAATGGAAGCGGTTGTTCTCATTTTGCACTATTTGCGGCCCCTTCAATATCTGCAGAGCATGCGCAATAGGTCACTAACGTACAGCAACTACACTAGGACAACATACAAAACCCTAAACCTACTTCGAAACCCAAACCCAAGTTTAAAGCCCTATATCTGAACTCTAATATTAGTTAAAACCCTACTAGGAAACTTTAATTTGAATCCCTACTACTAATCAATAACCCCAACCCTCATTCTGAAACGCTAACACTAGTTTAAACCCCTAACTTTAGTTTAAAACCCTACTTCAAAACCCTAACTTTAGTTCAACACCTTGACTTCGGTTTGAAACCCTACTGCGAAACTTAACCAATGACCCTAACCCCTATCCTAACCCTAACTTTACACTTTAAAACACACTGTTTCGGCACAGGTACAGGGATTTACGCTGCTATTTTTGATTATTTCAGCAAATGAATATTATTTAGGGATGGTAGAATCACCTTGAAATTGTGCAAGCAAGGCGCGTGAAAAATGGTGCAAACGGAAGAATATGCCCTGTGGTGAGCACTCTATTTCTCTTGTTGTTGTGTTGACAATGACAAGAATCCTGCCTGCAACTTGATGTGATGATTGCAGTACATTTCATTTGTTGTTCTTACTCCCACGTTTTGATGAATTGTCTATTCGAAACACCCCTGCATGCTTCGTCTCATCATGTTGTTTCAAATTGTAAATCTTAAGCGCATCTATAGGCTCCTGGCAGTCTAAGTAAATTGATTTTGCACTTGAAGGGATAATGAATCCAATTTATTCACTCCATTCTTCTTTGAACTGCTCGTTCTATTACCAGCCAACTTGAAAAATGCCATTTCTATGCAATCTAGACTCGTACAGCTGAAAGTGCCAACAATATGCCAACTGCTCCAAAATCAAAAGTGACATTTAAAAATTGCAGCTTGTGAGTGGCACAGTAGCAGGATGACTATGTATTGTTGGCATGGCGATAAGTACCCGTGTACACACGCTGACCCCACTAACACACATAGTAGAAGAAAAGCGCTTAGACAATATGCTTGATTTTCAGGCACAGCCACACATAGAAGCCGGGCCCCCTGAATAAATCTAAATCTAAATCCATACAAAAGCCTCCTGAGAGGCTCAATTTTATATTAAATAATATCAAAACGTTTTGTTAAGCTATTTGTTCACTTTCCAAGACTCTCAAATAAATGATTTGCTTAACTTGTTTACAATAAGCCAGCCTTGTGTTTTTATGCTGTATGCGCACGCAATATAGCCCAAACTACCTGTATTTTCTGACGTCTCATTACCAGAGTGACATTTGTGCTGTCCTGTCGAGCCATCTGGATGCGTCCCACACATGTGAGAGAAACCAGCCTGGGTTTAGATCTGACTCACATCAAACAGCCTCTCTGCCCACACCCGCCTGCACGGGTAAACACATAAACGTTTAATAAAGATGGCCCAGAAAGAGTTGTTTCCAATATGTGACATTTAAAAATCTAGGCAGGGAAGATTGAGACAATTGAGACAAATGTTGACAGAATCTATTCTCAACAACATACTCTCCAATTAAAAGATAGCAGCTGATTGAAAACAGCCTGCAAATCTTGCGGTGAAGTTGGCAAGTTGAAATATCACCGTGTTGGTCGGGGAAAGTCCCCAAAGTGGAAAATGAAATGAAAAGCACTGCTTAGGTCTTCGTTGTCAAAATAAAAGATGGAGGTCTCTTCTTTGCTAAGATGCTAGACTAATATTGTACAAGGAAGATTATTTATTTATTCTGCTGTTAATGAATAAAAAAAACTCCACACAACAATACAAAAAAAATCAACACACAAAAAGCTAGCGTGTCTGCCTCGCAGTCAAGTTGTACTGGGCTCGACTTTCCACACAGGCCTCCCTGTTCAGCGTTTGCGAGTTGCTGTATCGTCAGGTTAAATGAGAAGTCTAAATCAATTCTCGCTCAAACATCAGCTGCAATTCTCTCTGGCTCTATCAGACGCTGTTTGTAAAGTGGCCCACAAGGAAAAGTGCTAAAATGGAGAGGTGATTGTTTTTAGCTTTACTATGCAATATTCTTGCTATTGATTTTAGTTTTGAGATTCATAATGCCATTTGATTATGACCATTACTACTGTTATTAGAACAATGTCCCCATTCAAAAATACATGAAATCAACAGGATTTTGCTTAAACAGTTCCGTGATGGGAAAATGAAGCTTCAAATGTGCTTCATAAACCAATTGTTGTATTTTATGACTGCTCAGAGTGGTACTGTTGATTTAAAAAAGGGCTTTAAGAAATGGAAAGTTCGTGTGCTTTCAGTTCAATGTTGAACAGAGAGTACCATCTTGACTATTCAAAAAATATAACAACTGAAGCAAATTTGAAACTTCATTTTGGAGTGTTTTTTAAACACTCCACAATTCATTGAAATTTGAAAAAGACTGAAACATTTGAGCTCGACTTTAAAAATGGTGACATGAATCAATTGAAAAGAACTCCTCATGTATCCAGCCCACTTATGTCAGGTATATTCAAGAATTAAAAAGGATTCTAAAACACTGCATCTGAAACAATTGAATATTCAGATTTCAGAGCGAGCAGTGACATGCTGAGAGGATGCTATGAATGTCTCTCGACATTTATGAGGAGACCAAATACAGTTTCGCTATGACTGAGTCAGCGCAGTTAAAAAAAACAAAAAAAAACATAAGCGTACAAACCCGCTTCCCTTGCGTGGGTCTGTAAATTTACCATGCTGAATAAATGCTCCTGGTGTGAAGCATGATGCATGTACCCTGTTGGTGTCATTGCTTTACCCTCTGCTGGGAATTCCGGCCTTGAGAGGCAGGCCGAACAAATGTCCATGCTCATGCAGGTACTGGAGTTGAATGTCACTGCCACGTTCACAGACATGCTAAAGCTCTCCTGCATGCGAGGTTTCTCTTTATTCTCCTTCATCTCTCTCGCTCACTCTCCCTCGTTCTCTCTCTCTCTCACCCCCCCCCCCCCACTTCTCTCATCTATATTTGATTGCTCCCACTGTACCAACTTCATTTGCTTTCTGTGAATTATGAATGAGGCACAGAGTGGAGGCGCTTTTTCCTCTCCGCTGGTTTGATCCCCGATTAGCAGCGAACAGTGTTATCTGCACTATTCGCGAGCAGGCATTATGCTTCCGATGTGTGCCACGCGGTGAAGAAACCATGCCATCAAGCACTCTGCCTCACTCAGAGGAGGAATGAGAGCGTGGAAATAAATGTGTTCATTAGCATTCTTTAAAGCAAAGACAAGCATTTTATATTCATTACATGCCCACGGTACACTTGCCAATTTGGTGATAGACACTAGACTAGGATTTAGACGGTCTAAAAGCAGGTCTAAATTGCGGTGCAGGAGTTGTAATACAATTTTGGTTGATTGGGCAAGGCAGAGGCTCACAGATTATTTGCTCTGCTGGTATGTGTGGTGGATGTCATCATGTTTCACTCATAGGAAGTAATTCGTCAAATCTTTTTTTACCCATCATTAGTTTCATCTTATTTTACAATTATTCCGTTCATCTTTAATAGACAAATTTATTTTTACTGTTATTATTTTCATCTTTTTTTACTACTATTATTAACTATTATTAACTGCGGCACAACTGGTTGTGTGTGTGTGTGTGTGTGCTGGTAGGTGTGTGCTGGTAGGTGTGTGCTGTATGTGTGGTGGATGTCATATTCCACTCAGAGATATGACATGAGTCATAGGAAGCAATTCGTCAAATCTATTTTCACCCATCATTAGTTTCATCTTTTTTTACAATTATTACTTTAATCTTTAATAGACACATTTATTTTTACTGTTATTATTTTCATCTTTTTTTAAATATTATTATTAACTATTATTAACTGCGGCACCACTGATGTGTGTGTGTTGGGTCATACAGACGCTTGATATTGAAATCAGTTTCTAAGTGCTCACTTGGCAACGTTACATCATCCGCAAATGAAGATCTCCTGCAAGGACTCCAGTGTGTCCATTGTACTTTCCTTGCCTACCCCGCGCGGAATTCAAAATGAACAAGGGGAGCCGCTTCGATTGCTATGCTACAGTTCTGCTGAGCCCAAAACGAAGGACCTTGTCGCATGAAAATGAACCCGATGACACACATAGGGGTGCATATATTGTACTTTGTTCCAAATCTCAAATCCACATCCACATAAACAAATCTTAACCAGGGCGGAATGCATGTTTTGATGTGCATGCCATGCGATGCACATGACCTGCTCCGCACAGCTCAATGGACTTTTCAAGCCAACACGCACACTCGCTCACACTCAGCTCAGACTTTGCCAAGATTATTAATAGCGTGTTGCAGTCTTGCAATGCGCCCGGGAAGTGCAAGGCAAGCAGTACAAAGACTCAAAGGATGACGTTGGGGTTTTTGGGGTGGGGGTAAGGTTACATCATCACATGTGTCACAATTCCTGGAAAAGCAAAGCTGACACGAGTGTCGTCCTCATTTACTATGCCAACCTCACACACACACACACTCACACACACGAGCCATTCATGAAAACATTGAGATTTGCTGACACAGACATTGCACACAAACAGATAAAAGAGACACATTGTTAGCAGTCTGCCTTTGGACAATGTTTCGTCTAACAGAAGGGTCTCGGTGTGGGCAACAGAGTGCTGATGACACAAAAGCTGTTCAACTTTTTGCTGCCTGATGGAATGGGAGTGTGTGTATTTGGAAAGACCATCGTGGCACTGGCAAGCACGCTAGTGAGAATTTGGAGGATGTGAAGTGAGGACGGCGTGTCCAACTGGATCGCAGGTGTGAAAAGCAACAACATCCTCTTTCTTTTCTCTTTTCCTTCCTGCCACCTCCTCCTCTCGCCTGCCTCTTTTGCTGGCCTCATCTAATAGATAAATGAGACAGGCCTAACACAAAGAGAGTCTCTGGGTGTCTGAAATGTTTGTGTTATCAAGACTGTCTGAGTCAGAACGAGTCTTGAACTGCAGAAGTAGCGACACAAAAGCACGGTTCTAAAGAGAGACCAGAATGGACAGGAGGGGAGGGGTTGAGTGCATGAGAATGAGCGTTGTACAGCAGGGAGTTGATGGAGATGGAGGAAGCTGCAGAGAACAGACGAGCACGAAAGAGAGAATGTGTGAGTGAAATAGAGGGAGAGAGGAGGGGTAGCGTGTAAACAGCAGAGGGTTCACTGAGTTCGGCGCGCAGTCGCTCTGAGAGATGGGCATCAGAAATGGAAGCCCAGGCGGCTGTATAGTGCTGTGTGACTCACGTACTCAAACATACATTCACTTTTATGGTACATATGGACGCAGCCGCTCTGGCATAAGAAACGTTTCAATGCCGTTGAACCATTAAACATGTCCCAGGAGAACATTTGACTACTTACAGAAAATGGGGCTTATTTTTTTGTCATTATCACCATTCAATACATTTTTGTTAGCTTTAAAAGATGACCAAATCACAGCTTCCCTCAAATGCAAATAATGGAAAATATACAGTGATTTTCACATTATGAGCACTTGCGCAATATAAAAACAAGTGTGATAGGTGTCTCAAGTATTTCATCTTTGTAAAAGGTCTTTACCTTCTGAGAGGTATTCATTTCCCATGTTGTTGGACCATGTTAAGTTTGTATGTTAATAACATTAATGAGACCTTTTATTATTATTATTATTTTTGTATAAATAATGACACATTTATTTGCATAGACTTATTTAAAGTTCTAATTAATACCTGGTGTCAGCTTTGCAATTGACTGTATCATCATGTCACTATGTCAACATGGAGACAGATTGACATTCAGTCACTAAGCGGAAAACTGAATAGTTAATTATGCATGGATTTTTTTTATTGGCAAAAAATGAAAAATTCTAAAATTATTTATCATTAAAAATCATCATGTTGACTACATGGATATTTATATTTACACTTTAAAGTATGAGCTACGGAAAAAATCAAAAAGGACCTTTTGCACTTGACCGATGTAATGAAGACATTTTTATTTGCTACCCCATCACACATCAATTCAAAACAATGTTCATGACCACTAAATACATGGTGCCTTTTTTCAAAATTAAAAAAAAAATGCTGTGATGAGTCCAAGTGATACTACTCATTTCAAACAGCTTGTTTCCCCCCGACATGAGTCACTAGATCACATTTAGACACAGAAAAACTTGCGAAACTGACATAACAAAAACACATCACGCAAACCACCTCTCACAGGATGCATCATGCTCCTTTATAGCTTGCTAGGAAATCTAGACAGAGTATCAATCGTCGCCACTATACAGACAAGGTCAAACAATGTGCTTGATTTTTCCTCTTAAGAAGCTGCCACATACTAGTACAGCACTAAGAAAGAATGCTTCAGAAAAAATTGCATGTATAGCCATATACAGTGTCTAATTCATGCTTGCCACTTTTGAGGAACAAAAGCTCCGCCACTGTTGCTTCTCTGTCTTGCAACATTTAGCAAACACCACAGAGATACTGTCTGAAGGCAATCTCAGCAGCAAACACAACACTGTCAGGCAGCCGGAATGCATGTTCGCTCGCGCCTGTGGCACTGGGATGTCTGTTGCCATGGTGATTCCCAGAATAACCCCACACAACAGTGATGTTTGATTGAATAAAGTTTGTGCGCTTCGACTTGATTGTCTCTGAGGGGTCGTCAGAGTCAGGGACACAATTACCTCAACCACTCCCGCCCGCGACACCCCTAAGTGAAATGCGTGTACAACATATATTTTGTTAGAAAGCTGAGATACGGCTCACACATTGAGTTATGGCAAAAAAATAAATAAATGGGCAAGGCACCGTGCACGATGGAACGTTCTTACATGCATGCGCGTATTTATCACAGTGATTCACAAGCCACAACAGAAGCGACACTATAGAGACAACACTGCTTCCCAGGGTAAGCCAGCACTGAGACGTACAGAAAACCTTCAGAATTGATTCAGAAATATGCTGTTTCAATTTGTGTCAGCTCCTGTAAATACACATTTTTTTCTCATTTGTCATGAAAATTAAGGCTAAATAATTTTAGTCTATTTTTATTTTGTTTCATGTATTGAACTAATTCTTTTTTCAAGCGACACTGGAGTGTGCGAGACTACTTCAGCCAGTAGATGTCAGGACTGTGTCACAATTAAACTGAGGGAATTTCAAGTGCGTGTGTATACATTTCTTTTTCATCTCCATTGTTTTCATCATGAAAATAAAACAATATTTTATATTCAACGAGAGAAAACTGCACTCTCTGTATCCTGAATATCAGGAAGCTATTGTATATTTTAAATAGGGAAATAACATTTGAATTTACCATTATTCTACAGTACTTTCTTACAGCCAAGGTTGTTGTGCATTGCTGTATGGATAATGTTGAATTGAGTTTTAACTAAACTTTCAGGCTACAATAAGAAAGAAGAAATAATGTTTCCAAAATGCTAAAAGGAAGCACAAAAGTTACTGCAGATGGGGGTTAAACTCACATCAGAAGAATCTCCCACTGTTCATAAAACCATATTCTACTGTCCAGTGCATATGTATGACAAAAATGCTATTTAAAATATGAATCAAATAGAAGCATACATACAAATATATGCTTTTAATATATTTTACATTTGATCATACATTGTCTATATGTATAAAAGATCCACTGTCCTACCTGACCAAAATATTAGGTACAATAATTCATTTTTTCCACAAAAATCAACTCAGCCATCCAGTCCTAGAAAGCTGATAGCTACAATTTATTGCACCATCAGAATAGAAACACAACACGTAATTTATCGTGTGGCCTTAGACCGCAAAAAGATTCCCAGAAGGTGGTTGAACAACAGAGCCTGTATCTTAAGAGTGACATAATTGGCTGTTGGAGGCCTCTTATTATGGCAGAGACCTGTAGGGGTCCGTGATGCTAAATACGTGTTAACACGCCATGTGTGACGGTTGCTGTGCATCATTGTAGCAATCCATTTGTTGGGATTAGTTCATCTTGGTAATGGAGCCAACCTGTGCATTCATACTGTAATTACACGCTTGAGTATCCATACTGTTGGTTGTGATTAAATTAAAATACTGCAAAAAAAAGTTTTTGATGTTATTTCTGAAGGGTCTAATTCCAATCTCATAGGGCAAAGCAAGAGACGGTTCACACATAGCAATTACTTCGATTTACACACAGCAGAGTGCTGATACGGTATGAAACACAGCTAGTGCAGTTGCAATCTTGGCATGTATATTTAGTTTTCATGCTGAGTATGGATTGCAGAATATAACAAAATGATTCAAAGAACCATTACATTTACTGAGGATCTGGATAAAGTTACACAAGAATGTTTATTTTCACCATTTTACACGTCCATCCCTTTTCCATTTTCCAAATGGCTTGGTCGCGGGTGTGCTAGTTGCTAAGCACTATGTATAGCTAATGCAACTACTTACACAAGATGGTGGGTAGGGAGCACAAAAACCTACAATGTGCTTACTAAAAAGGAACAAAAATTGAATTGAGGCACTTTGTTTGTGTCTGAGTTGTTTTCTTATATACGTTTGCTTAAAATTTACAACTGTTGTCCCAGGCTGTTTTCAGGATAATCTTAACACACATCCAATAAAAAATAAATAAATTATGTTTATTGTTCTGATAAAAGTCAAGTCCTACATTTATTTATTTGTTTATTTATCTATTTATCTATTTAATTATTTATTCCTTCATTCCTTCATTTATTCAATAATATTTCTTCTTCGTATGGAGGAGATGGTTCTTTGAAAGTGTAGTTGTGTTAGCCAACTGACTAGAGTGTCATCTATGGAGGTCAGACCATGGGCCCCGTTAGGATGGCGGTAGATGGGGCAAGGTGTTATAACACGGTCTGCAGTCTGGGGCTCATTTTGTTTACCTCCTCGTGGTGAGCCCTGGAAACTGGATACTGTCTGACATGTCCAGGCTGAAAACGATTCTTCGGAGTGGCTTTCGGGGTGGTGAAAGGATAGACCCTTGGCCTCGAAAGCAAAAAGGTGTTTTAATAATACTAAGGTGTTAATACTATACATTATAAATGCCTCTAACCATATTCCTGTTTGGTATGTTCCTAAAGATTACGTAAAAAGCCTCCTGATCCTATGACCCCCTCATTATTACCAGTTGGTACAGGCCACAATGCCTACTTTCACTCACCCTGTCTCTAAGCTGCTGCACAGTCTGCAAGATTGTGTGTGTGCTTGTGGGAGAAAAAGAGAGAACGGAGAGAGGCGAGGAGAGGGGGGGGGGGGGGGCAACAAGGATGCAAGTGTGAAGCAGCGTGAGGGGAACCGAGAAAGAACGACTGGGGCGATCACAAAGGAGAAAGGGAATCAGCAAGAGCAGATTAATCGTGTAGTTCTAATAGCCTGCTGCTAAAGTGTAGAGATGCAATGAGCAGATGATCTGCTGTGACGCGCGTCCGCATCCTGTCCTGCAGCCTTGACAGGAGGTGACAAGACAAATTGACACACGCCGCGCCAACACTGCATCATGTCATCAACAGGGTCAACCAAACACAACAAACGCCTGGCGTGTAAGTAACCAAATCATATTGTTTGATATAAGTGCGAGATTATGCAATGTGCGCAATTTGTACGTATATCTACTTACTCACCATCTTTCCTTTATCTTTATGTATTCTAATTGACCTGAGCCTACGTACGTTTGATGACTTTGTTTTGCTTGTTCCTAGCTAATGTAAACAAGAACCAGCTCTGTTGAACTTTGGAGCATACAGATTGTACCACTGTTCTAGAAAATATTGATACATTTATTGACTCATCAATAATTTGCTTTTTATTGCCATAAAAGTTTTATCGCAGTTGTTCTGTCAACCTTTCTTGATAGGAGCAAGACCAACATAAAAACAGAAGAGGCGACCAACGTTTTGCTTTTTGAGTAACCTCACCAGTCAAAATATCACTTGACTTATATTTTAGCCTCTTTAAAAGGATAATACTGGTGCATTATATTTAATGTGGAAGGTAGAGCACGTACATAAATGGAGCCTACCGAAAGCCCTCGTTTTTCAGATCGCAGTGGGAAATAGAAGAGCTCTGTTGCATTTAGCTGGATTGATGATCCTTAATGGCTTTGGGAATGTGGATTGAAGTGGCCTGGGAATACACATCATGGCTGGAGATGCAATCACAGTTTGGGGTTTGGCGGGGATTTGGAAATGGAGGGAAAGTGCAGTGGAAATATCAGTACACATTCTATTATTCTAGCGACAAAGACAGTGTTCACATGAAGGAGCGTGTGGTGTTGGGGGTCGTGTGGTGTCATGCTGCCGTTGTGCAGTGATCTCACACATAAATGATTCAGCCTTGATGGTCTGCATTGGCTGTTCAGTCAACAGGGGGGGGGGGGGATTGGCTAATAGCAGTAATACCTAAAGATGATGAGACTGTGCACTGTAGAGAGCTGAGTCTCAATCTCACTAATCCCTTGGGGAGAAATAGAAGCTGCGGGTCGTCTAGGCGGAATTGAGCTGGAGATGGATGAGCTGTCAAATGTGACTGGAGTGAAAATACAATCCCTTTTCCAAACAACAACCTCGTCAGTTTTCCATGAAAGCATAAAAGCAATCACGGGATTTCCTCTTACTCGTCACAAGGGGGATCGAAAGCCTTATCACGTGATTGTTGGGTTCAATAGGAACTTTTGTTCCAAGCTTGCAGTGGCCCAGTTCCTCGGGCCCTTGATCTATGACTGCAGCAATAAAACCACCCAGAGCGGCCAATGACGCATGTTATTAACTGTTTTCATCACAGATACAAGTAAAAGACAGTAGAGAGAGACACACCAATACAGTCTGAATACTCCAGTGAGCAATCAATGCTTATTTTGACAGTAGATCAGGAAGGCACACCAGTTTAGACCCCCGAAATCAACCTCTTGTGAAAGATGTTTATATATTGTGTCACATTCCTCTATGTTGTAAATTGCTAACAGGCAGATCACAACATAGACTTGTCTGAGGACATTTAATTGACAATAGGTCAGATTACATAAAGCTCCATATGATACTCTCATCAATTTGTCTCAGCAAACATTCATGTAGATAGGTCTTGTACGGCAATGCACTATAGAAGGGTGCAGCTGAAGAAGTGTACCAGCATTACATAAGAGTAAGCCTAAGGCTATTATGATTCACGGTGGGCTTAGACGGAGAAGGAATTTAGAAGCCATTGGTCCTGACTCAGATCACAAATGTCATGGGAATTATGTGTCTTCTAAAATATCTAGATAAAATAATGTAACAAAATTGTAACTATATACGTATATAGTATATATATATAGTATATATATATAGTGTATATATTTGTGTAGCTAACGCAAAAGTGAAATCCACAACTTTTTGTTTTGAGGTGGGCAATGGCTGAGCTAGAGGATGGAATCATTTTAATGTTGAAGACGTGTGGATAAAAATCGATTGTTGCATACACCCAAACATTCCAATAGTGGACTCAAAGCCAAGCGCTGCACCTCCTTTTCTTAGTAATGTCTTTTAATATAATGAGGCACTTGGACAATAGCATCACACTTCGACGGCAGCCATCACAGCTTTTCTCGCTTCCTTGACCCGCCACAGTAAATCCTTTCCATGTGACCTGTGTTTAGCAGTCCAGATCAGGATAAAGCAGCAGCCTAACAAGGAATGAACCAGTCGTATCCTAGTACAAGCAAAATGCACTGTGCATTCCAAGGAAACCTGTCTGGCTGCTTATCGATCAAACTCACCCAAATCTCGTTACACTGCTTGCGGCAATAGTTAGAGATGGTTCCAGCAGCTTTAAAATTTAGTCTATTTTTAGCCACTGAATTGTCAAGTATGGAAAAGCTCTTGGAACACCCTGAATTGCAAAGACATATGAACCAAATTCCCAAACAAGCTTTAACACTAGTTTTAACTTTTAAAGGCACATAAAAAAATGGCAGAATATCTACTTGGGTCTGTGCAGAAATTTTGAAACCGTCAGCACAGAAGAAGTGAAGCAAATTTTGATGAAGGTTCTAGCAGCATCCATTTGCTTTGGACTGTGTAAATATGCAAGTTATTCATGGGCACTCACTCATGAAGCAGTACGATGTACATAACACTGGTGCACAGTGCACACTTTCAGACAAGATCACACACGCACGCACATACACGAAAATGCGCTCTTGCACAAACGAATAAGAGCGCTGGTGACATGAGTCAAAGTGTCAGCCCATGCAGCCCAGTGGGGGCAGGCCCAATGTGTCAAGAATAATTTAGCACAGTTACACAACCAAAGCTGGTCAGTTGGGCAAAGCATCATACTAAAAAGGTGGACCTCAGGACAGATCTTCATCTATGTACGGTGGGTATAGTAGAAGGTTCACACCCCACTTCTTAAATAAGCCAGGTTTTTGTGATATAAAAATTAGGTTATGGGATTTTTTTAAATATGTGCATGAATCCACACAAGCATAAGGAGAAATGTAAAAGATTAGAATCCAGAGCCCACTATGAGAAAGGTTGCTATTAGCGTTTGCGAGATGTGTTATAGCGCAACTTATTGTCGTTGTTCAGCGGAGACAGACAACTCCCAGAGAGTGTTGGACAACGAGTCTACGCAGCATCTGAAACTGAGGGACAGACAACGCTTTTTTGAGGAGGTCTACCAGCAAGATGTGGATAACTACCTGCCCTCGGCTCACCTTCAGATTGATAGCAGGAAACGTAAGTGACAGTAGCAACTTTGGTTTAAGAAGAAAATACGCATTGGAGTTTTATAACAAACCACATAATGTAAGTTGATATTCAAGCGATAGAACATAAACAGATAAGCGCCTTAATGGAGCCATTCACATCACAATGCCTCTCACGTATCACACAATGTTGAGCACTTCATAACGCAATTTATGTTTGCAGCCCCCATGGGAAGTATCTCATCTATGGAGGTGAACGTGGATGTGCTGGAGCAAATGGACCTGATGGACATTTCAGACCAAGAGGCCCTAGATGTCTTCCTCAACTCCGGATCAGGAGGAGATGAGGGAGAGATAACATCCCCTCTACCAGGTGCACAGACAAATTCCAAATAACACTTTCAAATAAATACATTCTCTATACATTGCAATATTTTTTGTCTCCTCTAGGTGGCACTCCCTGTTCAACTGACATTGACTTACCAATTTCTAAAACACTTTATTTGAACCAACAGTGCCATCTAGAGAGTCCAAATCTACAACAACTGGTTCATGATGCATTTTTGAAGCTTCATTTTCCTATCATGGGCATTTAAGAGCTTTTGTTTACAGACGCGGAGGATGAAGATGATGAGGCGGATGAAGAGGCCGAGGTTGTCTACAGGGTGTGTCCACCGTTGCAACGGCAAAAAGAAGTTCCCAACGGCTCCAAGTCTCGCATGTCATCGACATCATCGAGCTCCAGCGATGCGAGCGTAGGCGGAGCAGACACACCTGTAATCCAGTCGGATGACGAAGAAATCCATGCTGACACCCAACTGCTGACCTCTGTTCCCCATACTAGGGATGAAGAAACAGAGGACGAGGACGAGGAGGAGACATGCCTTCTGACTAAATCCAAACAAAGACTGAAATAGAGACAAGCTGTCCTCTCACTCTCTCATTTCATTTGCAGAGAAAACCGAGCATGATTCACCTGCTGTGATTTGTCCCCTTTGAAAACGTGTCGGTATTTATGCAAAAAGTGTATTCTTTACAACTTAAAATATACATTTTCCATCTATTTGTTAATTGGAACAAAACTGCCGGTTGAAGTTTGTGCTCTATGTTTCCGGATATTTAATGCAAATTATACTGTAGGAGTTTTTCACCGCCGACACATTGAAATATTCTGGCTGCTTGCTGCCTGAGGAGAATCTCCCTCCTGCTCATTTTGACTTCAAAGCAGCCATGGTAAACAAGGAAGGAAAGATGTATGAAAGTGCATCTTCACTTTGTAGGTTTTAAAAAAAAATTAATATAGCAAATAATAATAAACACAAAACCCAATCTGTGGTGGGTTCTTCAATAATGTAAATAACTTAAGTCAAGATAACTATTTTTTTTTACTGGTTGAAATAGCTCCGATGTAGTAAAAGTTAACTCTATTCTCATGCCTTAGTCATAGCAGGTTTCATGTTGCCATTACGCATCATTTTCAAGATTCAAGATTCAAGATTCAAGAGTTTTTTATTCGCCATGTTTGAGCGTGCCAAACAAGGAATTTGACTTCGGTAGAAACACACCCTCTGTTCAACATTTAGGTGACTAACAACATTCAGGACATGTGAATAATGCAAAAACAGTGTAGACAAATTCAAGAAGGTGTGAGGAGCAGGATGTTATTGCACAGTAATGTCTCTGAGACTCTATGAGTGGTGTGAGTTCATCAGAGCAACAGCCTGGGGGAAGAAGCTGTCTCTGTGTCTGCTGGTTTTGGCGTACCGAGCTCTATAACGCCGTCCGGAGGGGAGTAGTTCAAACAGACTGCAACCCGGGTGAGAAGGGTCTGTAGAGATGTTCCTTGCCCGATTCCTGGTCCTGGACAGGTACAAGTCTTGGATAGATGGGAGGTTGATTCCAATGATCTTTTCTGCAGTTCTGATTGTCCGTTGTAGTCTGTGCTTGTCTTGTTTGGAGGCCGATCCAAACCAGACAGTGATGGAGGTGCAGAGGACAGACTGGATGATGGCAGTGTAGAAGGTCTTCAGAAGCTCTCGCGGCAGGTTGAACTTCTTGAGCTGTCTCAGGAAGTACAGCCTCTGCTGGGCCTTCTTCCGGACAGAGTCTATGTGGCCGGTCCATTTCAGGTCCCGAGAGATTGTGGTTCCCAGGAACTTGAAGGTGTCTGTGGAAAGAATAGTATTACTGCGGATAGTGAGGGGTAAAAGTGGTGAAGGGTCTCGCCTGAAATCCACTGTCATCTCCACGGTCTTGAGCGGGTTCAGCTCCAGATGGTTTTGACTGCACCAGTGGACCAGCCGCTCCACCTCCTGTCTGTACGCAGTCTCATCACCGTCCTGGATCAGTCCGATGAGAGTGGTGTCGTCTGCATACTTCAGGAGCTTCACACGAAAAACATGGGTATGTTTCATTCCTAACACTGTCACGAATGGCACTCAAGTTTTGTAGCAATCGGTATGGGCCGTAATTTCTATTTTGCTTCACCAAATTTGCTAATTCATTTCTTCTCAATTGCTGTTCAGAGCAGTTATTTTTCTAAATTCCCTAAAGGTTTGGTAAAATTTCCGGCTGCGACTGTAAATACAGATTTTTACACAAAAATTATTTTTCAATAAATGTATTGGTGAAACTCAACATTTGAATCACTGCCAAAACCCTCTGATGACTATTTTAGCGATACTTGGTTGGCTTTTGTTAAAGTGGTAAATACGGGTTCTGCAATGTATACAATTCGATAAATCTCAAAAAAAGACCGTTAATTATTAATGTGGTTAAACTGAGAAAAATGATAGAAGTCATCATGAAAAGCTGATAAGGTGCATTTGAGGCTCAGCATCGATCTATCATTTGCTTTTAAAGACTGAATATTGTCGTTATAATCTGTACGGCAAAAATAATGATCTGATCATATTTGCATTATTCATGATTTTACATCTTCACCACAAATAATAAGCCTGACCCTTGCTGCCAAACAGCACAAAAATAAAATGTGCATCTGTTTAATGTATTAAAACTTTCTTAAACAATCTTCTGAAACAAAGTAGTATATCCAAAAACACATTTCATTGAGCGAGCGGTAAAACCAGTTGTGAATGCATGCCTTTTTGTGACTATATGCCTTTCTGTTGTGCAACATCACTGTGTTGCAAGACTCGACTCAACCGATACCTGTTATTAATGGATAAGTACTTAATCTGACATGTTGTCCCTCTCCTCTGTGTGAAAAGACTTTTGAACAAAGCCCGTGATGACAGTGTGTATGAATTTGAGTGGTGCAGGAGAATATGGAACCGGGGAGCTCAACTGAACTTCAAGAGTTCAAGAGTTCAAGAGTTCAAGAGTTTTTTTATTCGCCATGTTTGAGCGTGCCAAACAAGGAATTTGACTTCGGTAGAAACACACCCTCTGTTCAACATTTAGGTGACTAACAACATTCAGGACATGTGAATAATGCAAAAACAGTGTAGACAAATTCAAGAAGGTGTGAGGAGCAGGATGTTATTGCACAGTAATGTCTCTGAGACTCTATGAGTGGTGTGAGTTCATCAGAGCAACAGCCTGGGGGAAGAAGCTGTCTCTGTGTCTGCTGGTTTTGGCGTACCGAGCTCTATAACGCCGTCCGGAGGGGAGTAGTTCAAACAGACTGCAACCCGGGTGAGAAGGGTCTGTAGAGATGTTCCTTGCCCGATTCCTGGTCCTGGACAGGTACAAGTCTTGGATAGATGGGAGGTTGATTCCAATGATCTTTTCTGCAGTTCTTTTCTTCTTGTTCATATGTTGCCATCCATCATTATAGAGAATGTGACCCATTTGTCAACTGCACTGTTACTATGTGTTACAACTTGTGCAGTTATTGAAAGTAGACTTTGATGTCATGCTGCAATAAGTAAGTATGTGGTTGTGGATTTAAAGATGTGTATGAACGTTATTCAACTCACCAAGTTGGGGCATTTCCCAACACCTTGCAATCAAATTTTATGTGCATGTTCTTTCCTGTTTGGATGTTTTGCTCTCGTATGAATAAAAATGACAAATTTTAAAAATTAACATGACTATTGACATTTTATTATTATTGTTATTGTTTTATTAGATTTGTTTTTTCCTGCTTCAGACATCTCCTCAAAACACAGTTGCCCGTAAATTCTAGTCCTACAATTCTGCCCAAAAAAAAAAGACTGTACACTATGCAGGAGATGCAAGAATTTCCTCTCTCATATTCGTCCTACTTGCTTTAAAAGGCACTTAAAGCGACATACAAGTAAAACGCAATACCACATAGATAGGCATAAGCAGTCAGGGCCTAATAGTGACCGCCGTTTTGTTTACTTTGGTTTTACAAGTTTGTAATAGTTTATAGTTATATAGTTTTATAGATTAGTTTTATTTCCATATTATTGGCGCCACTGCTTGTTTTCACTCCACAGACGCATGAGGCAGACATACTGAGCATTATAGTAACAAAAATAAAGCATATATTTTTGTTACGCATAAATAGCCCAAAGCCTCTTGATAGATCTGGACCAGTTTCTCAACCAAGACACCTCTTCTAGACAGATGGTACTTTCCTCAGTGTAGGAAATAAAACACGATGCGACCTTTGCTCCGATGTGATTCACAAGAATAAAATACATTTCAGTATTTGCCTATTTGTACAGCTGATACAGACCTACATACAAAGAAGTTACCTGATCTGACCCGAATGGAGTGCAGCTGAGCTGTGAGTATTATTTCTCAGAATAAAGGTATACAGCTCAGTTAACATTAACACCAGGACATGAACACTTCTCAGATATGAAAACACTCAACACACACGCATAGCCGTACAACAACCCTAACTACATAGGAGGTGAGTGTACGTAGCAAGATCCCACAATAAATACTGCGCCTGTGCGCAAACACTCCTTTGTCGAGTGAAGCAACTGCCTGCCTGCAGGCGCAGTGTGTTCTTGTGTATCAACGCTGATTACAAGACCATCACAGAGGACAGCAAGTAGGGAGGATCAGGATGAAGACCTTTTCCGTGCTTTTGCTGGTAGGCATTCTAATTTTATGAAGCATAACCTTGATTTCCCTGAATTCAAAATATGTTTCATCAACAATGCCACCCTAAAAAAAAAAAAAAAAAGGACCACAAATCCATAGGTAAACTTGTAAAGATTGTTTTGACGCAGAAAGAATGTAATTGATTAAATGTAGTCGTGGAAATCAGATTTTCTGCATAGATGTGTGCATTATTTTTTGTTGCTAGTAAATTTTGTTGAAAACATGTTGGAAAAAAAAATTCCATCAGGAAAAAGTGTTTGCAACCGTTTGCAATCTTTTAGGAACACTAACAAAATACCAATATTGGTATGCTTGCAAGCACTCGCGGCTTAGTGAGATATGGACTTTAATACGCAAAGCAATTTAAAATCAGGAAAAGGGGAAAATTATTTTTAAGAGGATTACTTTATTACTTTACTAAAATGCTAACATTTTCAGGAGCATGAATTATTTCCAAGATGGTCTTGACTGAGCTCAGTTATATTTGGGTTCACTTGTTTCTGTAGACTTTCGTCACATCTGCAGCAGCCTCTCAGAGAGGAAACAACATCCAGCTCGGCAAGCGGGTAACTTTCAATTATAGAATTCTGTAAAAAACAAACGTTTGACATGGAATATGAACTATATGGTGTTTATGTTAAATGTGTGTCCAACAGAACATTTTGGTACGTTCCAAAAGGTGGGTTTTGACGACAATTGAATTGGTTGAGGAAGACCCAGGGCCTTACCCCAAAGAAGTATCTCAGGTGAACTTTGAGAACAAAACCAAGTCAGCAGAGCCAAACCAACTGCCAAAGTCTCAACTCAATTTGTTTTTCTTTTTTATAGGTATTCAACGACAAGACATCCCAACACAATAACCACAAATATGTTATAAGAGGAATGGGCGTGGATGAGGAGCCACTGGGCGTCTTCACGCTTGATGAGAAAAGCGGAATCATCTACGCCCACAAACCCATCGACAGAGAGGAGCATAGTTTCTTCCATGTGAGCTCAAACTGCATCATGAATTTACTTGACTTTTAACTTTACGACACGTATTCATCTACAGATCAAGTTCGACATTTTGGACAAACAAACGGGTAGAGCAATAGACCGAGAATTAGCATTTGACGTTGCCATAAAAGACATCAATGACAACGCACCCAAATTTATTCTTCCGCAAATGAGCGCTGATGTCAGGGAGGACACAGCGGAGGGTGAGTTTCGCCTCCAGTCATTGAACTCATATTACAGTAACTGTATAGTTATTCTATTCATCTATTTCTTGTGTGTGTGTGCGTGTGTCATCCCTAAAATCCCATACCAAGGCTACTTGCCAATTAGAATCGAGGTCATTGACCCTGATCAAGAGAACACCCCAAACTCTACAGTCACCCTGAGTGTGATATCACAATCCCCGCAAGTTCCTAAAATTGACTTACACCAGATTGATCCCCAAATGGCTCAACTTACATTTAAAGGGTGTTTTGACTACGATGTAAGTGTCACTGACTTTTTCTCCCGATGATTAGATTTGAAAATACCCAGAGTAATTTCTCTAAGTGACATGCATATATTTGTGTTATTCATATTTCAGAAATTCAAGAAATATGAAATAGTGCTTCAAGCGAATGATCACGGAAAACCCTCTTTGTCCTCCACCGCTGTTGTCACTCTCAATATTATTGACGCCAACAATCATCCACCAATATTCAAAGCAAGGAAGGCAAGGATGTTTGTTAATACTATCACAAATCAATTCACAACTCATAAAAATAAACTTTGTATGCTAATGGATACAAATATTCTTCCTGTTCAGTATCAAGGTGAAATCCCTGAAATGGTCGAACGGGGCAATGTTTTAAGACTTGCAGTAGAGGACAAAGACACCCCAAAAACTCCTGGCTGGAGGGCCAAATACTTCATCATCAAAGGAAACGAGGAAAACAATTATAAAATTGAAACTGACCCTGACACTAATGAGGGGATTCTGAGTGTTATCAAGGTACACACACACACACACACACACACACATTTTTTCCTTCAACCTTCAGATGCACCAGATCTGATGACATTGCAACTGTGCGTGTCCTCCAGGGTAAAGATTTTGAGAAATCAACCATTACAAATCTGCAGATTGGGGTAGAGAACGAGGAGCCACTATTTGTATGTCAAGACGCAGCGTCCAAGAACAAAGGCGGCGTTGATTCAGTTAACGTTACGATGAAAGTGATCGATGTCAACGACCCACCTCAGTTTGACAAAGATTCAGTTGATATATACGAGAAGGAAGAGGAGGAGCCGGGAAAGTTGCTATACACTCCAAAAGTTCATGATGCTGATTCGGATGTATCCAAAATTAGGTTGGTGTCAATCAGCATGCCTTGTGAAATAATAATCACACTTAACACTGGGAAATAACTATTTCATGCACAAAAGTAAATTTGTACGTTTAATAATATTGATGCAAAAATGACAAGGGAAGGGGTAAAACATGAGCCGAGAAAAAAAACACAATTGCACTTTTATGGGTATTAGTTTTTTAAATGCTAATTGTTATTTCTGATACCGCACATACACATGGTGTGGATACTTTTTTTTTTTAGGTATGTCTTGTTAGACGACCCTGCTGATTGGGTGACCATTGATAAAACATCAGGAAAAATCACAACCACTAAGAAGATGGACAGAGAGTCACCGTTTGTTCACAATGACATTTACAAAATATTGATTGCAGCAATAGATGATGGTATAAAGAAAAATGCAATTTGGTCTCTGGTGAAAACAAAAACCAATGAAACAAGTGACTATTTTTTTTTTTGCTGTAACCAAGGTGAGCCTCCAGCCACAGGCACAAGCAGCATCTTGGTTCGCCTTGTAGATATCAACGACAACAAGCCAAAGTTGCGCAATAATAGTGTGACAATGTGTGGAAACAAGGCCATGCTTGCTCCAAAGGATCTGGACTTGGATCCTTACAGTGGGCCCTTCACCATCTCACTAAAAAGTAATGATGCAAGACAATTACAGCGATGGAAAGTGGAGCCTAGCTCGGGTAAATTATTTGTCTTGTTTTTAAAAAAAAAAAAAAAAAAAGGAAAAAATTCAAATTGACATACAAGCGCATATTTGGCTTTACCAGGTGAGGAAGTCGGGCTACTTAGCCTGAAGACACTCGCTTATGGCAATTACTCGGTGCCCCTCGTGATTGAAGACCAACAGGGCATAACTGGAGAGGAGACTGTTGTTGTAACCGTGTGCGACTGTGAAGGAGGAAATGTGTGTCGTCATAAAAAGCCGGTCTCGGCAAGTCTGGGACCGGCTGGCATTGGACTCATCATTGCAGCACTGCTTTTGTTTTTGTGTGAGTATTTTCATATTTGGCTACAACTGTGCTTAAAAGTAAAAAAAAAAAATACTGAATGAAGTAGAATTGTAATTTACAAGTTTAATTACTTAATGAGTCCCCCCCCCCCCTCCATAAATCAATCAAGAGATTGGTCATAATCCAGCCTGTTAAATTTTAAAATCCATCCATCTATTTTCTATACTGCTTGTCCAGTTTAGGTTCACAGGAATATTTAAATCAAACTGTGCATTTTTGTAGGAAAGGCTTGGAAAAATCCTTTTACTCTTCACGCTTGATTGTAAGCATGGAAAATAAAGATTTGCTTATGAGATCAATTTAGTATGGACACATTTCAGAGTCCTGACCTCAACTCTAAAAACTAAACTCTAGAACGATCAACTACAACAGCGATAGTGAGTCAAACATCACCGGCAGCTAACATCACAAACGCTCTCCTGGATAAAAAAACAAAACAAAACAAAACACAGAAGTGCATTATTTCATGGATTCCTACTTTTACCAAGAAAAATGAAAATGACCCTGCATTTGCAAAAACAAGTTATGGAAATGATATAATTTGCAATATGCCCCAGGCAGTGTCAGAAGTCCTTGCTATCGCTGAGCAACATGTCCTTCGAAAAAACACAGATGCTTTGTCTTTTATGTCAGCAGTAATCTTCTTCATCTTGAAGTGTGAATGTGGAAAACAGTTCAAGCATTTAGACGAGATACATCAAGATGAAGGTCACCAGACCTTAATCAAGTACAACCAAGAAGCAGGAGGCGCAGAATGCAAGGTGTGTTTCTATTTTTGCCGATTGTGTACTGTGGCTGCTAATTAGACATTTATTTTATGATGCCCCTCTACTAGACTGCGCCATCTTTGCTGCTGACACCTTCAAAGGACTTTGTGATAAATGGACTAAAACAGGAAACGATGCAGGTAATCGTTCATCTGTCCTACTATTTCCTCATCGACCACCTCAGAGATGAATAACGGGCCGCAGGAAAACAAATACGATCACCACCATAACTTATTCTCAAATATTTGCTTTATTCTATTTTTCTTTCCATCCATCCAGATGGCTAGGATGACTCCGGTAATGATTGAAGACAACTTAGGGATGGTGAGTAACAAGGCAAAACTACTTTTCGGTCATTATACAAAATAATAGCACATTTCATGATGGTGACACAAGAATTTCATGTCGAAATGGTATTGACCTAATTTTAATATATTTGCCCAACAGATGAACTCTGACATGGCATCTATGGGCCAACAATATCACAGAGAGTCTTTCCGAGGCAACAACGGGTGCAACATAGTGAGTATTTACAGCCAGATTATTAACTATATTGGTGTTTGTGACTGCAGTAAACAGGCCAGGTTGCATCATGTCAGATTTTTTATGTAAATCAAATCATTCTCCGTTTTATCTTTTTTATTTCAACTTCAGACGCAACAAATTACTTTATAATCACAAAATAATGATCCATAGTCTTTTTGATTCATAGTCTTCAGCGGGCCACTTGTGATTGATTTTATGAGACAATGCTTCAGGACAGTTTAAATTCAGACGCAGGCCAAATTTGGCCCGCGGGCCGGAATTTGGTCTACATATAAGGCAACCCTGACTATAAGGCGCACTGTCGGCTTTTGAGAGAATTTGAGGTTTTTAGGTGCGCCTTATAGTCCGGGAAATACGGTACACATTTCCAGACAGGGTAAAGCCAGGTCAATGAAGACTGAATATCTGAAGTATTCTTAATGTTCTTTCTTTCAGTACGCTACACAGTCCGCAAACAAGAACATGTACCAGGTAAGTGTGACATTAACAATCATTTGAGGTCTCTTGGGACCACATATGGACTTTTGTGATTAGAGAGGCTCATTGCCATATCAACGGGCAAGCAGCTGGCTGACCCATCCTAACATTTCAGATTACCTCAACAAGGTAAGAAAGATTTTTGCATTACATCACAAAATGGCACACATGTATTTCAATTTGCATACCCACAGAGACTGCGTATAATTGACGGAAACCCTGTCGACCACCCAGAATATCAACCGCATGCCTACGTCTATGAGGGAGAAGATAGCAGGTGTCGATCACTGGATGAGCTGTCTTTCAGCATCCGTGGAGAGGACTTTGAGTTTTTGAATGATTTGGGACCAAGGTTTAAGCCATTGGGGAGCATATGCAACCAAATTATGCAGGAAAAAAGCATGGAAATTTAAAAAGGGCTACATTGGACAATTATGTATTTGTTTGAAGTAATTACTGGCACCTTAGCATGTGAAGCCTTGTTGCTGCCTGGGGTGAGCACACGTGGTTGAAAAACCGGTCACCGGTTTGGGTTGGGAGGGGGGATAGCTCGGAAGCTTGTTGCTGGTTGGCCTCGATATACATTACATCAGGCATCTGTTACGTTGTATGGAAATATTTGTTATTGGGATGGGGTGGGTGACCCTTACCCTGAACCCCCCCCCCCCCCCCTGTCTCACACCATTGTTGCTAATTATGTTGGTAGCAAAATAAGAATTATTCTTTCCAAAAATGTAACTTTGTTCTGGAAAGAATTTCTGCATGAGAAAAGAAGACTAAATACACTTTTTGTATACTTTCCAACTTGATTTGCATGAGAATAGGTTGAATTGCTTGTCTTTTTATTTTATTTAGGGTGCTCATTTTGTATTATTTCTATATCGTGGGAGTTTGAGTTCTCTCCGTGCCGGTTCTCAGGACAGCGGTATTTTCAAGCATACATTTGTTTATAAAAGCACATTTAACTAAATTGGTGTTTATTTTGACCAACCCAGGGGTGTATGTACCCAAGGTGTGACTCCAGCACTCCCTCAACCCCAGTGAGGAAAAACGGCTCAGAGAATCGATGGAATTTGACGTCCTATAGAAATAATCAGAGCAGATTCGGGATGGTGGTGATTCTGATTATCAGATGGTCTTTCATATTGACACTGTCTTTGTTCAGTATACAAACGCACTCGCCACACCTAGCAGTTATGTTTTGAGTTCGCTGTTAATCAGCATCTCACTCCAATACTAACAAAATTCATTCATTGCACCTGACTCATATCATGAATGTTTATTTTAGAAATAACTAACTGCTGTCTGTGGTGAAGGTGTAATAGGTACATGTCAGAATGACGTCTGAGTCATGCCAAGCGTTTTCTTTTCACACTGTTTGAATAATACTGCTGATGACATGAAGGAAACTTTAATCTTGGATTAAAAATTAACAACTCTCCAGTATACTGACGCACCTTTAAATTGACAGTAAAGTTTTTTTTTCATTGTGACAAAGCACTTGAGATTCTTTGGAAATTCAATAAAAATGACTTAAGTAATCAGTTGTTGACCTTTGTTGTTGGTTTTTTTACATATTCAGTCGTGCAACATTCAAACCAAACCTGAAAAGTAATCAATGAAAACCTCCCGATACTGTCATAAGTATTACGTAGTTACAGGAACATTTTAATATTAGTGCAGGATTAGCTGACCAAATAGTTGTTCCTCAAACTTTTAATCCAAATATTTCCAAACCAGGAAATACTATTAATTACTATCCATTCAGCCTGAAAGCCGAATATCCCTTTTTCTGAAGGCATATTGTTGAAGGCCAGATTTTATTTAAGTGTCATTAGAGGATTTTATTCATTTGCAGCTAGGGCCATAAAATATCCTTGGGACTATTCAAAATTGAACACTATTATGTAAACTATTCTGCTGTCTCACTACTGCAGATTTTGCATGTTCCCACTCACAGGTTCTGCTCATCCTAAAAACCTGCCTGACATGCCACTCCACAGTTTTGTTGAATTAATGGCTAATTCGCTGACGGATTAATTTCTACAGCCTCGGCATCATACCTGGATATATTATGGAGACTTTTAACCTCAGTATTTTATTGATGCTGGTAAGAATGATATTTGGAAAGCAGGCTTTAAGTGTGTTTGTGTGTGTGTGTATGTGTGTGCCTGCGTGCGTGCGTGCGTGATGATGATATATAAAGAATAGATTAGCAAGACAGACTTGTAAAATAAAACTAAAAACAAACCAAAAAGTACTTTGAGTGGCTCAAATTCATAGAGTAGAATTATGTACATTTTAAATGTAAAATCTTTGCAGTGTTTGGGAAGGAACTGTGATACTGCAAATATTTCGCAGCGACAAAAAAGGAACTGGATCATTCATTCATTTACTATTGATGAAGGCTATGAAGGCCCTTTTCCATATTCCTTGGGCAAAGTGAGTACCGTTCTATCATTCAACACGTTGTACCCTATCACAACCAATCATTTACATGTATGTTGTAATATTTGATTTTGTAAAAGGTAAAAGTGGATAGAAAATCGGTACTTTTTAGGATACACGGAGAGGGTGTTGATATGGAACCAAGAGACATAATAGAAATCGATGAAAACACTGGAGAGATTACAGGGCATGGCCCTGTGGACTTTGAAAGATTCAAGTCCTTTAAGGTTAGAGTGACGATGCAGTCAAGTTACAACATCCTGGGCTGTATTAGAATGTGAGTCGAAGTGACTGATTCCCATTTTTGGGCCTTTGCATTGCAGCCGATATTCCAGGCAATAAACAGGATCAACAATTTAGTGTACACACAACTGGGAATCCACATTCAGATTATTGATGCAAATGACCACTCACCAGAGTTTGAACACGAAATGTATGAGATCACTGTAAAGGAGTCGACGTCACAAGGTAAGATTTTTGTCAAGTGTGATTTGAGCGCATGATGGGATGCATGAAAATAAGCAAAAACATTCTCTCTTTTACAGGGACTCAATTGATCGCTGTTCAGGCAGAAGATGCTGACACCGATCAAAATAAAAAATTTGATTTACGAATACTCTCAGTCACGCCCAGACCCCATGACCTGGAGTTTTACCTTCAGACACCTGATGCCCAAACTGGAACCATTTCCTTTAAAGGGTGTCTGGATTATGAAGTAAATCGGATTATTTCTGATTTTAATCATCAATTTTCTGAAATAGTGATCATCCGTTCCCTGTTCAGCACAGTAACTCAGTGGTTACAAAAAAAATTTAAACTCTAATTTGTTTAAACTCTGTGTGAGGTTTGCATTTTATTTACCCATCCAGAAAGCAAAGAAATACACAATTTTGGTGGAAGCCAAAGACCATGGAAAACCAATCCAGCTTTCCAGCTCATGCACCGTCATAGTCAATATAGAAGATGAAAACAATCACCTTCCTGTCATCACAGGACACACTGTAAGCAGTTTCCGTTAGCTATTACTGTAATGACACTACAAAACAAGTTTCTCCTTTTCTTTACCGCAGGGTTCGGGAAAAGTGAAAGAAGGACTGAAAAATGTTCTTATTTTACGTCTTCAAGTCACTGACAGAGACAGAAGAGGTACAGCAGCATGGAGGGTGAACTATAGGCTCCACGGGGAAGCAAACAAAAGCTTCAGAATCACGACTGATTCAAAGACAAATGAAGGGTTACTCTATGTTGAAAAGGTATTTTGCCCCCATGCCAAGTGCAGTTATGTTGACTAGAACAATTTTGATGGTTAAAGAAAAGACAGCCATGTTTTGATTGCTATCCTAACTCAACAAGCATGTCTTTATTATTGGTGTACGGTACCAATGTTGGATTGTTTTTTACTTTATAGCTCATGAAAAGCCATATGGTGCATAATTCACATGGGAAAATGAAGCTTCAAATTTGCTTCATGAACCAGTAGTTGGATTTTTTTCACGCATCTAGATGGCACTCTGTTCTGCCTTTTCTTAAAGCCCTTTATTTAAACCCATCTTACACAACTGGTTCATGAAACAAATTTGAAGCTTCATTTTCCTATCAGCACACAACAGTAAACTTATATTCCTTATTATTTTGTCATAGCCTCTGGATTATGAGACGAGTTCTCTGCAGACTCTGACCATCACAGCACACAATGAGATTCCATTTTTCTCATGTGCTGTGGTGAGACGGAGTACCACTAGTCTTTGGACATTGAAGACCCAGAGAGGTGCCATGACATCTGGTCAGTCCACATACGGTGCAAATGTGATAGTAGAAGATGTCAATGAACCGCCCATTTTTGATGAACCCCACAAGCAAGTTGCAATCGGTGAGAATGTGGCTGCGGGACAGTATCTGGAGAAATTCCCAGCGAGAGATCCTGATTTCAAGAAGGCCAACTCATTTGTGTAAGTCTTGAGGATAGTCAGCTTGCAGATCAACATGATTTAAAATGAAGACATATTCCAGATATATGAAAGGGGAAGATCCAGCTGACTGGGTTACAGTGGACCCTCTGACAGGAGCCATCACCACATCCAAAATTCTAGACAGAGAATCACTCTACGTGAAGGACAATATCTACAAAGCCACAGTATGCGCTGTTGACGACGGTATGACCGCAAACAAGTTTTAGACGTTGAATTCTTTATTCAAAATAAATGTGTTGCCTTATTTTGGTCACCAGGTGTACCTCCAATGACAGGCACTGCAACGCTCAACATCATTATAAGTGATGACAATGATAATGCTCCAACCCTGGCTGAGAACCATATCGACATGTGCCAATCTGACGGTCCCGCTCAAGCCAGTATAACAGCTTTGGACCATGATGAAGACCCACACGGTGGCCCATTCCACTTCAGACTACATGGAGATATTACGGGCAGGTGGATGATTGACCCGAATAAAGGTAAGGACCTTTTTGGGTGCTCCACAATGCACAAGATGTTCATTGTTACTATAACATATATAACAACTAATATAATCTCATTGGATACACGCAGGATTCTCAGTACATCTCATGAAAGAGAACATTGTTCCTTCCGGATTATATGTGCTGCTCTTGGAAGTGTCAGACCTTCAGGGCAATGCTGCTCTTCACAACCTCTCAGTTACTGTGTGTACCTGCTTACTGAAGGGAAAGCCAAATTGTCGCTTGGGTAAAGCTTCGAGCCCCACAGTAGGAAAAACAGTTGGAATTATTTCTTCTTGCTTAGTACCACTCACAGGTGAGGGCCATCACACATATTCTATTCAGATGTACTCTTCTTTAGGTTGAAAGATAACGAGTGTGTGATGTTTTTATGCAGGTATTCCATTAACGGCGTTTCTGAGGTCTCGTAAGAAGAAAAGAGAAAAGAGAGACACCTCGGAAGGTTTGGATATACCAGACAGTTCTGGACATCTAATGCGGTCTAACGCGGAGAACCTCGGACATGATTGTGAAGTATGTCACATAGTTCAGAAAACTGAATTGATCTTCATCTTTAGACTCCGCCCCCTGTAATTTCAACATTGATTTGAATTATCTAACTCATTTTAATTTATGTGTCCCTGTATTGATTTATTGACTATCTATCAAGTTGACAAATTATCCACTAAAATAATGGCAATGGAACTTCATGAAAAACTCAACAGGTGCCTCTTGAACCATTCACTGAAGAAGAACGCAACAGAGAACCACTGAAAGCAATTTCGCCAATAGCAAGACAACAGGTAGATATTGTTTTGGAAATACATACATAACATAATATATGCAACCCTGTATACTATAAAGTATTTTTCAATCTATAAAGATTTTACTTTGGAGCCATTATCAATGGTAAATATTTATATTTTCACAAGCTGACATAGCGAGTGAATAATTCAGAAGTAATATATCTATTTTCCTTTCACAGAATTGGGTAGGACAGAAACCAAGCAGACCCTTATTAACCGATGTGTCCTACTTTGTAGATGAGGTAATGACAACCACTTCATCTATCATCAATCCACTTGAGCCAGGGTCCTTCTATTTCGATTTTTGATATTCAGTTGAACAAATGCACTTTCGTGGCCTTGTAGATGCTGAACTCTCTCCAAACAAAAGAGGATCTGGTTGACGACGTACCTCGTGTGTATGCTGAAGAGGGAGACCTGGACAAGACTTCTGACCTTGATGCCATTTCTGTCCCTGAAATTCCCTTTGAGCCAGACTGGGATCTAGATTTCACAATCCGATCCCCGACCTCACTTCAAATGCCGGATACAAGCACGACATATAACATAACAACATCTCATGAAATGCATAACCTTCAAAACAATACAGTGTTCCCAGTTGTAGGCAACATACTGAAAATAGGCAAGAACAAGAAGTATAGGAGAAATGCATTATATCTGTAATTTCTGACAGGATAGGACAGGGTTCGGCAACCCAAAATGTTCAAAGAGCCACATTGGCCCCCCAATAAAATCCAAAAAACATACCTGTCTGGAGCTGCAAAAATCTAAAAGCCTTTTATAATGCAACATAGACTGTCAATACATAAGTTGCATGCCTACTATTAAAATAATTAAAAAAAAGAATAATGGTATCAATTTGATCATTTCTTCTTGCGGCCCATTACAGTTCACGTACCTGCATAGCAGAGCTGTCTCTTGGATATCGGTCACGTCACACGACTCATCCATCACAGGCAATTGAGAAAAAGATGGAGCTGAATTCATGTCCTTGATTTGCTGATCTGTGATATCGTTCGTGCGGAGAGGCATGTCATTAATTTTCTGAATGATCTCGGTTTTGTTTTGGAAGTCCCAAAATACGCACTTTATTATCTCCCGGGCTGACACAACACTTGCATCAGTAGAGAGTTTGGAAATGCAATCCTCTTCTTGAAAGTGGTTTTTGGGTCCTCAAATTTCTCCACCAGCACTGCAATTGCACGTTTCCTCTCAGTTGCAACTGGGTGATCGGCAGCAAATTTAGCGCGCTTTCGCTGAAAATGTCACTCCAAATTCCTCTTCTTGTTATTTGACAACTTGTCATTGCAAATCTCTTTAAGCCTCTGTCACTCACATACCTGTTTTCAACACACCTGTGCTGTGTCGCAGGTTGTGACGCAATTTTCCTATTTGGCGTCATTCTTAAATTCGGTATTTTTATTATATTTACAACTTCATCCATTTTTACAGCATAAGAATGGTTGTCTCATGATTAACATATAAAAAAGCACATTTACAAAAACAGCAAGAACAGAAAAAACATATATTCTTCCATTTTCACGCATTTTTTGCAAAAATTCCAGGGAGCCGCTAGGGGCGTGCTAAAGAGCCGCGTGCGGCTCTGGAGCCGCGTTTGCCGACCGCTGGAATAGGGTCACCAACACGGTGCCCGCGGGCACCAGGTCGCCCGCAGGGCTGTTCTAAAATTAGCTCAAATAGCAGCACTTATCAGTGAGCTGGATCTATCCATCTATTTTATTTGAGCTATTCTTGTCTAAATCACACTTACATGTGAACTGGAAATGACAATTAATAATACCACAGTTCAAGCTAAATTGAGCAAATTGGCTATTTCAGAAGTGTGTGTCAAACGACCCTCGGTTTAAGAAAGGTTGGTGACCCCTGGATGAGATGAATTCTACATACAGTGATAAAAGCCAAACTCTTGCAATGTTGAACATTTACAATTTAGGATGTGCCGCCCCCAAGTGGTCAAATGACGCCATGAGCGTTTTGACAAGTTGATTCCTTGAAGTGGAAGTTTCTAAACGTCTTATCAAGTATAGAAAACAAATTAAATACGTTAGGTAATTGGTACAAAGGGTGACAATTTAGATGCTCTTTTCTGCTTGGGCAAGTACTTTAGCAGGAAATGGGAAAGAAAAAAAAAACAATTAGCTCGGAGCCTTGGAGGACACAGCTTGAAAATGTTCCTATGGTCAAACTATTTTCAATATTTTTAGGGGGTCGTTCAGGTCTGTTATGAGTATCCCCCCCCCCAATAATTCTGTTGAACCAAAATTCAAAAGCAATTTCATGTTTTCACTGGTTAATTTTTGAAAAATGTTCTTATTCTTTTTGTCAGATTCAAGTTTAGTATTCAAGTTTATTCAAGTTTCTGTGACCACTGTGGGTAACTAATATTGTCTATGCATGTATGAAAATAATCCTTGAAGTATTGCATCATTACACAGACTTTATTTGCAACATATGATGTGCAGCCATGACTGCACAGTAGTTTGTGGGCTTTATTTAACTTAGCGGGCAATTTACTGTAAACTTGTACAGAAATGGTAACATAAAATAGGCGATGCAATTGATCCCGAAATGCTGAATCTTTAACAGTACAAGTCCTGGAACTCCTTTGACAAAGCTTGCATGTCTCTTAGAACTATCTTGTGGCTTTTCCTTCTGCTGTACTAGCATCTCCGCGGAGATTCCCGTCATACAGCTCTCGAAGGTGAAGGATGAGTTCTTCTGTGTTGTGCCCGGTAAGAGCTGACACAGGAATGACTCTTTGGGTAACACGGCTCTTCAAGATCTCTAAGTTCTCCCGAGCTTCGCAAAGGTCTATTTTGTTGGCCACAATGACATGAGGCCGCTGGGACAGACCAGGCTCATACTGGTCCAGTTCATAGCGTAGGTGCTTGAGCTGATTCCAAGGCTCTGGAGAGGACGCGTCCAGAACAAAGAGCAGGAATCTGCAACGCTCAATGTGACGCAGGAAAGAGATGCCCAGGCCTCGATTTAGATGCGCTCCTTGAATGATTCCCGGGATGTCAGCAACTGTATCAAGCAGAACAGATATTTTGAAAAGCATTGCAATGATAGAAGAGAAAAATATTCACCACTTTGACATTATGTTTCCGCCTTAATCCAAAATTCAATAAATGTACTGACAAAATGTACTTCTTGGATTCCATCTAGTCTATAGACAGTTTCAAACTACTTTTGCTAAAAAAAAAATAAAAAATGAAGGTCACAGTCATGCAAAATGTACAATTAACACGATTAGGAAACTGGATTTTGGCTGCAAGTACGTTTGTTTGTTTTTATGATAATGTGGCAAAATCTAAAAACAACAAAAAACAACAACCTTTTTTTAAATTTTAATTTTGGGGCATTGTGTGGAGGAAAAAAATATTTTAGAATATATCTGCTATAAAATGTGGAAAAACTAAAGTGCTGCAAATAGTTTCCAGATGCACCACATAAAAATACTAATGATGTCTACCTGCGACTTGCTCGTGATCCCTGTACTTGACAATTCCAACATGCGGGTTGAGTGTTGTGAAAGGGAAAGCAGCCACAGCTGGCCTGGCATTAGAGATGGCTCTCAAAAGAGAGGATTTGCCAGCATTTGGAAAACCAACCTGATGGAATAAACGTAATGAAATAAAATTTTTGGCAAATATGAACAAAATGCATTTTTCAACTCTTACCAGTCCAGCGTGGGCCATAGTGCGCAACTCGAGATGAAGGACTCTCTCCTGGCCCGCAGTTCCAGTTGTTGCTGTCATTGGAGCCCGATTCTCATTGGAGAGAAAAAACCTGTTGCCTTTACCTCCGGAACCTCCACATACCGCCAGATAATCTTGACCATGCTCAGAGAGATCCACTACTGTCCTGCCACGCTCCTTCACCACAGTGCCAACTGGTACCTTAAAAGCAAAATCAGGTGTCTCAGTGACTTTACAGTGACAAAGCAAGTTCCTAACTTTCTAGAATTTGAGAATTTCCATCAGGGCTCACACAAATAAAAGTTGGGCGGCCATTCCGACCATAACAGTTCTTGCTGCCACCTGACTGACCATCTTCTGCCATGTAGACAGAAACTATTTGAGCCAGAGACTTCACAAACCGATCGGCTGAAAGGAAAGCAATGTAAAATTTGGTTCAAACACATCCGGTGTGTAATATTTTGATGCAAATTTGGTTTGTACTATTGTCTCACCCTTAAAGGAGATGCTTCCTCCATCACCACCGTTTCCACCATCCGGTCCGCCCCACTCTTTTCGAGGCTCGCTGTGAAAGGTGCAAGCTCCTTTTCCGCCCGAACCAGCCAGCAGCCGCACACATTTGTGGTCTACAAAGTGACGAGTCTGGGTAGAAGTCAAAACAACATTTCGACGTGGTACAAATATCGATTCATCAGTGCGTTGGCAATCCAACATCGATTAAGCAAGTTCTCTGAATCGTAAAGCGAATTCAAAGGAATGGTCGGGATCATATGCAACAGCAGGTTTGAGACACTTACGCGGAAAGAAGTTGCGATTGTGCATTCTAAAACATTCTCCACGGTGAAACAGATTAAGTGCAAAGACTGTCAGTCGGTCCTATATACATACATTCGTGTGAACTGCGACTCTTTAATTGTGACGGTTTAATCGAATGTCAGAGAGATTACCACAGACCTACCAGCTTCTTTTCGGAAATATCCCCTTTCCCTTGTTTGGCTCGGACTTTAACATGCAGTGGAGCCGAGGAGCTGACATCTCTGCAGGGTACTTGCTGTCTCCTCGCCGCTAGAAGCAGACAGCAAGCGGCCAAGGTGGGTTTCTTCTGCGCTAAAAGGCATGAGAGTCCACAAGTTCTGTCTCGGGCAAGCCGAAGAAGACCTTGAAAGCTCGTTAATGTCGCTAGCATTTCGACACTTGCATCACCGCGTTTGTTTTCTACGATTGTATTGCTGAAAAAAAAAGAAGCCTTGGTCGAAATTGTGACTCGAACGGAAGGAAAACATACTACGGAAAAGCCAGAGGGTCAAATCCTCTTGTAGTGTTTTATGGAGGTTAGCGTCACCTATTGGTTTGGAGTATAATCCAGTAGTACTATGCTATTTAACCCACCTACAAAATTGCAAACTGCAAAATTATGAGAAATTAAATAGTATAATTATGTTGTGATACCGGAAAAAGTGACATTAGGTATTTTGATTTATACTCTGGTTAAATGTTCAAATTTGAAAGTTAAGGTTGTTCTAAATTTGGGGTTAAAGGATAATTATTCCAGGTTTATAATAGTTGGACTTTATTTGGAACTTCATTGCGCATTGGGTTGAGGAAATAAAACACTGTTTCATGCATGTTGGATGGAAAACTACATTTCTAGTTATTACTTCACCCTAAATAATCCCATTTCCTTTGGTGCTATCTACAGATCTGTTTTAATCCAGAATTGCTTTAGCATGGCACTTGAGTTGATGCCTACTTAAGTTAGTAAAGCAAGCACACAGATAAATTATGTATTTGGCATGTTTTGTCCGTCCCTGTGCAGAAAGTCATCCCCTGAAGGTTGAATAACTGAAAATGCCAGTTTTCATTCATGTATCACAATCGGTACTTTATGCACACTGTAGGATTGGGCACTCACCTCAAGCTTTATCAACACAAACCAGTCACATTGTTTAGTTTTTTGCATTTTGGATGCCTTGCCTCACTTTATGAAACCAATGAAAACATCTCATCCCATGGGGAACAAGATTATTTTATATGTTTTCCAAAGTATTTGATTAGGCTGTTTACAGTCTCCATCCAAAAAATGTAACCTTTTGTACAAAATGTTTCTGTTGCTATGTTTTTCAATCACCGGTGATTGGTAATGCAGTTTGTCTGCATTATTCCTCCACATTGTAAATGAGATAAGCAGCAAATACTAGACATCCTTTTTGTTTATTTACATAAATTACACAAAGCAAAACCAAAATCTCATTAGCCTCAAAGTCAGGTTAGCCTAATAGTTACACCTAAAAGTATTTCATGACAAGAAAAAAAAACACTTAAATCAAATTCTACAGGTCAAAAAAAAAAAGAAATACAAATAGAGGGGGGGGGGGGGGGGGGGAAGCCCCTTGGGCAATTAAGTAGGAAAACGAATATTTACAAACAAACAAATCGTGGACTCAATAGCCATGCAGTCGCAGGCAAAACGTAATCGTCAAACGAAAAAGCTAGTAATGTGGGAAATAACATTGTTAGTGCATCAAACAGCCCCAAATAAATAGCATGCAAACATTATCCTGCATGCAACTATACTTTCCTTTTTGATGTCAAAAATCTGAAAAAAATAATATACTATGAGCATCCATCAACCCTGACCTTCACAGCTGTTCATTACTGCTTCTTTAAGATATTAGAGTACGAGGTGTGCCTCGTCCCCTTCTTCCTGCATACCCCCCTCTGACCCCTTGGCCTCTGCGGAACCATCCAGGGACCCCAAATGTCTCCAGATTGCGTTTACGCTCCTCTGCCCAGGTGAGTCTGAAATGTTGGGACACAAAAACACACGATTAGTTTAAAGACGACAGGGTGGGTTGGATTTTACAGACACGTCAATACCTGAGTTTATTATCAGAGGAGATATTATCAAAAAAAGACTTTGCTTTGTCATAGTAGCATTTTGGTCCAGAATGATGCTCCTCCTTCCTCTGACGTTCTTCAGTGCTTTGTTTTTCTCCATTATCATCATGTCCATCTGCAGATTAAAGTATCCAAGTAATGCGTGACAAGATAATACTCCAATTTCAAACTAGCTTATTTGTGCATGACAAATAGAAGCTAAACTTGTACCAGAATGAGTAACCTGAGGTAGAATGGGTGAAGAATGAACCAACCTTTAATATTCAACCTTTTCTGCATCTCCTGCTCCAACTCCTTAATGAACTGTGCATTTGAGTAATCAAAATCAAAATCCGTGTCAAATTTGAGGGTGGCTGAAGGAACCTTGCCCACCATCAACGGAGCCCTACTCCGGTTTCTGCGTCTTCGGGCACCTATAACTCAATCCAGATCACTTTAGTATTTGTTGTCAGACTCTTCTGTCATTTTAGGAATTTTTACCTTGGCGTCTGGTTGGAGGCCTGTTTCCATCCTGCTGCTGAGAGGATTTTTGGAGGGGATCGGGCACACCCGGGCCCGACCTCCCTTTCAAACAAAAATGCATGTTTGTGGCAACATTCAGTAAATAACAGCACATGTCGAAATAGACTTAATACTCACTGCCTGATCCAATGGCCCTTCCAGTTGTTTCTCCTCTCATCTTATCCAAGTGCTGACCTTGCTCCTGGGCAGCAGCCAAACCTCTCTTTCTAAACTCTTCCCCACGTAGAGTTTGAACTGCTTTTTCCACCATGGGACCTTTTTGAACATGCAAGCCTGGAAGGATGGCCCCTAAATTGGAAAGAAATGAGAATTGGAAAGTTTTATTAGAGCAAGTGTCAAATTTATAGAAATTAGATTTGCCATTGAGTTACCAAGGCCAAGCGCTGCAGCATACTGAAGTGAACTGGCAGCAAGTTGGCTGTAGGCAGGCATCTGAAGTGGACTATACGGTCCGAGAGGTGAGTAGACACCTGATGGTCCTACACTTGACTGGCAAAAAGATCCTCAGCGTATCAATCTGATACATGCACGTATATAAATCATTTTTCATTACTCGACTGGTGTTAATTTGTCCACTATATGTTGGCAGTTAAGCATTGTAGGATTCCCAATTAAAATACGCAATAAATCCTAGAATACAAAAACAAATCAAAAACAGGACAGTGTGTAAACAATTACCCACTTGCACTATTGCTGGATCGTGAGGTAGGCCACTGAGCTTTGGAGCTTCACACAATGTGATATCTTTAATATCATTTCCACGGAAGGTGAGAAAATCAAAAATATCATCTTTGGGAGGTGTAGGTCTATCAGTAGGTCGTCCCTCGGTTCCAAAACATCTGACTATTTAGAAAAAAAGAAATCATTAAGGTTTTATTGTTCCGGAGCATTCAAAAGGATTGCAGCCATTTTTACTCACCTTTTGCCAGCACAACTGTGGAGTTCACTTTGTCAATTGTATACAAAATCCCCTCATAGCGATTTTGGGCTTTTGAAAGTAGGCCTATTTTGCAGCCGATGTATGGCTTTGCAGAACTCATGGCTGCTTTTTGAAGACTTCATCGGTGGTTCACAAGCTCAACCCGCATGATGCAAGCAACAATGTGAAATTTGAAAGGTCTGCCACCAGCCACGCCCGCTGTTGTCTCATCACACCTGCGCAGGATGAACCACTGAATTTCTCATCCACAAATTGAATTAGTTGTCAATGAATCATTCCATGGGCTATATATAAATAGACTTGACTTGACTTGACTTGACCACTGGTAACATGAATATAATAATTGGAATCAGGTCACATCTATTTAATTATTGAAATCAATGCTACTACAGCATTTAAATTGGCTCAATGGGTACTTTGTCTTCCTTACGATTAAGGCAGGAGTGGTATAAGTTCCCATACACTGTTGTGCAAAATCAACTCATTCACATGAGTAAAAGTAAAATAATAAAAACCTTTTAGTAAAAATGTTCTTACTATGTATAAAAATCAAAATAGGTTGCTACTGTCCAATTTTGATAACATGGTACAAGGAAAATACAAATTTGCGCACAGCATACTTTTTTTTTATTACAGTGTGGTTCTCATATTGACAAGAAGGTGAAAAAAATCACAGCACCCATGACTTTTACAAACTAAATTGTGAAGGAATGAAAAGAACTTTATCAACAGTCATTTCAGACATTTTCTTTTCACAAAAAATCTAAAAACATTTTTTTAATTGTTATTATTGACGTACTATGTTTGTCCTGCATATTATTACAACCCCCCACCCCCTCGCAATAAAATAGGCCCATTCACATTGGAGCATTGGGAAGTATAAGACCCAATGTACGTGCAATATACATGTCCTCGGATTTTTTTTTTATTATCCTAATAATTTTGCAGAATTTGGATTCGTTTTCTAGTTGCCCATCTCCCTGCAATGCTATTTAGAGCAGTAACTGTTGTTGATAACTAGTTACTATGATTTGCTGGGACAATCACCAAGATGACTTACAAAAACCTGAATGAGCAAACGAGTACAGTAAATGGAACTAACCCGAGATTTTAAAATAATCCAATAGAATTTATTTATCCCGCTACTTCCACTGTCTCGGTCGCGACAAGAAGACTCAGATTGAAACAAAAAGCCAGAGATTTGTCCTCTACAGTACGTCGCCATAGCCACGTAACATTCTTTTTTGCGGCGTGACGATGAATTTGTCTTGCTTGTACTCCAGATGCAACAGCAAGAACTGGAGCAGATCAGGCAGCGGGAAGCCAATTTAACAGTGCTGGCGGCCAGTGGCCCCAGGAAACAGAGGAAAACGCTTCTCAAGGGTTCCGGCGCCGAAGTAGGCAATCTTTCAATGTCAAAGGCTTGATGTGTCTTATTTGGAATAAAGGACATTATGTCCATTTTATGTTCCAGGGCACGGGGTCAGGTCACAGTCAACCCAAGGGCCGCAGCGGTGGTGGCTCTATAGAGCTAACGCGGTACTGCACAACCTGCGGGAAAGCGGCGAAGGCCACTTGCACCTGTCCTTTAAAAGCTTCCTAAAGTAGCACTTTTAGCAAAATGACTAAGCTCACTTGAATCAGCTTTGTGGAGCAGAGTTGGACGACTTTCTCGGCTCGTCTTTGATCCCTCGCTGTCATAATGAGACATCCGTCAGCAGGAAGAGAATTATCCGGAACACTGAAGAGACGGCACATTTCAAAAGCTTCCTCCGGGCTCAGGCCCTTTGTATTTTGAGAGATGGCGCAAATATCAGCGCAGTGCCCTGATTTCAGCATTCCCTTCAGCTCACTCACTCTTCAGCCACACGGCACATTAAAAAAAAAAAAAAAAAAAAAACTCTGCAGAACCGAGCACTTCAGATGCCAAAGGCCCTAAAAGCAGCAAAGCTCCATTTTTCTGAAACACTGCTGATTTTGTGAAAGTAAATGCTAAACCTTTTATCTACCATCATAATTGGAGCCTATTTTAGATAAAAATTTCCATCACACCCCCCTCCCCCACCAGAGCTGTATTTGTCACTCTGTTGTCTGCTGATCTGCCGTCTAATCCGGTCCATCCCAGCAGGATTTGCGAATGTCCTTTATCTATTGTGTCCAAGATAAAAGATTTGCAGAAGGACAATAAGGCAGAAATTTAAAAAATGCTGTTGACGTTGAAGGCTTGCAGGCTGATGTTGACGATTAGCTGCGATTGGGAACGTCCTTCACATCAGTGTCAAAGTGCTGACAAATCTGCAGTTTAGTCATTTCAAAAACATTGTCCATTAAAATAATGGAGAGGAATATGTTTAAGGAAACAAACTATTACTTGTTGAGATAAAATGTCAAATGTATTTTTTGCACAAACAAATAATGGCCTTTTGTATCGAATGAAGGTACTATATAGATGATTCCTCTAAGTCTCTTGTGACCAATTTTAAATGATGTCTTGCTAGTGTTATAAACATTTTGCACAGACTCTTTTTTTTATGTCCAGACTTGTCGCCCGGTTTTAAATTGATTGAAAGAAAGATTAATATTTTAAAGTGAATTGCAATTATGTTCAGACTACTCAAATACTGTGACTTTATTTGCAAAATTTGTATTATGTAAAAAGCAGCGGACACAACCTCTTTTGAACCCCAGGCTCAATTTGACCGAGTTCAATGTTTATCTCTAAATTTTGCTTCGGATTTAATGGCTGGCTAATTTAATGGAGTTGACTGAGTAAACGTAAAATGAGCAATGTATATTTTCACTGTCCTGAGTTCTTTTTGGTCAGTTTCAATAGCATTTACATAGCTGAGTTGGCTTTATAGCACCGTGTAAGAAATATTTCTAGGGCTATTTAGTTAGTCATCAAGTACTGTAACTGACTTTATTTACAATCTCTTTTATCAATTTCCAATGCCATTGAACACCAAAAAATATTTTGTTGAAGGTAAAATAAATTGTGCCACAGGATGGCACTGTTGTATCATTTTGACATACGAGTTGTTGTATAGAGTCTGACCTGTGACACAAATTGATTAATATTCTTCATCCACTTTAACATTAAAAACTAGGTGCAAATGTAATCAAATGATGTTTCCTAATGCTCTCCATCTTAGGTTCGTCTTATGTGGTCATGGAAGCAGTGTAGTTTTCAACTCGAGAAAGATATCTACTCCCACGTGCAGATGGACATCTTTTAGTCGTAGTCCACAGCACTGCCTCTCACTGATTAAGATTTGTTTGGTTTTGAGGATCAGGCTGTTGTTTACTCGGTTCTCTCCACTGGCAAAAAATTCTTCCACTGACAAAAAATTCTTGCACGTACCAGGAAGGCGTTGTGTGGATGTTCAGACCTAAGCAAACTTCTAAGTCCGCTCCAATATGACTCGTCAGGCTGTATTTGCTCAAGCTACTCTGGGACAGCAAACTCATTTCCACAGTCTTGTTTGAGTTTGCATAATGAGAGCCTGCTGGCTGCTAGCAGGATAACACCATTGAGTGACAGCCATGAAGATGAATGAATAAATTACATATTCAGATATGTGCCTAAAGTTTAGTCTAGTCAATTTGTCATAGGATGAATCAGGCAACATTAAGCCACTGTGAGTCTTGCAGAGTCTTGCGTTTTGTTTACCTTGTAAATTTCTTTTAACAATACGTTTAATGCATAGGTGAACCATTGTTTGTGGGGAGGAATTGTATTTTCTGCCCCAATGAGGCAATAAGGTGTGTTTGACTCGGTGATAAGCAGAACTGACGGCCCATGTTAAAATATTGTGGGACATGCTTCCATAAAAATTAAATGAGGAGCTATATACGTATGCAAGTATATACTATATACTATAAATATATATACGCGTATATATATATATATGCACACACACACACACACTGACTTCCAATGTGATGTCATGTACAAAATAGATCCATCTTTTGTGCCTGTTGCATTGCATATTTTAACAAAAATAAAACGTTCAGGAATTCCCACTGTGATATCTCAAAAGCCAGAAAAGTTTTCATGTACATGCTGCTATAAAAAGCAAATGCAGATCACATGGCAGAGATGACGTTTGACTTTATTAGCCTGTTATCGTAATATGAATGGAAATGCAGTCATTTCTTCTAAAAGGTCACCCGCCAACCAATCGTGAAAAAGAAATTGCTGATAAATGACTCGTAATATCATCAGGTCTCGCTTACTGCTGCCTCCTCACAGGCTTGATGTCATCTCATGGGATCATTTATGAGCAAAGCTCCCCATCATGCAGCATTTCCAAGTGATCATTCAAAAATAATTATGTTGTCTGCTAAATGGTCATATTAGCCTAGGTGAAACGAATGTCCCCGTACGAAATCCCCAGACAATCGCTAAACCATGTCGGTGTTATTCATTTTGACCGTACATATGCTGGGTATCGATTACATTCTTCAGCTGATTCTGGAGACAAAAGGACAAGCGAGCCAAGGCCCCCTGAGGTCCAAGAATCCTTCTCCTCTTGAATCCTCTGTGCATAATTGAACAAATCAACAATGAACATCTGTTGCCTGTTACAATGACCTGCTTTAATTTTATCACCACGCACAAGAGGTCTGACAGCATCAACATGCCACATCTGTTGGCCTTTCCGATTAGCTCACCAATTCCAGCGCACACTATATCACAATGAACCTAATTACTGTCTCGCATCTCTTTTTATGGAGCCTAGAAACTGCAAGGCGTACACGAAAAAGACAAGGCTCAATCAGTTACTGTTTGCTCGTGTGTCGGCTCGTCTCGACTCACATCAGCATAACATTTGCTTTGCTTCAGGTCTGAGGATATGATGATATACATCACCGTTTCAACTTGATTCACCCAACCAAAAATTGTTTTATATTTAGTTGTGTCATAAATAAGTCACAAATAGAAGTGCATATTTATTGTTAGCAAAACAACTGGCTTGAAATTGATATCTGGTATGAGAAGCATAACTGATGCTAATACGTATTATCTATTTTGGCTACTGGCTTTTTTTAGGGTGGCCTTGGCCACCCCTGGACATCCCTTGGTGGCACTCCTTCTCCAAATATCTTCAGAAGAATCTTATATCTTTCCATGAATGACATTGTTTCTGATCTTGACCTTGTGCACGTTTGATGAGATATAGCCATTTCCTCCATTCACCTTTCATTTCGCATGAAATAAAATTTTGCGGAGGACTAATACATCCCAAAGAGAGAAAAATAAGGATCAATTGCAAAAAAAAAAGAAGAGAACTCTCAAAGGATCATTAGGCCTTTCAGTTTCAAACAGCGTGTGGGATCTTTCTGCAATGGGAAATGCAAACAATGTCCTTCCCACGTCTGTTAACATTGCCCAACCGAGTTGTTGTGCACCAAAGAGATGCGCAGAGCAGGGGAAGATGTCAAAGTAGCTCCATCAGGACAACATCTTGCAGCCCAGCGGAGGCGAGTCCTGACAGATGGCGGGCTCATGTTGACGCTGGGTGTACGTGCGTGATAGATCGCTACTCTGTGAATAACTGCGGAGCCTAATATGATTTGGATGTAAGAATGGAATCTAAATTTAATTGTAGACCGTTCTACGGGCCCAGAGCTGCACTCCTTTATCTCCGTCCCTCTCCCGCTATAATGCGGTTGGATGGGCTCAGCTTTTCTTTCAGCGGTGTGGTCTCACTGACATTATCACCCCTTTTTTTCGTAACACTAGAACACTCATCCTACCTACCGCTGCCAAGCAAACTCTGCTTCCTTTCAAGGCTCAGTCAATATAGGATCTGCTGGAAAGTTTGAAGTTTGTTTCCCTGTGTAGTTTAGTGTTACTCTTTGACTGTTTGAACCTGCTTTCGTTCCTCTGGAGAATTCACTCCCCCCACGATGGTGCCGTTGCTCCCTGGGAGGATTAGACGAGGAGTTCACGACGGGGCCACTGGGCAATCTGCATAACAGCACCCCACGGTGGGCAAAAAATAAAATAAAAATCAACATTGATGTAAGACAATAAAACTGATACCGTCTGCCCATGTGGTTGTTTTCTTTGGAATAATGGCATTAGATTTTGAGGACTGGAGATGTTTTCCATCCATGATGTCTCACGTTGGCCATATCTGAGTCCCGAGGCTGTCCGGTGTTCTGCTAAAGCCGCCATTAGATGAAGATTCAATCAGACTTGGGCCATTCTGTCTTGTTCTTTTCCCCCACATCCTCGGGCCATAGGAGAGAAGATGTGAAAATGTGTGTACACAAAAATGTAAACTTGACCACAATATTTTTGTAAGGTTTTAACAATGATACTGCGCAAGTCTCAGCTTTCCATATTGTGTTCTTATTTGTGCAATTGTCTAATTTATAACTGATTCACATTCGGTACCATAGTCACATATTTCCAAGTGCTTCCACGAGTATCACTAACAAAATACATAAATATGTTGGGATGCAAAAGCAGACAAAAGTGCCTTTTTGAGTGGCGTTTGCCTGTCGTGGTTCCCCGTGGCTTCCTCTCGCAGTTACAAAACCTGTTTGATATCTTTAGCAAACACTCAACTGTCCAAGTTGTGGATGGGAGTGTGAATGGCTGTCAGATGTCTGAATGGATGTCGTTTGGGAAAGATTCCCATTTCTTTATGATACAGAACAAAATAACTGGAACAAGATGGACCTGAAGGGGGAAAAAACTTGGTTTTAATACTCTTTTGCAAAACACATTTTGAGTTCTACATTTTGACAAGTTGAGGTGTGTATCAAAATGAAAGTTTATTTTCATCCAAAATCTGCAGAAAGGTAATTTCTTGGATCATTTTACTGGCATAACATGCTTAAGAGTGTATGGAAGGAGAACAAGTAACAAGATTTGGATTATGCTTGAATAGTCACCACAGTACACCACAGGCCTCCAAAACCAATTAATTTTGATTCTGTTTTAAGCGAGGTTAGTTTTTAAAAATGCAATTTACATGCCCAAATCCATTCCCCAGAAAAAACATATTCATAACTTTTTTTTAATATGACAGCAATATGCAAATATTAACTTTAGCCAATTTGTATTTAATTTAGGCTAGATGTTAGTATGCAAGATCATTTTGGCTGTTTTCTCTAAATTGTTATTATTCCAATGTTTTTTTTTTAAATCATTAATTAGAATTCTAATTTAATTTTTATCTCCAACATGGAGAAAACTATGAAAATGTTGGAATTTGATACACAAGTTCTTTGACAGTGATGTCAGAAGTTATAATAATATATATACTTTTTACAGGACGATCAATATAACTAACTTTGTGTTCTTTCACATGTGTAATGGTAATCATTATTTTCTTGAACAAGAGCCAATTCCTCCTCCAGTCAGTCATGTGTGATATTATTCAATCTCTATCACCGATGCATGTATGGATCCATTCAAAGGCAAAAAGCAGCATGGTGTAGCATGCACGCTAATGTAACGGTCAACTGGATTAATCCAATGTGACCTGTCTGCTGCACCCTGGAGTTCAACCCGTTAGGCGCCAAGAGGTTTTCTTTTTTTCTCACTTTGCTTGTAATGCAGAGTAGCACATTTTAGCCTTTGTAAAAAGTCAAAAGGAAGCATCAGTAGTGTCATCCATATTGGACCAGTAGTTTCAATTTGCAGTTTGTCGAATTGAATTTTGAGACAACGCATTTGATTTAAGGAAGAAAATTGGCGTACAAGTGGAGAATGAATATTAAAATATATTTCCATGCAGGTAGAAACCTTTTATAGCTTATTTTAGGTTTGCCTGTCTGACCCTTGAATTTAAAAATATGTTTTGGAGGTAGAGAGGGGGGATGAAATACACGATTTGGATGTCTTGAGGCTGAATTGGTTAGTCAGAGCATTTGATGTGTTGCAGCTGGCAAAGAATTCACATTCCCTGCGGGAGGACTGCCCCATCACACCCAATTGACAAAACAACTGACGTGATTGTGTTGATCATCCTGGATGATGTCTGTCCACAAAAAACTAATTTGGCAACGCTGGCAACATCTGCACATTAATTCTGTGACAACACAATTGTGCCAATTCTCACTAATCTTGTCCCCAAAATGAATGAGTCATTTCCAAAAATACACAGTAACTTGCAGTGTGTAAAATGATAGAGTGTACTATATATGTTTACAGATGGCTGATAATTTACATTTTATGTTGAATTAAAATGAAAATAAAATACCTTTAATTTAATTTAGGTCTTCAAGTAGTACTTTGAAAGCCCAACTATCCGAGGACTGCATTATTTTTCTTTAAATCAAACAGGTTACAACTACTTTAATTTTCCTTCTCTGTTAAACAGGAATGAAATTCCAGTTCATAAATAATTCTGATAAGTACAAGAGGATAAACATTTTTAGTTTAGAAATAAAACAATTGAGTGATGGGACGCAGGAATGGAGATGCAAGGACGAGAGACGAAGCAGTGTTTTTATCAGGAGGGGATTTTTTTATTTATAACACACGTTGCTGAAAATGCTTTTTCCAGCTCAGCATCTATTTTACAATGTTGATCTGCAAGGCAGCGCATGTATACTGTATGGTATTTGGAAACCAAGATTGCAGTGGCACTACAAACACGCTTGAAACAACAATCTTTTTTTCCTTCTGTTTTTCTTTCTTTTTTTTTTTTTACAAAATGGGTACAAACACCAATACAAAATGCTTGTGCTGTTGACAATTTACAAAAACTTCATTTTTTTTTTTTTTTTTTTAGACATTATACACCTGTGCAATTTTTAATAATACCTTTTCATGCGGGTTGCGACATGTTTTCACGTTGGATGGTTACTCTTATAGAACTCATATCTGGCCATCATAAAAAAAGACATGCAAAAAAGCTCCAGTCATACATTAAACTTGGTCTGCTTGGTGAGCAAATACTACATTATTTACATTTGGACTTGAGCAAGACATTTCAAAGGAAGCAACAGCCTCTGTTGTTAACGGGTCGGATGTGTCCATGGTCACAAATTTGTTGTCTATCCACTCACTTCAGATATTTAAACAGATTATTTCCATACGGCACAGTTGCAGTTTTTCAACATGCAACATGATCAGTAATTGTTGTAATGAAAAGTCAACATACTGCATGTGTGTATGTGACGTGTTGTGTCCCTTAATTAGATTTAGATGTCTTCTCAAGGATTTTAAATATGTCAAAGAATATCTCTTTGACCTCTGAGCGTGATGGAACCAGCAAGAGGGCTGCCCGGGCTTTCCAGTGGAATAGCACTCGCATACTGGATATACAGTAAGGCCTAGAGGAGTGTGTGCGTGTGTATGTGTGTGTGCGTCTGTTAGACTGTACACGTCAGTTTCAAACGAAGGACGGCTTCACGCTTTGTTCTGAAGAAGCTCAAGCGCAGCGGCGACAAGTATGGCTGTGTGAGCGCTTGCGGAACTGATCAGGTTCTCTTCACCATGGCTTTTTAGTGGTGAAAGCGACCTCATCGACTTGTTGGAGCGAGAAGGAGAGAGAAAACCACCCAGTCACTCACACCCGCGAGTCATGTTGACAAATGTATAAAAAAGGTTCCGTATATACAACATTTACGTGTCAGACACAAATCACAGATAGCGGAGAGTAACAGCTGTGTTTATTTTGTGAGGATATTTGCGAGGTGGAGGAGAAACCGGATAGATAAGAGCTAATCCAGAAGCGAGCGTCATCGCTCCTTGCCTCGACTCTGATTGCACTTTAAGCTGACAGCGGTCGGGAAAATCATCGCTGTCAAGTTCGGCGCCGCGAAGTGCAATCGGTACCTGTTTGCCTTTGAATCGTGAGATTCTGACCCTGTTCACCTCATTGATTATATCATGACCGTCGGCAGGAACGTAGTTTCTGTTATGTCCCTCAACAGAATCGTTTAAAATTGGCAAATTTAGTTTCTCTTGCAAATGAGAAAATGTTTGAGGAGAAGCATCGTTAGAGTTTTCCTCCAGGAATTCATCAATTCACAGGAAATCCAGTCATCTAGCTTCACGCTAACTAGCACCGAGGAGTATTTTCCACCCACTCGTTTCTCAATGCTTTTGTATATTTGAATAATTTAAGCATAGCATCTAGAGATCTTTATTTCACTTCACCCTTGGAGTCATATAAAACATGATGACACAAGCCCATAAGCGGAGCTGCTGTTTCATTAAGTCTAAAACAAAAATATGTTCAGATGGGAAATGACTTTTAAAGAGTCCGTTTTAACAAGTCACCCTTGATATAGTGCTTGATAACTTCATAAACTTTTGCTCGCGCTAACTTCTTGATGAAAACTCTTGAACTTGCAGCCAGAAAATTTCAGGGGAACATTGCAGATGAATATTGAAGTGTGCCTAAAGAGAGGCAAATTGAGGGGCTGAGAAATCCCTGGCTGAGGCTCAAATCCCTCAATCTCAGTGAGCAACAACATTTTATATATTTATAGACATTGTCAAGAAGCAACGGCCACACCATCCAAGTAAGAACAAAACGATAGGCAGGCATAACAATTAAATTCCTTTCCTGTTATTTTACTTTGCATTCTCAACGTTGGCATTTTTCTCCTTATTTAGGAAATGGAATGTAAAATGTTTGCGCGTTTCGATAAATATGCAAACCTTCCGATCTAAAAGGCCAAGTTTACTTCAACAATACCGGACACGTGATTGGCCAGGACCGGGTCACGTGTTCAATGCAGGAAAAAATAAGAAGCTCAAAACAAACACAGCTGCTAGCGAAGCCACAAGAAACAAAGACACTTCTCCACGACAGTCCCGTCTTGGATCGCTGCGATTTCTATCATCACATTCAAGTTGGCCTGCATCTGAGGACACACCTTTATGATCTGAACAATTGTGGAATTGGTCCATTCCGACCAAGTGTAGTGTACACCTACATGAACATGCCCTCATTTGCCGGTTGCAAGCTCATCTGAAAGCAGCACTGGCGCCTCAGCAAATACCGTAGCCCATGAGACAATGGCAAGGTCTGAGTTAAAGGGTCAGGAAAATGGAAACTAATCCTGAGTTCGAGGGAGTCTGTTAAAATATGCACCACTGAAGGCACTTTTTTGGGGAAACAACAGTGCTTCTATTCTAAGTAATTCAAGTTCAAGAAAGAATAAACCAGAGCCCTCCACACAGGAGGGACTGTCATATCAGGGTTCTTGTTTTTTTGCCCCACCCCCCCACCCCAAGACAAAAATGCTCAAACTTAAAGCTTCTGCAGGGAGGCAGGCAGGGGCTGACAGCGAGAGGAAAGAGAAAACCTTCCGGAACAAGGAATGACTTTTGTTGTGGAGTGAAAATAAAATACCAAAATAAACAAAAAGCCACAGGGGAACAAAGGCACATACCAAAAAAAACCCCAACAACCTGACATAAACAATTGAAAAAAATTGGGCACGAAAGAGTTATGATAACCCAGCAACTCAATAATTCAGTTTCAGTCAAACGTGAAACAGCGCCAGACTTCTGGAGTTCTGATTGGTTGATCGGTGTTGACGGGACAGAGCATGGCAGGCCAGCTGGCGGGACGAAGGTGTGTGAGTGTGTGTGTGCTCACGTGAGACTTAATCCTCTTCCCCTCCTCCGTACATGTCAGCCAGCTTTTTGAAGCGGGGGCCCCAGTCGTTGAGGTAGTCGTAGTCCTGCTCCCCCGTACTGGACGAGTTGAGAGAACTGACCGATCCCGTGGTGGAGCCACTGCCCTCATAGTCAAAGACTAGCAGAGAGTCATAAGGGGGTGCAGTGGGGTCATTGTCAGCTGCACGTAGCCCCTAAACACAGGGAAGATTACGGATGGTCAGATTGTTGGATAAAAACTGGTCTTCAATCAACTGGATGCAAATAATGGCATTCCGGAGTGCCAGCCAGCCTTAGTGGCACCCCCTAGTGGGCATGGTAACTTGCCGTTGACAAAGCAGTATACAGAAAATGAATACAAGACAATAAAAGTTTATCTACGTGGCGCATTTTCATTGGGCATTATTGGGTAAAAAATATAGAATTGTGCCAAATGTGGATTTTTTTGTGACTGGATGATGAAATGAATAGCTCTGAACATTTTGAATATCAAAAGGCAATGAAACATCTGATATTTTGAACATTCTGTTCCCAAACCCTACTCCAATTTCTACAATTGCTACAGTTTGTAAAGTCGTTCTGTTTTTTGGATGTAGAAAACGAGTTGTGCATAAATAGCACAAATAACCTAGTAAATTTTGATTCAGTTCATGTTGTTCTCGATGTCCCGGCAACTTCGTGAATTATCGATAAAATTGTGTTTTCAAGCAGCGCTTAAAATTCACCTGCTTCTAAGAATGAAAAAGGGACATTGAAGAGAAGGCCCCCTCTGTGAGTCGTCACCTTATGGTGGTGGAGGGATTTGCGTGTCCCAATGATCCTGGAACATTGACTTGGGCCTCATGTCCCTGGTAGGGTCACCCATGGTAAAAGGGTCCTAGGTGAGGGGCCAGACAAAGCACGGCTCACAAAAACCTCTTATGACGATTAACAAAATTGGATTTGGTTTTCCCTCGCCCGGACGTGGGTCACCGGGGCCCCCCTCTGGAGCCAGGTCTGGAGTGGGGGCTCGAAGGCGAGCGTCTGGTGGCCCATGGGGCGCGGCCGGAAAAGGGAACATGGGTCCCCCTTCCCATGGGCTCACCCCCTGTTGGAGGGGCCAAAGGGGTTGGGTGCATCGTGAGCTGGGCGGCGGCCAAGGGCGGGGACCTTGGCGGTCCGATCCCCGGCTGCAGAAGCTGGCTCTAGGGACATGGAATGTTACTTCTCTGGCTGGAAAGGAGCCCGAGCTGGTGTGCGAGGCAGAAAAGTTGCCTCCACACACAGTTTGGGTTCTGGTACAAGTCCTCTCGAGAGGGGCTGGACTCTTTGCCACTCTGGAGTTGCCCAAGGTGAAAGGCGTCGAGCAAGTGTGGGTATACTTATTGCCCCACGGCTGGGCGCCTGGACATTGGGGTTAACCCTGGTGAACGAAAGGGTAGCCTCCCTCCGCCTCCGGGTTGGGGGACAGGTCCTGACTGTTGTTTGTGCCTATGCATCAAGCGGCAGCTCAGAGTAACCACCTTTTTTGGAGTCCTTGGAAGGAGTGCTGGAGAGTGCTCCTTCTGGGGACTCCATCGTTCTACTGGGCGACTTCAATGCCCACGTGGGCAATGACAGTGAGACATGGAAGGGCGTGATTGGGAGGAACGTCCCCCCCCCCCCACCGATCTGAACCCGAGCAGTGTTCTATTATTGGACTTCTGTGCTCGACACGGATTGTCAATACTGAACACCATCGGGAGTACGGGGTGCCGAACCAACTGATAAGGGCAGTTTGGTCCCTGTATCATCGATGCCAGAGCTTGGTCTGCATTTCCGGCAGTAAGTCGGATTCATTCCCAGTGAGGGTTGGACTCCGCCAAGGCTGCCCTTTGTCACCGATTCTGTTCATAACTTTTATGGACAGAATTTCTAGGCGCAGCTAAGGTGTCGAGGGTGTCCGGTTTGGGGACCTCAGCATTGCATCTCTGGTTTTTGCAGATGACGTGGTGCTGTTGGCTTCTTCAAGGCGTAATCTCCAGCTCTCACTGGAGCGGCTCGCAGCCGAGTGTGAAGCGGTCGGGATGAGGATCAGCACCTCCAAATATGAGTCGATGGTCCTCAGTCGGAAAAGGGTGGAATGCTCTCTCCAGATCGGGGATGAGATCCGACCCCAAGTGGAGGAGTTCAAGTATCTTGGGGTCTTGTTCACGAGCGAGGGGAGGATGGAGCGTGAGATCGACAGGCAGATCGGTGCAGCGTCGGCTGTAATGCGGACTCTGTACCGGTCCGTCGTGGTGAAGAGAGAGCTGAGCCAAAAGGCAAAGCTCTCAATTTACCGGTCAATCTACGCTCCTACCCTCACGTATGTTCACGAGCTATGGGTTGTGACCGAAACAACAAGATCCCGGATACAAGCGGACAGACAGTTTCCTCCGTAGGGTGTCCGGGCTCTCCCTTAAAGATAAGGTGAGAAGCTCGGTCATCAGGGAGAGACTCGGAGTAGAACTGCTGCTCCTCCTCCACATTGAGAGGAGCCAGATGAGGTGGCTCGGGCATCTCACCAGGATGCCTCCTGGACGCCTCCCTCGGGAGGTGTTCCGAGAATGTCCCACCGGCAGGAGACCCCGTGGACAACCCAGGACGCGCTGGAAAGACTATGTCTCTCGGCTGGCCTGGGAACGCTTTGGGAGCCCCTGGGACGAGCTGGACGAATTGGCTGGGGAGAGAGAAGTCTGGGAGTCCCTCCTAAAGATGCTGCCCCCGCGACCCGACCCCGGATAAGAAGAACAAGATGGCTGGCTGGCTGGCTGGATGAAGAGAAGGCCGGTCAGGTGACGGAGACTCCATCCACTTCATCGAAAGACAACGCATAGAAATCGAAACTGCCTCCATCCCGAGGGAGCCAACGGGTGGCGGGAAAGCTGCGCGTTTGTTGTGTTTGTGTTTTACCAGCCGGCTGGAACAAGATCAGGTGTGTGTATGTTTAGTGTGCGTGTGTGTGTGAACGGGAGACAAGGTTGGATGGATCAAAGCCGAACAGCTGCCAACATCTCTGGAGTGTGAACGTGCTGTCACGAGTCTGTCAATCAGCATTTTCTCACATCAGAGTGCCGACATTCAAGTTGGGTGATCGTGTTGGTGTTTGCGCGTGTAAAAATATAAAGCTGGCGTGATGAAGGAAGATGTAAACATATTGGAGTTGAGAAAGTAAGGTCGAGATCGATGGTCAGTGAAAGGCCAGGCTAACACGTACGGCTCAGTCTCACCTCATGGATAAAGTCTCCGATGTCGCCAGGGTGCGGCACAACAGGCCGGATGGGGTATTGGGATTCTGAGATAATGGGCCGCTCGTCCACCCTGCGGACGCCGGGAGGTTTGCTGATGATGTGCTCCAAAGAATCCGGTTGCTGCAGCTGGCTCAGGTCATAGTCCTACACAGCCACAGAGTGACACAGAGCTCGTCAGGGCACGGGAGGGCGGTTTTGAGTGCGGGCCTGAATGTTTTCCCTTGGGATCTCACCTGGTCCTCTTCTCCCCCTCCCTCTTCATCGTATTTCAGTATGTTGTCCCTGACATCATCCTCGGGGTCAATGAGCAGCTGTTTGGTGTGCCTTTCCTTCTCTCGCCGTTTAATCCACACCACAAACAGCAAGACCATGCCTGCAAAGACACACAAACGCACAAATGGGAGAAAATGTCACGTCTGTACCGGTATTGTATAACGCAATCAATTTGAGATGATGATTGTTCTTATTAATATTATTGAATGAAAAGCACTGTGGGGAGCCAGGTGCTTGAGCGAGGTACACAAAACTAAAGTGCTCCAAGATGTATACAATACAAACCTGTAAATAACAGTCATTAAAAAAAAACATAAAATCATGCACAACATAAAACTCAATATGCTTCATATGCTGTAATTATAAGTGTAGCATTTAAAAGCAGTTACAGATAGAGTTAAACAGATTTAAAAGCAAAGAAGTAAAAAATAGCTTACTAAAATTATTAAAACATACAGTGCAAGAACAACTGAAAATGAATTGATATACTTTGAATTTCTATTCATTCGTCTTATTGCTCTATTTATGATTCTGATTTCAGGAAATTTCAGAAATATGCATGCACAGTTTGATATCATGAATATTCAGATGATTCCGAAATAAGGTCATGCAGCATCACAATTACTTTTTAAACTTCTTAGTTTACTTAATTTATCTTGTAGAAGTATCAAACTAATGAAGACAAGACATCATTGTATGTATGTATGTATGTAATGTTTAGAATAAAGCTCAAATTACTGTTTTTGCAAATGGTGCATTGATTATTTTGAAACATTGAATGGAAAAAAATCATGTTTGCAATTTTTTTTTCAAATTCATCCAATAAAAACTGTTTGATTGATTTTCAAAGTATTTCGCTATTTTTGTCATACCTAAAGAAATGTGACAAAAAATCTGAGTCATCTTTAATGACTAAGGAATTTGACTTCAATACTAAAGCAAAAAGGACGGAAAATATGCACAATTGTCGATGACTCAGAATGTAAGGTAGCGTTTGCGGGTGAAATTATCAGAGCAAATACATTGATTTATGTCTACCCAAGAGTTAGTTACCGGTGTTGGCAAGGCCGCATGAACAGAAAAGGACAAAGCCGAACCAATCACAATCTTCCACAGTAAAAATGTGTGTTGGCGTGTACGTCAAAGAGCTGCAAGGTGTTGTGCGATATGCGCGGCTGACACTCACTGAGCAGAATGATGATGCATATCAAGATGGAGATGATCGCTCCGGTCCCCAGGCCGGCGGCCGCCACGGCGCCCGCGGTAGTGCAGTCTCCGTTTGGATCACATGGACACACTTTGACTTTGATGACCGATCTATTAGACAAGGTTGGGTTTCCCGAGTCGGACACAGTTATCGGGACCTCGTACATGCCTGGCTCCAAATAGACCTGGTATCGAAGACTGAGGCGGGCATAGTTGCCTGTGCAGAGGAAGGAGAACAAGGCCAAAGCATTTATATAAGAGCACTGCCTACTTCATTAGTTACCAAAATCCATTGCTTGTCTTCATTTTGGTCAAGCTGGAACCTGTCCCAAATGATTTTGGGCCTATAGATAATTTAGAATTTGGGGGTGTCAAACTCTACAGAATCCAGCAAAATAAAGTTCAAACATTTTTACATTTATTTTAAAAGTGGGGTTTTAATATTTGTTTGCAATATCGCACTGTTATTAAAAAGGAAGACAATCTACAGTTTTGGTATTTCAACAAAAACATTGAATTGTCACATGAGTTGCATTTGTGGGCCACATAAAATGATTTGGTGGGCCAGAAGTGGCCCCCGGGCCTTGAGTTTGACACCAGTGATTTTGATCATAGTAAGCGTTTTTTTGGGGTTTTTTTTTATGGGGGAGGGGACAGAAGCATATTCAGACACATTTGGATTTCCTCTTACCACTGATTCGTGTAATTGTCCAGTTGTGTTTAATGCTGGAAGGATAAGTAGGCAGCTCAAAGACAAAAGGCCCCGCATTGGAGTCGGTGTCGGCGTCAGCGGCAGTGATATTGACGCCGTTGACATTCTTGTTCATCTGCTCACAGATCTGAGACTCCTTGGGTATGAGCGCTGGGGCGTTGTCGTTAATATCTATCAGATAGATCTGCAGTGTGCCTGTGCCACTGGCTGCAGGAGAGCCTGAGAGCAAGAAAGGAAGGAGGAGAAAATCGGATCAAGTCAGAAGGAAAAGATGCCTTGAGAAGATGTGTGTTGTGAGAAGGTGGGGGGGAGGTTGGTGTTGTTTGGCGCCAGCAGTTTAAGGCTGACGGATTGGAGGCAAATAGCAAAAAAAAAAAAGATCGAAGGAGTGCAGAGCCTCAATGATGATGTTGCTAGAACGCGATGAGAATTCTTCAGTGTGACAGAAATACTTTTGACAGTGGTGCTCTCAAACTCCTCATTTCGCCTCGCAGGCAAATCAAACGCATCGGGGTCGATGAAGATGCGGCCGCGGCTCTTCCGCTTGCCAAAAGATGCACATAACGATGACTGTAACGCAATCAAACAAGTTCTTGCCTGCGTGTGTTTATGTTACGGGGATACCTACGATAAAGGCATTTCTGTCATGGAGGACGAGTATGTTCGGATTTTGCTATTTTTCTACTCCTTTATTCTCACATCTTACACATAGGAATGGAAAAAAAATCTGTCTCATGTCTGTGAGACTGTACACTGCTGCTTAGCATCACTGGTTTCTTTTTTAGTTTTTTTTTTTTCAAATCAAAATCGCACCGCAAGTAACACATCGACTACAGTGATTAAGCACAATGTTCTGCATAATTAGTTTCGAGGTCTTTGATGTCAGTTGGAAGATATGAAAAATAAAATGAATAAATAAATAAAAAGAAAATATAAATTCTAAAAAAAATATAAATACATTTTTGTTATTTCCTGCACTTCATGCTTTTTGTCATTGGAAGAGCATCAAACACCAACACCATTTAACAATTGCTAAGAGAAACTCACATTAAGAACTGCTGGTGGTAAACAATCATTTTTTTGTGGTTAAAATAATAGCTATTGTAAATGCGTCAATTTGTAAACAATGTAATCAGCAAATACATGTTTGGCTAAATGCGTAAATTACAACACTTTTCATTTATTAACTGGAATCATGGAAGAGAATTCATTGGAAACTATTCATGGTATCAAGGTGCGTCAAACAGAAAAAGACAGAAACTGTTCTACACACTAAGAAGCAAACGCAATCATAGTGAAACACACGTTCACATTTTTCCATTCCGCTGCTTTACTAATCCCAGCCATGTACGGGGAACAAGACGAAGCAGCTTGCCACGGTTGATAGGAGAATTATGTGGGTTTTAACCAGCTAAATAAATAATTATGTTTGTGTAAGTTCCTCAAAAGGATTTGTATTCGGTCCTTTCTGTGACAGCGGCTCAGGCATGTTGAGGCACGGTGAAAAGATGAGCGCTAAGTCTGGCAAGTGTCCTGCAAATCACATATTTGCGCATAAACAAAAGCGCGAGAAAGAAACTAGTGTGCAGTATGTGTGTAAGAGATTGTGAGCGAGATTTGAAATCATGAGGATACACGCGTACCTGACATGGAACTGTCACAACCTCCCCCACGTCTGCTTGTATTACTCACGGTCTCCTTCCTAATTCTTTCCTGATCCAGCTCACCTTGTGACGGCTGGCGCATCTCAGCACCGCCTACAAAGTCAACATGTGCATAACCCTGAAGTGTCGCCGGTTCCCATCTGTCTCTGGCCATATTCTGTTATCGAGATGATCAGTTGGTAAAATAGTCACTTTAGGGGGAAAACAATGTTGACATCCATCCAGTTTTGAAATTGTGGTGTTGGTTGGAAGGCTGACTGACCGCTGACTGACTGCTGTAAGAAGGGTTTTATACAAACATGCATTTTTAAAGAAGCTATTGTTGCCTCGAGGAAATGGCTCTGGCATTAATATTAAATGAACGGGCCGGCAAATAAGAAGGAAATATTAAATTGCCGGCAAATTAAATGTCTCTCAGGTCCAACCTATAGGTGGGTGTCAAAGTGGCCTCGTCAGCATCTTCGGTTAAACAGCAGCAGGAGGCGAGCGCACTTGTTGCTGTCGGTCATCGCAAATACACATCTTGATGTATTCTCATATTCGAATGAGCGCATTCAGACATGCATGCACTTTCAAATGAACCAATATTTCAAAGTAAACTAAACTTAAGGTAAACAGCCAGCTGCACAGCACTGATAAGGCATTTTGGGGAAAAAGTGAAAGCAGTTGGGGGGTGAGGGGCTGCTTAGTCTGCACTTCCACTTGAGAAAAGGGGCAAACATATTGGTTTGCTGTGATTGAGTTTGCGCTCGTTTAAGCTTGAGGTTTGACTCTGAGGCAGAACAAATGATATATATGTCAAATGGATTGCGAGAGAGGGAAGGAGAGGAAAGAGGAGAGGATCAGCTAGCAACATGAATCCAAGATTTACGCTAACTCCTTCCTTCCTCGTCCTGATAACCTACCCAAATGCTTGCATTATTTTATTATTTTAGAAAAACAAAGCAATTATCCATACAAGTAGTGCCACCTCTCCATTTCCGCAGAATGCATTCAAGCTTAAAGGGAAAAAATCAAAGCAGATTGTGACTGCAGGAGGTTCCCAAATGTAATCATATTTATAAACGATGGTATAGATTTTTGCCATTACATGTTCAATACATCAAGTAAAAAATTGACTGCCTCCATCTTATATTATATTGAAAAATAAAATAAACATTATTCTTTCAATGTAATGTAATTCAAAATGTAATTCAAAACAGTTTCTTATTTCATTCAATAAAAACTCTGAATAAAAGACGTAAAAACAAACTTTCATTCATTTTATGCCCGTTAAATATTTATACATCTTACCGTTATCTGTTGCCAGGAAAGTGGCTTCGTATATGTTGTTTTTCACATAGTCGGACTCCCTGTCGAGGATGGCTGTGGTCACCACCTGCCCGTTGGTTCTGTTGATAGACAGCCAGTCTGCGGGGTCATTCAGTTTGGAGTACCTAAAACCACGGGCGCAAGTCGATGGGAGAAGTTAGTGTGACTGTTTCCGTGTTTACAAACAATTATACATATTCTCACCCGTGTGCATGTATGGATCTTATTTCACACACCGCCATTAAGTCATGAGTCCCTAACCTTCACAGAGTTTAATTCCTTATTGACTTCCCTTCCAGTGCTCACAGGCTCCAGTCGATTCAGGCCCATTTCTCGCTCCTATATGCTACACGTTGTACTCAATTGCCTTCCTTGTTAAGCACTGCTGCAACTGCTTGTGCGTGGAATGCATTTACAGCAGCTGAAGTGTTTGCTTAAGGTAATGCAGTCACAGTTTGCAAAGTCTGGGCGACGGCACGTTTCGATCTGTGTGGTGACCTCGAAACATGAAAACAGGCTCAGGTAGTGTCTCCCGGAATAAAGGGCAAAGGCGGCAGAGCGGATCTTTCCCCCCCCAGCATCCCCATCTCTGTCTGATCTGCCTGTTATTGTTTCTCATTTGTCGCTTTTGGCTCATTCCACGCTTTGAATTCTCTCTGATGTCTCTCCTGCCTGACCTCATCTCACTCTACTTCTATATTCATACATTTTCTTATCCCTGCCGGTACCTTCACATCCACAATGCATTCCTTTTGTGATGGAGTTCATCATCCTGCACCTTTTTGGGGGGTTGAACTCTCACTGTAGCTTGTTGGGCATCTTGGCCTTTAACAGCAAGTTTTCAGCGCCAATGGAATTGGATTTACAAAACAGCAAATTGGGGACAAAGGCCGTGGTGCCATTTAACACACACTTCAGCTTTTAAATCCATTCAAATTGAAATAGATTCAACCTCAACCTCAGTTTGTGCTAACTGAATTATAGTATGTACACCTTTTGTGCAGGCCAATGGTGTATTTGTGTTCAATCATCGTGCTTATATATATATATTTCGGTCTCACCTAGCAGTGGATCACGGCTTGGTATTGTATATTGGGAAGTAGTGGGGGTGGACAGGAGAACCTAATCTCTATCCTGCAGCAAGAAAGGCGGGATTGTCCCAGCAGGCAGTGGGCCTGATCCTGAGTGAACTAGCATGTTTCAAAGAGGGATAACAGAGATGACATTCCCACACTCTGAAGGTTTTCACACAGACCAGGCAAGCCTGTGGACACTACCTGGCGGACTGTGAAATGCTTAGCTGGAGTAACGTGGATCTATCACAGCAGGGTTGGAGGGATAAACCAGTGAAACAAGGGGAAAGGGCTATTTTCTAGGAAGGAAGAAAAGGGGCTTAAAAAAGGTGCCACCAGAATTACCAACATGGCTACATCATCTGCTCGTAAAAACCTCATCAAGAGCTAACCTATCGAGGCTCCGGAATTCATGTCTCTGGGTGTTTCCGTGGCTCAGTGGAGAGCTGACACACCAGCGAACTTTATTCTGAGCAGGTGGGGATCACACATAAAAATAGTTGGTGTGGGCTAAGCTACAAATGGAGTTTATAGGGCGCTTGTCTGACTAAAAAAAAAAAAGTCCAACAAGACCTTTGAACAAACTTAATTACAGTAACAATACGTAGTATGAATAAATAGGTAAAGGCAGCACAGCACGGCAATAAAGTAGTAAGCATGCCTGTGACAGAGGAGCTAATGTTAGTTTCATCTCATTTCAATGTAGGGAGATGACTGACCTCTATGAAAGAAAATTTCTTATCACAAAGTGGACAATGGGAACAATTGTTCGTATTGAACAGACCGTAATTATAAACTCAACAGCAGACAAGTGCAAGAGCAAATGTGAGGATGATTTCAAGATCATGATTGAGACGTTAAAAATACGGTGCTTGCTGGTATTTCATAATTTTACATCTTTTTTTTTTGTAAAGAAATAAGCCCTTATTTGATAAAATGTGATAAAAAAAAAATAAACTGACTCCAAACTACAATTTTTATTCTGACAACGCACGACCACGACTGATCTGCAATGTCGAAAAGTGTCCACAAAAAGCCATGACCAAGTGTTTTGCAGGAGAATAGAAATTCTGTCCACCTGGAGGTTTCTCTCATTTGGGACTTGCTTGGTATGCTGCTTATGATATGATTAGTTCTGGCAGCAGAGTGATCTTAGCAAGCAGCAGGAGGAAACCTGACATTTATTTTTCAAACCCCTGACCCAGAGGATGAAAAATGTATGCCTCCAGCTTAGCCAACGTGGTTTGGGTAATCATTTATGCCCGTGTCTCTGGTCCTGTGTCTCGACCTCACTAGTTCGGTGTCTGACAAGTGATGCATGATGCCATACGCACGCTCCTGCCAAGTACAGTCCACACTGCCTTCCTCCCATCCCCAACAGGATGCTGTCAGCATGTCTCTTCTTTGATCAGCACCTGTCAAGTTCAAACCTTGACCCGGAGTCAGCTACCATGCTCGACTGGCTTCTCTTTCCCTCGATCAACCTGTATTCCGCTTTACCTTTAGCTCTTTCAACACCTTTTAAATCCTCGTTTTGTCTCATGTATATTCCACTGACTGAGACATTGAGTGCTTTGTCGTATGCAGACGCGTATTATGAATCACACATTATACGAAATGCTTCGAGTGTGTGTCATGGTCGGCTTGCTGTTTGATGCATGCACAGATCAGCTGTGTAATGAAACGTCAAAGTTTTCTAGTGGCAGTACGGAGATGCATGAGCATAGCATGTCTGACAGTCAAAAGGCTTCAAAACTCATTTTTGGATATTTCTAGCTGATTTCTGTGGATCATCATATTTCCTGTCACATATTATCCAAAAGTGTAAATGTGAATAATTGTTTGTCTCAGCTATATTAGGCTCCAGAAACACAATGTCACCTGGGGTGTGCCTCAGGGTTCAATGCTGTGCCCCATCCTCTTCACTTTCTATCTGTTCCCCCTGGGCAAGCTCATCAGCAGATATGAGGTTTCCTAATATTATTATGCTTCCGACACACAGCTACTATATATAATGACTATCCCCCACCTCTTCTGCATTGTAGACGAAGCTTAACTCCCCTGATTTAAACAGCTCCAAGCACACCACACCAGCTGCGCTCTCCTACCATTCCCAGTATTATCTCTGGCCAACTCATCTTCCTTTTGACATGACTCCCATCTCACTTTTTGCACATTAAATACCCTCCACAAAAGTTCACGATAGAATTGCAGGAGCATTGCGAAACTGCATCCTTCACTGGCCCTGGCTGATGCAGAGAAGTTCATCCACATCGTCATCCATCCCCTCTAGGCAAGACGACTGCAACACACTCCTCTTCTGGATTCCAAATAAGCACATGCAGAGGCTCCAATACGTTAGTGCTGCCAGGATCCTGATGACGACAACATCACCCCCATCCTGAATTATTTCTCTAAATTGAGTTTCCTTCCTCACCCACCAGTGCATTCACGGACATGCCTCCTAGAACCTCAAAGTCCTCCTCACAAATCCTTCGCTTTGCAACAACAAACATCCTCCAAGCCCCCAAAACTAAGATCTTTGTACACCATGGGCGATCGGGCTTTCTCTTTTGCAGCTCCCACACTGCGAAACGCCCTTCCCGACCGCCCGAGGGCCCCGCATTCTACTGACGCCTTTCAACAAGATCTTAAGAATTCTTTTTACAAAAGCCTTATGCCAGCCATTCTTCTTCTTTTTAAAACATATTTTACTCTAAAGCGCTTTGAGAGCGCTGAGATACAAATACAATTCATTATCATGACACGCAGTGCTAGAAAATGGACGAGTGGAATTTTCTTAGATAGCGGAACAAAGGTTTAACAGAACAACATTTTGTAGCTGTAGAAAGAACAAAATCTCAAGACAAATTTGACTTTACAGATTATGCGCGGTGTGAAACAAAATGTCACATCATAAATTTAACATTTAATATTGTTTTTATCAGATTGTTTCTAAAAATCTCTAAACTGCTTTGTAGTGTGCTACTTTCTGGTACATTTTATTTGCTTTCTCTATCCCATCAAGCGCTATTAGACTTTCAATGAAAAAATAAAAAGTTGATGACTTTGGTAATTCGCAGAATTTTAGTGTGGCCTGGAATCATCTTCAATGAAATTTGCAACATGTTGTTTTCCGATAAAAAATTATCGGGGCGAAATTACTGCTGCACTAGAACATGCCAGGAAAAGATCACATTTGAGGAGCCCCTATAAAGTGAGTACGTAGCATAAAGGCACATTATGCAGTTCTGCAGCTCTGTGAGGTATTCATACGAGGCAAATATTGCACGACATTAGAATTTGTGAGGTCAATATAAACTGATAATGCAATCTGGACTAAATTTGGCTTAGCAAGATGAATGTTTATTGCTTAACATTGTCATAGAGAGAAGTTGAGCACAAAAAAAAAGACCACTGCAGGTGGACACATGCTGTGTCAACTGTTAGGGCTCAAACCAATAACTTCTTTTACTTTCCCTTCTGCCTATTTTTACCGCTTTCATCCCACCTCACTGTGTGTGTGTATGCTCTATGGACAACCTAAAGAGCAAACACACAGGCACCCACACACATCCAATTAGCCCAGCGGCTATTACTTCCTATTAACCTTCAGAGCATCCCGACTCAGGATTCTCCATTGGCTCATAAACTCTGCATGGTTGTCTCAGAGAGATGGATGATACCTTAAATATAGTCCCCTTGTTGAACTCTAACCCCAAACTACTAGCAGTGAGGATTTTTGGCCTGGTGCTATTGCATAGGGGAGATTTTCACAAGATGGCTGTTCATAATGTGAAACCTAACTGCTAAATGTCTTTTACAAGGTCATTTTCTGTCAGCGTTCTGCAGTTTGTTTGATTCATTTTTATTAATAAATGATCCCAACTACCTTTCTATAATTGGATGTATTGTACCTGATTGTTTGCTGCATCTGCAGTCGATCGGGATCCGTGGCCGAAAAGGTTGTCAGACTCGTGCCGGCCGGAACGCCCTCAGCAAATCGGATGTGTTTTGGATTAGTGGGAAAGTAAGGGGCTTCGTTGACATCCTGCACAGATATGGTTACACCTGCTGTGGACTGGAAGGAGGACTGGATCCCACTGGCCAGATGGGCCTGGTTGGACACCACAACTGTCAACATGAAGGCTCGGTTCATCTCAAAGTCGACCGCCTAGAAGAAAGAGCACAACACAAGTTGTTTTTTTCTTTGCAATATTTTCATCATTTCTTCAATGTAAGGGTGTCAATGAACATAAATAACAACATTTTATCAAAATGTTTCATTCATGGGTCTTTTGGTGCGGGTTGGATTCCACCTCCGGCCCTCCCTGTGTGGAGTTTGCATGTTGTCCCCGTGCCCGCGTGGGTTCTCTCCAGGCACTCCGGTTTCCTCCCACATCTCAAAAACATGCTCGGTAGGCCGATTGAGCACTCCAAATTGCCCCGAGGCGTGAGTGCGGATGGTTGTTCATCTCTGTGTGCCCTGTGATTGGCTGGCAACCGATTCAGGGTGTCCCGCGTCTACTGCCGGATGACTGCTGTGATAGGCTCCAGCACGCCCTCGATGTCCCCGGTAGGGACAAGCGGTATAGAAAATGGATGGATGGATGTTTAATTCATTATCAAGAGTATTGTACTGCTCATTATTTCATTAATTCCAACGCAATAAACCCTCATGATGTGCAAAAAAACTTTTGTGAACTCACCTACTCACAAACTAAAATGTTTTGCTGAAAAACATACCTATTCATCTATTGCCATATTCTTCCCTCACACCTTACGATGGCTGCCAAAACACACTCCTCCTAAGGCATCATGTTACAGCTGATAGCCAGCTGGCTTGACAGCGAACGGCAGCGTGTTGGAAGATTTCAGTAGCGGCAAGACAAGCAGGTAAGGTGCTTTGCGGGGTCGACGCTGGAGAGCGCAGCATGGCATGCTTCTCAAGATGATGCAAAGAACGGTCAGGATTGCCATTGGGAGTGGTGGAAGTTTGCAGTTGATCAGTTGGAAGCAGCCGACTCATTTGAGCATGGATTTAAAGTATAGGTATTTAATTTGAAACAATATTAGCAATTTTGAACAATCTTCTATTCACATATATTGGTCTCTAAAACCTGCGAATGTTCGTGTATTAGCTGAAATGATCAAACATTAAAGATTTAATCTAAAAATATAATCTCTAACAGTCCATCGGTCCATCCGTCCGTCCATCCATTTTTTTTTACTGCTTATACTGTCCAGCTTTGTCAACTGTGGCTCCTTTGAGACACTTGTGATTAACTCTCAATTCGCAACAGTCGCAGCTGTACCAACATACTGTGCACAAAACAATACAAAAACAATAATACAATCATACATAACCAAGTTCTCTGTTCAAAATACTCCATTAATCATAGTAGATGTCATGATTGCAGCGCATGTGATGACATTCATGTACAAGCTTATTAACTCCAAACTGTATAAGTTTGAACAAGCAACTATAGGTTTCTAACAAACAGACATTTGACCATTGACACACATGAGTGACACACCTAAGGAAGCACATAGTTGACTATTTGTACTCGCAATAATGCACACATATGCTCAAGAGAAGCTTATCTCATCAAAATGACATTTCTGTTTTCTCCTAATGAAGATTTCACGTGTAGTTTCCATCGCCAGAAGGAGACAAGTAAATAGAAATGAGATCAATGCGCACCTTGTTGGTAGAGTGATGCTTCGTCTAAACAGGCGAATGATGATTACCGCTGCAAGGCTAATATCTGCGTTGTGTGACGGTGATGCTAATGATTTACAACATCTGTATGGTGATTTGAGATGACAGAGGCTGTGGTATTTAGCGTTGTAATAAAGCTTCTGGGTTGACATCACCTCAAAATGTGTTTGTGTATTTGTTTGCACCTAGGAAATATACAAACACGGGTTGGTGGTAGTGTCCGACGACCTTTGTGGCATACTGGAGCAAATTTAAAGGCCAGCGCTTTCATCTGTCGCTAGTTGTGTTCAGCACAAAAGTGAAAGCACACACGCACACAAATATATAAACATATACAGTATATGAACCAGATTACCGTGTATTTTAATTTTGACCTTAATTGAAACATTTGTTTACAAAGCTTTTAATTATGCTTCAATCAATTCCACACTGTTCAACAATATGCAAGTCAGAAAATTAATTTTGACCTTAATTGAAACATTTGTTTACAAAGCTTTTAATTATGCTTCAATCAATTCCACACTGTTCAACAATATGCAAGTCAGAAAATGTTTTATCTAATACAGGGTCAAGTTTGTTGTTGCTTCATTTTTATTTTTTATTTTGCCTATCTAGAAATTTAAAATTGAAATGAATGGTCTATATATTCTAATGTTATTAAAGCCTCAATTTCTAAAACATTGTTGGTCTTCAATAGAATATTTTCAAATACTTTTAATACGCACTCTGACTTTGGGGTCAGGTTAATGTAATTATTATTTGTGTGGATTGCCTCATAAAATGTGAGGCAATTGCCGGAAACCCCTGATTTCCAGAGGCCCAATAAGTTTTCTTTGTTTTAAAGTATTTACTTTGTTATTTAGCCTTAATTAAAATTCTTCTTCAAAAAAAAAAAAGAAAACACATCAAAAAGCTTAATCTATCCAAGCTCCTGACACCCCCCCCTACTCAATCCCTTGTTTTGCAAAAAAATCCCCTCACCTAACCAGTAATCTCTCTTACTTCCACCATTCCACACAAGGATCCTGGCTCCTCCTAATTGTGTCCTCGCTTCACTTGACTACTCCTCCCCCCAACCTCTGTCATCTTTTGTGTTTGTCATCATCTACGATTTACATATCTTAATGACTCACTGCGATCAAGACTCCCGTGTTTGTGTATTTCCAAACACTATTATTTTCACATTTGTCTTTTTCCAAATCTATTATCCACACCCTGATATGCGAACGCCTTCTCATCATCTCCCCCGAGAGCTGTGTAAATGTGACAAGCCATGGTTAAGACCTTAGCCATTGTTTACAGATGAGCCGAGGTGCCCTGAGGGAGATTGTGCGTACCTGCTTGCGGAGAATTCTTATGCGCGAGCAGCACACTGGCAAAAATGAGAGGGCCTCTTATGATGTCTCGACTCTACCTATCACATTGATGTCTGATGTGACCCATTCCGCTTGCTGTTCCCTGGAGTGACTCGCTGTTTACCTTATGCGGTAGTCTATTTCTTGTCATTTCCAAGGGGAGTACTGTCTCTTCATTTTTGATTTTCTGATAATATCCCGTGGGTCTCTACGGAAGCTCGCGGCTACTCGGCCGCCTGCTGAATTTTACATCAGGGAATGCACGGAATGGACAATGAAAGGCACTCATCTAGATAATGAAGAGAAGCAAAATGCCAATGTGCACGATTCAGGGTCCTGTGGGAATTACACACAATGGCTATTGTTATTTCTTAAGCATTATTGTCAGATAGGAGATGAGATTTGCGGAACTCATGCGACATAAAGAAGCTATTTCAAGAAACACACACACGTCGTCAGCACACGCATGTACACACTGTAAAGATTTTTTTTTGTTGCCTTCATAGTAAATGGTTTAAACAAGCTGGGACAACCTTCGTCCGATCGGCTGAACACAGCAACAAGACAAATCTTTCTTGTTTCTGTCGTTCACTACAGCAGGTATCCCATTATAAGCGTCTAAAGCTGCCGCCTCCGTAATTGGGAAATCAATAGCTTATTGCTACAGCGGTCCTGGCAGCCATTGCGTAAAGGTATGAGCGTGGGAGTTTTTCAAAAGGACTTCCAATCCTTCATTTTGGACAAGGAGGGTCATTCCAAAGGCAAAGACTGCAAGCTGGCCCTTGTAAAGGTTCTGTGTTTGATTACTATTGTTTGATCACACTCGAACTAACGTTTAGATAAAAATAAGGGATTGGCTTACCTTTACCACAGTCACCATGCCATCATTGGTTACGGGGTCAGTGCGAATGGTGAAGTGCCCGGACGGATCGCCACTGATGATCCTGTAAATTGCATTCCAGTTGGGGGAATGCGGTTGGTCGGCATCGATCACCGTTAGGTTAGCCACCACCACATCCACCCGGTTCTCAGGAACCTCGCCGGAAAACTGCAGGGGAGGGAAACAAATGTTACCTTGAAAAATGTTGCTTGCAAATCAATTTATTTTTGACAAATGTCCTTGCGGGATATGTTGAGCTGTTGAGGTGCGGCAATTTGTTCAAAACATTTCTGTCTGCCATTTCTCTTAAGTGAAGCCCTTTCAGCTTTCCAGGTGGAGTACGTTTAATGACTTTGCTTTTGCTACCGCTGAGCCGCAAACGGACGCTAAACACAATTGCACACTGGAAATGCACTATGTCTGAAAGGTTCCTTCTTTTCTGCACCCCTTGTTCTCATTCATGCACATTTAATGTCCTCTCGCTTTGAAAGTCAGAAAAGAAGAGGAAGTGAAGACAGCCAACAGGAGCCACCGGTGGAGGGGGGGTAGCCCATCTGTTTGAGCGTAAATGAGTGGCTTTTAGTTGTCTCCTCGCTGTGCTAACACGTGCTATGTCCTGATAAGCCTGATGACGAGTGAGCTGCTGTCTGTCGGATGTCTGTCACGGTGGGGATTGACCAAAGTTGAGGGATAAAGATGAACGGCAACGCGAAAACTCTGAGGTGATGGTGCGTGGTCGACGGGTGATTACGTACTCGCGTTGACTCATCTGGAAGCAACAAGCATGAAGCGTCTCGGCGTCACCATGGGTAACAGACATGGTTGAAGCCACTGAGCCGCTTATGGAAGTGTATGATATCAAAAAGCAAAGCCCCGGACCAAACACTCCAACGGGTCGTAATACCCGACACAACCTTTCGCATCTAGCAGCAAACAGCTGACAGCTGTGGCTGGATTAGGGGCCTGTGTCTGAAAAGCTGTTCGGCGACTTGATGACATTCTTAAAACAACACACAGGTCCGGGTGGTCCTTTCCAACTGCTGCTATGAAATAAGGAGCAGCTTGACAGAGAAGCTATTGTGTGTATTCTTGCTTTGGTTCAATGACTCCCAAAATCAAAATTTGGCTTCACCGACTCGGAGTATCTTCATGTGATATCTAAATTAGTGTGATGTCAGCATGATAAAAGATGGGTCGTCAAGTTAACATATATTTTCACTCACAATTCAAAGATTGACAATAACAAAGCTTTGCCGCTCAAAGACTGCTTCATTTACAGTCGAAGAAAATGAGGATTTAATTGATTTATTGTTTGCATAAAGAAATTATACTGGAAAATAAGTGAAATGAGTCAAAATTAGCCCAACTGTCAAAGGTAATAAAATGTTTAACACTCAATTTTGCACTCATGCACTGTAAAAAAAAAAAAAAAGAAAAGAAAAGGCGAGTCAACTTAAAATTTCAAGGTAATAAACTTCAATAAAATTAAAATTTGACAAAGTATTTCAAGTATTGCTGAGTGGAATTGTGATTTTGTCCCTTGCATTGTCTCCCTAAACTTAAAAATATAAGTAAAAGCAACTCAGCGGATTGTTTAGGGGCAAACAACTTGCAAAGCCACGTTGTTGCCTTAAATGTCAATAATTTATTCACTAAAGTTTTTCCAACTTAAAGTGTTGTTTCAGCACAAAAAAAATATCAGTTGTATTTTTTTACATTGGAATGATAGTGCACTGTCTGCATAAACAAACAAGTAGTTCCCACACATTCATACTATTTCTAAATTATTTATTCTCTTCAGGGCTGTGGGGAGCTGAAGTCCACCAAACTTTGGGCAAAAGTTGGACGACAGGCCAGATTGGTTGGAAATTACCCAGTGTCAAGATATGGATTTTTCGAAATAGTACCAATGTTCAAAATGGTATTATTTAGAAATATACTGTATTTTTGTTGTGTTATATGAGCTGAACAATTAACATTTTTCACATTAGATGGCAAAAGGTACAATTAATAGAAGATATGCACCGTGATATTTTTCAAACATGCACCTTGGCTCATTAAAGGTTGGCAAACGATGTTTTGCAAGACCTGTGGCGTTTATAGCAGACCAAACTATTTGCATAATGCTTTGCCTTCTCAACCAAATGACTTTTATGCAAAGCTACCATCCAAAAAGGGCTGATTTACGATTCGATTGGGAGAAATTGCTCTGCTCACTAACCTCGGCTAAATTTGATCATCAGTAACCATGATGGCAATAACTTTGCTGTTTGGCAATGATTGAGATGCACTAAAAGCAAAAGTTAGAGAGTACTAATCTTTTACTGGCCACCAATATCAATGCACCCGCCGTCACAGTAGGCGCTTTATGTAGGGACAGGAGGGTTTTCCAGACCTGGGCTTCTAATTTACGACCGCTGGGTAAGAAAAAAAAAAAGCTCCTGAGATAGAATAATTTGTCATTCACATCACTTTTTTTTCCTTTGACCATCTTTTGGAAACCACAACACGGTGGTCCACTCAACTCCCTACTTATCATGTTCTCCGTGCATGTTTTATTTTATTTTTAAATTCAGCGATCGTCTTGCCGAACATTTCCTTTATGTCTGACACATGCTTGCACATTGTTAACAGCCTTGGGGGTTAAATGCTAATGCTACATCCTGAGTGATCACCTCAAAGAGCTGCCTAATACCACCAAGCTTATCGCCTTATAAGCCCAACTGGCCCATTGCTCACTTCTCCGCACATGAGAGACCGACTCGGTCCACTGCAGCAAATCATCTTTGCGTCTTTGACACAACACTTGTAACGTTCAATCAAAATCAACACGTACCATCGGTTACGCTTTCCAGCTCTTGACCAGACATTAGCATAGAGCCCCACTAAATATTGATTTTTGCACAACACAAAAGACAGCATGATAAAGTGAACCACACTTTTTAATATCCCTAAATCTCTTGTTTTTTATTCATAAATAATTGATGGTTCAGCTGGACTGACACCCAGGCTGCTTCTAATCACCCCTCCCACCCAAAGCCGATATGATATATTACATCACAACACGGACTTTACTTTAGACTTTTCCTTTTTAACTTTCATCTTTGTCTAATGTGTTCATTATTCTAAATATCACTATTATGACAACAATCATTTTTCAGGCTCCGTTCTTGTAGTGATGAAAATCAATGATATGGATTAGTCATTTCCTCATGTGTGTGCACGTGTGATTTCCTCAGGAAATGAGAAAATAGTACTTGTTCCACTTAATACACTACAATAACTGTCTTCCCGATTTTCTCATTGTCATTCTCCTGACCATCTGCTTGATGCTACCCGCTGATTTTCAAAACAACAGTCCATGAACACGACGTAACCACTTTGTGATAATTTTTTTTGTGGATGCTCTTCGGAAATATTCAATGGCATTCATGACGTGTTTTGAAAATGAACAACTGTTATGACATGTTTGCTTATATAAATTATTTGGTTGTTAGTAGGAACATAAAACTTTCAAATAATAATTTCAATTTAACGTGATTTTCGGATTATAAGGCGCACCTAGAAATCCTTGAGTTTGCTTAAAAAGTTGCTTTCAAACAAAAGTCTGCAACTCACCGTTCTGGAGGTCAACATGGGCGGGTTGTCGTTTATGTCGGTGACAGTAATGATGGCGGTGGCCGTGTTGGAGAGACCGAAATTCAGGTTGCCCTCCATGTCTGTGGCTTGAACGATGATCGTATACTGGGACACTTTCTGTGAAGGTGAAAATAAAGGGCAACAGTGTGCTTAGTGTTCGGTTTGAGGTACACAAACAACTTGCCCGTGCTTAAAACTCTCAATGACAGGCTTTTCATCTGACGGTATTGTAACCTCCTAAACTTGGCTTCATGCAATCTGCAAGCTGTCTTCTCACAATAATGTTATCAGAGACATCGCCAAATTCAGTGTCACTGACGGGCAGATGCGGAGAGACGGCTACATCAGACGAAGATTAATAGACGATCTGTGGAGCAATAGAATTAGGAATGATAAATGCTCGTTCACATCTTGAATGACACAATGTCACTTAACTGGAAGATGAAAAATGTGGCTGCTGTTGTAGTTTTGTATGAGAGCTATGTTGTGAACGTCTGCATGTGCAGCCCACTCTCTGTCTTGCCAACCGTTCTTCTTCTACCCCCCCTCCCCCCTCTGTCTTTCCTACTGTCCCACGGTGCAGTTAATGGGCTGCGGGAAAGATGGAGCCCCACGACAGACTGGATAATGTGTCTTGTCACTGAAATTCCAAATTACATTTCCAGTGTCTCTCTGACCTGCTAATTACAAAGTAAATATCCCAATTAGGCCATGACGCCACATCAGGAAGGTTAGACAGCTTCTTTCGGGCTTTTGCCGCTAGACGAGATGCTGAACTTTACACACACACCCTCATTACCTCACGTGCATAAACACACCACTCACAAACATGCCCGCACACACATATCTCTTCTTTGCGAGTCTTGTTTAGTGGTGGGGTGTGCTTGATTGTCCCATCAGCCAGCGTACGGCATGTACACAGCACTCACACTAATTAGACAAGGGAGTTATTATGTCGAGCTCCTCTGAACCTCTCAGCATAGCAACAACAGTGCAGCAACCTCAGACTTCTCTGGAGGACTGCGGTCTATTACTGTCAACATGCTTTTAAAGGTCCAAGGCAGACCATTGGAGACTTTTAGAAGAGATTCAGTGTGGGTGTTTGGAAAGCAGGACGAGACATTTCACAAGGAAAGTACACAGTCGTGGAGGGTAAGAAGCAGTAGGGGATAAAGTTGAAGCACAGGGTATGGGGATTTCCAAAAATAGAAGCCTGTGTGTGTTTTTTTTTTTTTGTTGCTTTGTTTTTGTTGTTGTTGTTTTTGTAGAGTCTAAAATCCCAAACAACGAATCGAGCGAAAGGGGAAAAGGAAGCACAGAAAGTTTCACGGTTTCAAGGGGCTGAAGTAAGTGGACCGGTGTGTTGTGAAGTCTATGGTTTGAAGATGGGATTTTTTTTTTCCCTCGCAGTTTGGGAGAATTCTCATCTGCTCGAAAAAGAAATCGCTGGAGGAGAGAAAACAGGATTGTAATTCATATAGCAACTGAGTTATACGTGTATATATGCAACCAAGCACCTGTTAATAAATGAGTTTTCAAAATTACTTCGGTGCACACATTATATGTTCAACAAAGGCCATTATCATGAATTTCGAATTTCCAAAGTTATTTTACAAAAAATGTTATTAAAACCTTTATGGAAAATTGTCCTAATCTAAGAAAGAATTTGACTGACTTGTATAATGTTCAACCCAAAATGGCCAAAGTAGCTAAACTCCAAATAAATGTTCCTTGCCTCTTCTGTGTGAGTCGCAATGTCCAGTAATGTTTGCCTTTTTCAACCTTTCAAAGGAAAATGTATACAGCAGAGGTCAAAGCTTACTATGAATGCAATAAATCAGGACGTTTTTTCAATTACTTGTGGATTTTTGCAATACAATTTTAGAACACATGAATAGCACAAACTCGCTGTAACGTGAAGCTTCACAATTTCTTTTCAGACATTCAAGGATTTTGGTTCATGAATGTTCATGTTCATTTATTCTCAACCATCTCATAGAGACACTGAAAATAAAAGAAAATATTGCTCAATAGAGTGCGAAAGAAGTTTAATTTTGAAAGTAAAGTGTATTTGCTGCTTCTGTCAAAAGCAGCCATCTTGGTCATGTAACACAGGAAGTCCACGAGCTAGAAAAACAATTTAGAGGTTCTCTGAATGTTGCAAAGGCTCTAAACCTGATTCAAACGTTTCTTGACATGATGCCTGTCTGTCTCCACAGGTTTCACTTCATGAATGAACAATTTGTACTGTTTGCTTTGATTAAATTGCACTTCAGAAAAGTGTTTGTGTGCTTCTGCGACTACTTGATGCATGATGCTAGAAAAAGTCAATAGCTTCACGTAACTCCGCTCACATAGCGCACATAGAATAGCGCAAGCACACAACGGCATGAAAATGAAGAATCAAAAAAGCTCGATTTTTTTCAACCGGGGCGCAGGGAGTCCTAACCGGGTCGCCGACCCGGCTCGCCCCGGCTTGGCTACGCCACTGGTTATGCAGGCTCTATCAGCGGAGATATTTTCACCCCGTGTCCGGCTCCCATCCTGCTGGACGCATATTACGTTCCCATCTTCAATATCTAAAATTTACCCCAAATCTATTCTTGACTTTAAAGCCGTTTCATTTCATCTTCTGTTCCCTCCAGCATCTTCTGGTGTGTCATTTATCAAGTTTAGATGTTGTCATTACATGTTTTGTTTTTTGTGCAGACAGACAGATGTCAAGGGCATTCCTTCTCCACTATTCACGCTCTATCTTTACCGTACATGCATGAGACACAGACTCGCGAGTGGCCGTCTGTAGCGTGATGTGTCGTTAATAGGTCTGTCAGTGGTGACAGGTAGGGAGGAGGATCTGTCTCACGGCTAAGTCACCGCCACGAGTCTCACAGTCTCAAACACCAAAATAAACATCTTGTCACAACTTTTCATGGCTCCGCAAGCAATTTGACTGGAGAAGGACAGTATTCAGAAAAAAGTGCGGACAAACTGCATGTGTGGGGTTATAAAATGTGTCTTGACTTTTGGACAGCTTTTGGGATTACTCCATAATAATTTGCAGAAAATATTGTGATGTGTGCCACGGGCCAGGGAAGAATATTACATTTTGGGGTTGATCCACATTTCTAAAGATTTCCTCCCTATCACTCTCCTGTCGTTTAACATCTTGGAGTGGTTTTGATGTAAAAATATTATGGCATTCATATATCACAAGCTTTCGAAGAAAAATACACAGATTTCCAGTATCTGAAATTCATTTGCAATATTTTCGGAACTATAAAATCCACAGTCGTCCATCATCAAATTCCTATGTGAGATTCCACAGATAATATCCAAGGCATTTACTAGTCACCTTCACTTGCTGCTTATTCGTTGCTTCGTTAACCATAGTCCTCAGTTTGTTTAAAAAAATTATTGCAGCATAAAATTAATCACTGCATAGACGGATAGGTCAACAAGGGCCAGTTTAATGGCCACCGCGATCACCAGATCACGCACGCACGCACGGGCACGTGTTGCACGTGCTGACATTTGAATTCACAAGACAGATGTGACAACCAATTGATAATAAGGACCTCTGTGCCAAAGTGTGAAGTGCAGCAACTGCTGTAGACTATAGAAATGGCGAAATTCCAAGGGTCAGCAATTTGAGCGCATTACAGACTGTGTTTTATGGTAAGTTGCTTACATTCTAAAGATGTGGTTGCTTTGGTAACATGAAATTAAAGAAGATACATGGCGCAGAGAAAGTAAAGATTTGGCTTAAAAAATATATATATAAAAATATAAATAATATATATAAAATATAAATTATATATCTATATCTATATCTATATATACACACACACATACATATTCAAGATTCAAGATTCAAGAGTTTTTACACACACACACACGCACACACACACGCACACGCGTGCACACACACACACACACACGCACACGCACACGCACACACACACACACACACACACACATCCTCGCCTTTGAATATTTCTAGGCCGAATTTTGGTACCAGTATGGCCCTGATGCAGAGTAATTCCTGAATGAGGAATGCAATAATTTCATCATCGTCATCACCATGGTGAAGATTTTAAAATAAAAGAACATTTACATTTCAATCGCATATTGATTGGTGAATATAAAGAAATCATGTCCGAATACTTGAGGTCGAGTCTTTGGTCTGAATACCATCGAGTGACTCTTGTTAACTATATTGACCTTGCAAAAGACACACAATTCTTGCAAAGCAATCAATGATTAGGGGCGAGGCAATCAAGTAACTTCTTATTTTGAAGATATGGAACAATGATTATTCAACATTTGAAGAGGTTAAAAAATATGACTCATTGGGCACTGCAAAAAAAAACAAAATCCTTAGGGTAAATCTACTGTACCATTCTATTTATTTTGAGAATGGATTATCACTATAAATAAATAAAATAAATAAGAAAAACAAAGTCAACAGTTTTTTGATGGAATACGTACCTCTCGATCGAGACCAGGTGCCACGGTCACAATATCTCCAGTCTCACTATTGATGGTGAACATATTTGGAATGGGACTGTGCGGTGTCTGGGACAGTATTCGATAGCGCACCATTCCATTGGCCGTCGTGTTGTCATCGGCATCGAAGGCAGACAGGTGCATTACGTAGGTGCCTGATGGAGACGCATAAAATTGTGTGAGTGATTTATGAAATATACAGTGGGGAACAATGTGAAAAAAAATTGCAAGTATCGTAAATGATTGATGAACTGTACATAGGTGTGAATGTGAGAGCGAATGACTGGCGAGTCGCGACCGGGGCATGTTGTGGATGACCTTTCGGCAAAGGTCAGCATTGAGATACCAGAAATGGACAATGAATGAATGATTATAATTACCAAGGTTTTTGTTCCTGATCCTATCTTAGCCGACTTTCAATGAGGGAGTTTTTGTTTCTTTGTTTTTATTATGTCTCACATACAAAAGACAACATTGAGAAAAGAGAAAATCACCACGCGCACAGAACCTTAAAAATAACAAGTTGAAAATGTGTTATGCTTGTGTGGCAGTTCAAATGAATTGATTTTTTGCTTGAAATTAGTAATCAAGGCTCATCATCTTGAGTGGTGATATTTGGACTTCCAGACAACTTAAATTGTGAATTGTAAAAGGTAAATTATGAATGCAAATGTTTGAGACAATGCCTTGTACATCGAATTAAATTGCCAGAAATGGGAAGGAATTCTGACGGTTACATTTTTTTAATTTAAATGGGTCAAAGGGTCAGATTGTACTGTAGAGAACAAGCGAGTACAGTGTGACACCTTGAACTGTAAATGTTTACAGGTCACCTTTCAATGTTGAGGAAGATTGTCTAGTAAATGAACATTAGTTTATTTTACCTAAAATTATTCATTCAGTGGGGAAAAAATAGTTTGTTTACCTTCCACAACAATTCTGACATACTGTAACCATGGAGGATTACTCCCCACCACTCAATCTCCATTTCTGCCTGCTTCTCCCATGGCCAGTTGTAATTGACAGTGATAGTGATATCACAGTAGTGACGGCCCCTGTCCGAGGATAATTGCAACCACAGCTCCTATTTCAAACTTCATTACATTTCAAAGCAACAATTTGTAAATGACGGGGCCAGGGGGAGGCCTCACAGCAAGAAGTAGAGGAGGTGAGTGAAGAATGAAGAAGAAAAAAAAAATGGAGTGCCCCCTGCTCAATTTGGTTTAATGTGGAGGGACAATCAGTCCTTCACCCTACGTTTTTCTTGTGAAGATAAAGCGATAGATGGAAAGGAGATGAAGAATGCGTCACACATTGGCGAGGTAATTACATTAAGCCGCACTCTTAAGGGGTTTAACGCAAGCCCTTTGTGCAGGCGTCCTAAGCCGTGCCTGACAGGATTAAGTCCCTGTAATGACTCTTTAATTTGCAAACTAATTCAAGTCTGTAATTGGCCTTCCACCGAAACCACTGGAGCATAAAAAAAAATCCAAAATTCTGTGTTTTATGATTATTGTTTCGTTGAATGGCGCACACACCACATAGACTTGCTGGCTGCACAGCAGAGACGGAAACCAAGAGAGTGAGAGGAAGAGAGCAATAAGCCTGCTAATATAGCACAATGTCTGTTCATCGATTTTTTTATACCGCTTGTCCTCATTAGGGTCACGAGTGAACTAGCGCCTATCCCAGCTGACTTTGAAGCGAGGCATGCACTGAAGACAGCCAATCACATGGCACACAGACAAATTAAAGAGTCTTCAGTGCATTTATGTGTTTTGGAATGCAAGAGGAACAAATTGCCAGCAGCAAACATTCTTCAGTATGGATATCATGCTTCGATTGACTCTTTGATGCCATACTGGTACCTGGTTTTGAGCCTTCATCCACGGAGCCATTATAGACTTGGTTCTTGAACTCCGGTCTGTTGTCGTTCATGTCGATGACAAAGATATACAGATCGATGGGGTTCTCCACCTTGTTTCCGTTCATGTCCACAGCATGTGCTCGGAGCTAGAAGACAAAGTTTCAATTATGACCGATGATTGCTGATGCAGGGAGTTACTTGTGCCGAGGATCTACGTATGGCACAGGTGTCAAACCAAAGGCCAGTGGGCCAGATCCGGCCCACCACATCATTTTACGTGGCCCGCAAAGGCAAATCATGTGTTTCAACTCAATGTTTCTTATTAAAATATCAAAACTGTGAATGGTCTTCTCTTTAAATAACAGTGCGATGCTAAAACGATTTTTTTGTTTACAATCGCACATTCAAAATAAACTTTTTTTTGCACTTAAGTCATTAATGGCCCCACGAGGGAAACCATAACTGAGATGTTGCCCGCAACAAAAATAAGTTTGACACCCCTGCTCTATGATATGTTGTCTACTGACTTCATATCTAAAAGTTGTTGTTATCTCAGTAGAAAGTATAACAAGACTGTCTTCTTTTGGAAGCCGTGTCTGCAACTGTAAGTCTGAGTCAGGATCACATTTAAGGCTAACAGTGCTCTGCCTGTTTGCATCTTAGAATAACAAACACAGTTGGCTCATCACAAATTCCCCATAGCTGTGCTTGGATCAGGGAAGTGGATTTCGCCGGTAATCAAAACATGCTATACTTTTTTGACAGTTTTGCTTCCTCTGAAATCGAGTCAAAAAGAGGAATGTTAAGGATAGCAACGTGAGTAGATAGCTGAATAATCAGGTGAACACTGGGATCGGAGGATTTCCCCAGCTCCGCATGATAGGTGAAGGTCTACTTAACGGACTGAAGTGGTTCTTTCTAAAGCTGGACTCACTCGGTTCACCTTTAGTGGGATTGTTTGTATCTCCAGGCATGATTTATTCAGTGATATTCCAGTCTGCTGTAACCAATGTTGAGTTGATACTATGCAATGTTTTTTTTTTTTTTTTTATACTGCCGAATAAAAGCGCCTTATCCATTCTTTAAGAATGCCAGAAATCAAAAAGTCAGTTCAGAAATCAAAACGTCAGTGCAGCATACGAGGGCTCTCCCACGTATGCAGCAAGGTGGAATTATCAAACGGGAGGTAAAACTCGGGGAATGAAAGCTACAAGACCGACGAAGGCTCAAGGGAAGGAGGAATCAAATCGGTGAAATCACTTTTAATTCCGCTCTCGTGTATGGAGAATTGAGGTACTCTTTCATCTGAACTTGGCTGATGGGGAATATGCTTTTTGGCTACGACAGAAACATGAGAGTCAGATAAGTGAATTCGCCTGAAGGCTCATCGCAGCAGAATATAGGATATATCCGCAGGAGGATTCTTCTACTATAAGAGATGATCGTCTCCAGTAGGGCCCGTCCTCTCCTCGTCACCATTTGCTTTTATTCTCCACCTCCATTGAAATTGCATCTCCAGGTCTCCTGGAGGTTAATTTAACTTTACTCTCTTCCCTACATTGTCTGATCTGTCCATGCACTGCCATCCCATCTCGGCGGCTGAGAGCCTGGTCCTTTATCTCTGACCACTTTCCTCCCACCAGCTCACATGCGAGCGCACTCTTAATCCAATAGTACGGAGAGTTGGAGATTGGAATTATTTTTGAAAGGGGAAGTCAAGCCTAAATTTTTCTTTGTGATTATGTTCTGTGCAGCCCGACTATTCAAAACACAGTGTTCTGATTAATGTTTAATTTGTGAAGTATGAAGTAAACAGGCAAAATTCAACTACTTTTTTTCAACAATTTGGCGCACATACAACATTTTTTGAGGTTAACTTCTCTTTTAAAGAAGGTAAATCTAATTCTGAATACACATTATAGTTGTCATCATGACACCCATGAGGAGAAAAAGCAGAATGGACAGTGTCTTGTATCTGGAGACATTGTGATAGATGTAACTACAAAAAAAAAATCTTAAGAATGTATGCGGTGGCATGGTTTTAATCAGTTTTTTTAACGAAATACATAGTATTTCTTTTCCCCATCTTTTAAATGAAATTTTGTTAAACAAGTCAACTACATACAGTCAATGAGTTTCTTTTTTTTTTTTACCGTACTAAATATGTGTAACTTGTAGAACTGTAGCTCTTCCTCAGCAAATCAAGCTCATTGATTGGAGCTTCTTTTGGGAATCATTTCGAATTAAATAGGTCAGACCTGCTTGGTTAACGAGTCTATAATATGGATGTGATTTACATACTACATAAGAGCTAAGATTAATTTTGATGCCTGGAAAATAAAAGCCAATGCATCTGTGCTTAACCACATGAATCGATTACTATTTCTTGACGGTACGATGTAGCTGGGTTCAAATCTCGACAAATATTTCTCAGGCTGTTGAGTGTGTGCTTGTGTGTGATTAGATGGACTCACATGATATGACGACCGATGTTCTCTATCCAGAGGTTTGGTGACAAACATTTTTCCAAGCACAGGGTCGATGTTGAAGACCTCATTAGGTGGCTGATCAGCTCCCATCCCAGTGATGCTGTATCGAATGGAGATATCTTGATCCTGGTCTGAACGAATCTGTGGCATCACAAGCAAAAAGATTACGACACATGCGGTTACCACTTCTTTTGGTGCGATATGCGCAACTTTGTGAGGTGTTTATTATTCAAAGGCAAGCTTGTGATCTATGGCCTCTAAGTTTCATAAGTCTGTCCTTGCACTGTGATTCTTGGCAACGTCATGTTGGATATTATTCACAGAAAGCACTCGCGGGGAAAAAAAGCACTGTTATGTTGACGTGCACAGATATTTATCACAAAGTAGCATTTCAAGTCATTGCATGCTCAAGGACTCCGTTAGTGCTGCCGCACGGATCAATCTGTTTGCAACAAAAAATGCATTTCAATAATTTGAAAGAAAAAGAAGAAATCAACATATATTTATTGTTAATTTCAGATTACAGGGTACCATACTGGGAAGAATATTAGATGGACAAGGATGGCTGGAAAAGGACAGAAGCGTGGAATTGCCAATGTGAAATAAACATTTTTGACTGGGCTGCGTCATTCAACTGCACTGCAACGTCGTTTGAATGTGCTGCAAAGTCATTTGAGCGTCTTGGTGAAGCCCATCGTAAAACGTAGGCTAAATGCTAAAAACAAAACTGAGATGAGATGATGTTGAGGGCAAGGTTGAGAATAGATTTTAAAATCCCTTGTGAGAATGGGCAGAAACATGGAAAGTAAATACCAGGTGTGAACATATTAATGTAGAAGAGAGTATAGATTGTTACACACAGGTACGCAAGTGCAGCGGGCGGGCTTGTGATCACACAAGTACAGAAAACCGGTGAGCCTTTTTCCCAAATCAATAACACACTTCAGAGAAGACGTTGAAGTTGTCTTTCATCACAGCAACCAATTTAGCCTCTCGTCTGCCACACCGGGAACGACGTGCCGTTGCCCAGAAGGAGCCCGAGCAACTAATAAGGCCACGGGAAGGATGTTCCCGTACAAGACAGGTGTCATCCTATTTCTCCACGCTGGTGCAAAAAAATACCTGTCACCATCACAGACACTGCCTATCATCTTCTCATCGCCAGCAACTCGAGTTGTGCCTTCGATCAACCCAAGGTGAAATATCAGCACGGTGCAGAAGGAGACGATAAGGAGCTGTCACGATATCCCGTCGGTGCTAATTGCGCCGGTGTGTATGGGCTGTTTTCTGCACCCTTGATAATTGACAAACAGGCTAGTGGGAGTTCACCCCTGAAATGTGCACCCTCCTCACTTACTGTAGACAGATTGATTGTTAGAGAGATACTTAATTCATCCTCAAGGGTAATTCAATCCACCAGGGGACAAAGAACAGGCCAGAGAGCCAACTCCGGGTTCCTTGCGAGTTCCATTTGAAGATAAAAGCAATTATCCCACTTTCATACGTTTAAAGGCTTGTGGCTCAACCCCTGTTTCTCCTCCCCTCGCCTTGTCTCGACACTTCTCTCCCCGTCCTCCTTCCCGACTCTTTACTCTGGCTCAGTGGTCCTCCGCCCATTTCATCTGATCTCTTCCCTATGCTGTGCTCTCTCATCACTTTCACTTGCTTTGCATCAGGTCTCTGTGAGAACAGACAGCATGCATGAAAAATGAAATTACTTCAGCCCGTTAGCTTCGGCAGTACAGAATAGATTTTGCCCAGATAGGAGGTGATGGCAGTCCTGAATTCCATTGGGGGTTTTCCTGTTGCTTTTGATTTTACTCTTGTTTTCAAGCGCTCTTATTCGGGGTTGGGATTGCAAGATGTTCCATTGTGTGTGTGTGTTTTTTTTGACAATGTTTTTTTTTTTTTTCATGCAGGGCCATCAAAATATTTCTTTCGCCCATGTCCTTTGCATGCTACTGTGTTCAAATAATAAACGTCAAAGCAAGTTGTAGCACCTTATCAGTCATCTCTGAAAATTGCAGCTAGCGGAACATCATTTCAATTCATTATCTCATTTTGGGTTGTGTGGGAAATATCTAGACACTCAATTCAACGTCTCTGTGGGAATGATGCCCTCAGTCAATTATCATTAGCAGTTCATATAACGGATGGATGGATAATTCCTCAATTATATGTGTGTTGTCCATCCATTTGGCATCCTAAAGGCACGGTGGGTGTTCGGATTTCACACATTTAGCCAAAACACAAAGCTGACATTTCTTGAACATTTCATGGCTAATTATTCTCAAATAATGATATTAATGCAAAAAATTGTTTTATTGCTCTTGCGTAATCATGTACTGGAAGAAACAGTACGGTCAATCGGCATTAGATAGCAGACAGACTGAGGAATGAAAAGACGGGCACACCGTTTTGTTATGACGAGGCCGATCGGCTGTTGCGGTCTAGTTTCGGAGAATGACGCCAGAGCCAATTTGGTGTTTGGTGGGACAATCTGTCACTCGCAGACAACAAAGTCATACGGAGCTGAGAGTCAGACCTCACACGGCTCTAAAACGCAACACTACTACAAAATATGGACCCCGACAGGAACAAACAGATGAATATGTTTTCCTCAACGGGATGTTAAAGCCTGACAGACACATACGTGACAGATATTGGACAACAAGTCACAGGAGGGCTGCCTTGCTCTCAAGTGCGCCCTTCACAAGAAGCAATGTTTGGAGAGGATTTATTTTATACAGCATACAAACATTATTGGACAGATTTTATATATAGTGTGTATTGCGATCCACTATATTTTCAGCCAAAGGGAGGCTCCAGTAACAGACGATCCAGTGCAAATTGGTGTATTTCCAAGAGGAATGATTTAATTTACTCACATTTTTTTAATCGAAAATGGTTTTCTGATTCAAATAAATTTTCATTACACGCTTTCCCATTTGTTGGGACTACTCTTAATGGGAAGATTGTTGAAGCTTGCTCAAAAAAAAAAAAAAAAAGTCACAATTCAATATCTTCACTATTTTTACCACAGTGCTTTTGTGAACAAATGGTGACACAGACCAGGACTTTAATTACCTCGGTGCTTTCGGCTTATTCCGAACGATACGTTTTTATATTTAAGGCGGGAAATAAAAAAAGAGAATAATAAAGATGCGTTCCGATTTATCGAGTCGCTTGGATAAGAGGGTACGCTCAATGTGCCTTTGTGCCAGTCGAATAATAGCTTGAGGCAATGCATGCGACTATATTAAAAGCCCATCTTTCGCATTAGTCGGAATAACACGGAGACATGGAAGTTAAGCAGTCGATGACTTTTCCCGTTATTGCTGCATAAAAGTCGTCTGGTCTGTAATAGTGCAGGCTTACGGCAAATTAGAGGTGCTACTCTCCCCGGAGGTAACAATGTAATGACTCTCCCTTCTCCCGGGCACAGAAAATCAAAATAAAGCAGCAATTGTAGTGGCACACAAAGAGCAGCCCCACCCTCATGCTGTGGCGTTTCAGGGTTGGAGTGTCACGGCTTTCTATCCTCTGCCTTTGTTTCATTAGGGGATTTGATTAAATCGTGAAACAGGGGAATGTGATGGATGTATGAATAACTTCCCAAGTTGCTCCCAGAGGCTTGGACAAGGACAGAATCAAGGACCCCTTGGTACTCACGCTTCCTTCCCAGCAAACCCAATCTGGGTAATTAGAATAAAGTGCGTCAGGGACTTCAAGGATAGAAGGAGGCTACTATTGTTAAAGCCACATGCACAAGCACTGTGCACCTGTTTATGCAGAATACAAGCGTCCATGCACACCACACAGTGGCACAGAAATGTAGACATCCTGTTAAGTAGCTAATGGTAAAAATATTTCCACGCTTTCTCTGTGCTGTTATCGTACCCGCATTACACCGCGCACACTGGGCTCCACAAAAATAGGTGCAGAGTGTTAAAGGGAGAGCTAGGCTTCAGGAGGAAGACTTTCTTACTTCAGCTAGATGTCAAACTCATTTTTGTCGCATCGTATTATAGTTTCCTTCTGAGGGTCATTATAACTGTCAACCCAAATAAATGTCTCGCCCGCGGGTCAGAGTTTGACACCTGTGAGATACAGGTTGTTGGACTCCGCATCTGGGCAAATCATTTGTTATTAAAAACATTTAGGGCAATGGGCAAAGAAAACAAATTAAAGGGACATCCAAGGGCATAGTACGTGTGAAAGCAGAGTGGTATCGAGGAAAGGTGTTTTATTAGAGCAGTTGGTACGCTCGATGTTGACCGGAAGCGTGACAAAATGCAGCTGCTCGCTCCCTGCCAAATTGAAGCGATGCGCCACTTCATTGCTATCTCTCATTAACACGGGCACACATGCTCGCACTGAGGGCCAATCTGCTAACCCGTGCGCACACACACACCACACACACTTACTGTACATACACTCTCTCCAAGCAGCACAGCCTCTTGGCGAGTCAAAATATTTCCGAGGGACGTTCTGGCCTTCACTCAAGCAGGCTTGCATAGGATTCTGCTTGGCAAACTCCACCTCAGTGAGGGTCCAGCTGTCATCTTGACAAATGAAACTTGGAAGAGCAAAGAGGTGCGCATGTTTGTGCCAGTCATGCTCGCGTGTTTGCCGAGGAGTCATGGCAATGCATATTTGCCGGATCAAAAAGCGCTGGATCATGTGGACGGCATGCAGATTGCTGTTCCACACCATACGGGTACATTGATTGAGACACATTAAAACTGGCAGAGGTCACTTCAGACAGAGCTCTCTTTAAAGCTAAGATGACATAAATTATGTTTAGCAAATAGTTGAAACCACCTTAGAAAAAAAAAAGCCCCGCTGAACCATAACATTGTCTCTCATGGGCCACAATGTCAGGCATGGTGAAAGGAGCCATGCATCATTCTGTTTTTATGAACAATGTGGGACGTAAAAGCTTTATAGGGTGTTACAGGAAACAATCTTTTTCTTTTTTCCCCCTTGACATGAAGAGCAGATAAAAATGTAAAAAGCTCAAGGGAGTACTGGGCAGATACCCTTAAAGTTAAAAGACAAGTTATAAAATACTGGCAAATTTCCATCTGGTGCTTTACTGTTTATCTTTTGAGACTCGGGCGTAATGTCTTTACCATATGGGGATGCCGCTGTTTCTTTGTACTGCAAAAAGATTTCCATGTCCGTGTGTTGGCAGGTAAAGAAACTCACCACAATGGAGAGCATTATCCTTGCATGGGAAAACTTGGACCGACAAAAATAATGTGACCATGTTATTACGGTACATGCTTCCGTTTTGCTTTTCCTGATTATCTAGCACTAAGAGAGAAAGACAAAAAAACAGGAGTATGTTAAAGCAACGAAAGGTAGTTGTTTGACCTTGCACTAATACCAACCCCGCCCTGCGTTGATGGCTTCTATAAAGACAGAAGTGCTGCCTGCTCGCCACCCACCTAATAGCAGTGGACAAGACAGCACTACTGTAGTAATTGTCGCCTCCCTGCTAACATGTGCTGTTGTGTGCTTATACAAACAACTCACTAAAAATGATGATATTTATTTGACGACACAAATTTAAATGGTAATGTTGCTGATTTTAAAGGTTCTTTTGTCTTCTGTCGCTCCCATTATCTCTCAGTCTGACGTTCGTAGCATAGATAGACGGACAGGTGGATGGAGACAGACAGACGGACGGACAAACGGGATGGACGAGATGGATAGATGGACGAGATGGACGAGATGGACGAGATGGATAGATGGACGAGATGGATAGATGGACGAGATGGACGAGATGGACGAGATGGACGAGATGGATAGATGGATAGATGGATAGATGGATAGATGGATAGATGGATAGATGGATAGATGGATAGATGGATAGATGGATAGATGGATAGATGGATAGATGGATAGATGGATAGATGGATAGATAGATAGATAGATAGATAGATAGATAGATAGATAGATAGATAGATAGATAGATAGATAGATAGATAGATAGATAGATAGATAGATACATAGATACATAGATACATAGATACATAGATAGATAGATAGATAATCAGGAGTGGTAGATAACTGACAAACAAATTACTGATATAAACCAGACCCCCCCCCCCCACACACACACACACACACACAAGTTATGCCACCATCACACCCTCATGTTCTGAATATCTTCCCACCAGTTCGCTGCCCATTATTTTGTTTCATTTCTTTTGCGGAATGTAGATTTCTTTGGCTCTCCTTCATTCTGTCGATCCTTGAGGTCGCTGAGGCCGATTTCAGAGGGGAACCGCACACAGGCTGTTTGTTAAGCTGTTATTTATCTCCTTCATAAAGTGCTCTTCATCTCCTATTAAACAGCCCAGAACTGTTGCCCTTGACTCTCACATAATTCTTATGTCTTTTGCTAAGAGATGATTTACTATTTAATTTCACACCGACTCAACCCGGGAGGGAGCCTGCCTTCTGCTGCCTGATGTCATATCAGAGGAGAATGTGTTTTCCGAGGGACTTTAGGCAAAATATGCGTGTTTGCGCACCATCAGAGTGCACATGAATAAGTGGGTGGGCTGATGTAGGCCTTTTTTGTTGTTTATTTTGACTTTGGTAGAAGCTCAAGGCTTAGTTTTACGCCACAAACATAGCTGAAAAATGTTCTCTCTGTGAAATGAAATAAACCAAAGCTAAATGTGCCCTTATGCAAATGTTAACAGCAGCTTCACTGCTCTTATTTTGAAATATTAATATATTAAAACACTGTGATTATATACAGAACTCATTTAATAGGAATCTTTGTCTAAGGAAGTTAATTAATGTCAACAAAGTGGTGACATTAATTATTGTGGGAAAGTAAAGAACTTGGCACGGTTCTGCTAAGCTCAGTTACCAATTGTTAAACAGAATAATTTTTGGAGTTGATCCATTTGGCATGGAAAAATAAAAAAACAGATTTGGTGGAAAATCTTCAGAGGCATACTAATAAACAGACTGGAAATAAAACCCAAGCTCGTAATTCAATTTTTTTTGGTATGTTTGTTGCCTTTGCAAAACATTACAGTGATGTCGCAATACTTCTGGACCACCACGAACAAAAGTCAGACGTGGCGATCTCAGAATACAAAGATTCTGATGGGATGATGCATTCAAGCCGCATCATCCCATCTGAATCACGTGGCACTTTATTGTATTCCAAAATCCGTAATTCTCAATGAATCTTCTTCTGACTTTGAGAGATTTAAATCTATATATTTATTGAGGATACATTTTCCAAATTTCACACGTTATTGTTGATTATTTTGTCAAATAATAACACCAACAAAAATAGCTAACTCAAGATAGTGTAACCCAAAATTATTGAATTTAAAGGTAAGCAAATATATATATCTGTGATTAAAAGTTACATTTAATGTGCTTTCTCTGTGATACATTCCACTTTTTCCATATGAGTTCAGGTTCAATGAATAACATTTATCCCACCCCAAAACCTCCAAAAGCAATACTAAGGTCATTTTTCTGTCTCCAGAAAATGAATGATTAACATGACAAAAATGCCTCTTTGTGTAAGATATTAATGTGTCCTAGCGCGCTCACCTCCTCTCTAATAGTGTCACGCTATTCAAAAGATGGTCAAATGGTTTTCATGGTCAAATGTTTCATTCATGAGCAAACACGTGAAACACGACGGTAAGGAACATGTTCCTCTGACACAAAGGCTCCATTAGCCAATGTAACAATGTAAAGCACTCACATCTTTCTGCGTTGATGTCCTTATGCCATCACAAACTCATGGTTGGTTATCAACTTTCATGTCAGAACAGACATTTTTTTAATTGAGCGAGATTGTTTGTGACTTTTGTTCATATAAGGTTGAATACGTGGCTTCCGTTTGACAGAAATAATCTTTTTAGGAAATTATTTTTGTGTGCCAAATAAATCATCTGTGACCTGCTGTGACAATCGTTGACAGGACAAGATGGCCATCACGAAAACACAAACATTTTTATTACAGTTTGGGAACGATTGGTTTATTTAAGATTTATTAGCTGCTATGTTGACAACAACAACATATCTTAAATTTGATTTTCTAAAAGTCTCCTGTCAGCTTTACTACACAATAGGCAATTGTTTTACAAAATTACACTTGGGATCAGCTCCATTTATTGTGAGGGGGGGGGGGGGGGGAGCATTGGAGTTGTCTTCAAAAGCATACCATTAAACCGAATATGGACACACAGCAAAAACCGAACCTCCTCATTTTTGTCAGAAGAATGAATTCCTTGGGAACCATTAAAGTTGAGCCTGTGCAAATCATCATGTTGATGATAGATGTGCAGATATTTCAGTCTGGAACAATGCGGCAAGCAGACATGCAAGCCCTTGGATCCAACGCCGCTTAAATCCATCAACGTATCAATATCACGCTGTATATTTAACCAAAATGCGGTTGTTTGAGCTGGAGCAAAACTTACATCAGGGGCTTGGAACGGAAATATAGAGAGTGAATACTCCAGGAGACTAAATCAAACAAAGAGCTTTAGCTAGCCAACATGGGTTATTGAGTAAAACAAATAAAATGCTGACACGACTGTTTGAGTTCCACACCCGAATGGACTAAAGTTTCTCTATTCTCACGCATTTCGAAAGACTCACATCCTTGCAAACAAATTTTATTGTAATGATTTCAGATTGGCAGGAAGCCTGTCAACAGAGGAGCTTTAACACGTCTCAGCAGCAGCTTTTTAAATATTTTATTTAGTGTTTAAGACAGACAAGTGAACAATATTTGAGTGAAATAGGCCTTTTGTGTCCATAGAAAAAGTCTTTCAAGGTCTGCTCATGAAAAGTGAGAGCGAAAATATTGTTTTTATTAATATTACTGCTCAGTGTTTGAATGCGTTTGTGAATGAAAGGGAGGAGATGTGCAGGTACATATTTTGTTATTTTGGGGATTTAATGTGGAACTGGCTCATATTGGCAGTTTCTAATTTTATGTCCTTATATTGCTTTTTTTTATGTCAATAATTAGAATACATGTTGGAAAGCCAGTATTCCATTTTGTTTGTCGTCTAAGTTAAACAAAACTAAGTTATCTGTTCTTTTAAATACAGTTATCATGCTGGATTTTGACAAAAACAAATTTCCCCATAACTCTGTGTGGTACACAAGGATACGAAAGAGTGGGTGGAAAAGAAACACAAAAAAATGCAGCGAGTGATAAGGGAGCGTTAAACTTGCATGTTGTTTACTTCCTTGTTGACTCCACCAGAGGCACACGTTGTCCGTACTGACCAAATCAGCATGTGGCGTACTAAAAACAAAGCCGTGTGAAAATGTGACAGGTACCTTGTGGCAATGTCTTTTATTTATTTAGTTGTTTATTTATTTTTTGCTGAAGGGACAGGCACCCGGCAATGTCTTGAGACATTGCGTCTATAAGACGGGGTAAAAACAACAACAATGATCCTGACCTTTGAATAAATATTCTTTTGTTTTTCTTGGTCTCGCATTGTTGAACAGTGTGGAATTGATTAAAGAGTAATTAAAAGCTTTGAAAACAAATGTGTTATTTAACATTTATTGAAATGTGGGCTTGTCTTTTTTGGGGGGTTCATGTTTTTACATTCAACTTTAGAGGAGCAAGTGCCTAACCAGACGTGATCCTCAGTGGCACCGGATAATTATCCAGGAATTATTTTCTACGTTTTCATCTGCCCCTCTCAATAATTCATCATTTAAATTTTATCAGGGTTTTTTTGAAGAATTTTGTAGATAGAGGTTTTTTTTTTGCGTACCGCATGAAATATCATGCCCACTCTCACCCCCCCGCCTCCCCTCCCGCCCCAACGAAAAAAAATTCTAGCACCGCCAGTGCTCAGTGGGATATTTAAGTAAACCTGTGGGCAGTCCCCCTAAAAAGGTGCACAGCTCTCCCAATGAACAAGTTCTTTATTGTACTGTGATCTTTAACTACTTTCAGCACCCAGCTATTTCTCCCATGCATTCACAAAAAACAGTGTACAGTTTTGCTGTCTTGTATTCTCTTTCTTTTGGGACAAAGCCAACCTGTGACCAAAACGAAAAACCCCAAATTACGTACTTATACAAAGACAACAATGCAGCTCATGTTCTTTGTTTCCTTCTTGTCTCGTACAAGTAATTACAGTCTCTGTCTGTGCATGCTTAGTCTGTCCGCTTGTGGGTATGAGCGGATGTCTCTGCAGGAGGGAGATGGAAGAGATGAAGTTACAGTGAAGGCGAGTCGGATGAGCAGCCGGCTCAATAGGTGGAGACGTGAAAAAGCATTTCTCTTTGGAAGTTGAAGAGAACAACACAAACAAAGAGATGGTTCTAATTCTGTAGAGGCCTACATTGACTCTGGCATGCTTTGTTTCTGGTGTTTGGTTTTCTCAGTGTTTTTTTTAGGGCTTGGGAAAAATACAAAATGAAAAAATATTCATCTTCTGAACAGCTTATCCTCATGAGGGCGTGCTGGAGCCAATCCCAGCTGCCTGGTTTCAGTTCATTTTAAATCAATCATTAATTGAAAAACAATGGAATCGTGACCAAAATGGTTCCATTAAAAGTGGAGATTCAATTTCAGATTACATGATCAGTGTGCATTTAATCATTTCATAATGTGTATCTCTCGATGACATCTTTGTTTCTACATAAATTCTCTATTTGGATCTGATCTACTCTCCTTTCCTTGTTCTGTATGCTTGCTCCTCTTTCTTCGACTTGCACTGTCTGTCTTTCAAGGGGGTTTTGTTGTCGCTGTCTGCCGGTGAAGCACAGCAGCCATTAATCACTGGTAAACACGAGCAGAGGACACCTCAGGGAGGGGAAAGTTCTCTCATTTCTGCTCTGAAAAATGATTTTCTCAATACACCCCATGGAGAGAGATATGGAAACTGGAGCACAGGTGCTGCCACAAACACAATAAGCATCACGTAACCTATTGCAATCCACTCCAGATTTAATATAAGAGTCACAAATGTGTTCAAAGTGTGCGTTGCGCACTTATTTAACATATTTTTTTAAAACTATAACACGCCGATGGCAAATAACCAATTCGATGATTTTAATTATTCATCGTGAGAGGTTATGCTGGGTGTTTTAATTTCAAAGTCAAAAAGGCCTGCAGGTTCCCAATCTTTAAGGCCAACCATTAAAACCAACTCGCTGATATTATTATGTGTTCTATTCACATAAAGAATAAATGCATTGTTTTATGACTAGAACCAACTATACTGCATAACGACTCATCAAGAAAGCCTTCCAGCACTCCCAAGAAAGACCAACTTCTCTCTATCGACCTTTAACCAATACACTGAGTTTAAACAAACAGTACTGTAGCTACCAAAGATGCATAGAAAGAAACAAAATGTGTACTGGCTAATAGGGGAGTTGGTGGGTGTAATAGTTTGCCCATCAAATACTATAAAGCTGTTTATATAAATAGCGTATGTATGCAAATAACATCCATTTAAAATCATATTACACAGTAATAATACCACATCAATTACCACTAGATTATATGCATATTATCAGTCATCAATGTGATCAAAAGGCCAAAAATAAGCATGTAACTAGTGATACGAAAATGAAGCTTCAAATTTGCTTCATGAACCAGCTGCTGTCTCCTCTAGATGGCAGTGTTGGCATACAGAAAGGGGTTTAAGAAATGGCAAGTCAGTGTGCTTTCAGACCAATGTTGAACAGAGTCTAATCGAGAAGAGTCGATTCCAAATCACCTGGACGTGAAGCAAATTTCGACTTTCACATTCTCCCTTCAACTCAAAGGCAGTTAGTGAGAAGTGTATTAACAACTATTTCAGTATTGAGGAGTAGAAAAGAAGAGAAAGGCGGGAGGGAAAACACTATGCTGTGAACATTTACAAACACATTGGGAGAAAATGAGAAAGTTATAGGATAAGTAAAATTGAGTTTACCTGTGGTTTACTGAGCACAGATTAAATTTCGATTTTTAAGGCACAACCTCACTTGCCCATTGTGACAGGCCAACCCATGCCCAGCAAACGCAAACAATAAACAGCACATCAAAAGGGGATTTTACTTGACAACCATTTATTTCTACCCTGTCAAACTTCTTGATGGAATTGTTGAGGTGTTTTTTTGGGTAAATTTTATTTTATTTGCTGATGTTCTTTTCTGGCAGGGAATTAAGGGTATAAGAGTACCAGAAGTATCGAGAACGTCTACCCCCTATAGACTGACGGCATTGACTTAAAAGGATCAATATTGGACAAGATCAACACTTAAGCTCAGCCATTCACTGTACCTCAGTGAGCCCATCCCAAGAGAAGCCATGTAAGCCCTCGCTCTGCATGACATTACCTCCAGTTTCATAGACGAGCTTGTTTGTTGGGGATCAAGAGCAGATCAATGCTTTCGGGATGCTTTAGCCATCAAGTTGCTTCATCATGGATATTTTTTAGGCTTCTTTCTTGTTTCAAGTGTGAGCTTTCTATTCCTATTGCAGTGGTATCGTGCTTCACATCAGCGACCACAGCTACTTAATATACGAGTGATTTATTTTCTACTGCTGAATACAAATATTTTCAGTCACCAGGATAAAACAAAGAAACTGGTCCCATGTTTTTGAAGTCAAGTGTGCAACACAAATAGATTCAAGTGGAAAAACTAAATACAGGAGGTCATACCATGCCGAATGTTTAACAGCAGAAGCCTGCTGACTTCATATTGGTTTAATTGCAAAAATCCTCAAGTGCCAGGCCAACAATTCCAGCTGTTTTATGAATAGGGGCGGAAAAGCCCGAATAACATCTTATTGAGCTCTGACACAATCTCAACTTTTTTCAAGACTACAAGTGAAGTCAATCATGCCCCGGAGCCACGGCAGGCTGAAAGTTTACAGGCCAGTCAGTGGGGGTCGTGACACCTGCCTCCTCCATAGCTGGCCTGATCAAAGTGGTGGTGCTGCAGACATGGAGGTGAGAGCTCCTGACAACACGCCTGCCCAACTGATGGCAACTGGGCTGAGGCGGGGAGAAGACGAGAAGTGGTGGGAGGGCGACTGTCTGCATGCCACTCAGCACCGCACTGGATGACAGAACGGCCCATTAGGGAAGAGACTGACTTCACAGGCCATTAGGGAAGGCAGCACATGGCACATGGACCATTGAGGGATGGCAGAGCTCCAGGTAGGCAGAGGGGGAGATGCGATACAAAAACACGCGGCCTCTTAGGTAATCGCATAATAAATAGAATTGTCTTCTTAGTAAAGACGTCATGGTAGGTTGACAGGAAAAACAGATAAACATCAACCTGGGGACCAGACAAATCTGATAAAATGAAACTGGTACTATCAGAGTTGTCTCCTTGTTAAAAGCCTTTAAAGTTGTAAAGTATGACTACCCTCATTAAAGATGGACGCCCAACAGAGGCATCCAAATGCATCATTTTTATTTCATACATTCTCAGTCTTCTCTATGTCTCTTCAACCTGAGTTAGTCTCTGCGGCCGATTTGTCGCAATTGTCTCGTATTACTGACAAGCTTTGCATTATGACATACCATAAAGCAATGGGGCAGATCCTCTTATTAAAAAGAAAGCTGAACAAATGCTTCCCTGTTTAAAGTACGTTGTCTGAGATGGGATAGAAAAACGTTGCCGGTCTGCTGCTTTTCCCTCGTGGCCTGATAAAACCCGTATTGAAAAACAAAACAAAAAGAGAATATAAGACATCTTTTGCACCAAAAAAGATGAAGTGGGAGGTTTTTTTTGCAGACTGAGAGAAAAGCTGATAACACAATATTTCAGAAACTATTCCAAGACAATGAAACACAAGAGATGGGAATGAAGTGGCGCTCTCTCAAAACGACATATTTTTGAAGAATTACACCACAAGCGTGGCGATCACTATGAGCGAGACAAATCTTGCAATCTCTCACACTGAATCTTTAACTCATACCACATTGTGTATTTGCATCCTTTTTCATTCCAGTTTCATTTATTTGCCTTGCCTGGGCCTCAGAATCGCTTTACAATTTGTTAAAGCTTGTTATTTACGTGCTCCTCTACCCGCCGCTCCGCTCCAAGAAAAAAAGTAGCAGGTGCTGGATTTAAATTGAAATGAATTGTTTAAAGATACAGTAACTATGAGCTGTTACTCGATAGATATATCTTGGCTTTTATTTATGAATGCCTTTAGGAGAAAGCCATTTTTCACGTTGTAATTGTACTAGTACCAAAACAAAAGTTGGTAAAGCCTCCGAGAAAACCATGAAAGTTTAACGAAGCAAAAAAATGATTTCATTGCAAACAGAATCTTTCTCAGATAGTGTTTGTTGCAACTTTGAAGTCTGTTCCATGTCTGCTAGAGAACTTTAAGACAGCTTTTTCATTATTATTTTAAGATGAATCTCACTTACACTGACGAGCATCTGCGGGAACGGTCCCCGAGAATTTTCAGCAACGTTGATTGGTGGGATCACCCAGTCTCGCTTTTGCCTTCGTAGACCCTTGGAGCTGTTTCTGCCTGTCCCGGAGAACATGATGACAGGAGGCGGGGCTTGGAATGCTTCCTTCGTCTCTTTCTTCTCAGCAACCTTTTCCTCTTTGGTTGTGACCTTTAAGACAACAAAAAGATCCAATTAGTGTAAGTAGGCCAATGTTTTTCCAACTTCTATTATACGAGGCTATTGTAATACAGTACTGATTTACTAGAAAACTGTGCTCCGCAGAATTACGATCCACATACAGATCATATGCAGAGTGTATGAAAAAGTGTAATGATTTAAAAATCCTATTCTTGCAAATATGGTGGGTTTTACCTTGGAAAGCATTGTGATATCTTTTTTTAAATACCTCCATCAATATTACCAAGTGCTTTTGTTCAAAAAAGTGATAACAATATCCCCTGGGGTAATTTAATAAGCAATGACAGAGCTAGAGGGGAAGCCGTGGGGGCACTGGCCTGCCCTGAAATATGCTTGAAGCTCTTAGGTGTGAGGCCAAATAATTGATTTTTGGTTTCCGATTTATCCTAGAATGCTGTCCAATATTTCCATCTGTCCCCCATATGGAACATGTGAATAATCTTTATAACAATTTTTTGGAAGAATTCTTTGGGTTTATATTTTTTTCACAAACACTTGAAATATTTTTGCCTCCTCCATGCTAGTGTAACAAAAAAAAAAAACATCTGTACAGTACAGAAGCTAGAAAATAATTTTAACCAGGCTTCTTTTGAAGCTACCTTTACAAAATATGGCTGGGATCATATCTCATTCACTGCCAGCCATGTTAAAATGAAAGCCTGACGTCTATAGTTGTCAATACCAGTGAATGAGATATAATTGAAGGTTTGAAATAAGCAGTTTTAGACCACAGTTTGTGTGATAAAAAATTGCATTTTACGCCTCATACAAACACAGTGAATGGGAAAACAGCAAGCGGGCACAATGTCACACAAACAGGAAGTCAGAGGTCAAAGTGGGAAGAAGGCAGACGTGTGAGAGCATTTTAGATCTGTGAGATTCATGGTAATGTACCTTACTGACATCACATCAGTCCTGCAGACTGTAGGTCTTTTAAAGACTGCCGATCTGGTGTGTGTCATGTCTTACGACCCCGACACTGACCGTGCTCTTTGGTGGCAGCATGGCGAGTTCTGGTCAGTGTAAAACTTCTAATGTGGCCACTCAACCGGTCCAAGACAACGAATGAATTCATGACGTCATGTCTGGTAATCTGACATAACGAGCATCGTGAACGGCCAAAAGAAAGTCGTGCAGTCTGAGCTGTGTATTAATTATGACTACCGGCAAATTTGTGGCTTGTTTATTACAAAGTTGACAATCACGCTATATGCCCGCGACAATATTTGCATCATGCTTATGAATTTTACAGGGCTACTGGAGTTTTCCAACTAGCTCATTACCAACCTCTGGTCCTTTTTCTGGTCAATCAAACACATTTTATTGTTAAGGGATTCCGTAAGCATATGTTCAATTCTCTTGTAAAGGAGGGTTATTGGCTTGAGGACTCAATGATGCAATACATGCTCAAGGGCTACGTTGTAGATGATGATCCAAAGGTTGTATCATATTGCTAATCCCAGGGATGTGTTGTGCAGCTATTTTATCAATTTATCTCAGGGACAGAGGGAAGGCAACACAAACAAGTTAAGAATCTCGGCACAACCGTCGTTGCTGAGGCAGTGCATCACTTGTGCTCTCGATCTCAATCACTCTCCCCTGAGCGATCCCTTGCTCACATTCTCCCCCATGCCCTTCTCTTGCAGTGATATTGTTTTCCTCACTGACAGCTTGTTTCAATAACAGGATTCCTGTAGCGCTGCTATGTGCAACGGCTGACGTGTAAAATAACAGCAGAGGTTGACTGAATTGTGGCAAGAAGTAAACAATCTACTGCATTTACCACACTAATGACCAAAAGATTGTCCTCCATCGTCACATGCGAGTCAATGAATTTAAATACCAGCTATATATGCAAGAGGAAGGGAACAATTGTTTTTTTTTTTAGTTCTTCATTTAAGATTCATTTGACTCATTTGACTTTTGTTTGCTAATTTCAAATGTTGCTTTCAACAAGATGTAGCTGCGTATTTTACATGGAACGTTTGTCTTTCATTTTATGCGACCCAATCAAATTTCATTGCTTTAATCTTTTAACAAACATGACAGTAGGTGTTTGGAAATATGAGAGGCAGACAGACAGGCAGGCAGGCAGACAAACAGATAGACAGACAGAAACAATTATTTAGAGAAATGGAAAACACAAAAAGTGTTTTCTCCTTGGCTCTGTCGTTGTTGTTTTTTTGCTTGGTCAAGGTCCCTCTGCACTTTGTCTTGCATCTTGCCAGCAGAAACAATACTTTCGAGGTTGACTTAATTAGAAAGACACAGAAGAGAAAAGCTTTTAAGACTTCAGCGTTGAAATCCGTGAAACAAGCATCCATATGGTATGTATTAGTTTGAGTGGGTGGTTTGGGGATGCCAGGAGATGTGTCAAGTGTCTGGGGCGCTTGATGTTCCCTTGAGAGAAGTGTTGAAAAGCAACGTTGTAATTCAATGATCACAAACATATTTACAGGCAAAATCTTGATAGTAAAAAAAAAAAAGGATGTCAATTTCAAGTCAAACAGACACTACAGTTCATCCTCCTTGTATTGCGAGGAATATATTCCAGATTCACCCCAAACATATGAAAGTAAATAATATGTAGAGACCATAACTAGTTTTCATTTTACCCCTTCATATGAGCCCATCAAAATTCTAAATTACTCACTCACAAATATTTAGGTAAATTCAGCTAACAAAATATGTATTTATTTATTTTTCATTTCATTTTATTTTTTTTAGGGGGAAAGCACTCCAGAAATGAAACATTTTCTGTGCAAGGAAGTAAATAGCAACATTTCCAGGAGAAGTCCCTTTCAAACAGTTTCCTTTCACTCGTGTCCTAAATTCAACATTCTAGCAACATACCACCACACTGAACTCGCTAACCAGACACACGCATGGGCATTCTAAACACCTGCTCTACTGTTTGACAAGTTTGCCCAAACATGCACACGATTGTTTGCTTTCAGGCTTTGTCAGCAGACCACATTTGAGAGACACAAGCCAGGTCTGTACAAATGTATTCTTTTTCTTCAGGGTTGTATCGAAGCTTGCTGGGGATAACTGCTCGGCATAGTTGCCTCACAGCACGCTAGTGTTGCCAGAATGAAAGATGCGCATAAAAAATTCATTTTGGGGAATGGATATCAAGAGTAGCAGATCGGACCCTGACCCTTGTTATTTACCTAAATAATTCTTCTCATTTTTTTTTTTTACATGTGCAAACAGGTAGGAGGGATTTCCCTAAAGAGCGATCCTTAAGAAAAGATGGAGAAAGATACTAAAGATGAACAGACATACACTGTGCAATTTTTTTAACCAAACCAAGGTGTGATACTGATCAAACCTTGCTGCTCATACAGTACGCTCTCCACTTTTCACTCTGACACCAAACAACTTCAGACAAAGAAACAAATGCCTATACAAGCATCCAGCAAAAGTGCTGTCAGCTATCACAATTTTTCCAACGGCAACCTCAGACATTCAATCGGCTTGACACGGGGGTGTATTTCCTAAGGTGCTCACTTCTTGACATGCAACTTATGTGATTGTATCATGTTAATTTCCTCCATGAAAATAGAGAATGGTATCCACTGATCAAAATTATAGATTGGTTAAATATATGTGGTGGTTTTAAATCAGAATGCTAAAGATATGTGGTGGTTTTAACTCACTTGATGAGACTTTTAACACATTTGCAGAACTACCCCTGGAGAGCCTAACAATCAGTGCCTAAATTTATTTCTGTTGTTTTTATTTTATAGTAGGTGTGACTGCTCAGCTTGTAGTCAAAGCTGCATTTTCTTTTCTTTTTTTTTTTGTCCAACCGGATCTCAGCTTCGATGTTTTGTTCACTTTCCAAGGCCGACAGACTCAAAATTGCTGGCTGAGGACAAATAAACACAACTGAAATTGTGTGTGCGTGTGTGTGTGTGCACACGTTCGTGCGTCTGTGTGTGTGCCAATCAGAATCAATTCAGATTCATCAAACAGGGCTTCAGCTGATGTCAGAATTTTTCCATCCTCTGCTTGGCTCTGCATGTCTTGTTTCAACCTGGTAAAGGATTTATGACGCACTACGTATAATGGCTAACACTGACTTTGGTGCTGAGCATTCTTTCCCTAACCCCACTACTCGGGTGGGGGGTGCAAAAACATGCCCAACCAAAAGAAAAAGTGTGCATTATTTCAGCGAAACATGACAATTTGAAATCATAACTCAGCACCCTCCCTCAAAAAGAAAACATTCCAGAACACACTTATCTATGCTGAATTGCTAAAAAGAACAAGAGCTACTGAGAGTGGAACCGTTGCAGCCCCCGCAGCAATGGTGCCTTCCGCCTGAGCCAGCTGGCGAGGAGCCCAGCACTTTCTTTTCTCAGCACCGCTTCCCAAAAATTCTGCATGCTTTGATATCAACCAGGCCCTCACTACCTAGACATCTGAAAGTTATTATTCAACATAGTGCGAAATACATTAATTTTTCTGTTGTCTTTGCGCTTTGCTTTCTGCTGCAGCTCTTGCTGCATATGCTACACGTTGGTCCTAATGTGAATCATGGCTGAACCGCGGCCCACTCGCTCACTTAACATTCTCCTCAGGATGGTTACATTAGTTGACTCAGTAGGAATGCTCACTTCCACTAATTGGCCGTTGGCCCGACATAATTCCCTTTGTGTCTGTGTGAAAAGGAATTGACCTTATTTTCTCCTGCTGGGGCCAAGAACAAGAAATTGTACTCCTTTAGATCATGTAGAATGGGCTGGCAAATCCCTAATTCAAAAATAAGTTGAAGTCCTTGGAAAGTTCCCTATTAACCAAGCCAGCGCACCATTTTTTTCCCCACCGTATTATTTTCCCACGCTCAAATAAGTTTGGTTGTTGTCTTCCAATTACTGTTGAACGTCGGTTCATGATGGAACCGCTTCAGGAAGTGATCGGGTTGCAGAAAATAATGCTTGTTGATCCATGACAAATATTTGGCGGAATGCGGTGTAAAGTCACAGACAGTGCTGATCATTTCTAACTTTTTTGAATATCAGGTCAAAGTTGTTTATTATCAATGTTAACTTTGGTGTCATTTTTTTATTGTGGCGAATGAGATATGTTTAACATTCAACACGACCAGTTGCTTGTCTTTTTTTTTTTTGTGTCTGCCAACAGCGCAGGGTTCAGTTCACTTCCTAATTAGCTATCGTTCCGTGTCACATCACAGTCACGGAGTTCATGGCTTTGCTGTCGGCGGTGTTGACCAAACACATGAGGATTTGTGCTCATAAATATTGAACAAGGTTAACCTATATAATTATTAGCCCACAGCACTTTATCAGCACACACCCCATCACCTATCTTTTAGAGACATTATTTGTGCTCTTTGATTGATTATGTGAGTACCCCGCTGTTAAACGGCAGAAATAAACAGTAAACATAATAAGCGGTAAATAGATCTCGGTTAAAAAGCTGACGCTTTTGGGGCACTCGAAGCTTGGCGACAGTCGTTACCTGTCCTCTGAAAGCTGTTGATTACAAGAGGACATGTCAAGGGCCTGTGGGGAATCCAAGGCATAGGATGATTTCCAATAACAGCTTACGGCTGCAATCATACTCTCCCCTTGTGGCAGCATGATTTTATGACTTATAACCACTTTTTTTTTTTGCATTCAATCTCTGACTTCCTCAAGCCCCATGGAGTTTTGACCTCATTCCTGACTGCTAACGCCACGGCTGGTCGGACCGTAATATGAGGCTGAATCATTCGTTGATAATTAAAAATTGAAGTGGGATTGTGTTGTGGTACCTTTAAGTTACTAACTTACCTCATTTTCGTTTTGTTGAGGTGAAGCGGCGTCTGTCGGTGCCAGCTGGATCACTGTCTTCCAGACATGAGAATGTGGACCACTTGCTGTTAGTTTAAACTGGACCGGCTCATCCAAGGCAGCTCCATCTCCCTGAGCAAAGATGGACCCATCTGTCCGCACACTGAAGTTAGGATCACTGCTCTCGAAAATCACCGCTTTGTTCCCGGCGCAGTCATCAAACTTGACTGTAAAAGAGAAGAGGAACATTAAAGAAATGTAAACAGACACTACACAGATTAGATGGATGCTCTCTTAATGTCAGATTTGGCTCAAATCCATTTCTCATTTAGGTTGAGCCTTCACAAGACTCTTTCAGTGTCAATACATTTTTTTTTCACCAACAGATCAAACATTATGAAAAGACTACCTTGATGCTAATTAGCACCATAAAATCCATGATCAAATAACCACACACTAGCACCTGTGTAACCCGAAAATGAAAAAGAAAAAACAAAATCACAATTAATCTACCGTTTTTTTCCATGTACAATGCGCCCCCATGTATAATACGCACCCTAAAAATGGCATGTTGATGCTGGAAAAAAGCCTGTACCCATGTATAATGCGCACCCCAGATTTTAGGACAATAAATTAGTTAAATCTTGCGCATTATACATGGAAAAAAACGGTATTCCCCATTCATTTTTGTTGCTGACAAACTGTCTCTAGTCCACATACTGTTTATCATCAATATAATGAGTGGAATGAATATTTACTTGGCAAGTCGTTTTTTGTGCACCCCTAAAATTTCAGCTTAGAGCTACTGTGCTACAACAACAACAAATGTGTTTGAGCTTTAAATATTACAAGAATGTTAAGAAGACATCACAAATGGTTATCAAAACGCTAACCTAAAATAATCTTCCTACAATTCAATTTACTTCTACATAGTTTTCAGTCTCTGCCTTTGTTTGACCCTCTTCTTTTTTCACCACTCATCTTCAAACATCAATAACATATTTGCAAACAAATTGATGACTTTCCATATTTTTATTTAATTTCAGCCAATTTAAGTATAATTGGATAATTTCCCGTGGCACCCCTGATGACAACCATGTTCGAGAATCTCTGCACTAACCCATTTGGCTTTTTTTTTTATACCTAATAGACATGCAGTCCACTTGCAATTCAGCCAGCTTTTGTTTTTCCTTCATGTGAAAATATTTTCGATATTCTCCAAAAGACAGCTACTTAATCATTTCGGCAGAAATATTCCAGAAAAAAAGTCACTGCTATGAAATAAAGGGCTTGAATTAACATGCTGCCTTACGCATTCAAGCATTTTTGCTCTATGCGCACACTATTGATTCAAAACAGTTCCCAGACGCAGCAAATGAGCTTGCAATACAAAAGAGGAGAGAGAATCATTGACCCACTTCTTTTTGTTTAACTATAATATGATTTATATACTGTATATTAAACTGCAGTTATACCAGAAGCATCTTTCATTTCAGTATATTATCCATCCCTATGATCTGCAATGGAATTTACACTCTTGAAGCAAGGATGAGTCAGAGACAAGTGCTTACAATGCTCTCCGATCTTTGCTCCTTTCCTGCCTCAAGGCACGCTATTCTCTCTGCGGGATTTAAATGTCTAGACACATTGCGTGATCCTTGAGCTGAAAGCTGTCATTGTTGTGTTTTTTTACATACAGTAGTCTTCTCACGTCTGTCAGGCGGCAGAAACAAAAGCTTCTGCTGCAAGTGGTCCGACTGACTTTTTGCTTTATTGGGCGTGTTTCCTGTGTCGCTATCCTTTCCTTGCAGACCAGACAGGCAGAAATCCACAGAGTTGACATTCTGTCCATTCAATAAAAAGGTCTGGGTCCTGAATTGAACAGGAGGGGACAGGACGAGTTTGACAAATAGAAATGCACAGAATTTAGATGTTATGAAAAAGTGAAATAATGTTGGGTTTGTGTCTGATCCTTCTTGAGGTTGGTGCAATCTTAATGAAGAGAAAATATAACCTCACACCCGAATTAAAAGGAAAATCATAGTTAGTCAGTCATAACAGATTTTACCCCATCACAATTCACTTGGAAAGGAAATATTGGCATAACAGTTCATTTTGGCAATATGTAACAGGAATACTATGAGGCTTATAAATATGGGACAACTCGGGCAAGCTTTTAATAGATGGTTACTTGAGTATCATCTTGGCGAGAATGTACGATCATCGTCTGCCCAGGGATGGTTTGTGAGGCCCTGTGGAGTTAACTTGAGCAGATGATTTTGCTCTTAGCTGATACACCAAAGACGTACAACTAATACACTATTTGAATTAGGATTTGCAAATTTCTTCAAATAATTTAAAATGACATTCAACATTAATCCTTGAAATTCTCCAGCCCTACATGCTGTGACAACATGCCAACTGGAAGGTCACCTGTCATCTGACACATGAACATGGAGGTAGGTAGGAGTCAATTGGGAAGGGCTTTTTTTTTTTTTTTTTTTTACATTGTAACACTAGGAAGAAGAAAAGCAAGATGATGTTTGTTACAATCAAACTAATAATAATGCAACGTGTCTCAATGGTTGAGACCCGCAATTGGATGGTGACCAGTTCAAGTTTAACTTTAGCGACCCTAGTGAGGATAAGTGCGATAGAAGATAGATGGATGAATGGATTTTCTTTTGAAATCGAAATCCTCCTGACAAGCCAAATTTCATATTGTCAAATGTCAACGTCAAATTTGAGCGTGAGTAGTAAGAGAAAAAAGATTGGCTTATTCGAAAAACAAAAATGCAAGTTTTAACAAAGACATGAACTTTATGCACCTGTCCTCCCACAAAAAGGGAAAATACAGCAGCAAGAAGCTGTTTTGCACCAATTACAGAAAGAAAGAATGCCAAGATTCCTGCATCAATACAAAACACCTCCAGTAGCACCTCAGGTCGATACCGCTAAAAGAGGCCTTATATGAATGAGACAGTGCACAGAACCCCACTGGCACTGTGCTGCATCTAAACAACATCCAAGGCAAGGTGCCCACGTTGTGCATTGATCTAGTGCCTTCATGTTCAAACAGCTAGCCGGTCACATCTGCCAAAATACTGAAAATACCTGCACAAAACGCCGCAGGATAGATTTTTTTTTTTGTCTTTATAATCAAACAGCCTAGGTTTAGAAAACTAAACCATCACATTAAAATGATTGAGCCAAAGACATCATCTTAACATATATTTGCAATAAACGGATTGTATTCTCAAATATCTTTGTGCCTTTGAGTACCACGATAGGCGAATGAATCAGATATGCCTTGAGTAAAAAAAACCCATATTTTTTCTACATATTAAATTTAGAGAGCTGTACGTTTATCGCATTGTCTGCTTTTATCAGTTCGCGAGTAATGACTGATGCCCTTTTTTGACCAACAACCTCTTCTTTGCTACAGCTTAACACGCCGAAAGGAAATTCATAGGCAGCCAGTATTTACCAGGGAAGACAGTTTGGGGGCAGATTGCAAATGCGAGGTTGAAGATCTTGACCGAGCGCTAGATTAGTTGCGACTCGTTAAAACGTGGTGCGGAAACATCGTTCAGGTGGCAGATGTCAGACTGGCTTTGAATTCTGCAAAGAAACAACTCAAAACAAACCTGATGACTGGCACTAACCCAGTGGAGACACATGATTGACCTTGAACTTCAACATTATCAGTTCCAGGGTTATATTGATGAAGATACAAAACATGGACATTTGTACTTTTTAAGAGCTCACAAAGTCTTACAAAGTCTTAGTATGCAGATGGACATGAGTTCCTGCATGTATAAAATTGCAGAGCCCCCAATTCAAACTCAGGGCCTGGGAGGGCAGTGAGCGGATACATCCTGGTGCTAGCATTGTGATTCATGGAAGTGCTGCCACACTGGACTGGTTGTGACTGCTCAGGTGGCTGTTAAAACAGGCTAACTGGGCCAGGTTCCTGAGCAATCCAAGCAGATGGGTAGTGAGAATGAGATGAGAGACCAAGAGAGAGCAAATGAGTGAAGGGGGAGGGTGACAAGATGGGGATGAAGAGACAGATGCAAAAGATAAGTACGGCTACTTATTACACTTTCCACAGGGAGTGTGCAATCTACATGAAGTGTGAAAGACTAAACAGCCAAGACCACTGTCCATAACCATAACTGCGAGGAGAGGACAAAAATACTGTATGATAAAAGTACAATTCTGTTAAAAGCCCATTACAGAGAAATGAAGAGCTAGCTCCATCCCCATATGCGTAATTGTTCACATTATAATCAGCTTATACAAAGAGCTTCTGGTTTTAGTAGTTTGACCCATGACCTACATTGAAATACAGTAGCGTAATAGGCCGACGTTTTTCATTAAAAATATTTGATACCGTAAAGCTCTATGTAATATTCTTGTAAATCACCCACATAACATATCTTCTGTACTGGATTTGAAAATAAATAAGTAAAGCTGACATCACTGCAATGTTATGCACAATTTTAACATGGCATAATTATGGTTCAGTGGTTCTTTTATAACTAGGAGTTCACACCATACTACACTTTGAGAACCTCTGCGCTAGGCTGTTGTTTAATACGTACTTGTTCTTCAGATGACCCTAAAAGCAAACCAGATTCATTCATTTAAAATGATGGTGAGTTCCCCAGACTGTGCACACTAAGTTACATAACTAGTCAGCACCCTCTAAAATCTGAAGACTCCCACCCTGTATGACAGATTTCTATTACCGTCCATATTTGAACAGCTAGAAGGTTTTCAAAAGTACTTCAAAGTATCAGATTTGAAGATGGGGAGCCAGAAAACACCACCAGCAACAATAACAATGAAGACATGCTGATGTAAGCCTGTCCACTTTAGTTCTCGACATGGCTTTGATACCAGCAGCACACTCGTTGGACTCGTTGAAACTACAACATCCATTCTCATGGTGTGGTTATGGGTACTTAATTAAACTGACCACAAGTGTACAGCATGCCTGTAGGGATGCCATTATGTATACATAATACATACTTACATACATACCCAACTCCAAAGGCTAGAGGCAGATAAAATATTCCAGTAATACAAAAAAATAACAATACCAAGTGTTTTCTTTGGAGATGAGCAGAAACATCTGCACTTGATGAAGCCCCTCAAAGCAAAACTGAAAACTCATAAATGCTTCATTACGTTTCTTTAAATGTAAAGTATTTTGCTTTGAGACGTTATTGTGTGTTTGTGAAGAAATACACACAGCCTCTCACACACCCACACACACTTAGAGGCAAACGAGGACATTATCAAATAGAAAAGAGATTGAGTCTTTTGGAAATTAAGTCTGGCTTTCGTGGTGATAAGTAAAAACGAAAGAGGACCGAAAAGAGAGAATGGGATGCGGCGGAAAAGAAATTGCTTTGATGAACAGCAAAGTTTTTTGTTGGAAAACAAGAGAAAAAGAAATAACAGCATGAAATGAAGGCAGTATCTTGATCTACTTTTTATTTGCAAAAACTGTCTGGACAGCACAAAATTCTGTCGAGCAGCCAGACGCGTATTTCACAAGTCAAATGGTATAAGCCCGTGTTTGTATCCCCATAAACTCTTAGCGTTTTAATTTGCTCAAGAATTAATGTTAGCCCAAATTTTGTATGTCAAGACTGTGTTTCTATACAGCAATGTCAAGAACTCTGTCTGACCAAGCTGACTTAACGTAGCAGAGCTCTATCCTGAGGTCAGTATGTGTGTGTGTGTGCGTGTGTGTGTGTGCGCGTGTGTGTGTGTGTGTGTGTGTGAGTGTGTGCGTGTATAGGCCAGTCTATTATTAATAGTGGTAGCAACGCTCGTAGGTAAATGAGATAAGAAAAGATCAGGGACGGGTGACGGCTGTTTTTGCAGGCGAACAGTTCACTTAAAGTAAGACTGCGGTTGTCAGCACTTTGCACCAAGTCAAACTCGGAAAATGTTTTCATGCATTGTAATTCCACTAACCTTGTCCAGACAACCCTGCAGAGTAGACCCAAGGTTGGAACAAAACACTATATTTGAAATGTTTTTGCTGTTGGTGTTCCCTCAGTGACCATTGCATTGCTATTTAATGCAGTTGTTATTACTTTAGGAAACAGAAGAAATAGTGATCGTTTAGATATACTGTACCGCATATAAAAAGCTTTGTAAAGGCCATACAAACCAAAGCTCCCCCACCCCTCATCGCAGTGTCTGCCCGTAAGCACAAAATATGGTTGGTGTAAACATTTTCATAACATTTTTCTCTCAAGCTTGCCCAAGGAAGCAAACAGCATCAAATTGCTTTTCTCAACTGCTGGAAGAAGCGGAGTCTGTGTTTGCGCAATCTAATCAACATCTCTCGATCAAAACTTTTGAAAAGGTTCTGTTTTTCCTATTACAGGGGTCAAGGAATAAACCAGAAGAAACCCTCTAGCAGTTAAATTGCAGGAAAACACATGTAATTATGACATCTCAATGGAGGATACAGATTTTAGTGGTAAAAATTACATGATATTCCCTCTCTTAACAAGGAAGTCAACCATCACATCTTTGTATGAATATGTTCTGTGCAGCCCAACTAGTTGAAACACAGTGTTATGATTAAGGTTTTGTTTGTGGAGTATGAATTTAACAGACAAAATCCACCTGTTTTTATCAAGCTCAAGCAACGGCCATTTTGCCACTTGCTATCAACTGAAAATGATGTCACAGTTACCAGGTCTCAGGCCACACAACCAATTACGTCTCTGCTTCAGAAAACTGCGAAGTTGTGATTGGTTGTGACCCGAGACTGGGCAACTGTGATGTCATTTTCAGTCAACAGCAGATAGGAAAAATAGGATTTATAAAGACAACAACAAACTAATGAAACAGGCCTGGGTAAAAATGACAAAAGAATTTTGTTGCACAACCAGGATCAATGCAGTTTATCATTTTTTGTAACTCTGACTGAAAACTGCTCCAGCTGTCTCAGTTGGACCAAACTGGAATTCTTGGTTATTTTATGAGACTGATTTGCTGTATTTGGCAGAGAGTGTCTTGAATCTGTAGAGGGTACAATAAAACCTTCACACTTGCCAGGCATTCTTGAGGCATATGTGCTGCTCAGTGTCCAAAAGCTCAGTGGTATTTCATCGGCCCTTCACCTGGTAATGAAACATTCCTCCAAAGACATCCAAGAATGCTTAAGAAAAAAAAAAAAAAAGGTCTACTATCATCTAAATCCAGTTTGACCATCTGTAGAAGGAGCCGTCAAACGCCTGCACAACAATTTAGACCTGGTTTCAACTGGTCTAAAGTCTAGTCTGCTTTTTTTTTTGAAATGTCCAAGTTCCTTTCGTTCACACCTTATTTTTTGTATAGTATTTATCTTTTGCACATCTTCATTCTAATTCCCGTAAGATTGAAAAGGATTTCCCACCAGACATCTCCTATGATTTGAGGTCAGCCGAGCATATCTGCCTCCAGGTTGCAATCCAAACATGATTGCGTAGGTGTGGTTAAGGAAGAAAATAGTGTCATCACGCAAGCAAAAGGAAGAACATTAGTCGCAGATGATTACTAACATTTGCCTGAGGGCATGTATGTGTCATTTTCTCTACGTGGATGAAATATGTTTCAAATGCGTTCGTGTCAAGCCAAATGCATCTCAAAGCGTACACATAATAACAAGGCAATGCCCACAAAAAAAGATTAAAAAAAATTTTCTAGCATACATTTATGACTTGTAATAGGTTGTACGGTGAAAATATTTCTCCAGTGGCTTTAAATTGTGCAGCACAGGAATGCTTTGAAGCTAATAAAGTACACACTGATATGGCAGCAACACCTTAACAACACCCTTTAAGGCACTTTTAAAGCACAGTTGCTTGAAGAGGCAGCACGCAGCCAAAATTCCGTTCTCGAGTGTGCAAACACAAACAGTAGTGAAACATCAGGGCAAATCTTGCTCTGCGCACAGGCCAATACAGGCGCTTTGTAAACAACACATATATCATTTGTCAGCCATGTGGCGCTAACCTTCATTGTCGCTAATTGTTGTGCAATCTAGGAGAAAGCCCCGGAGCCAGCCCGAATTGAGAGGCTGCCACATGTGGTGTTTAGCCTGTATGAGTCAAGGCCAAGTGTGACTCGAAGGGTATTTGAGTAAGAGCCATCCATATCAATGCACACCTGTGCACTAGTTTGAATTGCATGGGTGTGTTTTCTGCGGTCTGCTTTGTACAAAGGAAATAAATTAGCAGTGCTAGCAGTTTGCTCTGACAAGTCTGGTTAATGAGAACATCCTCAAGAGTCTTTTTGGACTACGGGAGAGAAACCAGAGGCTGTGATCATCTGTTCAGCCTGGAAGATGGCATAGAGGGAGGCAGGCTGAAAAACAGCACAGCGACCGCACAATTAGACCGCACCATCTGCAGCATCAGCGCAAATGCATAATTGGAAGTGGAAGACGCAAGAACAAAGTTATGATCATGTTAAAAGGGGTGTAGACGAGATGAGAGTAGTTTAGGCAGTTAGGTACTGCTCAATGAAATATACGTACACTATATCATACATAAATTATTGTTTGCTGAAAAATAAAAACAGATAGAAACATAACTTTGGCGATAAATGCTTTTAATGGACGACATTAGCAATAGTTTCCGATTTTATTTACTTATTATATTTTCTAAAATATTTTATATAAGTATTTTCAAATTTTATTTACTTAAGAAACAAGACCCACAGATGATGGATCTGTGTAATTAAAGCAAAATACTAAAGCAGAAGTCGATATAGTTCCAAATGAAATGTAATAGTAAATATTTATGCTTCATCTCCAGTTAGAATTGAGACATATATTTGCTGAAGAGGAATCAAGTAGATGTGTTCTGAAATGCATTGGGAGCTTTGCAGAGGAGCATTACCATGATTCATCGCAACAAAACTGCAAAAGCTTCTAATAATCGCTTTAGCTAATCCTTGCACGCTTCGGGCCAACAAGCATAGAGAGAGTGAAGGAGTGTTTTCCATTTATTTATTTTATTTTTTTGGAAAGATGAACTAAGTGACGGTGCCAGTGTGGGTGCAACATGGTCATCATATCCATACAGATTCACCAACGCAATTCAAAAACCGAATTAATATGTATCATGTATCATGCACATTATCACTGTGACACTCCCGCTGTCGCATGATGCTATTTCTAGCCACAGAAAAAAAAAAATAAGGGTGCTTGTAACTGCGACGGTTAATGTTTGCACAACTTCCTCAAAATGGGAAACCTGTCCTTGTTCAGGGTCCATCACAGCAGCGGGTTCTGCATAGAGAGAATTTGCAGTGTTTGCAAAAACTGTCATCACTGACCTCTCTGTGTGTGGCACTCATATCAATTTTATCATGTGGGCCATAAAATTGCTCATAATCGTGCTGAAAATTGGATGGATGGATGGATGGATGGATGGATGGATGGATGGATGGATGGATGGATGGATGGATGGATGGAGTGATGGATGGATGGATGGAGTGATGGATGGATGGACGGACGGACGGACGGACGGACGGATGGATGGATGGATGGATGGATGGACGGATGGATGGATGGACGGACAGACAGACGGGTGGATGGATGGATGGATGGATGGATGGATGGATGGACGGACGGATGGATGGACGGACGGATGGACGGACAGACAGATGGACTGACTTCGTCATATAGCTCTTGATTGGCTCAGCTCCTCCTGAGAACCCCAAAGCAGAATCTATATCCAAGCATGTCCACCATTATCTGTCACGTTTTTTGACACAATCACTGCCGCTCACTCTAAGACTCCCCGTTTGCAAGGCTTCACTGGGGCTACTTCTATTCTTGGACTTTACATGCCAAAAGCAGAGTGAAAGCACATTTTACAGACAGACTGACACCTTGGTGGGACGTGGCCAACAAACATGGCCACGGGATCACCTCATTAGCATCCAAAGGTGCTCCGCTTTATGACAAGTGAGACTTGACTGCCCTGCTCACGCGAAATAATGAGCAAATATAACCTCTAATGGCTAAATATAGGTGACCGCACTCTCAGGAGAGAAGGGAGCTGTAGTTGTACACCGCGACGCGGTAAGTGAACCTTTACAAAGTTTGGTTGCAAAATGCAATTGCATAAAGTAAACAGTCGAGTTAAAGAGGAGGAAGTGATAGTTGAACAGTGTTTGATGAGCGCTTTTTAGCCTGTAGCTATGGAGCATTAGGCACAGATGAGCCACAGTCCGCTTGCACGCTGTTAATGCGGAACCCATTAAAACTGAACGATGAGTTATGATTGCCATTAAAGAGCAAATGGTTCAGACTTCACAGCTGGATCGAAAAGGGCTGTGACTGCTGTACACTGTCCTTTTTAGCACACACAAAGGGCAATGGTGACAATCACTACGCCTAACCTGTCGAGTTATCCACTCACAAGTTGGCATCGGGCAAGCAAATGGAGGTTTTTTTTTTCAAATATTTATAGAATAGAATAGAATGCCCTTTATTGTCATTTTCCAACTTAGTTGTACAACAGAATTCGGATAGCTGCTCCCTTCCTAGTGCAAACATACAAAATTTAAAAATGTATAAAAGGAAATCTGAGAATAAAAGTGAAAGACCTTATTTATAGTATAGGTATTAGTCTAAGAATGTAGGTTAAAAAATCTTATTTACAATATGTTCAATGTTACATGAATGAGGTTTGTACAGAAAGTAAATAATAAACAGTGAATCGTTATTGCACGTAGTTTTTAAAGGAGAGATGCGGGTTTGATTCTGGCTCTGACTTTCCTGTGTGGGATTTACACGTTTCCCCTGTGCCTGTGTGGGTTTTCTCCAGATACTCCGGTTCCCTCCCACATTCCATATATGCATGGTAGGCCGATTGAACACTCCAAATTGTCCCTCGGTGCGATCGTGACCGTGAATGGTTTGTTCGACTGTGCCCTCCAATTGCCTAGCGCCCAAAGACTGCTGGGATAGACTCCCGACTCTCGTGAGGATAAGCGGTACGAAAGATGAATATATTTATTTTTGCTAATGATCTGCTGCTAGCCAGGGCCTAATTTATCTGGCAACGGTCAAGTAAGGGAAAATTAGCTCTCAGTTTTTTCCCACTTAAAGCAACATGGATGTTACACCATTGACAGAAATCTTTATCTTTATTTTGTGAAGGTAGCTTTAACCATTGTCTTGTTATTATGGCTTTGGCTATTCCTAGCCTAATAGAGAAAAGTAGCAGAAAGACAGGATCATATTTTACCCACCAAAGCCACAAAATGAATAATGGACAGAAGTAGAAATCTCATAAGGCTAACGCATTGACAGTTGAAACTTGCTTTTTGAAAGTGGGGGGAAAAAGTTATGAAAGCGAGTCTAGTATAGCGCACATTATTAAGAATGTGTGGAAGGCATCTGTAACAGACCTCAACCATCGCTCTCCATCTAGGAGACCCAACAGTTAAGCGAAGCTGTGAGCAATTACTACAAAGCAAAAAAGTTCCCATCCAAGAACCTCTAATGAGATGTATTTCTGGTTGGACACAACTGTTAGATTGTTTGACTATACAGAGCACAGTGAGATGGCCTCAACTGCGAGAGCGAGAGAAACAAAAAAGAGATATCAACAGCGCTAATTATCACCTCTGTTTAACACGAGGCAAACATTTCAAATGTGAATATGAAATGGTCTGCATGGGTTAGATTGAGTCTCATTTATTTTAGGTCGTGCTGGAGTGTAATTTGCGGTTGCTGACGGCCATGCTGTGCGGCGGATACCGGGCAGATGCTTTGTTACGACTAAACCAGCGAGGAGGACACTTAATACTCACAACTGGGAGACAGAAGGGGGTGGCTTGGGGAAGAAAACTTAAAAAGATGAGAGAAAACAAATGTTGCGTAGAAAACAGATAATTAAATCTGTAACAACAGAGCACAATAACAGTGACAGCGGGAACGGAAATGCCGACATCAGATGAGATAAGACTATTGCGCCACTCTTTAAGTGATTCAAGCATTTCATAGATGATGCAGTCATATTTGAAAGAATCTAAGATCCACATTTTATGCTGTGAAATAAGCACAAAAATCTGAGCTTCATCAAGTCGATCGCTAACTGATAAATAGCACACAGTAAGATTGTAAAATCTGTTGCTGCTTCATTAGACTCCTCATTAAGGAGCTGTTTTCCAACAACACCATGGCTGACTATTTGTGTCACTCAATCACACTTATAAGGCGTAGGGTCAAAAAGGGCCATCATTAGTTCTATTACTTTTTTTTTTCAGTTGCTTGAATCAGTGACCCAATCTAGGGTCAGACAGCCTCCGGTCACATCTTGCACGCTTGACCCCCTCTGATCTGAGCTCCACTGTACATTTGGATTGCCTTGATGCAGTAAATTGCTGCTTTTACTTTCCGTGACCCTCTCTGGCACTGTAATTAGAGCCAAGTCAAATAATTCCGGAATTCTACTCCTCTAAATACTGCACACAGATTAATAAAATAACGGTAGGCTGGCAACACTTTTTTAGAGATGGAAATAAAAAGAAATGACATTTGCAATCTGCCAGAATAACATTTGTTTTAATGGTGGGTACCATCCTGTCTTGCAGTCATGTCGTAAATAGCAAAATTGTTCTTACAGAGATGTTGTTGCATTCTATAGTCATGAATTCCTCAACAGTAATGTTAAACGGATATGTCAGCCTACAGTACAAGTCTAATTAGAAACTGTGCAGATTTCATAGTGAAGAAACATAAATTAACTTAAATGGTGACTAGTGTGGACAATTGTCACGGCAACTCAAAAGATGCCCTCCCTTGCCCACATAAAAAGCTTAAACTAATCAAGTTCTGGTCTTGTTGTCTTCTAGCAATATGTGACCTTGCCTTCGGCTACTCTTGGGTTGAATTCCCTCTGAGGGTTTGAAGACACTTGCCAATTCAGAATAGAGTTGTCAATGACAAACCTGCAGGACATTGCGGCACAGCAGAGGATTGAGTCAAACTTGTCCAAAGAGAGGCTGATGAATTAAGAATGAGCTCACACAAGGGCTCAAAGGGCCCCCCTGTAGTACGTGTAGCCAGCTAGAAGGGGATTAAGGGAGATTGGAAGTTTAAAGGCACAGAGTTCCAAAAAAGCGATTTTGTTTTTAGTTGTAATTCTACATTATCGTCTAATTTTTGTGTTTTGATGATGATTCTTTTCTTATCAAGAGTCCTGCTGAATCTCTGGTAACTGTAACATGGTTTTAGAAATACGTCAAGTTTAGAGAAGATGACATATTACAACAGTCTGGCCACGTTTGTTTGTTAAAACATTAATAGTGAAACTAAAGCAAAACAAAAAAGGCCCATCAATGCGTTGCTGTCCTTTGTGTTTTTTTGATGATCTGGCACATATATACGCCGTACATGTTCTATGGTAATATCATTGAAGTACACCAATACTTGCACCTTTTTTTTTTTTTTTGAGTTTGAAAGAGATAATGCAACCATCTGCTGCTTATCTTCAAAGATAGGTAAGCAGATGGATGTTAAATGACACAGTCTGTTCGCCTTCAATTATACGATGTGACTGGAGATTAAATGAGGAGATGTACTCTCATTTATCCCTGAATCGTCCTTGCGCCGCATCTCGAGGGCCAATAGAATCATGGGCATTACTAGAACAATTAAGTCTGCTTCCAGATGCTATCGGAGCTGCACAGTAAACAAGAGTAGATTAGGATGGGGCTCCAGGAAGTGGAATGAATCTCAGTCTAGGTCCGATAACGACACTCTTGTCTCCTTATCCTTGGCAGATAAAAGCAGTGCCGCTTGTGCACATCACACTTTGTTTGCTGGCTTCTGTTTTGCCAAGGTGAAAAAAGGCGAAATGTAAACTTTTGGAATACGTGTCGATTTTTATGATTGAGCCATCTCCCGTAAATTGTAATAAAATAATAATGAAAATGCAGATGAGCTGTCTGACAGTTGATTTGTGAGCTCGTGCCAGTCCAGACGTGGCCAACGAGCGCTTCAGAACTTTCACAGCTCATCCCGTCAGATTAACAATCTGACATGCTCGACTCGGCTCCGGAGCTACAAACGTCAACTTTTGTTTCATTCGTGACTTCTGATGGATTGATGAAATATGAACTCGCCTGCGAAATAAACAGAGAAAGAAGCTCATCCTCTGTAATCCAATTCAAATTAAGAAAGTGATCAAAGGAAAATGATTTTAGTGTTTGAAAAAAATCACATGATGTTTCTAATGAGCTCCATTTGTTATGCAACGTGCTGCCTTAGAAATGCTAAACATCAAGCTCTTGGAAGAGTGTAGGTGACCAGCAAATCTGACATAAAAGAAAAAATTAGATTTTATTATTTGCATGTATTATTTTATTTTCTGTAATAGACCCAGGGCTACAACATCTCCTATTTTTTATTTTGTGGTTTGATTTACGTTGTGTAGGATAAAAAAAAAATTTCCATGAAGAAAAGTCTCCCCAAGCGGTGACAAAATAGGAGCGCTGATGCCTAGCGGTTTATATTGAGACAATTAAATGAACAGGTGAGTTATAAAACACTGAGTTATCATTAAATATTTGTCAGTCTCAGTTTAATAAATGAGTTGAAACATTTACAACCGCTTTTACTCCGTCCATCACGTCTGTAAGTGAAAAACAACCCATTTGAATAATGTTTATTTATGGCTGTAGTTTCCTTTTTAACTTATACTAAAAAACATTTGGTAAGATGCTGTACAGGGTTTTACTATGTAACTGACACAAATATTGATAAATATATTGCTCAATAAACACCTCTGTCACTCAATCCAGACTTCTTCAGGCAGATTATTTCGTGTCCTGTAGCCTACTCAAAAATGACTCTCCATGAGCTCAAAAAACACCTCTGCTTCACATTTGACATTAATTTCCTCGGAACCTTTTTGCTATATCTTCTTGGCTGACAAACTAACAATAGCAAACACACAATTTCCCCACTGGAGCTGAAAGCACGATGTGAACCTCAATATGCACGTCTTGCTCTCCTCTCAGACAACAACATCACGAATGGACTAATGTTCCGGCGCTGTTGTGAAGAGGTGCTCGGTGTGCCGTATAATAGTTCCGAGTACGACTGCACGGGGAGCTCGATGCACTCTTAGAGCCGTGAACTGTCATCCTTTATTGAAGACGACATGTACTCTTAGCGCGCAACACCGAGGGCTTTCTCCTCTGCTCCGTTGCTTTTAAACGCACCGCTGGGAGCACTGGCTGAAGCACATTAAACACATAGTTGCGCATACACTTTGATTTTGCCACATTAAACCACACTTGGATGGGGGATATTTAATGTGCACGCACGTACACGCACAGATTGAGCATCTCCCGGGTCATCCTTTTTTGACAATAATCCTCGTTGGAGATGGAGAGGCGGTGAAATGACAGCTGCAAGCATTTACTTGCAGTTTGTTAAGACCTTCCCCAAGTCAACATGAAAGGCTTATGGGTGGTTCTTCGAAAGTGTGGCCCAGAAGTGTGACATGAATAATAAAAGAAAACTATGAGTAATAACAAAATACAGTTGTTCAAAATCAGGTCAAACGTATATATATATATATATATATATATATATACACACACATGTATGTGTACATACATACATATACATACATATATATATATATATATATATATATATATATATATATATATACACACACACACACACACATGCACGTGTGGATATGCATGTATACATACATACATACATACATACATACATACATACATACATACATACACACGTACACACGTACACACGTACACACGTACACACGTACACACGTACACACGTACACACGTACACACGTACACACGTACACACGTACACACGTACACACACACGTACACGCACACACACACATACATACACACACATACACGCATACACGCATACACACACACACTTACACGCATACACACACATACACACACACACATACACGCGCGCACACGCACGCACACACGACATTATTAGTCCTGTCTTATTGCAGTACCTGAAGGAGAATTAATGAAGTCGAACGGACGAAAAAGTTTCACAATCATGATGCATATCTTTTATCTGGCCCAGTTTATTATTTCCCGCAGACAGTACGTATGTCAGATAATTTCAAGAGAATCCAACAATTCTTTAAGTTATATATCAAGTATTAAAGAATAGCTTGCTTTATTAAAAGGCTATTTATGTGCTTCGCTTAATTTTACAGCAGAACAAATGAGTGAATGGACGTGATTCAGTGACTAAAAATGATTAACTTTTGAAAGCCAGACTGTTTGCATTCAACCGCATACTTTACATCAACTATGAGAGTCAGTTTGAAACACATACAGTACTTAAGGTAAACCGAGCCATTTTTACTTTGATCTTATTGTGCAGAGAGATTTGCAAGCCAGGGGAGTGAAATTCATTTCACATGGGTCCACAGTGAATAATCCAAACACATTTGGGCAACAAATGGCCAGCCCCACACCCATAAATGTGATTCAAATGGGCTGTTTTATGATCATAAACGTCTGGAATTCCATGCAGGCCACTTAGGAAGACTTTAAATTCATGCAACAGGAACAAGTGCATGCTGTTGATGGACTGTTTCATCTGATTTATCAGCCCCTGCTTGATCCTTCACGTTACAGTCCGGTGATGGATATTTAATGACGACTATTGATGTTTTATGACTCACTCATTTACTTCATGGTCTGGACATAAACTTTTAGACATCCTATAGCCGCGAAGCTGTTGTGACTTGGCAAGTGCATGTCCTCAGGAAGAGCGCTGACACCCATACGCATGTAGCAAAAAAATTCCAGGTGGAAAAGTTGGCAAATTGGTTCAATATTGTAATGGGAAAAAACTATGTCAAATAGCAATGGAAAAAAAAATGCATGGTTTAGCATTCTTTCTATGCAGAAAACCACAGATGATAGCAAAAATGGTACAAACATAAAAAAATAGTCTAGTTAGTACTTCATGTAAAATGCATTAAATCTCACATTTCTTATTCAAAACACATTTTATGTAAATGCACAACACTTGCATAATACATTTAATTGCAATTAATAATTTGTGAAAACAAGCAAGTGGACAAATCATTTTACAGCAAATTGAAATCTGCAGAATGGAATACATACTCAAAGAAGCACATTGAGTGTTTTGAGTAAACACCGGACTCTCCTGAGACTGCTTTTTCTTTGTCATTCTGTTCTCTTCAAGGACTGCGGTAATAGAAGACGACGAGGTGCTACTGATGCCGAGGTGTACTTTTGGGTCACGTAGAGCTAAGATCAATAGTGACGGATCCATGTGTGCTGACAGGCCACGGCATATTCCTCCACGGAGTCTTTCTCTGGCCCCTGGCCCGATGAATGCTGACATCCAGAAACATGACACGACGCTGATAGACAAGCCTTTATGTGTGTGTAGGAGGATGGCTGCGGAAACAAAAGGACCTCCGTGGTTGCTGAAATCTATAAGAAATTCTCTCTGTGGGTGCAGTGTGCGCTAGCTAAGTCCAGTCTGGCTTGGGGGCTCAGATAGTGGGGATAATATTTCCTCCTGTCTGGATTCATCCTCCATTGCAGCTGGAATTCCTTTTACAGACAGCACGCACAATATGATCCGCAAAACAGCCCTGTTCCTTTCTGTTCCTGCCCTTCAGGCAGAGACATTTTCACAGACAGGTGCAACGACTTACGCTCGTGTGTGCGATGATGTGTACACGTCTGTTTTCCTCAGAATGCAATTATAGCGAGATTATAGCAGATGAGGTGCTGTTCAGAAATGGAAAATAAACAAGATGAACACAAGGATTAAAACTAAACACCGAAAATTGCTTATAGCCTATTCTCTGGAATCCTTTGTGCATCTTAAACGGTTTGCATTTGTCTCGTGCGTGCAGGTGCCGATTTACTTTATTTTTTTTACATTGACCATTTCTAAGGTTTACGTGTACTTAATCATCAACATTTCATTATGTTGTATTTTCTTGACTTGGCAATGCAGCATACAATTTGCAATGTTGTGTGTACCATCCTTGATAAGGAATTGAATGATGCTCGCTTAAAAATGAAGGTTCCCTTTCATTTTTAAATTTCATTGGTCCTGTTTGTGTTCTCTGACGTAATTATAATGTGGTCCGATACCGAGACAACAGAGAATATTTTGCTTCAATCTTTGCTTCAAAAGCAAAAATAAAAAATTATTTCAACAAAAAGAGAGGAACAGCAAGACAACGGACCCATTGAGAAATTAATTGATATTTGCAGCCAGGCCTAGGGTGAGTAAAATGTAATTTCTGTTCAAATTACAGTAATGGTTTCCAGCCGTCACTGTATTTTAGATGCTGGCCATTATAGTTAATTCATTTGAACTGTTCTGGTTCACACTTCCACCTTTCAGACTCAATCATCCTTTTTTTGAAAAGAATAATGAACCGATAGTATTTATACAGTTTCTGTTGCAATCTTATCAGTGCTGGATATATTGTGTTGCTTTAGTAGAGCATTTTTGTGTGTTAAAACAGTTTGGAGAGGCACTAAACACACCAGGACCTGCCAGTAATCTTTCAGTCAATCTAGCTAACTTTGCTGACGTGTTCTTTGTTCTAGAGTGTCTTATGCACAGAAATTGTTGAATTCAAAGACAATGACTGGCTCGAAATCATGTTGGTTGTGTTCACTCCCACAACAGCGCAAACACCCCACTAGGATAATATAAAACGAAAGGCCCTCAAAAGAGCTTTTATTAACGCGAACCTGATTGTTAGTTGCAAATAACTTGATCAAATATTGGGACAACCGTATTTATATATCAAGTCGGAATAACAATTCTCGATGGATATTATCTCCTTGTGTTGTGAGACCAGGACGATTGCCTTGAAAATATATTGCAGTTTCTAAGTCTTTGTATATAAAATCGGAATGACAATTCTCGATGGATATTATCTCCTTGTGCTGTGAGACAAGGACAACTGCCTTGAAAATATATTTCACTTTCTAAGTTATATTTATCCAAACATTTCTGAAAACTCTCCAGATCTTCCTTTGATGAAATTGGAAACTAAGAAGTGATGCCAGTTCCTTATCAAGGCTAAACATTCCCATCGGACATATTTGGCTCAAAGTAGGGGTCAAAAGAAAACTATTTTTGCAAGTAGTCTGTCTTCACAGAACTGAAGTCAGATGCTGGGAGGAGCTTTCATCTGCTATGAGGCTTGCTCAGACAGTTAGGTCTGCACAGGTACGCTCTGTGAGTTAGAATTTTATTCCGTATAATATATCAACTACCTTTTAACAAGCCAACATAATATCACAATATTTCATTAATACTTTAATGAAGATGAGTCATAATGTTTTAAAGACAAATGTCATTATTCTACATGAGCAAACTCATCTTTTATCATTGAACTGGGGATGGCGCCTTTTATTTTACCCAGATCATGCTAAGATTTTTTCTTAAAGGCTTAGGAGCAAAGAGCAGGTGTTGCATGCTCCGTGTATGTACCGTCACTGGGAAACTCCCAATTAACACGGGTAGAATGTCAGACGTTGCATTTGAACTTTTGCCTCGCACGATGTCGACACAGCGAACCGACGTCCGTTACAGATAGTTCAAATGACGTGCATGTCAGAAGAAAGTCCGTGTCAGACATGTCCGCCATTACTTCTGTCTGCCTTTGCCTCAAATACATTTTTTTTCTTTTTGAGATGGAAATTACGTTTCAGCGCTGGGAGCCATGTAGTTATACTTCATTGGGATTCCTCAGGGTATAAACCAGTCTTAACACCTCCTGGCTCACTCTGATCCATTTTGGGCACACACAAACACAAAAGTACAAGAGCCCATTACAAAAGCGGTGAATGACAGATTTATACTGGATTTGCATGCGGATGCAGATGATTCAGTCAGATGGCGAGGGAAAGCGATGTCAAACAGACAAGCCTCAAAAGGAGATACCAAGTCCCCCGTCTTCCTTTCTGTGAACTGACAGCCGCTGGCTTGATATACAAGCTGTGTCAGGATGTCAAAATCCACCGCCTGACACTGACTGCTGTTCTCAGCAGAAACATTAAGGAGCAATAGCACGGTTGGGCTTCTGGGAACACATAATATTGAAACAGTGCATACAGGTTTTGGTCTTTGGTTCTTCACAGGCACCAAATATTTTAAATGGAAAACTGTACAAATGAGATGAAATATCTATTGCTTTTCTACTCTTTGTAAAGAAGCCTCCTATATTTCTTTGGGGTCTTTCATGTAAAGAGTGAGCATTAATTGATTAATCGACAAGAAATCAATTATCAAAGCCTCATCTTAATAATCGAGTAATCTTTTCAAGCAATTTTTTTAAATAAAATGTGTCCAAAATACCAGATTTCAGGCTCTCAAAAGTAACAATTCTTTGATTGCTCTATACCCTCATGAAATCAGACTGATTTAGCCTTTGTGGTTCATCAAAATTGGACATTTGCAAAGAACTGTTTTTACTTTGTAAAACAACCAATTCTTGTGTGATTATTTGGTGTTACGTTGATTTTTTAAATCACTAAATAATACCAAATAAGAAAAAGTACTTGTTTAACTGTAATAGGAAAAAATAGGTCTTGAATGTACTTTGAGGCAGATGAAATTGTATCCGATTATCCGTTTAGTCGATAATCTGGCGAATAATCAAATACTCTATTGAATAATCAATTCTATAAATATTCAATAGCGACAGCCCTACTTTCGTCCATATTGCACCACTACTTTCTTTTAAACATTTTAACTACCATCATGCAGTCCTTTCATTTTTCATCTCCATTTTACTATTACTTTCAATTGTATTAAAATTGATTTCAAATTTATTTATATAAACTCAACAGCTATTGGTCCCGGGCATTTGCAAAATTACAACGTTCTGTTTAAGTTTACAGTGAGATTTGGGGCTTGCAACAGAAACTTCTCTCTGCATCATTTATGGTCTGCTAAAATGACAGAACATATTTTTTCCACGTCAAGGATGATGTAGCCGGGCAGCTTAACGGCACACTGCAGTGAACAATTTGCAACCGCACATTAAACTCTTTTTGTTACACAGGGGCAGGTGCCAAATATAGTGCAACTTTTGTGGCTTTTGCCATAATGATCCTGTCAAAAAGACTCAACATTTATTCTAGCCACAGCTCACAGCAACATGCGGAAGCGTGAATCATTTTAGCAGTGTTAGAATGACGATTAGTGGCGCTAGGGAAGAGGAGTGTGGAGGCGCTGCAAGGGAAGAGGAAGTTGATAAAGACTAGATTAGATAGATTTTGAGGGAAAATATTATGTAGTTGTTATCTGGAAAAGCATGGTCCATTTGTGTCGCGCTTCTTTTGATAGAAAAGATAAGCAACTGCATGCAAATAGAGGTATTATACATTTCTTCATGACAGTGCAAAGTTGTTTTTTTTTCCTTTTCAAATTCAGCTACTTCCAAAACTGTTCCAACTGCTGTCATGCATCTTGATGTTTATTCATTCACGAGGTATTCTCGGGTATGTTTAGAGACTCCCTATTGCTACGCCCACCTGAGACACGGCAGAATCAGAGTTACACGTTCCACATCACACTAGCAAAGGCTTCAATCAGATGACAGCAAGTGAGAGTTACCAAAAAAAAAAAAATCATGGAACAGCTGAGAACTGGGAAAGCCGAAACTGAACTAACCAAATTTGGCTTCAGTAAATGTTATTGGGGATGCGTAAGGTAGAGAAGTTGCAAAATAAATGTGAATCGGCCTTGGATAAGAGGCCAATAACTCGACTTCGTGGCCAGTGTTTGCTTGGGTATGTTTTCTTCAGATCAGGGAACGGCAATTACGGAGCCACGCGAGTGAAAACTGTTGGCCACGCCCTAATCCTTTACCACCTTAATTATATATTTAAATGAAAAAATGAAATTATACTGTTTCTGCTACTTGCCCTATTGTATTTTGTCATAATTAAGCAGTTAAACTTTAAGTAGTAGTCTTTTTTCATCAAGTCAAGATAAATATATTTAATAAAATAAAAGCCTCAAGGAGCTTCTACATGCTCACAGTGACTTTAAACCCCGGGGTGTGGGGGGGAAAAAGGAGAAACCTTGAGAAGGGGCTTCTGATGGGGAATCCCCCCCGCCCCCCCCGTTTCTCATTAACCACAATGTGGGTGAATTGTTAGTCTGACTGCCTAAGAGCTCAGCTTCATATCTGGATTCTGAACTTCCTGTATGGAGTTCACACTTTCTGGCGTAAAGTCAGCTGTGATAAACAGCAGCACACCAGCACAAATGAGGATAAGAATTTTTGTGCTAAGCATAAACAAACTTTTTCATGCTTCTCATACTAATGATTGGTCATCATCAGAGCCCTGAGCAAATGTGATGTCAATATCAGGGTGACTTACAAAGGCTTTGTGGTCTTCTGTAAATTCGAGCATTCGAAAACTCAGCCTTTTCAGTGTGCGACAACAAAGCCTTGCTAACCTACATTCACCATGAATACGGCATACTTAAAATGGCCACTTGATATAAAACACACATTTTAAATCACAAAGAATATAAGTGCTTTTTAAGTTTCTGGGGACAAAGATCATCTCACTAGACTTTTTTTTTTCCAGTCAATTTCTCTCACAGCAAATACATTGATCACTTTGCGGGGACCAACTGTTTTCAAGGCAGCTGTACTGTCGGCACACAGATACACACAAACCCTCACGGATTAAAACAAGTCTTCAAAAATACAAAGCTCTCCGCTCTAGCTATTGCTTACGTTCTTAACCTCAGACTGGAATATGTATGCCTTATTACTTCCCTTTTGTCTCATTCGCAACTGATCATAGGCAGTACAAACTAGGATCAATTATTCTTTGTAAAGTAAGAATGGGAACAAAAATCAATAGGCAAGATGGTTGCAGAAAAGATCCCTAGGTATATTTTCCTCCTTTGAGAAGAGACGAAGAAAGCCAATGAAAAGTGTTTGATCCATGATATTCACTCTGTCAAACGCCAGCCTTTCACATCGTTACTGTGTTTGGAGCTATTCAAGTATGAATGTATTCTCAAAAGGAAAAAAAAAACAGGTCACAGTAAATTGAAGCATGTCATAGAAAAAAAAAGATGATGAGACAAATACTATCGTCTGCCCTTTTAACCCTGTTCCCTGCTCTTTCCGTCAAACATTTAACAAGGGCATTAAATAGGTCAAAGGCAAGCGACACCGGAAGCAAAAACCTCACCGCGACCTTTCATTTTCTGCCACCTATAAAGAAACCAAAAGACGTGGGAGAAAGTATTCAAGGGGGCTAATGATGGCAACAATGAGCTTTTAAGGTAGCGATATGGGAAGTTAAAAGGGAAAGAAACTAATAGTTCAGGTGGGACACATGATTGACAGCGAGAGGCAGAGGTTACCAACACAGCAAGCGCACGCTTCATTTCACCGTTACAAAGGAGTTCGGCACAGTGGTAGGGAAACCGCAGGGAGCTGGATGAAGTGGGAAGAATTGTCAGACCAATTAGTTGTACAGGTTGAGAGTTCAAAATCCCACTTCTGTTCACAGCATGCCTTAATGCCAAAGGAAGAAGAGAAAAGTTAAAGGACAAACAAGACTCTTGCTGAAGAAGACACAGATAAGCAACCTTGAGCAGCACTTAGTTAAAACCTGCAACTAGTAATGTACTTTTAATTTTTTTTTTTTTTTTTAGTACAGACATTGAGTAAAAAAATGCAATAAAATGACAGTGTAAAAGTAGAGATTGATATTTTAGGTTGCTATTTCATTCCGGGAGAAGAAGATGGAGATAACATGAACACCAGAATATGCACAATCAATCATGTGGACTCACATTAAAGTAGAAAGACTTCATAAAGAATCACTACTAGCCATGTGGATAACCAAACAAAAGAGTTGGCAATGTTAAATGATGCTTATCCCTGCAACTTTTCCTTGGCCTCCCTACTGACAGGACTCTCAATCATATTTTTGTGGATAATGGACTTTGATTCACTGACTGGTGCTTGCATTCGAACGGCATCAGCTGATTGTATCGTTTGGCAAGAATTCATAGTGAGTTAACTACTAAACAATCTTTTGTGATAAAACAATGTAATGTTCATCTCTATTATGATGTATTTTCTCAAGTGGAATTGGTTAACTTGAGGTTAAGAGTGTGACCAGACTCCCCTCCCTCCCAACTTGAGCAGCAAATAAAAACTTCTCTACTTTGACCACTTTGTGTGCTTTGGAAATTGCATGGTAGCGGCATCACTCAATCTGGGACATGAAACTTTAATACTAGTCTTAGAATTGTTCACAGCACAGAGTTAGTTCATGAAACAGGTTGAGGTTGTGCATCAAATAGTAATACGGGGGGTGACCGAGACATCCGCAAAGTCCCAGACAGCAATATGGGGAATTATTATTATGTTTACTCTTTAAAGCCAGAGTGGTAGCAGGGGAAATCATTTAATCCTCTCTTCCATAGGCAATATTTTTCTGGCTGTCTTTTCTTTCTGCAGCTCAACATTTTTACTTAAGACTTTTAGAAAACAAACTATTATAGTGATAAATTAGGGTGAAAAAATAAAATCGAAACATTAATAGGGGCATATCAAACCTTAGTTTGGTGTTTAGGCCTGGATGAATTTCTGGTCCATAAGGAAAACCAATGAGGCATTACTTGCAGTGTCTCACATCCTCGAATAATGGAAGTCAGGAAGTTTCAAACTGAGAAAAATCATCTCTGCCTGATAATACTATAAAACAGCTGAAAGTTTGCCTGAACTGTAATCGGGAGTCGATCTTTTAACTTTTTGCTTTATTATGCCTTAGCCATATTTAACTAGTTGTAACAAAGACATACGGGAAAGAAAACATTTTTCACTGTGCTATGTCGTTCAAATGTACTGCAAAGTTGTTCCAACATACTGCAAAGTCATTTGAACGAGTTGATCAAGTCGTTTGGACCTAATGGTAAAATTGTTTGCTAAGATAAATGCTAAGAAAATGCAGAACAGAAAAAAACAACACTGGTCCATAAGGTTTTTTTTTTTGTGCAAGCTTAGGATATTTCAAACATTCATCACGAGCCAAGTGACAAACAATGTTCAGGACTATTTGGAGCTATGGGAACAAAGACGAAGGAAGCAAAAAAAAAAAAATCAATGTTGCATGTACTGAAAGTTGGTTAGTCATGCTCGCGCTGCTTGGAATGGAAGAAAACAATGGGACCATTAGCCTCACTGGGTGGTAACATTCAGATAGAAGATCACACACTTCACATGAATAAACACGTAGCCACTGGCCATCACCCACTCCCTCCACAAGACTCTGTGATTCCGACGTGAAGAAGTGGAAGAGAGGGTTAAGGTTAGCGGGTGTTGATCCATTTGAATTCCACAAGCGGCTGAAGTTGGAGTCTTTTCTCTGTTCTCTTCCCATCGCAGCATGCCTAGAGGCTGCAGAGAGCTTATTTGCTGAAGCTGACACGCCAGAGCTCTAATTGCTGCACGGCCTTCTAAAGCTGCACGCCGCACTCATTCTCAACATGGACGACTCACGGAGAGGAACCAAGGTGTCATGGTGGGGGAATCACTGACCATGTCCACTTTCAAACACAACTGGGGTGCAGAGAGATGTATTGCATACACACAGAAACAAAGATTTTTTTTTACCCTATTAGGAAAGCAAGCTTTTAAACTCTGAATCGACCAAAGTGAGAAGAAAGGGAGAACTTGTGCAATCGCCCTGACAGAGAAAGCAGAGCCACACAGATAAAGCTTTATCTCCCACTTAGCATATCTAAGCTTGTATTATATTTTAAAGAGGCAATATGCAATCTCATCTGGGTTGCCACAGTCATATAAAGCGAGAAAAAAAATGCATCGCTGAGATATTGCCTAATCCTTGGTTAATTGTTGAGATTATAAGGATTTGTGAATGCTTATGCCTTGACAAACACCTAAACTGGAACAAGTAGTGTCCCCCAGGAGGGTTTACACATTTTCCTCTGCTGTAAGTGAACGCTAAGCTGTGAGCGAGCTGCAAACAAATATGTTAATAGCTACAAGAATTAAAATTAGTGTTCCCTTGTAAAAAGAAAAAAAATCATGTTTTAATCATGCTGCGCCATCAAATAAATATGTTTTGTGTTGTGAAAGTGTGAGTTATTCATGATTAAATTATAAAATAGTTGAAAGAGGCAGACATGCTGTCTTTTGGGTGGCGTACAAACACGTTTTTGTTCTTCTCCCCCGGCTGTCTGATTCACCACAAAGAAGAATCACCCATGTTGGATTCTCAATGTAGGTAAACCTTATTTTGGGACAGATCATCCAAAATGATATGAGCAGCATCTGACAGGCTCATTAATAATAAACAGTCTTGCTGTGCCAAAAAATATATAAATAAAATTAGCTATTTATGTTGATTGACCCAGGCTCCTCCCTCAGTCGCATTCTGCCACAGCTCTCTGCCACCTTACGGCGGGCCTTCTCGGGTGCCAGTGCAGGTTAGCTGATGAATAATTCCCACCGGACATTAACAGCAAGAAGTAGGGCACAGGACTCAGCGGTGTGTCCCTCTTCCCACCCTTGCTCTGAATTCTCTTATCAGCAGACTGTTAATATTAAATACAAGCTACATTTCGGGCTCTCCAGCTGAGAATGGGGATGGAGGTCAGGGGGGTAGGATGGAAATTGTGAGTTCATCAATTAATAGTTGTTGACAAAGTTTTATCACTATAAGAGTGTTCTGGAGTGGGGGGGAATGATTCCACCACAATTCAAAACAATAATAAAACAATAGAAAAAGACATACATAAATAGAGAGACAAATCAGGAAGCATTTTATAATTTGCTGATTTGTTAGTAAGATCATTTTCCAGTTCAATGATTATGATTCGGATTACCGTTCAGTTTTCAAGGCCCCATTAATTTGTAGGTTTTTATTCGTGTGATTGCAGTTGTTACTTTTGTTCAACAATTCAAGTTTTTGTCGAATTTTACAAACATCAACATCAACAACAACATATGCATTACCCCACCCCAAAAAAGTCAAAACAAATAAATAAACCAACCAAACAAATGACACAGGCAAAAATGCTCAGAGTCACTGTGAGAATATCTTAAACTGTCAGGTTATCAAGTAATTTCCAGTACCTTAACATTATCCATGCCCAAGTCTCAAAGTAAGTTCCATAACTTTAAACACAGATCTACTGACCATAGTATTAAAAAGATTTTTTATTATTATTATTATATTTTTTTTTTAGATAGACGGACTTCGGAAGCGCTGTTACTTATTTTAAATACGTCTCTCTTTCTCAGTATTTATTTGCATTTGTATTGTTTTAAACTATTGTTTTTATACATCTGAGACATCTGAGAAGGTGGATGATTTCTTCAAAACCTTGTGGAAATCTACAAAGCTAAAACTCTTGATAGCCAGATCTTTGAGTTATATTTAATTCCAATAAGCGGTGGATGTCTGGATGGAGAATCTCAAACAAAAAAATATTTATCTGTTCAGCACTTAGGGAGCTTTCCACAGATTATTTGACAGAGGGTGGAATTTTAATGATACAGAGAAATTAAGATGCTGTTCACATGAGGATTCCACCCATTCTTTCCCCACACTGTTTACTCTTTACACCCAAGCAATTTAGTCTGTGAATTCTTGCCTTCCCCTGACAAGTTGCACAAGTTATAATGAGTAGGCGCGGTGGGGACTTTGTACCAGTGAACCAGAGATGTGTATGACAGAAATATGGATTGGGAGTGCCTTAAAAGTTTGAATTTGTCCTATTATTAGACTTGCTATCTTCTTTTCAGCAATTCTTGGATTTTTAGATGAAGGGGTGGCATTAATTATTTATGTTTGAGGTTTTTTATAGCTAACTGCCCTAATGCCTCTCACATTAGGCCTCACACAAAAAGTTCAAGTTTTAATAAATAGATATTAAAACTTTAACCGATATTAATAGTGCCAATTAAGGGAGCATAGCATAAAGCCATGCATCATTTTGAAACTGCCACAGCATTTCTGCTTCCTCCTCGTGCGTTGCATTTTCCGCTGCTGATAAGCTTCCTTCTTTTTTTTTTTTTTCCCCTGTAAAGAAACCTTGAGAGAATACTCCTGGAAGCTTATATCTGCAGGACGGCATTTTAAAAAAATATATATAAATACGCTCGGTTGTATCCGTTTTTCAACATTTTTCATGACCTTCTCAAAAAAACATGGCCTGCTAATTAGCACGAGACAGCAATTAGAAACAAGACTAGAAGCAACAGCTTCCCTTTCCCCTACCACACACTTCAGAAAATGTCGTGGCGATGAAATGCACCACCATAAAGTTTATGTGGAGGTAAATGTACAAACGGGAAATGAAACCCCTTTATAGACGTCTCAAAACAGTTAACAGGAGCAAGCTAACAGACAGCTAGTTAGGTCCACAAGGATGGATGCAGCCTATGAAAACGGCAATAAATCATCTGGTAGCCCATCTGGAAATTACTGGGAGCAAAGCCAAAAGATATGAGACAGTGGTCAACAGCCAGACCTGATCAACAGATTAATAAGAAATGAATGTCTCAACACCCAGGAAAAAACAGTCATGGACTGTCTGCATCAAATAACAGGACATCCAACTGAAAAACATTTGGTTCTGGATAAAAAAAAAATGCTAATTGAACATAAATCTAGTCGGGTTCTTAGCTCTGCAAACTCAGTTAGTGGAGCCCAGAGTTCTAATTAAACACGGTGAGGCAGCATTTAGCTGATATGCTGCGCGCAAATGGAATAAGCTGCCAACATAAATGAAGTCAGCCGAAAATGAAAAAGCTTTCATAAATCCAGTTGAGCATCCCCCCTTGTTTCGCTGATTAGTCTTGCAAAGCATCTTGAAAAACATGTTATACAATCTTGTCCTTCCACTTTTCATTGTTTTAGTCATTTTAAAATGTTAGTAAAGTGCTTTACTGGGCTTTAAAATGACTGAAACAACTTTGTTTAAATGTTTTTAAATATTATACTTTCAATTATGTGAAGAACATGGAGTTAACTCGTCTATGAAATGAGCTATATAAATGAGACTACCTTGCCTATTGTACTCTCTTCTTTTCACAAAAGGTACAATAGAAAGCAGCAAATAGCTGCAGACATTATGTAGAACCATAATGGAACTGTCATCATAATCAAGAACCCATCCGTAGACCATGAGACACACAGACTTTCCTTAATCAATTCACTGAATACAAGTGACATGATGGAGGTCTGATGGACCATCCATGGCCATGATTGATGACTAATATTACTTGTCAACCACAGCATGGTTCCCTCAGGAGTGTCAGGCGAAAACGTTTGTGTTTTATTTAGCCATGAACGATTCATTTCGCTTTATGAAGTGGAACCTACGCCAAATGGTCATGCCAATAAAGACATGAACAAGTCCATCTTTGTTACCAAGGTATCAAGTGCATGCAGGCTCGTTTAACCAAAGCTTCATTTCACAGGTGACTGGGAAAGTCCATGTGCATATTTGCAGGCACTATGTGACGGTGGATCGACAATGAAGACACAGCAAGAAATAGAAAAGATGGAGAAAAGGGTGAAGAGTGCCTCGAAGAAAGACAGCAAGTGGTTCTGCTTCTTTGCTCCGGTGAGTCTCAATGTAATTGATTCTCATACCTCAAGAGATTTCCCACTGTTCCTCTTCTCCTTGGTCTTCCTGCTTCTATTACGTACCTGTCCGGAGGACGAACGATCTACACATTACCCATGAGTACCGTTGATCGCGACACGCGTCAGTGTCTCCGAGTGCTCGGGGACTTGGTGGGCCCAGTGCAGAGAAGTTGAAAAAACAGGACAGAGTCAATGGATATAGGAAGAAAGAACAGGAATTCAAGTAATGATCCAGGATAACAGTCATAGCTGTAGCAAAGAGGCTCGGAAATGTTACCGAGGCTCTCTGTCCATACATGGAGAGATTTGGCGTTGATTTATTTTTTGATACCCTGAAATAACGATCGATAGAGGTTGTCCAGACAGAGAGGGTAAGATGTACATGCTCATAAATGTTGAGCTCTCTTGACAGAAGAAGAATAAATGTAGACATGAGAGCATTTGGTGCTAGAGAGGATGATGCAAAAGACTTCAATGGAGAAAATGCTAAAAAAAAAAATCTTGCACAACCATTAAAACTATTGTCGGGGGTTTGTAAACTCGAATGAACCCTGATGTAAACGCACTTTTGCTACCTTCACCAACACTCAAACATTTGCCCCTCAGTGGCTCTAATTAAACAAAAAGATAATAAACTGTACAAAAATAAAAGCCTGGTTCTTCCCGTTCAAATTATTCTAACAGGTGAAAACCTGGGGGGCGGGGGGGGTCACTTTTGGGGTGAACGAAAGCCGCCATTTTAATGAATGGAGCTCTTTATCTTGCCCTGAGTTATTACACACTGAGTGTCGGCACTTTGCGGGAGATTCTGTTTCCACGGCAGAAGTGGGACTAGTGGCCAGGGGAAAGAAGAAGTTCATGTATTTGGTGCCTTATTTTGTAACAGGGTATGACATCTCTGGCTTCTATCCTATAAAAAGCCCCAAAGCATGGTCAAGTATCTCTGACAAGTGCAGCATTAGTGTGGAAGGCTGCAGCAACAGTGTATGAGAGTAACACCAAGTGGGATTTTTTATTTTTTTATTTTATGGGGCATTCATAGTGCCCAGTTGTGCCTTGGACATGAACACAATCTTTTTACAGTAGTGACAATGGTCGAACTTTGGTTTTTCAGACATTCAGAAAAAAAACCTCATCAATGAATACATTGAATTCAATTTGTAGCACTGCCACTGCTGTCATGTCGCCCATATTTACTGTTCATGTGAATGCTATTTGATTGGTGAGATGATGTCACTAGTGAGTAGCACCCAAGGAGACTGTCATCTGACTAGCACTTCAAAGACACGAAAAGAAGAAGACTGAAACAAAACCAAATAGATGGCAACAATTACTATTATTATCCGTTCATACAAACATGTTTACGTTGGTTAACAGAACCAGCGCTTCTGTCTCAGCCACCTACAATGCATGCTCACTTATGATTATTGTTGACGGAAAATATTTGTTACAATGTCACCTATAAAACTCAGACTAATACCAAATTGCAAATTTCGATTGAATGAAAATTGCTTTCCGCTTCATTTGTAGTCGGAAGCACCCGTTGACTCTTTTAGCAGCCAAGATTGATGAAATGATTAAAAAGAATGAAGTGGTTTACATCCGCAAGAAATCATCCAAGGCACCCTCCTCTTTTTTTTTTTATTAGACAGCAAAATCCAAGAGAAAGAGTGACACAGGTTCACCCCAGCCTCGAGGACTGAACATCTTTAGGTCAGGTCAGTCTTGGGGAAACAAGAATCTGACTGCAATCCCCTGAAGCATAATGCCGTAATGTTCGGGTAGAATTATTTGCTGTGATTCCGATAAATATGACCACAACAGAAAACATTAGGTTGGGAGACGCCACAGAACCATTGTACCTCAAATCTTAGTGCCCAAGGAAAACTGATAACAGCCTTTTAATGGGATAAGAACATCCAGTCCCATTCCCAGAATCTTCTCATCCTGGCTACCTGCAGGCAGCGCAGCGCTAGATGAGGATAGAGCCAGTCTAATCCTTCTGTTTCGCCTTTCTGTGGTTTCTTAGAGCTTCTCTGCTCCCCAGACGCAACCTGATGACTCTAATTGCCTTCCTCTGGCTGGAAGCATCGATGAGAAATGCTCAAAAGATGTGAGCTGCAAAACAGTATTAAAGCATGTAGAGGGCACATTCGTATTCACCTACATGCTAATGTCTCGTTATATACTTGGATGAACTCATCAGTAGAAGCTAAAATGTTTAAGAGGCCTTACAACGCTCTTTCATATACATTGAGCATAACATGGTATAAGAATGGTGTTGTGGAGAATTATTATGAACCAAATGTGTTAAAATGATACATTTGATTAATTGGACAGTTTGTTGTAATGGTCAAGCACTCACTTTTGCTTTGGGATTAATATGGTGGTCTATTTCTTCTCTTTTATCAATTGGTTGTGGGATAAATATAAGCGCTCCCAAATTTTGTGGGGCACAGACACATTGGCAAACTCAATATGCTCCCCACCCCTTGCCCGACAAATCTTCTGAAATAGGTAGATAACTAAAGATTTATTGAGTTGTTGGGTCACACATACAAGTACCGTGTTTTCTGCACTATAAGGCGCACCGGATTATAAAGCGCACCTTCAATGAATGGCCCATTTTAAAACTTTGTCCATATACAAGATATATACATTTGGTCCGCGGCCCGGACTTTGGACACGCCTGCTGTAGTGGCTCAATATTGGTCCATACATAAGGCGCACCTGATTATAAGGCGCACTGTCGGCTTTTGAGAAAATTGGAGGTTTTTCGGAATTAAACAAAATAATTTCGGAATATTTGTCCAGTTTAACATCACAGACCATGAACAGAAAACAAGCAAACGCTGCATGCATCAAAAGCAAAATATTAAAGTCAAACGACAACAACGACTTGCTGTATAAGGTGGCTGTGCTGGAATTTGTTGATTTAGGGGGCGTGGGTATTGTTAACATTTCAGCTTTAGGTGTTTACTGGCTAAATGCAAAGGCAGATCTTCGAGTTGTCTGAAGAACACGGAAGCAACAGCGACAAAAGATCAATCAAACAAATGCAACATGTCCCTGCACCAGCTGTCACTCTAATTACCTCCCGCCACTGTTATCTTTAGCATCAATTCTATGCTAATGTGCCAGGTGATAGTGGCAGTGGCTGTGCGTGAATTCCACTTTCTCCTAACGAGCATCTGATTTCCATAGAGACCACAAACATCTTTCTGTAGTAGCTACAGACCTTCTGTATGTGGAGTTAAGCTGTGTTCTGCATTCATGCCCTTGTGCTATTGTGCTGGTCTAGATTTTAATGGTCTATGCAGTTTACTCTTCAAATATTTCCACATGAATTATTAATGCGCGGCAAAGGGTTTGTTCACTAAGAATTAGCTTAGGCTATAACATATGGGCCTACCTGAGGAGTACGATGTGTCTCTCCAGAGTAAACGAGCCAACTGGAAAGTTGTGTAGCATCGGTAACCCAGGTTGATATGCAGGTTTCTCTTGAGTGTCTTTAGTCTCCTCACATGATATAAAATGCTAACGTTAGTCTGTTGAATTTATCCCATATCTGTACTTTAACAGCATGTTCATCACTTTTACTGCTTGTAAATGGGGAAATCCCGATCCTTCATTTTCAAATCCTTCACTTGGGAAAAAGCTAAATTCCCATTTTATACTGGCGTATTAATGTGGAATTTTCTCTCTGATACAATAGATAAGGAATTGTTCTTTATCAACATTTCTCTCTCCCTTTTTGTATCATGTCAGGCATGTTTTATGGTTTGTTGATTTTTGTTCACAATTCTGCAGTGCATTTCATCTGATCCTTACATGCCTACAGGCTTGACAGAGTAGCGCCACTGATAGCCGTTAGAGGAATTATAGGATCTGACTTCATTAGCCCTGTTAGCGCTAAGCTTCTTTACCCTCACTCATGCCTGGCTTAACCTGCATACTGATAAATGGTGAAGTGGAGAGAAGCAAAAGATAGGCGGAGACAAAGAAGGCTGACACTAAAGCAGTGCGGGGACAAAGGCATTTAGAGCATGAGGCAAAGGTGTCAAACTGGAGTACAGAGGATGAGAAGGGGAAGGGCGCGGCATAGAGCGTGTGAACCTGAGGCAGCAAAGGGGATGAAGCTCAGAGTTAGTGGCTGACTCGAGAGGGATTTAGAAGGAGAAAGCAGCAAAACAATCCATTAACTCAGATCGTGGTTGATCAATTACTCATCTAGCGCATCAACATTCCAAGTGGTTTACTGATATTCTATCAAGAGCGTGTTGGAGAATTAACACTGACCTCTATGAACTCACGAGCAGCCGCACGCACCTTTGAGTTAACATGTGCATTCAAGCACATATGCACGGATGCTTGTCCTTAAGTGCATTCATTTGGTTTTCTTCTCAACAGGAAGTCTCAACACTAAGTCTTCTGCTCCCGCCGCTGGCAGAGCTTTTTGGCCGGCTTAACTACGCCCACAGCCCCCCGAGGGGACAGCCCGTGACGGATGGTTGCGCGTGTGACTCCGATTCGATTCAGTCCATTTGATAAATTTATTGCTGGCATTTTCAAAATGGAATTAGTGCGATGTCGCAGAGAGACTGTTTTTGCAGCACAGGTGGCAGAAATATACTTCATGTGGCAAAGAGGGGGGTGGGGCAGTTGGATAGGGTTGTCACGGCGAGGGGGGCACAGCAAAACTAACGAAGGAGGTCGTGTTATGACAAGCTCATGTATTAATCATCTTATGGGTGGGGACAGAAGGAAAGGTTATTGGAAATCTGACTGCCACATGCCCTTCAGTCAAACAAGGAACAAGTAGCAATGTAGATTTTGAACAGTTGCGAGACAGACATCTATAAAGATTAATTGAGATGGATTGAGAAGTCAGCCGGAACAAATGTTCTACTATATCCACCATTCATACGCTTGCAAATATCAAATTCATATGCGAGCAGACTCTTGTCGGTTCTATTTGTTGTTGTCCAAACTCTTTGCCCCGAGGTCTCGCGTCTCGTCAGCTCCATCAAAGTCACGTCTGTCAGTCATGTATGGACACACAAACAATATTTTTCACCACAGCAATAACACCGCAAGACTTGGAGAGTGTTTATAAATACTTCTGACTTAGTTGAATAGACAAAAGAAATCGGGCCAGCTATAGATGCACGGCAGCCACTTTAAGTGAGCACTCACTCATTGTCATAATGTGTGGCATTATTTATCTCATTCCGAAATATATGCGAGTGTACCGGTGACGGGATGATGTACGCTATGCCGGCCCTTCAACATTCATCAGCCTGGCCAGCCTACATCACTTACCTTTATAGGCCTGTGTGACAGTGTCATATACTGCCTATCATCGCATATAGGAGACGGAAAACAGTCTGTGTGTGTGTCTGTATATGAGGTGGGGTGGGGGTCATGGGCATGAAACACTTGTCGCAAAATATGTTGACTCTATAGCACTATGTACTGATACAACCTTTGAATTGTGCTTGGAATATTTGGAATAATAATCATGCTTGATTTAACATTATCCTTTATGACTTTTGACGGAAGACATTAAAACCATAAGTAATAAATATAAGTCATAAAATCAATAAAGACCTAAAACTTATTGATTCAAGACACATTTGGATCATTTGCAAAAAATGTAAACCCAGAGTCATACCTTTCTGTGATGACACAATGGCACCTGCAGAAAGAAGAGAGAAGACACACATGAATGAATCATGCTGTAGTATCCACACAAAATTCAGTCATCAAATACAGGAAAAGCAATTTTTTTTTCTTATTTTACACTTGAGCCTGAATAAACATTAAAACAAATACCATACAGAAGGTGAGAGGTCCACACGCATAAAAGACTAAACGGCTTTTCTATGTTCAGAAGGAAGCAACCAGGTGGAGGACGTGAGCAAAACACAAGGCAGACAAGCCTTAAGTAGAGAGGCGAGAGTGGCCAGACCTCTATCTCTTAAACAATTCACCCCGAGCACCCTTGGACACTGCTGAAGAGCACTGAGACAGAGCAAATCAAATCCTTTCGGAAAGCATTTTAGACTATTTTTTTTTTCAGAAAACCAACAATCCATTGCCGGCCCATGGGATGTGCTCTTGGGCAGACAATAATGCATCGCTGCCCTGTTTTTACAATACAGAGCAATTTTTTTTTTAAAACAACTAAGGGATATGTGTTTGTGAGAAAGAAAAATAATGAACAGTACATTGATCATGGTATTCTAATACCAGGTTGAGACTAGCATGTTTTGAAGTTTTTGAAGTGTTTGTGCCCATGGACAAAAAGTTTGCATTAAAAACAGAAAGGACTCTTGTGTATGCCAGTAGCTATGCTTCAATAATAATAATAATAATAATAATAATACAAATTATTATTATTACTATTATTATTGTACAATCTGCAAAAAAAACATCTAAATATGTTGATTTAGAAATTTTCAGGGGAGATTTTTCTTTCTAGATTTCAAGATTAACAAATGGGATTGCGAACAGGTCAAGGTGTACCCTCGCTCTCTTAGCTGGAAAGGGCTTCAGCTAACCCATGACCGTGAGGGTACTTGATAAATGGATGGGTGTCACTCAACATGGCCCAGTCAAATAGATCTAGCCGTACACCATCAGGGGCACAAAATACGGCCAAGCATTTCTGACAAGGCTAAATCTTATGCAGTCAGTCCCTTAGTGAAAGAAAAAAAATGTGAGGAACTGTCATGTCATTGCCATGGTCCAAAACACTTCCTTCTCCTCTTAGTTGCAGTTTAAAAGCACCACACTTCACAGCTATATCAGCAGCATAAAGTGAATGAATTTAAAGCCTAATTTGAAGTGAATGTGTGAGTGACGTCCCGATTTGCCTTTGGGCCCGCGGCAGTACCCTTGTGGCTTGGAGTATTATGTAAAGTAGGCCATATGTCGACGCAGGTTTGCACATCCCAAAGGATGCGTGGAAGCCAAATAATGTTTCAGCATGCCTGGAGATAGAAAAGTTTTTACGTAATTTGCAAACTAAGAATAAATATACCGCAGATGTTTTTTTTGTGTCTTCTTTGTGGATCATGAATACATCTAATTAAGTCAAACGGCGTACTATGCAAAGCTCAGTTAGTAAAGCATAGTCATCTCGAGATGTACATATATTCATGATCCATTAAAATAACAATCAACCATGACTGAGTTGATACAAAGAAAACCAATAAACAAGTATCACATTTAAACGTGAAAAATTGGTCAATTAGCTTTGCACTATTTAAAATTATGAGACTCTAAAGCACCAGGGTGTACGTTTTCAGTGGTTGTCCTCTGAGCACCGCCCAAATTACTGCTGACAATCACACAGAAAGTGATTGTAGTAAAGTAAGAAGATCCCAAATTAAAAGTCCTCTTTGGTGCTTACACAAAGCCTTTCTCACTTTTATTTTGGAAGAACACAGTAATAAGCATCAACTCTATTAGCGAGAGATGCTAACAACAGCATCAGCTAATTAGTGAGTTAATTATAATTCAACACTTTTTTTGTCTTTTCAATGGTCCACATAGAGATTTAACTAGAGTAGTTGAACTGACTTCTGTGTTTCCCACACTGTAACGTTGATCTCCATGGACAGTAATTGGTACTCTTGTTTTTGACAAACCAAAAGACATTTGTGAGTAATGAAGGAAAGAACGAATCCATTTTGGTGCCGCAGCCCAACTCAGCTGAGATCCCAGCCGAAATCACTCATTGGAGTCAATCACACACCACCTACACTCTAGTCAGCAATGTGAAGGACCACACAATTCATGGCTGAAGATTGATTTGTGACACGGTATCTGTCATTTCCTAAATCTGGCTACCTCACTTTTGTACGGTGATGTGTTTTGTTGCTCGGAACAAAAGACCGATTTTTGGATTTATGAATCAACATGATCTAATTTACCTGGAAACAGTCAAATACATAAGTATTAATTTTGCTTAGCGGAAAAGGTGGGTTTTCAGGTAATCAATGTCAAGGATTGACTTTATCAAAGAACAGATTCCATTATTTGTCTACAAGTATCCGCTTCTTTTGGAAATACAAGTGCTGCTCCCATGGAGACCAACAAAGTGTCTATATGTACAAACCAGCAGAGCAACACACACTCATGTTACCTTTTGGACAGGGAATTTTGTCTTCCTGCTCATTATATACTAATGAGTTATCTATTAATGAAAATGGAAAGCATTTATTTTGTGAGCACAAAGGTTTCAGTTGGATTAATTACTGCACTGCAGCAGCAAAATGAAAACAGCAAGTGCAGCATCAGTCTTGTGTGGCACATTAGCCATTAGCCAACTGTTATCAACGGCTGGCAAATGGCCCTGTGTGACTCGACGAGGAGCAAAAAAAACTCTTGTACGAGCAAATCAAACTTCAGGAGGAGTGCACTTTTGTCACACGCTTAATTACCGGCTGCATTTGTGTACTTTTACTCACAGTAAATCACTTTGGACAAGAAATGACCAAGTAAAATACATGAGTGTATTGCTAATTGAATTATATTTGTTGATTTGTCAGTTCAGAATTCATGTCGTATTTTAAAATCATGGGGTCTTACTTTGATTTGAGAGTATCATAATCCGGAATTTTACATGCCTACTGTTTGTTGCTATGTTTTGGGTTTTCTTTACAATTGAGTTGAGCCTATCTTTGGCATTTTGTCATGTTCATTTGTCTGTATTGCATTTCGAATTGGAATAAGACTCAATCTAATAGCCTGCTTAACCGCTTGATATCCCATCAGGCTCTCCTTGGAGAGGTCAGTCAGCAGGAAGGGGTACTGGGTGCGTGCCTAGGCTCTGGTCGCCTTAACAGATGGTTCTTGATCAGATATTAGAGCTCGGGCTGCGGGGTCGGTGAGCCGCAAGTGTTCGGCTCTGCCCGAGGGAACTACCCCCGTTTAAACCGCCTTGCGATAGCTCGAGTTCTGGTGCCAGGCCATTGGCTCAGATTTGCAGCCAGACTGCTTGGACACTGGGATGATGACAGACTGCAATCCTTAATCTGAGTAGAACATAACTGTGGTTACGTACTTTCACTTGGTCCGTTTGTCATGGGCCATTCTGATCGTAAAACGCGCCATGATCTTCCAACCGTCATCTTGAATGAATGGATCGGAACCGCCTGCGCATTGAGTTGCCTTGTGTACGTAATGTTCTGCATAAATAAAACTGCCTCGCCTTTCCTGTTGCTCGTCATGTACAAGGACAGATCATTAAATTAAAAATAAATGGTAGCTTGAGTCTCATATTAAAATTGAAAATTTTCCTTTGGGAGCATTTTAAACTACAGTAAATCCTGCTTATACATGTATTAATCTGCAGCCTCCTACATCAATAAAGCGAGATTGAAAGAATGGGTGGGGGGGGGGGCTGTGGAAACAACACCAGAAGCTTTATTTTTGCTTTCCCTGCGCCAGTGGTAGTCTAAACAAAAACAGCTTTAGATTTGACCTTCACTTCCAGAACAGTGGTCCTCTCTCAGTTCTGGCTGCCACCTGCAGATCAGAAAGGAAAGAAACCTTTCTTTCTTTTTCACATCCACTTTGTCTTATGAACATATACACAACTATTTTATGTAGTGTATAATTTCCTGTCTTTTATATAGTTTCCTCTTCTATCTTTCACCCCATTTCTTATTGTGAGATATTTGCCTAGCGACACCCTTGGCAGGTCGGTCACTGAGTGAACAAAGCGTTATTTGCATATTATTGCAATATTTTTCACTCTCCTCTTATCGGATGCAATTTTGTGTTTCAATAAATAGTGATCGCTGAAGAATTTCTGATTAACTTTCTAATTTTGCTTTGCTTGAAATATTATCATAGAATATAAAAAATGTGAAAGTGGACACAAAGGATTGGACATCTGTTCGGATTCAAATGGACACAAAAGTGAGAAAGGGCTTCAAACTGAACCTTTAGAGACAGTGTGCAGAAATAAAAAATACATATCTGCTTTTAATCTTCCTCTTGAGGGCATGCATTATGCAGTATTCCCACTAGAGGTGAAAGGTTGCTATTTTCACAAAATGTCTATTGCATTGCTTCATATTAAATCAAACCACACAAATATTCCAAATGTAGTAACATCTCATTTTTACCCTTGGCGGTTTCTTAAGGACCTCAATAGCAACATAAATAAGATGCAGGGTGAAGAAAAGCTAATGATTTTCTTTTTTCTTAATCACAAACTACAAAAACATTGTAGAGCACTTTAAGCTTATATTGAAGCAGCTATAAATATTATGCAAATGTTGAACATGATATTGGTCTCTTAATTCCCTTATTTGCATATAGAAAAAATGTAAGTGGGGTATAATATTAGGAAGGGCTAAAGGCTCTCATTATCACTAACTAAGAGGATATACGTATATCATTTTTCAATGTACAATTAATCTGTATTTATTCAGAAAATGTCATGCATCTTCATAGTTCTTGCTCAGACACGCATATCTACACGCACACACAAAATGAAGAAAGATAAAACTAATACGAGTGGCCACTAAGTAAAAGATAACGTCATTCCAAGCTTATACGGCGGTACTGATATCATTTGAAGATGGCTGGTGTTTTTTTTTCATCAGTTACTTGCGATGAGGATTACATATTAGATAAGAACAGCATCTCTCCGAGCCATTTTAAGATTCGTTACGATACCCTTTCGAATCTTATCGCTGTTCTCTATCAATAGTAATCACTGAAACCTTGAAGAAGACTGGTTGAAACTTTTGGCTGGTAAAAAAGTGGTCATGAAACAAGTATTCTTTTTCAACTGAACATTTCATGAAATTAATTATTCTTCAGAAAAACAACAACACTGCGTGTTTATCTCTCGGTAATTATTTGATAAAAACGGATTCACAGGGTAGGAGAGAAATTGTTGCAGTATGTTGTAAAATAATTTATTCCAAAAGATGTTTTTAAACAATTATGTTGTGTTTTGTTTGACAAAGGACACACCTGCGCACTTCAAAATTTCAAGTGTGCAGCACTAACACTCGAAAACATTGCCTACATAATATTAAATTAGCGTACGCACTCTTTAAACTGTGCTAGTTTGTTCAGAGTTACAGAGACAGTTTTGAACACTAACGATAAACCCTTAGGGGAATGGATGGATGTTGCCATGCTTTTCAAATGAAATTAAACTGTTTTCAAGAAAAAAACTCAAGTGCTAAGAAATAACTTTTTCTGACCTCGGCGTTATTCGGCTTAATGGACGCAATAGTTGTCCTTGTGAAACATTTCTTTCGTCTTTGCTAAGACTTTGGTGCGGAGGCACCTTATCGTAAAGGAGAATAGGGTTGCGGCCGTGGGAATGATTGTCATTGCCGTCACAAAGCAGACTTCCAGCAGGTCTCCTTAGAGATAAGAACAAGCTGTCTATCCTGAGTTCACTGTTGTAACGGTCGCTCTTCCTAATATGGCACATCTCGGATTGTCTGACACTGTTATTTCTTTGACCAACAGCATTAATTTGCTTTCCATTTTCTACGACAAATCCTAACCTTTAAATTGGCTACCGTATTTTCCGCACTATAAGGTGCACCAGATTATAAGGCGCACCTTCAATGAATCGCCCATTTTAAAACTCTGTCCATATATAAGGCGCACCGGATTATAAGGCGCACCTTCAATAAATGGCCCATTTTAAAACTTTGTCTATATGTAAGATATACAGATTTGGCCCACGGGCCGGACTTTGGACACACCTGCTGTAGTGGCTCAATATTGGTCCATATATAAGACGCACCTGATTATAAGGCGCACTGTCGGCTTTTAAGAAAATTGGAGGTTTTTAGGTGCCCCTTATAGTGCGGAAAATACGGTACTTATGATGATGCTCCTGGTTATTTTGTTCATGGTTTCACAGAATTCCCAGAATAATGTATTGCTTACTAGGGTATTAGGTTACCCACAGAGAGTACATAACTCAAAGGGGGTCAAGTGCGGCACATGAAGCGGCCCATGTTAGATTTAATAGAATATGGATTCCGTTGCATTGTGATTGATCCGAGCAGGGCAGTGCACAGACCTTTGGAGAACCCAAAGTTGAAAAGAGGCCACATGGAACTTCTTTTTAATTATTGTGGAAAGAATTTAAATATAACATGTGCGCAAACTGGATAAGTTGTAGTCATTCAATAGAAATTCAAAGCTCCCTATTGAACAATTGGGTACGGAAATTGAGAACTCCTTTTATGGATATGGTCGAGGTAGTGGCAGAGTCCAAAGACGATGGATGGCGAGATTGTCAAATTTTGATTTGTTTAAGGCTACAAAATGGCAATCAAAACATTCTCAGAAGTACATTGCAGGCTATTGAGGAGAACATTGACTTTAAATGACATTTGCTCATCCGACACTCTCCTCCTTCATCCCCCACATATACTCAAGAACATACGTAATTGACAGCCATTAAAATGAATGAGAATGTACTTCAAAAGATGTTGCTAAATATCCAATGTATGTTTTCCATGAAAAATTGTGGGGTGATCACAAGAAGATAAAAAATATTTATATTTGACACAATATTGAAAACAAATACGCAGGAATAAATAATGTTACAATACAAAGCTCCAAACAGATTTTCACAAACAAGCAGATGCTAATTAAAAAATTAAGAGGGGGGGGACAGAAGGCCATTTTGTGCATCAAGGCACCCATAGCTTCACTTCTCTGCATGTACCTGGCTCTGAGTGAGTTCATTAAAACTTGCTATTAGGAATAATGTATTGGTTGTTAAAATAGATGTTGCTTTGGGATGTATTATAAAATGTTATCCATATCTTTAAACCTGAAGGAATTGTATTGTGAGTAGCATTTCAAATATTAGTAAATAGATCAAAATTTGAAAAGCAGTAATTTCATTTCTCTTGCAAGACAATCATAGCGAGCGCCATGCAGGGTTGGACAATTTTGTAATTTCAGGTGGGCTTATTTTATTTTTTTGGCCGTGGCTGTCTTCTAAAACCTGCCTAGCAGGATACCGAGCAATGAAAGAACCTGCTCTGAATTCAGTAAGAAAAAATAAAGGTCACCCGTAGAGCACCTTAATCAATGTGCTGCTGCTTATTAAAAAAAAATAAAAAATTTAAAATGCAATTAAGAAGCAGCTCAGTATTGTATAGTCCCCTCGGCTGGAACCTCGGACCAGCAGTTTTGGAATATCATTCATTTTATGCACATAATAAATCAGGGGTCACCAATCTTTTTGAAACCGAGAGCTACTTCTTATAAACTGATTTCCGAGAAGTGCTTCCACTTTGATACACACTCAAAATAACAAAGAAATAATAAAACTATTTTTTGCCATTGTTTTCGGAAAAGCACTACAATTAATACAATCAGCTCACTGAGCTGTTTTTAGAACAGCCCCTAAAGCACCGTGGCACCCCTGTACTAAATGTTCTATGTTGAGTATTTGGATATTTGGAATCATACTAATTAGTACCCATACCAAACTCAAATATTTGATCCCGTGTGAGATGTTCGTCCTTCCATTCCACTGCCTAATGACAAGTGTTGGTCATTGGAAGCTGTCATCAGTTTCCACTGATAATATATATTAAAAACAGTACAAAGTCGATGAATGTTGTTTTTATTCACATTCAATTGGGGTTTGTTTTAGCGAATATTCTTACAGCGTTCCCATGAATATTCAGGGTAGGAGCAGATGTAGCCCAACTGCATGCTGCAAGGCACTAATGGGAAGCCTACTTTCCTATGTGCCTGTTCATTTTGAAGTGGTAATGGGCTTAAGATGCGTGTAATTTCATGCTGATAGCGGATGTGGAAGAGTGCCGTACCTGAGTGCCTGGGATAAGGAAGCGGGACTCGCTTCTTGCCCACTGCTACTGCTCACCAGCCGTGTTATCTTGTGTTTGATAAAGAAGCAGGTGTGATGCAGAAGTTGGATACTTAGAATTGCAGTAAAAGGGATGCCATTATTATTTATTTATTTTAAAAACGAGATGAACTGTTCAAACTTGACTTAATTACCACCTGTTTGGTTGGAGAAACTATTCAGATCAGCTTTACTTTTCTTTCTCTAATAAAGGGATGCAAATAGCAGAATATGCAATGGAACTTTCTAAGCAAACAAATGCACTGGCTCTCGATTAAGTCAAACTGAAGAGCAAAAATCATGCAATAAGATTTGTTTACGTAGGAGGCTGGAAGGATGGATGACAGCCTCTGCGTCCTCTAAAGTCTCTTGTAGGCCACAGCTAAGTTCACCTTCATCTATCAGCTGCATCACCATGACCACTATAACTCATCACCTACACAACAAGATACGGAGTGTGAATGTGGAGGTGGAGAGCGAGGACGAGAGGGATAAAAAAAAAGGAATTAAAGATATAGAAAATCGAGGATAGAATCACTGGTGCCCTTGCTTTGGATACAATAAATGATGATTTTAATAAATAGATGTGCAGACTAACTCTCCACATGAAGATAGTGTGAGCGCACACTTATGTTTAAAGCTTACATTACAGCCGACTCAATTGCATTACCCGAGGACACGTTGTCTGTCTTTATTGCGGCGGTCCTTGTCGATTTAAGTCGCTGATAAATTGATTATGCCTCAAGGCCACCTGCTGGGCACCGTCTGGCAACGATCAGACTCAATAGTAAATCAATAGCACATAAACCAGTCATCATTGCCCATAGTGACCTTATCATGGAGATATAGATCACAGCTCAAATCTGCTCAACCAAAAAAAAGGTTAATACAAGTTAATTTGTCCTCTTGGGAAAACCTGGATAAATGTCAACATTTGACCATCAAAACCTGGCTTGTTTCATAATTATCGTAGGAAACAGAGGGGACTTGACTGTCTTTGCAAAGAGATCGAGAGTACATGTCCTCTCTAATGCCATTGCAACAGCTCTCATTTTCTATTTTTTATTTTTTTAGAGGTAGCTGGCAGATCATCACCGTGTGTTGACATGTATGTGTGCAACTCTGTCTAAACAGGTGCTGCAGATCTCCTGAGAGGTGTTCCACATACAGTCACCTTGAGCCAAGGCTGTGTCTTAATACGAAGAAGTGCGGAGCATAGGAAAGACCTGACACATAAAAAGGGTGGGTTGCGGGGTATGTCCGTAGAGCACACAACAAAGTACCGTATTTCCCGGACTATAAAGGTGCACCGGACTATAAGGCTTCAATGAATAGCCCATTTTAAAACGTTGTCCTTATACAAGGCGCACCGGACTATAAGGTGCACCATTAATGAATCATGTCAGATTTTTATTCCAAATCAAATCATTCTCCATTTTATCTTTTTTATTTCAACTTCAGACGTAACAAATCAACTTTATAATCACAAAATAATGGTCTTTTTGATTCATGATACATAGTCTTCAGCAGGCCAGTTATGATTGATTTCATGACACAATGCTTCGGGCTAGTTTAAATTTAGGAATTTGGTCCATAAATAAGGCGCACCGGACTCTAAGGCGCACCGTCGGCTTTTGAGAAAATGTTAGGTTTTTAGGTGCGCCTTATAGTCCGCAAAATACGGTAAGTCGCAAGAAACAACCAATGATGATAAAGCTCACACACAGTTATCCGTGTGGTATCAATCGGTCTGCTTGATGAATAATTTTGAATGGACACTGAACAGACAGACGGACTGTTGTCTCTCCCTCCAACTCCCACCCTCACACTGTGCGACCAATGCACAAATGCGGTCACTGGAGCAGAAAGATAAACCAAGAAAGCAAGCAGCGGGGAATGCGCAACAAAAATAACCTTAGTTACACATTTGGTGTCATTTATGTACAGTGTAAATCCTACTTTAATTATGAGGAGCAAAACATTAGCGGCAAATGAGCTGTGATAATTCCACCTGCTTCCATCATCCTGCTTCCCAGTAGCTCTGCCTTTGCTTCGGGAGGAGGGGAGCCAGTGCCATGCAGTGTGGGGATTAGGAGTGTGACACCAATCCAAAGCTAAAGACTAAAAACAAATTAGTTAATGGTGCTCGAATAAAGAGGGAACCACATGCATCTGCTACTTGGAAAGAGTTGCTTCATGCAACGTGTTGAGAATTTAACAGGGAATTGTAAAGAGTTAAGAAATGGAACTGGACTGTTTCCAAGCAGCTTGACTGTCATGGTACGTGCATTGAGGTTCTCTCAAAAAACTGAGTCCACAACTGGGTCTCAGAGGCTGTTAAGATGAAGGATTACGTGATAGCATTGGCTCTCTCATGGTGAGAGGTGCCTGTGAAGATGCAGAAATACAAAGTCTGCCGAGTAGAGATATGAGTGTGGAGATAAGAAGCGCAGAGGAGATTGGCCCTTTATCATGTTTCAGAAGAGTGAAAGATGAGAGCCCGCGTCTCTGGTATGAGACCTACGGTATCTATGCCGTCTGACACACCTGTCAAGTGACGTCTCTTAGCTGCTTCGGCAAACTCGTCCGAGAGCTTAAGTATCTCTCGAGTGTTCTTTGTCATCTTCACAAGGAAAGTTAAAGCACCACTTTGTCATTTCCGTGACATGGTCCGAAAATGGAGTCGTAAACATGGCTGGCCCTAAAAGTGATTTTTTTCTTTTAATTCTCAACAATGTTCTCATCATCATCATCAATATGATTGTTTTATTACTTATATCATTTGTATTTTGCCAGCCATCCATAATCATAGAGGTGCAGAAGTTGGGTCAACTTCACAAATGAAGACCAGCCCTTTAATAAATGCAGAATTGTTCCTATTGAGCTCTCGGAAATGGAACACAACCTGTTCTTTGTTATGTCATTCCATCTTCCAGTAGAAATGACATTTCATCTAAAACGGACCCTGTTGGAGAAACTAAAAGCTGGAAAGGAGATCAAGTAAAAAATATTTGCTTGTTGGTCCGTGTAGATATTTATTTTGGTTGTCCTGCCTGTGTCCTTGCAGGTTTATTAGATGACATTACATGTGTACATTATTAAATTTTTTATTTCTCAAGATAATTCAGTTGGGTGAAGGTCAGCGTAGCGCCCTCTATTGATTAGCCGCCACTACTGCTATCACTCAATCGTTTTGTTGCACAAAAGATCATTTGGCAAATAAGTGTACAGCTGCAGCTGTTGTGAAAATGTGCTCTGTAAAAAAAAAAAAAAACTTTTACTGTATTGTATGGTATCGTATTTTTTATACGTAATTTTATAACGCACAATTTGCAAACTCATAAATGACATTTGCACATGCTCCCTCCAGAACTCTTCTCTTTTAACCTTTGAATAGGTGACCTCGTCTGATGGGGAATTAATTAGCCTATTTCCTTTTGATGCATGGTCACTTTTCTGTATTATTGTTTGTAAACTACAAAGTAGCAGACGACACCATTAAAGCATTTTAACCAATGACTTAATCAAAACTATCTCCGCTAAGAATATATTAAAAGCATTTCATTCTGCAGGCTAAACTGGGAAAATCAAATCCCCTCAAAGTTCTCTTCATGTGCCCTCTGCCCCCTGAAATCGCTGTCTCAGATAAGTAATATATTCTGTGGAAAGGGTACATCTCCAAAAACAGGGCAATCACATTAAAAGCTAATGGGATACATAAAATCAAGAGCTCATGGGTGATGATTAATCAACTGATGAAAAGTACATGGCTTAAATCAGGTTAGATCAAATTAATCCCCAGTCAGCCACTGTTCTACTCCTCCGGGCAATTTAGTGCGAAAATACAATTATGGACTATACGTTACACCTGACTGGTTCATCTCAACTCCAGTTTCTCTGGGGTACCACATCATGCCTGTACACCCGATACTGCATACCCTTTTACTCGGGAGTGTGATGATAGGGGCAAATTATGTCCCACCTCCTCTGGGATCTTACTTTTGTATGTAAGATTGCCAAGTCAAGTGAAGTACGTTTTAGTTATATTGTTTCAATCCAACACAGAGGGGTACAGTTCCAGGACTACACTCCTGACTTAAAACAGAAAGCCAACCACTGTGAGAGCGAGGATTTTTTTTCTTTTGGGCGGAGGAAAAGATATCGCAGAACAGCGACAAAATATATCAAATGCTGATGAGGATTCATTTTATGTTTCCATGAGAGGGGATGGAAATGTTAAATAAAATTCCACGCATATTTCAGGGGGGAGGCAGTGCCCCGAGCAGCCCCCCTTTAGCTCCGCCACTGAAGCTAAGTGAATTCCACAAGGCATTTTTATCCTTTGGCACATTGAAAAAATAATAAAAGTATTTGTATTCAGAAAAATTTCAACATGCTGTGCCTTTTGAAAAACCATCTGAATTATTGTAGCAAACAATTAATTGAAAAGACTATAATCGTGATCATTTTAAGCATATTTTAATAGCACCTCGGTCACTTTTGCAAAGGTGTCACTCAGAGATTCACAATTACCTGCCAATGTCAAATCCATTTCTGTTTCTGCAACTCATCATGAAAACAGGGCTCTATATCCGGTCAGCCTTGCGAGGTCGAGAAAGGTCCTCATTCTTGTAACATAAAACAATACTGCATCATTAATACATTATAAGGCGACTTTACGTATTGCCTCATTTCCATTATGCTGTTAGTCACACCCAACTTTTTCCCCTCAATCATCTGAACTTGAAAGAATAATGGTCAGAAAAATAGATACAAGCAGAGAGCTTTGGAATAGCGTCCTATTTTGAAATAGGCACTCAGAAAATTGAAATAAATATAAGAAATAGCTATGAAGAGAAAGTTTGTGTCCAGTAAAGGAAGGACACAGGTAAAAATCATTTTATTTACTCGTCTATTACAACAAAGCAAGTGCTCATTTTCTTTCCGTTTGCTATCATTTGGGAAAACATCTCAATATTAAATGATGGAAATGAAATTTCAAGAGGGACTTGAATGCATTTAGATTTCTCTAAAGCCAACAACATATGTGTATGGCTGAGTGTTTTATCATGTGGTCACTCACTTTCTACTCCGAGCTCTAAATATTGGGAATTTGTGGTTATTGATGTTTTTCAGCCTCATCCTGCTGACAAATGCAAAACAGCTTTCTTGTGTTAATGGCAAATAGATGATGTAAACAGACACTTCATGGGCGTCAAAGGGAGAAAACTAATAGCACGTCATTTGAAAATGCTGAGGGGAATCGGGGGAGAAATTATTGGATGGCACAATCTGATGATAGAGAATTTCTACACTATAATCTTGCGCTCTGATCTTGATTCTTGCAAATCAATATGGACATGACCAAAACGGTCCTTTCATGATGGAACATCTGAGCAGTCTTCTTGGTTTCTGCAGAGCAGTATTGACACTATCCATTAGTCGTCTCGTTTTTGAGGACGTGGTTGCCCTTGAATGGAAATGGTTCCTACTTGATAATTAGCATTAGCTAATCGTTCAATGGTTCCTACTTGATACTTGTGTCAGTGTTATTCAAATTATATGTTGAATGTTCTTGCTTCTCACTGACATTTACGGTCTTAAAAAAAAAAACATGTTAGTTGGTTTGGAGGGGCTATTAACTGTTGTCTGATTTAATAATGCTTTTAGTGACATTAAATACTCAGGCTTTAAAAGATTAAAATCATTAAAAAATTTAAATCAATTATTCTCAGGAAAATAGAATCATACATTTCCCCTGTGAATTATTCCAGAGAAAGAAACCTTCACAGTGCTGCCATGGTGACAAAATCTCCCCTTAGATCAAATTGTACTTTGAACGTTTTTTTTTTTTTTTTTTTTTTTTTACCCCTTCGTGAGACGAGAGCGACATTTTAAAAAGAATCGTCTGATGCTGGGTGAAATTGAAATCTGTGAGCCATCTCTTCATTTCATCTTCTGTGTCCGTTAAACCTAAATAACTTAATTTATTAACTTTAATTTAATGGCAAAATTCTTACAGGTTATAGTTTAAGATTACAAAGTAATGGAAGGACTCATTGTCTATCCAGAATAAATGTGAAAGTAATGCATATTTGGTAATATATTGACTCAATTTTCATCCAGTCAGCAAGAAGAATCAAAAAACCTTTCCCATTGTGTCCCAGATTTTTTACCCATTTGCATAAAGTGCCATTTTAAATTATTCACGGCTGTTGTCTGAGTCATCATATTTCATTATCCTGACATTTCAAGATGGCAGTGATGTAATTGTGGGAACTGAGGTTGGTTACAAAGAATGAATGGACCAATCAGTTTCCACTGAAAGAGGTGGAAGCTACATTAGGGGATGACTTATTTGTGATGAAAGTGAAATAATACACCAAACTTGCAAAAACCCAGCCCCAAAAAACAGTAAATGGAAAAGTGATCATTTTCTCATTAAAGCAAGAACAAAGGACAGCACTCCAGTTTTTCTGGATGGAAGATTTTTGCTCACCCCAGCAAGAGACATTCACTGCTCGTTAAGATAACACCATGCAATTTAGTCTTCTACTTTGTTTTCATCTAACTGGCTGCTAAGGATTGAGATAGGAAGTAAAGTCACATTTATTTGTCTGGACCTTAATCACAAAAGAATCTCAAAGCTTCACAGATCCTCCAGTTGACAAATATTAGCGACATCCCCGTGTTTTGTCTGTCAGGTTAAATAACTTAACAGTTAAATTTAACACATACGTACAATAACAGACAGACAATGGCAAAATAACTGCAACACTTGTTCCGAAAAAAAATCATAATGTGTCAACAATAGTAGTAGCGAGAGGAGCTCTTCTGCCTTCCTACACATCATCACCATTTGTCATGAACACTTGTGTAATTACAAAATCCTCCTTTTGCCTTTCAGCAAATATTAATGTATGATTTCATTAGAAAGCATTAAGCACTGTAGCTCTCCCTTCCTTCCGGTATGTGTGCATATTAGACTCGGTCCCTTGTGTGCATATAATGAAGTACCCGTGGGTGATGCATTTAAGGGAGGGACGGACGGACGGAGAGCCAGACGTACAGATGATGGATGATGAATTCAAGACCATGTTTTAAAAATTGGATGTCAAGCATCCTAATTCTGGAGTGTGGATCAAAACCCTTTCTTTATTCTTTTCCTACTTCCGTCATCGTTATCCAAGGAGTCATTTTGCTGAATAACTATTTCCGCATTAACAAATTCTATTGTACACTTCCCTACTTTGTTATGCAGGAGCCAAGCATTGGTATTAAATATTAAACTCAAGTGCCAAGGAGAGAATATATGTCACTTCTCTAATTGTACGTATGGGGGAAATAAATTCACATGAGCACATTCTATGCCTCTTCTATCTCTCTCGCTCTCTAACTTTCGCTATTAGCGGAGGATACCGGAAACAACAGAGGATTGTCATGACGTTTAGCACAGTTACTGGTATTATTTTGCTGGGTTGGCACGTCCTGTTTCTGGTCCACTGCACTTGGCTTAATAGGGCTCTCAGTCAGCATATCAAAGAGATTTTTTTTCTTGTGAATATAGTGTTATGATTTGAATCCTCTGTGACTGATGTGCATTTGAGTCCATCTGTTTGTTTTGCCATGCTGGGTTCTGTCAGAAATGTTCTAGTACACTCTGTGAGCGTGAACTTTGATGCCAAGTTAGGTTTTATTTAATTTTTTTGCTGCAGTGTTGTATTGTAACAAGTGACGGGAAGATGAAGTTTCAAATTTGCTTCATGAACCAGTAGTTTTTGACTCCTCTGTATGGCACTGTTGGTATCAATAAAGAACAAATATATAGTAAGTCAGTGTGCTTTCATCATATGGTGAACAGACAGTGTTAGCTAGAGGAGTCCAAAAATACAATAATTGGTTCATGAAGCAATTTTGAAGCTTCAATTTTCTATGACTAATTGTAACCATGAATTGTAGCATTGTATGGTGCATGTGACATTATTGCAAGAAACCTGTAGAACAATAAATAAAAAGTTAAAAAAAATGAATAGACGCAGGGTTCAGAAATTGAGAAAAAGTAGTGGTTTATAATCCGGAAATTACAGTATATACACAACTTGTAATAAAGAAACATACATTTTCTAATTTGCGGTTAGGCACGGGGTTGACGTAACAAAAGACGGGGTACGTTTAAGAGAATGAACAGAACAAAGAAAATGTTTTAGCTTCTAATTGCAGAATGTGGTAACTGCAGGGCATATTTTTTTAACCTTAACACCTCCCAAAATACTAGCTCGAACAACTTGTTCCGGCTCTGAAATATATATATATCTAATTGGTGGGGAATTACCACTTGCGACGGAGAGAATATTAGCCTTCAGGGCTTCTTCAAATTAGGTTCTCCATGTTGCATATCTGATATTTTAAATAAGATTGGGAGGATCATTATCAAGGCAGACGACATCCCATTAACGTGATGAGATAAACACTTGACTTTCAGCTGACATTAAAGTGGATCTTAGCTTTCTTTTTCCCATCCAAGATCAGCAAATATAAGGGCAAGATTAGCATTTTTTTAATGACCTCACAAACCAATCACAAATTTCTCGATTCCTCCATATTTATTCTTCTATTCAATAACACAGGTATTGTCTAATGTTCATACAACAAAGCACAAGCGGATGTTTAGACACCAGGCATCTCTAAAAAAGAGAATTTACGATCTATAGTGCAGTTCTATTGTACTCTCAAATAAGCCAAGCAGCACTTTCCTTTCACTCAATTAATTCTCAGATTCAAAGCCTACCATGACTTCACGTTGCCATCAGCGTTAACAACCATTTGCCTTTTGATTTTAATTGTCACCATGCAGTTTGCTGACATGACAGACAGGGAGGGAAGAGAAATATGATTGACCAGGACTATAAATAGAAATGTGGTCCTACTTTTTGAGGATGACAGCAAAATGGTGCCAAGGAATACAAACTAACATGGGGATGCATTTACTTGCATTTAAATATGTGTACAAAATCCATCTTTATCTTTGGTATGCTTTGATTTAGTTTTCTGTTGGTGGTGAAAATCTTTGTATCTCACATCCAGTATTGTTGGATGGCACTATTAACCCCACTTTCAAGAATTAGTACACTGTGTCGCTCTGATTTGTCCCTCCTGCCGATTGTGTAGATTGTTACCTACTCGAGTCTCCCCTTCCTAAACGCCCCCCCTTACTGCCAATTACAGGCACCATTGTGACAACACAGACTGGATTAGTTGGCCCCCTTTTAAGTACCCGAATGGAAAGAGATGGAATGTAAAATGATATTCAAAAGGCAAAGTCAAAGACACTAAAGCAGAGATGATGGCTGTGCAGTTTATTTGTCTTTATTTCCCCACTTACTCTTTAAGTAAGCACAGTTGATTTAGTTTGGTCAGTAACAACTTATCCGGCAGAGCAAGAATGAACATCTGAAAGCAGCTGGCATCAAAAGTCTCCCTCTATGTCCCTAACTTTAAGAGTAAGGAAGCACTGACTCCTTAGGTGCGTGCATTTAAAATTTTGTCTGCCATAACGTTGTAGATTTTGCTCATCTTGAAAGTATTTTGGGGAATTGTGAAAACTCTTACACCTCTCAAACATTCCATAAAGCCACTCCCCTGAGACTTCCCTCCAACAAAATAACTCAGGTGTCCCCTTGGCACAAACACAAAAGTACCAGTATAATGTACTGTTGTGAATAATTTACAATCTGTGATTGTAAAACTCCCGCAGAATGTAAGTATTGTTACTTTTTTATCATGACCGATTTTGGGGTTGTCCCATTTAGCTGACGCTGGAGTGATAGTGATTTACATTGTGAAACGGCGCTGCACTGTTCTCAAGTCAAGATGGAGAGCTAATGGAAGCTCACACGGCTTTTATTAGCTGTGAAATCCAATGGCATCAAATATTAAACACTTCATTATGGAACACTGCTTGTCTTGTTCCACAGAACAGCCACTTAAACCTACAACAGCCTGGAGAAAATAAAGAGGAAAGCAATGTAAGATGACAGCAGTAATTATTGGGAATCTATTTTATAAGATGTGTTTGTCATGAGGAAATTGCTCTCGTGTACGTGTGGACAGGTTTGTGCAAACATCAGCATGCCACTCAACAATAAGCGGTGTTAATAATAAATCTTCATATATTAAAACAAACAAAATGCAGAGTTGTCTTAAAGTAGCAGTAAAGATTATTTGCTATGTTGGAGGAACTATTCATACGAATACTGCCTGTTTCGAGTTCCAAGTTGATTTCCCTACTGGTGGGAGTATATAGCTCCAGCTGTGTGTCTTCGCTATGATCACATAAAAAAATATATATTTTATCCATATTACTGCTACACCACCAGTTTGTGTTGAAAGTAAGTGGTCGAAAGTCGCCATTGGCAGTTTTCTTCTCAGACTAAGCCAACATTGGATTGACTACCATATTTTCCGGACTGTAAGGCGTACCTAAAAACCTAAAACTTTCTCAAAAGCAGACAGTGCGCCTTATAGTCCGGTGCGGTGCGCCTTGTATATGGACCTAGGAATTTGGTCCAAATTTGGTTAAACTGGCCCGAAGCATTGTGTCATGAAATCAATCATAAGTGGCCCGCTGAAGATTATGAATCATGACTCAAAAGGACTATGATTCATTATTTTTTTATTATAAAGTAATTTGTTGCGTCTGAAGTTGATTTGGATTAAAAATCTGACGTGATGCATTAATCGTTCGTTTTATAATCCAGTGCGCCTTATATGAGGACAAAGTTTTAAAATGGGCCATTCATTGAAGGTGTGCCTTATAGTCCGGTGCGCCTTATAGTCCGGAAAATACGGTATTTGTTCCAATGTAAAAGTAATAGCAACTGCAAAAGCAAAGGTGACAGAAAGAGGACAGAGAAAGAAATAGACGAGGTGCTGAGTGAGGCAAAGGACAGCAAGAGAATGAGATGGAATTGTAGAAGAAGCAGATGAAACATTCGTCGGGCCGCATGAGTGACAGCTCCACCGATGACCGAGGAATGATTTATCCCTGGACATGGTTCTGTCCGTCAGAGCATCAGAGGACATTAACATGAGAGAGCATGCTGAGAGCAGACAGATAGGAGCCTCGCATCATCTGTCATGTATTTAAAAGTTGACCCTCAGGAAACAAGCAACTAATCATTCCCTGTCTACTAAAGCTCTCTTGTCCCCTAGAATGCAGAGCGTCCTCTGAGGGACCCATGGACAGACTTTTTTCCCTTTTGGCAGTGCATGATGAGAAAATGAAGCATTTTTGTCTGAAAACTATCATGATACCACAAGCTTAGCACAGCGTGGGAAAGTCCGCCCATTAGTTTACAGTACCTCTCATGATCCATCAGGTTGGATAGGGAGCATCAGTGCATATTTAAGTTTGCCTCTCGTGGTTTGAGTGTCATTGAAGTGCCTTTGGGCAAACTTCAGGAGCTGCCGAAGCTGAAGAAGCATTGTTTGAGGCTGTGTTTACATTCATCATCCGTTATTCTGCTAAGGACCAAGACAACCGAAAAAACAAGAGGCAGCGTTCTGGGTTATTTACGCTCGTAGGATTTTTTTTTTTAATTTTCTTTTTTTTAATTAGCTGAGGTATTAAAATTAAAATGTCAACTATATCCATCTATTTTCCAGACAGCTTATGCTTTTTGATGAATAGATCTAGTATTTGTTAACTACACCAAAAGTAAAAAAAATCAAACTGTGACAAAATTGACAAAACAGTCATCAATCACATTCAAAACTGACATCACAGAGTTGGCACCTACTTTTGGGTAAACAGAGATCCAGAAAGTTACACAATTTAAGACCATGGTGCCTCTTACCCTCTGCACAATAACATATCAATGACAATTATTTTGTTGCAGCGATGTCTGGTCAATGTTCATGCGTTTCTTTTCACACATGTAGAGTTTCATGAAAATTAAAATCAATGTCAAACAATGTGCTTGGGTGCTCATGGCAGTTAAATGTTTTTCCTTCGCTCAGTGCTTTGGCCTTTGAACCCAAGTAACCAGAACAACCTGAGCCAAGATTGAGATCATAACCCAGCAGCTGTGAAAGCGTACTTTGCTGTAAACATACAAAAGAAAGTGCCGGTTCAAAGTATCACTGGCATTTGTTTGACAGTCTCAGCTTTGAGACGGCAACCCAGTCATTTTTATCAAGTCATTTCCATATTAGGATGATAAAAACAGTCGCAGAATAACAGCAATTACGCCTTGGGCCATGTGAGATGAAAGATAAACGTGACGAGAAGGAAAAAGATGTGCTGATTGAAAGATAGAACAGTGGTAAGAAAAATGTGTGGGTGACCTCGAAGCACAAGTTAGTACGTATCCTACCTTGCAGTGGATGAGCAGGACAGATTGAATTAGTTCGGGCTCTCATTAAATGACCCGGCAAGCGTGGCAGAACACATCGCTGCAGTTTCAGGCTCGATCGAGTGAAAAATGTCGGCTTGTTTACAAACCTCCACACATGACAACCGAGTTTGTTGATGATGAATATGGGAAGATTTAATTATCAGATGATAGAATAAAAAGAAAAGAAGTCCAATCAATACTTTTTTTCTTCCGCTATCAGCGACAAATCATTTCTTCTCTCGCCAAAAATTATGATTATTATTAAGTTAAACAAGTGTTGACCTAAAGGGGCAGTGGATTGATATTGTGTTCCTCCATACGTAAACTGGACAGAGCTGATAATGAAGTCATAAAGAGAATCTATTCATTGCTCTCATCACTTAGAGCAGGCAGAGATGAGAAACATCGATTTTCTCCATGGCCCCTCGATCTTGTCTGCAGACTACCAACTATGTGCATCGATACACGCAGGCCCCGTTTAGCTATTGGGACCCTTCAAAAGGCAGAGGAGTGGGGGACGGAGTGGGGGTGTTTGTGCCCAGGGGTCATGTTTGAGGAAGCAAACTGCTGATCAGAAGTTCTGACTCCGAGTTAATAAGGATGAAAGTGGGTCAAGAGATTTGCAAGATATTGATGATTCCAAAAAAATGCTTTTTTTAAAAGATGGAAACAAATTGGTTGAGCTTGATACCATCTGATGCTACTGTAGCCTTGGAATAAAGTTATTGTTATGTATAAAGTATTTGTCAAACACTGAATTACATTCCAAAACACATCAAAATGGGAATGTCTATTTTTAGGTATTTTTCCCCATTATTATATTTTTCTGGTGAAACGCAATACATAGAAACCCATCGATTTATGCTGACTCTGCTCTGCCTCTTTCAATTAACACGCATTGATGTGTTTACGTATTTTTGGAAGAAAAAAGAAAAAAAAAGATGTACAACAAGATAAGCACAGCCGCAAAATGAGATTAGAAACACTTTTGATGATTACTGTACATGCCAGAGCAGCTACTTGGGATTTCTTTCATTCATTTCCAATGGGCATTTATTCATTGATTTTTTGGGGGAGATGTTTGCCTTTATAATACAAAATTTAAAAAGAATCAATCCAAACCACATTGTCACTTTAGCAACATTACCCGCACAGCATTCACCCTGAGTCCAATTAATTCGTTCTATGTGTGTATTTGCACATCTAAAGCATTTACTACTACAAGCACAAGTTGCTTGTGTACCGGATCCGGCGGGTAATCATGGCACTGTCAGAGAATTGCCTTCCTCTAGCGGGCAAAGCACCATTAATATTTATAACATTCAAAATCAGCCCCACACTGAGCACCGTGGCAGCAATCAGTTCACTTTTTTCGTGATATCCCCATCCAGATCAATTGTGATTAGCATTTCAAGCGTTTGCCAGAGTCCACAAAGTCTCTTGCTGAACTTCTCACTGATCCCAGAGATGAAGGCAAAAAGCGAAGGGGAGGCGGAGGAACAAAACGCAGCTGACACCAAGTTAAAGTAAAAATAAAACATTTGCTGCATAAAAACTAAAGCAAAGGGAAGCTTGCTATTTATTTGCGAATGAAACAATTACGTGGGTCTGAACTATTCGTCCAGCAAAGCAGCCACATGGAAAACTGGTTACGACAAAAACACCAGGAATTTGCAAGTGACATATCCAAGCATTAAAAGAAGGCTTTGGCACTCTGGCGAGCTCGTTTCAGTTTCTCCCCCACCGTGATGGTGCCATTTTATGAACCTTTGTGTGGACTGAGATCCTATTGTCTACCCCGAAAGACAAACCAATCTGCTTATCTCCAAACCCAGAGGGAGCGAAGGCGTTTGTTTCCACAAATCGAAATAATACGCAGGAGAGGACAGTAACCTTCTGAACGACAAATGGCAAGGGGTGGGTGTGCCACGTGTGTTAGCTAGTGTGTGCTTATGCGCAAAAAGAAAAAAGAAAAGAAAAAAAAAAAAGCTTTTGTTGGCCTCAGGGCCGCAGCCACAAATGTTCATTTGCCACAATGGTGCGGTTTGTTCTTTCTGCATTGTCATTTATCACACCGAGCTGCGGCTGCAGCCAAGCTTCCTGCAAAAGAGAACACAATAACTGCCCCAATCCATACAGTATGTATGAGTAAGCAGAACAGACACATGACATAATGTAGGGTCTCCTCAAGAAAAAATAAATAAATAGTATGAGTGAAGCAGAGGCAGCACAACATTTACCGGATGCAGAACATTAATTTGTTCTCTCTGTATTATTTATGAGGAATGATTTGAGATGGATTTGAAAACCTCATCCCCTGAGCACAATGAGCAGCATCTGAAAACCATGGAAATGATAAACATCAGCATTCTGGAAAGGATGCATGGGGGAGAGGGAAGAGGTAGAAAAGAGGAGCAACTCCTTTGGGGAGTAGAAATGCTCTTAGCGGCTTTGGTGAAAATCAAGACTCGCCAAATGGAGCACTTTGAGGACATTCGCACTCAACTCTCTTGGCTCGCTTACTTTTGTTTGCTCAGCTCTTTGCTTGGGTGGAATATCATAATATCATAAGGCTTCCAAAAGGTATATCGAGGAACTTTTATTACCTGCGCTTGCAAGCAACACACACAAACACACAAGTAGACCGCATACAGCAGCAAATCTTCAGCGTGGTGACCTTTTCACACAACTCATGTTCTTCATAAATATATTCTTTTTGGTGCTTGCCTTTCACTGCGTCTCTCTGCGAGCATCTGTGTCTGGATAGTCCACGTGTGCATCGCTCGCTACAGCGCCGCAGAGTTGACCTTTCAATCCTTGCCTTGTCCCAGATTAAAACAGACACCACCCTCTGCTATCGAGCCAACTGATATCCACAGTGACAGTCGCACACTTTACAACACGGACACAAATCTCATAACAAGAGAAGATGCAAGCAGTTTGTGATAATCCATGCTTTATATAAAAAAATTAAAAAAAACTCAAACTGGGGATTTGTGCTCGCCCTCGCCACGCATTGCTTTGGCAACCGTAGAGGAAAAAACAATTTAAAAGTTTGGATTCATGAGTTTTAGACAAAGCTTGCTTCACAAATAGATAGATTACTGTCTTCCAGCAGTTGTTACCCCACGGCACGTCTCATAATGAGCATAGCAACCTCTTTATGAAAACAAGTCGGAAGACACAACCAGCAGAGTACTGACCAAAACAAAATGCACCAATTTAATGTTTGTTGCTGCAACTGTATATGTTATCATTAGCAGGGTTCTGATACACACAAATAATCCACCAAATGATTTTATTCAGACTTAAAACATGATTACTGGCTACACTCCACCACTTGAAAAAGGTACATCGCTAAAAGATGAACATCGACACTGTACATTAAAGCATAAAATGACTCATGGAAAGTGTTTAAGTCTTAAATGCAGCACCATTGTGTGCATCCGCCTCAGGTTGTTGTCATGGCGACAGTCAGACCAATTTTAGATCTTTCAATCTTGGTGTTTATGTGTTTAAAAGAAAACAAATTGAACACTGACATCAAGAAGAAAACCACTTAAAACAGTTCACCATCGACTGAGGTCTGCAGTTCGTAGTTTTGGAAGTCTCTGCCCTTTTCTAGAAGTTTCCTACTTGCGCTCACAGAGGATTATTGGACCTATTGTTTGTTTTGAATTGGCAACTACCAACTACAAATCAGACAGCATCATAAATTTTGTCTTGGAACAAAAAAAATAATATCTAAATAGTATCAAATAACGCACCGGACAGGGAAAATTGCTTTGAAGAGCAAAGACACAAATGTATTCCAAGACTTAAAAAGTTAACATAAAACTTTTGCAAATTCTTGGAACAGGAAGGGGAAATAAAAAAAAAGAAAAAAACCCAGAAGCTTTGTGAATCTCCAGCCGCATGGGAGGAATATTTAACTTGTGCTCTGTAGTGCATAGTTCAGAGGAGAACTGTTTGTTACAGCCTTCAGAAAAGGTTGACTGAACAGTGATCTGATTTGAACAAGCTCTCAACAGACCAGACATACTCTTTTGAAAATCCGAGCAAAATTGCCCCAATCCAGGTCCTCCAGAAAACAGTTAAATGTTTTGCACGGCATTATGTAAAGACGAGAAGTTGGCGAAAATAAAAAAGCTGATCTTGATGAGGGTTTCTCATAAGCATGCCGATTTATTCATGCGCGAGCGTCAAGAGCGCTTCCTTTGGGAGAGCTGAGGTCAAAGACATTAGCTCCCAGCATTGAGTAAGTGCAGAGCATTTAAGAAACTGCTGGTGATGAACCCTGACGTCTCAAAGGACGCTCGTCTGAGAAGCATGCAAAGATAAAAGCACAACGTGAGCGTTTTGGCTCCGTTTGGTGTTATTAAAGAAATAATTTCACATATTTTGATGAAGATAACCGACACTGAATCGACATTACAAAAGCAACCAAAAAAACCACTAGCGACTTAACAAATTGATGTCCACAGGGATGTAAATGTGAACTTCATTTTAATTAAAGTAGGACATGTGTGCTTGCCACTGTATTTATTGTTAATAAACCTTTTTTTAAATTGCTTTTATGTTTCATGCATTTTCAGAAATCCCCCTGGGCCGCTATCAAAGCCACGAAGGTCTTAATAATCAAAGCTCTGCTTGTTATGAACAAATCAATATTACTACAAAGACAGGAGTGCGGATTAAAACAACTTTCAAGCTGCTGATTCCACTGATTTGGTGCGCTGGTTTAATTATAAAAATGCTTTGGGTTCATATTGAATGTCAACAACATCTCATCTACGACACATAATGAGGTACTAGATTCACTACATTAACGGGGTTTTTTCAAGATCTGAGAATTCAGAAATTAAAATACTGCATACTTGCTTCCCATACAATTAGGTAGTTTGGAATCTCATTCAATACGCTGTCGAAATATTTCTTTGTCATTTGGTATTTTTACTGCAATTACAAACAGGCAGTTTTGCCGTTGTGGGCGTGAACACAGTTGACTTGCTTTCTATTAAATTCAACGCAGCAGAAGTGCACAAACTTTGTGGGACGCTATGCAACCTTTTTTTACGCCTCACATTGGGTCATACAAGTAAATGGACCAAAGGGTCATTATCACGACTTTACATTGTCGCTAGAGAGTACCGCTAATTTCCTATCTGAAATACAATTTGTAAAACTAAATGAAAAAAGATGATGCGCAAACTATGAAGACATTTACTCAACAAATATGAAACAACATAAAACAGCAAAGTGAATTCCGAAAATTGACCAAATATTTAAGTGCTGACCGTTTGCCTACTGTGTATTTGCATGCAATTGTATATTCAGCAGAGGCAACTGGGGCCATCATCACTCCTCAACATCATTCAAGATGGCCCACAAGTAAATTGATGCTATGTGAATCGGATCCAACTGATAATGATTCAAGCAAAACACGGCAGGAGATCTAAAAAATAGGAAAGCTCAACAGTTATCATCTCCAGCCAAGGAACAGAACACGAGTCTGCAAAGAGATGCGGGTGCAGACACGATGTGCGACGGCTCAGCTAGGTTTATGACGCCGCTCTCGGTAGCTGTCACCGTCTCTCCCTGGTGCTTTTTGGATCGAGCTGCTATGTGAGGTTAGCCATGTCGGTGGTGGTGCTCGGACCCTCCATGCTGCTTTCACACTGCTGTCAAAGCCACTGCTGAAGGTGAGCGTGTTCTTTAAGTGTTGCATGTTTCATTGACTGTCCCTCGTGTAAGCAAACACACCATCGACCACAATCCAAAATCCACAAATCCACCATCCACAAATACAATCCAAAATAATACACCACAGCTGAGCCTGATCAGAAAAATAGTATCACTAATGAAAATCATCATATTGCCACAGCCAAAGGAGAGGCGAACCCAAGAGTACCGTATTTTCTGCTCTATAAGGCGCACTGGATTATAAGGCGCACCTCTAGTGAATTTTTTTATTTTAGAAATGTTTTCATAAATCAGGCGCACAGGATTAAAAGGTGCATACAATAGAAGCTACTGCATCAAACTGGGGTTGACTAGGGTTGCGGTATGCATCCACTTGATGATGCTGTTCGAAAAGGAATGTAAATACAGTTAATGAGGTAAAGTCCAGCTCTGCATGAAAGTGATATGGTTTGGTTTATTACTTGGTCCAGCAACCCCACTCATTTTTTATGGTCATAAACTTTCTTTAGTTTAAAAAAAAGAAGCGAGTGTGTGCGTTGATGCGTAATGCGTTGATGAGCTTCTTAGCTTTGCTGCGGTGAGGGGGGCGGTTCACTGTGACTGCCTCCCGATAGGCTTACATGTATGTCAATCAAGTCATTCTAGCCTATAGAAAAATGTTTTTTTTTTAATGTCATGCGATCGACAAGTAGTAGCTTACTTTGGTGACGCCCCTAACCACGGTTGCCGTAATGCTGAAAGCGATGAGACTTTGTAATTTACTTGTACTAAAACGTACTGAAACATTTTGGCAGAGAGCTGTGTACAACCAGTATGGATCAATAAATTTATCAATTGATCCATATATAAGGCGCTCTGCATTATAAGGGGAACTGTGTTTTTTTGATGAATTTTAAGTTTTTAAGTGTGCCTTGTAGTGCGGGAAATACGGTATGTCTTTGATTATTTCATTTCCTAATGTGCCATTAGTTGCCAAGTTGGAGTTGAAAGCAGCATATAAATTCAGAGACAAAGACTGACAATTGCTTTCGGAATAGCTCTCTAGTGAGGTGTTAAGGCTGTTGTTGGTGAAGAAGATTCATTGGAGTCACTTTTCTCGTTACAGCTATTACATGTAAATCTGTCATTGTTTAGCTTTGTTAGCTGTGATATTTTTCAGAAAAATTAGTCTATTACACGTGATGCGGAACCTGCATGAGCCTTTCAGAAGGAATCAATGTACACAAGTGGGATTTTTCCGTGTGTGTGTGCTTGCGTGTGTGTGCGTGTGTGTGTGTATGTCTGCTTGTTTGTATTCACACAGTGAAGTGCCTGCCCGCAAACAAATAGTCAAATAAGTAACACAGTTTGCGCGGGCCTCTAGTGTGATAAAATACTTGTCCGCCAATTGCTTTCAACACCAAGTGAGTGAGCCTTGTTCAACTATACACCCTGTAGCTTTTTGCTATTCCCGATTCCACTGCTACTGCCGCAATTTCTACATTTGATACTGCAGCAGTGTTGATCAGATGAAGCCACAGTGGAAATGTCCGCCTACACCCAATTAGGTGTTTGTTTATTTGTTTTTTTATGACTGAGGTGGAAAAATAATTGCATAATTGATGAGCACAAAAATAATTTGAGCATTAATCTTTAGGAAAGACAATTCAATTCTTATAAGTGAACTGACTAATACATAGGAAGTGGTCTTTTTTTTTAAATACCTATTCTTTACAACCTCATCTCCTTAACTTCACCTCCAAAGAGCTGAAAAAAACAAGATGCATTCAAAATTCATTGGCTGTGCTGACACCATGTGCCACAGCTGGTTCGGTTGGTAAATGAAAGAGTGTGAAATTAAACAAATTAATTCTGCTTTTTTCACTGGCTGACAGCCCTGCTACGTGTCGCTATAGCTCAGCGTGTGGCAAGGGATGAAGGTGGGAGAGGCACGGTAGAAGGGCAAAAACAGGTGACAATTGTCAGGCCCAGGCGTGATGCTCGACACTAAGCCTGAGGGGATACCAGCAGTGTAAAGATACTTGGAGATGGCAAATAGACAAGGACGGATGGGAGGAGATGTGGGATGTGATAAAGAGAGGAAAACAATAGATACGTAGTTGTGAAAAGGAAAAATGGTAGTGGAGGTGTGGTTCTTGCAAATTGCAAGTAACTGCTGCTGATGTGCTGCCTTTTCAATTACCCACAGCACAATTTCACAGGTCTAGAGCTAATGTGTGGCTGTCAGTATCATTTAGGCTTGCACTGCTCTCTGCCACAAACCTTCTGCATTCTCCTTCTCCAACTCCCACACCTTCTCCGTCACTTCCACAATCTCCGTCAGCTTTTGAATGGTTAAGCCTCGTCGTGTAAATATAGAATATTCCGCTGAAACATTTGCACTGGTAGTCTTGGATGGTTGATTTTTATTGACCATGACGGTCAATGAGCTCATATGGTAAGAGCAAGGCAGGAGAATTTTACGTGTTTAGCACATTTCATGAACTAGACAATTCAAAGTGCTTTGATGATGACGGGTTGTTATTAGATGAATTTTTTAGACCTCCAGTTTTATGGAGGTCTAAAAGGAGAGAGTTGCAATAATCTAGACAGGAGCTGACAAGCCTGTGGACAAGGACTGCGGCAGTGTGAAAGGGGGTCAGGGAGGGGTGAGGGCAGTTGATGCTACATGGATGGAAGTAAGCGGACAGGATAATGTTATTGATGTGGGATTGGGAGGTTAGTGTGCTGTCAAAGATGACACCCAGACTCTCAACTTGAGGGGGTAGGTGAGTATTTATCTATGCTAAGTGAAAGAGTGATCTTCTTACTGATGACGGGAACTTCAGTTTGGTTTCCTTTTGTTTTGGGTTAATCTGGTTATTTTAGACATCTGTGATTGAGGTGGGTTGCAAAGTGGACGGTTAGAGGTAGAGCTGGATGTTCTCTGCATAACAATGGAAGTGAATATTAAATTTATGGAAACTTTTGTCAAACGGGAGCAGGTAAAATGATGACGAGGAGGGGCCCGGGATAGATCCCAGGGGGACAACTAAAGTGACGGTAGATGGAATGGATTTGAGGAGTATAAACTGAGTGTGGCCAGAGAGGTAAGACGGAAACAAGCCCAACGGTGGGTGGTTGACACCGATGGAAATTTTAAATAAGAAATGTCAAAATGAAAAGCTCGACTGTGCATCGGCAAACTGAGCAAGCAGCCAGGCCTAGCTGTCAGCTGACAAATGACCTTGGTTTTTAGTATGGCCCATCTAGCGCTGAAAGCAATTTGCCAACAACCATGCATTGAGCAACTGGACTTGCGTGGTACTACATTATATTTAAATAACTTTCAGCACTACGTGAGTAATATACTGTACCTCACATGAGGAATGAATTTTAAAAAGCTGCCGGTTAAGCAGTTTTGGAGGCTTTTGGACTTTAATTAACTGTCTGAGCATAATTAATTGTTCTTTCTGTTCTTTGTTAGCATTCAAGCGACAACAAAAAAAATGATGCGTTGCACCAGGGTAAAACTCCTACGTTAATTCCGCCTCGGGGAATACTTGCATTTAAATGAAGCTATTTTGATAGAAATGTTGTTAATGTCAATGATAAAATAACAAATGTAAATAAGGATTAAAGCACACATGAGACATGCAGCCTCTGTTAAAGGTACACCATTAAAAGACTTATGGTTCATTAATGCACTGATACCAAACTGGCTTTTATTCAACGTTCCGATTCTGAATACTAGTCCAGTAGCCTTCACTATGATGGGTTAGAGGGGTTAAAAGAATGGAGAGATAAAGGGGTTCACAGGGGGGTTCAGATGATTATTATTCATTTGGGCCATGTTGTGAATAATTTATCTCTAAGATGAGGGGCAGCTCTGGGTTCATAATGAAGCATAAGTCAGTTTAAAAGACTTTCAACACTTTAAAAGACTTTCAAGACTGGATACTGGCAGTAATCTGCCAAAGAAAAGTATCTCTAACTTCTATCTTCCTCTACGCAAATGCATAACTCCATCAAACCACCATTAGTGACCCAAGGCGAGCTGCGTTAATCAAAGTTTAACCCAACCCCTAGCTTGATGGGATATGACCAACTCATGGGGGTAGATAGTCGGGTGCCGTCATCTGGTGCATCGTCGGCCTGAGCAGCTGCAAGAATCTGTCAAGGAACTGAGTGCTGAGTCGGGGGAAAGAGAAGCAAAAGAGAGAGGGAAGAGAAGACGCAAGATCCAGTCTGCAGTGCTTTGATAAGACTTATTGTTTCATTATCTCTCGCTTGCTCTTTCCCTTGAGGCCAAGTCCTGAGTTGGAAAGCAGACAGAGAAAGACACATACATATGCACATTTTTCAGTATTATGCACACTGGACAGATAAAAAAAAAAAAAAGTTGGAAAAGTCTGCTTAACGTTAGCACTAATCTTTTTTAGGTTGTTTTACCTTTCACTTGCCTATTGAGCTCTCTAAGACTTGTGCTTTTTAGGATCAAAGCTAGGTGACCTGGAACCGCCCACAGTTGACTTTTTTTGTGTAATGATTCTTTCACAATCAACGTCAGCATTCGGTACAACGTCCAATCATTTGAGAAAAGGACATGCAGTCAAGTGAGTCTCCTTTCTCACTCGTTTTGGATAAGAGGGATGTCTTCAAGTGTGTCTTGCAAAACACCACTTGAGGTATTGCACAGTATTTATTTTGACCAAACACCTATAACGGCTGGAATGGCTTCATTAAATTTCTATTCATTTGAGTGGACAAATAAAACCTCGATTTGCAAGCGTGCCAAACAGAGTCATGGAATGAATAAAAGTCATCACATAAAATTCCACTAGGTAGAATCAACATACAAAAAAAAAAGCAACTATGTGATCTTAACACCTTAGTATATTTGTACTAAACTAATTAAATGACACCCAAATATGATTCATATTTAAATGTTCACATACAGTATGAAATCCAAAATATAACAGGGAAGTCACATTTTTCAAACTGGATCACAACTGGACCATGAAAGGTGGGAGAAGAAAGGAAAATGTGTGTGGAGAAACGGTGACATCAAAACATTATTAACAACCACTTGACTGCAAAAATATGAACAGTAAAGATAAGGGCAAGTCACCTGTGAGAGTAATCCAGTAATAGCATTGACATTTTTCAACACCATCTTTATCCTCCTCCACTTAAGTATGAGGTCCTAAAAGACACATTTGTGAATTCATGTCTGACATATTATTGCAACTGTGGATTTTTCCTTTCTTTTAAAACACAGGCAGGCCTCTCTCTCTCTCAAATGGCCCGCCTCCCTCGCAGAGTTAAACAGCAGGGGGTACTTGGCAGGAACCATGCGGCCGTCCTCATCCCTTCATATTTCATTAGCGCTTCCTGTTTGCACCCGCTCTCTCAACAGACTCCCTCAGGGATGTGCAACAAAGACAAAAAAAAAAAAAGAAAGATAGTGTGGGAGGGAAAAGGTTTGAAACAGCAGCATGCATAGACACATCTGTGGACTGGTTCCTCATCTACAAGCAACTGTTTTGGACAAAGGCTCCTGCTATTTTTGTTTATCGATTTGAAGTAGTTATCATTGTTTTAGTTTTAAATCACAAGCTTTTAAAAACATTTCAAAATGCTTAATACGTCCTGAATTTTAGGAGTAGGATGAAATGGATATGAAGTGGAGAGCGACACGAGTGATATCACAAAGATGTGTCAAACTGATTAATATTGTAAACTATTTAAAATGATTAATGCCCTTGGCAATTGCCTAGAGTAAAAGAGTTACAATGATTCACTTGTTTCACAATCCTCTAAAAGGATTTTCAGGGCTTTATCTCGCTCAGGAAATAGAAAAGTATTTTTGGATGACGATAAACATTAATATTAAAAATCTTTGGCATGACTGAGTTTTCCCCCTGCGTATGGGAAGGGTAAAATTCTAAAACACTAAATTGGCATTAGCACTAAAGAATGTTTTTTTTTTATCAAAGAGTGAAACATGAAGTTCTGAAATTAACATATGATGTTAGGACATCAAGTGGGCAAGTCAATAATTGCCCTCTGCTGTGCACCATAAAAACAGGAATGAAGAGAATGCAAACAAAAATTATGCAAATTACAAAATGGAGAGCAGCCTTTCCTCGATGAGGGCAGGCAATATGCCAACAAGAAGCCAGAAAAAAAAAAACAGACACAAGGTGAAGATCAAGGATGAGAGCAATAATATGAGGAGGCATAAGAGTATGGAGAGCTAGCCATGAACGGATTGAGAAGTATCTAATTATTTGCTGATTTGGCGCTTAGCAAAAGGCAACTCGAGAATGAAAACCTTATTTTCTAAATGCCTGTCTATTGTGGTGTACACACCCATGGCAATTGATAATACATCAAGAGAAATCAGTTCAGCTCTATGGTGTAACTGGCTAAACATATACAAACACAGAAACACATTTCCCCTGGCCGCCATTCTTAAGAACTGCAGTGGGTTCAAGTAGAGAGCACCCTGCATGCTAATGAGGGAGAAAACACACAAAACTAATATTTGGAGTCGATTAAAAGGTTGATTTCGGGTAGCGCTGAGGCTAAGTGTACCAGCAGGCATTCGTTTGTGAACGTTTGTTTGTGGGTTGCAATTTAGGATTATTCGTAGAACCTTTAGTGAGACAGTAGGCAACGGAAGGAAATGTATGGAGTTGTGTTTTCTTAAAAGGATCAGCCTACCTCTATGGTGAGTGTATTCGTACATAACACAAAATTCAACTTAAGGCATACCGTATTTTGCGCACTATAAGGCGCACCTAAAAACCTCAAATTTTCTCAAAAGCCGACAGTGCGCTTTATAATCCGGTGCGCCTTATATATGGACAACGTTTTAAAATGGGCCATTCATTGAAGGTGCGCCTTATAATCCAGAGCGCCTTATAGTGCGAGAAATACGGTAATCGAGTACTAGCAGACAACATATCAGTGAAGTCAACGCTACATGAACCTTTAATCTAGAAAGCATTGGCTTCTGAAAATCATTCTGTACTCTACAGGCTAAAGTAAAGGAAAATATCCCTCCCTGTTCAGAGATTAAAAAAAAAAGATACAACTGGTTCATGAAGCACAGTTGAAGCTTCAATTGTCCATCACTACCTTACAGTATATGGGTTACATGGCACAGCCATATTGAATTTCTGTTCTATGGACACTAGGCAAGTAAACTTCCTCAACTCTTTAAGAGCCCAGTCAAGTTCATGTGGCCATGCCAGTTACTTTCACATAACTTTACAAAATCTTGACTGTGATCTCACAGACAGACTGAATGTGCATTGAACCAAAACATATTCTGTAGCTCTAATTGCCTTCATCCTGGATTTACATGCTTTTCTGTGATTGGTCTTTAAAAAGCAGCACTTTCTCCCAAGTGGTGGGCAGAAAGCCACAGATGAGGTGCCACTCTGCAGGGAAATTGTCCTGAGGTGACTGGAAGCAAGCCAGAAGGGTATGTGGTATGTGGTGTGTCACTTTCATTTACTCCAAGCGCCCACACGCGGTTCATAATATTACAGTGAATCTGCTGAGTCGAGCGAGATAGGGAGCCATGTGAAAGTGGATTTGAACTACAGCTGACAAGGAAATGTGTGAGGCAATAATGGCACAGGTCTAATAAAGACTGCATCATTTCAGGCTTTCCTGAAGACCAGAGAATTAAGAAAATATTCTTAGACTTCCACTCGTGGAAATGCAGCATCTTTGAAACTATTTATTGTCACCTGCTCATCCTATTGTAGGCCATCCGTATCTATCTTGCGGACAGTGGCGGCTATTCCCAATAACTGTTATTTTAGCCCATTTACCTCACGGGACCGCATGATTATAAATGACAACTGTATCTCTCCAGCCACCCCCTAATTTGACGCCAAAGCTATCCAGAGAACCACAAAGAGTTTATCTTTTGTGCTGAATTGTCAGACTCCATTAAGTGCTGGGCCAGTCTTGAGCACATGTGGTTAACCAGGGAGGCTGCAGATTAAAACATGACTTTGCTTTGTGTGAGTATAATCAGAGTGCACATCTGTGTCCCTGTCATTGATTTAATAACTCTGTCCATCCGCATAATTCCCATGAAACGTCTGCATAGACAGAACATATTGTATTTTGGGACCTTGGCATCCACTTGCTTTGTTTATTCCTCTTTATCTATGTCATTATTCCTGCGACGAAATAAAAGAAACCCTAACTTAACTTTGTAGGGTTAGAGTCAAAGAGAGACGCTGAGTAACAAGGAAATAAATTCTGTGTACCAAAGAAAAAAAATCACCCAACACCAATGCTGCAAGGACATGAGCAAATGTCTGCGCTAAACAAAAAAAAAAACAATAACTGTTAAGCAATGTGTTATGTTATAATCACTTCATCCATCTTTCCATTGGTGTTGCGCGCACCAAATGTTTGCGCTGCTTGGTTATTTAGTTATTCAGAGATAGTAATACCCGGTCTTGACTTGGATGATGTTGCCGGGTTACCGGCTACTTTGCAGAAGAAATGTCATCACACTTCTCTTAACCAAAGAATGTGTGGGAGGATAAACAAGACGGGAATGAAACGCACGCGTGTAGGTGTCCGCCCGCCATGGTGAGTGTGCTGATAAAGGAAGGACGGAAGGATGTTGGAAAGAAGGTGATAAGTTGAACAAACCTATCGAATGAGAAAAAGTGGTCTGAGGCCAAGACCTGGAAAATAAAATTATTTCTGCTGTTGCTTTGTCAGTTGCCCATACTAGCTGGCTGTGGGTGGAAGTCAAGTATTGCCAGTAAATCTTCATACATCCAAACACAGTCCAAATAGTATATTCGGGCCGCAGTAGGTTCTGGACTCCCTTGTAAATTAAAACTTTATGACCATGAATAAGTGTGAGACATGGTTGAAAGGTGTCACTCCATTCAAGTCCTTATCAAGGTAGAAATTATGTTCAAATTCTATCTAAATGAGTTAAATATTTCATTAGCAAATCTCAAATGACAGACACAACAAAAGAAAAACAAAGATATAATCTGTTGTACAGCTCTAACTCAAAATTGATAATCAATGTTATTTTCATGCAAAAGTGTGCCAATCAACACAAACAACATTGCTGATTTTATTTTAAAAAAAAAATGTAATTTGGTTTATTTTTGACGTATTGAAAAGTATTGATTTTGGAGATACAAGGATTTTGCCTGACACAGACAATATATGTATTAATTTGTTTTAAACCTCATGGGCTTCTCCTCCTGTATATGGTAATGTATTATTTCTGTTTTTTTGTAAGGTTATCTTCTCTACGTTGCGGTTGCATTATTTTCCCTTTAGACACATTCATTTAGCAGACAATTTACTGTTCATAGTTGATAACTCCGTAGCGACGCGGTTAAAAGTGTACTGTACTACCACAGACATCCAATTTGGAGTATGAAGAGAAACAAAATAATAAGCCACTATGAATTATGTAGACATGGTGGTAGTTTTAACGCAGCCTTCTTGCTCAGCTGCTTTGTCTGTATTAAATATTTACACTAGCATCTTTATAGGCCATTGTTAATTACACATGACGACAACCAAAGGTCTCTTTCCAGAATGTGCTTGTCGACTTCAATTAGTTTATGCAGACTGCATTAGCGACGCCGATAGGTGATGTAATAAATTTCTTCTTCCAAAATGTTACCGGCGCCATGTCTTGCTTTCTTATTTCAATGGCCAATCAGACCACGACTTGGTTAACTTAATTCAGATTTAGTTTTTGTACAGTGTTTTGAATATTACATTTCTATTGCTTATGAGTTCATCTTTGCAGGCTCTTGAATGTTATGTTGTTCTAAGATTCTGTCTTCATTTTTTCCTCAATCTTGGATTATTTCTTTGTCAGGCAACTTGTTTTTTTACAGTTCTAAAACTGCTCTGAATAAAAAAAATATTTTATTTTTCAGAGAATCCTGATATTTGACACAAAGTGGCCAATGTTATTATTTATGAGGTCTCCCGGGGTCAAAGAACAGATATTTTTTATTGTCCTTGACTGCAGAATAGATTTAATAATACTACCAAATATGTTTTCCATGCAAGTCCATCAACGAATAGAGTGGATCATTTGTAATACTGAATTAGGTTATAAAATGAACTTTCCCTACTTTGGAATCTGAAGCTGTAAACGAGCTCCAACAATGCTGCTGGATAAGATAAAATATCTCAGAGCTGAGAAATTGAATACCTGATATGGGACGCTGCCGTCCAAATGGAAGAAACCAACGCATTTATAAGTGAGTTGAGGGCAGTGGCCTTGTACGAAGGGTGGAGTGGGGCAGTCTAGGTAGTGTAAACACACAAGCATACATGGATTGGGCTAATATCCAGTTTGTTACTTCTCGCTTCAGCTACACGGCGGCTGCAACGCAATTTCTTCCAATTGACCTCACTGCCACTGGCACAATCACTCTCCACCGGCGACACAACGGCCCTGGAATACGGAGCAGTCTGCGCTGAAAAGAGGTGGGGATTGAACCGACCACGAAGCGGAAATGAGATGAATTAGAGAGCGAGGGGGAGGAGGCACGAGGAGGTGAAAGAGTGAATTTATTCGGTGGCGTAGTGGCAGTGACAAAGCGGAACCATTTAGAGATCAGCTCAAGAGGAAATTACGAGCATTACAGCCAGCCCGGCTTGTTTCCGCACTTTTCTGTCTGGCTTTCAGTTGTTTCATTCTGACTGTTGGCATTAATGAAATAAAAATGTCAAACTATGAAGCTACTGCAAAACACACACACACAGATTTCCAGCCTCAGCTGGAATCGTGTCGGTGATTTAAACACGCATTACCACAATTATAAGATTCTGTCCGTATACAAATGTCGATAAGTAATGTTGCAATAACACAAACATGAGGGAATTGCCCAAAGGCCGGGAGGCAGAATTATGAGTCCAATAGTCCAGCCAAAGGCTAAAAGGTTTTATAACGGCAAAGGATTTCCAATAAAAGTGAAGTTGGAGCCCACTAAGAGCTGCACTCTAGTGTAATAGGATTAGTAGAAGTCGAGAGCACGGCCATCTTAACTCTTTATGTTGCAGAAATCGCTGAGAAGCATCTCTGCCATCGTCAATAAAGCTCTGCTGATGGAGCAACAAAGATCTTGACCTGCTTCATCACATGACTTGCAAGCACACACACACACGCACGCGCGCACACACAAACACAGATGTGGTCGCCCTGTGGAGAAAGAACCAACCACAAGCTGTGGTTTCCATGTCCCCTCGATTTTGACAATATTCCCGGAAAGATGAGGAAAATGAGTATTACAGATGTGATTTAAATATTGAATTGCCTTTTGTCTCATTCTCCTTTCTGAGACAACCCCCCTGTCCCCTCTCCAAGTTCCCCTGCCGCCCTTGCTACTTTGCTTGCAGCAACTTCAGGGTGCCTGGGCTCTGTTTTTTTTTTTTTTTTTTTAAATTAAATTAGGCACAAGTGAGTTGATTGATTTGCAATCTGCTCCTTAGAGAAAACCAAGGTGTCAGGTAGCATGAGGATTGGTAAAATATTGATTTATTTTTCCAAGGTGTAGAATGTGTAAAGTCACGGATGCTTTTTGTCCTTCATTCCTGTGATGCATTTCTTTCTCTGCTGTCCTGTGTTGGCTAAAACTGTCACAGTGAATGTTTGGCTCTCTATTAGAGACAGCAGATGTGCAGGGTATTCTCACTGGATATGTGTGTGGGAGCTCGTTGCTAACTTGGCATGTGCTCATGTTGTGTGACTCAGAGCACATACAGAATGTTTGAAGACACATGAACCTGCAGGAATATATATATATATATATATTTTAGCACACTTATTGACAATGCCTTTTGTAGTTTGGTTCGAGCTTCCCCAAACTCCCAAAGGCTCAATGGGTCTTTCAATTTGAAAACATCACAGCAGATCCCCTGTGCGGTGGTACCATGATCCCCGCTCCTTTACCATATGAAGACAAACTGGGCTAGGGAAAGGGTAACCACTACTGGGATTTGCGGCCACTGGGGAACGGTGATTAATGAGTGATGGAATTGCAAGATTTATATTCACCACTCAGGGTAGGGAAGCTTAATGTAAATCAATCCCAGGTATCGAGAAGAATGGGGAGGGGAGACAGGCAGACCATTCTTGGGCGACTGTGGGTATCTCTGAGCTAAGGTCATAATAAATAATAATTCAATATATTACTGCTGTATGTGAATGTATGCCGCTCGAAGACAAAAACGCTACACTGCCTCTACTTTTCAGAGGCCATGTCTTTTGACAGCTGGAGGTAAATAGATGAAAATAATTAACTTCTGCACATATTCTGGAAGTCAAAACAAATAATTTTGTGATGCTTATATTGGACTATTATTTGCATCTTGTTTTCTGGCATACAGTATGTATACGCTCAAGCCATGTTCGATGATGATGCTAACATGTATTCTGGGTACTGTACTCGGGTTTTCCACATGATAAAACTAAATTGTATAAGATTCCGTGGCAGTCAGAAATGTTTGCGTGTAACTAGTGCATTTGGAATGTTATGATCTTGCAACACTAATGATGGCAGATTAATATCAAATGGCGCCAAGACTGAGCTCGTCAACAACTGTCATGGTGACCCTGTTATTTGTTCCTCCACGCTCAGTCAGCTCGTCACTGTTCACTATGACTTCTGAGTCGAGTCCTAATTTTCAGCTCTCAAGAGTCAGCTCCGGCGCATGCTGTGACACTTGGGGAGGCCTTTCATGCCACTCTCACACACGGAGACTTTGTTTGCAGTCACACTCCGCCGGGACGTGGCATGAAAACAAAACGAGAGATGCTTGGTTGCGGCTATCTCACTGTTGAAGCAGACGCACATGTGTGATTAAGGGGATTCACACATTGTGTCTTACAAACAAACACTTGTGGTAAACTACTGTGTAAACTATGGCACAAAATAAAATGAAATGCAGAGTTTGGAAGCTTAGCGAGAGAACTGAATATGTAGGAGTGAGGGAGGCGGCATGCATGAAAGATGCAAGGTGACTGAGAAATATAAAGGACAAGAACAAAGTGAGGTGACAGAGGAGACAGAGTGCAAAAGACAAGACAACGTGAGGGAAAGACGTGAAAAGCAAAGAATCAGTCTTCACCAAGGAGATTTAGAATTCTTCTCGCCGTCCTGTCTGTGTATTGTCCGGCTTCTCAACTGTGAAGTTCGGCTTTTCTAAAGCTGTCACATAAGCATTCATTTGGGGCTTGAACATTTTCTTTTCCTTTTCTGTTACTGCCTTTCGTAACTCAAAGTCCCTCCTTCTGCTCAGAGCAGGGTTCTGCATGAGTGAGAGTTTTCACATCTTCCAACTTTAGTGCCAGCGTTCCCCCAATGGAGTCTGAAGTATTATATATATTGAAAATCCACAGCTACTCTATAGATAATTTACAGTAAAGCTAATCATTCATAAACACACAGTGTGCCAATCCACCCGGTGATTCGATTCGAGCATGACTCCAACCAACTGCATTTGATGAAAAAGAATAAAAAAACAGACATGGGGTGAGTTTAATTAAACAATGCTAATGAGCAACTAATTGAAAGCTTTTTGATCAAAACAAGTCTGTAATTACCTGGAGCAGAGATGGATAATGAGCACACAACAATCACTGGCAGTCAGGCAACCCCACAGAGGCCTGAGCAGATCAATTCCCTTCTTATTAATAGACCACTCTTTTCTTTCTGCCTCCCAGACTCCCTTGGTGTGCTTGGCTGTGGCTCTTTCAAAGTAGCGTACCATTCAAATGACTGAGAAGTAACAAAGGACCTCAGTAGGAGGCACTTAAGGAGAATCCTTCATCAATTGTGCTCAAAGGTGGAAAAGAACGCGCTATACTTATTCCGTTACAGTTCCACAACTCTTTGCTGACAGATCGGCGAGGTTGTTTGTCTTTCTGGCAAAAATCCTGGCTGCCGGGGTCATTGTCTTTGGAGAGCGCGGGAGTCACCATGTCAAAGTAGAGCTGATGTCAAGAAGTAAAGCGTAACCGAAGCTTATTTCCAAAGTGCATCCCATCTGGGACAACACAGTTTGAGTGGTCATGTAGGCGTGACAGGTAAGTGTGTGAGCAAGGGATGAAAGACTGAAATATTACAAGTGTGAAATCCTACTGATAGACATAGAAGCCCAAGGGCCTGTTAGATAAGAAGGAAGAAACCATGACTGAAAGACAAAAGCATGAGAAAATGAACAGAACAGAGGAGCACATCTGAATAGAACAAATGGCCAGAAGGTAGAAAGTTAGCTGTGCGGGACATGCAGAGATAAGAGAGATAAATAGATGGAAAGATTCTCTGGAATACGCTTCCTTTTGATCCCCCTAATTCAACAGACGCTATTTAGTCTGTTGACTTCTAGGGCCCCAACTAACGATTATTCTAAGAGACAATGAATCAGTCGATTAATCAATTAATCGGATTGTTAAAATTTCAGTTTCCTTTTACTAAAAACAAGGTATTATTTCAAATTGACTATGCAGAAAATCCACAAAAGTAAAAGAATTAACATTCATTAATGGTTTGGTGTGCAAAATGCCTGCTAATAGGCAAAAATGTTTTATTTTCATTCAACACAAAGTAAATGAGTCCTTTTATGATAAACTACAGAAGTGAGAATATTTCCTGTGGAGAGGCTGAAATTATAATGATTTGGGTCATTATAAACACAATTAGTTCAAAAAAAAAGAATAGATTCATCATAATAATTGATAATTTGGATAATCGATAAGTGGTTGCTTTATCTCTATTGTTTCACCTCTAGTGATTAAAATATTAGATTTTGACACAACGCATACTACTACTAATAATAATAATAATCATCATCATCATTATTATCTTTCTTATTATTATTATTATTTTTACCACCAAACTGAAAACTGCAGTGGGGTTCAAAGAAAATGCCTGGTGTAGAGCCATTTTCAAAATTCCCAAACACACAAAAGAAGTCTTGCACTGGTGCAAAAATCACAATGTCGATTTTTACGCTTGAATATGGAGTTCTAAGAGTCTAAGCCAATCAATGATTCATTAATAGAGTAATTAAGAGGTGTGGCCCTGCCCTGTTGCCTTATACACAATGTACGAGTACCCATAAGTCTGTCATATATCACAGTTGAATTTGAACAGCCAATGTAAAAATCTCTGTATATGCATAAACACAGTATAAATACAGATAAATCCCCAAATACAGCACATTTCAACAATACCATGGCACAGATTCACCTCGTGTTCACGTTTGCTTCTGTAAAGTGATTTTAGTAAAGCTCCAGCTGCTCAAAATGGGATAAAACATCAGACCTGGGCTGGCAGCAACCTGCAATCACACAACATGCTTCTGCCTCCTTTCTCACCTCCTCTCATCTGCTTGCTTTTGCTTCCAGCCTCATAGCAAGGGGGAGGGCACGCCGATAAAGCTGCCTCCTCAGGAAATGGGCTATCACAGTTTGGCTATGCCTTTGCCTAGAATGTATGAAACAATTCAGTTCATCTGAAACTGAAAACCCGTCCGGGGTGTAGCGCCACCCAGCCTCTTGTTACCCGCGAGGAGCTAATGAGGACACGTGATCTAGATAATGGGTTCCGCTATATATTACCATAGTGAAAAGTTGCCAAAAATAGACAACCATCGAAATGCAAGTTAACTGTTTTGTTTTGTTTTTTTAAATGACAGCTCTTTTGCGCAAGGCACAGTTCAAATCGAACAATGGAGTCGAAACCTTAAAACCGGTTTGTGTGTTTTAAAGGACAGGCCCGTTTTAACCACCACCTCCAATCTTGATTGGACCCTAGGTTGGCTGACTCTTGACTTTGATTGCCTTTTAGACAAAGTATAAGCCTCAGGGTTCACATTTTCCAATTTGCCCTGTAAATATTTACTTGGTGCATCTAAAACAAATGTAAAAAGAGACTGTGTGGTAATAGATGAGGCAGACTGTCTGGTTAGATGAAGATCAGATTATATTTTATGACCAATTTTTGTACTTGTTGGGAACCAGGTAATTACTTTTCCTTAAAACCTTATGGTGAGATGAGAATTCACTCCAACTGTGCATTTTGTTTACTATCTATTAGCATTTTAGTTCAATTTATTATTGCTTCAAATTCAATGGCATTATACTATACTGTCTTCAAACTTTTGACTGGTACTGTACGTGACATGTGAACAGAATAGTAACAATTGCCTATACCACTTAAGAAATCACTGGGGCAGTGGTGCAAATCTAAAGTTGAGAGTGGTTGACTGAAAAGTCAAGATTGGAAAATTTAAAAAACTGTTTGTTCCCACTGGTGGATGTGATCATATCGGCTTAGCCAAAGAATGTTTATCTGAATATCTTTATTAGATTTCTCCATGCAGCAAAGGTATACAAGATCAGTGATTTCAGAGCACCAGCAATATTGGCAAGAAAATAGGTTTGGGCTGCATTCTTTTTTTTTTGTTTTCTGCAATGCAGCATTATTTCAGTCAGAAAATAGAACGAAATAGAAAACATGTGTATCATACACTATTAAGATTCCCTCATCTGCAATTAGGGCAAATAAAGATTTCTTTTTGACAGACAGTTTTTCGCATCCTTAAAATGGAAGACAAAGTGTTGAAAAGAAACAAGAAAGAGGCTTCACGCCGTGTGTTTACATGCCTGGGAGACATGTTGCATGTCTGGGTTACACTGATGCTTTATGCTCTTTCTGGGGCACATCTCAACATGCCAGAGTCAAACTGGATCACAGATTAGGTACTCCGATCGGAACAGATGGTACTTTCACTCATTACCATTCAGGATCCTGTTTGATGGTGGAAAAAGAAGACAGTTCCAACAATTCGCAGGGTTGAAGACCTCAGCTTACAGAATTGTTGGTTTTTTTTAGCATTCTAAACAAGGTCACATTTTATTAATGAAAATAGTCTACTTTGAAGTAGACTGCATAGCCTGAAGACCAAAAAAAGAAAAATACTTCTGAGTGATTGACCCAGCTGACCTTGCAAAACATATAAATGTATTATTATGAATACATGCTATACTGCTGTATTACAATATTTAATACATCCATTTATTTCATAATAATAATTATTATTATATTAATATGTTTCTGTGATTAAAGTTTATTAGTAAGTAGGGGTGTAAATCGCGGGTTTTGTCACGATACGATATCATATCGATACAAAGAACTACGATACGATATTTGCCGATATCTTAAAGCCTGCTGCGATTCATTCACGATATATCACGATATAGTGCTCTACGATCGATATATATTTTTTTTTTAATAAAAAATATAGAACAATATCCTGATTTATAACAATTCATACGCAAAATCAACAAGGCACTGGAAACTCTTTATTTAGGAAATTACAAGAGTATTGTAGTATACAAAGTGCTTATTTTAACACTGAACTTTGATGTCGTGGTTTTTCTTTAAATGTGCGGCGAGATTTGTGCTCCCTGAATATTTGATCACCACATGGCAGGATTTACAAACTGAATCCAAAGTGCTTCCAAACGAATGACTTGAAGCCTAAAGGGGAGCCAATTTCCTCGTCTTTTTGGACACTAGCCATAGCACCAGCCCAGGAGCCGCGTACTAGTTGTCGACTCCCCTTTCACGTGCCTGCTTTGCTCACAACACAACAACGCCGCGCGCTGCTCCCGGAAAGAGGAAGCAAGCAACAATGAACTAGATTTCGAAATAAAGTCGCGTCTAATGTCCGAGGTCAAACACGGCGATATAAATCAATGTTACCGTTTAGCATCGATGCCAATAAATTGTAGAGCATTATATCGATTAATCGATGTGTATCGATGAATCGTTACACCCCTATTAATAAGGTACCAAGGTACAAACGTTTCTCCGGTTGTCGAAAAATATATTTTATACTTCTGATTTAGATTTTATGGCTTCAACCATAAAGGAAAAAACACATTAATTGGACAAGTAGTCCTAAATTATCGTTTATAATAATAAATAAAATGATGTGGCGGGCCGTATCTGTGCCTTGAGTTTGACACCAGTGGTTTATAATATGGAAACGTCACCTATATAACCATTAGTGATCAATTGGTGTAGACAACAGAGGGAGCAGCATGTTCCTTGACATGCTATATTGACATGCTATCTTGAGCAATGATACACCCAAAATGTCTGCCATAAAGAAGTACTCCACTGTTGTGTTTTCCTGGATGTGTTGTGCTAGAGGATGGGAACTGATGATACATGAGTTTAGTTAGTAGAGCCTTTAAGCAATATCAAATGAGTATTCTGGCTCCAATAGGCAGCATTGGCCCTCTGGGTCAAATAACAGGTCAAACCAAGATTTCCGAAGATGAAAGATCATTGCAGTCTCGTAACCCACTGGGTCTTACTATCATCACTAGATATGTTTTTCACAACATTGCCTTGAGATGGAATAAATGGACCTTTAGACCAAATAAATGGCTGGTCTGAAGAAGGCCTTGCTGCACTGCAATGAGGGCAGGACTTTATGAGTGGCTGCTGTTCAACAGTGAAGACAATGTGATTTTATTTTAGCGGCCTCACCGCGACCTTTTCTGAATATGACGTGAGCTTAGTCTTGAGCAGTAGCCACTGGAAAGATAGACAGTCAAGATGATGACTTGGGCTTGGATCACTTACATACAGGAAATGTTTTAAATTCAAGCATTTAACATCAGGAAGTTTAGAAAGAGGAACATTAACTTGTTATTATTGATATTAGAACCCCCCCCCCCCCTCCCCTCCACTAAAGAAAATACAATTCAGCAAGTGCACGGAAGACTCAGGTATCCCATTAGCCTTTGAGTCGAAATGTCACTGGCTCCACTGGCATTAACCCACCATCCAAACACAACACACACATGCAAACACACTTGGCAAACACCCAAAGATAAGGTGGAAGAATAAGCCGAAGGTCATATTGGACAATTACAATAAAACTATAATTGCTTTCTTCTCTCAGTCCCTGCTGGTCATGCAAGTTTGTCGAGACAACTCGAGATTCAAATGCTACAAATGACTGATGTTTGCAACTGAACACATAAAACTTAAAAAAGAAAGGTTTTGGTGCTCTGGCACAAGAGCGAATTTCTGCTCTTCTACTGAGAGACAGCAAGACCGGTTTAGCACTAGCTGGAATGATGGCGGGGACTCCACACACACACAATTGTTGACATCCACGTAGTGAGATATAAGTTCTGCTTCATTGACTCCCATCAAAGCAATGAAGCATATTAATTATCATGGCGCAGAAAGAAGAAATGCCACAAATACTTCCACCACACATCAATCTGTACATATATACACTGCAAACAGTTCCATGAGCCTGCCAGATCAAGAAACATTGAGTAGTATAAGTGATTGCAATTTCAAACCGCCCACGGGGTCATGAATGCAACACAATGACTCTGAGCTATGACAAAATGGAATAAGAGTCATCTCAAACATATGTCTGGCCCTGAATTATTTTAATGTTTGTATTTTTAACATTTAGTAGTACTATCAAAGGAGTGTTAATTGTTCCCAAGCAGCTTCACAACACCTATCCAAACAACTCGCCATCTATTTATGTAGCAATCTGTTAAAATGTACACATGCAGAGCTGCTTGGTCACACGGAATGATTTTTTATTTATTTTTTGGCATAGATTAGTGTTCTGGCTGCGAGGGAAGGACAGGCCAATTTGTCAAGACAGAGCATGGAGCTAATCAAATGAAAGAAACGCCTACCAAAGTTAATATGAGCCAACAAACAGGACACCTCATTCATTAGTCTGCCTCTGTGGGACAAATTATTTCTCTGCTGACAGAAAGAACTTGACATCCATGCAATGACACACCAAGTACAACTTGTTCATCATGTGATACTGATAATTTATGTTAGAAATAAAAATAAAAGTCAAACTCAACTTGTTAGGGAAAAAAAATGCTCAAGTGTTGGCATAAATGATTTTTAACATTTCAAAGTCGCACACAAAGTGGGCGCTATCGAGAGATCTTGGATAGGGCGACGGTCATCACCACAGTTTGTGTATACGGTACTCATTTAAGAAAATCACCGTGGTACCACTAAGCAACTAAATTGAACATCACTAATTACCGCCCCTCCCAAATGCACACAATATATTTTGAGAGTGAGGAGCAATATTAAGGCTATGTGACTGGCAGCCACACTGTGAATGCGTTTGAATTAGGAAAGACTCATTACACATGGCTCAGTGTAATGATGCAAAAATGATACATAGTATTAAGTTCATTTGTTGCCATTTTGTCCATCATTTTCTGCAATGCTTGCTTTACGTTATCTGGGCAGTTATATGCAAGGTTTGTTGACATGGATACATCATAATGCATGATGACTTTCCCCCCCCCCCCCCAAAAAAATCAAACCTATTTCCTTAAAACACAAGAGCAACTTGACTGTAATTTCCGGACTATAAGACGTTACTTTTTGCGCAAGTTTTGGATTTTTCATGATTTTTATGACATTATTGTAAAATAATTTGTTTTGGTAATGGATGGATGGATGGATGGATGGATGGATGGATGGATGGATGGATGGATGGATGGATGGATGGATGGATGGATGGATGGATGGATGGATGGATGGATGGATGGATGGATGGATGGATGGATGGATGGATGGATGGATGGATGGATGGATGGATGGATGGATGGATATAGACAAAACAGGATTTTCTGCTAATTTTAGCTAGTGCGGTTTATAGTGCAAAAATTACGGTGAGTATAAAGTAAGACCAAACGCTTTCTAATTGGAAAAAGAAATGAAAGAGAGATTAGAAACTAAAAACAACACCAACAAAAACAAACCTGTTGGGTGCAAAAACGAGCGCTCAACCAGATTGGACAGTAACTAAAATTAGGAACTGGTGCTAAGCAATGATTCTGCAATGCACTGAAGAAACTCACGTGCTATCCCCAAAATGTCTTTGTGCTCAAATGCCTTCTTCATCTGATAATTTTTCTTCTTTCGCCCAGGGTGTCTGCCTGGGAGGCACTTCAGGATGAATCTCCCTTCGCTCTATCTCTTTGCCCATGTGCTGAATCAATTCTTAATAAACCATCTGAAGGCTTCCTCTGCTATACCTTTCATTTCCACCCCTCAAAACTGCAGGGTAAATTAGCCTGCCAAGAGGATGAGAGCGTGCAAGCGGCAGAAGAAAGCACGAAGGGGGGGAGGGGGTTGCAGGCACTCTACACCTACAATTAAATTAACAAATCTCTGTTCTTAATTAATCAGGGAATTACAAGTAGGTTTGGAGGTATGAGACGTGACTGACATGGCAAGTGCTTCTGCATTTGTTATGACTGCTGCAAATGAAAGCTAGGTAGAAACTATCCACAAAGCCCCCCCAGGCAGAAGAGCGAGACTGTTATCGGAAGTCTTTCTCGCCGTTATCTCCCTCTTCATTTTGTTCTTCCTCTCACAATTTTCGATGGTCTTCCTTCTTTCCATCCGCTTCCATTTCCCTTACTCTGGCTTTCCGTTGATTATTCCCTATTATCCCTTCAATTCTCCTGCAATTCCATTCTATATTTTACTAGCTCTGAAACACCCCATATGCTTTCTAACGAGGTGTGGGATTGACAGCTGGATTAACCCATCGCTTTGTAATCGTTTCATTCCGGTGTTTTACCGTGTATGCGTGAGTAGGTGCATGCATAAATCCCAAGATGTGCGATATTTTGTGCATAGCCTTTCACAAAACTCACTTTCTAGCATTGATTATCTCTACTGCACTAAAGTCAACCAAACAGAACAAAAAAAGCTTCTCTCCGACATTGTTTCTGACATAAGATGGTCCAGGAGTAACATCCAAATGCAAATTTTGAACATGTCTGCTTTCCTGCCTGCCATTCTCTCTTAGTGTGGTACTCCTTCCTTCCCTCCTATCTCCAGCGCTCTCACAGGCGCTTGTTCCCTCAACGGCCACCGGATTTCTTTCGTTTTTGATCATTCTCAGACTTGGACCAATCCAACTTCTTTGCTTCAACAGTTTGCCAAGCCCAGAGGAGTATTGTAGGTATTTTTATTACCTCCTTTGGCTCTTCTTCTAACGTGCTGAAAAAGACAATAGACAGACATAGCAGGCAAGAAGAAAGAAATTCTGCCCTGTGTGGTGTTCAAGGCATCTGCGCTCCAAAGCCTGAGCTATTATCACACTAGTGGAGGGAATTTAAGAAAAAAAGTATAGTCACTATGCCTGCAGTGTCACATGGTCAATTTCACTGCACTCTGCAGCTGTCCCACTAGCGGAGCTGCAGGGAGGGGAGCTGCAGGGAAGCCCCCCCCCCCATCTTGAAATATTGTATGCTTGGAGCCCCAGGTGGCAGGGCAGAAAATTCACTTTTATTTTTTTTCTGGGATTTCTTTTGTCGACACGTCTCATTGTTCGTGGTTGCAGCTAACAACGCTAATTGTCAGTCAACACTCTGGTTCCAGGGTTATATTTTCCAGCATTTTTTGCAAAATGAGAAGGTGTTGGATTTGTATGTTCTTCACGGTACGTAAATTAAAAAATAAGTTTGTTTCTCAGTGTTTACTTGAAATTAATTCTATTTTAGTGAATTCTAGTCTCTTCTCACAATGAGAATGAATCTTAAAACTCAAAACATCGGTCTTGACATTAATCACGACACTGTTTGCAAAAAAAGGAGATCTCTTACGCCTTTTGATTAATTACATTACGGACTTTGTGTTGGACGACTTCAAGTCCTCCATGCTTTTCCTCCCACATCCCCTGTGTTGCCTTCCCTTCCATAAGAATCAATTGTGCACTGAACTTAAGAAATTAATGTAGTCCATTCATACGGAGTTCAAAACTCAATTAGTGATCAGCAAACAGCCTCATCTCCTGGGGGGCTTCAATTGTTGCTTTCATTCTCCCATAACCAAGGCAAGGATTCTCCAAGCAAAGAGAATAACATATGAGATTGTAATGCTCTTGGAGTTTCCCCTGTCCACACTCCCCAAGAGATCGGATAAATGTCTTCTGGTTGATTAGAAGTGTGACGAACAGACATTAGCAATGGTGGTGTGATCCCTGACAAAATAATACAAGATGTATACTTGTAGTAACATTCAAAATCACGTCTATTGTTTCAGACAAGTACTTTGAATTAAAAGCGCAAAAGCTCTCGGGCAATCAATTGGTGTTGTCATTTTGCAGTTTTCAGACTACGGGCAACTCGAGGGTGCAGCTGCAATTGTTGACTCATCATTGCATTAATTGTCTTCACAGTGGCTTCGTTTCTAATTGAATCAATTAGGCTGTAATTAAAACGCCGCCATAGCTAAACAGAGGCAGTGGGGGTGAAGGAAGCCCGTGGGCAGGAAGAGGAAGCCAGTGTTTCTTTGGGCTCAGGCCAAAGATAGGAGAAGTGGCAGGAGTGGAAAGCGGAGGAAAATAAATCCGAATTTGTTATGTAGCATCACAGAATTTTTTGGCTGTAAACTTTGTGTTCTTTGGTCCTTTTTTTTTTCTAGAAATTGTGTCATTTGCTTAGTGGTTAGCAGAGGGAGTGTCAAACTCGTTTTTTTTTGCAGGCTGCATCGTAGTCATAGCTTCTTTTGCAGGGCCATTTTGATTGTCAACCCGAATAAATGTATGAGCACCTCATATTATATACAGTCAAAACTACAAAACAAACTGACAAATAACTTTTTTTCAAATTAGACGAGTAAAAACTGGTCAAATATTTAAAAAAACAGATATGATTAAAAGTGAACACAATTTGAAATTCTAGTAATGACGCAAATTTGATCCACAATTTGTCTTCGCAGGCCACATAAAATGATGTGGCGGGCCGTATCTGGCCCCCGGGCCTTGCGTTTGACACCAGTGGGTTAGCACGTCTGCCTTTCTGTCAAGAGGTTCTGGGTTTGAATCTCGTACCAGGCAACTTGTCTTGCGTGTATCGTTTTGCAACGGTATTATTTGGTCAATTTTCCCACACAGGGCCCGGCATTGGAAGACGGGTGTGTAGAGTTTTTATATGTATGTGGGTCTAAAACCGACTGCATTTATGAAATTGTGCTTCAACCTCACTGAAGTTCGGTTTCGATATTTGGAGTCTTGTAAGAGTGTCCACTCTGTTATTACAGGCTATTTTAACAATGATCACACAGCTACTATGTTGATTCATTACTGTCTTATTACATTTTTCATCAAACCACACCAGACAAAACGGCCTTAACAAAATAAGTGCCCGTGTGTGTGTGTGTGTGTGTGTGTGCGTGCGTGCGTGCATGGAAGAGGCAGACCAAAAGCCGCCAAATGTCCTTTTGTCATTTTACAGCCTTCAAAGTCCATACAGACCATCTGTGCATTCGAGTACTAGTTCAAGCAGAGCTTTTAAATGCATTTAATGTCTGTGGGAGTGCCATAACCTTCGTCTTGTTGTACCCCCAAAGGCCCGTCAGACCAAGGCAGGAGGTCTCTTAATGTAGCAAGCAGATGACAAGGATACAGAGTTCAAGCACACCATGGAGTAACCCAATCTACAGGAAGCCACCCCACCAGTTTTGACTCTCCTCTCACCATACTTTGCCCCCTCCTTTCAAAACAAAGTGTGGAGATGTCAAAAAAAGTCATTAAAAATAATGGCCTCCACCCTGCTTGTTTTATTTCTTCCACCCCTTTCTGCCCCATCATCTCCTGCTTGCCTTTCTAATGAGCGACTTGAAAAAGACTGGAGGACGCTCGCTACCTTAGCACACACAGCACGTTCAACCTTATACCGGCAAGTACAAGAAAAAAGACCAAAGTTACATACATTTTACAAAGTATTGATTTCCCAGGAACGTCGGTGTTTAACATTTAAGCTTATATGGCCAACTTAATTCAGCCAGCATGGAATCAATTCCAGTTCACTGTGTAGGTGTAAATGTGAATAATTGTTTCTCTCTCGATGTGACCCTGCAATTGACTTACGACCAGTCCCGGGTGTAATCTAGATTTCCCTCACAGTATATCCTGGTGACCCTGAACAGTTGAAAACTGATGAATGTAGCGATGGCTATATGACATTCTTAGAATTTTAGTTTTGCGTTTTTAAGCTTTACCTTTCAAAAAGATCGGCAGAAACTGCGCACATCCATCATCTGTTATAAGTGTAACACTCAACACCTCCCACAACCCCAAATCACCCACCCTCCTTTCAGCAAACCACCCACACCCACCCGTCTGTCGGTATCCTCATAAATCACAAATGTCTAGACCTGAAGAGGGAAATAAAATGCCCAAGCATGTGTCTAAATCATCAAAATGAGCCTGTCTGGAAAATCCATGTACGATTCTTTAAACGTATTGTATGACTGCGGGACATTTTAACGGATTATTTCTAACAGTTCCCAGTGGTCCCATCACCCAAAGAGCATTAAGACGACCATTCGTGTAGAGTCTTCAGAACTTTTAACAAAAACAAACTTGGTTTCTCATCTAGATAACTGCAATTCTATGACAAATGAATGTGTTCACTGTACATCTGCGTCTTGGCAAAAACGATATGATGTTTAAAAGAGGAGGTGCAGACAGAAGAAGAATTTCTGATGCTATTTCATAGATCAGCAATTAAACATAAACATTTAGATTTAGAAAAAAAAAAACACACACACAACAGAGAAAAAGGGGATTTCGCAATAGGTAAGTGGAAAATATGAACCTATAAATCTGCCAATAAAGACAAACAAAAAAACAATAAAAGATTTAAGTCCGAGCCAAACGTGGCGAAAGGAGGCTGTATTTCAACAATATCTAATCTCTGCACGGGTGCTCGGCTACTATCGACCCAGATAATGCTGCAGTCTGTGTCATGCGACTCAGGGCAAAAGGTAAGCAGGAAATCAAAACAATGCAATTCTCTTTGAGGATAGAGTGGAGAGAAAACTGAGACATCGTCTATCCCAGCAGAGTGGTGAGCTCCTTTATTCATCCTCCTGTGAAACGATTTTTCAAAGCATACCACCATGCCCAAATCAGAGACTGACTTTGCGGTTCTGCTGTAATGACTCTCAGTAGGAGGCAAAATAAACACACTTTGGTTCTTCAATACGTCCTCATCTGAAAGCCGCGTGCATCAAAGAAAAATATAATTGCAATAAAAACGATAACAAGCTTCAAAATAATGTTGATTATATCTCATTAATTAGGAGAATCTTCTCATGCCATAGTGACCCCTGGTCACCTACTTTACTGATCTGGTACATTATGAATGCAAAATCTCATCCGCCATCTTTAGTGTTTCCTCATAAAAGGCAGAAAGGACTGTGTGGTAGTGGACAGAATGAAGGCGTAGGTCACAACCAACCTTCAGTTTCAGTAGGAACTGAGATATTCCTACCTCAGTTGAATGGCAGAATATTGTGTGTTTAAGTGTGTGGGTGGACGTTAAATCTACATGAATACAAGCAATCATGATGAATAGCAGTTTTTCAAGGACGTCATTAGTGCTAATTGTAACAAAACAATCTAAAGTTTGTTCAAATAAAGCAGTGCCTGCAGAAAAAAAAGTCATATATTTGACGAAAAACTTCACAGTGCACATTAGCAGCCAGAGCCATAGCAGAGCAGGTCAATGTGTAATTCTTGTGATGGGAAAATGAAGCTTCAATTTTGCTTCATGAACCGGTTGTTGTGTTTTTTTCATTTGATCACGTGTTCTCAACATTGGGCAGAATATACACTGACTTGCCGTTTCTTAAACTACTTTATTTAGCCCAACAGTGCCATGAAGAGAAGTAAATAAAAAATACTATTAGTTCATGAAGCACATTTGAAGCTTCATTTGGCCATCACCAGAACTACACTGCATACAACATTTCCATATCATTCTGGACAGACCACCAAACTAAGCGTATAAAGTTAGTTATCCATAAAATAAAATGAGAGTTCAACATTTCTAATCACGCATCTTAACATAAATAAGTGGCAGTGGTGGGTGGCTCGATTCAAATATTTATATTCATCCCAAGTCAGTATCAACATCTACTGGCATGATAAGATCGATACAGAAGTTCCAGTTTCGCTCTTGTATGCGGCACTCAATCAGGCGTCGGCCAGGTTGCCAGACTCATCGCTTCTATCGCAGCCCTGAGGAGGCACAGTTTGCATCCCTCCATCTCCCCTCCCGTCTTGTGTTGTGAGGTCACCAGAGTCTGCCATGTGACTTCCAGGAGCAGGGCAAACAAGCAAGCAAGTCTCCACCTTGTCTCCACACGCCCATGCATTCACAGAAATACGGAGAAGCTTATCGGACTTGAAAAACCTTTGGGGATTGTTTAATTGTTTTCCCTTAATTTATTACATTTTCGCCAGTAGTTTGTGTGTTTTTTTTGCAGAAAGAAAAATTATGTGCACTGAAGCAGAGAAATGCTGTTTTTGTATTGGATTGCCTGAACACTCTTTTTATTTAAAAGTAATGTTTCTCAAACGTTTTATAATATCTGTTGTGAAGTCATAACCTTGACTAATTTATGGAAATGAAAAGAAATCAAGAATCTCCAATGAAGGTAGAATTTGTCGTTATTTTACATGGTCATTTCCAAACAGAACCTGGGACGCTGCTGACAATATGTGAAATAAATTATTTTCTATTTACCAAAACATATGCAACATCAACAGAATGTCTTTCAACAATGCTAATCTTCCAATTCCATTCAAACACACAACTTCAGTCACACACATAAAAGACAGCACACCACACAATTCAAGCACAGCAGAATGACCCACTAAGATGTCACCGCGATTCCTGGAGCAGAATCAACAATTGGAAGGAGGACATTGGATAAGAATTGGTTAGCTGGCAGTGAAAGTTACACATTGTTTTTCATTTGTAGGACACAAAACATCATAGCATTGTAGTATAGTACATGAAAATATTTTAAATGTACCATATTTCACTTGATAAAATGGAACTAAGTAGCAAAGGTGTGCCTCTCTGTCTTTGAGAGACAAATGGGTTTTTTTCTGATGGTCTGGGCTAACTTCTGAAGACCAGATTATTGTACATGGAAGTTATGAGGCTGCTTGACCTGCAAGCAAATGACTCCATGGCAGGAAAAATGCATTCAAAGCAGATGTCAATTTGAGCTTTTTTGTTCATCATGATGACTTTACCATACGTGTAGTACTTTTCCCCCCTTTAAGTATAACCTTTTAATAAAAACATTTGACATTGGATAATTATAGGGACGGTATAGGGAAATAGGAAGAGCCTATCATTATCTCAGTGTCTGTGTGTGCGTGCGTGAGCAGAAAAGCTTTCATAGTTCTAATAAAAATAAGATGATAAGTATCCAACAAGCTTGATTACAACTGTCAACTGTCTTTCCAGAGACAAGAATATCGATTACTCAATGATTTACAGCACCATTACTATTCTGTGCAGGTGTCATTCGGATACATTTCTGCATGAAAGACAAAAAAAAAAGTGTCACTTTTTCCACACCTATGGAAGCTAAATCAAATTGCTCATTACGCTTGCGGATTTCCGATGATTAAAGCCAGGAGTTCACCTGAATCCACATAACCTTTGAACTCTAATCATAACCACACTATCACACACACGCACGCACGCTTGTGTTCGGGCCATTTTTCCGCATCAAAGTAACTCCAAATGATAAATCCATTATTGACCGTGTGTCTAGATTTTCCTCATCCTGGCGAAGGTCCTAGATCTGTCCTTTCCATTAATCCCCAAGTGGCTAACATGCATGTCCATGTGAGTGTGTGTGCTTTAATCAGGTTTTGGGAGCATGGATCTGTTTCTACTGGCACCTCTTGCAATTTGGGTATCAAAACCCAAAAAAAGAAAACCACGGTTAGCATTATTGGAAACTTGTCAGATATCGGTCCCCATGTCGGAACTACGACACACATGCTTGTTCATGCCAACAGACAATAAAAATAACATATAGTAGCAAAAAAGCATTTGAGCTTGAACTGCTCTAAGCTAGGAGTTTCCATATACAGTCCGCGAGGACTGCTAACTAGCATGTTTTAGATATTTGCCTCCTCCAGCACATCTGATTCAAATGATCAGAATCGTTGAGTCTGTCAGCACATGTTGAACAAAGGTGGAACATCGGCCAAAAACGCAGTACCTTTGAGTTTGTACAAAATGGGTAGGCTAATTACGAATGCACGGAAGGTCACCGACTTATAAAAATAAAAAGACCAGACACAGCCACGGAATTACATTGAGATGGACGAAGCTATTAGGGCCACGGGTGGGCAAGACTGTGAAGCAGGCCATGTCATTAATTTAATTTAACACTAGCCAACAAAGTTGTACATGTTCTAGTCAAAGCAAACAACAGCAGATCTTCTTGGAGACAACCAGTAGCAATTTGCACGACCGGGCACCATGACCCATTTTTGGGTGTCCGAGGTCTTCAGTGCTCATAAACATACTGGACACTGAAATAGACCAGCAAGCGAATTTCTTTTGGCAAGACTCAAGAATCTGTCCTGATCAATAAAGTTTTATTTGATGAGAGTTCAGTAAGTAGTATTTTAGAGTAGCGGTGCGTGTGCAAAGTGTCCGTGAAAAGAAGTCAGTGGGCGGGATTCCAATGAGGCGCTTTGTGAGCATACGGTCCCCTCGATACATGGAAACCAGAACGTGTGTGTCTTGGCATTATTCCTGCCCCCAACTGACAGTTTTAGGTTAAACAATGTTATTATTAAAGCCCTCCCAGACCTCCGCGCTTCCCTCCATTGTCACCCTTAGAGTCAATAAATCAAGTGTCTGAAGTGTGTCTACGTATATCTCTTATGGTATGCTTGCATCTGGCCAAAAAGAGTAGTGGTGGACCAGAAAAAAATGAAGCTTCAAATTTGCTTTTGAACCAGTTGTACAATCGGTTCATGAAGCAAATATGAAGCTTCATTTTTGCCATCACTAAATATTATGCATGGACTTGATTGCTCATGCAAACAAATGTGGACGCTTCTTTTCTCACCAGGCCAGTTGATTTACATGTTCTGATAAGACATTAAACAATAAACAAATTAATTTAGTGCAACACAATGAGGTTAATCAAACCTGAGATGAATTGCAATGGCTGACCTTCGCTATTTAAATAGCACATCAGAAAGGCGTGTGCATGTGTGTGCGCGCGTGGGTCTTGGCATCATTCCTCACAGTACACAAAGCAATGCCAAAGTAGCAGAGGAGGTGGAGGCACTTTTCCCCTATGTAAACATTTTTGAAATGCACTTCAACACTTCATATTCCGTCACTTCAAACTTTGCTTTGCGCTTGAAGTTTTCTTCGAAATGAGCCATGGCCAAAAAAAACGTTTACACCTGTTGCCAACAGCGCGCACAATACAATAGAATGAATGAGATGGCAATATTAGACAAACAGCATAAAGGTTCTTTTGGGGGTGCCCATTATTTGCAATCCTAGTAAATCCGGCCAAATGACTAAGACTTGGAGTTATTTGACCAAAAAAAAAAAAAAGGTTTCAAATTGATTTGGACCATTTTTTTAAAAACAGCAAAAATATAAACAACCGTACCATTTCGTTTCATTAAACTAAAATGCAAAATCAATTCTGATTTCATAACACAAGTCCCATAATTAGATGCTGTAAATTTAGAAAGGGCACAAAAAGGGATTGAAGTAAATTAATAACTTCAGTTACCACATACACAGTCCTTTTAGAATTTAGATTGTCCACCATTGTTTCAGGCATGAGTGCATCTGACTGAGACCAAAGTAGCAATACTCATATTATGACTTATGATTGTAGTGACACCCCCTGCTGGACCAAAGAGTTCACTACCACAAAGGAAGCAATCTCACTTCTAACAAGTGTATACGCCTGTCATCCAATGTCATTTGCAGCCAAGAATCAACAGGATGAATTTTAAGACCGAGATCACTGCCGAAAAATGTGTACCTCTCACAATCTACACACTTATGCACACTGGAGGGAATTTGGACAGCTGTCTCCTAACTAAGATGATCCTGGGCAAAAAATATTAAATACATACCTGTATACTGTGCAGTTGCTGACAACAGAGGTGAGAGACAAAAGAACTATTGTATGCCCACAGCTAAACAATACAGCTGAGCAATGACGGGGGGGAAAAAAGCAAAGGGATCAATAGAGAATTGCAATTAGCCCACATTGGCAGGAGCGGTGCCAGATTAGACACAGGATGTCGATTCCATTTCCTGCACTATCGGCTCGAAAACTTGGTGTAATTGCAGCAACAAACGGAATCGCTTAAGACGTCGCGGTGTGATCGTGACAACGTATACGGTTAGATTAATCAATGTGGGGGGTGAGAGGGGCGACCATGTAATGATATTCATATTGTACATGACTGCTTCAGTTTCCACCATGACTCGCCACAGCAGGAATAGATTTCTCTTCTATTTGACTGCATTCTAAAGAAATGCATGCTTACCTTTACGTATGGCCTGGCCTTGCAGTATATCCCTTGGAATCAAGATGGAGTAGAAACTTTGTGAGAAGCCAGGTCGACAGTGACCTTTAGATGAATGCTGGCCATTATTCACCTGGAAGGAATTGAAAAGTGTGAGATGCTAATAATTGTGGAGTTTTTATTTTATTTTATTATTTCTTTGGTGCGGAGGATGAACTGAAAGCATCAGGTTATAGTTTGCTATAAAGACTCAATGGTGGGGTTAACTGTATAAAAAGAAAAAAGAATATTCCATACGAGACTAAACAAATGAGGGTGCATATAGTGCGCGCTAACACAGCACAGAGCATGCGGCAAAAGTGATTCAGGGAAGTTGACACTGCATGTGCCTAGAGTCCTAGATGAACAAACTTCATATCTATTAAAGCTATTCCCAGTGTCTGTAAATTAAATAACATAGCTCTGGGCATTAGAGCCACTGATAGTCACATTTCGGCGTCAAGGCTGGTGGCTGCATAGTGATGAATTAGAGCGCAGGGCAGGGGGGGGGGGGGGATAATGTTGGAGCTCGCCGTTTTCTACATCACATACTGATAGTAACATCCTTGAAAATAAGCGATGACGAGGGTGTCGAAAGAACTCGATAGGTATAGTTGCTGTCCTGCACCAATACGACCATTTCGAAAATGTGAAGCGGTAAGTTGGACAAAGTGGGGGCGATTGCACGCCACGTTAACCACTAGATAAGTTAAACACCTGATAGAGTGTGAATTCAAATAACCATTTCGCCCCGTAAATGCGCCGTGTTGCAGCAGCTATATCCGCTTGATTCCGTACTTGCACCCTATCATCGCGACAGATCAGAGCTTCGGGGGTGATCAATTCTAGCATCAATTAATATAGGATCTATTGTAGTTGTCTATTTGCCAAGTAAAAGTCATTTTGAAGCTGGTTGCAAAGTCAGAATGATTGTGAGAAATCCGCGCCATCGCAGACGCGCACAGAGCGGACTGACTCCATCCAAACGCGTGACTTTATTCAGTATAAGGGTTGACACTTTGAAACGGCACCTAATATGCCTCTTAAAAAACTGCCACTTAGCAAAAAATAAAAAATAAAATAAATAAAGAATAAAGAATCAATCTCACCAGGAATGTGTCAAGAAGAAGGGCTGCTGTCAGGACCAAAGCCAGGTCAGTCCTCATCGCGGCGGAAGAAGCGAGCGACTGCCACAGCAGCCTGGGTGAGGAACCAAAAAAAAGAAAAGGGGAAGCACTAAATCTTCTCCCCAAACTGTATCACGTCTCCTTGTCCTTTCCACTGTGGGGTCAGACTGTGTCGGAAGCTTCCTTGCTTGCGGGAGTGCAGCAACTCCTTAGTTTGCGCGACTCTTGTGTGCAGGGGAGCGCTTCACACCAAAGCGCAGTCAGCGTCAGACACCGAGCTTCCCTCACAGCCTTCACATCCCACACACACGCACACACATATACACTATATACACACGCGCGCGCACACACACACACCACGCCCCTCCCTCTTAACACATGCACTTAAAGCAACTCCACCTGCCACGCTACTCTGCATTAGATATTTTTTTTTGCATCCATCTCACTTTTCATCAGCAGGCCTACACTTTTGCAAGCTTTTGGTATATGAGACCCCATTCAACAAAGGGAAATGTAATACTGCTGGGGCCTGAATTTCCCCATCCCTGGGGATCAATAAATATTCAATCAATCAATCTATCATGTATCACCTATCACCTATCCCACCGTCCGTCTATCTATCTATACTTCCACCTCTTTTCCTCTTTATTTCCTTATTTTCTCCTTTTTCTTTCTGTCTTTTTGTCCATTCGGCGATGCTGGTGCCTTCTACCGCACCTCGGTACCTCTTCGGATCGGATATTTTATTTTATTTATTTTTTCTTCCTGGGACCGGACCGGGATCATCGGTCGAGGCCGGCGTAACTCTACGACGGCTTCCTGCTTATCCGACCAGTGATGACCGGGTCCCTCGCATTGGCCTTGCAGCCGCAACACCTGTGGGGAGTCCGCTCCCTCGTGCTCGTCGGAACCGACGACTTTCGCCATGCTAGCCCCGTGGTGGCCATCTGCACGTCCCCCGACAGGGTGCCCGGGACGCTGCTCACACGTTTGCCTGCTTTGTGATGTTTTCACCGATTCACCACCACGGTCCATTGGGCGCCGTTGAACTGGACTGCCCTTACACCTGTCGATGGACCCCGTGGAGGCTATTTTGTGTGTTTTGGGGTGTTCTCTTGTATTGAGGGGTGCTAGGTGGCCGCTGTTGCTTTTTTTTCCTTTGTCTTTTAGCTTTGATTTGCTTTGATGGCTTTTATCTTGTGCACTTTCTGACTTTCTTGTGGCGCCGTTGTGTGGCAGCCTTGTGAGAGCCTATTGAGTTGCGCTCATGCCATCTGTGTGTTTTTTGTATACCCACTCTGTGGTATGGATACTGCTGGGGCCTGAATTTCCCCACCCCTGGGGATCAATAAATATTCAATCAATCAATCAATCAATAGTTTTGCAGCATTCCGCCTGTTTATTGTTTTTACACCACCCACTTGTTTTTCTCTGTATTGTAAGCGTAGTTTTTTTTACCTTGGTTGTTTTTCAAAGTTGAGTACAATCCAAAGATCACATTTTTACTTAGACTAAAATGGTCTAAAAGGATGTTCATTTTATGATGGTGTTAACACAAATAAGGTCAGGTAAGCATAAGTAATAAGACAGTGTCTATACATATCAGCTGTCCTCAACCACTAGAGTATGGACTGGTACCCAGCCGCAGGCCATTTGTTGCGCAAGACTGAACAACAAATAATTTATTGATTATCAGTTTAAAAGAAGACATTTTGTTTAAAATTCAGGTGCATCCACCCCTGCCTCTGTCAAAATGCTCACCCCTGACAAAAAAAAGTGAAAGTCTACGAGCTTGGAAAAATTACCCCTCAAAAAAGCTTGGAGCTGCCTTGGAAAGTTAAACAAGTAAAATAATGAGATAGAGAGGGGGGGGGGGGTAAAGAAAGGACAAAAATGCTGTATTTAATAGACAACACTGTCAGTCTTTCACAAGACACAGGTTTATTGCTAGTTGATTCGTACGCACCAAAGCCTCTCTGCGTGATATGTCGTAACAGACTGGGAAATGAGGCAATGAAGCCATTAAAACTGCGTCGGCTCATGGAGCCCAAGCACCTGGCATTATAATCAGAATTAAAATCAGAATCAGCTATTCTAGCCAAGTATGTAAAAAAGCATACAAGGAATTTGTCTTACAGTATTACAACAATAAGCAAACTATAATCAACAGAACAATCAAAATACAGGCGTGCATGTGTAAGTGTGTTTTTCAATCATTACCTTTTGCACTCCCACTGCACCTTTGGTCCAATTTCCAAACCTTCATTTGGCAGGCAGTTTGTCTGAATACTTACTTGAGTTTCTCTGGCCTTTTGGGAAATCTGTCCATGCAAGAAAAACGAGCCTGTCAGTAGGTGCACAATTGATAAAACCATCCCGTCGCCATTAATTATGACAGGAGTAAATGGAGGAAATTAGGTGTGCTTGGTGTGAAGTAACAAAGTCTCTGCAAGGAGGAGGACAAGATGGATGGGTCAACAAATCATTATAATTTATGGCCCCATTTATATCTGATATTAACATGTGCTCTCATTCTGGATACATTAATTGGTTAATGACATCTACTCCATGGCTCTTTGCACTTTACTACTAATAAAATGACTTATGAGATGTACTTAATGAGTGCTCATGTGACTGCAGGGTATCAGTATTTTAGTGAGCTAGATGAGGCTGGTGCATTGAGCAACAACCTCAGTACGTCCCAAGTATAGAGAGAGCTGTGATGAATAGGTGCCGTTTGTCACAATACGTGCATCGGTTACAAACTGTTGAGTTTGTTTACGTTTACCCAAATAGTACTTATTTGTAAACACAATTCAGTTCCCCAGTCTCAACTACTTATTAGATGTGTAGCGTGAGTGTGCGTTCTCTCCACATATTTATTAAATTGCCTGCTGTTTTCTTTTCAAACTTGGATACGCTCCACTTTAATGCTGTTCCAGACAGACATCTGTGAAAAGTGTACTCAATCACCCAAACACTTTTTTCAATATTCCAATTAATCTTAGGATAGGATAGCAACTAGTATAGCTTCGGTTAATGAATCCTCGTCTCTTTGTGACAAAAGTAAAAATGTAGGTAATTCGCCACCATGGAGACGATGACTATTTAACGATGTGTTAAAATTATTAAAATTAAGTCTTTACCGTGCGTTTATAGGAAAAAGTCTGTAATTCTTGCTTTTAGCAATCAATGTGTTTCGATTAGGAGCAAACTGCACGTTTTAACTCCCAAACTGTGACGTAAAAGCACATATTTCGAGCCTTGACTCTAGACACGATGTCCAAAACTTGATCGCAATGTCCAGCAGAAAACCCAAAGTTCTTTCTAATGGGGAGACAAATCCCAAAAGACAGAGAGGAGAGTATTCCAACTGCCTGTCTGTTCAATCCTTCTGAAGCTTAACGAGCAGTATCTTGAAAATGGTTGGCAGTTGGCTTGTGTATCAAACACTGTGGACACTGACATCTTCACTGTGCCAAATAGCAGAACAACATCAATATGGCATCATTCGAAACATATTTCCCCCTTTATGAGACAGTTCTTGTTTTCTCACTGTAGACCCCCACCAGAGCTGTCAAGCACACTTTAATTTCCTTACGTTTAAAGTCGTGATCAAAGCGGATTCCTTTTTGGCTAATGCCAGGTGAGGCGTTTGGACATTTTAACTTGAAGGCATTACATTGACGGTGTCGCATAAAGTTCCAATACTCCAAAACAATGCTAACGAAAAGGGGGGAAATAGGGGTAAATCGAATCATCCTGCACAATATCTACCACATAAACTCAAACTCAATGTGGCAAGCCAAAAAGTTGCAACGACATGGGTGGGCAGGCGTTTAAGAGACCCAACTATAAATATACAACCAATTAAAAAATTTGATATTGATGACGCGTCACCTTCAAGGTTAGTTTCAGTATTTCCGACATCTTACATTTCCAATATTCCATTCATTATGGATCGCTTACACCGCCATTTGGACTCAATTTGACAGTGATAAAAAGTTAAAATATATTGCTCATTTACACCAATGATACATAAATCATCTAAGTAAAAAAGACAGCACATAAACTCCCGAGCATCCGATTTGAAAGTCAAATTACACCACAAAAAAAGAAGAAGGGAGTTCAGTCATCAAATTCTGTCAGAGCAGAGCTTGTCAGGGCGGCAAGCAATCGGAACGCCTGCTATCTCCTAAACAGCATCTATCTGCCAGACTTGCCACTGTACCGTGCCGGGAGTTGTTCATTATGTCATCTTACATTACGCCATTCAAAATAGCCAAATAAACTCCAGACCAGGGAGAAGTAAATAGGCAGGCAGCTTCCCTCTAATAGAAGTAAACAAGAGTCTGGGAGACAGGTTGGCTCTAAGTCAGAAGTAAGCATATTCTGAGGGGGCCTTGTCATCTTGCTTTTGGGATAATGATCCTTCCATTAGCCATCAAGATGCCAGCCATGTCCCATACACCAAAATTGTTAAGATGGGCTACCTCTTCCACAGCGATTTGGTACTCGAAGTGAGGAAATTTCCACTCATTCCTGCCTCCACCCATTAAAGAATTGTATAGGTCATGATTTTGAAAACGTTATTTTTTCCACAATGAGTGCATGATCTTTCCTGTTTATGCAGTTCACCGGGCTTTTCTTGTCTTGGTCCCAGCATCCTGTTCCATAGGTCATTTTTGACCCAAGAGACAAGGCGCTTACAGCGTGATGATAGATTAAAGATTTGCTGAGAGTTTTTTTTAACAATTGCTGAGGGAAATTCAGACGTTAGAGCAATGTAGAATACCATTGTTCTCATCTTTGGAGGGAGACGCCGTTGAAAGAAATACAACGGGTGAACTGCAACAGACTGGTGGATGGGAATAGTCAGACATCCTAAAAACAGCTGCATCCATTCAGCCAAACAATGAGCGTCAGTTGCTGCTTGAATAAGCATTCAAATAGGTAGGAGGAGGTAGCATGATGACCATTTCGGACATGATTCGCTCAAATCCTGTTCATCTGAAAAGAATTGTTGCGAGAATGAGTGAAGCATGCAAAATGGTATTCACATTCATCGTCATGGTGACCCCATTTCACGTTCAGGTGCGCTTGTCATGGGCAGGAATGGAGCAAGGTGAGGAGAGGGTGAGGGGAACAAACAAGCAGGAACATGTAGGAACAAACAGGGAGGCAAACTAATACGACGGGCTAACAGAACGACAATGGGACTGACTGACCGACGGAAACAGAACTGACAGAGGCAGAGTAACAGGAGGAACCGACACACTAACAGAACAATCTGACCGGGGAGTGACACGCAGACAGGACTTATATACAAGACGGGTAACGAGAGGTAGGTCACGGCGATTACACTGATTACAGGTAGACACAGGAGGGGAGGGGCGAGTGCACAGAACGGAAACCATGATAAAACTGGCACACGAGGAAACGACCGGAGACGAGACATGACAGCGCTATGGTATTGGCGAACCAGCTGTGGTAAATGCAATGATGTGTGAGAACCTGGCGACGGATGGACAAATATCTGACGAGTACGGAAGGAGAGGTGTTAAAATTATTCCTTGGCAGGAGGAATTTTTAGCAGCTATGGGAGGCACTCGGCCGAGATGCCCCGAAGGCTGATAGGATGCTTTGATCAGAGATGGAGGGATACGGTTGTTAAAGATTCTCAGCTGTATGTTTCCTTTTCCATTTTCTTTATATGACTCTTTTCCCTGCTTCTCTTACTTCATTTCGCCTCCACCAATCGAGAATCTTCTGCAAACTCTGATCTGATCTGTGTGCAAGTTTAACAAAATTGTCAAAAAGATCTTTTCACCAATCGTATCCAGACAAGGTAAGTATATTTGTACACGAATGATGGGCTAAGAGTAATAATAATAATAATTATAATAATAATAAATAAATAATGGACTTTTAAATAGCCATTTGGCTCTTAGGTTCTCTTATTGTTTTTTCAATGTTCTGCGTAGTTCTGGAGCTTCCCTGACACAGAGCAACAGTAGTGAGTAAATTATTCCATTCACTTGTTTGAGCGTTTGCTCAATACACGTAAATAGCATCTTGGCACTTGAAATAGATTAGTTTAAGGCCATACTAAATTATTAAACTATTCCCAGTGATCGAGTCCCCGTTCCCCTTTAAGTAAAGCAGACCTGTGGGGTTCATACTTTGCCTCTGGTCATCAGACAAGTTCAGTAGGTAAATTGCCTTTGCCTGGAATGCTGCCACCGAATTCCAAATGAGGAAATGTAGGAAATAGTAATCTACCACGTGACCCGTTTTTCTTCCTGTGAACCAAGCGGTTAACCCGCTTTTCCAGACTAGATATGACCAAGTGGGCATAAAGAAAGAGCGCCTGCCTGAGTTGCATGTAGCTTGGAGATGAAACAGTAACAGCACGGTGTAATGTGTTAGAGAGTTTTCCTTCCATGAATCCTGATAGCATGTTATCTCAGCTCCTGTTCTTATTTTTTGTTTACTATGCATTGAGCTCTTCAGAAGTCTTACATGAGGTTTGAATACCTTTTCAGAAGGGGCGAGGCCTCTTTCCATTTCTCCTATTTTGCTACTATGGGTCCTTTAAGAGTCTTCTACACCCAATACATAAATTTAAATTTCTTAGGTCACAGCGTATTGATGAATGGTCCTTGAATAGTAATTCAGACCAATTCAAGAGCCTGCCCTTTGAGGGATGTGTAACTGCATACTTACGCTGAATTGGTCGAGCAGAAATAATTGCTTGTAGCCATTTTATTTTCATTTTCGTGGTCCCTACAGTGGGTGTTCTATATGAAAAGAGAATGACTCTCTAAGCAAACAGTAATACAAGTGTCAGGCTTTAGACAAGGATTTGGATGCTTTGGGTTTTTTGCACCAAAGGCGTGGAATGGCAACAAGTGGTTCATTTGCACTTCTTTTCAGATTGTGCTTTGAATGTTTTTGAGAAAGAACTATTCTGAATGGGATGTGAGGCTTCCTTGGCCGTAGCTACCGCATCAAAACAAAACAAGAAATGATGAGAGTCGAGGATGTAAGGAGCTAAAACAAAACAAAACAAAACAAATGTTTTCAGTGTAACAGCTCACTTTTGTTTAGGAGAGGCAGGTCAAATGGAAATTGAGGTTTCACATTTTGGTCAAATTTAGATTACCAAGCATTCAGTGTGGTCGCTTTTCCGTTGCACATTTTCTGGCCGTGCCGTTACAAAGGAAGTACGGTTTCAGAATCTTCTCTGAGGTATTAGACTGAGCATATTCATACGTATATTCAGAGCACAAAAAAATTACTCCTATATTTAATCTCGGTGAGCTATTAGTAGTTCAAAAGCAATTTGACAGATCTAACAGCACAAAATGAATTCAATTATATTTCATTTCATGTCATTTTCATCATTTTATGTGGCGCGCGAAGACAGATTGTGCATCAAATTTGTGCCATTATTAGAATTGCAAATTGTCTTCACTTTTAAAACGATTTTTTTTTTTTTAATATTTGACTAGTTTTTACTCGTCTGATTTGAAAATGAGTTATTTGTCAGTTTGTTTTGTAGCTTTGACTGTATATAATATGAGGTGCTCATACATTTATTTGGGTTGACAGTCATAATGGCCCTCCGAAAGAGGCTATGACTACAATGCGGCCCGTGAAAAAAAAGAGTGTGACACCCCTGTTATAAGGGAACGTTAAAAAAAACTCTCAACCTTTAAAAGCCTGTCAATCCAAATTGCTCCATTTTGTCCGTCTAAGTGGACATAAAAAAATCTGTCTTTAAGCATAAAAATGACAACAACCTCAACATTTTTCTAGCTCTGATAAACCATTGCGAGCAATCATCTCCTGCATTCAAGCACTTATTACCAATTATCAAGTTTCCATTAGGATCGCTTGGTGTTTTGCCGTTTCACCATACGTCTCGGTTTTTTTGTATCTCGGAGGAGTTTGAAATTCTGATGTTGAATTTTATTACCATTTTGGTTCCACTTCTATATTATCATGAAAAGATATAATTTGCTTGTTCCCCCTAATCTCCTATAGTGACATCAGTGGATGGGAATATTATGCCAACAATGTAGCTCTCAGATCAAGAGATTAATGAAAATTTGAATTTAATCATAAATTTAATTATATATCACGATCAGGTCATTTCAGATTTTCCTGTACTCTTTATTTGTTTTTGACTTGCCAGCTCTACTTGTTAGCGAGCTGTTAGCCTTCAGCAATCAAGATGCATTTACAGACCTTAAATGTTCTTGATTAAATTAAACATCAGGCAATTATGAAGAAAGGGATTTAGAGGCTATAATGGGTGATAACGTATTCCCCTATCTAGTCATCGTCTAATTTAGGACATGGAGAAGTGAACAATGATCTTGTAGATTTGCAGTAAGGAAAAAACACATCTGCTTTTACTTCTCTACTTGAGCTTTGATTTATGGCAAAATCATACAATGACCACGCCGTCGAAAATGCATTTTATTGATAGATTGGGGTATTGTTAAAAGATTCAACAATTTTCTTAGAAGAAATTGCAGATTTAAATGCCGTGGTGTTACTCTGTTCGAACTCTTTCTTTCTCTAACCTTCGAGTCGAAATGTAATTGTCTGGTATTGAGATGAAATTCTGCCTGCACCCTTGGTGCCCGCTGTGCTCTGTAATAACAGTAAATATAAGAAATTGTTTACACATTGTATTCCCATGAATAATACATTCGATTGAGCAATTTTAGACCACTGACAGGGATGCTACAATTTGTATATACTCGCAGTTGCACTACCAACCGCCTCCAAGTTGTCTTAGGCCATATTACCCAACTTAACTTTATTGATAGAGCACTTTAAAAACAACTGCAGCTGAAACAAAACACTGCGCATAAAAACTTAACATTAAAAAGTAATGATTCAAAAATAGTCCAAAGAATAATCAACAATAAACAGAGAGAAAGGAACATGACTGAAGCCTTTGTCTTGGTCAGTGTGTGTGTGTGCGTGCGTCTTTTTCCAACCCGTCAAGCTGATGACATTATTTGCTCTCGTTTTGTCGGCAGGCTTCCAAAAACAAGCCAATTGGATGAAAAAGGGCTTTCACGCACGGAGATTAAAGATGAACCATATAAGCAAGTACATTTTATATTTTTTTAACACAGATGGACTCCCCAAATAGAAATGTTAGGCAGGAAATAAGCAATGTTCTGGAGCACCAGGATGTGATTTCATTACAAGGGTATATCAAGAGCATATGTTAATTCAATGTGGCACTATTAACTCCTAGTGTTAGTCCTAATGTGCTCTTTGGATATAACATGAGCCATTGTTTGGATTCAATTGTTTTGTATGGTTGCATATTATAGTAGCAACAGAGCAATGAATGACATCCAGGATGTTACTGTCAGGTTGGCACAGGCACTGCTGATACAATATGCACCCCCGCCAAAGATTAATTATATTTAAGATTTTATTTTCTCCCCTTTTCCCTACCGTACTTTCCACAGTATAAGGCGCACCTAAAAACCTCCAATTTTCTCAAAAGCAGACAGTGCGCCTTATAATCCGGTGCGCCTTATATATGGACCAATATGGATTCGTGAATGAGGACAAACTTATTAAAGTAAGCTTCACGTGTTTATTTTGTGTGTTGTGTGATATTAACATTTGAGCAACGTTGAGTTATTGATATATTGTTTTCACCATTTTGAGTGTTACTATATTAAGTCAGAGTCAGAGTCAGCTTTATTGTGATTCCATTAAGGTTTGAGCAACGTTGAGTTATTTATTGTCTGCGCCTTACAATCTGATGCACTTTATATATGGGCAAAGTTTTAAAATGGGCCATTTATTGAAAGTGTGCCTTATAATCCAGTGCGCCTTATGGTGCGGAATACGGTATGTTTTATTTATTTATTTATTTATTTATTTATTTATTTATTTATTTATTTATTTATTTATTTATTTATTTATTTATTTATTTATTTATTTATTTATTTATTTATTTATTTATTTATTTATTTATTCCCTTGAAGTATTGTCATTTGACCACCATGCAGTGCAGCGCCCTCTATTGAGTAGAAGCCACTGCTACACTGAGTACACATGGCTTTGTTATAACTTGTTGCTTAAACTAATTACATCAACCCAATTTCATCAGATGGGGAGGGGAAGGGCTGCGTAAGTGAGACAGGTGGAGGAGTCAGCCCAGGTACCTTTGATGTCAGCAATATGTCTTTGAAGCCCAGAAGGTCTATAATGTGCATTAAACATTTTTGTGCCCGAGTTCAACTGGAATGATTTCGCAGAGTACTCCAAAACTTTCAATCGTGATGGATACAGTGTGCAAAAGTGCATTTTTGGCCTTTTTACACTTTTTTCACTCTGCATTTAAGCAGCAACCAACAAGCAGAATTTAAATGCCTCATTTGCGACAAAACTCGTATAACCTCTGTTAAGTACGCCATCACACCTGAGCCACTAAACATCGGACGTGATGTGCACAAGTGGGCTCCATTGCTGGACTTGTAATTAGTGCATTTTGGTTTGGATCATCAAATATTCATACGGGAACCGATTCCACTGAGTGGCACCACTATTCACACACTGATTGCTAATGGAGCCTAGAGCTTTTTGCGTGTGCCTCTGGGTGGGAGGTGGGGGGGGTCTAGTAAAATGAGACGTCAGATATATAAACATATGCAGTATGGCATGTTTATTAATTGTGAACCAAAATATGAAAAGCAATTTCTTATTTTTTTTCTTTTTTGGGGTTGGCTGTTTGTAAAATATTTAGCTTGCGCCCTCTGTCCATAAAACCTAATAATGCTCCTCCTCATGCCAGCTAGAGCATGTGGAAAAAAATTAATTCTTGTTCAACCTAAGCGAAAACGCTCTCCCGCAAAACCCGTGTTATCCTCTCCGCTCATAGTGAATGGTAAAAGGAGGAAGTATGGTTTTCTGAAATGAGCAACGAAATACACTGCAAAATAAATGTGACTCACTGTATAATAATCCTTAATCTCAAAAGTGGAGCAATGGTTTTTCATTCAGGTCGTTGGGAAATTAGAAGAAACCAAGAGACTGTTGCAGCACTAGCGGAAGCTCTGCTCTGCCGGCTGTAATAAATTGCCTGTTTATTACTTTACAGGAAATTAAACAGTGGAGCAGGAAAGGCTGACCATTCAATTTAAACTCCCCAAGAAAAGAGGTGATTTTAAAAGGACCAATAAAGTCACTCAAGAATTCCAGAGGTCACCGAGATGTCTCAGGGCAAAGCCTTTTTACTTGGTTCTTTTTGTTTCTTTAATGTCAAATGCTGCTTTCTAATCTATGCCATTATCAAAAAGCCTCCACACCGGTCCAAATATCGATACCAGTCTATATCAGATTGATATTAGCATCATGAGGCTGATTCGGTAGCTTCAGTTTTGTACCCAGTCAGAGAAGGATATGGACTTGTTTCTGTCAACACTAAATTAAAGGTGCAAAAAATTTTGTTTGTGTCTGTAATTAAAAAAAGAGTGTCTAGAATTAAAGAGTTCAAGATTTATTTGGGAAAAAATATTGTAAGACAGGCAAACTAATATCTAACTGACTGCGAGGTGGAAATGTTGGAAAGCTGCACTGCCTGCTGGTTGCTTTTAGTTCTTGTCTAGGTTTGACTCAAGCACAAGCAAGGCAAGGTGAATCAACAGACTTTTTTTTCTTGTGCATTTTTTTGACAGTCTGGAATACTTTTTTGTTGTGGTTGTGATGAAACAGCTACAATAGAGGTTATATGAAAATAGCAATGGAGATATCAATGGAATAAACTCAAACTATTTAGATCACCTTGGGGTGAGAGAGCCAAAGTTGTGCTAAGTGAAAACATTTCCACACATTGCAATCTTAGCTCCGGCCTCTGCGGCACAAACTGTACATTTGAGCTTATCATGAAGTATTGCTTTGGTATGAATAGCCCAATAAAGAAATACACAAACATTGAATAATCCAACAATTCACGTTTTCATTTGTCTTCTATTCGGTGTATTCTCCGACTTGCAACTTTCATCTTAATTTAATTCGTCCATGGGTTGTGTTGTTCATATTCTCTCCAGTTTGGAGCATGACTCAATTTTCCATTTCTAGCTCCCCTGCTACGATGAGAAAATGATTACCTCTACACAGAGGGGATTTTCATCTGCTTTATTACACACGTGGAAAAAGAAAAGTTCCACCATCACTGTTCTCTCATGACTCCCGCAGACCAAAGCAAAAAAATAATAAATCACAAGGATTTTCTTTTTTGTAATTTGATTTTATTCAGAATTACTTTCTTGGTGGTTGTGCAGTGGACTCGACAGGCCCTCAGTGGAGGAGAGTTGAATCGTAAAGTTGCTAATGAATAAATATGACATTGCGTCTTTTTTTCCCCCTTCCCCTTCTCCTTATCGAGGATTCCCAGAGAGAAGTGGAGAGGAATCTCGCTGATTACTGCAACGGCAGCTTACTTTCTTACAGCAGATGCCGTGTTGCCGATAAAGCATGCCATATCTACATAAAAGCAAATTTCCAACCTGTTGAGAGATAGCGCGCAAACTTACACCCCTGCAGTTTGGCTTGAAGCCAGTTATTTTGGAATGTGATTCTGCTTAAGTGCGGCAATAATGTTTGACATGAAGCATTGCTGCTAAGTCTGGTGTAGTGTAGCATATAAGCGTATTGTCCAACCATCAGAAGGTACAGTATATTATGCTTATAGGGTGGTGTCTTTTTAAGTGTTTTTTAAATTATTGTTTGTCCAACAAGAACTAATTTCTACAAAGAAGAAAAAAAGAGGGCAGTAACATTCTCATTTCAAACAACAAAATAAATGTATCCCACTAATTCTCCTTTGCTGATCTTCTGCTGTATCCAAAACAGTGGGAACTCTGACAAGTAGTAGTCTGCCCAGGTACTAGGCCAGATAATAAATCTTTTTTTTTTTTTTTTTTTTTTTTCCTCTGGGATTTGTTTTTCAACATTTCTACCTGTTCCACCATAAGGGAACACATGAATTCTTTATCAGCCTTTTCTGAAGAATTTGGAGGTTTGTAAAAAAGTGTTAAAAGACTCACCTCCCTATGCACCCCTGCCAGTAGTCCAAGAGGCTTGCACATGTACTAGGCACTCCTTTACTTTGGAAATTGAATAATAATAATAATAACAATACTAATAATAATAAGCACAGACAGAGTAAAATGGCACAAGCTAGCTCTTAGTGATATTCAGGCATTCGTGCAAGAAATAACAGTGCTCTGTCCTCAGACTGGTCCTTTTGTGCAAATGGGCAATATATAAGAACAACCACAGGTCTCTGAGGGATAAATCCTCCTGCTTCTGCACAAACCCCAATAATTCAACACAACTTCAAAAAGGCGTTTGACTCGACACACAGAGGCAAGATAATAAAAATCTTAAAGTTCTACGGTGTCCCTCCAAACCTACTCCGGGCCATAGGGAGACAGTGGCACAAGAGCGAGGGTAATGGACGGCAACAGCAAGGAGTTTCACATCCTGGCGGGTGTGCTACAAGGGGACACCCTCGCCCCCCCCCCCCCCCCTTCATCTTCATTGTAGTCGTGGACTGCGAACTAAGGCGAACAATTGATGGACGGGAGCAGGAACTTGATTTCACCATTGCACCTAGGAGGTCAAGGCGAGTTCCTGACGTAACCATAACAGACCTGCAATATGTGGATGATATCTGCCTATTGTCTGACCGGATGGAGCAAGCACAGGAATATTTGAGCAGAGTAGAGAGGGAGTGGAGTGGTTGGTTGCCCTTGGTCTGAATGCTAAGAAAACCGAGGTTATCATCTTCAACATCTCCCCGTCACCACTGGTGACAATAGGGGAAAGCAATCTGAAGGAAGTGGAAGCCCTTAAGTACCTGGTCTCATGGATAAACTCGACAGAACATGACCTAAGAGTGAGGAAGGCACGAGCATGGAAGTCTCTAAATGGCATGGCTAGTGTATGGAAATCCAAACTTCCCCGGAATATCAAGCTTTTGTTTTTGAGGCGACAGTGGAATCCGTTTTCCTATATGGCTGTGAAAGCTGGACCCTGACGGAAATCTCTGGATTGGTGCTACACCAGAATGCTCCGTGCGGTACTGAACACCAGCTGGAGCGAACATGTTACCAGAGTACATCTGTATGGATGGCTGAATAATGAAATAGCAGTCAGGAGAATGAGGCTTGCTGGTAACTGGCACAAGCACAGAGAACTCCCAGCCACGAGCATCGATCAAGTGGGCGTCCCACACCAACATATGTGGACACACTGAAGAGAGATGTGGACATGGAAACTTCTGACGAGCTTGTGGGATGCATGGAGGATCGGATGAACTGGAAGCTCCGATGGAAGACCCGTCTGAGGACGACTTAATGATGAACACCTTACCCAGCCTCATGCTCGACCTAGCTTCTAGGTAATTGGACAAAAAAGGTAATTTTGCATAAGCCAAAACTAAGCCTGTCCCATATGATCGAGGAAGAAAACAATTAGGTACAAAAGAAAAGATGTCGTAACTTCTGGAAACAGCCTTGGCAAATTCGAACAAAATATATTATCTTCAAGAACAGGAGATTTCAGTGGGGCCAATTACAGTATTAGTATTCAGTGTCAAAGGTAATGTTGTGTCTTCCCGAGAATACAAGTATTTATTTAGACAGGATAAACAGAAGATACTATAATTAACACAATCCTGCAAAATCTGTATGATGTAAAAATGCTGCCTATCAAAGTAACTCATATCAGCCTATTTTAGTGCCTACCTGATTGAAATACCGAGACGCCATTTATGAGCATCCATTTTTTGCTAAATTTCATCTAGTACTTTATTTGCCAGGTTGTGTCTTCAATATAATCTAAACTGCTGTTGAAATGAGTACAAATATTATATTGTGTTGGAAAATCGAATTAACTCCACAGCTGTGTTTTTCTCTTTCTATTCTGTTCTTTGTAGCTGCATTCGTGCTTACTATGTTAAACGTAACTTGTGACCAAAGAAGTGACAAATTAATACCGCACTCAAACTCTTCACTTGGACCGCTCTGATCAGACCTCTTAATCGTGGCACCAGATTAAAATGTGTGGTGGTGATGTTTTATCTCTGATCCGAACATGCCGACTCAAAAGGCAAGTCCACATCATTAGCCTCCAATCACGATTAACAGACAAATAGTATCTTGGAAGAGATGAGAATGAGAGGACGGACCCTGTAATGATGCCTCCATCTAAAATCCCCTCATATCTGGTTTATCCTTATCTGAGAGTTGAAATAATTTAAGAAAGGTGGTTTCTGTCACCATTATGCTTCTGCAAGGTGAAATTTAACTCAACTCAAACAATGGCGGAGCAAGGATTGTTGTCGGGGGTGGGGCGCAAAATAAATAAATAAATAAGCAAATGTTTTTCTCTGCTGTTTTCGTGTGATGCTGCTACAGAACAAACTCAGTAATGCAAAAGTGGAAGTGTGAAGATAACCACAGGAGCGAAAATGGAACTTTTTAATACCATGAAAGGCAGTGCACTCAAAGAATAGGCACCACAAAGTAGTTGTGATGTATTGTAATATTTTGCCAAAGAGAGCATTTAAAAGAAATCACAATCAATTATCATGTAGCAATATAGCATAGTTATGAAAAAATATAAAAGCACAACTTTCAATTACATCATTTAATTAAGTCTGACAAAACAGTTGCTTTTCAAAAGAGGTTTCCGCTAAGTGAGAATGTACAGGTACACACCCCACATGGATTTAATTCCCACCAAGTGATTGTGTGAATGTAAGTGTGAAAATATGTCTGTCTCTATAGTATGTGTGCAAATTTGGACTGCCGACCAGCCCCGAATGCCGTCCTCTTTTTGGCCTAAGCCTGTTCGGACAGCCACGACCTTGAACCGGATAAAACGTATAGAAAATGGATGGATAGATTCAGACCTAAGCAAATGATTATATAGCAAATATAGCAGGCACAATGTCAATCCACCTTTTCTTTACTGTTGAGCTCAGACTTTTAAAGCCGTCCTTTAGTGTTCCATTAAAATATAAGAAAGGTCAAGTACATCTGTTCAAATTCGGAAGAAAGATTAATTTCAAGTATTGGAGTAATGGATTTTTTGAGTTTTTGAAATCTGAAGTTGACCAGCATCCCCCTTAAAATATTGCGTCTGATTTTGGAGGTTCAAATGCATACAAAAACATCACGTATGCTGATTTACTGGACTGTAAATTAAATTATGAGATGATCTAAAGGTGATATTTCACCCCCAAGCTTTTTAGACGAATGTTGTCGACTTTTTTGGGCTAATGATGAAAATCAATCATTCTAATCAGGGATGAAGAGAAGGCCCACTGAGAGGCTTATCAATATGCCTGCTTCAAAGGAGAGTGCTTACTTTGCAAGCAGAAGAGAATTTTTCAGATTCATGTGTCTGTTAGAAGAAAAGGACCTCCAAATGAAGACGCAAGGCTTTTGAGATAAAAGAAGAAGGAAAGAAAAAAAAAAAAAAAAAGGATGTCTGAACTCTTTTCCCACCACCACCTGGTATTAGTCATTTTTCCTACTGTACATCAAAAAACACCGACATGCCTCTGACTCACTCAGCAATCTCATTGAAGGCAGCCAAGACAACCTTAAAATGTGGTTCTGCTGAAATAAAATGCATCTCCAGCATTTGACTGATTGGTCACACAATTTAATTAAAGATCAAAAGATGAGTCAATGTGGTACATGTGTGTCGCTAACAAGCTCATTTTGTGTACTTTTTGCTGAGTAAGATGAAACAAGTATTCATTTTTAATAACAAGTCTATTTTGGATAAATTTATAAATAGTTAAATGGATCTGGAAGGCCCCTTTTTCATTGCCAAAATCGATAATTAGTACAGTGTGAAAGGCTGAGAGAAGATTGCTAACAATATTTTAAAACTGCAATTGTCACCAAAATGTACATGCATGTATCTACTAATGCCCAACCTATGAAGTTATCACAGCAATATCCCTGTTCATAACCCTCTTGGCACTCGAGATTATGAAGGAAAATGGTAATTAAATTATAAAACTGAGTCCGTTGTGGTGGAACTATTTTTCTGCATGCGTCATTTTTATGTGTGAACATTGGCCTTGATTTTGTAGGTGTTATTGTTCTATACTGATCATGTAAAGAAAAGTTCACCAGTGAAATGAAAATTGATATATAAAAATACATTAAAAAAATAATAAATAAATAGATGAAAAGAAAGGAGAATAACAAATAATCAAATACTTTTATTATTAATAATTATTATTATTTTTATTATTATATGTTTTGGGACTAATAGAAAAAACATTTAATTGACCATTCTTAGACTATTTCCGTCAGTTTCAACAGTTAACAGCATTTACTGTAAAAGTCTGCCTGAGGTTGGCCACAATAAAAAAAAATATATATATATTTCTGACCTCTCATTGGCTTCCTGTGACCAAACAATACAATGAAAAACTTCTACATGGCCTTGAGAAGTGGAAACTTGTTGTCGGGGTCACATATACACTGAGGAGCAAGCTGTCTAATTGGCTACTTATCACAATGACATTAAGACTTTCCAGCAGACAAGACTGCTGCCAAGTTGATTCCATCCAAGTTGACACCAGGCGGAGTGGGACCAAAGAAATCCGAGGAGAAGATTTGGCAGAAATGCATATAAAAAAATAAAAAAAATAAATCATTCAGTGTTGCTTTTCATCTTAAGATCATTTAATGTCTTTCCTCTAATATTCCCTTCACTCATTCACCGATCTGCCAATTTATTTATGGTTTGGCTCAGAATCCAGTTGAGAATTCTTACCAGCCATCTCTCGAGGAATTCTGTCACATCTATATTTTTTTATTAGCTCAAGCGGAACCGACATGTCCCCTTGAAGAAGACGTACACTTCCTCTGACGTCTAACTTCCTCTCCAAGCCTTTGAATGTGTGTCGCATTAACCCGTCACTATAACATAAATCAAAATGTCTATGTTGAATCTCAGAAGCTAATCTAAGTATTTCCCGTACATTTTGAACTTCAAAATACGAAACCATCCGCTTTTTTTTTATCCCTTTCATTTACAGAAGAGACCCACATATACGTACATAAAGTAGTTCTCTTATGGTTCTTGATTTTTTTTAATTTGACCCAGAATAACAGAGCTTGAAATTCACTTCATGACAGCATTGCTGACGACAATTTCAGCGTAACATTTTCCTATCCATTGATGCATGTTTACATACAGTATGTATCTAAATGTGTATATTTAGCCATTCTGCCATATTTTTATAGTCCACATTCTTGTCTGCAGGATATCTTATAGAGCCAAAATGAGTCAGAGATGCCAGTGCTGAACTGAAGTCAATATTTACATGAGTAGGCTACGGCACCTTTGAATTGAAGTTGCACGTCTTGAACTTACAGCAGCTTGGATCATTTCAGCGCAGAATTTTCAACCCAACTAACTGTTTCTCACACATATAAGAATGACTATACTGCATCTGAGGAGAAGCCATATTGATTCCAAAAGACAAAATGCCCAAAGTAGCAAAGGTCAACGGTTAAATCAATACAATATGTAGAGTACATTTGCATCTAATTTCCAGCAAACTTTCAGGGAATAAGGTTGAGTGTCCGATGATACGTATGGATTTTAAAAGCAGTCTTAGAAAAGATGGCCCACTGTAACCACGTAATGTCAGAGGTTGATTTGTTAGGTACTGTTTTCTCCCTTTTGGTCACTTCTCTGAGTCAGTGTTACAGAGGCCAAGCACATAGCAAGACAGTTGTCTGGTTGGCTGTTTATCACTATGACATAAGGCTTGATAGAACTTTTAGGAGTTTAGGAGCTTTTTTTTAGAGTAGCAACTTGGTAGTTATAAGGAGCAAATTCCAAGACTCCCGAAACAGGGATTTTATTAATCAATACATCTCAAATGCAATCAAATGCATTTGTTAAATCATCATCAGGGTTGTTGTTTTTTAATGTTGACTTTTTCTCTGTACACTGCACAGTACAAACCCACCTTATCTGATTTTAACTGTGATGTTCTGTAGATAAACCCAAATGTCCTTCAGGGTGCAAAATTGAAAAGAATTATTTTCACGGGAGATCTATTTTTATTTAAGGAAGCTTTTTGTTAAATCACATATGCTATGAAAAAACTCAGGTTGAAATTCAGTGGATATTACAGTAGCAGTGATTTATTTAATTATTAAAGTGTTTATTGTTCAAGAGATAAAGGATGGTACACAGAGATTGTCCTGTGAGCAGAAATGTACTCCCCGGCCACAACAAATTACAGGAAAATGTCGGACCAAAATGTACAACGCTTCTATTTGCGGTGTTTTAAAACTGTTTTATCACATACGTTTATTATATCATCACTTAAGGTTAAACTGTTTAAAATGCAGCTCAATACTTAATAGAGTTTACCCTACTAGCGGGTGCCGGCCGGCTCTTCCCACATAGGCTGACTCAGCAGTTTGTGGGCTGCCAGAGACGGTTTCAGTTTGGAATTCTAATCCTTTTAGTCGATCACATTTGCTTTACTTCCCACGTGAAATTTCATCAAATCCAACCAGAAACCCTCCGATGTTAAGATGTGTTACATAATGCGGTTAAAAACAGAGTGGATTGCATTAGAAACGCTTTTAGTTTCAGGCTGGTAATTGAAAAGAAAACGCTCATAAATCTGCTGTCAGCAGACTATTTCATTAATCTGAGTGGGGGCAGTTTAAGACTTAACTTCACTTTTAGTGAACACCACATGAAAGGTCACTGCACAGACAAGATGTCTTTGCCAAGTAGGGGCAAAAAAATTATGCTTTGGTTTTTGATATTACAATTAATAGGCAATCTGACGTCTTGAAATGAATACAACTGAATTATATCAAATATGAATTGATGAGCATAGCGGTTGGCAAATTTCACTTCTGAGGTTCAGGGTTAGACTCTAAACTCTGACCAATGTGAGACATTTTCATATTCTCCCTTTTCTCAGATTATTCCGGATTCCTCCCGTACTCCAAAATCCTGAGATTCATTGACGGCTCAAATTAATCCACAGGTGTGAATACAAGCGTGAATCATGGTTAGTTTTAGAGCTGTCAAAATTAATTGATTAATCGACAAATAATCAATTATCATATTATCGATTATTCCATTAGAGAAAAAAAAAGATTCCCCTTGAATTAAAGTCTAATGTCAGCCTCTCAACAGCAATTATTCATTAATTGTGTTTGTTCTTATGAAATTAACCAGATTATCTTTTTTTGTGAAATCAAACCAAGACATTTGCAAATGTCTGCTTTTGCTTTGGCAAACAATAACCGCACCAGGAACTAATTCCGTTTCAAAATGTTTGGTGAGTACAACATGAATCCCTCTTGATGTTTAATTGTTATTTAATTGTTTTATCATACAATACCAAATAAACAATAGTAAATGGGGGGAAATACTTTTGCAATACACTTTCATTAAAAAAAAAAAAAATCCGATATAATCAATGAAGGAATCAATCTAGTAATTGATTCAAAATATATTCGTTAGTGACAGCCCTAGTCCAGGGAGGGACCTGCTTTTCAGTTGGGATAAACTCACTATCACCCCAGTGAGAACGAGCTGTAGAAAATTGATAGATGAACTGATAAAATGAAATAAATAAATAAATGTCTTCTCTGCTTTTTCCATAAAAAGTCATTTATGGACTGAGGAAGTGAAATGTAGAGTTTCAGTCAACTCTGTTGCAAGATTAAAGAAAGTGGGACAAAAATGTAAAAATAAAGTTTTCTTTCTCAAAGAAATGATAAAACCAAATAGCCTCTGAGCAAAGACAAAATTGGATGCTGGGGTCAAATTAATGGCCGTTGCGCTTTTATCGCACTCCTACTGAAGACCCAAATTATCAAATGACTGCAATAATCTGGTGTAAGCTTTCACAGTCAGTAACAACTTTTTTTTTTTCATTGTCACTTAAATGACCCACATCCGTTTTCCACCCACACTCGCCATCCTCACGATGCACTTAATGCTGCGGCACGTCTCTCGACCAAGCTTTGACAGCCGACAGAGAAACTGAGCAGATTTGCACCTCATGGTGATATTGCTTTTCATTTGTAAGCACACTGACCTACCTAGTCACCTTGTCACCAAGGTTGACCTCAAGTCAGTAACAACATCATTAGCCCCTGTAGCCAATCATCATCTTGCATCTTAATCACGCTGCGACTGCGCCGCCTTTGACCCCAGCAATGAAGTCATAGAATATTTGAAGGCTCTGAATTATGAATTAACGTCCATATCTGTCAAAGTACCATCACTGTCATTTTAGAAGCATGAGTCTTGAAAAACGAGTGTCAGCAAATGCCTTAATCTCAATCGTCAATTGACAGTTTATAATATTGACTTTATTTATAGAGCATCTAAAATAGTTACAAAGTCCTAACAGTGTAAACAAAACAAGAACAAAATATATTTTCTTCGCCGCTTGTCCTCATTTTAGGTTTGAGAGTGCTTCTATTATTTTTTGTGAGTGTTATTATTATTTTTTTTTATCCAATCAGATTTCAGCTTGAATCTGTTGCCAATGTGTTGAAAATTCTAACAACAAAGAAACAACCTCTATGCAAATGAGCCTCATTGGTAAACAATGTAAGAACATGTAATGGCTGATACACTCATTCTCAACCACCTGTGTGTGTGTGAAAAAAAAGTCATATTTTTATTATCTGGCTTCTAATGTAAGGAAAAATACATCACTCTGCTTGTCTTATAAATTTGTAAATCTGCCTCACATCATACAAAAACATCCGCGTCCATTACCAATGCTGGGCCTTATTTATCTGGGCATAATGATGATGTTGCTTTTCAGGTTTCACATTTTGGTTATAAAAAAAAAAACTCCTTCAGGTAGCTCTTCTGCACTACTACCCATACCGGAAAGGAAAAAATTACACAGGCACGTCAAGCATCATTCATGGGTCCGTTGCCATCACATTAGTCAGACTGGGAGAAGAATCTTAATTTCAGTTTGAATTTAAACATGTTGCAGTACTTCTTTGCAAAACTTGGAAGTTCTCCTAACATTAGAAGTGTCCTAGCTGATCTAAAATAGAGCCACTAAATGTATTACACAATATGTTATGTATTGTGGTTTAAAGAAAAAATAAAAATGAAACGGAGCATAAGTGCTCACTCCAGTCTGCACTAAACTGTCGTGTAGTTTATTCATTACAGCAGATCAAGTGAAGCAAGCCTAGAAACAACAATATCATTAGTGAGACAAGTGCATTTGTTTTGACATTGTTGTTTACTTCCCAAATCATCTGGTCTCACTCTGTAAGTGTTCCGGCACTTTGCAAGTCCCTGACTGTCTTGCAATGCGTCATGTTTACCATAATAATATTGGTATCTTGACGATTCATTAGGATTGTGAATTATGGGCCGAAGACTTTCTTACTATTCCCATATGTGCCCATGTGGTCAAAGTGAATTAAATTCATTCCATTTATTTTATCTCCTGCCATTCAAAATCTAGGAAATGATCTGTTGTCATCAACAACCCCCCTTTAGTAAATATCAGCACATAGTGTCCCATGATGCATTGTCCTGCTAGCTGAAGCTTGTGGTGATAAAATCCATCAACATGATACAGTCAGCTATCAACTCTCACATTTTTTTTTCCAGCAATGTGACATTTTGGCCTTTAAGTTATTAAAAGATTTGCTCCCTTACCACCCTGCCCTGAGAGTCTCTTCACCCAAGTCAGTGAGTCTATCTCCATATATTGGATACATTGGCATGCATTATTCATGACATTCCAAAGAGTGTGTTGGCCACTCTCCTGAAGCTCGTCTTCAGGCAAGAGATGTTCCTTGGATCGTCTTTTGTGGAAAAGAGGCCAAAGCGAGAGCAGAGGGAAGCACAAAATGAGAACACAACGTCCGGCGGTATTTCGGCATGGGACGCTTGTTCCGACTTCAGGGAGGTAATTAATTAACAACAAATATGTCCAGGAAACGGATGACTGGCCTTGATGTATGTTAAGTGGGGGTCGGAAATAAGACTATGCTATCTGTCGGGCAAACTAGTACAAAATGTTCACGGGCTGAGAGTTTTCATTTTTCACAGTCTGTCAAAAATGGGAAATGGAGACATTTGTATTTGTTATCATTTTAGCAAATATTTGACTGCACGTATATCTTTCGGGATTTTAAGTGATATTTCATCATTAGAATGTAACTCACTTGTTAACTCAGTGTCACAAAATCGAGAAGCTTTTCCTCGATGGCTTTGAAATTTATACCGTATTGGCCGGAATATTTATTTATTTATTTACATTTCAAAATCCAGAAGCCATTCATTTGCAAATGTGATTGCACTTTAGTTTACATATTTAAATGTTCAGATATTAAGACGTGATAGACAGTTTTTGCGTGATTTGAATGAGACAAAATAGCATGCTATTTCTCTCAAATATATTGTTATAATCATTTGTTTCAGATGTACTGTAATTATTTTCTGTGTATAAATTAAATTTGGTGTTCAAAAAGTATTTTATCAAACTTGGGTTTTGAAAAAGAGGGGGTCGTCTTATAATCAGGGTCGTCTTATATTCGGGCCAATACGGGATTACTCAAAAGGCATCAGTTGTCTACGGTGGTATTTGGACTTATTTAACATTTGGACATATGTGATAAACAAATCAAAACAGGTCATTGTATTTTCACCTGATAAAATACGCATGTCTTGCCACAAAAAGACAATTTCCCCAATGAATGAATGAATCCGCATCGAGTTTAAAGTTTCTTAACCAACAATAAATACAATATGCACACTCACAGGCTTCAAAGCAAAGTAAATATAACACAGCTAACTGAGCCCACCATCATGTGAGAATGCACCCTGAACTCTTAACAAGCTTTTCGTTTCACGAACGCATCTAGGGGAAAAAGGAAACAAATTGGAGCAAGAGCGAAAAAAAAAAAAAAAGGCAAACAGCAAGCAAAGAAACAAACAAACTGCAAAGTAATTTGCTTAATGTTTTGTCTCGTCGCCTCTGCTGGAGCCCATCATGCTGGAAGTTTGACGTGCGGGGGAGGATTCATATTTTCCATCAAAAGCTTTCACAGCCTTTAAGGAAAAATTGTCTGTTTCTTCAGTGGGTCAAAGCAATGCATCTCTTTTCTTAATTCACAATATGAAAAAACTCTTCTGGTACTCGCCACAATGACGTCACTTCATGTGTTTAGCTCGCTCATTTTCCAGTGTACTAGTCAACTATGAACGAGTCCAGCACCCAAAGTACAGAGGGCTCACATTATTGATCAAGAGGCACAATGCGTTTTGCCATTACACATGTATTGTATGCAAAGAGGAGCAATAGAGGCTGTTTTATTAGCTCCCTCAAACTCAATTTCCATGCCTGGCAGCTAAAGGTGTAAATCTGGCCTTATCTGGCCCCTGCATGCGCACTTCATATCCACACCCAGTGCCAGCAACAGATCCATAATTCATTGCCAAGCACATCCATGTTATTGGCTTCTCCATTTATTAGAAAATACAACACGGGAAAGAATTTAATGCAGTGTCGTCGAAACGCATCAGAAGGCAAAGAGGGTATGTTTCAACTCCCCGTGGACTACAAACTTCTTTGCAATGATATTAGATTCAACCAGGAAAATATGCAGTGGATGAAACTTTACACACATTCATATTCTGCTGGGTACCTTTTATGTATCATTATGCCAGCAGGATGGTTAACATTGGTTTGACCCCACAGGTGAAAGAGTGCTGTGTTTGACAGACGGTGAATTATTCCTCCAATTTGGATAATTGGATAACTTAGGTCGGGGCATATAAAACTAGAGACTTTAGCGGACCAAATAAAGAAAATGAACATTTTCGACAGTTTAACAAGTATTTAGAAAATGTGCCTTTCCGTGATTACTATTCCTTGGTATTTATATTCACTAGGTCTGAAGATGTATTGCATTACTATACTTCAATAAAATCATCATTGACCAAGGGTAAAAATAAAATGGACTTATAAGGTCATGTTTGGCTCACAGGCAGGAGTTCTGGGTTTGATTCTGGCTCTTCTCAAGCTTCCCATTTCCTCAAAAACATCACAGATGGATGAATGTTTCTTTGTAGGTAAGGAAAATTAATTTAGTTTTAAAACATGCAACAGTTTCATTATTGTGACTTTTACATTGTAGGTTGTCAAATCATTCACACAATGGACCTGCGCACACGCACGCACGCACGCACGCACACACACGCACACACACACAATCATGATAGCTACTGCATGTATCTCATTCATTCATGCACCCAGACAAGGCTAACCGCAAATCTGTGATTTATTTGTGAATCAATTTTGAAAACGCATATTGTCTCATTTCAATAAATTGCTTTGTGTGTAGATATGGTATGTATGTAGTTATTATAATACAATGTACATAAACAATACAAAATGCAATACAAATGATAAGAGGTAATAAAAACTCCATCTTTCTGTTGGAAAAATTAATTTTGTGCACCAGCTGCCAACACATATCTGCCATTCCTAGGCAGCATTTGAAAATATAGAGATAAGAATGAAAGTATTATATCAATAATATAGTGACAGCATAAATACATACATGATGAAACAAAAATATTGCTATTAGTAGGAGCACTGTTGTCATTTCTGCTGTCTTTTTCGAAAAAGCAGCTACTGGAATTCTCAGAATTTTTGCTTAATATGCTGTAAGCAAAACATGTTTTGCTAACTTGGCAACACTGCAGACATGTCGTAGCTATCTATTATTTGGCTATCCATGTGGTCACACCAAGGACCGGTGAGCAACTGAGGGAGGGGCCAGATGTGGCCCCCGGGCCGTACTTTGACGAAGCCTGTTTTCACCCACGCCTAGCCTTGACATTCTGTTAAGGAATGACAGTAGAGTCTATTGCCCAAAGGGAACCACTCATTGCGCCTGACTCACATTATGGGTGTGGTGTAGCAGGATGAGGCACAGAGGCGTAAGCAGCTGGGTGGCCACGTTACAAGTTTGTGTTGCTCTTGAGCATCTGGAGGCAATGACGCAGAACCCAATTACAATTTTCATTCAGTGAATGCATGAGCGGACAGTCCATGATGTGACAAAACCCAGCATTAGTAGGATGCAGCAAACATCCCCTAATATGCTTCAAGTGGGAAAGCAGGTGTCAACAAAAAAACAATAAAATGAGACGCAAGTACGGACTTGCACATGTTTTGACTCCCAATAACGCAAATTTTAATATTCACTTTTAGCCACACCGCTTACAAAAGACACACCTTTTACAGCATACAAATGACCAAAGATAAGAAGTATTATGTGACCTCACCTCTCGCTAAGCTTCAAGCTACTGACCCTGTGTGAGGTCTAAAAATGCAGCAGTTCTATCTGAAGCGGAAAACATTGTTTAAAGAGTAACAAAGAACAGCACTAGAGGCTTACTTTATGACAGAACAATTCTCTTCACTCTTTTAGAAGAAACACTGACAGCTCACTCCATGCCCCAAACGGGACAAACAAAACACTAAAGTAATATTTAGAATCATTAGAACAGAGCAGCTGTTGATTTAATATTATGAAGACTCATATGGAATCGGTTATATTATTGACAAGATGCCTATCTGGAGGCGACATTAAGCAGATCATAAGAGTTCTTCAAATCATAAGAGACAGGGAGAAAATTAAACTTCTTCCCTGAAAGAAAATGAGCTAGAGAATAAGCTTAAGAAATATAAAGGGTAAATTCAATTCACTTCCCTTTGACCATTTGAAAGCCTTTGAATAGACAGGGAAATGATGGCTATCTCCGCTCAGACAAAGAAGTGCTGGAGTGCTTTAAAGGCGTTTCTTTTGTCATCTTAAGCAGGTCTTCTGAAGCTCCCTCGTGAGCTCCAAAGGGCTTAATAGAACTTTGGCTGATCAGTAATGGGCTCCAACAAATATACACAACTAAAAATAGCCCGTTTGCACTTGCCCAATGAGTGAACCTGACTCTCAACAACTGTGGGAGTGCTTAAGTGGCGACCAGTTTAGCCTTATGAGTAAAAGAAGCAATGAGACAATGACCATATGCTGTATCTCTTACAGCCCTGGGGATGAACTCATGAATATTTAACAGGAGCTTGAGCTAAATTCATTTTAAATTAAAAGCATACATATTATATCCCTAGGGCGGGTCTCTGAAATATGTTCATGTTTATTCTTATGGTAGCTTTATTTTGAAAATGGCCAGTAGCTGTAACTACATAATAATCAATTCTTAATTAAAATATATAATATTACTATAGTAGTCGGCTACATTGAATTAATGAATATACATTACACTTCTGCGGCTTTGTGAAAGAAAGAAAAATGTACTGCCATAAAAAAACAAAAGCTACAGTTTACATGTAAAACGTTCCGAGGATGTGAAGAACTAGCAGGTGTCATATTGATGACATTTTTATTATTAAATTGACTGGTTTCTTTCAGGCATTTTTTTTCATGGTGCATTGCTTTTATTCTAGGAGACAATTAACACTTTTCTTCTTCATTTCATTCCGTTCAAAGAAGAAGGGAGAAGACAGGGGCAAAAGGGCAATTTGTCCTATCAAAGCATTTTATCTTTGTTTTTTCCCATTTCATCTATTTACACGTCTCACCTGTCCTCTGTTGTCTCCGTTTCGGAACCTTTATCTACAAATACAAGTCTGTGTCTTCATACTGAAATACCTTGCCTTCTGTGATGCCAGTATGTGCCTGCATTTGGTTTATTTCCCACTTGTTTCCACCTCCCACTCAGTAGAAAAGTTATTTCTCTCTCTCAAGGTGTTTTGCCACAGTCAAGATTCTATTTTGCTAAAAATTCGTTGGCTGTTTTTAAGTAACCTCTTTGATAAAGTGTAAAATGCAAACCAGTTTCTGTTCAAATTCACCAATGTGCACGAATAATGTATCCGATAAAAAACGTCTTTGAGTGTCCAGAAAAGCGCCGTATAAATCTGATGGATCATTATTAACCATAATTACTATCATGAATGACCCATATAATGAATCGAAATGCAGATGGTTGTGTCAGTTTACATTTAATACTTCAATGGGAAAATGAAACTTCAATTTTGCTTCATAAAACAGTTCTATTTCTTGCCTCCTCTAGATGTCACTGTTGGTTTGAATAACAGAGGTTAAGAATAGAGAGAGTCAAGAAATACAAATGGTTTATGTAGAACCTGTGTGCCCTAAATCACATGCTCATGTAGTCAGCGTAATGGTTCTCAAAGCAGTGCGTTGGCATAACAACAAGACACCTAGATATGTGGCCTTGTAAATCTTAAGGCTCGAACACAAGACAGTTACTAATATGTAAACGTGTGAACCGTAAAAAATGAAAATCAGAAATCACTGTATTGAATAACCTATATAACACAATCATCGCCATTGGATTAGTATTTGAAAACAAAAGAGTACATCTCCGAGCTCGTGATATAAATATATACTTTTTTTTTTCTCGAGCGTTCGCCTTGTCATTGAAATGTGTTTTGCAATAATTTAATATGCTTCTTTTGTACAAAGATTATGATCATGGGATAAACAGCAGATGCGACGATGAAGAGCGTTACGGAAGTGGCATGCATCAAGGAAGCTTACACTCTGAATATTATTCCACACGCCTGAGAAATAATCCCCAACAGTGTTGTTTACACCTAACAAGTGTTAAATTTGTAACTCTAATCACAGGAAAGTGTGAAACCACAGCATTGTGTGCGACAGCGTAATGTATGATGGAATACTATCATTGTTATTCAGCTCCAATCTCATTACCGCTATTCAACATTTCAATACAGCCAAAATGGAGATGGAAGCAATCAAAAACGCAACACATCAGAGCAAAAAAAATAGCAGCACACAGCTTTCACTCCTGAGCTTGCTTTTCCCCGTCACACAATGGCGTGTCTGCTGTGTATGAATAGGCTGACATAAATATTTCAAAAACAAACCAAAAAAAAAAACTGGCGTTTTCACACTCATAACAATGCAAACAATGTGTGTAAACACCTTTAGATTTCATGCATCTAAAATTACTTCCTCCAAGGAGTTTTTTTTTTCCATCCAGAGGCAAAGTAATTCATTCAGTGAATGTTTCATCACGTGTCTGCCAGAGATGCGATTGAGAAATTACAGTGGCACCAATGAGTCAGGTGGCTCAGTGACAGTGGCCCGAGTGGAATCTAGGCGAGATGTATTGTTGTCTTGGAGGAATCTGGAATTGAATTCTGATTCACTGGAATATGATTTTTTTTAAAGCAAGGTTGCACTATCCCATGATAGATGACACGGACACAGCAGTCACGCTGTACAGAGTATCGCAAAAGATACACTGAGTGCGGTTGGTCGGCCATACGTGACACGAGTGGGCTGCATACAGATGAGTTGTGAAAGGGTGGGATCGCTTGGCCATGCAGTACACACAACAAATATTGTAAAGGAGGCCTTTAACGGTATGTTTGAATAGAAATATATACAATGAACATCTTAGCTTTAGGGTCAAACTCATTTTCCTCAACGTTGTAGTTATGGATTGCCTCAGGTGTCTATTATATATTATGAAATTCATAAACGCTGAGGAAGAGAGCAAGAATAAGAGTGATAGAGGGAGAAGGGGGAGAGAGGCGGGAGAGAGAGGTACAGAGAAGGAGGGAGAGAAGGAGTGAGAAAGAGAGAGTGAGAAAAAGAAAGAGAGAGAAAGGGAAAAGAGAAAAAGAGAGAAGGGAGAGAGAGAAGGGGGAGAGAACGAGAGAGACAGAGAGAGAGAGAGAAAAGGGGGAGAGAGCAAGAGAGGAGGGAGAGAATGAGAGAGAGAGAGAGAAAGAGAGGGAGAGAGAGAGAAAGAAAGAAAAAGGGGAAAAGAAAGAGAGGAGAGAGCGAGAGAAAGAGAGAAAGAGAGAGAGAGAAAAAGAGAGCGAGTGAGAGCGAGAGAGTGAGAGCGAGAGAGAGAGAGAGAGAGAGAGAGAGATTCAGCAATCCAAAATGTTCATAGAGCCATATTGGCCCAAAAAAACCAAAAAACATACCTGTCGGTAGCTGCAAAAATCTAAAAGCCTTTTATAATGCAACAAAGACTGTCAACACATAAGTTGTATGCCTACTATTAAAATTATTTAAAAAATAAAATAATTGTATCAATTTGATCGTTTCTTCTTGCGGCCCATTACAGTTCACGTACCTGCATGGCAGAGCTGTCTGTTGGATATCGGTCACGTCACATGACTCATCCATCACAGGCAATTGAGAAAAAGATGGAGCTGAATTCATGTCCTTGATTTGCTGATCGGTGATATCGTTTGTGCGGAGAGGCATGAATGATCTCGGTTTTGTTTTGGAAGTCCCAAAATACGCACTTTATTATCTCCCGGGCTGCAACAAAACTTGCATCAGTAGAAGAGATTGGAGATGCAATCCACTTCTTGAAAGTGTTTTTTGGGTCCTCAAATTTCTCCACCAGCACTGCAATTGCACGTTTCCTCTCAGTTGCAACTGGGTGATCGGCAGCAAATTTAGCATGCTTTAGCTGAAAATGTCGCTCCAAATTGTTCTTCTTGTTATTTGACAACTTCTCATTGCAAATCAAACATGCAGGCAATGCTTCAGCATTGGCAATGAAAGCAAATAGTTGAGTCCATTCTTTCTCTAAGCCTCTGTTCTCATCAGGAATCTTTCTCTTTTTGCCTTTTGAATCCATGGCCCATCACTCACATACCTGTTTTCAACACACCTGTGCTATGACCCGATTTTCCCATTTGGCGTCATTCTTAAATTCTGTATTTTTAGTATATTTACAACTTCATACATTTTTACAGCATAAGAATAGTTGTGTCATGATTACCATATAAAAACCATATTTAAAAAAAACAACAACAAAATTACGCATTTTTGCAAAAATTCCAGGGAGCCGCTAGGGGTGTACTAAAGAGCCGCGGGTTGCCGGCCCCTGTACTAGATGGATGGATCATTCATTTTCTCATCATGTAGAGACAATATGGCATAACAGTGCCACTACCAAGAACTGGAGCTCCCTCCAAGATTGGTAAAACAGCCAGAAGAAAACTGGCCAAGGATGCTGCCAAGAAGCTGACACAGAACAGGACAGAAATTACTGGCACAAAGTGGCGGTTTAGTACTCGTGACAAAAATCTAATCTTTTTCATGTTGAGGCTATGGTGGCAAGACAAAAGCATTATTTTACATAGATAAACATCCAAGGCTGGCTACATTTTCAGAAACACACTTGAAATCTCCCAAACAGGTTGGAAAATGTGTTATGGTACTATCAAACCAAGGTTGAGATTTGTGAAGAATATCAAAAGGTACTGTACACTTGGCAGAAACACAACACTGCTTATCACCAAAAAAAAACATTCAAAGTGGAACTGGGGCCTTCAACAAGGTGGGGGGATTCATGTCCACTTTCAAATAGCAATCAGAGTTTGGACAAATTCTTCTGGCTTCAGATAAAATGCAATTTAAAACAAATCTCAGGAAAAGCAAACTGGAAAAGCTGAACTTTATTTTGAGACAGGCACACAGAGGATTCCATTTAACACAAGTTTAAATGTGATGGTTAATTCTGAGAGCAGCCACATCCCCAATTACTGTATAAAAGGGTGTGCATACTTGTGCAACCACATTATCTCAGTTGGTGTTGCTCCTCCCATTAAAACGTTTTTTCCCCAAACGATTTTCAAATGTTGGATGAAAGTTTGGAAATGTATATTTTCAATTTTTCAAAATCATAAATACCTGGCACAACACGGGTGTGTGGACTTTTTTTTTTAGACCTATTGCTTGTACAACCCTCATGCCATTCACCTCTATTATAAATGAGTACAAACCTGCGCAGTGCTGGACTGAAGAATCATTTCATTAAATGTTCATGATGTGGTGAAACACTGCTGAAATTTTAAAAATGTCCAAACAGAAAGCACTTCTGGACTGTCGACCTTGCCGAGCTGCACAAAGTCGTCACACCTGTCCCCTTTGGGCTTGTTACCTCACTGCAAATGACATTTTCCGTTTGCTCTTTAATTCGCCAACATTGATTCCCAGAAACACCTTGTGCCTTTAAGACACAGTGTAATTTTTCTTCAATTTTATTATTTTCATTATTTATCAGCCTACCGCTGAAATGAACTCTGAAACCGGAAGCTGAAACACATCTATATTAATAAACGGGCTCACCACATAAGTGGAGTGCAGTTAGCAGAAGCCAAAGCGTAGTAGGTGATAGAAAGTGGTTGAAAAAGTTCTATTTCTGACCACTGTATCATTTGCTGTTGGTTGTGAGCTGTGGGTGATGAATTAATGCTCTGTATGCTGGGAGGTCATCCACATGACATCAAGAGCGATTAGGGGCCTTGTCCCCAATGTTTCGGTCGACAATCACTCTATTCTATCATCACATCTACACTTTTTTATCTATTCTCCAACCTCTTTGGGGTTTTTGTTTTTTTTGCTCATCAAACCATATCAATGTGCAGTCCTGAACAAGGTCACATTTCATTGGAAGATTATGCTCTTCCTGAGTGTTTCGACATACAGATGTATGAAATGCCCCCCAAAATAATAAGTGGGGCTGTTTCACATCCCTGAGGAGTCATCCATCATGATTAGATCTGACCCTGGAGGTAGGATCAGGTACGGGGGCTGGACCGACCCGCACCGGATGAATCCACAGGTCCACAACTGCAGCAAGAAAGGCAGACGAGGGCTTGGACTCACCAATGGAGAGACTCAGGGGAAGCCATGGTTCAGTCACAGTCAATGCAGTTCACATTTTGCGTTTGTTTGCTTTGAAACAATTCTGTTTCAAATATTTGTATCGATCCATGGATGAAAATGGTTCACCACGGCCCGATTATAGGGTTTGTGCATTTGTGCCGCAGCGCAGCTTTGCAAGTCAGTAGGTGTCTCAAAGTTTTTCTAGCCTAAAGGGGCTCTCATAATGCATGAGCAGGAGTCTCAGTGCCTGATCAGCAGAAAGATGACATTGATGCTCAGTCTTGCCATTCGTCCTACCCGGACTCCCCCTGCTTTATTACATGGAAAGATACCATCTTTAATTCTACTTCCTTTAAATTAAAAAAAAAAAAAAAAGGTCATTAAACTTCCATTCATGACGTTAATTACCTGATAAGGTTTGCTGAGGGAAGATGGACAGAAAGTCTTTCATTTTATTCAAAAATGCGGCGCTGTACATATTATTCACCTACATAATCATGCACTAAAAAGTAACAAGAGACATTCCTTAGGTTTCTTTGTGATGCCCTCAAAGCAGAATAATAGATTTCAGCAAGTACTGTACCAAGAACAACATACAAGTATGATTATAAATAATTCACTAAGCAAACTACAATTTTCTTCCCAACATTTTTTTTATTTTTCTATTATGTTATCAAATGGTGTTGTACATAAATTTGGCTGCAATAATAAATATTTAACTCATATTTTGAATCCATTAATACAATGTTAGTCGAGTGAAGATCAGATTTTGATGTTGGAGCAGTGAATGTATAATTTAGTCCGAATGTATTGTTTTTAGCAGGCCAATATTAAAATTTCATTATCATTAATTGCTGGTTAGGGCTAATCAAATAACATTTACCTTTCACTTCCTGAAGTAAAAACAATGCATGTCGTTCACTGGTTTTCTGTTTTGCTTGTTTGCTGATCAACCCCAAAAACATACAACAGCTATGAAAAAATATCCAGTTTAAACTTCTTTCCCATTTCGTCAGCAACAAATAATACAGTGGTCTAGATTCGCGAGCTTCCTTGCATGTCAATAGTAAGCCATCTGTTCTGGCTTCTGTAGCGAGTAAGGACCCAGCAGAGAATTATACCCACAGGATCTCAGATTTGGATGAACAAAGTACATCTAGGATGATCTAGAGACCCAGCAATGGTCAAATCATCATGTGACCATCCAACTGTGTCGAAAACAAAAAGTCAACTTTCTAAACTGAGCGTAAAGCATTGCTATCGTTCTGTTTTGCCCTGACTGTGCCCCTTGAGCCGACCTACTTATGACTCTCTGGAGAAGTAGGAGATCATGAGCAATCTGTGGGAATTCACAAGAGACTGCGGTATATGCTGCAGGTGTTTCAGCAGTAAATAGACAGAGAAAAACAATTAAGGATTTATCCTCAGCTGTTTATGGTAATTTACGGAAAACAATCAGACGCAAATCCAACACACAAAATCTAGCCCACAATTTCAGAAAAAAAAACCTTTCTACTTCCCCCCATCATGTATTCACAAAACATACTGAAAAACATGCAAATGAGAAGACACACACACACACATCAATGGAGTCTACTTGGTAAAATAAAATACATTTCAGATTCAAAATAGGTTCCAGTGCAATTAGTTGGAAATTGGAAGGCAGGATTCAATTAACTGTCTTACTGCGGAGGAAGCGTCATCCACAAATTATAAGCTTCTGTTCACATTCCGTTATTCTGTCACCGAACATGATTCATAAAGAACCACACAGCTTTGATTTGCCTTAAATGGTGAGTATGAATTATTCTTCTGACTTCCATCTATGTGTTAATTATGTAAGCTGTTGAATGAGAGTCTTGTTTTAGGAGAAAATGATGGACTTGATTGTGAATGGTATTTTTTTATGTATACTTATAATGTACATACAATACATCTTTATTTGAAAATTGTTATGTCCTGAGGTAATTCTGTCACAACTGTCACACTTGGGAACAAAATTACTAAGATAGATCCCGATAGCCAGGGGCGTGCAGAGGGCAGGGCCAAGGGGCCAGTGCCACCAATGTCAAGCCAACCAGAGCGTCTAAAAAAACAATTCAAAAGAATGTCTCGGCCTACAAAGCAAACGCAAGGACACAAACAGAACAATAGGTGTATTTGAATATGCTGCACAAAACAGCCAAGATGATTTATTTTTCGTCATTCTGCCAATTTGATCCAATGGAGCAATGTCAAAGAATTTAGCACATATTTTAATAGCAACGCCCCAAAGATGAAATCAATCTATCTTCCTGTCTCAGTTTTAAAACTGTTTTGATGTTGCTGTATATTTGCGGTGGCGTTAGACAAATTGTGCCGGGGTGCAATGTACATTCATTACATATTCTGACTGAACTGAGTGGGCCCTTCTCGTTTCATCATTTCAACAGTATCGGCAACTATTAAGCCCCCATCATTTTGATTTGTATTTTCAAATGTTCCAGTAACATCACTGATGTTCAGTTTTGTGAGCATGTTCTGCTTTTAATCTGCACATTTCTTTTATCGTGTCTGCTTCCATCGTCTGTCTCCAAGTGATGCCGGTGATGGGTGGGCTTCTGAGAAAGGGCATTAACGACCAAGGTCCCATATCTTTAAATATACTCGGAAAACCAATTACTCTTGCTTGTTACTTATCGGTATATGGGCCATACAAAGCGCTCCCACGGGGCGTTCATGAAACTAGAAAAATTCACACCTGCATTGAATTACTGCATGGCCTTGGTAAAAAAATATGATTGGCTGGATGAATGTTGGTGTGCATCACCGTCACTTGAACAAGAGCAATTGTACTGAAGTCTCTATGTCGGAGAATCGGTGAAAAACCCATTAAAAAGCAGAGGTTCCAAAATTCAGGCATAAATATTGCAACCTGCTCTGGTGCAATCAGGTTGTTTCATGTTTTACAAAGAATATCGACCTATGGTGTCAGTTGATATGTTTCTCCTGTTATCAACCATAACACATCAGCATTCCGCTCAAAACATCCTTTGTATTACAATTACATGGTTTACTTTTGCAACAATCACTGATAAAACTGTATTAATCTGCTGCTTATTACAGCAATGGAATATCAAATATCAAAATCCACAGATAGATAATGGAGAATTAAAACAGAGCAGCGCAGTAGAAGATTGGTTAGAAATTTGGTTTATGTTAGGGTTGACAAATTATCTTGATCGTATGATTATGTTGGAATGTAGACTAGAATTATTCACTTTCTTAAAATTTTTCACCTTTCCTTGACTCTGGAAAATTTCCACATTGAGTTGTTGAAACTTTCCAAATAGTGTGGAAACATTCTGGCTTAGTTATCTAAAATGCTCCACAACTGTTTCTGTTTCCACAACCTTGTATAACAAAGAGCTAAGACCCTCTGCACTGATTAACCAGTTGCTGAGGTGACCACCAAACGTCTCCACTCTCGTCCACTCTCACCCCCACCCTGTTTTCTCTCAATGAATATGCCCTTGCGAGAGGCCTAGTATGTCAGACTGCGTTCGAACATCTCTGTATGCTACCGTGACAAACGTTTTCTCCACTTGCAAGTGCTAAAAAGACATACGGTCTCCCGTGTGGTTCTTGCAAATAAGTTAGAGTGAGCACCACTACAGTTTGTAGCTAGAGCTTTCCTCGGAGGAAATACGATTTCTCACTTCGAAATCAGATGACAAGTTTGTTCAGTTATTGTTAATAGAAGTTATTGTAAAAACATATATTTATTACACATGACAAATATTTATAAAATACAAGGGTCTTTGAAATTGACAGACATGATTTGCTTTCACGGGCCATATAAAATGATCTGGTGGGCCGGATTTGGTCCCCGGGCCTCGACTTTGACACCCATGGTTTACAGGTTTGTGCGGGTTTTACTCCTCATCTCTGCATTCCTTCTACAGTCTAACAAACATGTTTTCAGGTTCACATATGTATGATTGTGAGTGTGTTCCTGTGTGTTATTCCTCTGATTGAATAGCAGGTGTTATATTTAAAGTTTCTCAAATGTTTTGGACTCATAGGGGCTTCCAAGGTCAGTTGGGTCAAGAGAGAGGAAACGGAGGGTCGGTGGGATGTCACAACAAAACATGGAACAACTTTACAATTACTTTTACCATCATGTAACCAGCCAACCTTGTGTGACAACTGTGATAGTGATCAAAAGTGGAGTAGACAGGCAGTTGGAGAATGATGGAGATGACCACAGAAAATGCAAAAAGACAGGTGGAGCAGACAGTCAGGCGGCACGGCACGCAAATAGAAAATTCTTGCCGGTTGGTGTGTACCGTCAGATCTTGATGCTCACATTTCTTCTTGATGCCTTGCGATAGCTCTATTTTCATAATAAATTAGTGAAATGGACATTTTGCTCAGCCTTTGACAAGCACTGTGCTTGCCCACCTCCAGCAGTGTACATAAATAGTATATAAATATTCTATATATACTATACATATAAATATATATATATATTATGTGTCCAGTTTTTAAAGGAAAATTGAGTTGTTTTTAAGGCAGCATTTTTAAGGGTGGACATATTTAGACTGGAACTTGACTTTCTACTTCTTCATTGATCTTTTCATCTCAGAAGCTAATTTTGGCCCTCAAACAAAACACACAACACTCTAGGTTGAAAACCGGCATGATTGTTTTCCAGCGAGAGGCAGTCAAGCTTATGATGAGCTCTTGTTCTCGGTTTCACTTTTTCCATTCCGCTGTTTTTGTCAGCAACTTCAACCTGGTTTGAAAGCCGACAATTAAGCTTCCTATCCGTTTGACCTCACACTGCTAATTTTAAAAACCAATCCCTGCATCGTCCTGCATCTTGTAGATTTCGAATTTCTTTTATGATCATATCAATGCTTCGCGAGTAATAATGCAAAGTATGAGAGGATTGCATCAATGATGCATCATTTCTCATTTACATGCTAAAGCTTTTCACATTAAGGCTATTTTACTAAATATAGTGTCTTCATGTCTTTTTGCAAGACACTTTGTCCTGTTTCCTCCTGATCAAATTCAGTAGATACGAAAAGGGGAAAAGCAGCCAGAGAGAAGTGCGTTCTTCTCCTTTCAGTGTGAAGAATGGGCTCGGAGATGTGGTTAACAGACACGGCTGTCAGATTACTGGCTCCAGCTGCGGAGGACAAGGGAGGAGGCTCTCCCTAGCTCTGACGTGTTTCGTCATGCTGAGCCGCCGAAAGGGTCGAAATGAGAGTTGCATCTCTTTTCACAGGAAGAAGGTATGCCACTGGCCAGGGCTAATTATTTCTTCTCCCTCTTTTTCCCATCACTGCTCAGTTCATCTCGTATGCTTACGTGACCCTCGGAGAAGTCACAGGGCATGATTGAAATAACTCGCCACCCATGGCGCCATTAAGTAAGACGCTCCCCTCTCTTCCTGCTCTCCTATTCATTTTTTTTTTCCAATTCGAACATCAGTCTTCTCCACAGACCACGAGGTTCATAATTCATAGTACCACTGAACTGCTCAAGCATATTTTCTGGAATAATTGTGCATTTTCTTCAGTTATTATAGTGCAACTACTTCATCATTTTAGATAAGACAATATCTTATTTTTTCTGCAGGGGCGTTGTAAAAATTTCATCAGTTGGAACACTGCCAGCCGTATATGTTTCGGGGGATAGGGGGACTAATTGCACCCCCAGATTCATAATGACCACAATCCACCCTTCATCATTCTCACCATGTGAGCTAACTAAAATCTGAGGAAAAATGTTCTGTTTCAATTTACAACCTCTGTTGTGTTTAAGTTACACAAGAATGTGGGATTTTGTACTTCCAAATCTGCCGCCACCGAGATATGTTCTTAAAGTGATGTCATCCCGCGCTGCACTACAGAAGCTAACTTTGACCAGAAGGTTTCCGAATTTGACGGCAGAAAGGAGCGCTCCAAAAATGAAGTCCTTTGTATAAACGATTCTCATTTTGTTTTTCCCTAAATCTCAACAGTGAGGCTGACTACTGAGTTTGAGTCCAACATGTACCTTATTATCTTTACCATCCACTATGTCTGGCCTATATTTGGTAGCTACAATACTTGACAAAGGAACAGGAAAAAAAAAATCCTTCCCTAGTTGTGTTAAACGTGTTTCAGAAATAATACCAGAAATGTTGCCCCTCCAGGCAATATGTGCTTCATTTTAATGACTTTCCATTGAAACGCTCTTCTCTATGAAAGAATCAAATGCGTAAATAGCATGGTGGGAAATGAATAACTGCACCACTGAGGAAAAAGTTAATCATGTTATTCGTGTTCATTCCCACTTCTATCAAAACGTATTGTTATAATTGTATCCAGACTTGCAAAGTACATGTAGGGTGAGTTAAATGTCAAATCTACTCCAATTCGCATTTATTTGAAGGCTTGAAATCTTTCAGTGATGTGATCCCACCAACAACCACATCACGGAGAAAATGAAAGAAACCACCACTGTCATTCTCTTTGAACCAAACAAATGATATAGAACCCAAATCACATGTGCTTTTTTGAGATTTGGATAAGAAATTAATGAGGTGTTTTAGTCATTTTTCAGCTTCGGCTGGTCTACCGCTAGAGTTCATAAAACTGTCAATATTAAAAGCATTTCCCGTAGTGGGTGTGATCACTTTCCACTCTTTCCACTTTCCCTCATGGCAAATCTCAATCCAAAAGACTCTGTAATACATTTTCAGGTTATTCACACAGAGATTCTGTTTGTCTCTTTGTGTTTCATGTCTTTTTCTACTATTATCACATAGACATCAAGTGTAATTTTTGAGGTGCTGGGTAAATTTACAGTATTTTTGACTGGTCATACAATTAGACTGGGGATCTGTTTGCTGCACTGCTCAGTAAACTTTGATGGCATTTGTTTTCATCTTCAAAGTTGCCACAGAGATGGAAGCGCAAACGTTTCCTTCTGATGTTTTTTCAGATTTCAGATGCCAAATGAGTCGGTGATCAATTCAAGAGAGGCTGAAGAAAAATATTAACTCAGCATGCTGCATTTGTATCAGGACACATTAAATGCTGATTTGCGCGTACCAAGGACAAGACCAATTCCCATCGCACAAACAGTGTTTGGATTGCGATTGGTTGCTGGATTTTGGCTGCGCATTGTGGCTAATCATCTCCCGAAGTTTGGTCACACCCTTTTTTTTTTTCTTGTTAGAGAACACAAACTGCATGCGAGGCCAGTTGCGCCTCACGCAATCAGAGTGACGCAACTGAACCTGAATCAACTGAGTTATTGTGAACCAATTACAGTCAGCGACTCCCCAAACAATGCGCCTAAAAAAAAAAAAACGGAAACTTTGTTTTTGTTTTTTAATCTGGAAGGTTTAGAGACTCCACATAAACAGGACTGTATTGTTTTACATTGAACCTCAAACAAAAGAGCGTGTTTGTCAAAGAAGAAGTAGATTAGCAGACATAGATTAGGTGAGCAGCTATTTTCAACATAATTACACTAATTAAGGCGATGCTACATTTTAATTTTCAATCACACAGTCAGTGGTTTATTTTTCTAGAAGAAAACGATCCGATTTTTAGACTCCTTTCACGATGTCAGTCACAAACTCAAGCGCTCTTAGATCTGTGATTGGATGATTGAGAATTCGGGGACAAAATCTCTGCCGAGGGACAACTTGCCTGGGCAGCTATTTTAACGTGATTACATAATAAACATTTGTTGTCTTGATTGAAGAAATACCACAACTCATTAAAAAATCACAGATAGTGGTCTGATGTAATAAATATGAAATATCTTTTAGGTTACAACATCAATTACTCACTTGTGATTAGATGATAGAGAATGTGGTACTCCTGCCTACGTGTGCAACAATGATTACGCGCAGCAAGAATGTTAAGACCATTCCGATAACCTCCCCCCACCCCCGTAAAGTCTGTATCAGCAGGTCACCAACATTGTTCGTAAACCTCATCCTTGACCTCATCCACTTGAGGTTTGAATTTATTGTGTTAGTACCCGAGCCTGTACAAAAGTTAGTTTTAAGCAGTAGTTTGTTCATACGAGATGTACAGTGTATGAAACCAAGTTTTATTTTCTCTTCCCCAACTGCTGATGTTCTTTAGAAGACGATACAAGTTTTACTTGGAACGATGTTCACGGATTTTGTTGAGCAAGCAAGTTGATGTTGGATTCGGTTGTCATCTCCTGGTTAAATGATGCATGAAAGTGAATATCCATCTCCTGCGATGTAAACCATATAATGGCAGCGTGACGCAAGCGTTGTAATGAATGAACGAATGATGAATCTCCTTGGCTGTGTGCACAAACGCTGAGAAAAGAAGTTTCAAGATCTCACGTTTTGGCTTGACCACAACATAGTTATATATATATATATATATATATATATATATATATATATATATATATATATATATATATATATATATATATATATATATATATATATATATATATATATATATATATATATATAATTTTATGTCAGTGTTTGATTCTATAAACACTTGACACACCCATGCCAATCCCAAGATAAAGGGAAACATTCTTCTAGGCTACCATTATGTGATGTAACAATCTTTTTTATGGAAAAAAAATAAATGTATATATATATCAGAGACGGTTGAAAGATGGAAGAACACGGCAAAAAAATCACTCAGGAGCCTCCAGTTGCTACACACTGGATCGGAAATACTGCCACACTTAAAACCATCTCCTGAACACTTTAGTGACTCTCTTAAATTGAAACTGTTGGACAATGGGGAGCAGATGGTTGGAGGGCAGGCATAAAGCTGAAAAGACAGCTGCTTAGTGAGAAGCGTTTTTCAGTTTGTAAAGAAATGGATTGGAGCTGTATAAATAGTAAACGACGTGTTAATGTCATCTTTATGTCCATTGTTTTAAATTGGCGATAAAATACGTATATGTTCCATTCATTTATCCATTCAAATGCGATTTTATTGTTTTGATCTGTGTGCACATCCATTCATGTGAACTTGCGTGAAGGCCTTAAAAAAAAAGGCAAGATCGCTGTCTCGGTTCTTCTGTTGAGACGCAATATGAGGTTAATTACTTTTCTGACCTTCTACAGAGGCTAAAAAAATATTTCAATCATAGCTGATGGGATAATGCTAAGCAGTGAAAAATAAAACATAATGTTATAAGTGTAATCTTATTTATAGCATACCTCCAGTGCTTATGAAATGTCTTTGATTGAATCTATGACGTGCAACTGTTGCATATCATCATAGATTCAATCAAATCAAAAAATCTTTGTGTTTTGGTAATACTAAATATCTACTACAAGTCTTCACTAACATGTTAGCAAAAGCAAGTGACACCAAAAAACTTGATAGTTTAAGTTAACATTCAAACTACATTTCCACAAATTACATGGGAATTTTAAATGGCACTTCTGCCTCAATAGATTGATTAGCTTAAATACTACATATGGAAAACACCATTTTCATCCCCGGCATTTGACATCAATAGTTGCAATATTTTAAAACCTTCCAGCAAACTTTTAACAACACATTTAATCATATTATATAATAGGCATAAATTTGATTGGCAGAATTTTAGTCGCTCTGCATCAAATATACAGTATGCCTGCTATTGCTCAGTAAAGTCAATGATTTTAAGCACAATGATTGGTAGAGATTGGATTGATTTCATTTCAAAGAAAGTTAAAATGTCTATATATAATGTTCCTGACCTACTGTGTCAGCAGTTGTGTGTCGTGATCATGAAATCAGAGTGTTAGCTCAACTTCCCAAAGTCTTACAACGTTGTTGGTGTGTTGTCGCACAAGCCCTAACCCACACTTTGTTGTCTTTTGTAATTAAAGCTGTGTGTTTATCTGTTACTCAGAGCTGGGGGTCAGCGGGGGCAGCTTTTAGCAGTTGCATCTTTGAGATATGTCATGCTTATCGTCAACCCCGACCTACAAAATAATTGCCCACTTAGGATGAGGTACACACGCTGATGTTAATGGACAGGTTAATAGCAATAATTAAGGACCACATTTAAAACATTACAAATGCAGCTCTTTTCCAATGAAGACTTTGCATTTTGCTAATACATTTTATTCTGTTAATGAGTTTTAGACGACAAATGTCATACAGTTGTTAAAAAAAAATAACAAAATAAATAAAATGGATTGTTGAGAGTAAATATACCAATGCTACTCCAACTTATTCATTCCTAGTATACTCTCGAGATTTGTTTTTTGTCCATCTGTACACAGAAACACACAATGATGCTCTTAAAGTGGATTATTGATCTGGTTGCAAACGTTTACTGTAACCTCCAATAGCCCTCCATGAGTAATCTTGTTTTTATCATTAATTGATTATTCTTCACCAGACAGGAGGCATTGAGCACATAAGTGACGGAAGCATTGGAGCTGTTTTTTCTAGCTCTGCCCTTATCAAGTTTGATTTTTCACGGTGAAAAAATAAAACAAGAAAAAAACACAGCCTTTGGGAGCAACATTGAATAGCTTTGCTTGTGTTTCTAGACAAACAAATACAAGACTGCTCATGATTACCAGAGATTATCCTCATCATAAAAATAAAAAAAACATTGATCCCTCCGGCAGAGAGCATAATCACATCAAGATCAATAAACACGGATTAAAGCAAAGCACCCTGATCCTTCAATATTTACAGGATAGCCAACAGAGGCATTACATCCCCAAGCTGTCTTGGTTTCTTTCATTGGAAGCTTCTAGAGAGACATTCATCATTCAAAAATGCAAAATCATTCAGTCTCTGGGAGCTACAATATTCTTTCAAATTAGGCAAACTCCATTGAGGCAGATATGATTTAATGGTTTGCTAGTTGCAAAATAAAACATTGCCTGATGGCCTTCTGAACTTCAAACTCGTTCAGTCGTAACCCCACAATCAATATGAAAATATTTTTTTCCTGAGTGTTCTTTTAACAACTAGATCAGAATTTCCCAACTTTTTTTTTTTTTTAATTCAGGCACTCATTTTAATCTCATAAATAATATTGCGACCAAAAGGTTGAATGCTGAACTAATGATTGATTATATTCTCACAATTTATCTACAAAGTGACTTAGTGTTATATCAGAGCATGTTTAATACGTTGCTCCTACGTTATGTTCATATGAGACCCTTTGATGAACAATTTAAAATCCATCTGTGTGTTTTTAATAAATCACTCCTGTCACTCTTTGGCAATGTTTCGCAAAGTGTTTTGTCCTGGGGTCATCTCTGGAGCTTTTCATGCTGCCACTGCTTCTCCTTCCGCCAGCTCCTCCTTTCCTTGTGGGTGTCAGCTGGAGAGACAGGCCACCCAACACCCCCACTGCCACAAGAGAATCCGCAAGGTGAATTGGGGTTCAGCTGTGCCAAACATCGCCAAATGCGCTGGAATGGCTCACGTCTGACAGGTTGGGTCAGACGCATTATGTGTGTGTGTGTGTGTGTGTGTGTGTGTGTGTGTGTGTGTGTGTGTGTGTGTGTGTGTGTGTGTGTGTGTGTGTATTGACCTGCCTTGACTATGTAGGTCATTAATGACAAACAGATGGACGAGGTACAAATATAAATCGTGATTCAGACAGGACCGTTCTGCCATTTCCAGCGTGAACGTAAAGCAATTTTCCCGAGACGCCTGCATTTCATCAAGTTGAACAGGCCAGAAGAGGTATTTTGAAACCCGACGCATATGCTATAACTGAAAACAAGTGAAAAGGACAAGTAGGCTTGTCTGAGCCAAATTTTGGAAAGTTGTGAACAAATCGATTCGTTTTGAAGACATTGAAATGTAACTGTGAGAATTTTCTTACCAGTCCGTTCGGCGATTCAAAATTAGACAGAAATTATCCGTACAAACTTGTTTTTTTTCCCAACACTACTCTATCTCCAAGTGTTCAAGTTCAAGGATTTTAAGATCTCAATATTGACTTCTACTCAGTAGGAAACCGTATTTGCGGCACACTATACAAATGCTAACGACAAGAATTATTTAAAATGCCAAATTGCTCAATATTTTAGAAACACGATTCTGTTGTTTACTGTTTGTAGTTCACATTAAGAAGTTAATGTTTGCCACCAAAACAAAAAGATTATCAAAATACTTCCCCTATAGGAAAAAACATTTAAAGTGATTCTGTTCAAACATTGGAGTCCACTCCTGAGGGTGTGAATGACAGAATCTGAAAGAGGAAAGACGGAAAAGCGAGATAAAATAAAGAGATACAAGAACAGAGCAAAATGAAGAGATATAACAGGATCAACAATTACAGGAAACTCATCTGCTGCACTGCATGAGTCCCTCAACCTGATCCAGTCCGCCACGATCCAGGTGTTCTGAACACCTGCTGACATTGGGGATGCACATGAAGGCTAAACAAGAAACCCTACAGTAGGATTTTTGCAGTCAGTCACACCTGCAAAATCTCTTCATCCATTTTTAACATTTAATTTACCTCCTTGGAAAAAGAGAAATGAAGGTGTTTTATAAAAACCGTGCGGCAGGATTTTTACCGGCTTTGACTGGGACTTGATGGGACTGCAAAACAAAAAGATCTTGACAGAGTTATTTTCTTTTGAATTCAGTAGTTTAAAAATAAGTTGAAACACATCACATGAATTGGACTCCGAAAACAATACGCCACCTAATTTTCTGCTTTTGTGTTAAACGAGTCTGACTTACTTTGTACTCTTCCTGTCATTTAAAATCAGCTACGCAGTTACCTAACATCGGCACTTTCACCTGAAAACTGTCTTGAAAAAAAACTTCAGAGGCTGAGTACATGAGATTTTCATTTTGCTTTTCTGTTACAGTTCTACAGCATTTTATATTCATGTGGTGTTGTTCGTATTAATTATCTTGAAAGAAAAAAAAAAAGTCTGGTCCAACAGTTTACGAGTGATAAATCTCCTACCAAACTTAATGACATTCTTAAAAAAAAAAAAAAGAATCTAACTTTCTGTGTGAACTGTTATTTCATTGTGATCTCCATCGGGCCCATTATGTTAAAAGCCTGCAAATTTAAATCCGCCTTCTCCCAAAGTGATAGCGAACCGAGCACTTAGCCGAGCGACCATCAGTCAACAATGGACTGACCTCGTAGCCGGCGCTGTCGGCACCTGGCGGCGACGGTCCTCGCGAGGCGGGCAAACCTTCGCTCGCCTAACAATTCCAGACAGGCCTCGAATTTACAAAGGCTACTCCCCCGACATTAGAAGACAGGCTGTTAGGAGACGCCGGGCTCTGATTCCATGTCAGCCTCAAAAGAAATTTAAACTGATGTTAAGTCTCAGAGATTAGAAACTCTTTTACAGCCTTAATCAGCCGAGCATTAGCGGCTAAAAGAAAAAACATTTGATAGCAGTCTGCTAAGATTTTATTCAGATTCGGGCCACAGCACTCGCTGGTTGACACAAAAAAACGGTTATTGAAAAGTCATGCTCTTAGACATACGGTATTTATTTTTGTAAAATATGCAAGATCTTGTGCAAAATAGCTGCAAGCTGGCAAATAAGGTGCAAATTAATTAATAATTACCTTCATTGTTGAGAAACACATTTTTCATTCAATTACATGGACATACTGGAATGTTTTGATGCCATGAGGAGAATTATGATTTAGTTATTGATACATTTACAGTGCATATGTTGGCCATTGAAAATATGTGCGTGGGTGGACTGTGTATTACTTTAAATTGCTTGTGAATAATATGTATGTTTTTGAAAGTCACCTCTGTTATCTCATCAGGCTGCTGTGATTCCCTAACGGGAAGCGTTTGCGATGATAATAAAAGCGTGTCCATGAAGAATTTGGAAAATGTAGCAAAATCTGCATGACAGGTCTTGTGAAAGTGTGCTTGCTAAGAAGGCATTTATGTATATTAACCCTGTAAAGTAGCCTCTTTAAATTCATGAGAATCAGCAAGTTTATTATCCCTGGTCACTGCTCAGTTTCCTTTCGCTCTATGTGAATAATCCCAACCAACACTTAACAACCACTACAGGTTCTTGTTCTCGTCAGTAAATGGAAAAGTTGCCCACTTCTCAGCCAACTTTCTCTGTCTATACCTGTATTGATAATGCGCCTGTGCAAAGTCGTGGCATATTGTCTTTCCAGAGATATTACCATGGATTTCATCCTCTGCATGCGTCTATCTGACACTCTGGAGTGCGGTTTTAACGATCCTTGTGGGTGTGCTGCTACGCTGATGATTACAAATTGTCACAAAGGTCAAGCTTGTTTGTGGACATGAAATAATGAGCTACAACAGCAGCAGAAACAATAAACACAAATACCGCTCTGCTTTCCGCAGTGACATTAACAGTCGGCTTTGTCAGAGCCGTCTCCTCGCTCTGCTAATTACAGTGGCGTGGCATGCGTGGGATGCGGGGTCGCAACGCCAAGTCCTGATTTTGTGCTCATCCATCCATCCATCCATCCATCCATCAATCATCTACTGTATCTAGCGAGCTATAGCGATTGCCATCCATCAGGCCATCCATCTGTGCATGCTTGCGTGCTTGCGTGGAGGAAAGTCTTCCTAGGGGGGAAAGTCTTGTGTGTTGTGTACAGAAGCAAGTATACGCTCGAAGAAAGGTTCAGGTGACCTTCTGAGAACAAGTGTTGATGTCAGCGTTTATTCTGTCACAGCACATTGAGCAGTGCTGTACAAACACACACTCTTCCTCTCTCACACACAGACACACCAAAAAGGAGCAAGGTAAGTGGGGTCCAGAGAAAAGTATGACAGAGTGTGAGCATGATGGAGGGCACGCATCTAATATCATCAGAGGGTTCATGGGAGAGTAAGGGATGCTGAGAAAGCACATGAGATGAGGTATGATCTTTCACGCGCACGCACACACACACACACACACACACACACACACACACACACACACATGCACGCTCACAAGGAGTGGTGCTGATTTTTTTTTTTCCATGGCTGAGGCAACCGGGCAGCAGTAAAGTGTTTATCAAATGAAGAAGGCCTTTTTTGTGGAAAAGTGCATTTTCATAATAATATCAAATTGTTTTTACATCAGCATCATGAATTGTCATTTGTCATTTTCGATGTGGGCAGCGTGGGATCCTCTCAGTTCTAGAATCTAATCACCAGCAAAAAATTTAAGATATTTATTTCTTTCTATTTAGCGGTGTTCGATGAGATTGTATATTTCATGTAAAATATGCAGCTTGGCTTCAACATTCTTTCAAACTATATTTATTAAGCCTAATTGTTCCAACTCTCAAACCGTTTAAGAAAAAATAGCACCATTTGGTTATAATATGAGGACTTGGAAGAACTGCTCGTTCTGTCCTTTGGTACCTAATCCAAAGAAAAACCTCTTGACTTCTACACAAGTTGCGCAAAAGATGACACCCCGAGTAGCTCAAGTCCTCGACTGCAGATTAACAGGTAATAGACTCTCTCGTGCATTGGCTACAGGGACTGTTCTACAGTGGTTTACGGGCCGAACATCTGTCTGACCCGCACCTCGGATGAGCCTGACGCCATGTTACATCAGACTAAACTGCAGCCTCAAACATTCATTTGCATTCCTAAAAGCAAGCAAATCAATTCGGGTAAATAAAAGTCTGAACACCTTGTGATGGAGCCACGGGAAGGAAACATGCACACCTAGTGTGCAGTCCTGGCACATGACGGAGATGCTTTTCTTATGCATGTGAGCTTATGTTTACAACAGCTATGTTGTGAGTGTAGTTCCAATAATCACTGTTTTTTTTTCTTCATCTCACTGTCGACAGAAGGGCCTGCACAAATCTGTTTAGAAACGGATCAGGAGTGTTTGTAATCTTAGTTTAGAGTGCGGATCTCAGGCTAGAATGCTGCACAAATTCATGCAAGATGCTCTCATTTCTTAACTAGATTATACACTGTCGGCAAATAAAAAGCCTCAAGCAAACGACCAACTTTGAAATTAAAACTTACTGATGGAGGAAATTTAAGCAATTTGGGGGATTCGGGGTAGCGGACTACTGCTCTAGATTAAAAACGACTCTGTATGGTTTCTATGCGTTTCTAAAATAGAAAAAAGGATAATCAAGAACAATGAACATATTTTTGTTTTGTGTTTATTCAATCAACCTTGACTTGGATTACATTTACGGTTTTCTGAAGAAAGTCTAGTATTTTTGTAATTTCACCTTCTGTGGTTGGTATTGTGCATTATTTATTTATTTAAGTTTTTTTTTTTATTTCTTTAGCACACACAAAACAACATAAATGTCATATGAAGAAAAAATTCTAAGAAAATAAAAACATGCGCAAGGAAGACTAGAAACCCTGAAGGGCTCAGATTTCAAGTTAAAATTAAAGACAGTTTTTATAAAAAATATATAATCAATCAATTAGCCGACCATTTCAAGTAGGATTGAAATCAATGTAGATTTACATCTGTAACTGTAGGCCTTAAGTTTTAAGTACAAACAAAAAAACAGTGCAACAGTGAGGTTGTCCTATTTTTGTAGGTTAAGTAGATGAACAGTTGAAAGTTGCTTATCTGTTATGTTGGTCACGTAACACCATGGACCCACTTGAACTAACCTTAAACCTCTAATTAAGAACATCTAAATGTGAGCACAAAGTGTGGTTGGGTCCAGGCACGTCACCAAATGGTAGGCATGGCAGACAATTGCTTAGAGCCCGCGAGCTGAGGGAAGCCTCGGGGGACAGCTGACATTGACCCGTATCACTGAATAAGCACTGCTTTAACAATGTAACACCAATAACTGTCTGTTAGGAACACCCGCAAAGGGGCTCGATTCCTACTAGCGGCAATGGCTGGTGGGCACCACCTCTGTCAAACGGCCAAAATTGGTCTATTTCAATGACATAACGCTAAACAGACCTCTCGAATAGCCCCCACTAATATGTTGGAAATGTCTTCCTATAAATCATGACAAAATGAAACATTTCAATTAGGCCGCACAAAAAGAAAAAAAAACAAGAGGACCAATTAAGGAAAAAAGCAGGTGGAAGCTGAGTCTGTTCCAGTTCCATCATGCATCACATATTATATATACACTAGCTAAGTTACCCCCACACAATATAGCTATTTAAATTTGTTTACAGACCAGGTACTATATATGCCAAGAGTGGCAAACTCATTTTTTGCAGGCAGCATCGTAGTCATAATTTCCCAAGTAAATGTATGAATGCTTCATAATATATACAGTTCAGGCTACACAGCAAATTGATGAGAAACTATTTTTTAAATTATAGGTCAGTGAATGATAAAATATTTTGAAAAGAATGGTAATAAAAATTGAGAGCGACATCTCTATTTTTTAAAAGTGAAGACAGTTTGTAATTTTAATATTGGCACATGAACACATGAATGATTTGTCTTTGCGGACTACATAAAATAAAGACAGGCCGTATCTGGCTCCTGAGCCCTAAGTTTGACACCAATAACCCTAACCCATTGTTATAACCATTTGTTTGTCGTCATTCTTGCCCTGTGAGTCCATGTTTGGAGTCTTGAAACAATCATATTTGATGAAGCCGAGACAGTGAGCATAAACGGTGGCATTTTGAAATTCTCTTCTGTAATAAAGTGAAAAGCACAGTAGCAGCATGGTTACCTGCAACGAACACTTCCATCTGGATTCAGCACAGCAAACCCAAGTAAAAATAACACCTCAAACATTTGGATACTATTGTATTTTGAGCCACTTCAGTGAATAGTCAAACAAAAGCAAAACAAGGCAGGGAAAATAAGATAAAGGCAATGTTGAATTTCTAAATCGCCTTTAACTTTTCTTGTTTTCCCCCCGTACTGTGTTTTTTCATGAGAACACAAGATACGGCAAACCACTGCTGTCAGCGAACATAGCAAATAAAATACGCAGTCAGTCCTCATTGTGAAGTCACAATGATGGATGATGATGCACTCTGGAAGTACTGTAAGAAATATACTTGAAAGTGCCGCTATTGCAAAGAAGAAAAGAACACATGTTGAGTTTTCTCTCATCGTATAAAAACAATGAGGAAACAAAAAAAGAACATTTCTTGTTTTTGTTCACTGTCAACGAGAGGTTTTGCTAGCAACCATCAGATAAATAATTATCTAATTGTATGTCTGATTTTTTTCCTTCTCTTAAAATGCTATATGTCACCTCTTTTGTCTCAATTGTCAATGACGCTATCGGAGTCTAAGTGATGCCGTTTAAGTGGCTCATTGTCATCAAGTTTCAGGGTTAATGTGAAGTGTGAGCTAATCCACTGGCCACTCAATACCTCTAACAGTCCATGAAATCTCTTGTGTTAGTAAACCCGGTGCACTGGCCCATATCTGAAATTGATCACTGTTCCCTTTGCCTTCTGCATGTCACGTAGCTGTAGCGGGCGAAGAATTGACAGACATCTGGCCGAAAGGATTAGCTAAAACCACCCGGGGACTCTGCAGAAAATCTGTAAGGTTGTGCCTAATTTGTATATTGCTGAATCATCTGAATAGCAGGGGACAAATTAAAAATACAGTGAAATATTTTTCTTTGGAATTCACAAAAGCTGTATCTTGTAGAGCTTCAAGATAATGTTCTTGTCATTCGGCGCTATATTATAGAAAAATGGGTATCTACTACTGTTCAGAGTTAGGTGAGGTGATTGTACACATTTTGCTGTGCATTTAAAAGTTAAAATGGTTTTAAAAGTCAATCTCCTCTACATTCATGAAGACTGCGTATAAAAGGAAAAAGAAAAGGAAAAAGAAAACAGGACAATAACAAAATGTCCCAAGCAAGTCGTAAATAACTTAAACAATAATTAGGACAGCTCGAAAAGGAGTAGGAAGACGTTAAAGAACTTTTCAAATTGAAGATTACCTATAACCCTCACCTAAATTCCATTTTGGCAGTTAACAATTATTCACAGCATCTGTGTAAAGTAAACACGAAAAATAATCACTTATGCAGAGGTTGGCATGGACATGATATTTGTGCCATTTCTTTCCCCCAAATTTCAAATGATCATAAAGAAAAGGCTGAAGGTCTCACCAGGGCTTCAGTGCATTCACTCACCATTTGTTTGTTCAGGCAAGGAGGTCAGGACTCAAGTTGTGGATGTTGGAGAGTTAAGCTGAGTTGAATAAACTACACTGAGCTTTTAATAATGTGTAACCTGTCATCATTGCGTTTAAAACTCTTATCTCACTGAGATTCCTGCTTGCATTTCTAGCTTATTGCCACTTTACCTGGGTCAAAGCAGCCATCTTGCTTTTGACCTTTCACCCCATCAAGGAGAGCACGCAGTAGCCCTACCTGGTCAATAAGGGGCATACTAAACAAAGGAAAAGGTCAAAACCTCAACAACAGAACTGAACTTCAACAAAGTTACAACTTCTACAGTTTTTCATTTTTATTCCACAGACAAAATGAGTCAACATTTACACAAATGCATCACTCTCCCATGATAGACATGACTTTACTCATCATGTGTGGAAAATAAAATGCTGCATCAAGATTCTGCCTCAACTCAAAATTATTATTTTTTTGGTTTGCCTTGACCTGGATGCCTTCAATGAATCAACACAAACATGGGCTACAAAAACATATTCTTGGGCGCTACCACATCCCTCATCAGAGGATGCCATTGGGAGCTTCTTCTCATTTTTGTATGTTAGCGTCTACTCCAGAGATTGTGTTTGAAATGGACGAATGAATGTTTTTTAGAGCTTGGAAATATGAAAGAAGAGAAACAGACATATCCTGAGTCTTTGGCCACGGTGCACATACACTCCCTCCCCATCATTAGAGCTTGTAAGCTTTTCCCACATCTTCAAAACCCCAGGCACCCAATTTATGTCATAGGTTTTGTATAGAAAAAACATCTCTAAGCCTGAATCTATCATCTTTATTATCTTCAGACACTATAAAGCTTCTCCAGAGCCATAGGAAGCATTTCTCAGAGATGTCGGTGTACCAATTTACTAAATGTAAGGGATTTTTTTTTCTAAGTGCCCATTAATGGGAAATTAATTGACACATTGTTATGAGATAATCATTAGCACTTTAGAGGATACATTTCCATCATTTGTATGGCACTCTGGAAAAATGGCATTTAGACTCAACAATATTATGCAAATGTATAATCACTCTGCTTGGTTTGCTTTTATTTCACAAAATACTCAAATCTTAACGCAACACTCACATCTTTAAGGGTGCGTACAAGCCCTGGTACTAAACTGGTTCAGGAGCCGAATGATTAAAAACTGGAGTGTGGATTAACTCCACCCTTAATGGTTAAGTTAGAATGGTTAACAGCCTTGGGGAAATTACTCAAGTTAATTTTCAATATAAACGTTATTTTTGGATCTCTGATCTCACCGATTTAATTTCTAACCAGGGATAAAAAATATTATATAGTCGTTTAAGATGAGGTAAAGCAAGGGATGGTACATTCTACTGCATCATGATTTTAAATTGTATAATGTTCTCCCAGGAATGAAATGTATCTTTTATTTCCTCCTTTGTGACCCCCTCCTTTTAAAAAAAAAAGATTAGAATGACACTTTGAATATTTAATGTGGTGCTGTACAATTATGTTGTTTTTAAGTGAATTTGTTTTTCAAGGTCAGACTGATAATTATTCAGAAATGAATTGAACATTTTTGGGGAAGTTTTAATTGGCTCTATTCATTGAAGCATTTGTAATTGTTTATTATCTACTTTCCCATATCCAAGCACCCTTTATTAATAGATAGCTTTTGAAAATAACTCAATCGCTTGATTTGCTTCATTATAAATTGAAAAGAAAGGCCGTTCAAGTCTTTCAGTTATATGTTTCTGTTTTTTGTGTATCTTCGGACGGGGGGGATCTTTGCACGATTGTCAGTGATTGACAATTTGCAGTTTGACATCAAACGTGTACAGGCATATGTGCATCAAATCTCCACGTATGCGTCTCCTCTCTCATCTGCAATCTGACACATTTCTGACAAGGATGGAGCGACTTCAGCCGCTTCTACCTGCCCCCCTCCACACACGCACACCTCCCACCAACACCACGAGCAAATCTTTAAATCACTCCTACGCTCGTCTCCATCCGTCTAGTGATCTGCGGCTTCCTCTAAGCTAAATGCGGGGCGAGACGGCGCCTGGCTCGGCGACACATGACAAGTTCTTCAAGCTCTGATCCGTATTCTGTAAAGAATCATCATTAGTGGGGAAAAAGCATAGCCGTGTCGCTCGGGTTCACATCGCTTCATCGTCTCCCTTGCCACCTTCTTCTGAGGAGGAGGAGGCAAAGCTAGAGAGTGGCGCCTTTCCTCCAATTACTTTCTCACTTATGCTTTCTATTAGCCATTTTTATTTCATTCTTTAATGAGCTGACCTTAACGAGCTCTGACAGCATGTCTGGCGTCTGGGCCCTCCCGTCACTGTCACCGAGGTGACCTCCTCCCATGTGACAAGCCGACGTCTAAATGAGGATGTGAGAGGCTTGTGAGCTATGTTTAACTAGTAGAGCACTTACGGAGACAGCTTGGCTTCACTTTTTTTTCTTTTTCACGACGCTTGATTGTGGTGCGATTTTTGGGGTACGAGATAAAAAGCCATGTTGACAAGCTGTCGGTTCGTCTGCTTGCAAGTTGAATAGGTGCTATCAAGAGGGAGCGGGGTGGGTGGGGAGGCTGGCGCAGCTCCTGTGATGTTGCAGACAATTGCACAGTTCCAGCGCTTTGTGTCATCTATCATGCTGTTTGTAAAGACTGTGCTACTCGCTTGCACTGAGAGAAAAGGAACACGAACAGCGTGAGTTCCATTTCCACCATGTTTAAATGAATTTAATTTCACATTAAACATCTTGCGGAGTAGTCATGACCTGATGAATCGCTGTTTGGTGAGAGCATTCTGTAAACACAGATTGTTGGATAAAACTGGTCAAGGCAAAGATAATAGGAAGGATCATGCCCAATATACCCTTTAATTGTTGCTTTGGACTACAGTGAAAGCCTTTTACGTAAGTTAAAATGCCTCAGCAAAGTTTGGTGATTGTGATAAAGTATTTGTTTCTTACTCAAGGTTCACTGTTCTGTGGTCCAATTGTGCTCATTGGTGGAATTTTCTTTCTTTGGGTATCTTTCCAGATGAGCAAAGTTAGAAAGGCACCTTTGCGCCATTGTGGGTGTGACCACAGTTGACCAATGCGGCTACCCTCATTCCCTTTAAAGTCAGTGTGCTACGCAGAGACTTATTTGTAAAGAAAATTCCATCGAAAATGAAGCTAAACAACCAGTAATTTTTTCATCGGCTTTTGCTGTTTATCTTGTTAAAATTCTGCTTGTGTATCTCAAGAACAGGCCTTCAGTTGTTTTGGCAGACTAGTGTCCATGAGCATTCTGTGGTCATATAAGAAGCTTGTACAAGGATTTGAAGCACACATCCAAAAAATAAAACCGATTTCAACCTGGCAATGATGCAAAACAAAGATGGGCCCATTGATAATTAAGTTTTTGTCCCGGCATTTGATGTGTTCACTGCAGGATTCTTATTAGTGGAACCTGTACTTCTCTCCTCTAAGTCAACACAACTCTCAGGCTATGCCATCATGTCTTAATTAGTCCCCCAATTACTTATGAAGGGGTGAGGGAGTGAGAGACATGCTGCATTCCACGAGATATGAGGGCAAACTGAAGAACATCTCCATTCCGTAATTGACAAATCACTCATTAGAAACACTCAACTAGTCACAGGTTTTCTTTTGAAAATTCACCTACAAGCCCCCGACAGTTTTTCGACAGCTTTATTCCATATATTTCCATGGAAATTGCTCAACTTTACTCATCAGTGCCCCTGCTTTTTTACAAATGAGATTTAGACACAATTCAGATTGACTTGGATCCAAGTGTCTCTCCTGGATGTCAAAAATTCAACATTTGACGATAATCACACTCAGGGTGCTGTAACACACAAATATTTCACTTTTTTGTTTCACGAAGCGTAATTCTATATTTTTTCCTCACGTTTTTCTTACTGACCCGCATCGATGGGAAGAAAATAATAAAGGGACAAGAGAAACCGCTGCTCCATTGTTCCTTCCCGAAGGGGGCAGCTGGCCACCAAGCTGTGAGTAAGATGTGGTGTTTGAGGTGCATGCTGGGAGACTCTATGCTTCCAATGACAAGCCTGCTGCGTGCTTTGTCCCTGTGCCGGAAAGCATCCTTTTTGTCCTTACTACAAGCAGGAGTATGACAACCTGCAGAGATAATCGTCTGCCACACATGAGAAGTGGTCAAAGTAATGTCACAGTTTTTTTTTTGCTGAAGTCAACCTTTGCCTGACTTAATTTATAAAGGAAAAAAAAGATGAATGTGATCTCATTCAGTGTTGTTGTGTACAAAGTACAACGCTGAGGGTTGTTGCTTATTCATTGTCCTTGTATTTCTGACTTAAAAGTTAATTCCATGCAACAAGTTATGATGGAGTGATGGAGTAGGGGAAAAAAAAGGTACGACACTGTTATTGACATTTCCCTCATGAGTAATATTCTTCAAAATGTCACACAGTTCCTTCACAGCAGAGATTTTGAATAAAATTGCATGGGGCCATTTTGGTGTGGTTTTATCTGGAAAGTGTCATTAGCTTAAAAAAACTTTCATGTAAAAATATATTTTAATTAAAGCTTCAAATATTAGACTTGCCAAATTGACGGCACACCATGGTTTGTCATTCTTTTTTCCAAAGATGACAATTACTACTAATTGACTTTCAGATTATTACGGCCTCATTCTTATTCATGTTGCCTCTGCTATGCATACAAGTTTAGCCTGAACCCAAATCTGACGGGTGTGAACCTTTTCCTGAATCCACAGCTTCTGTCTTGACCTTGGAAGACTGTCGCGCTCAGCATCTTGCAATCAATCAGTAAAAGCAGAGGTGCATTCATGAGACTCCGTCAGGCTTTTCCTACTCGTGCAAAGCAATCACCTCCCTCGGTGGTTGTTGCATTGTATCTCGCTATTAACTGAAGCCAAGGGATACTCACGGAACGTGGCCCCTCAGGGGAGAGATGAAAATCACTCATTTCTTTTCCTTGTCAAGTCCAATCGCATGCTGCATCTCATACTAGAGAGAGAGAGAGAGACTTCCCCTCTGCCTTTCCTGTTTTTTGCAAGGATGACGATATACACCCACGTCTGCCAACACGGTCAGCTGTTAGACTAAACCATTAAATCTAAAGTTTACCGTCCAAACCTCAGAGGCCTAACCCAAAGCCCCAAACACATCACACAGAGGCAAGGAAGGATATCCCTCAGTCGATATTGATTCAAAGCGTCAGCAGTGAAGTGGTTCTTTTGAACCACCGTGATGAACTAAAATATGGTCTTTATCCGAACTAAAATATACGTTTTTTTCCATGTATAATGCGCCCCCATGTATAATACGCACCCTAAAAATGGCATGTTGATGCTGGAAAAAAGCCTGTACCCATGTATAATACGCACCCAAATTTTGACTCCTACTTAAGTCCGTAAACGTAAAATTATTTCAGAAAAAAGATCATCTTTGGGAACAACCCGGATGTTATTCTGCCGGTCAGTATCACTGCGCATGCGCTAGCAAACTCGATAGCGAAGAAATGTTTCGGATTTATGTAGGGTACATTGTGACAGCAAACGAGCAGGTGATCGAGCAAGCGTCTGATACGAGAGCATTGTGTTCGTATGGAGCGTGTTTGAAGTGAAAAGCAGAGAAGAAAGTACATCTGTAATGGCGGCCTCCATATGATATCCGGATAAAAAAAAAATAATAATTTTTACCCATGTATAATGCGCACCCCAGATTTTAGGACAGTAAATTACTTCAATTTTGCGCATTATACATGGAAAAAAACGGTAGTCTTTATCCTACTATTGGCAAATTTCAGTTCTGTCAAATTGCAGCAATAGAATCAGGTTTTGCCTGTCTTTGGTCATGATTATGTTTTTCAAAATCTTATCATCTTCAGAAGGTAAAATGCAGGCTCTATTGGGTTAAGGTCTGGTGATTGACTTGGACAGTTTAAGCCCGCCCACTTTTCCCCCCGCTGAAGTCTTTTTGTTGTGTGTTATGGGTCAGTATCATATATTGCATGATAAAGCTTCACTTGGTTAGCATTTTTCTGTGAATTGCAAGCACAAAATGGCTTTGTGGGCTCCAGGATTCATTCCGTTGCTACTATTGAGAGCTACATCATCAAGATGGAGTCCATAGATTTTATTGTCAGTTTTACAACCTTTAATATGTTAATATGCTTTTTATAAGGATGCACTGCCACTGTTCAGCTATTCTGGAGATACTAAAACGGTTTCACAGCTGATGCTGAACTTTTCCAGCAGAATGTTACACTGCCACGTTGGTATTTCCCTGCCAGGGGATGTCTCAATGAGAACCTGCCAAACAGATTGATGGGCCACGCTGGAAAGGACGCGAGTGGCCGACAACGCCACTGAGCCTAACTGCCCGTAACCTCTGTCTTCATAGAGCAACGTTTAAATATCTCCACTTCTTGCAGCCATGAGCAACTGATTTTATTTCCACAGAAGCAGTATGCATGATCACTTCGGAAATTGGAAGGAGTTCAGACGATTGCATCAAGGTTTGCAGAGTAGAGGGGAGCGCATTAACTGTCTTTACTGCTACCTAAATAAAATCTAAGAAATCATGCATCTGTAGTGGGTAGGTGTTTAACAAATAGAACAATAAATAAATTGAACAATAAATAAATATATAAAATAATGAAACAAGAAATAAATAAATCCACCAACCATGGGGAATGAGAAAACATTCTTGTGGAAGAAAATCACACGGCATTTTGTGAGTGTAATGGTTTTTTTTTTTACAAAAACAAAGGCGTGACTAACTCAAGGGTGATCATTAGTAACCACATTTGACACATATTCTCTTTTGAAATCCATTCGGTAATTAGCATCCAATTTGAGGCATGACTAGAAAAATATACTCATTGTACCCAAATGCGCATTCTTTTTATTCATGAAGAGTCATATTTGTAGAGTATTTAGAACTATATGTGTGGAATTAATCAAATTGAAAATATGATCAATGCAATCTGCATTGAAGATGCAAATCCCAAATTTAGCTCACTCAATGTACTGTAAAAATACTGCTTTAAATGTGCAAGTTAGCTGCTTCACTTAAACCTATGTCTTTCACATTCCAACATTTCTTGACTGGATATATTTTTGAAGTCTGTTGAGTGCCACTTTCAATGCATTTTACTGAATGCAAAGAAGAATCAACTTCCAGATGGAAAAAGCAATGTGTTCTCAAAAAAGCAGTAAGTCTCCCTTTGCAACAAATCCACAGTCAATAAATTAGCTGAGTGGAAGAGACGAAGGCATATGGTGTGTCTGCAGAGTTACTATCGCTCTTTACAAGTCATCCATTTTCATTTCCAAGGAACCACCGGAGTGAGACCTTCTCATATTGACACATCTGCCACTGTTATATTTCAAGAGGATGCATGAAAACAGAATGATTTAGAATGGAAATGACATTCGGACACATTCTGAGTCATGCATTGCACTTGCTTGTCACCAACAGTCACTGATCTGCGATAAAAGTCCAAACTGGGTACAAAAGTCCAGAACCTCACACCCAGAATATCCCTGAATTTCTTTTGTCTTGTATCTCCAAGGCTTGCATCCTTTCCTTAAAATCATCCTCCCTACCTATTTGAAGGGCACTGAGGGCATTCTGTCTTGTGGTGCCATTGGGTCACCTTGCGGGTATTAAGAGATTAAAGCACAGCAGCTTGGCCCATGGAAAGTTCTGATCTGTGATACACAGTCACCTTAATTGGCCGGGGTGGCAGGAAGTTCCCCACCATTACCAAGCCGTGAGCCGGTCAATGGTCAACCCTGTTGCGCCGACCCGCCTGTCATCCCGAAGGTCAATGCAGTAGACCGGGATGACAAAAAGAGCAAAAGATCAGGTCCGCTGTTTCAAGTTGGAGCAGGAAAGTCAGGGGGAAAAAAAGTTGGAGGCCTCCCTTCTTCCATTCATCATGTTGGACTTTCTTGTGGTGTCAGCAGCGCGATGGAGCCGAGAATGTTTTTGTGATTAAATGAGAGAGAAATGGAGGGAAATCTGGCACTTTTTAGCTGCATCGTATTTAACGAAAGACAGGAGGAAAAAAACATCAAGGCCGTGCTTAGAGGAAGACAAAAACGTCCTCAAGTGGCAAATCTCACTCGATAAAGTTGCCCATCTAAAACGGTAATGTACTTTGTCGTCTGAGGTGGAACTCAGCCAGCCGATTTCTGCGGCAGACAGAAATAGGTGGGAAGCTGGAGGCGTTTTAGTGATTGAGATTTCATTTTGATGGGTCACGGCCTTTTCAGGTTGTATTAATTAAAATGCGATAGCTCATTCTGGCTTCCGCCACCATCTTTAACACAAACTGGTTGGGAAGCAAGGGCCAATGATGCTCTTTTGTTGCTCGTCAGAATGCTTTAAGCTCTTTTGAAAATCGAGTTGGTCTTTTCATAACACATCAATCTTCTCCAAGGACTTACAATGCCTACATAGTTGATGAGAAATTATACAAATAAAACATGGGCTGTATTTTTCATCCATCCATCCATGACTCAGCAAACTGAAATGATCCCCAGTGCTAATATTCTTTCATTATTAAATCTCACCTGTGGGAGTGATGCAGAATGTAGCAAAACCATAATCCATCTCCGGATTTGAAAAAACGCATATGTCATCTGTCAGCAGTCTCGGCAATAAATTAAACATTATTACGCTGCTGTGGTCATGATTGACTTGACGTTGGTCTAAATTTAACCTCGCCGCACCACAAATGTGCACATCATCTTGAGGCAAAAAGGCTGTCAAATACTTTGCACAGTTGGACACTTATTTACATGTAACTGCTTCAAACACAAGTTGTGAGCATTGGCGAACTTTATGCATTTGAAATGTTTCACTATTAACTGTTGAAATTAGTGCAAAATGGAGACCTGATATTATACAGTCCCAAAATCACCTCCTGTAGGAAGTGCGATTACACCTGATTTGCACACACAGTGTAAAGTGAAGAGTGATTTACATGAGTTGTCCTAACACCATCTTGTTCATTTAGACATGGTAGTACATGCACACGCCAACACAAAATTCGCACATTTTCAACAGAAAGACAGAACTCACTGTATTACCAACCTATCAAATTCAAAGAAACATTTGGAGTGGCAGGACAGTTCGTTAAGCCAATCAAAGTAGCATCGAGTTGTGTGAAGCAGAGGTGCAACTAATGCAGGAGAGTCCTGAATTTTCAATTGCTGTATTGAGTCAGCTTATATTTTATTTAATATTTTTTCCATTGCATGTTTGAATAATGCACCTGGCCGAATTGGTTTGCTGATGTACTTGACATTTTTTCTTTTGAATTTCATTTATGAAGCACAATTAACCATTGAAAATGTGGATTTCAAATTTTCTCTTCCTGGTGTATTCAATTGATTAGTCATGCACTTCAATTTTGTAATGTCCTAGAATTTAAATAATTTATTTAGAGACCTTCATCGGATGTTAAATTCATCAAAGATCACAACATCCTGTAATTAAGCCAGTAATGACACAAGCATTGGCACTTATTTTATTATTTCTTTAATTGATGTAGCAGCAAAAACAAAAAAATAACACAGTGTATGAACACGTACTATAGCTTGAAGCTCCCTCCAGTTAATCTGTCATAGTTAGCCTGCCAGAATTCTTTCCATGATGCAATGAGATAAAATCTTACTCTTCTCCATCTGTGCATTGTCATCACCAAGTAAGGCATGAGAATAAGTAGGCATCTTCTCTCTCTCCTGTTGCTCTCTGCCTTCACAGCTCAGTCTAGGTATCTTGCACCAGGCAAGATATAACCTTGGATATAACCTTCAATATACAACTCCTGCATGGTAAAATGAACAGACTTGGTTGAAGACATTTTTCTTCAAGCCCAAAGTGAGGTCAAACTGTGCACATGGGTTGAGGGGCGGGGTAGGGGGGTTGGCTTGGTAAATTTGTAGACATATGCTGGTAGAAATGGGCGTTTGCGCCGTTGTGAGAGTGAACACAACAATTGATTCCAAACCAAACAAAGTTGGCTGATGTTAAGTTGGCATTTGGAGACTGCTTTTCTGGTGTCTGTGTGTCACTCACATCCCCCAACTTTTTCAACGGATACACTTTTGCGGCTCACGTTATTTTTAGTGCTTGTCCCGGCCTGACAAGAAAATGGATGGTGAGCTGTAAATGGCGTCCAAGTTGTAGTTTGGACAGCATCGTCTTAGTGCCTTGTTTACTGTTGTGCACGAGTGGCATAAACCTTCGGACAAACTCTGTGTGTGTTTTTAAACATATTTGACCAATAAAGATGACTGTGGAGTTTGTGTTTTTGTGTCTTTAACCAACCTTGACATTTTCTGCAGTGCAAAGACAAAGACATCCACTGAGTTTGCAAATACCACAGCATCGCCAGTGAAGTCAAGGTCACATAATAATGAGATGATCTGGTTTTGTTCTGCGGTGTGTATTAAGAGCTGCTACCTCCAAGGTTAGCAAATACGGCTAATTTCAGTCCGTATAGTCTGTAGCAGCGTAAAAACCAAAATACAATCCTATAAATGAAAGCAGATCCACAATTACGTGCACGTGTGCACAAACATGTGCAGTCATTCAGGTTTGTAAAAGTTTAGAGTACATATGAGTGGACACACACCTCCAGGTCCATCCCCAGGGGCCTCATTAACAGTGCTGAGCGAGACAAGAGCTCACTGTAGCCCAAGACAGCAAGAGACTATTGAGTGTACCAACAAAAGCCTCAAAGAGAACACACACACACACAGACTGCTGCACACAGCACAGGCACGGTGGACGCACAGGAACAAAGACGCTAAAATATAGAGCACAACTTCAATCTTTTATTCGATCACAACTTACAGCTTCATTTTTGTCCGGATGCTGGTCGCTGTTGTCTGCCATTAATCCCTCTGGGCTTTGGTCTTCCTCGTCCCACATTAAACAGAGCAACGATTGTACCGACTGTCGAGTTGATGAGAAAAAAAAAAACATCAACCATATAGAGCTCGCAATTACAACTCATAACATCCTAGATAACCGCTCAGAACTAACGCCTAAAACAATTTCCTCTGGTAATTGCACCCACTGCCGCAAAACCTGAAACGTTAATACGCAGGAACAACACGCTGAGACAATCTGCAAGCGAATTTTCAGCACAGCATGGAAATTGTCTGCATGGAAAAGGCATCGTGATAAATATTACTTAGCCTTTTAATACACAATAGTGATGTGGGAAGCCTGGGGAGCCTAGTCAAAAAGAGAGCATTACATTTAAAGAGAGAAACAAGGTGAAGAGAAGAACAAGCCAACGATGATAGCCGAAGCATATCCGCTGCAAATCATCTTTACCATGCTGAGCATCAGATAGAAATCTGAATGCTGCTTGCTGCTTCTCTCAGCCAGTTTAAATAATCATGAGTGTGCCCGGGGGGGACTGCTTGCTAAAAGAATGTATTTTCTAATTAGATAAAGCCACTTTTCCAATTTGCTAGCTACTTAACTATAAAGCATGGCGCTGAGCGAAGCCTCAGAGCTGTCTTGAGATGTGGCCAATCCCCGTCCCATCCAAGGCTCACAATCATATCACTGGGGAAACAATGCATTTTGCTCGGGCAATTGCTAACTATAAAGTCTGTGTTTGGGCTCCAGAAACAACTGATGAGAATATCATTTTCATCTGAAGCCAAAACAGAATCAGATTGGCTTGAAGAGCCATTAGCAAACTGCGCGTGCACTTTGGTTAACAGCAAATAAACAGATTAGGACAGTGAATGATTTATCCTCAATTTCTTTTCTTTTATTCAAAAATAAAATAAAAATCAGCCAAATTATAAGCACAACTTTTTTTCTAAGTAACACTTGTTGCTGCCTGGTGGTAAAGATGGCTTGACATTTAGTGTAAGGCCGAAAAAAAGTACTTTTACTTTTATTATGTTCAGTGACACATCCGTTTCTTGGTTTAGAATAATAAAAGTTTGCGGGTGTGTCAATCGCAAGCAACATGAATGCAAGACTGTGACAGACGATGTTTCAACATATTGGTAAATGTCACCCATGATTTAAAACATCCACGCATTTGTCTATAAATCCATTCATCCACTCCCACGCTAGAGCGTTCCGCGATTGAACCTCTGATAAGAAGCATCCTACAGCAATGGCCTACAAGGACCTCGCCACCGCTGTGACATTGTTGATCGGTGATGTGAGATCATCTCCTGTGTTGTGAGAAGTTACAGTTATTATAAAGTGGGTGCTTGGGATGATCATGATGCATGTGATGATGTATGAAAGTGGTGAACCGGCATTTCAATGATGGTAGCTATTAGATCAAATGGAATGCGACTGAGAATCTTCTAATGGTTTGAGTAAAACTTCCCCCAAAGATATGATGAGAATCATGACTGTCGACCCATAATAGAATTAACACATGAGAAAATTAAATATACTCTGACTTGATTGGTTTCTTTTTTTTTTTTTTAATCGTGACAATTTCAGGCTCGACGAAGCTTATATCGGCCAATTTAGGCAGAGGTTAATAGGATCCTATCAGGGTTGGATTTTTCATTGGCCATAAAAACAAACGTCTTCCCGTCTGTCCTGCTTATCTATCCATCTGTCTCTATATCTCGCTATCTATCAGTTTGTTAAGAAACATTTGTGTCATCAGGCATGAGGACAAACGTGAACACGGAGTGGTAGCTTCATTTCAAGGTTCATTGTTTCCGCTTAGACGTGAACTGCATGAACTTGTAGGTGCATTCATGGTCTAATTGGCAGTGAAGGATTGTGTTATTATTTATTTGTCTAGTTATTTGCCAGCTTAGACTTCTGGGGTCAATGAAGCAGAAAATTGCCGTGCAAATATATATTACACACCATACATGGTAGATTTGTTGTCTCCATAGAAACCGGTTTCCATTTTCTGTTGCTGAAGCAGACTGATTGATAAACTTGCTGTAAAAGAATAAAAATAAAAAAAGCATGCATAAATAAGAAGACAAGTGGACATGTGATGCAGTGTTTACAAATTGACAGGAAGATACAGAAGGCTGTATTTACGTGAATAATAAATGAGGTAATGAACAGCTGAGGGGATATTTCAGCTGCAGCTGCTTTTCATGTGCATTGCGTTCGCAACGCATATTGAGATGGTTGAACAAAGCAAATACGTAGTATTATTATAGGTATGCACTGGTCATCATATAACAAATATGAATTGATTTTGAGATGCATGAATGAACTGGAGAGACTACGTGGCATTGAAAAACAGCAAAAAAGGGGAACCGATTAGGTTGTTTCAGAAGGCCCTGAGAAAGTGGTGGAGAAAAGAATAAGCTGTTTTGTGTACAATGTGTAATACCCTCTCCTCAGAGTTTTAACATGGATTTCTTTCCTGGATATTATCACCATCCAAGTAGGTGCAGGAGCTCCTGTGTTTATCTTGATTGTCTTTTGACTGGCTGAACCCCACAAGCGTCCCGTAGTATCGGATAGATGTCTGCTCTGCAAATCCTCCATAAACCTTAATCCTTGTGTAGAATAAAACAGACGGATCCAAAAATGAAATGGTGGATGAGGAGTGATGATGAAACCCAGTCAGGGTATCTGCTCACAAGCTATTCATTTCCCAATCAGCCATCCTTAGCGTGCACTCAATCTGCCTCCATTACAGAGTAGACGTGTCCCCTTGTGCGTTGTGCTCCGGTGTCAATCCCATCTGACACGTTGCGCTTACCTATGGGGTCACTGCAAAATGACAAATCTGCAACCCCAGTGGAACTTTTACCTGTGCTCATCATCAGCAGAAAATTGTCTTCTTTTCACTCGCCTGGCTCTATTTCATGCGGTCATTTGCAGGGCTGTAGGACACCGCCAGACCTTGTCAGCTCATTTCTAAGAGTTATTTAGGATTTTAATAAAAATGAGAATGATCACAGTAGATTGTTTCTGTGGAAAAAATACAAATGCAGCATTGTGTTATTCTATTGACGTGTGTAAGTCTGACATGAGGTGTGTATATTTCAACAGTATATATCATAATATGCAAAGGAAGAACATCTCACATATCCATGCAGAAGAGTGCAATATATTATTTTAATTATATTATTTTAATTATATTAATTATATTATATACGTAGCATTACTAGTCTCCTGATCAAAACAGTCTCCTTAAAATACCATTAATAAGTTTCTTAATTGCCATCTTTGAAAATTGAAATGTGTAATTTATGAAGTCTTTACGTAATTATTAAGATATCATGGTATTTTAAAGCCTTGAGTATTCTACAACTTGAGAATCATAGAAAATCAAATATTTTTGTTTAATCGTGGTGTGTCAGGAACCTATTTTGTGGAGTATGCTACGGTTACACTGTTTCCGGAAGCCGCGAATGCCCCAAATGGCCAAATCTGTACTCTTGCTTTCTCACAGTCTATGAGGGTGTCTGACGGGGTTGCCAACTTCTGAAGGCACATCACATTTCTGACCGCAGTTTAGCACGGAGGCCAGTATGTTCCCTCCTGGACTGTTACGTTTTGTCAAGGCTCACTACGATTAGAACATGGATGCCGGGTAGCCTTGTGGCCAGCCCAGGCAGAGTCAAATGAAGTTCAAGGCCTGGCACCAGAGTAAACATCAGTTTACGGAGTTACTTGTACACTGCCACTCTGTTCATATTTTATATTAGTTTGCTCCATCCTAAAGTTATTCACAAACAATCAACACTAATCAGGCACGCCGCGGTGGGCATTTTGGAAAATTAAACACTCGGCTTAGCTTTTTGAAGAGTTACAAGCGGCAAATGTGTTGGGGTGTATTATGTTATTAGGTTTTGTTATGTCCATTTCATTTTTACAATGACTGACAAGAGTTTACATCCGTACATGGACTGCTGTAGCAAATGTTCTGATAATTTAAACATCTCACCAGGCAGCTGCTGGAATCACAGACAGTTTGTATCAGGGCCATCGTGTTCTGTCCACAGTGGCCTGAAATGGGGCAACCACAGCTGTTTGGAACATATTGTCAATGAAGCTTTAGAAAACATGCATGTGCATTGAATTCTTGAAAAAAAAAAAAAAGGCTACAAGGAAACCAAATTGATATTTTATTTTTGTGTCGAACATCCTCTGTGAATTCAGAGCATCATTATTGAATGCTTTCAGCGAGAAGAAGGAAGAGAGCCTTGACCATGGTAATATCAGAAGGCTGTTGTGCTGCGAACAAATGAAAACGTTTTTCTGACGGCCAAGTTAAGGAAGAGTGGGCAGACTAATCACAAGCTGTTGAGCCAGGCTGATACCCGCCATAGTTTCTAATAATCTTTGACTGCTACAAATTGCCTATTCTGTTTGTTATTGTTATTTTGTTTTGTTTTTAAAAAATGGTTTAGGGAGGGCGTCAGTTTAGTGTTACATCAATAGGTAATTCAACATTTTCTGCATAATCTCTTGCAAATGCAGACTTTTATTGCTACACACCATCTGTTGATCAATCTAAGCAACTACCTTAGGGCAACGAAAGATAGTCAGGGCACTAAACGGAAACTTATTTGTCCAATACTTTGTTTTATGACCAAATAATGAAAGAGCTAATTATTGCGCTTTTTTGTTTAGTGCTAATTAACAGATGTTTGCACAGTTGCTCACTTAATGCCAGCAGAAGACTGTGCATGAATGCAGAATATGAAAAGAAAACAATTTCCAAGCACAAGCCTTTAGTTTGTTGTCTGAAAGACGCTGAACAAACATGGCAATCAAAAGTGTGTGAAGAACAAAAGCCATGATCAAAATAGTGGCTTGCATCAATTCCAGTCCAAGTCACAATCTCCCGAATCCACATCTCTTCTGAAGACTAATTCTGCATTTTTCCAATCGGTCAATTTAGCGGCTGCTTTTATTCGGCATCAACACCGGACAATTAGTCTGTTTGCTTTTTCCATTGTCCAGCCCTTCGTGGCTCCTGAATGTTCATCGCTAAAATAAATTAGAAAAAGAAGGGACAATAAGGTAGCTTCAACTCCATTCTGCTTCCATTCTTCTACCAATCGGATCAAACGTATTTCCCAGCGTTATAACAATATATGTTCTCTGATAACTCCAAATTGGCCATAGTTGTGCATCAGATTCCGCTTAACTATGCCCTATACCACGTTTCACAGTCACTCTTTTGAGTAGCTTGGCATCAACCGTAGCCATTCCACTTGTCGTGTGACGCCAGCTGTCACGGCCGACTGTCGGATCAATCCGGTTTGTCTGGGAAGCTAAAAATGTACAGATCGTCCCTAGCGCAGTGTTTCCGACGCTTCCTCCATGTTCCTCGAGATTCACTTTGTTGTTAGCGCTCCTCTCAGAGGGGAACTGACTGTGACTGGGAAATCGGATAAATGTTTAATGGTTTCATCGTATTATTGCATATACAAAAGAAATCTATAGACGACTGGTATTGCTTTCAAAAGTCAAGGATAATAACTTGCTGTAAAAAAGATTAATACAAACCTTAATCTTTATCACGCATGAAATTCTGGTTCACAAAGGATTTGCTTTTGCAGGCCAAATAAAATGACAAAGCGGTCCAGATTTGGCCCCCGGGTGTTGAGTTTGACACCACTGCGTTAGATGTTTCAACCGGAAAAACGCTGCTATTAGGATTTTAGGACGAATGCCCGAAAGTATGTACATGCATAATGCGCTGAATACAGTGTGAAAGTCGAGTGCTGTGGAAGGAGAAAACAGCTACAGTCTCAGTAAGTGCATCACTCAGCTAAGTGCTGATAGCCTTATCATTAGGCGCCACAAAAAGCTTACAGCCAAACGCTGCACATCAGTGCACCGCTGCTTTTGTTTTTGTCTGTGAAAGAAAGCCACAGACCGACAGACAGAGATAGTTTGTAATGAGTTTTCTAAAAGCGTGATTTTTATGAATTCATCATAAAAAGAGTGAGTAAATGCAGGGACAGGGTGTTGTGTTTGAAATGAAAGGCAGGAGGGTAAAAGGAGGATGGAGAGAAGGAAATTGTGGAGCCTCTGGTGATGATACGGCCGATAACAGAAGCAAGTGTGTGTTTGTGGGGGTGGAAGGTTACTGTGGCCATAATGTAAAATAAAATTTGACATTGATGTACGAGTCTGAAGTTGCAAAGACTTAACACACACACACACAAAATATCTTAGTGCAGTTGAACCACAATGAGCTTCACAGGTCAGTTACTGCCTTTTGGGGAGTTCACATCAATCTTACTCGCCAACCAAAACGCCAAGAGATTAATTATTTAATGATCAGTCAATTCGTTTTACAGTCAGGAAAATATAATGACAATAGGCAAATTCAGAGGACACTTAGTTACTGATAATATCTGTATTATTTTTCTATAGATGGTTTATTTATTTTTTATTTTATGCTGAAAAGACAGTTTGAAGTGCACAAAGGTGAGGATGGACTAATGACAGCCTCTGAAACATTCCAGCCCCAGCCTTCCTGTGTGGAGCTTGCATGTTCTCCCCGTGCCTGTGTGGTTTTCCGACGGGTGCACCAGTTTCCTACCATGGCATGTGAGACCGGTTGACCACTTCAAATTGTTTGTAGGTGTTGTTTGTCGATGTGTGGCAGGCAATTGGCTGGTGACCGGTGCATGCTGTACTCAGACTACCGCCCCAGGAATCAGTGTGTCAGGAGAGAAATTATAGCCACACTATATTCCTACTAGTCTATAAATTTCTTGGGGTTGAGTCCTTCATCACACACACAAGATATTTGGTCAGACCCTCTGACCCTGCAGAAATGAGTTATTGGAGATTTGTCCTTTACGGATATTCATTCTGGCTTGCTGCCAGGCTGCGACGTCCAATGACAAAAGCTCAATTTTTCACAACTGTTCATTTTTTAGGGCCCCTGAAAATGTACGAAATGAAAGTGTATGCTCGGAACTAAAATGGCACGTTCAAATCTTAATTACAGAAGCACCTCTAGGCAACTTTCGGGTGATCAGGAGGTTACGTGCTCAAATGCAAGAAGATGTGTCTGATCTTAAGATACTTTGTGGACACATCACACTGGTGCAGAACCAACTGGCTTTGTCTGGATTATTTTTAGATTCATTATGTCTGATTACCGCCTAAACCCAGCAGTACTTTGAAAAGCTCACCCGGCGATCCATTAAATTAACCAAAGACCTTTTAAATGAAGCAAATCAAAAGAGCGAAACTAACAATTAGTACAGCTCTGAGAATAGTATCGGCTGAGCTAAGGCAAAATCACGGCACAGGCGATTGGGCCTTGAGGATGAAAAGTTTGGGAAAGTGAAGAGAAAAAAGAAAACTCTACGGAAACTTTCTTCAACTTAACCAAGGGAATATTGTCACTTCTATGTGTATGCTTATTTGAAGTCCAATATGTTTTAATATCGCTTATATTAAAAAAACAAAATAGCTGTTTGCTTCTTAGTTTGCTTCATCCTTTGATGAAACTGTTTTTAAATGAGCATGAGATATTTGATCCCGTGAGTTTAAAGAAATGTCTTCCACAAGGTGGGTAAAAAATATATTTTAAAAAGTGTGCAACCTGAAAACACAAAACAAAGAGCCTCGGTTGTCACCATTTTGACAGACATTGGGAAAAATTAGCTGCAGACACTCTCCGAGGGAACAAAAGAGAGTTGGCTTTTTTATTTTAATGATCTGAAGGCTACAGCTATAACTTTGACTTTTCTTGAAGCACTTTTACTGTAGTGGCCTTTTGCTTGATTGTACAAACTCCTCCAAAGAAAAATGGCTGGAAGAGAAGATGAAATATTGGTTGGAAATTGTGCCCATGGGAAGGAAAACAGGCACAGCCACAAAAACCAAAAAATAGGGTTGCTCATGCGTCTTGAATACAGTCGTATGCAGAAATTTGGGCACCCCTGATCATTTTCATGATTTTTCTTTATAAATCATTGGTTGTTTGGATTAGTAATTTCAGTTAAATATATCATAGCAGACAAAGTGATACTGTGTTTTTCCCTGCATAATGCGCCCCCGTGCATAATGCGCACCCTAAAAATGTCATGTCGATGCTGGAAAAAAGCCTGTACCCATGTATAATACGCACCCAAATTTTGACGTAAAGTCCGTCAACGTAAAATTATTTCAGAAAAAAAGATCATCTTTGGGAACAACCGGATGGTATTCTGACGGTCAGTATCACTGCGCATGCGCTAGGAAACTCGATAGCGAAGAAATGTTTCGGATTTGTGTAGGGTACATTGTGACAGACAGCAAACGAGCAGGTGATCGAGCAAGCGTCTGATACGAGCGCACTGTGTTCGTATGGAGCGTGTTTGAAGTGAACAGTAGAGAAGAAAGGAACAAGGCAAAGTGTTGTGAAATAAAATATTACCTGTAATACGTACGCATTTAGGTAAAGAACTGAACTCTCGGTCTTTATATAGCTGGCGTGTCTTGCGCATCCGTTCTGTGCATCTGTAATGGCGGGCTCCGTATGATATCCGGTTTGCGATGGAGATTAAAAACCAAACAATATTTGACAATAACACCATCCAGGATTGAGCCATCGCATCAAACGATGTGTCGTCAATTATGAGTTTTACTGACTAAGTGTGTCTGGCAGGATGGCTGAATGCGATGCGCAATTGACGACAAACAAGAAGAAAGATTTTCAAGTTTTATTTCGAGGGAGATTTTCTTCATAAATTGTTGTACCCATGCATAATGCCGTTTGGCCTCACCTATTGTGTGGTGAATAGCAATCATAAAAACAGTCTCTTTTCTTGAGTCTATCGCATTCCAAATGTTTCCGTACTGTAGACAGCTCAACTGCTGCAGATTTTCAGATTGTTTGGTCAGGAAACAAACCTGAAATGGTCATCCAAAGACAAATTGTGTTCAAAGCAATCTGCAATCAAAATGTTGTATTTCTCTTTAGGAGAACTTTCCATCCATCCATTCTCTGCAGCATTTACATTCAGGCCGTGCGAGAGCGGAGGCGACGATGGCCACCAGCTATGGGCAAGCGAGAAACTCTGGACCGGTCACCTGCCAATCACAGTAAATTATAGTTGGCAACACTCTGAAAACCACACGTCCAAATTTTGTCTTTTTTACAGTTAATGCAGTGGACACATTTTGGCCATCCATCATTACATCCGGCCTTCTCCAAAACGTCACTTTGTCAACACTGAGCTGCATGTTATGCAATTCTTGAAACTCGTGATAGGTGGGAGAGGTTACCAATGTTATGTTCCTATTTTAATGTCAAGTTGTCCTTCTTTGCATATTTATGCCATGAAAGATGGGGAAAAGAGCCTACATGAAGAAATGTGCTAGCCCATCCGAGTCATTAATTAAAGTTTTATTCAAGAGCTGTAATCTCTTGTTTCTTGAATACATGATCAGTCAAGCAGAAAAAAAAAACACCATGGAGCAGAAGAAAAAAAATGGCCAATGAACATAAATACTCAGTGCCTGTGGCGCACTCATCAACATGGTATACCACTTAGAGACAATTCCAACACTTATTACTCCTGAGTCACTGTAGCAGACTCAGTCATTTGAACATGATGCGTATCTGCATTGCTGTGACATGCAAACTTGTGCCTTGGTCTATAAAATATTCAAAATGTGATATTACACGGAGATTAAAAAAAGTTTGGCCCTGCAAAAGCATGCAGATAGACACTCGGCTCAGTTAGCAGGGTTGCGCCATTTTTGTTTTGTCAGCTCAAGCCGAAAATATAGATAGATGGTTACGACCCACAACACAATTCTTGACTTGACACAAAGTTTGGAAACGGCTGATGCGGTATATAGTATACAACTGCCAATGTCAGCTCTGTGAATAACTACTACACTGACAATGCCACTGCATGCTGCAAAAACACTTTTTGCTGGAAATATAATAACAATTCAAAGGCTTATAGAGAATACAGTACACCGGCCAGACTCAGCAATTTTTGACTTCTCACACTTTTCTCTCTTGCCTGCAAATGTTTTAAAATGTTGTGATTCACTCAGTTTGTTCGTCAGAGCCAATTCTTTAATCCTTTCCAGTTCCACCTAGTAAAAGTGACATAGGAACTGGATTGCGCAACCAAAAAAACATCCACAGACTGAAAATTTAAAAAATGTAACTGTTTTGTTTTGCCACAAAAACATGTTGCAATTGTCCCAAAGGAACAAAAAGGAAGGCTAACAAAGCACAAGGAATTAAAAAAAAATCACAATCAACAAAGTCCACAAAACAAAGTCAAAGTGGGACTCACCAGGACGTGAGCCACGACAACTGACAGCAAACGGAACGGAACTGAACAGAACTGTATGAAAGCAGGGAAGCTAAATACAAGCCAATTGACGAGACAACAAGAAACACCCCGCAAGTGGCTGACGAAGCTGATTGGAAGACACAAAGAACCCGGGTGACAAGCTCAGGTGGAAATAAAATACCTAACCAACAGGACAAGACATGGACCAGAAGAAAGCAAAATAACATGAAACAACCAAATCTGGATAAAAACACAGATCATGACAATGAGAATCATATTTTAAAACCCAGAAACCATTTTTTGGGGGGTGAAAGGTCACACATGCATTTTCTTATTGACTATTAATTTGGTCTGCAATTTGGTCTCACCAAATTTTGAATTGCAATGTGTCAACCCCTCAAGAGTACCACCATAGTTGCCAAATGTCACACGCTGCCTAACAGTTTGTTTCGACAGCCTTGCTCAGCAGACTTTAAATATTTACTGGCCTCCATAAACTCCCTGCTGCTACCTGACAACTATAAGGTTGTTTGTGGTTTTCATAAAAAAGAACAACATAGCCAATATTTATATTAAAGTTTAGGTCCCATGAACTTTAAAAACCCATTTCTACATCACCATTATCAAACAAGCAAACAAACACTACAGTATGCGAGTTCAAAGCTCGACTTCCATGTCACCGGCACCTTTCCCAGCACTTTTGATTTACTTGTGTTTTTTATGGGAGCATCATTGAAGATCGCCTCTGAAAATGGAAGCTACTGGTGCATATGCTATCAGGCTCTTCCGTGTGTACAGAGATGTGGCATTTGGAAAAAGATGAGGTGGGGGGGCGATAGTATGGAAGCAGGATGGGGAGGAGGGGGGGTCAGTCGAGCGACAAACATACACCGGTGTACCGTGTGGCAACAAATTGCCTCGCTCCTTCCTGCTGCCTGGCGCAGGGACGGAGAAGCAACCTGTCAGTGAGTGAGGGGGCTGGCTGAATGACTTCACATCACCCTTTCAGCTCCAGCAACTTCCCATTTATATTGTAATGCAAATCCACCGCCTGTCCCAGATGGTGCTTTTCCAGCATCGTGGGTGCATAGAAATATGATTATTTATCTCAAGCACTTCTTTAATGTACCCTCCTCCACCCGCTGCTAGCTGTCCCCCGCACACTTTATTGGCACTACTTCAAAGTCTGAGCAGTCTGATGTTCATCTCCTTAATGGTTAACCTGAAGAAGAAAAAAGAATAGGCGGAAGGTGTCAAAGAACCCAAGAGATTACAGGAAGGCATCAAAGTGCACGAGTCACAAAGCAGAGGAGCGGGGAGGTGGATTTGGTCGGTAATTTTCTCAGCGTTAAGTGCACCCGTGCTGAGAAAAATATCATCCACATGCACATCGATCTTGAGATCATTTCAAAGCACATTCACCCCCAACTTCTGAGTAAAATCTCCTCGTACTTGCATATTTATGTCCAAGCTCATCCAACATTTCAAAAGTACAAGTGTTAGGTGTCTTGAAATCTTTATATTGAGTCCGTGTGATTGTTTTCCGACAGTATATCTTCCCTTAAGATTAACTGTCGACCAATCAAGAGTAAGTCATGAACCTACCGTGTTGTGCCACGTACTAAAATGTTAAAAGGTTGCACAGAGGCTGTCAAAGCCTTTTTTATTCACTGTTGTGTTTTTAATCAAAGAAAGACAAAATTTGAATTGGCATCAGTTTTAAATTCCCCCACTGAAAACAATAAAATAAAAGCGTGCTGCTATGCACAAATGAAATAAAAACTGCTAATTATATTAAAAAAAACACACACAATAAACAATGAATAATTAAAATGGTCCCTCACTAAGCTTGATGAGCACCTGTTACTGTATTTTCTTACATTTAACACTTGATCCTTTTTGCTCTCATCGTCCACTTTTTCAAAGAAACCGATTGGTTGTTTGTTGTTAAGCTAAATCAATTACCGTATTGGCCCGGATATAAGACGACCCTGATTATAAGACGACCCCCTCTTTTTCAAGACTCAAGTTTGTAAAAAGCCTTTGTTTAGACCCCGAGGGTAAGATGACACCCCCCCTCCTTTTTCAGTTTTACTTTAATGAAAAAAAACTCATCTTATATTCGGGCCAACACGGTAAGTAAAAATCTCTCTCTCTCTCTCTCTCTCTCTCTCTCTCTCTGCCCTCTCTCGGCCTAACTTCCATCCTCTAAATGCAGTGAGCATCTTTCTATACAGTATCACTCATAGCAGAGGAGAGCATAACATTGCCTCTAAAAAGACACTTTGCTACCTTAAAATCATTGCCAAGCCAAATTCCAGGCTGCTCTCTTTAATGTGACAGCACTTTGTAGTAGTCACTCTTGAAGGCGTCGGTCGTCAAAGCGAGATAATGCGCAGCAGCGCAAACGGCATATCGCTCAGCTTCAGTACGTGAAAAACAGCCACATCCTCGGGGACCATGTGTGCAGTAATCAGCTGTGTGCTTTAAATTGTTCAATTATACTGTCAGCACTTCCATATTTTTATCGCAGCACCTTAACAGGATCCTTTGCCTTCCTTAGAGGCCTTTAGGCTGCACTTGACATTTCCAACGCTGTGTAATTAGATCGCTATCGAGTGCCAAATCGACTTCACTGACTGTTGTCGCCTCATTATGCACTATGACAAGAATTTGTATACCTAATGTCACTTCATCTGACAATTAAAGTGAAGGGGGGGGGGGGGGGGGGAGTGAGTATTTGTTTTTGGGGCACATGGACGGGTCAACAGTCATGAAATCAAGTTTTGAGGTTTTTTTTGCTCAATTTGTTCAATGATCCTGCAGCCAGCTCATGTTTGTTTGTTTGTTTTCAATATTATATTTTTTGATGAATGGTTTCTTTGAACTTGTAAAACTGCAATGAATGATGGATACTATCAGAGCTCATATGTGCACCGCGATAGAGGAAAATGACGGTCACAACTGCAACTCATCAGAAGGTTCGCTGACCCATTACATCACCTCCTGAAAGCACAACTATTACAATCCATTTCAACCCATTTCAGCAAAACAAATTGCTGCATAAATCACTGGCAATTGCGTTGGCTAAAAAACACAACCCCCATCTTTTTTTGCCTGTCGCTCCTTCAGTGCAAAATTTAAAGCGATATTGTGTTTGTCATGTTTGGCCTGTTGTCATTCCACATCACTCTCCAAACATTTTACCTGCCCACACAAAAAAATGTTTTGGACGTAAGCCTGGTTGGTCCCTTTGGGTTCATGTTGCTCTCCATCTGTGCTGAAGGAAAAACTTCAGCGTGGCTATTACGGTGAAGTACTGGCAAAGTCAGGTTTTGGAGAGGCGTCTGGCAAGACTGGTGGTTTTCGGCAAAAGTGCACCAAACTCCATCTTGTATAGCACCTGTTATTTTTTGGGGTCACAAGTGAGCTACATCTGACATTTGGGAAAAGGCACTCTCAACTCAACCAGTCAATCGTGGGCAGAGACAAACCTTTCACACTCACATTGATGACATCACTGAGTTGACTTAAAACTGCTCGGATGGAATTCAGTGAACTATTACATCATCTTCAGTGACTTGCCACAAAGTAAAAAAAAAGTCGCATCTAAAAAAAAAAGATAACAATCATTTTTAAACTTAGGTATTGAGTTGTGTTTATTGAGTCCTTTAGATAGCACTCTTTGTTCATCGTAGGCCTGAAAGCAGGCTGACCTTTTCTTATTTCTTAAACCCTTGAGCAGTCAAAAATAAAACTGGTTCATGAAGCAAATTTGAAACTTCATTGTCCCGTACTTCTTGATGTCAGAACAACAAAAATCAGAATTAGTTTGGATTGTAGTATAGCTATTTAAGACATTCAAGATATTTGACACCATATGAAAAAATAAACTACTAGATAGATGTTCTTTTGAGCATAAACTCACATCACAATCAAATTGAGCAAAGAGTGGGAGTAGGACTGAACACCCAGAAGTGAGCGATGATTTCGTTACATAAGATGCAACATTGCCCTCTATAGGCCATAATTAAAAGTTATCTCGACCCTCTTTTAAAGTCCCAATAATCATCACACACACACTTGGGTGTGGTGAAATTTGTCCTCTGCATTTAACCCATCCCCGTATGATTTTAATCCATCCCCTGGGGGAGAGGGGAGCAGTGAGCAGCAGCGGTGCCGCGCTCGGGAATCAGTTGGCGATCTAACCCCCCAATTCCAACCCTTAATGCTGAGTGCCAAGCAGGGAGGCAATGGGTCCCATTTTTATAGTCTTTGGTATGACCCGGCTGGGGTTTGAACCCACAACCTTCCAGTCTCAGGGAGGACACTCTACCACTAGTCCACTGAGCTTTACATGACGTCTACAGAGCCTGCAGATAGTGTGACCTCAAAGGCTGCTTTCAGAATCAATCTCACACACACACACACACACACACACACACACACACACATTTTCTTACAGACACACACGCATATACACACTCGTGTCACAGAGCAGTTCATTATTGTTCAATTACCAGTGAATGTTCAATAGCGAGCCCATTACAGGGGAAAGTTCCTAGCTTGCTGCCAAGAGACCAGAAGAACAAGTATGACATTTTAATGATACTATTAAAGATGAACAATGACAAATAAATCTGTTAGAGTGGATTGTGACCTCTATGGACTTACGTACATATGTAAAAAAGAAAGCAACTAAACTGTGAAACTAACGCAACATGAAATGATTTGCTGAACCTCCTTCAAGAAATATCTATACTAATATCAGTATTATTCATCGTCATACTTGATATTTTGCAAAATTTACATCAGTGGTGTATGTATTGACTTGTGTAATATTTGAGGATCAGTTTACATCAGTTCATGTGGCACATCTTTTCCTTTCATTGGCACGTCTTTCCTCTTTGAGTGTTGTATCGAGCATCTTTCAATGAAGTGGGTCACAAATTTGGAAAGTACACAATGCTGAATGCTGATATCTATTTTCAGCAGGAACACTGAGGCATCTCTGGAAACCTACGGTAAAACTCGCTGGAACATTACAATGAAAGCATTTTAGTGCTATCAATAGGGTGCATCAAAAAGTCAACTAACGTGCAATGAAAATGTTCATAAGATGTGTAACAAAAAAGAGACCGGAATGTTTTATGTAGCCAGACAGACATAAATCAAGCAGAAGACAATAAAAGTGTCACAATCTTCAATTACTCCAGAGAACACTTGATGTTTGATCACCATGAAAGTGTGTTTCTTCTTCAAATGCTCCCTGTGGAGGGAGTCATCAGAGTGAAAAACAAGAGAGAGAGACTAAAATAAATAAATAAACTGGCAAGTACCAGCTCCCCTGGCTTCTTTTAGTACTCAGCCAAGATGGACATATTGCATCTGTAAACAAATCGAAAGGTTGGCCGTGTGACAAGCCAGCAGCAATTGCGCAATCCCGCGCCGTGTCATTCCCATGGTGCAGACTGCAGGGAGTCTCAACGATGCCATCAGTCTTTTGGCGGCAGGCTGAAAATAACGAAGACTTCTGCTTCAGGTGTTAGAGCTAAATATGGTCTAGATATGCTAAATGCTGAGAGAACATGTTAACTCCACCCAGAGTGCAGTATATTCCAAATTTTATTTGCCAGTGCGTTTTTAATAGGAAAAAAAAATCTATACACATTTATAAACTATATAAAATATGTCAGAATGTGGATATCTACACACTTTAGATATGTAGTGGACGAACATGTATTTGTTTAGACTGTCACCACACCACGATGGCATAAATATGTGTCGTAAATAATGTGAAATGTTTTTTTGTGTTGTTTCAGCTTGAGTTGATGGACAGATTTTACGTGGGTAAATGCTGACCTCTAGCGGTCAAATAGATAACCTCACCTTTCTAAAGAATCCCCAATGGAGAATTGTCCCCTGTAGAGGGCGCCCTTCTCAAAGTTATTCTGTCAGAAGCAGGACACTGATGCTCGACAATAAAGTCGAGTCAGGAGTGGCATTTGAAAGCTCCTTTTTTGCCTTAATCGGTAGCAACTTTTAAAATGATGATTATCGAGTTCCACACGCTACATGTTAACCTGCGTGTAGGCAAATCACGCTTAGGCTCTTTGAAAATGAGGTCCAGCAAACATATTGGGGGGGATTGTCTCAATATTGTTTTCTTGATGCTGAAGTGAATCAGACAGGTGCTGAAATGCACATTATTATCTTTTAGATTAATGGCATTATTTTTCATTCTCTACCATCAAGCTTGAACGATCCATTTAGGTGCATTGATATTTCTTAAATTCTCATTTCTTATGATACTTTGAATTTAAATACATAACATCCTTCCCTAGAGGAGAGTAAACATTCTAATGGGTTCCCAGTACTTCCAAGCTATCCGGTAGCATCTCGACTTTTAACATCACATGGTTAGTGATAAGTAATAAAAATAATAATGTGTTGGTATTGAGTGGTTGAGAAAACCTGCCCCACATCCTGAATGAAGGCAATTTTATTCATTCGTTCATTCATTCATTCGTTGATTGATTGATTGATTGATTGATTGATTGATTGATTGATTGATTGATTGATTGATTGATTGATTGATTGATTGATTGATTGATTGATTGATTGATTGATTGATTGATTGATTCATTTGTGAATGAAATTTTAGATGGATCAAATTTTAGATGTGCTGGGATTCATTTCAGGGATGCTTTCGTACCCCACCAACTGAGCTAGAGCTCTTTTGGGGAGTTTGTGCAATAAAATGTTTTGCAGGGACCCAGTGATATCCTTGCCCTCCCCGCAGGGAAAAAAGTCCAATAACACTCATAAAAAGCATACCTATTACAGTAGTTTTGCTGATGTTGCGCTTTTGTTTAATAAAACAATATAACAAGACACATCAAATCTCAAGTCAACACCGCCAGCTCCCGAAAGTATTTTCCAAGATCTTGGGAGGGTTACTGTATCATGCTACATTTTGCATCAGGTATCTACTGCATCTATTAAAGGATGAACCAATGTTTACATTCAAGTGCATGAATGCTAGTGCGAACAATAAGACCCCCTCCCACACACACACACACACAAACACACACTCACACCACCCCTCTTGATATGTATTACAAAGATATATTAAATTCTGTGAGCAAAAAAGGCACAGCTTTCATTTACTGTGTCAAAGTTCATTAAGGCCTTTTCATTTTTAAAGTACGCACTCATTCGTCAAATCATTAAGCACAAACTAACGGCATCCAATACAAGAGCAAATCATGTTCTTTACAGTCTTGAACAGTATTTATAATTCAAGCTTTTTCGAAGTTGTGAATCTCTAAAGAGGCATTAATTACTGTATGTTTTGTCTTGGTTGTCGTGCGAAATGCACGCATCATATAGGGTGCCTTTCTTTGCATTTTGTCCTCCTTATTTAGAAGCATGCTACGGGAGACAAAAATGTGGACTCGAAGACATTTCCTATCTCACAGAAGCACTCATGCATACACATTGTGTGCAATACATTCCACTGAGCATGCACTCGGAAAACGTGCGACATCATCATCATTGACAGTCGTGTGCTTTATCAACAAAATCGCTTGTATGAGCAAACGCGCTTATAAATCGTCCTTCACACTGACATTCTCCTTGTTCGAGGGAACCCCTGGAAGCTACGCCCTGGTGAGTGCGTTGCTCCTGGGGAAGACAGTCCTGTATTGTTCCTGGAGCCCGGGGAGCTGCTGTGGATCCTATAGGAGACTGAGTTGTAGTAGACAGATCTGACATGGTTGCTTTTGCATTGACTGCTGGGGCTATCGCAAATGTCCATGGGGAAGCACACACAGGAGCAGAGCGAGCTGAGGCTCGACTCCGGCTTGCATCCGTCCGGCGTCACCTCCAAGCGCAGTCTGCAGGGGCTTCCCCCTCGCTCGTGGTTGTCCGCCGACGAGCCGATCAGGTTGGTCCGACTCGTTCCCCCCTCCATTGGCACAAACAGCGGACTCTGGCTGTGACTGTACGCTGCGTTGTAACTGTGCCTTTCCCTGCAGTCGTTCCTGCTGCGCTCGCCCATAGCATGAAGGTGGGAAGCTCCATCTAAAAGGCCTCTGTCTCTCTTCAGGGATGCCCTCTGTTGAGCATCTCTGCGTTCGTCTTCACTGTTCATGGTGAGGAAGCGGAGCACCACTAAGTTCAGGAAGGCCCCTATGACTGTAAGTCCTACCAGGATGTACATGAAGCTAAAAACCGCATAGAAGGTTTTCTCCTGGAGGTCCTCCTTTTTCTGCAAAGCCACAAAGTCTCCGAAGCCGATCGTAGTGAGGGTGATGAAGCAGTAGTAGTAAGCGTGGAAGAAGCTCCATCCCTCAAAGTGAGCAAAAGCGGCAGCCCCCACGCACAGTGTACCAATACAAGACAAGAATCCCACGATAACCATGTTCTCCATGGACACCGCTGTATTTTTAAAGCCCAGGCACTTCTTGGTCTTCTGGAGGAGATAGCGCACAAATGTGTTCATCCTCTCTCCCAGGCTCTGGAACATGACCAAAGTCAGAGGAATTCCCAGGACTGCGTAGAACATGCAGAACACCTTTCCTGCGTCTGTGCTTGGTGCTGCGTGACCGTAACCTTCAAATGAGAGGCAGCAATGAGTTTTGGTCGTGAACTTACAATTTTTAAACACTTGCAAAAAAGAACTGAATGTCTTAAGAGGGGTTAAATACTGTGGCAATTTTCATGCATGGTTGGATGAATAAAGTTCAATCAATCAATCAATCAATCAATCAATCAATCAATCAATCAATCAATTAAGAGCTTGCAGTTGGATCCCCCCACCCACCCCTCTCATAGAGCAAATAAGACACAGGTGTCAAACACGGGGCCCGGGGGGCCAGATGGGTCCGCCACATCTTTTCAACGGGCTGATGAAAGCAAATTGTGTGCTGTCTTCAAGTTTCTTGCTAAAATAAACAAAATTACAATTTGTATTCACTTTAGGGCTGTAACAAAGGATTCTTTTTAATGAATTGTTTTGTTGATTAGTTTGTTGATGAATCATAAGACATTGTTTCAAATTTCTTGTTGCACCTCTGCTTCACATTTATTTTTGTTCCAAATCCTTTTACGCAACAAAAATTAAAGAACATTTGGAACAAGCAGTTTTGATTGGCCTGGCTTCTGATTTCATAACAAGTTTATCACTTTGTTATGGGTATAACATGAGGCGATCATACACTTATTTGGGTTGTAACGGCCCTCTAAAGAAAACCATCATAAATAACCATAACTGTGGCCCGTGACAAAAATGGGTTTGACACTTGAACGACTCACGGTTTATGTTACGGTACATTTCTACACCTCAAAAACAACCACAAAAATAAACTTCTTGTTATCAATTAATTTCAATTTAAACTGAGCCTCGGCTTCGCAAAGCCAGTATCACATGACGCGAATTGCGGGTGACATCACACCAATGCATGATTAAAATGTCAATTCCATCTTACCGATGGTGGTGATTACTGTAATCGCGAAGTAAAAAGAACCGGCAAATTTCCACTGTCTCCCGGCTCGATGGGGCACCGCTTGCAGTACCACCCGCTCGATATCTCGGTAGTCGTCCTCGGAGAAGAAGTACTTCTTTTTCATCTCGTTGCGCTTCTGCTCCAAGTAGCGCCTGCGGGCGCTTTCCGTCTCCGACTCAAGCGCGTCAAAGACGGCGGCGCCTACCAGCAAGTAGGAGAGCATGCAGAGGATGAGCGACAAGGTCCGGACGTTTTGTTTCTTCATCCTCGGCGCTGGCGTTGTTACAGGTGGGAGCCTGCTGCTCCTCGTCACATTGGTGGTGCAGCCTGTTGCGTGTTTTACATCGACAAGGAGGGGGGGCTGTTGATAATCTTCGCACGGTGATCTGTTAAAGAGCCAAGTGGTCCCAGATTTCCTCTTCGCATGCGCAAACAAGCACCCGGTAGTGTGTAAAGAGAGCGTGCGTGCTCGTGTTCGTGTTCGTGCGTGAGTGAGTCGCAACAAGTCGGCCCTTTCATTGTGAGGGGCGAACATCAGCACCATGGACAGCAACTTCCTAGTTTGAGCTATGTCGTGTGGTGTCGAGTCGTGTCAGAAAGGCTGCAACCAACGCAGACTGCTGCTTTCGACGCAAGAGTGCTCGTGGCGTGGGGTTAAGACGAATAAAGAAATACATTTTAAATATTTGCTTTTATAATGACGTCAGTGTATCATCACGCATTTTCAGGTTAATAAATAAATGCAATGCTACATTCGCTGGTTCTTTAAATACAGAGCCATTAGGATGTTGGTTTCCATGGTTACCTGTTTCAAAAGCAAGTACGGACACGGTGAGTTTGAGGGTGATATTTACCCAATTTTCAACTATCCAGTATTCCGTACGTATATTGTACACTCCCGTCGAAAAATTACAATAAGAACGCCAATATTTTAACTTACAAATATTTGGGACATTTAGAACACCTTACTGTTTTTTAGGTGAACATAACGTATTATAACAGATCGTTATAAAATAAAATATTAAAGTGAAGTTACAAATCCTTTACCTCATGCTGTAACTTGCATCAATCCTTCTGTGACCCCATGACACCCCCCAAACGTTTAAACATTCTTACTTTGTGATACCGTTTCCAGTCTTCCACCAGTCCCCAACAAATAAAATGCATGCACTCTAGTGTTGATGTCTGACAACTTTGGCCTAATGAAGGTTAATCTTTTTTTGCCTCATCAGTGCTTGAAACCTTTGTGTGTGTGTGTGTGCGTGCGTACTTTTTAAGATCAGCGTTGTATCTCAAACTGACAAACATTTGGCTCGAGTCAGCATTCATTACAAGAATGACTCCGACAGTAAAATGTCTAAATTTGTTCCTAATCTCCAATTAGCGCAATCCAATTGGGTCTCTGTAAATTGTTTCATCTTGCTGTATATTAACAAATGTTTCCCTCCTCATTGAGTAAACAGCACAAGTGATAAAGCAGCAAGACTAAATAGCTACTCTGACTGTTGAGCCCTCCAGTTTCCACAGCAACCAGGACTAAAAATAGAAACTCACACCAGTGGCCGTCGAAGATGAATTTCCAGTAATGGTACGTGATTCTATTTATACTTCTGTATTGTATAAATGCAGCTCACTGGTTCCTGTCCAACTGTGGATAGAATGGGCCTAATTGTTTGTTGAAACCACTAAGTTTGTAAGTTTTTAGCCTTGGTAGATGTATGCATGAAAAAGGGAATCTAAATTTACAGAGGACGTTTTAGAATAAGATTTCGGGTTTTTAATTTGCATTTCAGGTAAATTAGTTACAAAATCCACGTCTATTTTTGAAAACAAGGTCATTATTTACAGTATGAACTTTACTTTGTATGAATGGCTATGATGGGCATACAAAATAATGTCCATGTACAACAACTTGGGTTCTGCATTTACAGAATTTTTCAATTTGTTTAGAGCCACTTTATGCTTGTGTGTAAAGAATGCATGACAATACACAATTATGTAACACGAAACAATCACTTGACATAAAGTGGAAAACAGGAAACAATTATGGTAGAATGTTATGGTTGAGTAGGATTATAAAATCCAGAGGAATCCAGATCACCAGATGACATGTGCCAGCTCCTATCAGGTTTAAATCCCCCTGAATCTGATTCTCGTCGTTGGGGTCTGCTTCAGCAACAGGAAGCCATCAGCTATTTGGACCCTCGCCGAACTTGTAAAATATTTTAATATATTAAGTCAGGAAAAAATCAACAAACTGGTACTAATTCCAACATAGCTAAGTTAATAATAGTTAACGGTACTTGGGTACAGAAAAATTAGCTCCCGAGCTAGCTACTTTCGCTCCTCAACTTCGTCAATTTTATTTTTCAATGAAGCCTGTACTTTCCGTTTCAGACTTTCAAACGCACTCATATTTAGAACTCTGTTTGAGTTGTAGGCGTTCGGACCTTTTTTTCGTGGCTATTGAGAAAGTAAAACGTGAGCGTTCCCATTGTGTTTACACGTTAGCAGCAGCGCCTTGAACACGGAAATGACGCAATGATCGATGACGTCATGCCAGCGTATCCGTATCTCGACCTCGTTGACTTTGCAATTAAATCTTAAAATTAGATTTGATTTTGAAGAATCATAACTCTCCTAATAGTTGTCACAAGAAGATAATACTTCGATTTATATAATAACAACTGCCTTCAAAATAATTGATAATGAATGTGAATGAATAATGTTTCTTATAAATTAATTTTATACGCACAAGCCATCATTCGAATGATTGTCCACCACATGGAGTTAAACAGCTTTCTTCCCTCTTATATTCAACCTTAATAAATGATATGTGTCATTTTGTGTGCGTTGATTAAAACGCCCACTCGAGCACCTGAGCGAAGACGTCACCGCCGCCTGGAATGAAAACGAGAGACAGACAGACGATGGAAGACCTGCGAAGAGAGGCTGTCTAGTGCTGTCCTCGGCTAACCTGAGCGATCGTGTCAGTGGAGCTGGATCCATGCACATCTCTATCGGAAAGCAAGCTCGGCTAGCTTTAGGTGGCTTTCGTCGATTTGGCAGTGATGGAGGACGACTGTGTGTGCGAGTACGACTCGACGTGGGACACCGAGAGTGATGGAGAGGAGGCGGCCGGAGATGGTCAACCTCGTCGCTCGAGGACTCTTGTATCGGTTAGTGCGTTTCTAAAACGCGAAATTAAAGCTTGACTTGTCATTGTGAGGCCGCGGGGTTAAATCGGGTGAATTGGCAAAACGTTGTTGTTGCTGCTGCATTTGGTGCAACGCAAATATTAGCTGCTATCTTGCTAGTTAGCAAGCTAGGCTAGCAGGCTATATTGTGTCCTCGAAGATATAGTGACTATTCCTTTTGAGCTGGATGTGGCGACATTTGATCGTAGTTTGTTCTACGGCGGGGAAAATAAATGATGCATAACTGCCGTATCTGCTGAACCAAAAAGTAGATTAAGTAGGGTGACCAGATTTGGGTTTCTGAAGAAGAGGGCACCTTTTTTATGGGGGGGTATTTGTGTCATATGTTATGACATGGTATCTGTATAGTAATTGCATTTATCGGCCCGAATAACACAAAATAACACACTTATACACAAAAACATTTACACTAACAAAAACACTGACTACACTACGTGTACAGACATTTTGGAGTGTTATTGTGGCACACTAAATAGGGTGACCAGATTGGGGTTTCTGAAAATGAGGACACTTCAACACTAACTAGTTTTATTGTGGTACACTAAGTAAAAAAAGACAAAAGAGATACGGCCATCGGTGCAGCATTTGAAGAAGAAAAAAAGGGCTCCTCTTCATTCCTCCTCTTGGGTCGGCACCTTTATTTGCCACAGACACGTAAGTGCCTGCCTTGCATGTCAAGAAGCACTCAGCTTCATAAGGATCACGACCCTGGCGAAAACACGGGAATTTTTTTATTCAACTCCTCCGCGAACGTGCATTTTCGTTTCGGCGTTGCTTGTAAACACTCGGTGTAGACTGGCCAGCCCACCCTACTTGGTAGCACAGTGACTAGATTTGAGGAGAAGGGCCGGTGTGACTTATTTGCAGAAAAACCTGGGATTGAGTGAAATGGAACAGAGTGGTAATTCTGTTGACAATGTACTGGACATTTACTATGTTTGAGGCAGTCCAACAAAATCCCGGATGATTTTGAACTTCCCCCTGGACATTTTTCTAGGGCCCAATAGTAGGACATGTCCAGGAAAAAGAGGACGTCTGGTCACCCAAGATTAAGTGGATTCAGTTAGCATGTTTCCTGTTAATATGATACAACAACAAAACTGAAATTTTAATTGGTTCCGTAAAGAAGTAACGAGTTCAAATCTTGCTCTATATTTGTGTTTTTATTTTTTTCACTATGTTTACAATTTCTTGCAGTTAGTCAGAAAAACTAACCAGAGTTATACTGTACATAATCCGTGATGTTTATCACTCGAAATATTGGTTAAATGCTTGGTGTGTGTTTTATTCACCGCCATGGTGGTTCACAGCGGCATCACCCGCCCAGGAACATGAGGGCAGCAAAGGACATGCAGAACTACAGAAGAGGATACCCTGTAAGTTCTCTACAGTTACCCTCAAATCCATCATCAGACTCTGTGTGGGACTCAAATTATGCGGTTCTGTTTCCCTGTCAGAATCTTGCAGATGACGAGTGCCCGGAGGACAAAATGAACAACTTGCAGTTCTACCTCAATAAATTCCCCTCTGCACCGGATGGTATGTTACTTAAATCAAACCACAATATTCTGGCCAAAGGATGAACGACACTGACATGTTATTTTCGTACATGACATAGAGGTCTACATTGAATCCTTTCTCAAAGAGTGGAAAAATGACTACAAAAGGTTGGAGAGAGTCCACTCGTACATTCAGTGGTATGTGCAATTTTTCTTTTTATTGCTAGCTAGCGTGCTCGTTGCACATTTAGCATACCTGTTGTAGTATTTGTAGAAACAATTATTCCAGCGAGTGATGGAATAAAATGTTATACTCTTGTTTATTTGGTTGTTTAGTGAGAAAAGAACAATTAAAGTGTCACACAAGAGGGTGCGGTGGGGTGGCCTTATGCTTTACTCATCAATGTTGAGCGTCCGTGTTCTTGCTTTCATCAGGCTGTTCCCTCTCCGGGAACCAGGGGTCAACTACATGGCTTCGGAACTCACCAAGAAGGAGATTGAGGTGAGTGTCTTGTAGTTAAAAGAATCCCACGCTGCTTTAGCTTTGCCTCACCCCCCTTTTTTCTTGCCCTCTCTTTATTCCTCCCAGGCCTTCAAGAGAAATGAGGATGCCAAAAGGAGATTTGTGGAGTCCTATGAACTCATGTTGGGCTTCTACGGCATCCGCCTGGTTAACAAAGACATTGGTGAAGTGACACGAGCAGAGAATTGGAAAGAGCGCTTCGGGAACCTTGAGCGGTAAAGCTTAAAAGTTTTTGTCATGTCACAAAGCGGCCTCCTCTGAAATTTCTGGGTGGTCATTTCAATTTCAACTGTCTCATCTCGCTTAGAAACATGCACAACAACCTGCGCATCACACGCATCCTGAAGAGCTTGGGAGAGCTCGGCTATGAGCACTACCAGTCCCCGCTGGTGCACTTCTTTCTCGAAGAGACTTTGGTCAAAAAGAACCTCAGTAGTGTTAAACGCAGCGTACTCGACTATTTCCTGTTTGCCGTTCTGGACAAACAAAAGCGCCAGGAGCTTGTGCGCTTCGCCTACCTTCACTTTGAGCCAAAGGATAAATTTGTGTGGTGTCCCAGAAAGATTCAGAAACAATTCCGGAAGGCCGAGAAACGACCCGAAGCCGTCGGAAACGGAGACGGCAAGGATGACATCTGCTCGAGGGCTAAAATCAAAGATGGTGAAAAAGGGGTTCACCTCAAAGAGGAGGAAGCGGATAATGCCGGCAAGGCCCAGAAACAGACGGAAACAAATCGAGACAAACTCAATCAGACCGAGATGCCCCCTCACCTAAAAGAAGATCAAATGACGATCAGAAACGGGAATTCCGAGTCCAACGACAACACTTTAGGCAACGGTACTGACTCAATGAATGAAACGGATGAAATGGATCAGTCGCCCGACACCGCCAGCGTCAAAACAGAGCCCGGTGCCGACATCGAGTTCAAAGCTACAAACAGCTCACTGGAGGCCGGACAGGAACCAGACAACGTCATGCAAACAGACCAAGACTCAAACACGGAGAAACCACCGAAGAAGAAAAGAGAAGATAACTCGCTAATGCAGAGCAATGGTTCCGCCCCAGACGCCAGCGCCGGCCAGGCAGAGGGAAAGAGTGCGGGTGACGGCGCCCTCAGCCAAATGAGCTCGCCTGCTCATACGCCGCTTAAGACTGCAAAACACTCACCTTGCCTCTCATCAGGCAGGGAAGAAAAAATCCCAAGGACTGATTTTACTCAAGTGCCAGACAAAGAGGACAAAGGGCTGCACGCAAACGGGAGTGCCCGTCAACCCAGGGATGAACTGACAACTGAGAAGAAAGTGGAGGATGTCGACATGGAGTCCAACCCTTCGAGTTTAGATCCAGATGTGGCTAACACATGAATAGTTCCTCGTACTTTAAGCCCAACTGTCCGGTGAATTTGAGTCTGATTGATCGTAAGGAAGGGCCAAGATTGTCCAGTGTTGAGCGAAAGCGCTACGACCGCAGTCACTGTATATTTGGAAATTGATGTACTGTAAACTCGAGGCTGCGTTCACACTTGCCATCGCAACGGTCCTATGTCACAATACTTCTTGGAAGCATTTTGTGATGTGATAAATGTGTTTAACCTCGCAAACTGAAAATCACGAATGAGTTCAGTAAATCCTTTTTTTTTTTTTGTTCTGAGGATGGAGAAATGCCTGCATGAACACCAGCAAAGTGGTAGAAATATGTGAGCATCAGCATGTCATTTTTTTTTTTCCCCAAACTTTATACTGGACCAGGATACGGGACTGCAAGTGTGAACGCAGCTAAAGTCGAGTCGGCCCAAGTACAGAAAGCCTCACTTTTTGTTAAAATGCATTGCATGAATGACATTTTCATTTATTATTTTTTTCTTATTATTTGGTAAACAGACACTTTGAAATCATAGCTGGTTTTTCACCACTTAAATGTGCAGCGTCTTTATTTCTTAATTATAAAAAATGCTTTTCCTAATATTGGACTGATGCAAATAAAATCTAATAAAATACAAAAAGATTTGCCACACTTACCCCTACCTACAAAATAAAAATTCTCTCTTTGGAATTATCACCATGCTAATAGAAACAATCATTTGAAAACCCTTAATATTTATTTTGGAGTCTATAAAAGCACTGCAGCATTCAGGTTGGTCAAATCTGATTTTGGCACAATAAAGCCGCAAAATACAGTGGAGCTGTATAAAAACATTCAGGCCAACTCGCTCGGAAGGTGCCATCTTGCTACCTATTTTGCACGTGGACCTAATGAGTCCAGCAAATTAAACGTGCGTAACAAGTAAATTGAAGCATACATTTGAAAAGAATGAAGTTACGAAAGTAAAATGAATCACAACATTAAAATACGTTCATTCCATTTCTTGATAGACTATATAATTAAGCTTTTCTGTTTTATTGTCATATCGTTCTACAAGATGTTTTTGCACTGAATTTGGAAGTGTTGTGTTTCCCTTTGCAGGCTGTTTTTGTGTTGACGCTGAACTCAACAATTTCTTCGAGTTATTGTCACCAATGTTATCCTTCGGTAATATTGTTTGCATTCACTCTTGTGGGAATTGGACAACAGAAAACCTCGCCAAAAATGTGACAGACTGTTTGATTGTATTAGAAAATATATGTTTGCCTTTGCGTCAGAAGTGGTCAATCTTAGCTCAAATCTGTATTTTGATTCTTGGTATTTTGGAATCTGTTTGCCAGGGTGCTTGTATTTTTGCCCCTCAACTCTTGCACTTCATTGTGAATAGGATTGATTTAAAACATTAACAAAATACAGCTTGAGTTCTTTTTATGTCACTTTTCCTCCAACTGTTTAAGAGCTGAATAAAGATATTTTCTGACACATTGATACAGTTGCTATTTTTTTTTTGTCTAATGTGGATGCCCTGTTTTGCTCATACTTGAAAGCCATTTAATATTAAGCTCACAATTTGGATGGCCACTCCATGCATATTTTGGTTGCTTTAAAATAAATGATGCTCACTCGCAACTTTCATTTCTACGCCACCGCAAGAAATTGGATCGTCAACGATCAAATGCTCTAGCCCCGCCCACTCGCCTTTCTCCATCCTCCTCATCAAGTGTCAAGTCTTCTTTTCTTCCTCACTCCCCTCACCCGCAGCAAGTCAAGTCAGACTGTGCTCAGCCCCTTCCTACTTGTCTGGAGGTTCGGGTTGATCGGAGAGCCAAGAGGACGTTATTCGGGAGCTGCGCTCCTTCAGGTGAACGAAGGCTCAGTCGGACTCTCGGGGAGGGGAGCGAGCGAGCCAAGACCAGCGACTGGATTGGAACTTTTTTTTTGTACGCCTGAAACACTTCTTGGGAGAGTGAGCCGGGAGTCATGACGACCTTCTCGGCTCTGTGGGTGCTCTTACTGTGCCAGCTTTTGACGTCCTCCTCAGGCCAGGTAAGGCTTTCATCGGTGGTGCTTCGTTGTTTATCCCCCTCGGAGCTGCAAAATTCAAAATTGGTTCTGATTGTTATGACGTAAATATTTATATAGGTGACAACCAAATACTTAGGTGTACAAGTATTGTTCATTTATAGCAAGAAAGGGATTTATTTGGTGGTGGTGAAAGCAGGTGCTTGTGGAGTCAGTTAAACTTCAAATAAATGTGCAATTTTGGTGCTGATTTCTGGCCAAAAGGAAAGGAGCAAGTTCATGAGACATGAAATATTTGCTTTTCTGAACTACACAAAATGTAAGGGGTGTACGTAATGTAATGTCATCTCATCCCCCTGGTCTTGCATTTGTTTGACAAGTGCATGATATTAATAAGTATCCATTCATTAAATGAATGTGGTGTACTGTTCCTGGTTCCGTTTTTCGTCAACCTGTGGAATGTACAGGTTGAGGGGAGTTTACACAATACCACCTCTGTTCAGCCCGGTGGACCAATCCAGTCTGAATCGGGGATTTGATGTGTTTTTTTTCTTTAGATTTTCATATCTGCATGCTTTAGTGACAATAGATGAATGGATGAGTCACATTAACTTCTCATCATTGAAAATAAATTCCGTAGCATGCTGACAGGTTGTATGATGCGTCGTTTACTTTGTATTACAGAGGCCTGGCCCTCGAGGATCTCCTGGGGCAGCAGGGCCGCCTGGGCCCCCTGGACGGGACGGCATTGATGTGAGTTGACCTTTGTATACAATGTGTGTGTTAAAATAGCTCATCTAGTTTTAACCTGCCCAACTCTCCATTTTAATTGTCATTGCCACTATCCCAGTAATCAAACTAGGGCTGTTCAACAGCTCTTTTTTTTTTTTAGACTGATACCATTACTCAATTATTAAAAACTCACAAGAAATGATACTAAGTATTGATACATTAGTATTTTTCATCCATCCATCCATTTTCTGAACCGCTTAGTCCCCACGGGGGTCGCGGGAGTGCTGGAGTCTATCCCAGCCATCATCGGGCAGTAGGCGGGGGACACCCTGAACCGGTTGCCAGCCGATCGCAGGGCACACGGAGACAACCACTCGCACTCGCACTCGCACTCACACCTAGGGACAATCTGGAGTGTTCAATCGGCCTACCAAGCATGTTTTTGGAATGTGGGAGGAAACCGGAGTGCCCGGAGAAAACCCACGCGGGCCCGGGGAGAACATGCAAACTCCACACAGGGAGGGCCGGAGGTGGAATCGAACCCGCACCCTCCTGACATATATTCTAATATAGCAGTTTTTCTTAAAACTCACATGAAATGAATGGTTATTTTCTGTCTTCTAATTTCTACTTTCAGTCTCAGTAAAATGATAACAGTATTTGTCGCAAGTACTGATACCTTGAAATAAGGCTGGTATCGACACCAGTACCTGGTATCGGTACTTGCCCATAAATCAAACAAAACACTTTGGTCAGTTTCCTGACAGGCTCTTCAAATATATATATTAAAAAAAACTTTATATAATGTGAGTTTTAAAGTATACATCCCTCGTAAGCTCGATACTTCCCAGTCCTGTTTTGCACTTTTTCAAGACGCATTTTCTTGCTCTTAAGCGTTTTGTCACTATGGCTCCGCCCACAGCCCAGCCCACAATTATATTCATGCCAATACTGGCAAGCGGTGTGCATCGATTTACTTTATGGACAACTTCTGTCAAAGTTGTATTGAAGTTGCCATTTCCAGTTGCCACCTATCTGTAAAATTCTCGTTAACCTGAAGTTGTGCACATTGCTGCACACTACACACATTGATTATTGGCGCAAAGCGCTGTCTGTGAATGTGCCCTTGTGGGGCAATGTGAGAGTATTTTATTTGTAGATATTTTGGTTCCAGCAGTCGGGTGAAGGCACACAGAGGGTCTATTCATACATTCCCCAGCTGTGTGCGAGCATCCAGAGTTTCAAGTCACACCTCCTCCACTGCACCTTCAACCCCCTCCATCAAAACCAGCGGAGGGGTTTGATCACATGACCATTTATAGCTTTGATTGTTCTTCCCCCAAAGCATGTAGAAATTTAACATCATGCATTCTGTAAAAAAGGCATAATTTATTTAGCTGATATGTCTCCTAATTACAGGGTAGGCCCGGACCTCCCGGCATGGCAGGCAAAGCTGTGAGTATTTATTATCAGATGTGTATTTTACATGTAACGTGTAGTTCTTGGTTCTTCTCTTGTCTGTTTGAATCTCCACAACAAATTGTAAGAATTAAATAAAAAAAAATTTTATGATTTCAGATTTGGGGCTTTTGTGGTGTATTATTTAAGCCGTTATAGAAACAGTATATCTAAATCTTTGATTTTACATCATCCCCATTTAGTAAAACGGACAAATATTTTTGTTGACTATGTTTTCTATTTTTGTTGCAGGGCCCCAAAGGAAAATCAGGAAAACCAGGAGTGGCAGGAAAACTAGGATTGCCGGGACTTCCGGGGGTGGACGTATGTTGTCCTCTTGGAATGCTTTCAATCTTTAAAAGAATCACTTCTTATTTACTTCTCAAGAATACATAATATCACAAGAGGGCATGCAGAATTATGAAATCCATCTTTTCTTCAGGGTCTGACTGGTCCTGATGGTCCCGCTGGGAAGGAAGGACCTCCAGGGGAGGCAGTAAGTCTGGCTTGTTGGTTGGTGATACATTGCAAAGATGAATTCAGATCAGTTATGGTCCAAATAGTATATCGGTAGGTTGTATCAGGATAGAGGTCTGTTTCCTGCCCACATGCCCTCTGCCAAGCTCGATTTGTCAAGCAGGCTCTGCCTCGTGGTCTGAACGCTTTTAATGAGGTTTCAGAATCAGCTTTATTTCTCTAATCCGGCCCGGAATGTTAACCCCTCCCATCACTCTAAGAGACTGAGGGTAAGGAACCCATCGAGGCTCTGTGTTTCCTAATTCTACTTGCACATTAAGAATGTTCCAAAGAACAATCCGAGTTCAGGAAAATGCTCCAAGTCTGCTTTCAAACACTTATTTAGCAAACCACAAGAGCATGTTGGTCGCGTACGCAAATCTACATCGCAACAAAACAAACAAGGGCAACTGAAGTCACATCGCATCCGTTTGTGAGGAATGCAGCCAATGAGCAAAGTGTAACATCCCTGTGATTATTTGGACATTTGCTTTCACAAATATAGCTGGGAGAAGATTAAATGAAGAGTTAGAGAGTTTGTTTTTTGGCCACTGATATGGGGTAATCCTGTTTTATATTATTTTAAGACTCTAGCATCATTTTACTCTTACTATTTGGTCACAATTTCAAGTGGCTGATCACACTTGGTGTGTCTCTCCACAGGGAGACCCGGGACCTCCTGGGCCACCTGGACCTGCTGTAAGTAGCCCAAGATAACATCGAACAGGACTTCAGTCAGCATGCCCTGGCTGACACAATATGAAGCAGAACTTGCGCCGGTAATACTTCTTATATTTTCCGTAGGGCAGAGGGAGATCGGGAGCACCAGTGAGTATAAAAGCATTTTAGTACTCTCGTCAGGTTTCGGGATTTTATTTGTTTGAATCCTGGAAGAAGAACAAATGTGAAAGATGACACATTTGATGTGTTTTGTTTCTAGGGTTTACCCGGGACCAATGGGTTGCCCGGTGGAGTCGGACCAATGGGTCCTGTGGTGAGTGTCAATCCGATATGACTAATTTGATACGAGGGGATCTTCTGCTACGCCAGGGATGTAACAAATCAATTTAAAGTGCTTTAAATATACACAGACTTTTTTTTTTAAAAATGAAAATGATGGATTTGCAATGCCTTGTTAACCGTTTTCAGAAGCTCACAATGGTGATGTGTTGTAAAAAAAAAAAAAGATTACCTCTAGTGTCTACACAAGGTGGGCATCCAAGGTGACTGTAATTTCCTTTGTCTCACCAGGGTGCTGAGGGTCTTCCAGGTCTTCCAGGACCTCCTGGTCCTGACGGGCCACCTGTAAGTGCAAACATTGCGGCTATTTGTATACCTTTCCACTTTTTGGTCAAGCACATGCATGAAAAAACATTTTTTCTTAGGGTCTTCCTGGTACTCTCCAAGATCTCACTGGTGACCTTCTGGTAAGTAATCAATGATGCACCTGAATGAGTTGCCTCAAGAATGGAAAACTCATTGTTGTTGTTTTTTTGTGAACAGTGTCCTGCCATCTGCCCCCCTGGTCCTCCTGGTCCTCCAGGGATGCCAGGATTTAAGGTGAGTATTTATATTGAGAAGAATTGCAACACGGCATTGAATATTGGGACTCTTCTTATAGGGTCACACGGGCCATAAAGGAGATAAGGGAGAAGTTGGGAAAGATGGAGAGAAGGTGAGTACATGACACAGATGGTGCCGCTTTGTTGGTTTACTCAGTGTCTTGTCTTCAGGGTGACGCTGGTCCTTCAGGTCCCCCAGGTTTTCCAGGAACAGTCGGCCTACAGGTAAGGTCATTTCAAAGGATTCTTGATGGTGACTGTCTCATAATGCTGCGTGGATATTTTTCAGGGCCCACGTGGTCTGAGAGGTTTGCCAGGTCCTATGGGACCTGTGGGAGACAGAGTAAGAAACAGCGCCGAATCAGCTTCGTATGTGTTCTCTTTGGCCTTATGCTCTCGTTTGTGCGTAGGGTCTGCCGGGGTTCAGAGGCAAACCTGGCATTGCCGGCCTCATCGGAAAGACAGTGAGTCTCTTTTTAGCTCTGAAACACTTTGGAAAATTTTAAATGTTGAGCTGATAATCTACAGCCACAAGTCAACATCGGTCCCATCAATAAATAGCTGCTTGTGTTTCATCTGATTCTTCCAGGGCGATACTGGAGAAAGGGGTCCTCAAGGTTTCAGAGGTCCCAAAGGAGAAATTGTAAGCCATAAATTTGGTGTAGAGGCTTTTGTAAACATCACATAGTAAACCCGCACATGCTTCGAACAGGGTAAAATTGGTCCGAAAGGAGCCGTCGGTGGTGCCGGGCCCAAAGGCGAGCCCGTAAGTGAGCGCCTGATGAAAATGCTTTCTTACGTGCTCGATAAAAGAAGAGCAAGGAAATGTCTGATTTGATCACAGGGAATTCCTGGCAGAGATGGCAAAGATGGCACACCGGGCATGGATGGCGAGAAGGTACAGTTTGGGCCTCTTGTGATCTTAGCAAACCACGGTCCGATTGAAACTGATCTTACAGTCACAGTTTGTGTTTGGCTAGGGCGATGCCGGGCGACACGGGGTAGTTGGAGAAAAAGGACCAAATGGACTTCCTGTAAGTCACAGTTACATTTGGGTGTGCGTGTCCTCCGTCCAATAATTGACAAGAAAACAAGTTCGCTGGGAATATATTTTCCTCCACAGGGTCTACAAGGAAAGGCTGGTAGCAAAGGATCCAAAGGAGAAGTTGTAAGTTTTAAAACAAATGCAAGCTGACAAAAGCTGAGCATTAGGAAGAACCATGCAAAAAAAGATTTCCTCTGTCACCAGGGTGACCCAGGAAAGGCCGGGGAGACGGGACCCTCTGGAGAGCCAGGTATTCCTGTATGTATCTGGTGGGCGGCCGGGCAGTTACTGAGTCTCTCCGACGTGTTGCTAATTTCAAGTTTGAACAAGCTAGCATCCGGTTTCTCAAGCCGTTCATCTTCTCCCACAGGGTGACATCGGCGTACCGGGAGAGAGAGGCATAGGTGGACCCAGAGGAGTGGCTGTGAGTTTGTGCAAATACGTCTACTCGCACAACATCCAAACTCACTAAGACTATGCAGCATTGTCAAATTTTGTAAATGCAAGTTAGTGAGCTGCACTGCTACAGGTTGAGAAGTATGCAACTGTGGCGCCTGTACTAATAGATGGCCGGGGACTGTAGGAGGTATTCACACCGGTGAATCCTTGGACAAACAAGTCTTTGTGCCGGGGCACGGGAGAGGAAAAAAAAAAAAGATACAAACAACATCCAGAGCGCATTTTGTCCTATTAACCATTTTGATTCTAACATTAGCATTAGTTAGTAAGCTCTATGTTTTTCCCACAGGGAGGCATTGGACCTGCAGGCAACCAAGGACCTCAGGGAGTGAAAGGTTTCCAGGTCATTGCAAACCCTATGTCAGTTTTTTGTTGCTATTGCTAAAATTAACATTAGCAGTCATTTTACAGAATTTCATGTCCCGCAGGGCATTCCAGGAACTTTGGGGGATCCAGGTCTTCCAGGACCAACAGGGATCCGAGGAGGGTTTGGTGAAAGAGTGAGTTCTTCGCACACCCTCGCTCAACATCCGAAGCAATATAGATCTCAATAAGTGTCTTTGCAAAATATCAGGGATGTCAATACCCAGGCCATCCCCACCTTAGTGGATGCAGAAGAAAGTAGAAGTGTTGCCCAGATAAAGTTAAAAAACCAAGTCATCCCCTGCCAAGAAGCACAGAACAAAGATGGTCTTTATATCCCTTCCCCTTCCCCACAACCTGCCCACCTCACTGCCGCAGCAATAAGCCCTACCTTCATGCACAAATGTCTCAACATTGCTCTCATTTATGTTCTGCCCACCCCCCACCACTCCCCCACCCAATCTCACAGGGGCCGGTTGGAGCTTCGGGAGCCAAGGGAGACATGGTACATATTTCTGTCAAAGTTCAAGCTTTGTGTTAATCTACTGTGTTGTTAGGACAAATGTAGGTGATGTTGTGTTGTAATCGTAGGGTGTAGCAGGAAGCGATGGTTTGCCTGGAGAAAACGGAGAACCGGTAAGTATCCTCATCAAATGTTTGCCAAAATTATTAGAAGGATGCTTATTGCTGGTTTCTTTTTTATTTCCAGGGTCATTTTGGACCAGCTGGACAAAAAGGACAGGTGGGCAACATTTGCTTGTATGTCGATAATATGTCCAACCAACCTTCACACCCCAATAGATCTGATGACATGACAGTACGTGTTATTTTCTCGGTTTGCTGATGACCTTATTGTCATGTATGCAGCCAGTGCCTCACATTCCAGGTTTAATGGGATTAATTAGAGCCAGGCATCGTTTCTTCAGCATCGTTGACTGCCTAGGTAGCACAAGAAAGACATGAGTAGCATGAAGGTGCAGAACAATTTGTGTAATTACAAGCACAGCTTTGATGAGTTTCATGCTCCTACATTCTTTGATTTTTTTTTTTTGTTTGTTAAAAAAAAGTGCCGTGTGATGTATTTTCAGATATTTTTAGATCCAGCTTACGTTAGCACTAGATGTGAAAGAAGTTATTTTATTGATGTATTATTCTTAAACAGGCAGGAAAACGAGGAGAGCTGGGACCTAAAGGTGTCTATGGGCCACAAGGAGAACTTGGGGCAAGAGGGCCCCCGGGAAAACCAGGACTAATGGGCTTCCAAGGAGAACAAGGTCTTCCTGGGATCGCTGGAAAGACAGGTGTACCTGTAAGTGCTTGATTTTGAAGCTCACCAAACTAAATGTTTCACTTAGTCTCTAACTTAATCTTACTCTTGTGTTTTAGGGTAAACTCACAAGTGAACAGCACATCAGAGAGTTGTGCGGCTCGATGATCGATGGTGAAGATCTACGCTCACATTTTTTCCGGTGTTGAAATCTAAGATGGTAATTGAGTGTCTGATGACTTGCCACACCCCGCAGATCAGATTGCACAACTGGCCGCCAATCTTCGCAGACCTCTGTCACCAGGGATGGTCGGCCGGCCGGGACCAGCCGGACCTCCGGGACAGCCGGGATCAGCCGGCTCCGTCGGTCACCCGGGTTCCCGTGGACCTCCAGGATACAGAGGCCTGCCAGGAGAACTTGGAGATCCTGGTACCAGAGGTATGGCGGTTTAAAACGTATGCAGCATCTGTATGCTGAACAGGAGAATCAAATACAAAATGAAAAGCTCGCAAAAGACACAGCAAGCGGGAAAGTGCAAGGTTGACCATATTTGGCGCTGGTTGCCAAGCGACCGATCAGCAAATAGTTTGAATGTTTTTTTTTCCCTGTTACAACAGAAAGCCCTGCCTTTGCTTAGAATGAAGAGGAGAAAATAAACAACAGTTAAAGAAAGGGAATGGTATCATCTGATTGTAAAGGCACAGCAGGATCTGGGGGAGCTTAGAGTCAACTGTGAGCTCCAATCTTATAAAGACTAGTACTTAAATGTGAACTTGACGATGAGCAGGGAGCAGTTTCAGAGCCTGTTGGAGAGAGAGTTGGCTGGATCGCAATTTGCTTTCTGACTTCCCTAGATGGCACTCTCTGTTCAACATTGTACTGAAAGTACATTCACTTGCCATTTCTTAAAGCCCTCTCTGTAAACCAACAGCACCATCTGGAGGAGCAAAAAAAGGGAAAAAAAACAGCAACTGGTTCATGAAACAGTTTCGAAGCTTCATTTTGACATCAGCAAAAAATTACTTGCTGTCACTTTATCATCAAATGTTATAACAGCATGCGATACCCAAATTTAAAATGTTTCATTTTGGGCACTACGCAGTTGTGTCATGGCAATACAAACACAATAATTTAGTTACTACACTGTCAGTGCAGTGTGAATCAACCTGAACATTGAAATAACAAAATAATGATCCTGTAAACGATCAACAAGAACAATCTTTTATGACAACAGGTGACGTTGGTGAGCAGGGTGATAAGGGACCCATTGGCAAAGGAATCGAGGGCCCCGTTGGAGACCGAGGAGACCAAGGTACAGTATGTGGCCTGACATTTGAGCCCTGATACCCCATGGCAACAGTGGAAAAGAAAAATTGTAGTTGGTGGCACAAATTCATATTCAGCTGAGGTTGGGCCACAACCAAATACAAGACTCGTCTTTGTCACAATAATTGTATACTTCTCACAGGTCTTCCCGGAGTCCTGGGAATTGTTAAAGATGGCCGTGATGGCTCTCCTGGAGATCCAGGTGAGCCTGGAGATCATGGCAGGGTAGGTAGGACTGGGCACCAAGGACCTCCTGGAATCTGTGACACGTCAGCCTGTCAGGGAGCGTCAGTTGCGGAGAAATCATCTAGCCGTAAAAACTATTAAACCTTGTTTCCTGCCACCTGTTTCCATTCCAACCAACAACAAAAAAGGTGGGGAGAAAAAAGGGAGGAGATGATGGAATTAATGACATGTTCACAAAAATCTCTATTTGAATACGCATATCACAAGTTGGAAGGAAAACATCGACGTGTGACATTTTCGAAGGAACAGATGAACGTCCGACATGTGACAACAAGAACAGCAACAGAGAGCCCCCCCACTCCCTCAGAAATCTGGCTATCATCCAGAAGTAAGATGGCTGAATGGACAAACGTGCTGAAACCATCAGCAATCGCTCCAAATATTTTCAAATTTTGAACTAAAAAAGAATGAGTGCTTTGTTAATAAAACCCTTGTACATGTTGTCCTTGCCCCCACTTCTATGGTCAACTCTGACAATAGCGATATCCCACCCCACACACACCCCCAGCTGTTTTGTTTTTCATTAGTATTAATTTTGTTTCGTAACATTTGAAGTTGAATTTTTAGAATCAAATGCCAAATGAAACTTGTGGATGACGAAATCAGACTTTGTAAAATAAATTCAGAAACCTTAGGTGCAGTTCTTTTCCCTTTTTTTTGACGTTGGATTCTACAATGACCATATCCACTATGTACTAGCAGTGCTGTAACTTTTACATAAACAATTAAACGCTATTTATTATTTGTGGGTGACTGTTGTATGCTTGATAGATGATACAGCGACATGTTGTAAGAAATAAATAAAGCCACTTTTCAGTAAATCCTTAATCTTCTCTACATATGGCGTGGAAGCTGTACACAGATTAATGTAAGACTCAAATAACTGAAAACAACAAGTGGGAACATTTTCAAAAGACAATGTGTCAAAATTCACAAACAGTCAACAGAACAACAGTGAAGATACCTGCAGATATGCAACAACGATCAATTTATTGAACAAATGTCCCATTTGATCACGACGGGATTGAAAGAACACAAGATGAAGTATTTGAAGGTCACTGACCTATTCCAAGTGGAACACTGTCTCACTCACTGGTGCTGGCTTTCAGGACTGCTTGATTTCTGACAAGTAAACCTATAAAAATCCTGAGAAGGGTGTCAGATAACAGCAGGTAGTTACAAAAAAGAAAAGGAAAAAAAATAATCACGTTGAACTACATTGCAGTTGTCAGGGTTTGGTTCTAAAAGCAGATTTGTGGTATATACTGTGGACAAAGAATACATTTGGATCTTGGTGGCTTCTTGGAACGGCTGAGGTGCCCTATGGCAAGACAATAAAATCTAACTACTGTCTGTTTCCATTTGCTGGAGGGATCACTCACATTTTCAATGTTGGCATCTGTTCTCGTGATGTATTTGAGAAAGGCACAGGTGTGGAGATGGTGTCCGTGTCTGTTGCACAGAACGGCACCAAAAGGTTCAACTCTTCACACAATGAACGGATCTTCTTCCTGCGAGAAAGCAGAGACAGTGCCTAATGCAAAGTGTAAGTATCTGTACTTGAGCACATTTGTGTCACCTCGAGATAACTAACTCATTTAACACATTCACTGCCATTGACATCTATAGACGTCAAAGCTCGATTTTAACTGGACTGGCACTGAATGAGTAACTCCGTCACGAACTAAGATGGGAGGCACACACAATCTATCATTGCAAAGAAAATGCTTGGAGAATCTCATGAGTAGCACCAACCGGCGCTCCCTCTCTCTGCAGTTGTGTTTCTCCTTTATGCGTGATGTCCTCTCGGTGCTGCTCTTTTGCACTTGGGAATGGTGGCCGATTGTCCTGTAGCCAGCATGTTTCTTGTTCTCTGTAATATACACCAGGGGTCAAAGTTAAAGTAATATTGATTTGCTTTTTCATTGCACTTTTGTAGTAAATATATTTACATTGTATATTTAACAACCAGCACAATATATTGGGTACAATTCAAGGCAGGAAAATATGGTCTTCAAATGAAATTGGATTTTTTTTCCCCCCACTGTTTTAAATCACAGCCCCACCCTTCATGTTTAAATAAATAGATCACAAAAAAATTGCTTCAAAAGTTGAATAGTGTGTCACAAAATAAAGGGCTGCAACTGATTATTTGAACACTCAAACGCAATTTCGATCTCTTTGTATGTCTTGACATGTGAAGAAATTGACAATAAATCAGACTGACTTTAATCTATTTTGTCAATTAAACTATGCCTTTGTTCAAAAAACAGGACATTCATTTAGGTTTTCTGTGCTAACAATTTGAAACTATTATAATTCAAATACTGTTTAGATTTGTAACATGTTGATCATTGTTTTTCAAAGTAAAAGCTCATGTTTTATTTTGATTCAACACAAATATAATCATGACAGCAGTTAGAGCATATTGACTGTTGAACAAGATGACATTCAAAGGGTTTGGACAATTTTAAATTAAAAAGATGTAATTCAACAATTAATCCAAAATAACTATGCATTTATTTAGTAATTGCTTAGGTACCGATTAATCAATTAATTGTTGCACCTCTAAAACAATACTTTAATAAACCCTAGTAGAAAGGTAATGGGAACAAATCACCTGGGATTTGAATCGGATTTGTCATATTGGAGTCCATTCAGTACTGCGTAAAAGGATCTTCTCCAGAAGTCTGCCCTTCAAAAGACCATTGGTCTGGACTCTCCAAACTGAAACACAACACATGGAATGGAGCAGGGGCAACCAAATGCAGCTTGGACCAGGGTTTATTAGAGAGAAAAAACTAACAGACTCGGCAAAACTGACATGACTTAACAAAACAATAACTAGACTGACTGACCGCAACGTGAGACAAGAAAACAACAGGACATGGAGACACCAAGACATAACGACAACAAACGTGACGGCAATGATCCGAAAGGGAGTGAGGGGCAGACAGGACTTAAATAGACGACAGGTAACAAGCGGCAGAAGGGAATGATCACACTGATCATGGGCACACAGGAGGGGAGGGGCGAGCACACAGGCACATGGACAGAAATTATGACAATATGCACATAACCGGGGACGAGATGTGACAACACAAGCAGGATGGAAAAGGGCTCTTTGGTGAATGTTCATACTGTCTTTACTTGGTACATTATTTAAAGAAATCAATTTATATTATATTTGTATTATTTCTATTATATATTCAAAGTTATGTTTACATAATTAAGTAGGGTGTCTGACCTTTTTTCCAGAGCCGATGATGGACACGGTTGCCTCTGAGATTTTTTGTCCCCACTTGCAGACAATATGGCGTCGTTTTTGTGTTCTGTCTGCAATTTGGGCTGACCAAAGTTTGAGATGGCATGGCTATCCATGGAACAAGCATTGTTAGGCACCTCAGGGTAGTCCCAACCATGGCCTTGGTCCGCCATAATCCAATCAAACTGCTGCATTTCAAATGGCTCCATCTGAATCCAAATCATAACGTGGTGGAGATTTAGAGATGTATTTTGAATACAATAAAAGTTAAGTCATCTAATGTAATTTTAATTCAAATGTTACCTGCTCCAAATTAGCCGTGCCTTGGCTCGCCAAACGTCCCGTTTAAGAGGTGTCACTCGGTGTTAATGATCAAATCTCTCATTTACTCGTGAAAACGAGATTACTTTTCAAGTCAACAGTTTAACTAATGATTATAATTTAGGGACGCCTACGTCTATCTTTTTAGCTTCACTTTATATTATATACGTGGGCAGCAACTTCATATTAGGCCGCCAGTTACCGTTCAACACTAAACAACTACACTACCGTTCAAAGGTTTGGGGTCACAAAATTGTTTGGGTGACCCCAAACCTTTGAACGGTAGTGTATATATTTATTTAGATAATTATTTATAGATTATATATATAATCTTCTGTGTAAAAAATCTAATATATATGTATACTTATATTCATAGATTATATATAATTTTATACAAATATAAGATATAATTTATAATATTTAATTCATAATATTTTATTATAATAATCTTTACACTACCGTTCAAAAGTTTGGGGTCACCCAAACAATATTGTGACCCCAAACCTTTGAACGGTAGTGTACCTCACATCAAAATTCGAGACAAATTTAAAAACCATTAACAAGTCATCAATATCGTGACTTAAGTCATTACTTACTTCTCCAGTCTCCACTTTGACAACCTTTCCAAATTTTTTAACTTCGTAGCGTCAGTTTGGTGTGTAAACAAACAAACAAACAAACAAACAAACAAACAAACAAACAAACAAAAAACGATACAGCTTCGAATCGTTTTAATTTGGAACGCATTCACTCCAAAAAAAAAGTTGTTTATCGTCGTATCTGCGGTGTGCTCTTATAACCTGTAGAAATAATAGTAACAAAGACTCATTTTTAAATCAATCAATATAATTGTCTAATACAAACCAGTGTGCAATTTTAAAAAAAAAACTTAAATCTAAATCACAGTTGCAGAGATTGTTTTAATTGCATTCATGGTCTACAAATCAAAATAATTCCATCTCATTTTGACGTCACGTCATTAAGTGCTGGAATGCTGTCGCCCCCTTGTGGTAAAACGTACTAGGTGCACATGGTTGACTCACTGAAGCATCCCGTTATCTTCACTTGTAGTTTTTCCATTGAAAAGTAGACCCCGTCTTATCCTATTCGTACAATGCCCAATTCCAAAGAAGTTGGGACATTGTGTAAAACATAAAAGCAGAATACAAATATGTAACTAAATACAACAAGGACAAGTTCAAAAACATTATCTGAACTGCTTATCCTCACGAGGGGTCACGGTCGTATGTATTTATGTATGTGTTTATTTATTATTCACTTACTTATTGATATACTTAACAATCATTCACTTATTTTGAATTTGATGCTTGCACAACGTCCCCGAAAAGCTGGGTCAGAACGATTACGACTGTGTTACATCACCTGCTTTTTAACAGCACTCAATGACCATTTGGGAACTGAGAGAAAATGTTGAAGCTTTGTAGGTGGAATTATTGTCCATCAATGCTTAATGTAGAAACTTAAGTTGCTGAACAATCCAGAGTCTCTGTTAGTGTACTTTGCGTTTCATAATGTAAAACCCAAACAAACCCTGACAACACACACATATCGGGGTCAAGCCAAATCGGGACACTGTGCCTGCAGAACTCAACTCACAGGCTTTTATTGCCCCAGCCAAGCTTTTCTGAAAAGTGTTGCAGGCATCAAATGAAAAATTAAACAATAGTTTTGAGAAAGAAAAATAGAACAATAGGTTGTATAATGAAAATCTTTGTATTCTGTCTATTTTTTACATTACGTTACTCCATTGAAATTGGGATTTTGGGTGTTTTGCTGTACCAATTTGTCAATAACAAAAATGTATTCTATTCCTGTAGAGTATTTAGCAGGTTGTGTTTAATGTCTAGAATACTCAATAGGTGTTGTAGGATAAAAAAATATATATATATATTTCCATTTTCAATATCACTTTTTCCCATTGATTAATTTGGGGGGAGAGGAGACAGGACAGAGAAATAGAGAATTCAATTAAGCTCTCAACAATGGACAATAAAGGGCACGCAAACTCCAGGCAGGAGGACCGCAGGGCAAAAGAAATATATATAATAAAAAGAATCAAAAGCCAAGAGGAAAAGAGAGGCCATTTTTTATTGTTTTCTGTTGTAAAAGGGTCATCAACTGAAGCAACATATACACTATAAACTAAACATATACAATTATGTACAAACATTTGTTAAATCTTCATGAAAATGCTCCATCATCTGACTTTACAAGTGGGTTAGACACATTTTGTCCCAATTAAAGAGAATCATCAATGGTCTTCAATAACTTTACAACTGAAACAAGCAAGACAAATATTAACAGAAAAACCTGGTGAGATTTCACTCTGTGGTCACCATATTGATTTTGCATTTAGAGCTTGTTAAATCTTCATTAAGGTATGAACTCTTCCCACTTATATACCGTTCTGGTTGACAGAATTACAAAAACAATTTTATCTGTATAAGCATTAACCAATACGATGATTATTCTTGAATTTTTGGACGCGAATTACTAGCTTCCGATTTGTCACTTTTGTTACGCTTATCTCTGCCATTTTCAGCAAGACCTTTTTGAGCTTTTGTCTTTGTTGCTGAAATAATCGACCCCTATTCCACTACCTGTTAATGAGGTGGCCTATTTTGTTTTTGTTTTGTGCCCAACATGTTAGGATTGTTCATTTTGTGATTTGGCAAGCCTAAGCGGCTTACCGTTGGAGTGGGCAGCAAGCCAGCCCGAGGCTTTGGAGTTTTTATTTCCGCTTGACTTCGTGGATTTTCTGAACTACCCCAATTATCCCTTTGAGGACCACGGACTGCTTGATACTTAGGTCTTAGACCCCTACCTCGGATGCCTAATCCTCTCTTGTACGGTCTTGAGTTCCTTATGTTAGAATCGGGTTCCCTCGAGTCAAAAACTGGGCCTCTCTTGTCCTCGCCTCTTCGAGTCCACGTCGGGACTTCAGTGTCTGTATCCCAACCACCCGGCCCGTGTCCCAGTCTTTGATTGTCAGGTGCCCCTCTCATATCCATTTTGTTATGAGTAAATCCTCTCATGTCAGAGTCTTGCATCATAAAATCAGGTTCAGATCCTTGGTGACCTGGTGATGGGCAATTCATCACTAAATCGTCCCTCTTGCTTTCTATTGCTCTCGGATGTAAATTTCTAGCATCACCAACCCTTTCATCATATGGATTTTCATTGTATCGACCATCTGCGTCTCCCATTCCTCTTCGCTCGTAGCTGTCCTGCATCTCAACTTCTCTTCTGTTTTGGAATGAATTGTTTTTAGCATGTTCAGGCCATGGCCGTTCCATGCTTGGACCTCTTGGTCTTTGTGACTGCCTGTCACCCTCTTGAACACCGAAACGATCTGAACCACTGCCTGGAACTCTCCTTTCATTGCTTGGTTGTCTGCAGTCCATGTTTTCTGATCCCCATCTTGGCTCAGCAACCCCTCTACCAGACTCTCTAAAGTCATTTCCAGGTCCCAATCTGTCAGGTCTAGCACACATCATATCATCGTTATCTTGGCAAGGCCTTGGATTCCTAAACCCAGGACCACCCCAATCATCTTCACAAGATCTTCTAGGCCCAGGAAGCATAGGTGTCCGATCTGGTATGTGCCCTCGCTCTCTCATCATAGGGCCCCTGCGAGCGTTAAAAGGCCCCTCGGTATTAGATTCAAAATCATCATTACGCTCTGGAAAAGGTTGAGGATACCTGTCATCATGATGGTCCCAATCATTTTCAAAATGTGTTTCCCGTTCATCTGGCCAATGTATTTCAGCGTCTGCGCCTCTACAATCTGGTGCTGGGTATCTGCAATCTGCTGCTTTCCATTTGGCTTGATGACTATTTTTGAACTGACATTTCCTTCTATGCCTTTGATCTTGCCTACCATCTCGACCTGATCTGTCGTTATGCCTGTTTCCTGGTCCCATGAACGATGGTCCATTTTCTCTCCAATTGGGACCTGGTCCCCCTTGATCTCTCTCAAAATTCATCATTTGGAAGTCATTGTCTTCTGGTTCTCGTCTGTCAGACCCCAAGCCTTCAATGTGTGGATCTCTAATTTCGCATACTGGCCCTCTGAAATCTTGACCTTCCCTCTCATACTCCAAGTCATCTCTGAAAGGTGGACTTCTCCTGTTGCACTCTGGGCCCCTCATTTGGGGAAACATTTTATCCGGGCCAGGTTCTCTATCAGAAAAAACACTGCCGTACTTCATTTCTTGCCTATCGGGATGTCTCCTATCAGGCCCGGGGAAATCTGTGTTTGGACCCAAATGTTCATTCCCTGGTCTGTTGGGAATTCTTGCTTCTGGCATTCTATGTTCCATAAATGGTTGCTGGCTTCTAATATCAGGCCCCAGAGGATTTCTTTCTGGTCCTCCTTCGGCCATTTTGTGTTCCATAAATGGTTGATTTCTTCTGTTATCAGGCCCCGAATGATTTCTTTCACCTCTTCTTTCAACCATTCTATGTTCCATAAATGGTTGATGTCTTCTGTTATCGGGCCCTGGATGATTTCTTTCAGGTTCTGGTCCCCTAATATCTGGTTCTCTCCAGTCATGCAAGACTACCTCCCTATTTGGATTCCCTCTTTCTGACTGAGGGTCCCAAGTTGGTCTACTAGGTTCGAGCCTATCAAGGCCTAACTCATCAACGTGTCGATCTCCCCAAGGAGCAGAAGGCACATGACCATCTATTGAACTTCTTTTAAATGCGCGCCCTCGCTGATTATTTCTTGGCAATCCCATTTCTCCTATGCCAGGCTCTATCGCCCTAAAATTAGAATATTCAGATGTGTTTCTGTCAATGGCCGAACAGTTGATTGGCAATTCCCTCCTCCTTTCATTCCCTGGCCCACTGAAATGTGAGCCTGCAAGTCCTTCTGTGCTTTGAAATTCCATATCAGGTTTTCTTCCACTAAGAACACTATCGGCCATAGCTGGATTTCCAATGTTTAGTTCTTGTGATCTGAAATTGCTACCACCTGGTCCTCTTCTATCATGTAAAGGAATTCTCGTGTCAGTACATAACCTTTCGGGATCATTCCAGTTACACATATTGGGTCCTCTGCCATCACCCCGTGGTCTGGTGAAATCTGGACCACCCAGTTCTCTCCTGTCAGATACTGGAACTTCTTTTTTAGGATGAATTTTCCCTTCCCTAGGTCCAGTGCCACGTGAACCACCGGGTCCTCTGCTATCGTGCTTTGCAGGCCCAACATTTGGCACTCCCACTTCAACCTGTGGTTTACGAGGGTCTACACTAATACTGACTCTTTTTTCAAGACCTTGGTTTTCCATTGCCGTACCTCTCCAGCCAGGCTGATGGACTTTGCTTTCATCTGGTCCATGTTGCCCTTTTCCTAATGAATCTCCAATTGGACAATTCCAATCAATTGTCTTGCACTCAAAGTGTTCTATACTTTGACTGCTGTTAACTCCCATACCGGTTCTTTCAGCCCTCCAATTGGCTTTTTGAATATTAGAAATCCCATATTGGTTTTGCTGAGCATTATTTTCATTAGTTCCCTTAGGACATTGGTCATGTTTGTTATTTCCTTTAACGTTTACATCATTGCTACCTGTAAGTCTTTCTCTAATGCCTCTGTCTGGAACATGTGAGTCAACTCCACGACTAAAGCCTTGACCAGGCCCCAACGAACATATTTCGCCTACATTTTGCTGTCTAATACCGTGTCGGTTTTCTCGTATTGTCATGTCAAGACTATGCACACTCCTTTCAATCCTAATATCATACTGTGTTTCTTTGAAATGGTGTGCAGATCGAACGTCTTGTCCCGTAGAGGAAATGCTGGACTGAACATTTCCATAATTTATAGTTAGTCCCGGTCTATGCATGGATATGTCTTTGTCTCCTTTCAAGCATTTTTCAATGTTTCGCTTTTCATCTGACAATAATGTAGATGCTGTCTGCAGGTATCTGTCGTCAGAACACGTGGATGAATTCGACATTAAAGTACTTTCTTGATGTTGTATGTTTACATCTCTGCCAAGTTTCTGAGAATCCTGAAGCAAAGTCTTACTTTTGATACCGGGGTTACTACCTGTTATTGTCAAATCTGAGACTCTGTCTTGATTTTGAGAACCCCCAATATTCATGACACCTGCCTTGCATGCTGGTTGTTCTGGCGGATCTACTTTTAGACGAGGAACTTCAGGATCTTGCGCTGGATGACCACCCGGTCTTGGACATTTTCGAACACGGCTTATTTCTGGGCCTGAACTTGTGCTTATTTCCACAGTTGTATCTGAAGGTCCACCCCCTTGACTCAATATTTCTGAATACTTTTGACCCTCGCTCTCTGTCTTTATCACATTTCGCTCTCCTGAATCTGAACCCCATATATTAAGCGCTCTCAAAATAATGCTCTTAACATTTGATGTACCTTCAAAATGTTTGTTCACCAAAGTTGCTTTGTTTACAGAAAGCTGGCAATCTTTTGCTGTTTCCACTGTTGGTGTCAGGTTATTGATTTGTGTCTGGCAAGATATGACTTTGTGAGATTCATCTGAGGGATTATTATCCACAACACTTGGTTCCACAAACCGTGGATCGGGATCAGGGCTCTCAGGGGAATCCCGGAGGGGAGGGTCAATTTCTCTGAGGGGAATCGAACTTTCAAATTTATCTCCACTTGTTACTGGCTGTTTATTCACCTGTGGAGACGGAACATTAACTGCATTATCAAGCCCACTGGCCTTGTTTTGTAAAGGATCATTGGGTTTTGCTTGTTGTGATGTTTCAACTTTTAAATTGGGTACATTTTCTTGTGAAAAGTCTTCAGACCTATTAGATTTTAAATTATGTTCATCACTGGTATTTATCATAGAAAGAGGGGTATTCAATGCCCTAGTATGTTCAAGTTGTCCAGCATCTGGGTTCAACTGACATTTTAAAGGGACATGCATTTGTTTCTCAGTGGGACTAGGGGATACCCTGAACTCTTCAGGTGCTTGTGGAATCAAATCATTTTCCATGGGAGAGGACGTTGACCTCCTACGATCATGGGAATGGTGCCGAGTACTGTGCGATTTACGGTGACGCGCCTGCCGTTCAGAGTGGTCTCTTCTATGCTTTGACCTATCCCTTTCACTTTTTCTGTGTCTATCTTTTCCTCTGTGTTTCCTGGAATGTGAAACAGAACGTTGGCTCGATGGACTTCTGCACCGGCCTCTTTCACGATGTCTTCGTCTCTTTGGTGATGACCTACGCCTTCTGCTGTGATGTGAAATTGAAGAGGCGTAGTTTTGGGGTAAAAAGGAATCCTGAAAATTTGCTGTACCTCCTTGAAACACATCCTCTTGGATTTCATTGAAAAGGTCATCTTCTGGATCATAAGGTACATCAGAATCTTCAATCTCACCGGCAGAAGAAGATTTGTCATTTTCGTTTCCATTGTCTGAAACTTCAGCTTGTTCTGTAACTGGTGTAATATTTGAAGAAGAAATGGCTTTTTTGTCTTTTTGCCGATCAGTTTGTGACTCCTTGCCGGGAAGAGCGGCAGGCTCTGTTAGACTGCTGGCTTCTTCCGGCTTTGACTCTTTTGATTCTGAATGTTTGGACTCTAAGTGAATCGTACCACTTGGAAGGGATGCGACTTGACTGAGAGGCAGAGGCTTGGAGGGAGAAGACTTCATGGAATCACTAGCAGAAAATTGTGCCATAAACATACCAACAGCCTCTCTTTGTTGACGAAGTGCCTCTTCCTGTTCCTTTAATTGCCGCTTTTGCTCTTCAATCTGTTTATTAAGTTCCTCAAGCATTCGCTGCTGCTCAGTCAGCGTAGCAGCTGAGACGACTACCGTACCTATGGGAAGGTTCTGTGGAACGGAAGGGAGAGACGACGTTTGGGGTGGAGTTTTGGCTAAAGACGGTGTTTCAACCGTTGCGGCAATCGCAACTGACGACGGAGGGTTTGACATTTTAGTTTGATTTGTCTTCTTTGCCTCACATTGGAGATCTTGAAAAATAGTCTCATCCTCTGGATCATAGGCCACATCATCATCCACAGCACTTTTTAATGGAGGCTCTTCCAAATTACTTTTTCCTTTGCTCTGTGAAGAAACTGTTTTATATCCTCGTGCTGGGTCATATTCCTCTTCTGGGTCATAAGGGCGATCAAATTTGTCTTCCACTTGAATATCTTTGACTTTAGATTTCTGTCCATACTGTTGAACAATTGGATCCATCATTGAGCCAGAAAACACAGTTACCTTCGCGCTCATCGTTGACATGTTGGTAGTACAACGTTCCTCATTAGAAACCATGTCAGGACCTTTCTTATCTTTAAACAATGCACCCGAGATAGTTGATCGTGATTTAACATTGGGGGCTTTGACGTTTGTATCAGGGATGCTACTAGATGCGGATTGGCTGGATGCAGCAAGAGCTCTGGTAGAAACGGTGGGGTTTGATTTAAAAGGGGTCAGATGCGATGGGCGTCCTTCTGCATTGGAAGAAAAGTTCGAGGTTGACCCAGGACAAGGAGGCGAGTCAGGTGGGGTTGTGCTTGCAGGGGTCTCAGGATCATAGGGTTGGAAAACCTCCAATTTGTCAGAACCGTAGAGGACTGGAGGTTTTGGGATCCACATAAGGTCTTTAGGGAGAACTTTTGTTTTCTTTTCTTCTATTTCCTGAAGTGCACTTCCGAAACGTTTTGCTTTTTGGATAATTACCAAACCAAGAAGAAGATTGGGCCGGTTCTTTTCAAGTCCTGTAAAGACACAGTACGTAAACATTAAACAACCATGCAAACAATATGTTGCTAGTTAAGATAAAGAAAAGACTGTAGTGAGAAAAAGTGTCTAGAGCAATATCACACCTGGTCCTTCAAGGGGTTGCAGAATGGATGGAACGGATTCCTTTCCACTAAGTGGTACAATGTAGACATCCTTGATGGAACGGCTGTTGTTGGAAACTACACCAAAACGCCCTCGGCTGCTGAAGTACGAAAAGAGCGAGACATATGCCACCTCTTCTTCTTCTGTAGCAGGATGGAAACGGATCACGCATAACTCCTAACACACAAAAACAACCCAGAAAAATGTATCATTTAAATTAAGTCATCACGGTAAATAGAAAAATATCAGCATTTTTTCATCTACAGCTAAAATGAAGGAACAAGATCATTGCTTCAGTACTATTGGGATTGAGTGCCTATGGTGCTTGCCTTTGAAATGTTGGTCTTGAGCTTGGCAACATATTCCCACACTGTTTGAGGCATGATTCGTCCACCAATTTCAATGCTATCGGGTAGTTCCTAAAGGTAAAAAGAAATGTATTTATAGTTTAGTGACAAACAATGACAGAGCTGATACGATAAAACAAAAACATTACCAATTTCAGTGTTTCGGCAGATCCTGATACCAAATAGCACTTGGTAGCAAACTTAGACACAGTCAACATGTTGAGGAAGCCTTTCCACATGACTTCTTGTTTGGCCAGGAACTGTGACGTTTCACCACTGCTTGGAGATTGAGAGATGACATTTCTGGAAAACAATCCAACAAAACGAATCCATACTCACACCTGAGCCATTTCACACAATTTTACAACGCATAACGAATATTATTACATCATAAGCATATGTTTCTATAAATACCTTGAGGACATGCCATAGAGTCGGGGATCAGCCGAAGAGGATGGCTTCATTAGGATAGATTTTGGTAATGGTTTTGTTGGTGGAACGGGCAATTTAGGTACAAATGATGAAGCAGAGCTATCCTCTCTAAGAGAATTATAAGGTGCTGATTTGTTCTTCAATGTATTTGTAGGACCAGGGACGCTACACGAAGAAGCGGCGTTTCTATTGGCCGCAGTGCGGGGGTCACGTCTCGTAATTGTCACTGTGGAGACGGCCGGAATCACAACGGGCGTGTATGATCTTTTGGATGAAGTTTTAGAAGTATCTGGGGATGAAGGGGACTCCATGACAGGGGAAGCAGGTGACTCTAAAGTGGGAGAGGCTGGTGAATCCCTAATGGGAGAGGCAGGAGATTCAACCGCAGCAAAGTCGCTTGTGTCAATAACAAGACGGGAAGATGGGTCGAACATAGGAGATGATGAATAATCAAAATCCGGTGTGTCGGGTGAGTCAGGTGGTGCTCGTAGAGGTGAGTCGTCTCCTGTAGACTTTCTCCACCGTGAAAAATGTTTAGTGCTTGATTCAGACACTTTCGTCTTTTTGGTTGGGGGTTGGTCTTCCCCTATTTGTCCTTTGAAACAAAGATAGCAACCAAATATTTAAGATAAGTAAGAATGGGAGGATGTACTTATAATAGATTTGTTGAATTCACCTGTACAGATCTTGCATTTGAGGTCAAACAGGTGAGCCTTGTGTTCTGAGGTAGTGTCTTTAAGCATACAGGTAAGAACATCTGGCAATGCACTCCCTTTGGTTGGCTCACTTGTTTTGTTCTTGAGAATGTGAGTAGGAAGACTTTTCTTCTGTTTGCAGGGTGAAAACGTTCAACACAGGAAGTCAATCACGTTCGTGAAATGTCATTAGACCAATAATGATGTCAAAACATCATACTTGAAATAAGATAAATGCTCACATTGCCTACTGGTCTTTTCTCAGTCTTTGTGATGTTTAAACATGGGAGATCAACCTTCACAGCTTCGGGTTTAGGGATGTTTAAAGAGGAAAGATCAACCTTCACAGCTTCAGGTTGCGGCAACGAACCGGATGCTTTGGCATCTTTAACCTACAAACAAACAGGATTTTATTTATCACAGGGGAAAACTATTCATTTGCACTGCCTGCCTTATTTTTCTTTGGCAGCAGATATAGGATTTACCCGTGATGTGTCCTTTACATTGTCTGGGGCCTTGGTACCCTGCATGTCCTTTTGGCTCATCCTGACTAGTCTGAAAGGACTGATGTCTCCTTGCACAACTCGATACAACAAGCCCTAGAGAAAAAAAACAAGTGACTCATCACTACATACAGCACCTACAATCTAGATAATACATAAAGAAGTAAATCAATAAATACATAAATTATTATTGCTCGATATACAGCGCCTACAATTTCGATAATAAACAGATAAAATAAATAAATCAACTTCATAACCGAGCAAACCTTGTTTTTGGGATCTTTCAAGTTGAACATAATTGTTCTGTACTTATTCATGTACTTGCTGTCTGTATTGCGAAATATGTCGAACATCTCCATCTCAATGCTTGCAACGAGCTTGACAGCATCACTTTCAGACATGGTCAGTTCCTCACAGTCACAAACCCTTGACAAACAAAGAGCGAGTCGATATGTTATGTACCAATTGCGACCTTCCCTGTCGATTTTGGCATTGCTGAATATATTTACCTTTTGGACAGGATGCCTGTGAGGGAGCGCTGGATGCTCTGTCTGACCTGGTTATTAGGCAGAGATGGTCTGGAGGGCGGCGCACTTGGTGCAGGTGGCACGGGCAGATTCCGGGTCTCGTTCAGCAGGGTCGGGGCCGAAGGCTTTTGGCATGAGGTTACCGTCGAAGACGGCTGAAGTCCGGATTGCTTCTTTGGTATTATATATGTTGCCAAAGAGTTCAAAACACTCCCCGTCGAATTGTGTTCAGATGTGGTCGAAGATTGTGAGGCCGGAATTGGAGCGGATTTTGCTCTTTTGGGAGGTACGGCGGGATCTGATCCTTCAGTTGTTTCAACTGAAGTGTATCTTTTTGTGGATTCCATCGTGCTGTTATGAGGGGTACTCTGTGGTACAACTGGTTCCGACACAGGTTGAAGTGAGGGACATGTGTCTGTGGAGGGGTCCTTTGAAAGTGGTTTTGGGGGAGTTTCAGTGTCTTTTTGTTTACATTCTTTTGAAGCTGTCGGGTGGGAAAAACATGACATTGTGTGAGTATCATTGCTTGATGGCAACAGAGACATTCCGTACTGTGCAACAAGTCTTAGCCACATCGAGTTCAACATGTGATCAACATGTGAGCAGCATTAAGCTCGGCTGTTGCTGATCTGACAGCTCTGACAGCTTAATTGCTCATATGGCAGACGGAAAAATCAACAACTGGCCACCATTGTTCTAAAGTAAAGCTCTTGGGTAGGACAAGCAGTTCAGATCATGGATAGATGGGTTGCTGGAGCATCTGTTTCTCATGAGGTCCAAATGCCATCTTGACAATAATTACTTCGGTGTGTGCATGTGTGGAAGCATGTCTGTGGCCTTTCAACATTAACGATATTACAATAAAACTGGTCAAAAAGAATTTGCTATATTTTGAATCAGAGATGCAAGTAAACTGAGATTAATTGATGACGGAAGGCCAATTGAATAATATTCAAATATAACATACGTATTAATGACTTAGAATGGTGTGCGGTGCGAGAAAGCAATTAGAGCGTGATTTCGAAAAAATCTCAGTGGCAGCAAGAAACCACATCATTGCAGAAAAATGTAGATTTTAGATTACAACAAAGCAGAATCTAGAAGTTTGCTATTTCTCATGGCATCGTGCCACATCTTAATGCTATACCTGTGCAAACTCAATAGGGGAAGCTGAGATCATTTAATCATAGACTGATGAATATCATAGTACCTGATTGATCATACGGAATAATGCAAACCTCAGCCGTATAGGAAAGCAAAAGAGCTAAGAATGAAAAGGCCTACTCTCAGAATACTTAAATAGTATTCTGTAGAAAGTGGCCTGATATCTAACAAAATAACTTTGCTCACTTTAAATATTGGTTTTGTTAATACTGAATTTACAAATGAACCGCATTTGTTAAAAATAACAGCAAATTGGGCATCTAGATCAAGACCTCATAGAAGCCCGGCAGAGTGTAAACTGCTCTGTAGCCAAAAAAACACTCAGTTCACCTTTTCCAAACACAAAGTTGAGCCAGCAATCTGTGCTTCCCTGACAGTTAAGAAATTACTGAGGCGCAACATTCAAAAACAGCTTTTCTCCCACAATGCAACTTTTACAATGCTATCTTAATTGCGTATATTTAGTAAAACGATAAATCTCATGGATGATTATATTTTAGAACTAACTACTAACTTTTTGGGCAGAACACCTTCTAAACTGTAGATAAGACAACGTACGTTTTGTAAATCAACTATACATAGATGTCATCAGAGGTTGCGCAACATATATATGTCCACTAGAGGGCGATGACGTAACACTGTTATATTTTTGCTTGAGTCATTTTTAAGCCATTGATTTTAACCATACTAGATGCAATGACTATAATACATTTCATATGCAGAGATTTCAATTGTTTTATACAAAAGCATTGGATGCGTTTTCATGCACTCGAAATGTGCGTGTGTGTGTGGGGGGGGGGGGGGGGGTAAGTGCGTGTGTGTGCGCGCGCGTGCGTGTGCATGTACACATTTGAAGAAAATCTTTGGTACCCTTCTTTTGACGAAATAAAAACGCACGGTGGTTAAAACAAAATAATAAAAACAATGTGTAAATGGGATTAAAATTAAAAAAATATTGGTTTTGAATTATGGTTCAACAGAAGGATAAAATCAATTTGACCGTTTGACATGTTCATGATGTGTCTTCTGTAAAGCAATGCCGGTGTCGACAAAATTGTGATCTGTTAATTGGCCTATTTAAAAGGGAGATGGTCAGTCACTATGCTGTTGGGTGGCATTGTGTATATATGGACCAGAGAATTAAAGTAGAAAGTGGAACTTTCCAAACAGCATGATGGCAAGCCACAAAGATTCTGGGCAAATGTCCTATGGACATTGACTATGTCCACAGACGGAACAATGAAGCTTACCAAGAAACGATTAGGGTCACGACGGTGACATGTGGAGGCTGCTACATATGGCACAGGGTGCCTTGAATCTGTACAATGAACTCCCAAGACTATCAAGATATTTTCAACAGACACGTGCTGCCCGATGTCAGAAAACGTGTTCAGTGACAGGTCATGTATCTTCCAACAGGAAAATGATTTCAAACACACAGCTAAAATTACTTTTGAATGGCCATGAGCAAAACATTGGACTATTCTGATGTGGTCTTCCATGAGCCTTGACCTAGGGAGGAACTGAAACATGCCAGTGACTGACTCATAGTTAAGTTGTGCAAACAAATATTAAAGATATACTGTTTCTTGTCTAGTTTCCTGAAACACCAAGACAATTTAAATTCACAATCTATGGGCAACTTTAAGTCCTCCGTTAACAGAACATGTATGCTTTGGGGAACATGGAAAGAAGCAAGGGAACCGGGAGAAAAAACATGCTGGCACAGGAAGAACATGCAAACGGCATACAAGGAATACCAGAGCTGAGATTCAAACCTTGAAACCTGTCACCTTTGAGGCAGACGTGCAAACCATTATGTCACTCTGCTGCTCAACTGACCTATGACACCTTCCCTATAAAACAATCATTTCATCAATAAAGGGTTCCTTTGAACATAATAGTGATGTGTGGTTGTCTTTTTCTTCTTTACAGGGACAGGCAATGTTTGTGATCTTAAGTGTGTGTAGTGCAAGGAGGCATTATAGCCAAGCACCAGAAGACCTGGTACATATGTATGGTATGCGAAAAAAAAAAAAAAAGGACCAAATTCACAAGCCATGTCTCGAGAACTGTCATGTTTGTTAGTGTTGCACTTCCCATGTGCAGCAAGTCAGCGTGTGTAGTGGTGACATTGCATTTTTAAGAATGTACGACTCGCTTGACCTTGATCCCAACAGGGACTTGTTCAAATCTGTGGCCTGCACCCACAGAGGAGCCCTCTGCCAACCAAGAGCTCAGTCGGGAACCCAACTGTGTCCTCAAAAGGCACCAGTGGCATGATATGCAAAGATGTGACTGATGATTGATTCCAGGTTTGCCTCAAAATGTGATCTGTGATGTAATTATTTCATTTTGACTGTTCCAGGAGATCATAAAAGATTTTGTGACAGTTTCTTGCTTTAAGTAGATGTACGCATCAAATGGGCCACACCACTGTATAGTGTGTTTTGTTGTGTTTCTGGTTTTCTGTACCTTGGAGATAGATGGGTGGTCTGTTATGTCAAGACGAAGTTGATGTGCCATGATAATTGCGTTTGTGTGCGACCGGTGGCTCGCTGTCAAGACTGTTAAGTGTTGTTGTTTCTTGCAGTCAATGGTGTTGCTCTTCTGTGTTTTATAGAGGATGGTGGGGGTGGGTGGGGGTGTTTGCAGCTATTAGACCACTTGCTAAATTCCCCCCTTTAAGAATTGTAGTGTGTAAAAAAAAAACTGTGAGGGGGAAAAAAGACGGCAAGGGAATGCCAACTGAACTGATCCTCTGCATGTTTAAAGTTTGCAACTTGTGGAGAAAATAAACTTCCTTTGCAGAGGAAGGAGGACTTCATGTCGGCTGTGACAAAGTAACCAGAATCCAAATTCTTTCATTGTCACATGGATCGCAACTTTACTCTCCTCCCCCTCGAGAATTCCTAACAAACCCAGCGATGATGTGTGATTGAAAGTGAGCTTGATTGCGATGAGAAGCAGCGTTGGCAGTGTGCAAGTTGCAGAACCAAGAAAAGAAACCAGATGCCCGACAAGGGTAGGAGTAGCTTGGATAAGGTCTGGAGGACCAGTTGGTGACCCCTGATGTATTCTGTGGTCAAATGACTCATTCCTGTGAATAATTTCTGAAGGATACTCTAGCATGCGGCTGAATTTGAAAAATAATTCTACCGCTTTCCGCACATTAAACCGAGCTTTACGTGTACTGAGTGTCCAAATGTGGAAATATCAGCTTAGAGTACATTGGTATCATGAAACATAGCTGCTAAATGGCCTGTACTTGAGCAATAAACACGATCATTTGGGGGAAAAAAGCAAATATTTCTTCAGGTGAGACACGTTGACATGTTTTTACGATTCCCCAGTGTTAGGATATGAATTGGAATCCATTTAAAGCCCACTGGATAAAATCCCAACAAGCACTGCTGTGCTTTCCTTTTTCATTTTCAACTTTCACAAAACACGTCTAAATTAATGTGCTTTGAAATGCAAAGGCATCCCCCCCCCAAAAAAAAGAAATCAAGATTGTGTTCCTGTACATCCTGGGCTACATTTGACCTAACTGTCATATACTTACCAACTCCTGACCCCTGTCATGAATTAATGACCCCAAACAACGAACAGATATTGAATAAGTGTGCATGATTGTGTTACTCGTGCCATAGGCTGCTGTATGTATGATTTGTGATGATGATGAGTAGCGAATGGTACATACACGCTGTGTTAAACTTAGGTGATGGTTGCGGAGAGGCCTGAACACCAGTTAGGGTGGGGTCACAGGCTATGGATGACGGAGTCTCCGTCTGCGTTCCATCACTTTCCGTCGGCAACTCTTCAGCTTTTGCCGCTAACCTCGCAGACACTCTAATAGTGCTTTGAGCCTGAGGGGAAGACATTTTCTCTCGTTAAACATTTATGTTGAAACTATGTTTTGATTTCAAAATGACTTGAGTGAGTTACCTTTGCAGTGGGTATTACAGGTGTGGCTTTTTTTTGCACTTGCTCTCTTGGAGTGTCCACCTTAGTGTCAGAGAGGGACTTCATAGTGACAGTAGCATGCTGCACGATGCAATCGGTGCCGCAATAAACAGATTCCCGCAATGCTGGCTTGTAGCATCCCGGGCCGATACATAGTGGACCAGAACAATCTGCCTTCATCTCCCCTTCAGGTTCGGTTCCAGGCTTTATTGCAGGAACCTGATTCACCTCCAACTTTACAGTCTTCTGAAACCAGATTGGCAACTTATGACCGGACTTCAATAGGACAATTTGAAACAATACAACAATCACGTTACAAATTGATCGTCATTCAATGAGACATGTACGGCCAGGGTGTGCGCACGGAAACTGGAACAGCAATACGTGATTAGGGGAAGTGGGGAATTTCTTAACCACTGCGACAATTAGAATCCAAATTAAAGCCGAACCTTCAGAGACTCCAATTCCGCTTTCCCCTCTGGTTCTTCATTAGGACTGAGTGACAAACACTCGGAAGAAATTTCTGGATCTTTCTGGGAGTGACACTCGGGCTGGGGGTGGCTCAGCTGTTTTGTCGTGCAAGGTGTACAAATGTACTCTTTAGCGCCTTCTGACTCACTGACACCAACGCAGTCGCCATGGAAATACTCCTGGCAACTGTCGCAGGAGATCATGAACCTAGAGACGGGACCAAATGAAGGCAAATCAGGAAATTAAACGAATCATTTGGAGAGGGCGCAACAACTCTGCTCGGGAGACCTGTGACGCACAAGTTACCTTTTGGTGTGTTTTTGCCGACAGATGCGGCACAGAGCATCGGGGTCGGAACCCTTGACGTCCGATAAGGTTGAACGTTCGGTAATATTTTTAAAGACGCCGTCGCCCTGCTTCCCCTCCCTCTCATCTGGTGCATCATTATACTGGCCCGGAGTTGTGTCATTACTCTGATCGGCATCTGTGCCTATGGGAATAAAGTCTGTACTTGTTTGCGCAACAGGACTCAGAGTTAGAAATGAGAGCGTATCCGATGGATTAACAAGTATGACATCATCGTCGTCTTCATCATCTGCCCCAGTAGCCTCAAGGTCCGATGCCTTAGCCCTTCCTCGGCCCCTTGCTTTGCCTTTAGCCTTTGCGCGCCCCCTCCCCCTTCCTCGAGCTTTTCCTCTTCCACCTGCTCTGGTTCTGGCTCCCTGTGTGCCTTTACAGTCCGGCCGCTCTTTGATTTGTATCAAAGGCATGTCATCGCTATCCTCTTCTTGACTTGAGATTAAAATTACATCCTCGACATCCCTTTGTGCCACTTGGCCTGAAACGTCAGCTCCGTCCTTGTCTGCAGGTCCCCGGAGTTCAGACACCTCTGTGTCATCTACGATCTCTGCAGGAGGGTTCTCCGTGGCATCACCAACTCTCAAAATATCAGGGACTGGCAAATCTTGAGAATTTTCCATAGACAAATCTTCATCCCCACCAAGAAGTGTGAAAGCGGTATGAAAAGCAGACCCGAAATCTTGCCACATGTTTGGATCGAGACACCCTTCCGCAGAGGTTGCCGGCGGTTTTGTCTCCTCGGATACAGGTGAGGACGAAGCGGACCAATCGAGGTCTTCTAAAATAGTCCGAGGTCCTTGAGGAGATGGGGTGGCGTTGTCGTCTCTGGAGGCTTGGGTTCGCCGTGCGAGACGGCTTCTAACTCGTCGTTGAGGCGGAGGGCTGTGGTTTAAGTCTCCAATTTCTTCCATAAACTCACGTCGAGCTAAAGTTGATCGCCTGAAACCCCAAGATTTTCTAAGCTGGGGCAATCCCGGTTTATCATCTGAAGCTCCTGATTGGTTCTGCTGCTCTTCTACAAAAATAAACCACAATACCCAAAAATACAGATTATTTAACTCATAATCATTTGGATTGGCCAATCAACAAAGAATAGTATTAGATGCTTTACCTGAGCCTGCATTATTGTCCATTGGTTTCCCACTGACATCCATTGGAATGAATCAAGGCTGTCCAAAATAAAGTATATTACTTATTAGCACATGAGTGAAATGAAGTGATGCAGGAAACGACTCGAAGTCAACAGTATAAATTGTTTGTGTATATGTGTGTGTGTGCGCATATGTGTGTCAGAGACACAACATAAAATGTGTCACAATATTCCAACTCTTATGCACTTTATATATTTGTGTATATCAGTGCAACGGTATATTATAATAACATAGACCCCCTTTGTGAACCTATAAATGTTGAGCACACCATCCATCGAGTTATATTACTTAAAAAAACATTACCCAATGAGCCCCAATATATTGAAATTGCCATATGCAAATTTTCATATGTTGATCAATTTACGTAAGTAAAATTAGGATTATTTGTGAAGGGTTCTAATGCCCCGTATCCCATTAGGCTGGGAAGGCAATCGTAAAAGGGCGAGCCACCAACGTCTTTGAAGTGCGCTCAAGCCAAATGCGTCACCGGCTTTTTTCACCATAGGATCAATCTCCTATTCTTACCAGGGACCAGCAAACCGTAACTTATCTTACTACTGGCTCTCACCAACCAGTGGCTCCCGGGCTGCATGTGGCCCTTTGCCCAGTTTCAAAACCGGTTCCAATATTCCGGCTGGGTAAGGCCATGCTCATATTCAGTTTTTCTAAAAACCCAAGTAAGACCCCTGGGTAAGTCCTTTTGTAACCCGATCATTTGGTCGTGCAAACCCATATGGAACATTTCATTTGAGGGAAGCAATCATTTGTGTTCTCTGAATGCTCTACCCGCAAGAAATCTTGGGTCTTTTCAACCAAACACAGGCAGAGGTAATCAAAGATGGCAACAAAAAAAAAACAGCACAACACTTTTGTAGGGAGGAGGAAATCCACTACTTCGTTACTCTGACATGGTGAAAGATACAATGCCCTTTATTGATGGGAGAAAGTAAGAAGCGGAAATGACATCAATTTGCATCATGACTTTCATCCGTTGCGGTCTCGATGGGGAGACCCCGATTGATCAGAGTAATTCACTCACGCATACGAACGGGTTTTTTGTAATGTTTCAGAAACCAGAATTTTGACCTTCCTTCCGTCACAAAATGAGCAAAGTCGGGGTTAACTGTTGTCAGTCAACACTTCCTGATATGAGCCCACGTACTTTTGACACAGAGCAAGTGCAGTGTGAAAAGGGCTCATTCGGATGAGGCTATAGAATTGATTATATTCATCAAGCTAGGTGCCAGCTTCGTGCATCTCAAACACATCTGCTTTAATGCAAATGACGGTAAAAACACTTCATTTGAAAAAGAAGCACTATATTTTATTCCATATGTATGTATTTATGCAGTGTTCATTTTTGTACTTGCAATGCTATTTATCTAATATGGTAGGTAGGAGTATGTTTAGATAAGACTTGTGCTTATCTAACATGTCCCTTCTAAAACAAAGCAGAAGCTCTTTTTTCATCAGATATTTCAAAGATGACTGAACTTTGGAAGTAGTTACCGTAATTTCCGGACTAAAAGCCACTGCGTTTTTCTCAAGCTTTGAACCCGGCGGCTTGTCGTCTGATGCGGTGTATCTATGGATTTTTTCATGATTTTCGTGATGACTTGATCACTTATACACTCGTAAAAAGGCTGTGGGCCGCTGTTGTGCGGCATCGCTTTGTTGGGCAGAGGGGTATGTGACACGGTCACTGGAGAGAAGAGTGGTGTGTTGATGGCATGTCCATCCGCCAGTGGCGTGTGGCGAAGTATATCGGACGCTATTCCAATCGGACACTGAGGAGGAAGACTTCGATGGTTTCAGTGCACAGGAGGAAGATGAAGACGGCTCTCAGTGACTTTGACTGGTATATTTTTTTAACCAGCCCTGTTAGTGCTGTGCTACCGTGTTGCTGCTTTGTTACCGTTGCATATCAGTCACTTTTACCGGTGTGTTTTTTTATCCAGCCCTATTAGTGCTGTGTTACTTCCATGGTGCTGCGGTATTACTGCCGCATCACAGGTAGTGCTTGGAAAGAAATGATAAGGTATGTTATTAAAACTTTAAAAAGGCTTTCTGTGTATAGTCTTTGTAAGTAACTCGTGTGCACATGCGGCTTTTAGTACGGTGCGGCTTATTTATGAAAATAACCAAAATGCAGTTTATAATCGCGTGAGGCTTATAGTCCAGAAATGACGGTACTCACTTTGAAAGTCCGGCAGAAAGCTGAATAATAGTTGTTACCTAAATTTACGTAGTGCTATTATCAACTTGCTTGGAATATATTGTATGGGCTGGAAAAAAAAACTGAATGGAGGGGAATTTTTCAAAAAATGGCAAAGAGCTAATGAATGGTGAGGGGACAGAATGGCAGCAGTGTATGTGTGCCCATGTGCATGACGTGGCTTTCGCAGCGGTAGTAAAAAAATTACCGTATTTTTTGGAGTATAAGCCGCACCTTTTTTCATAGTTTAGGTGGGGGTAGACTTATACTCAGGAGCGACTTTTGTGAAATTTAAAAAAAAAAATTTGGTCACACACACATTCACACCATCATTGTGAAGTAGATTCACTTCACATGTTATTTTCAGACTAAACCAGATGACGGTGCTCTAGACCTGCTTTGATAAATTCACCATTGGCTGTAACTCATATCAACTGAGAAGGGCTTAGCAAAAATGGCACCGAAAAGAAAATCATATTCTGCAGATTACTAACCGCAAGTAGTAAAATATGCAGCCGAAAACGATAATCGAGCAGCAGACAGAAATTAGTGAGAAACTTGTAAGGGACTGACGAAAAGTGAAGGTTAGTCCTAGCAAAATGAAAAAAACAAAGTTTGTAAGTGACACAGAGGATGAAGAGTTTGAAGGATTTGATGATTTGGAGTGACACAGGTTTGACAAACTTGTTATTCATGCTAGTTATTAGTAGTTTCACATTGTCTGGGGGGGGGGGGGGTTAAGTGACACAAAGGACAAAGATTTCGATGGATTTAATGATTTGGAGTGACACGGATGGTTCGATAAAATTGTTGTTTATATTATAGTTTGATATATAGTTTATAGATAGTTATATGGGCCTGTGGAATAAGTTGAACTGCAACTGACATCAGCGGCGCACCGCACGCACTTCCGGGGTTAGAAGCGCCAGTGTTTACACAAAGGATGAAGATTCCAATAGATTTAATGATTTGGAGAGACACGGATCGTTCGATAAAATTGTTGTTTATCTTATCGTTATTTGATATATAGTTTATATCTAGTTATATGGGCCTGTGGAATAAGTTGAACTGCAACTGACGACGAGTCCAACGTCAGCGGCGCACCGCACACGCGGCGTTGTTTACACAACGGACAAAGAATTCGATGGATTTAATGATTTGGAGTGACACAGATGGTTTAATAAACGTGTTCTTTGTGTTATAGTTATTCGAATCACTGTTATTGTTACGTCAGGCCTGTTCTCAGCTCCTCGTTTGTGTTTATGTCACGTTAGCATACCGTATCATTTAACCCGTTGTTGCTGGTTTATGTCTGTTCTGGGTGTTGGAATTTGTCAAATAGATTTCCCCCAAAAGTGGGCTGGTGCGACTTGTACTTCGGTGCGACTTATAGTCCGAAAAATACGTAGTCTCACACCATCCAAAACCTTTCAAAAAAGCTCAATTTAGCTTGTTCATAAAAAAATGTTCATCAGGGAGAAACGCACTACATTGATTCACAATCGCTCACCCCTAAAGAAATGGAAAAGTTGACTTTTGCTTAATGTACACACGGGCAATGGTGTAATTGTAATTGTGAATGAGTTTAGTTGTCTGGCCAATATTATTTCATGACTAAATGCATGTGAGCAAACATGTCAGACATTAAAAATGTCAATAAAGATGTTATTTTTTAGTGTTAAATTTGAGTAAAGCTTATGCCAAGTTTAACTATCCGTATTATGTTTTTGCACAATATTTGACTAAAATCAAACTTTCATCACAATTGCAACACATAGCAGCAACATTATCAAGGTCTGTACTAAGTCATGGTGAGTACTCAAATGTAACTACTTGAACTCATACTCTGAAAACACGTGGTGCCAAGCATCCCTGATTTTTATCTCAGCATGCTGACATACATTTTGCCATGTTGAGATTTAAAATTGAATATTTCAACAATTTGTATGTCAGTGATGCCAAATTAGAATTCACCTTGGTGGCCTTAATATTTGCTCAAACAGAGTATTTCATGTTGACATTATGTGAGTTTTAATCTTATGATAAAAAGTAGATACAATTGACTTTTTATCCCCATGCAGAAATGGCCATTAATTAAATGCAGATTTTCACTACTTGCGGGCCAGCCAAGTCCCCGTAGGCCACGAATAGTAAAAGTTTACTGTAGAAGAAACCAGCGCATCCGAGGAAATACACCCGATCAGAAATCAAAAACGTGACTTACGAGGTGTCACTCATTAGTCAAGCACTCATGGGTACATTCCAGGGTCCAAGTTAAGCCTTTTGGGTGGTCGCTCGAGTAGAACCGGCACTGGCCGTGCATATTCATTATAGAATACGTCAAATTTCAATGATTATTTCATAGTGAGTGTCTTGATACAGTATTATTTATGAAAACATTACTTTTGTATAGTTTTATTTTTCAACTGAACATTCAACATTTGGCATTTTCTAGCCTTTATATCTCATTCAAGCCATTCCTTGTCAATAAAAAAAAAGTGTGGTTATAAAAACAAAATCACAGATTTTTTGGAGGGTACGAAACCTAAAATATCGACTATTATATATTTTTAAAAAGTGAAAATGTGTTGATTTCATCCCTTTTGTTTATGAAATGTGTGCTTGAAGCGTAGAGTGGCCCTGCACAGTCGAAGAGTGAGACCTGGCCCGCGTTAATGTGGAACCCTGCACTGATCACAGGCTTGCTAATATCTTGCAAACACCTTATTCATGAAGGTCCTGTAATAATAAACGTGGGTTTTGAATGTGTCTGACTTTACAAGACCAAGTCGGGTTGTTATGATGCGTCTAGTGTGTTGGTGGAGTGCCCAGTGCACGTCACTTCTCACTGTCAACCCTCACCGCTGGCTAGCAGTATGCGAACAGGAGAGTCGAGTGCGTAAGTCTTTCCCTGCCAGTACATACCCTCTCTAACAGCAAGCCCTATGTAGTGCCTCCACGCGGCGACACATGGTAACTGGGTACAACACGGACACAGGCTAAACTACAAGGGACTCGGAGGAGGTTTGGCCCCTAGACGTGCGGCACGCAGGCCCACCGGTGTGTGGACACGCCCTGGTGCCCACGAACCAGCCCCCAACTATGGGTTAAATAGTACCACTGCCCAGTGGACTCCTCGAGAGAGGAATGGGCTAAGGGAGTCGACCCCTACAGAAAATCAATTTCCCCTTGGGTTGGTGTCAGGAAGGGCATCCGGCTGTAAAAGGTTTTGCTCCAAAAATGTTCTCAGTATAGGACTCTCAACCACGATATGGCCATGGACCGTCTCCGGTGGAAGAAAGTCATATTGAGAATCCAGTCCAACCCAGCGGCGCCTGGAAAGCGGACTTTAAACCGATGATGATGATGATGTTTTGAAGCTTTATTTTTTATAAGGCTGCGGGCGAGCCTTAAACGAGTGCATCTGCAAGTGTATGACAAATGAATGAGACATTTTTTTTATGCCAACTCTGTCAGTCACTTTCATTTTCATCCTCCACTCCACTACCTACCGTTTAGTATCCAAAACGGTGCCTGTCCTGTGATCTTACTCGTAAAGAAAAAGTCTAAAAATCCAAACAGATGGAATCCAGTTCAAATTTGTCATACTTCAGATAATCCAGGCCTTTTGTCCTTTGAGGATGTGATTTTAGCTAAATGTAATAAACAAGCAGGACGATCGAGAAGAAAGTTGTGAAACTCCAGTTGAATGGATCCTTGAACCTACCTGCGACTGATGCTCAGTATACCTCCAAAAGTTACAATGCACTCAGGAAGGTACATACTGGCACAACTACTAATAAATAACCAATTGAGAGCTGTCCATCTTTGGTCTTCAACCACATGGGTGCAAAAAAAAAGCATCTCATTCACCTCATGCTAACAAGAATGATGTTCCAGAAAAAGGGAATGAAGGTAAGTGGAAAGGTTGGTCGCGACTTTTGCTCGACGATTGGGTGCAGGAGGCCCACTCTTTCTCTCTCCCTTCAAACATGACCAGTCTTCTTACATATATAATTGATGACAGTGGATGCCTGAATGTACAGGCCAGTGTGTACTTTGTGCGTCAGGGACGGAGGTTAGGCCCTCCTGGTTCGTATTGCGTCTCACGGACTGGACTGAGTTGTTTAGACATAATGTTTAACTCGTACATTTGGCAGCGTTTTAAGCGGGTTCTCATTGGATCGTGCGACTTGCAGACCAACCTGGACAGTCCTTCTGCCATTTACACGTGGCCATGTACGTGGGCCTGTGTGTATTTGCCACTGATTGGCTATTTAAAAAAGAAAAAGGTCACTCAACAAGCCACAGTCATGATCATGCATTTTGAGTGACGGCGGAAACGCGGTTTTCCGTGTCGAACTGCATTTTGCAATGATGAACCACTAAAAATGATGTCAAACAGGTGTCATTGTTTTAAGTACAACTTTCAATTTTTTTTTGAAAGATCAAGTAACACGTGGTTAACGGGTCAGTCAACATTTCCCAAATTTGTAACTGACAACCCCCCAAAAAAGCCTACTTACAACATATGGCACCAATATTAAAAAGATCTAGGGCAATAATTACTTTGCCTTAGTTCCTGTATTTTACTATGTTCATATTAGTTCACATGTGTACATTATGACTTTCACATTGTGTGCTGTTAAAAATTTCAATATTCATTTAAATTTTCAAATCGTTATGCTGAGACTACTTACCTATCATTTGCCATGGAGATGGAAATTACCGAATTAGCTAATCAATTACAAATAGTTAGCATCATTATGCGTTGTCTGTGTGAAGCAAGCATTTCAGGGATAGCAGTTTTTATAAACGGATAAAAGATTTTAAAAAGTTTAAAACGTTTGAAGTTTTGATTCTTTTAAAAACAGGGTGGGGTCACAACTAAAACCTCAACCTCGGTTAATGCATTTCCACTGATTTCATAACTTTCTTAATATTTGTCGCAGGAAAACAATATCTCACTGGAAAATCTGTTAAAATACCTTCCTTAAAATGCTGGTGTCATGTAATTCAATCTTTGAAATTTTACACACAATTTATGTATATTTGAGTTAGTTAAACACACATGGGGTTCTGATTTTAGCTCATTGAGTGGCTCAAAGGTCACTTCAATCGTAAAGTTCAATTATGTCAGATATCACTTTACTTTTTCTCGAGAAAGGCATATCAGTTCAATCTACCAAATATTCATAATTTATCCAACATGCACATTTGAAACTTCAAGGGCCTGAAAACGATACATTAACATTCACAAGAGAACTTCTGAAATGTCAGCTGTGTTTACCATAAGAAAATAACATGAAATTCCGCCAGATAGATTTTCCCCAAATAAATTGAAACATAATCAAATTAACTCTTTAAAATCTGAACGTGTAAGGTAGTCAAACCAGACGACTATGGTCGGTATTTGTTGTGAAGACTGCTCAACATATGCAAGACAGTCCGGGCTGTATACTGTGGGCACATACTTCCCATTGATACCTAACGTGGGTAGCATTTCTGGGGTCGCAATTCTGGTAGCTAGTAGCTACTTTCACTTCTGGAGGTGACAACATGGCAAATCATCTAATCATCGTTAACTAAATCATTGTTGTCTGAAACGTCAAGACATTTGATTAACCAAATGATGAATACAATGCATTGTAGTTACGTGTTCATAATCGAGTTTCCGCCATTTGAAAGGAAGTGGAGCGTGCTTGACCACAAATACTTCGAAATTCCACCAAAAAAAAAAAAGCAGTTGAGCAGACGAGTAAAGCAGTCGACATTATAGAACAGCTTGGCTAACAGCTTAGGTGCTGGACTAACTGCGAGGATGCGCTAATGTACTAAGACAAATCTAACCTTTAACGGCTGTGTGTTGTTTTGCGTGGACGCCATGTGGAAATCAGAACGCATACCTCCGACAAAAGTGGACTATTATCCAACTAACACTTGGAATTATCCTGTTGGCTTGCTAGCACAAGCATCCATTTTCTGCCTTGTTCCACTTTCAGGACATCGCGAGACGACGCTGCGACTTCCCGCGACCTACTTCCGTTTGCGTTTTGTCACGTGAGAAACGTCATTACTGCTGCTCATTCAGGTTCGACGGTAAAGATAGTAAGCCAGAAATTAATTTAACAAGGATATCAACGAGGACCAAAATATCGAGAACATGTTTATTTTCTTCACGAGTCATTTTACTGTATTTACAATATGTAAACAAGAACGACACAAACAAAAATTGGACATGCTCGTGTAATCATAACCAGCCAAAACATACTTTCTATTCAAGTATACACATTTCAAACAGTCTGACCGGAATTAACTTTAACTTTGGAAATACAGTTTAACAGACTTCACCCAGTACTGACATTCATGAATATTTTAGGTCAAATAAAAGTTCGACACATAAAAATGTGATTGCATCAAAACATACTATAAAACATAATAAATATTGTTTGTGTATCTTCTTACAAAAACTTTTTACATTTAAATGTTTTAGATTTTTTTCATAAATCACACAGTTTTTTTTTAGACCTGTACAATGTGGAATGAAAAAAATACCACTGACATAAAAAGGAAATGATTAAAAAAAAAAAGTTACAAACCCCAGAAAACTGATGCAACCATGGTAATTGAGAATCAACTATTCATGGCTGTTTCGGCATCTCACATGGTGTGATGATGAACGAAACAAACAAACAAAATACAGCCTTTAAGCATTTCCGAGCAGCAATGAACCATTTTAGTGTAACAAATATACTGCAGTTAGTTACCATCTTGTTTGGACAGGAAATTAAGTAGTAACATTTTGATAACAAAACTGCAGTATGGAAACATAGATAATCATTTTTGTTTTGTTAGAACCAAATTATGTCACAACAATGACGAATCAGCAAGGACCTTGAAATTAGGATGGGAACCAAAAGTATCACGGAGCAGACATTGAAGCGCCAAGTGTTACATCGCACGGTCCGCAGCAGCCTTGAAATACATGCCACAATGTGGAGTGACAGTTATGTCACAGTAACACCAGCACTGTCCTTGTTCTTATCAATATATGTGGGAGAGCTGCTTTTGTCGGATATGGATGATGATGATGAGGCGGGTATGGCTGTCCCTGTTGGGGCAGTCAGAGTTTGTGTGGCCGGGGAATTGCTTGTGGATTTGCCCAAAGTGTCTGGGTTGGGCTCAACTTCTGGTTCTTGTTGTGAAGCTGAAGCTGGGAACACCAAGAAGGACATAGCAAATCAATACAATGATAAAACACAAGAAAAAAATGTTTGGGGTTTTGAGCCAGCCAATAAATGATGACGAAAAACTTTATTTTGCTGATAATTAATCGCCTTAACTGGAAAGTTGGTTCGATGGACTTTTTACCTGACTGCGTGCAGGATTTCATGTGTTCCGGCCAGTGGGCTTGCTGGCAAGGGTAATCGCAGTAACTGGTGTTCCAACAACAATAGAAGATGGCCTCCTTTCTGCAGTTGGCGCACCACTGCTTTTTTTTCGTCTCATCCACAGCTTGCTGCTTTTCTAATTCCATTTGCTTTTTCACCTCCGCTATCAGCCTTTCTCTCTCCTGCTCCAGACTTTGCCTCATCTCCGCCATTGTTAGTTCTGTGGGATGGTTGTGTTGACAACAAAGAAATGTTTTCTACTCTCAGTAAACATCATCTTCATGTTTTCAGAACAGAAGGCATTATTTTTGCAAAGGATTTCAGAAATGTCTGCATTTTTTCTAGCACATCACCATGCGATAACATTTATAACTGATGTTTCATAAAAGAAATCCACGTGTTGCCAAACACAACCCTTAATTCTTAAATATATTGCATATTTTGTTGTCATTATGAAAACCTGATGTGCTAGAGGAAAAAAAAAAACACAAGATTTGGAATCGGCACCCCAAAAATATCACCTACTAAAGTGTCTCTAATTACAAAAAAAACCCTGTAGAATTTTGTTGACTGCTGTTATCCGCCATATAAAACATACCAAGATTGTGCTTCATCTCAGACAGCTCTTGTTGATGCAACCACTGAAGTTTCTCAATCTCTATCCTCAGCCGTCGAATCTGTGGAAGAACAAAAGTTAAAAGCAACTCTTGTAAGGTGACATCACGGGCAATCAAGGAAAACATTCACCTCTGCGATTGTATTTCCTGTAGTGCTTTTCGAAAGGTCGTTGTAGATTTCAGTCATCGTTCCTTTTATTGAGTCCATAATCTGCAAAGGTTTTGTCAGATCTTGTCAATGGTTTGAAAGAGTTTGAACAGTAAATAAATCGGAAATAACAGAGTAATCAAGCCCTTTTAGCAGTATTGAACTGCAAGTAGTCCGAGTTGAGGACTTACTTTGTTTGTGTATCTGGCTATGTCCGCAGCTACATCTGCAGAAGCAGTCGGGATTGGCAAGTCTCCCGACAAGTAAGAAGATGAGCCAGCACTCTGAGGAGAATCTTTCGATTGAACTAGATGGATTGAAGAGTAATAGAAAGATTTTAAATATGTTCACAAAAATATCCTATGAAGATCAATGTCCATGCGTGTAGAAACACCTTTGGCTGCTTGTCTGGTCTGGTAGCGTGTACTCGAAGAATTCTGCTGAGACTGACTTTGGGTCTGCACCTGCCCTTGCGACTGTGCAGTCGACTGCTCTGCCTGTTGCTGCTTCTGGACGTGACTTTTCTGAGAGGAAGTCTGCACTTTGGTAGGATTCCAAACCACCGCTCGCTGCAAAAACGTGTCTTTGGGCAACAGGGGGCGCTGTTTCTTCACTGCTGGCGAGGTTGACGCAACAGAGGCAGAGGGAGTGCTGGAAGTGCCGCTGGTGGTTGAGGCAGCACTGGGCGGACCAGATGCGGAAGTGGGAATGGCGTTGAGAGCACCCGAGGAAGACTGCAAGCCATCTTTCGGGGTGGAAGCAGCTGGTGCAGTTGCCGTAGTGGAATTGGTTACTTTTCCTGGGAAACAGCAAATATTGGGACAGGGTTCAAATGTTATTTTCCCTCAAAGTGCAATCATGGGGAATCATGTATAAAATGTTTTACCCTCCGATTTGACAGTATTGGCCTCTTTAGAGGTTTTGGTAGAAGAGCTACCCGTGTCTTTTCTTGACTTCTTCGAGTCACGGCCTCCGTGTTCATCTCCGAGGTCAATCACCAGCTCTCTTTCGGAATCAGAGTCTTGCTCTGCTGCTGATGTTGTTGCATTCGGTGTTCTGCTCTCTTCCGGGGCCTTTGGCTTGTCAGGGAGGGGCTGAGACTGGGTCATTCGGGGCTTTTCTTGAAGGGCCTCTTCTTGTCCGTTGCTGCCCTGTTTCTCTTTGAGCTGGGTTGCAGAGGTGGATTTTTCCACCATCCCTCCAACTGAGTCCTTATTCTCTGCTTCTGCATTTGCTCGGGGCCGCTTTCGATCCGCTTTGCCCTTTTCATCCTGTACAGAGCTTTTTGGCTTGTGCTCCTCGTCGCTGGCATACTCGCTATCGCTGGAGTCCGATTTCTCAGACTCGTCAGTGTCACTATGATCCACACCTTTATATACGTCTTCAGAAATCTCATCTATCCCTGCAGAAGAGGAATTTAAAAACACAGTTGATAATGGTATATGCTATATTGAGTCTTGACTTAATACAACAAGACTTAATTAAACAATGAGGTATTCGGTAATTTGAATATTGACAGATAGCAGTGTTCTGTTCCCATGGTGACGACACAAACAACATTAACCTACCCAAACGCAGTGAAGACTTTCTTTTATACACAAACAATAGCTTCTATATTAAGGGTCCTAACGTGTTTTACTGGTCCGCTGGCATTTGAATAAACGGTTGCAATGTCCATCGTCAACAACGCCTTTCCTTCCCCACCTTTACATTACAGTGAGGCAAAGCAAACTTATTTGTGGAGCACAATTCATACAAAAGGCAGATCAAAGTGATTTCCATCTACATCCAATTAAACATACAGCCAGAGACCCTCTTCTCCTTTGTTACAACATCTAAATTAGCGTACTTGTGCAGAGATTACCATAAGGTTACTCAATGCAGTTGCTTAAACTGATCTAAAATGTGGACAATGCAAGTTATAATCATGCGTTTGTAATTACCAAGTTGGGCCTTGCAGCTTTCAATAGTCTTGTCGAGACTCCTGATGGGTCTCTTTGGCGTGGGGAGGGCGGCTGGCCCCAATTGCTGCAGCTGTTGCTGTTGCTGCTGCACACTCTCACTCAACTCTCTCAGATCCATCTCGGCTTTCACTCGATCTGAAAAGAAAATTCTGTCATTCCGTTGTGGACATTTGTCATTTGGTTTGTGTGAGATGCGTTAGTGGTGCTGACCCAAGTTGAGATTGAGGATCCCACCCGTGGATGCCGGCCTCTCCTGCTTGGGCACCAAGCTCGGATTGAGTGGCTTTGGGCTGCCCGTCAAGCTGCCTGCTGGACCAACCTTTCCCGAGACAGGCGATGCTGCATTCACGACAAAACGTATCTTATCAATTTTACCTTTCCGTGTAAAGTGAGTGAGTGTAAAGCGAGAGGAGGAATTACCGGTACAGTCCATGGATTCCTCTCCGGTACTGTAGTGTAAAGCAGAATTTCTACTGGGCTTTTCTGTATCTTGCTCTCCGTCGGACCCCGTGTGAACCGAAGAGTTTGTACTCATCGGGGACCGAGGCATATCCGTCATGGAGACCCTCCGATTCATCCCACCGGTTGTGGAACTCTTACTAAGAACCATCTTCGGAGATGCGGTTAAATCAAAGTTAAAGCGCAGTTTATCGGGTTTCTCGGTTTTGACTGTACCGGCGCTGGGGTTCGAAGGATCCAGCAACATTTGGAGCTGGTTGTTGGGCGTGTAAGGAGTTCGAAATGGCGCGTAGTTAAAAACTCCAAATTTCTTACGAATGTTTTCTACATAAACTTCCATTTCTTGCATGGCACTGTTGAAAATGCTCTTTGTCTTCTTTACGGAGAAAGGGATCTCTTTGGACATTAGGTAGCAGTTGTTGATGGGCACCCAAGCTCTGCACAGAAAGGAAGACAACATTCAGAAGGATGTAACTCAACACAACTTAACCATACTTTGCTGGGCCTCAATAAAACCCAGACGGGAGTCTTTTAGCTCACCTGTCATGTTGTCCAAAAAAACGTGCATCAACCTGCCCATCCTTTTCCCGAAGAGCTTTTGCTGGCCAGAAGGGAAAGCCTTTGAGTTTAGCCCAGACCAATGTATGCGGCTGACTCTGTTGGTGTTGCAAAATAACATTCAAAATCAAGATTAAACACACACATATATTGTAAAATGATGCCAAAAACGTACACATGGCTCACAGAACCAGTTGTCCCTTTTTTGACAGGAAGACAGGTAGCACTCAGGGCATACTTCAATCTCATTCATCTTAAAAGAAGAGCACAGAGAAAGAGAAACATTACATTCATTCATGACTTACAAATGATTCAAATAGAGCATATTTACCTCGTGCTCACATATCTTGACAATGACTTTTGCTGTTGCTGTTAATTTATGATTGCCTGGAATCAATTGTCAAGTACAGTCAGCATGTGATTTTTTTCCAATTGCAATCATTTGCAAACATTGTATGAACTGTTTACCTCCGTTATAAATGATGCAGTTATGTAAGATCCACTTCATATCAGCAAGAAAGGCTTCAGTGCAGCCATACATTTTCTTCTTGATATTCTAGTTTGAAACAAGGGTGGGGATGGGGGGAATACTTCAATATTTTCCATGATTCTTTTACATAATAAATAAATGCATACTACCTTCTCTAAAGTCGACAAGTCCATGGGGTGAAAAATGTACTCAGCATAGTCAGGATGCTGTTCCAAGGACACAGGTTTCTGAAAGGGCTCCGTCTGCTCGTTATGAACAAATGTGGGGGGGGGGGATGGATTCGTCACAAAGAGTTTGGATATTATTTCAAGCTTATATTTCTCGCAGTTGCAATAACATTTCTACTGATGACTTACCCCAGGCTGCTTAATCTTTTGGAGTGCAAATTTGAGTAAGTAAGAGAGCTGGTCTATATTCAACATGGTCATGGCTTTGCTCTGTGTTTCAATGCATTCGGCAACTGTTATTCTCTGAAACAACAGGAAGCATTTCATGAAGGACAGATTAACAAGCAAGGACTGGCCTGATTGAAAATCTATATGTTCCATTAACTACTTTTTGTTTGGTGTACAAAATGACAATAAGATGATCATTGAAATGCTGCTCTGTACATTTCCCAAAACGCAAAAGTTTAGGTGCAACACATGAGAGTGATTTACTGAATTTACTCTTAACAAAACACAGCAGAGAGCCTGATCACCCATGACTTGCGCCAATTACATTTCTTATACTGGCTTACAATTAAAGATGCAACAATCCAATACTTATAGCAATATTAGCAAGTTTGTATTTATGACATGATTTTTTTTTTCTTATTTGCGTACACGTTTACATGCACACACACACACAGCTAGGCAATTAATCTAAATTTAATGGTGATCTCAACTTTAGCTTGTCATGACCATAAAAACAGACTTGTAGAAAATTATCATTGAGTTCCAAGAGTGGTATTCTTTCAAAGAACAAGTATTCAACACAAAAGCTGTCATAAGACATACTGTCAAGTAACTCAAAGGAATATATAAAAACTTCTTAATCTGTGAAGAAACAAATAACAACTTCCCCTAAGAGGTCAAAGCACGCACAGCAGGAACAGCGGGTGTTTTGTTTTTTGTTTTTTAATTGTATTGTATTGCTATGATCTTAATACACCATTTACTTTGTTATTGATTTAATAATTGTTCTCTCAAATTTAAAGTTGAGTTTTAGTATTTAAATAAATAGTACGTCTAAAAAAAAAAACAAATCAGTTAATGATTGTTTTTGTTAATTGGGATTTCAATCAATTTTTCCCTTAATCGCACGTGCACGTATCCACTGCGATACCTCACACTCAGGACAGAACCAGTCGCCCTCAGGCTCAGCTGGTAGTTTGAGGCACTTGGCGTGGTACACCCTGGGGCAGAGCTCACAGCAGAGCACCTGGCCCTCGCGGTGGCACAGCCAGCAGTAGAAGTCATTCCTGCCGTCCTGCGGTACAACATCAACAGGGTCTGTGGTGAGTGATGGCTGCTTCATATAGTAAAAGGGACCATGTCTTAGCTCTGACTGAAATGCAGGCAAGAGAAAAAAGGGGCAAGTTTCAAAAAACACGCAGGAACACAAAAAGGTGCAGTGCAACAAAAATAAGGCAACAATATGTACAGCAGGGTAGGCCAAGTAAGCAATGGTAGAAAATAAACTCTCAAGTAGCTCATCTCAAATAGCTGATCATGTGACACATTCAACAATGGGTCAAAGACAACTGGTTTAACAGGTTTACGGATGAGCGTGTCAAGATAAATGTTGATCGTTTGACATATCTTAGGTCCTGACTTACTAAAGCTACTAGATGCGGGCTAATACTGATTGTTTAGAAATAAACCTGTTTTGATAACAAATTGACTTTCCAAAAATATTGTCACGTTAAATCTTAGCTCCTACCAAGATCAAGCAGCCATAAAAAGTGATTGAACCAAAGTTGATGTCACATGTCAAACACTCTTAAAAACCACCAGGTGCAAATTATATCAAGTATACTAGTATAAAGGTAGAAATGCACTTTGCATTGACCATGCATTTTTCATAAAACACAGCAGGTACAAACACATTGTGTCCAACTTAAGTCACATTCAAACCTGCTTAGCATTTAGTATCACATACTACATGATATGCTACATCTTTCACTTTGGTTGCAGAACCAATAAAGAGCTTTTTAAAAACGTTTTGGATAAACGCTGCTGCTATTCAGGGACACACGTGCAGTCTAACCTGAGAAATCCACCCCCAACACACCAGATTTTGAAAGACTGGGTCCCATTACCTGGTCTTTGCTAGAGTTCATAGCTCCAGGTTTCTTTTTTTTCTTGAGTGGACTGGAGGAGGTGTCAGTTGGAGAGTGGCCATTGGACGAGTGGGTGGGACTGGAGATCTTCCTCTTTTGTGGTACCAGGGAGCGTTCTGCTGACCCTGGGGGATCAGGGGCTACAAACAGAAGCAGAAACAGGTCATCATACATGAGATGAAGGATTGGTAAACAATTGACTTCTTTGCTGCTTCCCAAAACACACAAAATGATCAAAACATTATAATTAGAGCATACGTGGTTGTTGTGTAACAAAATTATTATCATCATAATGACAGTAGTAATACTATAGTATGGCAATTTCTCAGTGTGGTTCTCATGTATTGTACGTTTCACACTAGAGTATAAAAAAAAATGCATTTCCATTTTTGTGTTGGGGCAAGTCTAGTTTAGCATGTCTGTCAAATTTAGTAGCTGTGCTATTCCTTGCTGGGTCTTTCAGTTGACACGGTGTCTGTTTTATTCATAAATACTACAACTTCGGATAATCCATCTAAATGATTGTAGAAAGTAAAAATAATGAATTGGATGAAATATAATAATCATGATGTTATGAATGCGAAAACACCAAAAGAAAGACAAAAAGGGCCCGTATTTTCTTTTATTATTGTTGTCGACGTTAGTGTTTTGCTGTCTGCTGATGAGGCTTCTGTCGTTTTCGCTGTGTTTTTGTACATCTGCAGTGGTTTTAAGTGCTCAGTGAATAGGACTACTCAAAATATATATTCACAGACAATCGGATACAGGCACTACAGTAAATGGAAACTGAGCTCTGAGACCTGTCACTTACCTTTAGACCGTGCCGTTGCCTCCATCCCTTCTACCACATCCGGCTCTGTCTTTAGCTCTTCCTCAGCCAGACTAAGAAGAACCAAGCAAGTAAAGGCGAGGACAGAAAGAGAGTCAGTAAGGGTGTTCCAAAACCATGGTGGCATTAACAGTAAACAAGTGGAACGCCACCTCGGGAATCAGGTTCCCCAGAGGATCTGTCAACAGCTTTCCACTGTTATACTGTACATTCATGAATTACATTACAGAATTTCTGAGAGTGCATATGGTCCTAGTTCAAGTCATTTTCCAGTCGTCGGTAACAAACCAGATGCAATTTGCTCGCCATGCGGAAAGAGAATGGCAACGGTCGCCATGGCAACCTCCCCGTCTATTCCGAAAGATAAACATGGCTTTAACATGGCATTGCTCTGTGCCTCCTTCCCTCAGAAGACATTATGGTTCACAGCGTTCAGTGCAACTGATTTAAAATATATTTTTTGAAAGCAACAGCTTCCTTACATTGGCCACGTTTTCATGTGAGAAACAGCAAGGGGTCTGAAGACTTACGTGTGCCATAATTTATCATCAAACATGTTTAATAGAGGACACACACAGGCCACATTTGACAAACTGACTTCCAAATTCCTTTTTTAAAATGTTATTACTTGAGATGAAAGGAACAGTTAAGAATGTGAAACCATTTGCTCCTCCTCTGAAAGAATGAGAGGGCTTTGCAACATGATCTTTATTCATGACCCCACAGACAACACTCAACTAGCAGGTCACCTCCTTGACCAGTGAGACTGCTCTGTGCACTTGAATCTATCGGCTACAGACCAAACATCAAGCACAATCCCAAGATAAGATTTGTATTATTTTTATCTTGTTCCCTTTTCCAACAGGCAATATCCATTCTCACAAAGTTGATCGACTCATTGGGTTACTGGCTCTGAATCAAAATTGCAATAAACATTCAAATATAATTCTATCATGTATTAAACCCACGCAAGCCCTTCATCCAAAAAAGGAACAAAGACAGTTGACAATATAGCAATCCACCATTGTCAAGACTGCACTTCCTACAAACATTCATCCGAGCAGACATTCTAAGTCGGCTTTTAAACTTTTCCAAAGAAATTTTCATTGTATCGTATAGGTCTGCTGTGGGTAGAGCAGAGTTCCTTTAATACTGTGGCACATGGGGATCTGGTTTCATCCCGTCAACAGTCACACATTCGCACATGCACACACCCTAACGCCTCCAGGGCCTTCCTCTTCCGGACTAACAGAACAAACAAGGCCCACACGAAAATAAGATCAACGCTAGCAGTGTCCCCCTGCTACATGCACGGAAGAGAACATTTGCCTTTGCCTGGCGATTCAGAGCTGCTCAACAAAAGGCCCGTGACCCCTACACACACACAGACACGTGATAGCCGTGAAAAGACATTCCTGAAAGAACGAGAAATTTAGCATGTAAAAAGTGTAGTGATCGAAAGGGCATTCTCAGATCAGCAGCTATGATCCATCACACGCGCAGGTAAATAAATCCTCGGCTGATTCTGGCATAAATTCCACACAGACGCACGCTCCAAAACACATTGACAGGATTCCTCTGTGCAAGTCGTACCTGACGGATAAAAAGGAAACAACCCTGACTCAGTGCCTTTATATTCCACTCCTGTGAGAGACGAGCAGGGTTCTCTCGTCACAGAAAATGGAGGCCACAGCTTGCTCCCCTCCCCCTTCTCCCCCATCCCCCACTCTTAGGCTCAGACTCAGATACTGGCACATCCATGCAGAAGGACCAGAAACCTCTGTGGAGATTGCAAAAAAAAAAAAAAAAACTGGTTAAAGTTAATTATGAAGATACAAGCTAAAAACATAGACAAAAGAATATTGGCAAAATGCCTTTTAAGCAAATATTCCCCTATCTTTTTTTTCTCATTGCCTTTGAATACAGCAGTCTCTCAACTACTACTCAATATGAAAAAAAATATTATTATAACATCACTATAAGTATAACAAGCACATAATTGAAGTAGTAGCTTCTCAAAAGAGCTGATTATTGTGTTATAAAACAAATGGGAAGCAAATAGGATTTCTAACTTCAACATAAAAACATCCCAACCGCCCTGCCACAGAAGCCTTATGGGAGATGATCAGGTTTGCATTATGGAACCCTCCTGTAACAACTGTCACTTGCTTTGTCGAAACGGACAACGGAGAGACAAATCAAGCAAGATATGTAATGAACATATGCAAAAAGTCAAGAATCCTTTTACAATGAAGAAATTTTGTAACGGTCTATTTTGTCAAATCAAAATACAAGTCCATTAGCTTTGCAACGTCAAAACAAGGCCTCATTAGCAAATAAGCTCAGAGTGGCTTGAATAGAAGAACAGAATTGACCTGGATTTTAGATAAGGTTGAATCAAAGATGGCTGTGGAATTTTCCAGAAGGGCCTTCTCGCTGCTGCTCTCCCTCTGCTTGTCAATCTTTAACCTCTGCTGCATTTACAATTGGCTGGAGGGCCAACGGGGTGGAACATTATTGGTCGGCTGAGTTATGCCACACGGATCACAGTGTGCCGGCTCCTCTCTTCAAAAGCAATTTTTTTTGCTGCAATGCAGAGATTACCCCCCTACACACACACACACACACACACGCACACACACACAAGACAGTTCATTTCCCCTCATTGTACCTTGTCTTTCTTGATTATGATAGCATAAGACAGAGAAGACTTTAAAAGGCCCTTTGGGAGACTATACGTGGATCAAATACAACCGCAGTGGCTTTGTGGAACAACTGGAAAATAAGATGCAAAAGGTTTGCTGCCAACATCATGACGTGCATTTACTGTCAGTCGGTGCAACACTATGACAATGGCTGGTTTAAGGATTGTAGTTATAAATAGGCGTTGGCATGACAAAGAAACATTCACTTTGTCGAGCTAATAAAATACAATGAATCCTTCATCTACATCTTACAGCCCAAGTCAAAAACAATACACCGTTGCTCTCTATTTAGAAATACAAAGTGACACCTCCTGGACTGTATCAATGATAATAAATTGATCTGTATTAAAGTGCAGGGGAAAAAAACACTACATGTGGTACTGACCTTAATAACCCCCAGGGATTTGCCAGGAAATTAAACCTACATTCACAATAAAGATGTTTGTCTGGTCATCTGTGCGAGGAGTAAAACATGAGCCGAGAAAAAGAGCCCCGAGCACAAAATGGCCACTGTGAGAGGATAAGAGAGAGGAAGAAGCAGTTTCACAATAGTGCAGCGCAGTCGGTGTTGCCTTGGAATGTAAACGCGAGGCCTGTGCCCGTAAATCAAGGAAACCGCCATGTTTGTCTTAATTTTTAAGGAATAATCGAAAGAGAATACACCCCAGACTTCAAATATACTTTGTAGGGGATCATTCCACATATATGGAAGGTAAAGCACAATCAAATGAGGTTTGCTTTCCATTTCATATGCCAACATATGTGGTGCAGCTTTAATACTTGCAAAAATTCAAAAGAATCATCCATGATAATCAACTTCTACTCCCCAGCGTGTCTACTCCCTGGCCTGGCATGATGCAGAGGAAAACAACATCGAGCCTACAAAGGGTATATAACAACCCCACCCCGCCTATTGCTGCTCCCAAGCCCCATCCCCCATTCTTTCTCTGCCAGGCTACAATACTGGGGAAGGCGATGTGGGTGCCATTTTCAAATCTAACAAAAAAAAACGCAAGAAAGAAAAAGGATTTGCAATGGTCCACTTTTCCTCCTGTATGGCAGCCTGCATGTCGGGGACACCCATGTGACCCTGAGACACAAGATAGAGAGCAAGGGTGAGAGTCATTACCCAACCCCCCACCCTCAGCCTCAGCATAGTGAAGCAGAGGCCTGGCGAGGCCTCCAATCCACCCCAGCTCCTCCTCCTCCTCCCCCTGCACACTAAACTGATTTCAATGTGTGCACATTCGTCCTGAAACTAACAGTCACCACAACAACGAGAAGGAAGCCATGCTGTAACGAGAGACTTGAGGTAGAATATAAAGACAGAGCTTACCTCTGTGGATGCATGGCTGCCTGACACACTGTTATGTCAACACTTAAAAAACATGGAGGACACTCTCAGCCCTCAGCCGGGGAAGGCTCCGCTCTTCAAGCAAGGCGATCAGGCCCCAGTGTTGTTAGCCCGATCCTGACTGGTTGCTCTCCGCGCAGGCAAGAAGATACGCAGCATGTGATTGGTCGAAATGTTTCCTGAGTAATTATCTTTGTTCAGAGCAGGCAGGGGCAGCGCTGTGAGTGTCAGAAACAGAGAATGAGAAATAAGCAGACTAGTAGGCCTAAAAAAAACATCGTAATAGGACTAATATGAACATTTTGGACATACAAACCACAAGTGAGCTGTTTCCAACAGCAGGTCGTAGTAGAAGTTGCCTTTTCTTTTGCCTCTGCAGGAAGAAATAGGATCACGTAGAGGTTGAAGCAAAGCACCAGCCGTGGCTACTCTGAACAAGCCTGATTTTTTTTTTTTATGGAGAGGGCCTTTGTTTAAACTCCTCCCTCCCTTCTGGCCATTTTCAGTGCGATGACAGGCTGGAGCTCTTCACCTATGACAAAAAAATACAGTCAGGATATGAACATATGTGCATAGTTGTTGTTTTTTTAACAAAGAGCACTGAAAGAATGATCGTGAGCTGCTCTTCACTGCATCTCATTTGTTTATCTAATAAAATTGTTAGCTAATGACAAAATTAACATACAATGGACTACCACCACTGGCAAGGGATGAGATTGCATATGACTGAGGCCTACTGAAATGCAAAAAGAGTTTTTTTTTTTCTCATACCCAAATATTTTGTCTATCGTGTTATGTGTCTCGTCACCGCGGGATAGAGAAAAACGTAATTTCGGTCTCTTTGTGTGTTGTGACATGTGGAGAGATTGACAATAAAGCTGACTTTGACTTTGACTTTTTTTGAATAAACACTGATAAAAAATTCTATGTTTTCCATGAAATGTGGAGGTAAAATGGGAGGAAACCCCAATTAGATAAAAACAACAACAACACAAATCCACGGGTGCCAAACTGCAAGTCTGTGCACTTTTGTTTGGGGCTTAAGAAATTACTCATTAAAGCAAAAAAATATTGTGTGCGAGCGTGTGTGTGGGTGTGTGTGCGTGCGTGTGTATGTGTGTGTGTGTATATATAGCTACTGGATAGGGGTGGGCAGATGCTTAGTGCACTTACTTTTTTTTCACCTATGTTCCCCTCAGATGAATTGCACGTTTAAGATCTTGCAAAAAAAAACAACTGCAACCTTTACTAAAAATAGTATGATTCTGAGACATCTACGTGTACTCTCTCTTGCAAACACCAGGCTTAGATATGAATAGGTAGAAACGGGACAATCCTTCCGAGCTGCATGCCAAGGACAATGCTAGATTAGTGTCCCGTCTGTTGAGTGGGACTTAATGTGAAACTAACATTTAGGTGGTCTTCTTAAATTAATATTTTCAGATGAATCCTTCCGTGTTTCTCATCCCCAAGTAGGCACTTGGAATTTAACCGATTATCACATTAGCATTCTCATAACCAGGGTGCATATTCATATCATAGCTTTTGAAGCCACAGCCTCAATTTCTTCCGGTTGTCACAACCGCCAACAACCCAAGCTGTGCAGGAAATTAAATGTTATGGGGATTTATGAATATTTTCGAAAAGTAAACAAAATGTTCAAATAAATCACTCTGGGGGAACGAAACCCGTAGTAACAAAGGATTACTGCTACTTCAGCCTGTATGTCACAGAGAAGGTTAATGGCCTTAATGTTGTTGTTTTTGTAAGTGTTAATTCAAGGTCACAGTCACAAAGACATTCGTTCGCCAAATATTTTAACAGTTTTTGTTGCAAAGAAATTTGGAACAGGTTGTTATAAATTTGTGTTGTGGTCATTTTTCTGCCACTAAGTGGCATTTGTGTTTCAAGTTGGACATTAGTGACACTAACAGATTTTTTTACATTTCAAAACAAGAGTAAATAAAGTATAAAACTCATTCATTCATTCATTGCAAACTTGAGTTACAGTGGCACCTTTGCAAAATAATGTATTCCCTTTTTGTTGATAACAATGTTAGGGATACTGTTTGTTAATAATGATCAGTGTGTTTATTTGCATAAAATTACCTTGCCACATATTTATACTGCAAACAATAGAATACAAGTGATTTGAATAGATAAATACATGTCACAGAATTGAATGACATTCTCAAATTAGAAACTACAAGTAGCAGGCAATGTGAGCCACTATAGTGGAGCTAGAACCTACAAATTTGCCATTAAGGGTTCGTTCACTTACACGAAATAATATCAAATGAATTCTAAACGTTTTACGGTAAGCTAAAGCAGCACACCGACCCCTAGCAACCAAACAAGGGAGACAATGTCAAGCGACTGCAACTCAATAGCTAATACCATACAATAGCTTTAAAACATTTCAGATGCAAATTTAAGAATACTACGCAACCATTTAAATTCACAAATAGTATGCATTGTCAGGGGGGAAAATGGTTACCTGAGTGCAGCCGCACGCAGGTCGCTCCATTGTTTACCTGATCTCGGGCATTCGATCGTATCGATTGGCTGATCGATAGGCTACTCTGCTTCTTACAATCACTTGATTCTGTTGACAAAACACAATGGAGGTACAGGATGAAGAATCAGGAAACTAGCAAAGATGGAAAATAAGCAATGAAAATGGCAACAGGTAACTCGGTTGGCTCAGGCTTTCTTGGTGGTGGTAGACATCAAGCTTTGACGAACCCACAGCCCCCCCTGCTGGTGGGAGCGACCACTTCCATAACACGCCTCGTGGCTCATTTATGACTTTAGATATTGTTCATAATTATTTTTTTGTTGGAAAATCAGGACACTATAAAATACCGAAGGAGTCAGAAGATGAGATTCAGTTTGATGGGGGGCGGGGTGTTAATTGACAAAATACTTAAACTAGTATGTTCGACTCATTTGCATGAGTCCTGACATTTTCACATCAACACTAAAAACATAATGAAATAAAATACAACAAAACGTCAAACATGCTCATCCGAGATATTAATGTGTAAATGTGCCGCTTACGTCTGTTCCAAGCAACGCACGTTGTTTGTCGTGGGTTCTTCTACGTCAATAACAGGGCGGTACATGATTGGGCTGTGAAAAAGTAAGGGACCTCATCTGTCTTTACTTTTTCTTTTTTTTAAGGGTGTTAACTACGCTTTGATTCATGCTTGGTTCTCTACGACGTTTCGGAACACATGAGCAGTAGTCCACTGTCTGTGCTGACTGCGGGGGAGAATTCAACCCTTAAGGGAGGAAGCAATCATCCATCGGCTGCGCAGCGCAGGCTAGCAGCGGTGCGAGTCGCGGCGGCATCCCGAAGCAGGAGGAGGCTGAGAGTCCCTTGCCTGTGAATCATGGGTTTCCGCAAGAAGAACAAGAGCCCACCTGTGCTCAGCCATGAGTTTGTGATTCAGAACCACGCCGACATGGTCTCTTGCCTGGCCATGATCATCCTGCTAGGCCTGATGTTTGAGGTACTGTACTGTGTGGATGGATGCAAGCGTGTTTATTAGCCGCCTAGCTTCTGTGAGGTTCCGTTAGCTGACATGACAGCACATGGATTCTGTATGGGGCCTATATAACGTGGAAGTGATATCAAGGTGTAAAAAAACTACAATAAATGCATTAATACACACTGCATGGCATTTTGTTGGCAGTACAGTGAGTGGAATTTTACATTGAATTGTAGTACGGTGTCATAAACGGTGAACACCTGCTGTTGAATCAGTAAATAGTGGAAAATGACAGGACAACGTGAATGAATATAATGCAAAAATACAAATAAACAAGAGAATAAAACATACGAGGTTGCAAGTTGCATGTGCTCTTTTCTCATTACTTATGCAAGATAAGAAGTTTACACATTTTTAATCATTAATTGAAACTATCAACTCTACCAAAATATTCACCTTGTATTCATGCATTCAATGTTTGTTATCAGGGTCACAAAGGGTACATCCTGCCCTGGTCGCCTTACCACCTATGGTTTTGGAATGTGGGAGGAAATAATCACCCTTTCCATTTATATAGCACTTTTCTATGTACTCAAAGTAAAAAATTAGAGAACCTGGAAGAAACACAATCACAACCTGGTGTAGACACCACACTGGAAGGCCGTAGCCCGGATATGGAGCCACTACCTCTGAATTATGAAGGAAGCGGACGTGCTAACCAATCGGCCACTGTGTTGCCATCCAAAATACCAAATAGTTAACATAAAATAATATAATAACGTAAATGCGTAGACTTCCCATTTTCATTGAAACTTTTATTTTATGTCTGAGCCTTTGCAAATTGTCCTATTAATATTTCTAAAACATTTTGTCACATAATGACACAATCCACAAAACGAACTACCTCCAACAACGTAGGTAGTTCATGAAGATTTTTATTTACATTCCAGGTCACAGCAAAATTTTCCATCATGTTCATCACAGTCCAGTACAACGTAACAGAAGTTCTTGGTGAGTAGAAGACTTGATGTCTGGTGATCATGACTAGACTTGAGGTTCAGTTTGCTCATTTACTTTTGTTCATCTCTTTTGTTTTTACCCCCCAGATGAAAAGAACGATCCAGTGAACCTTTACCATTATGGTCCCAAAGATGTAGCCACTGTGTTTTTCTACCTTCTAATTGTTGTCATCCTTCATGCCCTGATACAAGAGTATATTCTTGATGTGAGTATTCAAGCTATAATCAAATAGCAACACTGAGATCACATTTTTATTTAGATTTTTCCAATCTACAGAGATCCCAATAATGTTCACTGGGAGTGGAATATGGAAGTTTTCACCTGAATGGGGATTAATTAGACACACGCACACTAACTGTATTGGCTTTAAAAAAAAAACGATACCAATTTCTAATGAGTAGAATCATGTTTCTCTCAATTCACCTGCTTATGTCATGTGCCATTTTAATGTGTTCATTTTGTTTGGTTTCAGAAAATGAACAGAAGGTTACATCTATCAAAAACCAAACACAGCAAGTTCAATGAATCAGGGCAATTGGCAGCATTTTACCTGTTCTCCTTCATTTGGGGCTGCAGCATATTGACAGCGGTAAAACACAACTCTCTTTATTTGGTTGCACGTCTACCTTACGGTAATATATATATATATTTTTCCATCTTTTGGTTTTGATAGGAGGACTTTGCGAAAAATCCCACTTTCCTATGGGAGGGTTACCCACACACTCACATGGTGTACGTACATATTTCCTTCCATGTTGTCATTAAAAAAATAAAGATATCGGAAATAGTTATCTGTACACAAATGGTTGGTACCCAGGTTAACATTTACATATTTACACATTAACTCCTCTGCTCAGATTTCAGGTCAAATTTTTCTACATTTGCCAAATTGCCTATTGGCTCCATGCACTTCCTGAGCTGTACTTTCAAAAAGTACGCAAGGTAAGGTTCATTTGTAAGACGTTTGTATGTTTGCATTTTCCGGTCCATGTGTTTGAGTTAGGATTGGAAGATTTAAGGAAGGTTTGAGTTAGGATTGCACTCTAACGACTGTGACGGGTGCAGTTGAATTTATATGTATCAAAATATATATAAAATTCCCAGTGCATGTTTTGGGATTGTGTGAGGAAAATTGAGTCTTACAAGAGAACCAAGACAAGCATAGAAAGTTTACAAATGCAAACTCCAACCTGAAAGTACCAAACCAATTAATATTTTCTTTAAAACTAACCCTAGCAAGTATGTCACTGACCTTTTTTGAATGGTCTTCTGTCTCCAGGAGGACATCCCCCGCCAACTCTATTACATTTGCCTTTATGTCGTTCACATCACTGGTGCCTACATCTTAAAGTAAGTCGAGGTTTTTGTTACATGTTACGTTATCAATGATGTGATTTTAATTGACTAAACCTACACACCAAATCTCAGGGATGAGTAGAAGATCCACGGGCTTAACCCAAAAGGAAAGGGTTTGAGGCAAACTTTTTTTTTTCTTAGCACTAAATTGCTGAACAAGAAAAGTGCGAGAACTGATTTTGTTGATTTTTTTTTTTTTTTTGGCACAAAAATCCATTCACTCAAAGTTTTAATTGAGGTACTATGTTTGTTCTGCATATTCCAAAGCCAGCCAAAAATGATCAGTCCCACTCACATTGTAGTATAGACCCACTGTAAGCACAGTTAAGACATCTGCCATCTGGTGGTAATTGGTGAAATTACAATGTAAAACTGCAGTCAACCTTTTGCAGATAAGCAGGGGTTTTTTTTTTTCATATTTTGATATATTTTTTTTTTCTTTCTCTCCATTGGCCATGCCAACCAAACTGGACAGCTTCAGTCTACAAGACAATATTGCAGAGTTAATGGGGTGTCCTTTTGTGAGCTACGGTCTATGTCAAATTTCTCTTCTGAGGCCCTGTTATTTTTAGGTCAAACACCTTCCAATAATTCACGATTTTATGAAGTTTAAGAGACCAATAATTAACCCACTTGTAGATGGAAGCGGTAATCAGTGCAGGTTTCTCTGTCTTATGCTTGCTCTCATTTGTTCAGCCTTCACCGACTCGGAGTTGTGTTGCTGGTCCCTCACTACTTGGTGGAGCTCCTGTTCCACGCCTCACGTCTCTTCTACTTCAGTGATGAGAACAAGCAGAAGGGGTATCATTCATACATCTCATAAGTTTCCCTTAAGGTGGCGGCATACTTTCCTGTGACCTAAACGACGTTGTATAATGTCATGGCATTTTGTTTTTCTTGTCTGGTTACAGTTTCACACTGTGGGCTTTGCTATTTGTCATCGCACGCCTCCTCACTCTCACTCTGTCAGTCCTGACATTTGGCTTTGGGTTGCCCCGGACAGAAAACCAGGGCTTTTCCCTTGTGGAAGGCAACTTTAATGTGCTCACCATAAGGCAAGTGTAACTGCCATAAGTGTGTTTGTTCGTCTGACGTATCTGCACATGTTGTTTTGTGCATTTACTACAGTACAGCACTGTGGAAAGATATAATACAATAGCATTTTGCAGTGTGTTTTTTCTTGATAGCAGAGTAGATGGAGCTTGATTGGTGTTTAAAGAAGTGATTTATTAAAAATCAATTGCAAACAATTGTCACAATTCTCAATTGTTATTTTTGGACTTATTTACTGGTATGCCCACCATCCCTAGTCAACATGGAGTGGAATAGCATGACAAAATCCAAATGTCTTTACGGTTATCAAACCATGTCTTTTGTTAACGGTTTATCTCAGTTAATTACAAAATTACAAATTACTTGTACACATATGTGTAGTTGTAAGTTCAAGTGTGTGTGTGTGTGTGTGTGTGCGTCTGTGTGTGTTGTGTGCATTTAGGATGGCATGTTTGGCAGCCATCTGCCTGACTCAAGCTTGGATGATGTGGAAGTTCATCAATTTCCAGTTGAAGAAATGGAGGGAACATAGCCAGAACCAAGCATCGAAGAAGAAGACAGCCAGCCCAAAGAGCAAACCTCACAAAAGGGAGCTCACGAGGGGTGAGGTTTTTTTCCAATATAAATGTCACAAGTTTGTTTACGTTAGGTTTTTAATTATTTGCACAGCCTCTTATTAATTATGTTCGACTCCCATCACTAAAATATATACAGAGAGCTCAAGGTGGGGTTACGTTACAATAGAGAGACTGCACCTCAGTTTCTTGGTGGTATCTGTCAAATATTTTCTCTATTGTAATGTAGAAAACATTGCTCTAAAACCTGATGGTTTTGTTCCCTTATTTCATTGGCAGGAGCTGCCAATGGAATCGTGAAGCCTGACGATAAAGCCTCACCTCGGGCAAGAAGAGTTAAAAACTCATAAAGATGGTGCAATTGACAAACGGCTGGAACGGCGACATACTGTATGTTCTATACACCACTTAGCAATGTGTCTAGTGCTATCTAAACTACATCACACGAAGAAACCTCACATAACCGTAAACTCTTTGGTATTAAGTTAACTTTAACTATAAAAGTTAACTCACTGCGAGTTATTAACTATGTTCTCTGCTCATTAGAGGTTGGCGGTACTCGGGTCTGAATCTTTAAATTGAAAAATCTTCACTCTTAAAAAAAAAAGAAAAAAAGAAGTGTCCTTTTGTGTACCACCATGATCCTATGCTATGACAGAATGAGTCCACGTGTTATTTTCTTGACAATGAAACTTTATGTGAAGTGTTAATTTACACATGAACTTAACAAGGTTGTTTGTTTGTTTGTTTGTTTGTTTGTTTGTTTGTTTTCATTTGGGCCTTAATTACGTGAACTGGCTACTGGGTCATGTCTCAAAACCCTTTCTTGCACAGGACTAGAAATGATGGTTTTGTCAGAAAAAAACAACAACATATAATAGTGGTGTTGTTTAGGTAGCCTACTATGTCAAAATTGTGACCTAATTATCATTCATTGCTATTATGGGGGATCAGTGCCTTTGAAATCCAACACTGGATTGAGGCACTTTTTTCTTGTTTTATTTATAAACTCCAAACCCAATGAAGTTGGAACATGTAAAAGGTAAATAAATACAATTATTTGTCAATCTTTTCTAACCTACAGTACTCTTGAATTGAATATATTACAAAAACAAAATATTTAATGTTCAAACTGATAAACATTACTATTATCCACATACATACAGTATGCATTATTATAATTATTAATCCACTTTGTGGATAACTGCATGAGAAAATAGTCCAACAAATCAACTAATCTACTTTCCATAACATCAGCAAACTATTCAGACACATTTTATTTTACTTTTACATGACATACCAACTTCATTGGAATTGCAGTTTGTTCCTCACTAGCCTGGTTCTCAACTTCTCCTTGCTTTCAGGGGGCCCATCCACGTCTGGAAGTTAAACTGAGGCTTCACTGTATGCATACAGTTAAATCAACTAAATAACTATCAGCATGAGTCGACATTTGAGCAAGAAATTAGTGTATTTCGACGTCAATGCATGGTGGTTTGAACCTACTATGGCTAACTCTTACCTGTGTTGTTTTCTCGCTCGCTCGCTCTCTCTCTCCTTCTCCCTCTCTATCTCTCACACACAGAGAAGCATTCAGTGGCCTTTGTACAACTGCTGCAAGAGGGTTATTTATTTTATCATAGACTATTGATGGTTATTATAACCAGTGGTACATAGCAAATGTGCTCAGTTAACCTAACCAATACAATCCTTCAAGTGTCCTTATATCATGTCAGTGTGTCGTATCACTTGTTCTGCTTGTGTTTGCCTTCTCATTTTTTTCATTTCACATTCAAGGGAATCAAGGCATTAACTGTTCCCCTCGCATAAGAAAAGAGAAGTGTGTCCGTGTGTGTTCTGCCTATTGTACTTGTATTAAGTTAACTTGGCCTGAATTTTGATGATGACAAATGTGCTTGTCTGTTAGTTGTGTGTTAAAGGAAAAAAAAATGACAGCCTGCGTGCAGCGCATGAATTGTAAGGATCTGTTAATTGAATTCTGCCTCCTCTGATCCCCGGCAAACTGTAAAACATGCCCGTGACACTCTGTGTGTAATGGGCAAAAGTTACAAAAGAGTTTAGCAAATTCCAGTTGCTAAATGTTTGTTTGCACAGACCTCAGCGACCTTCCCTTTTGAGTGCCTGTGGTTGTGTTTCAGTTGCTTCACTGAGAGTCACACAAATGGTCCTGTTGGACCTTGCCGTGTGAAGAGAAGGCATTCCAAATTTATTTGTAGTCTCGGTGTCGAAACAAAACAGGCAAGAAGTGAAAATCCCAATCCCGTTTGCTCCTTTTGTTCAATTAATTGGGAATTGGGCAGCAAGGGTTAGTTTGAGCATGTCTCACAATGAAAGGAGAAGCAGAAGACTGTTGAAAATATAAAAGGAACCCTACACTGTAATAACTAATAAGTGTCAGATTTTAAAGCTATTTTTATATTGCGAGCATCTCTTAGACTCTATTGTTATTCTAAACAGTGTGAATATGTTTTGCATTCAAATTGTTTTATCCAGGAATGAAGCTTGCTGTAGTTGTATACTATATTGTTTTGTGGGTGTATATTTAATTTAAAGACTTAATTTGATTTGAATTTTGACCCAATTCAGCAACTATAATGGAATAAATTACATAACCAAACATTTATGGAAGAAGTGGACAAAGTTTGGTGCTCAAGGGCTACGTTGGACTTTTAAATGAGACATATGTAGGCCAGGTCATTGGTGAGGCAAAACTGATTACATTTTATTTTCAATTGTTATTTAAAATTTATAAAACGGTTTGCTTAATGTCATTTTTTGTCTTCTGTTTTAGGTAATTTAATCATAATTGATCAAACAATATCTGGTCAACAGTAAAAAAAAAAATTCTGACCTGGCCCTAAATGTATTTTTGATGCAAATGAAAAAAAGAATCCTTTTTTTTTTTTTTTTTTTTTTTTTACGTATCACATTGGGTTTTTTAGATTTTAGAGGGTTTTTTTACCTAAAAGCTTGTGCTATACAAATTTTACCATGTGTTGTTATTTATAGCTATAACATTTCAGCAAAAAAATCCATGCTAGACCTAACCTTTAATTAAAAAATATTGCAAAATACATAATGCTATTTTTACTAATTTGTTTTTAAGAAAACCTAATGAGCTGGAGGGGAGGGGGGGTATAGCACATTTTAAATCAAAGTGAAAGCAAAATCATCTGGAAGCATTTACTTCCTTCTCTTATTAAAAAATGTTGACCAGTCTAATTTTATAAAATAAATTAATTCATAAAAGACTACAAAATAAATGCTTGAAAATATACAAGTTCATTTCCAGGCTTCTGAAAAAAGAAAATTATTAGTTAACAATTCAATAATTATTCAAATGAATGCAACATAAATATCAGAATTGTTAATAATGTAAGTGCTTGGTGGGCCAAATTAGAGAGCAAAGCAAGCCGTATGTGGCCCACAGGCCATAATTTGAGAACCCCAGTTATCCAGTCTGCAATTTGGTTTTGCATTCTGAACTTCACTGCAGCCCGTACAACAACATGTGCAATATAATTGCTCAAAATATTTCTTTTGCATTGAAAAATACACATAATACACACAGTTGGCAGATTCATAAATTCGAGATTCTTAAAAAAAAAACATCGACCTGTCTTTTTGTGTCAATGGCAGCAGACAGTCGCAAATGCCTTTGCTTCCAAAAAAAAGACAAGTTTTTGCATTATTTCATTCCTGTATGGATTTATTTTTATGTTGTTGCCTGTTCTGCAATGATTGTGCATTTTCTTTTTTGAATACTATGTTGTCTCTGAAATGGCCTGTTGGTATATATAAATATGGTATATATTTATGCAAATTCTTGTATTCTCATCACCTTTTTGTCACCTTTTTAAATGTAGTCCTTAGATAAAGATTTGTGTTCATTACACAATTAGAATCCGGTGAACTATTTACAACATTGCAACTTTTGCATCATGGGTGAATTTATAAAATAGTTGCACCCAAGGTGTAGCGGCATATCCAAAAAAGATTTGGCCAACAATTCAGAGAGATGGCGAAAAGTGCGTGTACATGAGAATATACCATCTACAATCAGGGTCTTTTAAATGCACACGTCTGTAGAAATGTGCTCAACACAATCACAACAAAAGCAAAATTTTGTCGGGCTTTATTTAGTGGATGTTAGCAGGAAAGTTTTAGGTATACAACATTTTGGTCATGACTATCATGTAGCCTCGCCCCTGCATAGGGCTCTTTTAAAAAACAAAGGCAGAAGCACCTTTTTTTGAGTTCATATTCGATCTTATTCTATCTGTGAAGTTATTTATTTTTTAGCTATAATCCTTAGTTTCCCAATTGCATCGTTTTGATTACATGACTCGTTGTCTATTTGTGATTGGCTGGCGATCAGCCATGACCTGAGTGAGGAGGATAAGAAGTGTACAGTAGAGAAGACGGTCCGATGGATTTATTGGTTTAATCCTTCTTCTTGGCACCAGAGGACGTTGCTGAGCTTTATTTGCCCGATGGACACAAGCCGTCAGCAGGGACATCACTGCACACAAAGCTGCATTAATAAATCATTTGCCGGAGTGAGAAAGAATGAAACATTGTCTTATCAAGAAGGCTAGCTTGATTTCATTGATTTAGTCCTCAGCTGTCAATCAAGTAAATCAGATGACATTTAGCATCATAAATCTAAATCTGGGTGTGTTTTCCACGTTGGCCTTGTGTCCACACCGATCTTGTTTAACGTGTGACACAAACATGACGCGTGTATTCATCGATTGTAATGAATTCATTTTTCTCCGAAAAAAACACACCTGCATTTTAGCACTAACATGTTTTGCTGCTCCAGAGTAATGGCTTTTCTCAGGCCGTGCAGACAGCGTGATGGATCAGTAAGAGGCAGGGTGAAAGCGTCCAGCTCTGCAGGGTCACCACAAGGACGGGAGTTCACACACACATTCTCCATCAAACACACACAAACTCATCAACAGCCCAAACATACATGATCTGGAGTGTGCTTGAGAGGCAAAGTGTCCAGGATAAAAGTGGGGACAGCATACTCTCCCTATTAATTCCGCCCCTACAACCAACGAGGATAAATCTTTCTGTGAATTGTCAGTATTATGTGTAATTTCCATATAAATTAACTTCATTAAAAGTGGAGTACTTTCTTATTTAACAAAGCTCATTTTAAATTCTGTATTTAATAGGACATGTAATCCCAGACTTGCAGACAAATAGCTACCAATTAGTTGGGATGGATTGTGTGTGTGAGTGTGTGTGTGTGTGTGTGTGTATAATCTCTTGTAAGAGATTGTAGTCCTCCGGCATTGTTTTCATTGATTGTCTCAGATGAGCAAATTGTGCAGCAGCTGCTCTCCGAGACAGTTTTTTTTTTTTTGCAGTACACGGGGAAGCACAGAGGGGATCTGACCTAAGATGTTCCTGACCTCGTGGCTATTTATGGGCCAGCAGACCAAGGGGGAGTGTTTGAGGTGGCCAGTAGAGCAGGTGTGCAACGATGAAGGACAGACAGTAGAGAAGGGGTGGAAACATCTGGAGGCGTTTGAAACCTGGGAATAGAAGGGAGACGGGAGTTAGGAAGACATGCTCAATGAAGCGAAGGGAGGAAAAACAGGGAAAAAAAGCAGGGCAGACTGATCTGGTTATGTTTAGAATTGACAGAAATAAAAGCAGGAGAAGTACATAATTACTAATCACTGTTCGTCTAAATAGGCAGAAGTAATTAAAAGTGGTTGAAGAGAGAATTCTAAATTTAATATGTTTGTATGCGTCCGTGGGTGGTTGCAATAATATGACGTAATCATATCATGACATTAAATGACCTTTTGTTTGTAATAAGAAGAATCTGGATTGTCTTCTCCAATTTTTTGAAATGAGAAAAAAAAATATCATGATCAAGTTTCATTGAAGTTGACCTCACGTGTGGAATTACTTTTGTGGTACATCATTCAGTGATAAGAAAATGAAGCTTCAAAATTGATTCATGAACCATTTGCTTCATTTGTTGTGTGTTTTGACACCTGCAGACACTCTCTCTTCAACATTGGGCTGAAAGTACACAAACTTGCCATCTTTTAAATACCTTTCTTTAAAACAACAGTGCCTTCCAGGAGTCAAAAAATACAACAAATGGTTTATGAAGTGAATTTGAAGACTTTTTTTTCTCTCTCCACCACTAACATTATCATAAGCAATTGGAGGATTTCCAGTTGGATACACTGTGGTCATCTACGACCTTTAAATAACAAATATTATGCTCGCCGTCACATCTGTTGTTGCATCACCAGAGCGCGACTCGCACTGGCAAAACTCTGTGATGTGGTCTAGTAAAAGTAAATCCTCACAAATTTGACAGAGCTGACCTTTGTGAGGGGATGGAAAGAACTGTCATTGCCCTTTATACATTCGCGGACTTGTCTTATTATACGGCACACTTTAATTTAACAAGGTCAAATAATGCCCAAGATAATAGAAGCAATTAACAGAATTATAAAACTAAAGTCCATCCTTTTCCTCCTTTGTAACTTTTCATTGCTGTGCAATGGTGGGGGTCAGGTGGGGCGGGGGCCATTTTATGCATGTTCATCTTATTCTCTTAACCGAGATATATTGCGCTCATCACAAGTCTTTTAATTGTAATGTATTGTAATTCACTCTATGCATGCAACATCTTCACCTTTATTGTCCAGTGGAGTGCTAACTATTGGTCTCTTGAATAACGTTAGTGATAACAATGACATCATCACACTCTTAAAAGCAAGTCTGTTGGAGTTGCGTCAAATGTTGCCTTTGTGGAAAACCTCATTTTCCTTCTGGAAATTGAAATGTAGTTTATATGACTGCTCCTATTAAAAAGTTTGCGTAATTTGAATTACAGGTATCAAAGCTAATGGAAATAAAATAAAAAGCAGGCAGTTTGGTTATAGGATTTGTTCATATTAATTTCAAGTCAACCTTCTGTCAACCATTACATTTTCACTGCTGATGGTAAGGCGTTAATCATTGTTGAACACTTTGTGTTGAGCCTGCTTTGGGGTCCTAAATTCAATTTGACGGTATCGTAATCGTTACACTTTTATTATGCTAGTTGAAATCACTCTGTTTTGGCTGTTCTCAACTCAACTTTATTTATAATAACCATCGCTGTACGTGGAGTAAAAAAAAACAAAATACGAGCTTTTGTTACCATGACAACAAAGGGCGTCACTCGGGAGTGGTTACTCACTGAGTGCGAACTGGATTCCAGTAGGCACTTGTGCTCTGGACGCATGTTTTATGCAATTGGTTAGATTGATTGTCAAAAATGCATTTGTACAAATAAAGACCCAACCCTAAAACAACCAATTTACCTGTTTACATCTGTATGAATCTTACCCAAGTGGATTAGTGAGATGACATACCTGTGTCCGTTCCAGTCCAGCTACCTTATAAATGTCTTTCAACTCGAAATTTCACTTCACCGTCAGTGCCCACATAAGGTGCTATCAACGGTGATACTGAAATTGTGTGCTTGTGTGTGTGTGTGTGTGTGTTCGTGCTAGTGCATTAGCTGTTCCACTATCCCCCTGAAACCTCATCTCTACCTGTTAAGAATTTTAAGCAGCTTCTTCTTCTCACCCTCCCACACCTCACACTACACTCTCCAAAATCTCTCAATGATCATTCCCATGTAGGTAAATAAAGATTTTTTTTTTTTTTTAACTTCGGAATTGAAACCTCATGCCAGCTTGCTAATAAATGTAACAGCGATAACTACTGTATGTTGTTCAGTGGAATGTCAGACAATAACATGATGCCCGTTGATCAGTTTTCTCCACCACTGATCTTGTTTAGGGTGACAGAAAGATCGTGTGATGTGATTCACAGCTCTATACGAGTCACGTGAATCACATGTCGAGTTTGCTGAATGGGAATGAGAATCCACGCTGCCTGCAGAGAAGTCAGGTGAGGCAACCACTACACTTTGAAAGGTGTCTCATTAAAAAAAAAACATTTCTGCTGAAGTAATAATGTATCAAAATAAGTATAATGGACCTTCTAAGCGGTAATGTAAAAAAAAAAAAAGCGTGTCCAAGACACCTTAAGGCACCTTCTCAAAACGTCGTTATTAAACTCTAAAAGTCCTGCTTGTGTAAATTTACTTTCCAAGAACAGTCACATTTCTGAGTCCCTCATTGTGTTATGCTCTAATCTCCTTTTATTCTTCCTGGCAGACCCTTTCAGTTTGTCTGATGAATTAAGTCTGACCCATAAGGCTAATTACTTGAAACCTCCACCACAACCCCCATTTCAGCATTTCCTTACTCTCTGTAGTCTTGCACTTTGCTCATCGCTAACTTTCTGAGACACTTTTTGCAGAGTCCGACTTTACTTGCACCACATTAATTCCAAAGCTTCTCCTTTCTTTGTAGTTTTATTCTTTGCCTTTTTTCCTTTCTTTAATCGTGTTTCGAGCTACCCTTCTCCAGGAAATAGGCGGCATTTATCATTATCTGTGATCTCCTCCTTTACTTACTCTAAACTAAATGCCGCTATCTCATCATCTTGTCCCGATTCTCTCTCACTCTACTCTTCACTTCTCATCCTCTTGCCTTCACACTGTCACAACAGGATATATTGACTGTGTGTCCGTGTGTGTGCATCTATCCAGCTATCTGCGCTCTTGTCTGCCTGGTATCACCATGGCGACGGACTCTGCTGCTGTCTGTCCCTTGCTTAGTGTATCTTGGCAGCAGTCAGGCCCCTGTGTCGACGCGTCCCAATTCATAGGCCACCTGGCAAAGACGTCAGGGCTCCATGCTGGACCCACCAGCTCACATATGGAGGCTGCATATGGGTCTCATCTTTAAGAGATGGTTGGCCTAGAGGAGCCGAAGCCCCTCCAGTCAAACACACAAATTTAGTTCACAGAAGGCTGGAAACGTCCGAGGGGTATTGACTGACGGTGAAACTCAAGTTTTGATTAAATAACAAGTCTACGTATCAAGAATATCTATCGTCCATAAAAACAAAACAGAACACAGTACTATTAGAAAGTGCTGCTAAAATCATGGGACAGTAATCCCTTGGATGAAAATTTTATGGAACTCTCAATTCAACAAACTGGCGGAAAACGTGGCTTGTCCCTTGTTGAGTTAGATAATAATATACATTTTGTAAGACTGACAAAGAAAAGGTGACTCTTCTTTTTTGTGAATGCAATTGGGTTCTGGAAATATGTCAACAAATACATTTCTCCAAAGACTAGTCATACCATAAAGATTGAGGGTAAGATTATTATGACTTGTTTTGTATACAAAATGCAGGAATGTGCAATAGTGTTGGTCTTTTTATTCTCTTGGGGAAATTTCAGATTTATAATGCCATGTTTTAAGGTATTTTCATGGATATTGATTGTTTCGTTGAGTCTTCCAAACTTGCAGGCAACAAGAAATTGAAAAACAAATTGACACTCTCGTTTTTTCTTTTGGAGTCTGTTAATGATTTGTCTACTCCGGAATGTAAATGTAGAATTTTTGTTGACGATAATGCAATAGAGAACTGGAATTGATCTAATTTCGTTTTTCTCTTCTCATTTGTTGTTATATGGACAAAAAAATTGTTACTGAATTAAACTTTACATGTCATGTCAATTAAAAAAAAAAAGTATAAAACAAAGCAATTTCCCCAACCAAGCCCGACATTTGCTTAAAGTTGCTTAAAGGTCAAGTGAAGGTTTCCACCTTGTCACCTTTGGCCGACCTGCTGAAGTCGCTGACACCCGTCTGCAAGCGGCGAGACAGACAGCGAACGCCCCCGTGAGCCCCTCATCTCCCCTGCGTTCTCCAGCATGGTGGTGTCGTCTGTCTGTAGTCCATTTCCTGGTTGAACAGCAAGGCGGTAACCTTGACCCTCTCCACAAATAAACATCACTACCCACAACCCCCTGCGACGCCTCAACTTCCAGAACTGGCTTCGTTAGGCTCCGGGAGTGTTTCTCATTTAAACAAACAGTGCCGAAGATGGCGGAGAGTTAATGGTGTAAAGACGAAATTATCGATCCGTTAGAGAGACACGTCCACAAGGTAAGTCCTCCCAATGTATTTTTTGACATTCAGACACATATTTCACCAGACTTTTCATTTAGTAAGCGATGTGATATTGCACGGAAATGCAGTCCGCTTACTTGTGTTCCCTGCGGCAGTGCACGCAAATTAGTATCGGTGCGGTACGCTCTTCGAAATGACACTGAACATTTCATCTCCTACTTTGCAGTCGGGACGATTAAACCTTTTGCATATTTATTTCGGCAAGTGAACTTCACACCAGCTGCCTAGTTTACACACGTACGCCGTTGGTGGCAAGTGTTTCTGCAGAACGTGTCTCGAAGTTAATGTTTTAAAAGCAAACACGCACGCGACCAGCGTGCGGTGAGACGTGTACGTTTGACCGCGTTTGACAGCGGCGATCGGCTGGCAGCTTGCTAGACAGTCTGTTCACGGCGCACGGTAGCGACTTGAGGGAGCGAAAGGTTTGCTGATCTGATGAGTGAACGCGCACGATCGCGCGTATCCTACACTGCGTGTATTGCCTGCGTTTTGCTGTTGCAAGCGTGCGATTTGTAGAAAAGATGCTGCCAGCCTGTCTGCTAGAGACGGAGTAGGGAGCAATGGAAAAAGTAAAGTATGTGTGCGTGTGCGTTAAATTGAGAATACTGTGAGCGTAATGAGAGCGTGTGCGTGTCCCTATATATATTTTTTTTAAATGTATTTACCCCTGTTGTGTCTGCTGTACAGTATGTCATCTACTCTAGTCTACCATCCGGAACGCGTCTCGCTGTGTAAATCTGCAGGGGGCAGCACAGCGGCCGTGCACCTGCACTTCTGTAACACCGGAGCACTCTTGCTTGATACCTTAGTCTGTCTGTCAGTCAGAGTCTGTCAGTCAGTGCTGTGTGTATGTGGACGTAAATCCCCTCAAATACTCCCCCCCCCCCCCACACACACACACACATTGGGTGTAAACCAAAAGGAAGTCAAATTGAGGCATGTAGTAGAAGCATTGCTTGAATTTGTCCTTCTAATGCATCTCTTTAAAGGCGCTCTGTATAGTTGCGCTCAATCTCGGTTAGACGACTATGAATGAATACGAGCAGGAAGTTGTAACAGAAGAGAAGCATACTGTAGTTATGTGACGTGTAATGACGTCAATAAACACGATTATTATTTTATCCGAGGATAAACATGATGATCAAGTGCACCTGTTGGATGGTTGAAGTTGTGTGCTACACTTGAATGTTTATGGCCTAGAAAGATTGAGCCTTACTTATTGAAGGAAACTTAATGCTGCAATAATAGAAATCCGCCTATCGTCTATTCCATAAAATTAGGCAGAAACAACAGCAAAAAATATACACCTCTGTTCAAAAGGAGTAGGAGGAAGTCTAAGCTTTACTTCCGAGTGACAACCCTACCCACTTGAATTATCCACATTGTATACAAGACAAAATAAATAAACATTAGGCTCCGCAATGTTGCACAAGCAAAAATAAAGAAATAAACAAAACAGCTTCGTATCCCCATTGCAAGTAGTGACCCCCTCTTTCCTCTTGTTGATTGTTTGCAAGAATCTTTCATTTTTATATATTTTTATTAAAGACAATTGGTAGTTATTATAAGTGGACTCTGTTATATTGTATAATTAATATTTAACTCAATATGGATCTCTTTTTAAAAACAACCATAGCTGCACACAATGTTTATGAAATAAAAATAAAAACAGACACGGAAAAAAAAAGATAGTTAAAGCAATAAATTAACAACAATAAAACGGTTAATACAATAAAACACTAAAACAATGCGGCGTCAAAAGCAAAAGAATAAAAATGTGCTTTGAGACGAAGTTTAAAAACGGACAGAGCAATCTAATTACAGACCAATCAATCGTGCAGTGGCCTCAATAATTATAAATCATGTGAACAGCACACAGTTGCACTGCACATCATCTGGCGTGGCTGCCTACTTCCCAAGTGAAGAAGCATGGCGACCGCAGCGCCACAATCTGACGGACCCGCAGTTGTCCCTGTGGCTCAGGTCTCGGCTGGTTCTTGGACAGTGATGCATGATGTTTGCGCAAATTAAGGGGGAAAATGGGGACAGAGGTTAGCAGAAGATGCTGTCGAGTGGGTCAGGCGCTGGGGGCAGGGCTGAGAAGCCGCCTGGTCCTCACCCACCACCGGCTTGGGAATCTTGGAGGGAGGAGGGGCACAGGTGGAGCCTCTTGCTGGAATTCTACCTGGAATTCTTCTATTGTTTTCGCCTGGTCTATTGTGCGGCGTCCTCTGCTGTGGAATCAGGGAGCTTTCTGACTCGAACGCTCCACATTCTTTACTCCATTCTGGCTCGCCCCCCTCCCGACCCCCTTCAGCCGCAGTGTGTGTCTACCGGACCGTTGTGCTGTTGTTATTGAGGCCCCTTCTCCATGTCAGGATGTGTTAAACAGGAATTAATCTTCACTCCTTCACATCGATTCAGCTCTGTGGTTCTTTTATTTATTTATTGAAATGATTTGGGGGGGGGGGGGGGGGGAGCGCACTCTTTTTTGTCCTGCTCCTGTCCAGTGGCCGATTCCTCTCTGCCTCATTTAATGCCGTCATGCCTATTTGTCCTTTTTGAGAGTCGTAGCATGTTTTTGGGCCATATTAACAAAACTAACCTATGCATTTCAAAGGAAAACACTGGCAAAATAGAGGATGAAACCCTCCTGAAGGTGATTGGAGCTATTTTGTCAATGTTGTTAATTAATTCATTGCTTGTGTGCCATTAAAAGCTATTGAATCAAACAGACTGATTGAGTCATTAATGGCTCAAAAGTGCATGCTTTCAAATGAGCTCCCCACAGGCAGTGGAGTACATTTGAAATAAATAAATAAATGTATACGTTCTCATTACTCTGTTGATTAATGATCAGTTAGCAAGGCGTGGATTATCCAGCCACCAAAGTGAGTTCCCAATGTACTCCTTTCGCTTCCCCCACTGCAGAAATGAACTGTTGAGTATTCATTTTTGCAGTGCACATTTAGATAAAGCACTACGTGGATTCAGGGTAGTGGTACAATCTCAAACTCACTTTAGTTGATCATTTCATTGTGCCTCAAGCTTTGCATCAGCACACTTGTCTCGGGGGCAAACGGTATGAGCCTCACACAGTATTTGTTTTGTCTGAAGCAGTGAGTACTTTAAGACAGGAGGAGACAGCAACCGGCTTGTTTAGTAGGCACAGTGAGGCGAGGTTCACACTGCAGACGAATCCCACGCAGATGGGATTTTTTTTTCTGTCCATATTGTCAACTGTATCTATTTTATTTTTTTTCAATGACAATCTGAACAGATTCAATTTTTATTTTTTTTTTGTCTCAAATCCAACCATGGTGGTCTTCATATGTAGTCTTGGAAAACATATTCTCAGTATGAATGACCAGGTCACATACATCCAACCTTGATTTCATCCAAAGTCCAAAATTTAATAGATTTAATAAACTCAATTTGAAAATGTTTTTCAAAATATTTCAAGGATGAATAATTTTATCCTCACGCTATAGTTTCAGATTTTGAATTCCCGTCTGCAGTGGTACTTAAGAAATGCGAACATCGCAAAGCTTAAAAAATTAGGAATTAAATCATACAGGAATAAATGCAGGAATTAATGTAACCGAATAAAGGAATATTCTTTTTATGATTATTGCACAATAGAAAAATGTTTAGTTTGTGGGCAGGAAAATAACTCATTCATTAAAATGTGCATTGCTGACATGCAAACCAATGAGCAAAGCCTTGTGAGTGGGCACAATGCCAGGGCAACTACTGACAGCGCATTCTTGGTTTCACTTTTCCTTTCTCTAGCTGGAGTGATTCAGTACAGCCCATCTCTGCTCGCTTCATTTTTGCTCTGAGACGAATGTCAAGTGGCCATCTCGATGCCTTTCTCATGCGCGAATTTGTTAGTCGCTCATGGCTCCGGATTTCTGTCGTTTAGCTCTTCTCGTGGACGCTTCTTCTTCTCCTCTGTCTTTCCGCAGACACAAAGGACTCCATTTGATTTCTCAAGTGGCGTCCTCAAGCTAAGTTTGTATCAGTACTATCGGGGGAGTCAGGCTTTCCTTTGTGTCAGTGATTGTGTTCTCGTGTGTTTGCATGAACAGAGATGATGAATGAGAGACTATGAGGAAAGGAGGTAGAGGAGGGGGTAAACAAGAGGGGAAGAATCGCTGTAATAAAGCAGCGACACCCACAAAAATTCCCGGCGTGCTGTAGCATCCAGCTGTTACTGGTTGCGCGAGGCTTGGTTGCCACAGCAACGCAACCCTTCGCGCCTGCTCAAGGTCGTTCATCCGGCGCCGAACTGAGCATCATGCAGCACACACTGTAGGATGCTCGCGAGAAGAGGCAATGATAAAATTACTTGCAAGTGACCAATGGAAAGACGGCACTTGAGTGACATGCTGCAAGTGAACATACACGGCATCCTCTACCCCAACACACCTTTTTTTTCCTTTTTTTTCTTTTTTAAAGCAACGAGAATTAAGGAACCCATGCACATGTGGCTCTGTAGGCTCTGCTAAAATATTTATCCTGTTAGTCGGGAAAAGACTAACCAGGATTTCCTCTCCTCCTTTCCAGGTTTGCTGTATATCGGTAATGATCCCTACTTGTTAAAAGCAAATTAGGTTGGAATGAATCTCTGACTTTTTACACACACAAAAAATAAAAAAAAAGATTTAACAAAAATTAGTTGCGCTTGAATTTGGGCTTTCACTAACAAATTGTTTTCTAATAATTGATTCCATCGATTACTCAGATAATCACCGCCCGCCCAACACTACACAGTTGACTTTTTTTAGTACAATATTTGACAGCGCTAAGCACATAATACATTGGCCAAGGATGATGTAAATATTATTGACACTGCACCTAGAAGTAAACATTATTTTCACATTAATTCTTTATTGCAACTGGTTGTTCATACATCTATGTTCATGGACTGTTTGCATTATCCTCAAGTAGAACTCTTGTAGTCCTATGTCTTTCCTTGCTTTAAGCTAATAGACGCTTATTAAATGGGTTCCTCACAGGGAGGTGTGTGGCTTCAAGAAGGCCTGCTCTGTGTTTTTACTTATTTTCCATTGTAAAAATCCAGACCTGTAATATGCCTTTTACGTGCCCCCCCCCCCCCCCCACAAATAAATTTACAGAGCCAAAGTTGAGGTAAATGTTACCAGATGCAGATCGGTGAGGCAGCAGCTTCAACTCTGCCTGAACCCGTCTATTACGTGACCACCACCTCAACTTGGTTCACCCCCATCCTGCCTTTTTCTCTGCTGCCACTATTCCTCTGCCCCAGCCACGCACGCACGCACACACACGCACGCACGTAATCATCTCCTTCCAGTAGATCCGCTCTTCAGTGCCAGCAACATCACTCATTTCAGCATAGCCTGATAGCCCCTCCAAGGTCCGCTACACCCACGTCGTCACCATGATTTGGAGCAGCGTGGCGGGCCAAGTGAATAGCGTCTGACCGACGACCTTTTTTGCTTCTCTTCCAAAGTCACATTGTGCTGTGATATGACAGTTATGTTTATCACTCATCCACTATATTTATATTCTATAGATAGATAGAATTTCTCCGTGACATACATGTGACTAAGGAGATTTTCACATGACGTACAGACAGGACAGTGGATTAGGCTCGTGGATGAGGACACAGCCCAGTTGCTGTCTTACCTTCACTATCCAAGACTGTAAAGCTGGCTAGGTAGCATAGAGAGCTAATTTGTTAGATCAACTTTCCTTTGCCAGCACTCTACGCCACTTTCGTTCTCACATTCTCATAATAAACCGTTATTCCTCTGAGGTCTGAGACATATAGTAAACAACAGTGACTGTCTCTATGAAGAGATGGGGAAGGAGTAGAATATTAATATTTATTTGATGCAAAATGAGGAAAAAGATGGAGTGGTGTTCTCTGGGGTCTTTTTAACAGCCATTGTTTGGGTTTCTCATGGGTGATAAATCAAATTTGGGATTACTTCTGTCCTTCCATCATTTGTAATTGGGGAAAAAAAGTGGAATCTACTGTAATCAAATGTTTTGATTAGTTTTAGAGCGAGATGGTTCATGTGGTCCAGACTACAATGTGTTCAAAATTTCCGGTTAGTTTTTAAATGGAATAACCATTACAGTTTTAGATCATTGGTTTCACAAGACTGCAGGTACAACAGAGTGATGTTTTGGTTCTTAAATAATGGTGAGTGAGATAGAGAGGTCCCCTTTCAAGTGCGTGAAGGTGTTAAAATTACCTCAGCAAAATGAGGATGGTAGTTTCTAACCAGCCTTTTCCTGCTATGGTATAACAAGAACTTTGCCTTTCGCTGTACAATAATTATTATGCAAGCCATGGGTTTAAAGGAAGAAAAACCTGACTTCAACCCTATTGAAAGCTTGTGGCACATCCTTAAAAAGATATGAGGGTGAATGGTGTTCTTGCTCTTTCAATAAATGGCGTGTTGATAGCGAAGACTATGGTACTTTAATCCAAAATTTATATATATTTCTTTGATTGTCAACATGTTAACATTTTTTGGTGCAATGCCTTTTTTTATTTATTTTTTTATTTTTATTTTTTTCTAAATGTGCTTATGGACTGAGTGCTTCAGGAGGTCCCTTGTCTCAACAGCAATTAGACTGTTTAATGCATCAATTGAGGGCAGTGGCTCATGACTGGGGCCCATTTATTTACTTTTACCATTAGGACTCAATGTTTTATTACCAGGCTGCCTTTTATACAGTAACGTATCGCTATCCATTTGTTTATGTGGTTGTGCATAGGTATGGACAGAGCCATGTGAGATGCCAGAATTCTCTCAGCGGTCATAATTTTTATTTATTTGATTGCCCAAGCTAACGTAATAGTAAATAATTAAAGCAGTCACTGCCTCCCTAACCCATGGAGGCTTGCAATATCCACATTCGTCCACACCAATAAAGAGAAAACAAAGGGGGGGGGGTGCAGGCAGACTGAAGGTTGAAGAAAAAAAAGGTCTTAATGGAAGGCAAAGTGAGTAAACATCAATCCGAAAGAGACAGAGGAGAGACAACTGAGCAGCGGGGCAGAGCAAAAAAGAAAACAAGCCATTAATTATTTACTTGCGGGTTGACCTTTAGCTCCGGCCACTTGTGTTAAGCAGAGAACAGTGTTGCGTTGAGTATTGTCACGTTAGGAGACTGTCACATGATCTTACTGAGTGAGTCACATTCTCGTCCAGAGCCGACCTATTAAAAAAGGATTACTTTATTATTCAAATAAAAACCTTAAGACCCCATGAAGTCATTTTTGTGATGTGCGTCCACAAGCATTGTTCTAAAATGCATCATCTTATCCACTTGAACACAACCTCAGTGGTGTCCTACAAGTCGACCGCCGTCTATTGCTTTGGAGTTTTTTTTTTTACCTCATTGGTGACATCCACACTGAGGAGGGAGGGCATAAGAGAGCGCACATAGCTTCACAGTACCATCTTCTTCTCTGCCAATTTGCTATCACACCTTCTCTTTGACTTTGTAAGAATAAAGCCTGATCTCATCGGACTGTATAGCTCACAAATGGAGGGGGAGGTGACAAAGTCACTGCAGCGTGTGCGTACTGTGTCTGTGGTAAGATCATTCACGGCAAGTAAAAGACTCAGAACGTTTATTGGATTTAAAAGGCAGACTTTCTTTACTGGGAATAATCTCAGTTTAGATGGAAGGCGTTTTTGAAACTCAAAGATGAAAAGGAGGACTTGCGCAGGAAACTAACATAGATAAAGGTAAGACAACGAAATGTTTTAAATTTGACCTACAGTCAAGATATATGTCCCAAACATGCCCACAATTGGGAAAATGTTCAGCCTTTTGCGCAATGCCATAGTCTCGAGTTGGTTCTCAGTGTGCTTTGATTTTTCTGTTTGTTTATTTTTACATCCACCTTCATCATGACACTGCCTGACCTCGCAACTGGGTTGACCAGTTTGTGGTCTGCATATGTGTGGCCTTAAATCACCAAATGTAATTTTTGCAAGTGTGAAAGCTTGCATTGATGAAGCTGTCATCTTTGAAATTGTGCCCAAATGTGGCATGTTTCTTAAAAAATAAAAAATAAAAACCTGAAGCAGTTTATTTCTCAACTCCTTTGAAGATGGCTGCTGATTTAGCAGTTTGGTCTTTGCACATTTTCCTGAGTTGAATTGGCGTGTGTTAACCTCAAAGTGAGCAGGTACTTGAGAAATGGGTGAGGACTGTTGCTATTCACCAAACAAGCCACTTTGAATTGAAAAGTAGTGGAACTGAATCTTTACTACTGTAAAAAGATTTCATCGTCGTCCAAAACGGTTTAATATGTCGAAATCCACTTGCTGAACACACTAGTGACAACATATTCTGACATCATACGTATGCGGAGAAGCTGTTGCTTCTAAGCATGCATTCAAATGTTAGTCACATTTGCCGATCCATGACAACAGCAAAGGCAAAAAAGCAATCTGAAAATCAAGCTGACAACAAAAAACTGTCTGAGGAGGATGGGTGAAAAGGCCAAAGGTTCTAGTTCCAGGGGGCCATACTGTACATCAGGGGTCTTCAATACTGGTCCTTGGGCTTCAGTGTTATATGTTGTAACGCATCTAATTGAAATGATCAGCGAGGTATTCAGAAACAAAATAATGATCTTGATCATTTGAATCAAGTATGTTGAAGTGGGGAGACATACAAAACATGCAGGACGCGGGACCCCGTGGACCAGGATTGACAACCCGTCCTTGACTTTGTTCTAGCTCTAAAGGACTATCCATTTATAGTTTAGACAGTAAACTGGACCAATCAACATATGGTAGCCTACAGAAACTGGCCGACCTTTTTCCCTAGAGTGAGTGCCCCATTGGTTCAGTGGCAGTTCACTGAGCCACTTAGGATATAGTACAGTCCGTCACCCTGCTGCTAGTTTCATAGTCTTGAAGCGATAAGAATGTGTAACAATCGTGAGTGTAAAGAAACTGAAGAATCTTATCCGAAATACTTCAAAATGTGCAAAAATCACAAATATGTTTGTCAGAGAAGCTGCTTTAGCCTCCACTACTGTAACGACAGCAAGTTGAACAGCTGAATGGTTAATACAGCAGCAGGCAAATGAAGAGGAGACACAGACATTGCAGGCTTTCAAAAGTACAGGACAGAGTGACCGGCAAAATGTAATTGCCGCTAAGCAGATTGAAACATTTGGATAATCGAGGGCGCCACTTTGAGTTAATGGAAGTAATGTTATCTAACATTCGCTAAATGTTTGTTATAAAAAAAAAAAAAAAAAAGTTTGTAAAACTTAGATAAATCACTCCGCTAATGATGAGAGGCCTGGACTGTGTTTTTTTTTTGTTGTTTTTTGTCCCAACCCAGCCGAGTCCCACTGACATTCATTCATCCTATCTTCCTTCCACCTCATTCCCTTAGCGCAAGCATAAAAGGGGTCACTTGACTTGAAGCCGGAAGGACCGATGCCTGAGCGCTAGCTGTGCCATAATCGTTATCATCATTACCTAAAATGTGTTCAATAAAATGGAGGACGTAGCTCAAGTTTATGACTTAAAAAAAAAAAAAAGAATATTGCTTGCAATGTGTCTGTGTCAAATGCAAGCTATAATTTACGTCAACATCACATTATTGTCCTCAACTGAGGTCTTCTTGGACATTTAGCAGCAACGGTAGCACTAGCGGTAGCTCTGTACACATACGTTTGAACACGCCACACCCCAGAAATTTTATTTGACACAAAGTCCACAAATGATCCGGCATATTCTCAAAATGCCTGAGGCAGTCTTCTCATCTCAAAATTGTTTAGACGATTTGATAGCATTGGAGGTAGACCATTCTGATGGCATTATTAATGTGGAACTGGTTCTAAGTTGCAACCGGTTCTCTGTTGGTAACAATTCTACAGTCCTCTGCGTTTAGCTGAACAGGTATTAAGAGCAGCGTAAACCCGCAGGGGCAAAAACATATATATCACCAAAAAATATGACTGGTATAAAAACAACAACATGCATTCTTACTACATTAGTGCTTAAGTAACAAAACACTTATTCCTATGAATGCTACACAAATGACTCTTTAGGTGAGCAAAATATTTGTAAGCCCTGAGAATAATAACGTTCACAAATCACTACATAACCAGGTAAAACTGAATTGATATGTGCTCCTGTAAATATTTTTTCAGAACCGCTTTTGTTTTGAAATATTTTCAAGCAGTCTTTATATAAATAAAAACCCTTCCCCCGAGCTTGAAGACCTCTTTAATGTATTATTTTGGTTACTTTGGCAAATCATGGCTAGCATGTTGAAGGGATACATAAAATGATGTTGCCGGGTCAGGTCTGGTCCCCGGGGCCTTGAGTTTGACACCTGCCTTATGGACATTGTTGGTGATCCCGCTTCCACATGGCAATGACATATTTTAGTCACTGAAAGCTGGTCTGCTACCAACACGAATTTGAAGCTGTTCAGTTCTGTTCTGTTCTGTTCTGACCAGGGGGTGACTGCTCCCCTTTGAGCATTTGTCGTGACAGACTTCATTTTGCACAAAGAAGAGAAATACAGCCTGTGGAGTTAAGAGGGAGGGCAGCTTGTTGCGATGAGATTGTGGTCCCATGACAAACAATGTGCGCTGTTTGTTTTTGGTGCAGAGAGTTTCTATTTACCCACAAAACAAACAGGATAAGGTCCCGGAGAAAGGTTAAGGACTAGTTTTAGGGGAAGATTACATTTCACCGATGGGATAGCTTTGTGGTTGTAGTGTCACAAGGGGATTTGAGTGAGCAGTAGAATGCACAGGGCACTTGAGATTGTTGCATCACAAGTGCTCAGTGTGTAACTTTAAACCTCAATGGGCCTCTTGCCCAAGAATATAAAAGAGGTAACTTTCCTCTTGTAAAATAATGTTAACTTTCTTTATTTTTGTATATATATATATAAAATTCGCTCTATAAGATGCACATACATTATGCTCCCTCCCACTTTTGTACATAGCGTGATGTTGGCCCATAGAGTGACAAAGGTGGCACTAGTTTTTGAAATGTGGGAGGAAGCGGGTGGAACTTGAGGAAAACACTGTGCTGCCTTGGGAGATGTAATTTGTCATGCATGCAAACTGATACTTCTGATCATCTGATAATCAGCAAACAGACTTCTCCCTATAATCTCAACACGTGTTGGACATTGATCACACGTCACAGAGCTTCCCCGCCCCTCCCTTTTCGCTCTGTATGAAGGAAACAGCCAGTTGTACAGTTGATGGCAGAATTGAACAACAGGGGAGCATAGTCCGTGTTTGTGCCTGTTAATTAATCAAACATATGCACAATGACGTAGTGGAGAGGCTCTTGAAAATTCACTCACACACCAAGTCTCTTTAAAGGCCCAAAGCATTTCCACTCGACAGCAGCCATGCTGACTCTCTGCTCGCTTACTTTGCAGAGTTGCCCCTCCCCTCGCTGATGCTGTGATCAAACTGCAGTCTCTCCCCCTTCGGAGACACACATGCTCCGTTGACATGCCCACACACATGCACACACGTGTACCCGCTGCTGACCACGCTGGTATTAAGCAGGGTGAGCCACCGTAGTTGCTTGGTGAGAATAGTCATTTTTTCGGAATCATTCCAAATACATAATTCAATGGGTGAACAAAACAATTGAGTCGGAGTCTCAATATTGTTAGTAGATCTTCTCTGCGAGGGTCAAAGTTGTCTACACAGCCGTAGCGTCAATCTGATTGGCTGCGGAAAGGTGAAATTAAAACCATGGTAAACTTTTGACCTCACTAGGAGCAAGCTGAGGAACGCCCATCGCTTTAGCGAGCGCTCCTTCCCTCCCATTGCCTTCCTTTGCTCCTCCCTATGCCACCATTCATATCCAGTTATTCCACCATTTACGCAGCTTTTTTGCTTCCTTGCAGTCCAAAGCATCGCTACTCCCCCCCGCACCACCGCCATGCTCCAGCTGTATTTCGCTGTTTCTTTATCCCCAATGAATTTGCCTTGCTGCATATAGTCTACTGAGGAGGGAGGGAGCACTGAGCAGGAAAAGGCTGAGGGGGAGGGTATAGAGAGGGAGGAGACAGGCAGAGAGGGGGATGGGAGTAGAGACTGAGGGAGCAAAGCAGCAGAGGAAGCGATGGGGAGAGAAGAGCAGGAAGGAATGTTCTTGAACGTGTGCCATACTCTCTCCCCCTTTCTCCCCCTCTCTCTCTCTTTCACTCTCTCTCTCTCTCTCCCTCCCTCCCACTACCCCTCTCTCGGGCACCCACTGCTCCATAGTAAAGAAAATCTGAAGAGGAGCGAATGTATAAATAGAGCCTGCAACCGCCGCTTTGACGGCTGAGCAGTGGGGCGGGAAGAGCCCATTCTTTCTGCTGATCGTTTCTCTCATTACACATCAAACGCCTTGGATGGGGCTCTGCTTTGTGTGTATGATATCTTGAGCAGCTCTCTGCTTTATGTGCAAATGCTCTATTAAAGAAGCCCCTCTTGTCTTCTTGTTCTCCACATTTGTCAAAATAGCTGTCTTTATTGTTTTGGATTAAATGCAGTGATGAGGGGACGAGAACTAGTCGACTGGGATGAAGAGGGTGCCGGAGGGCGAGACAGTGGGTTAAGAGGTGAGCCAGTGGATGTTACTGAGTTAAGCAGACTGAGCTAGTGGGATGGGGGGAGGGGGTTACAGTGGAGGCTGAGACACCTGCTTGAGCGCATGAGAGCTGAGCAGCGCTGCTCCTCTGCCTCCCACCACACACCGGGGGCGCCATATGGCCTCGTAATGTATGGAGTGCTCGACAATTTTGGAGGACTGTCTCGTCCCTCGCTACCTTCCTCTTCCTCCCACCTCACTTCTCTGGACTCGGCCAGCTAATTACTTCAACCAGGAAAGAGCCGATTAGATCCATACAGGCACTCACTCCCATTAGGTGAGGGCCGTGCAGTGCACTCTCTAATGGCCTTCTCCTCCTCTATTTTTTTTAACATTTTAAACAACCGTGGAATTGATGATTTACTCTGTAGTGGAGTATGAGTTTACAACCAGTGCGGCAAGGTAGCCCGTGCAACGTGATTTCTGAGCAGGAAGTATTTAGTATGTGTATGCATCATGGAGTGGTGACTGACACACGGGGGTGCTTGGGGGGGGGGGGGGGATCGTTCACATGTTGCCATGCAGTTTCCCCGCCTGGTTGCCATGTGCTTTTCGTCTGTAGGAGTGATGGATAGCAGGCAGGCAGGTAATGTGATTTAGATGTGCCACTAAGAGTGTGTGTGTGCGTGTAGCCGTATCTGTGTGTGTTCCGGAGCATCTTCTTGTATTTCTCCCCCCTCTCTTCTGCAATCACTCCCACCATACATCACCCCTTTTTTCCTAGAGACTGTGTCTTTTTAGCTCGTTTAGCAACTAAGAGGAACAAAACAAGAGGTTCTTGTGTTTATTTGGTGAATTTGCCAAAAGAAAGAGTGAAGAAGTAACAAGTACTGTAGACATATGGTTTTGTGGTTTCTCGCTAAAACAGCACCAATGGGGTATTGTGGACCCATGTCACATTCCCACTCGAATGTCTGACTGATTTTTTTCCCTTTCACTCTCTCAGAAATACGATCAGTGAAAAATAGTGTTCCTTTCCCCGCATACCTTGAGTAGTCCTTCACTTTAAATTTTGACACACTGTTCCCTGACCGTAATGACTCTGGCTGCATCAATACCAATATTGGGTACCAGTGCGTGTAAAAATTCAGTAAGCTGGTAGAAAAATCTCTATTGGTAGCTCGCAACTAAGCAGGATGGTGTGATTTTGGCAGTTGCCTTTGTTTGCTCGATGGTAGCGAGATGATGACGACAATATTTTAAAGACAACGTGGGTGCTCCTGGCGCTGGTGTCTTTCAGGGGGAGCCGAAGGTGGCGGCCGAGAACATGAGCTGAGCAGTCTTTATCTTATCAGGCTCGTTTCCCCGGGTTCTGCGTACTGTCTTTAGAACGCTTCATTTCCGCCATGAGGCGTCCTCACGTGGCGTAATGAGTCGCTCCAGGAAGACTTGCTGTTGTTGTTGAGAACATGCACTTTGATGCCTGGCAAGTGTGACTCAAATGTGAGATTAAAGTTCAGCTAAGGGTTTTAACATAATCACTTTTGGCAGCCCTCGTTTAGTGTACTACTGTGCTGTTGACTTTTTTCAAAGTATTAGACAAAATGGCTGCCGAGGTTTGTCACATTCTGTTTTAATGGATGCAGTTGTTCATAAGTTGAGACATTTCAGGTCAAATAAAAGGAGACACAGCAGATGTGTTGCAAAATTACGTTTTCACTCGCCAGAAACGGGAAGTTAACCAGAAGTCTGCCTCACACAAACCACTCCGTCCCGAACACACCCCTCGACTATTGGTTCCATGGGGGCAGTTGTCACCGCAGTAGGTCGTCCAGTACTGTAACTGACCTTTAGAGCAAAGTCGAAGTGCATACGTAGACAGAAGAGAAGGAGGAGGGGGAGGAAGAAGGAGAAATTATTGTTGGTAACAGGGAGAGTTGTCATCAGAGAGCTCATCGCTGGGGATTTCTTAACTTTGATGGATTCCTGGAAGAGTGCTGAGTTCAGGTGAGGCTGCTGAGGTGGCATTGTAGAAGATTTGCTTATTGTCACTCGTCTTCTTCTTGTGAATTAAGCCTAAAGTAAATAGTTTTAGAGTCTATATGGTCAAAGATCCATTTCAACCGGGCTGGCAGTGAACAAGTTAATCGCAGGTCGCAAGATGGCCAACTGGTCTTCTTCTCATCAGGGATGAGTTTGGGAAAAGCGTGTTTGGAGCAATGTTTTCATCTCCTAAAGTCCAATTGTGTATTTTTCAGTGACCCTCTAAAGCAAATGTGTATTACTTAGCAAGCCTTTTTTTTTTTTTTTGGGTTGACGCTGATAAGGGTGGTCCTGGTCCCCCTCCAACCACCACTAGTCGTGTTTATTGTTTCTTTATCTTGGTCTGCCGTTTTTTTTTTAGTTTTTCGTAGAACTGCACTCGTCCTCTCGGTTTAAGTGCTTGTTGTGTTTTGCGTCCCTCGAATGAAGCCATAAAGCCATTTTATTTGGTTCATTTTCTGAGTCCACTATTTGATATTAACTGGTAAATGTTGGCCTTGCAACTTTGGTTTCCTTTACCTTCTTGGAAAGAGTGAGTCATGCAAGCACCTATTTCCTGTTTTGAAAATGCAAATGTAGGTGATGTCGGCCCACAGCAGAGACACACTAACTGCCTGGATGAGATTCACAGTTCAGCAAGTCATGCACTTTGCTTCTACTCTTTCTCCTCAACCCTCATTTGGAAGTGTGAGGTTGTGCGCTGTGATTGCAGTAATTGCTCTCTAAAGATGGAAAGTTGTCACTCAACTTGAGAGCTCGTTGTTTCTAATGATTGCTCCTCAGTGTGACATTTTGAACTTCAACAAGCACAATTTGAAAGCTTAGTTTAGCGGAGCTCCTCCTCTTTGCTGCCCACTGGGTTGCTCGTAGACATACATAAGCTAGGAGTTGATTTTAATTTTTTTTTTTTTTTGTCGGACTTGTTTAAGCGCAGGCAAAGAGCCAAAATGTGGCTCAGTTCCTGTTTTACTCCAGTGTCATCGCTCGATTTGTTGGCTCGAAGCACGCACAATACATTCATTCTCCCTGAGTACACGCAGATTTGTACACATCTGTGTCTGCTGTGTTGTAGTATATCAGGAAACACCCTAAAACGCAAGTTTTGCTTTTTTGTCTTGCTCATCACAGAGGATAGACAGCAAATCAATGAGACATGTTGTGTTGAAATACACTGAACAGCAATGTTGAGATATTTTCTCCGATTAAAAAAAACTAACAAATAAGATTGATTTTACGTTTGGTTAAATGACTTTAGAACAGTGGTTCTTAACCTGGGTTTGATCGAACCTTAGGGGTTCGGTGACTCCACTGCGGAGGTCCGAACACACCTGATTTATTGTGTAAATTCGTGATGACGCATATCTCGCAAAGGCAACAGCAGATTTGCAGTTATGCAATTTGTTTTGAGTTCATGCATTGTCTTGGTTTTGTTCTCGATCATGCACGGCTCATTTTGTGCACCAGTCAAAAACATGTATGTCTTGAATTTGAAAAATTCTTTCTTTATTTTTTAGCTAAAGCGAGGTTCGGTAAATGCACATATGAAACTGGTGGGGTTCGGTACTTCCAACAAGGTTAAGAGCCACTGTTTTAGAAGAAAAGAATGTTTTAATGTGGATTTTTTTAACACGCCATGTGTTTCACTCAATTATAATTAATAGTGTTGTAAATATCAGTGTTATGATGTACTCACAGAACTGATTAATTTCATAACTTGAGGCTCCATTGTATGTTTTTTTTTTTTTTTTGGTGTTGTTTTGATTTAACATAAGTAGGAAGCACATGGCCAAATTGCACGTCCTCCTGTATGTATATTTTTCATTGAATCAGGATTCCCCATAATTTAGATGAAGTAGCGCATTAAAAAAAAGAGAGCGACATACAATGTTATTAGAAAGGGCGACATCTGTTCCCTTGCTAAAAATCAGCATTTTATTCCTCCTGTTACTCGTGTAATGTTCAGAGTTTAGCTAAAGGCACCTAACACTAATTAGACCGCCTCTATAAAGTCTGGCCATATCTCCCATCTTTGTCAACAAAAGGTGATTAAAGATCTCAAGTGAATCTTGGGAGCATCACCGATTTATAACTTTAGTTTGTTGCACTGTAGATGTTTCAAGTGAAATTTAATCAGGTTTGATTAAGAGCTTTACATGGATTTGAATTTAATAAGAGGATTCAATATAGGATTAAGATTCAATCAAAAGCTGGCGTGGCCTTTTCCCTCGCTCGGCACACTGCAGGTTTGCGATGCTAAATGCAGCTTGATGACTTTTGCAAAGATGAAAGTTAACTAATAAACTCGTCAAGCTTTACTTCTAAGGCCGCCTCATGCCTTTATAACTTCACTTACTTGATATCACATTCACATTGCATGATTTTTACTCCACAGTCCACACTCTTCTTTGCTGACTTGGTCTGATCTCACCCTGTCCTCATTCTCCACTCCAATAAAATTTGCCTCATAACTGAGGCGACATTTGCCATTGTTGTTTGTTCCGTATAGCGGAACTGTATTGTGGTTTTCGCAGAAGTTGTGGAAAAATTGAAAATAAAGAATTCAAATCAGATACAAAGGAGCACTTGGATGAGAGGAGTGGTGGGTAAACGGCATTAAGAAACATGAGTGGACAGAACATGGACTTTTTTATTTTACTTTTTTATTTTTTTTTACTTTTTTTTATTTGGGCAATTCAGGACAGCTTGTATGTTTAAAAAAAAAAATAGAAATACAGTCAGTGATAAGCGTCCTGTATTACATAATGTCACCTCAACTTGGCGGCGTGGTAAATCAGCTATTCTGAACATTGGCATTGGGATGCAATCCTCCATTGACGTTCATCCAATTATTGGCTTCTCCATCAACATCCCCAGTAAACTTTAAACGAGCTGCATCTTTATTGCATCTTTAAACCGCTTTTACAAGAGGAAGATGCTGTTGGGTAAGGTATTTATTGCTCAAGCGTTTGTTGAAATGCAAGCACGTAGTAGACATTCATACAGCAAAGTGCCGCTAATCGAGGGCCATGTCGACAAATGGGCATACTCATCATAATGTGTTGCAGCCTTTTCATCTTCCATTTTCATGGCTTTTTCCAAATTAAAACAAGGAGCGGGAGTTCCCGCTCACACGTGCCTTAAGATGACGCTCTCCAACTCCATTTGTCTCCCATCTCAATTAAAAGGAAACACGTCGGCTGAAGGAGGGTCTTTGTTGGTGTGTTGGAGTCCATACATCACTTAAAGTGGAGCAGCCGCCTCCCCACTCCTTCAAATACACACACACGCACACACACTTACACACAGTCCCCATCTGCTCCTAATCATGAGTGCAGCCAGCGGTCAGGTCGCTGACGGTCAATAGCACACGAAACACATGCACACATGTAAACACACACTGTGCGGACCAGTCAGGCACACACTCTTGGTGTGCTGGCCTGTAAACCTTTTCCTAAAATGTGACCACACGCGCACGGAGGCACAGCGACAAGGTGAACATGAGATGCTGCTGGTGTGCTTTACAGATGACAGGGAGTCATGGAAACGCCCCGCGCTCTCCATGGTTACACACTCGATTCCCCCGTGGGATCGCGCCGGTGATTGTGGAAACCATGCACTTATAGTGCGACTAAACACACACACACACACACGTGTGCTCTTAATCTTATCATGATTTAAATTGACACAAATTAACCTATTAGGTTTTCTTTCGCATGACAGTGGCAGGGATTAGCCCGTAAAATATTTTTATTTCTCTGCAGCCACAAAGCATAATATAATATTTGCCATTTAGTAGAAAGAATATGCAGGAGCTGTGTTCATTTTGTAGTATTGGAGAAATAATTGGCTGTTTTTTTGCTCTAGGGGTGTCTTAAGAATTGCTCTGCTTTTAATCCACATTCTTTTATCTTTCTTACTGTGATACTGTTTCAGAAAGTGCTTAACGGGACTAACTGTAATGTTACTACATATTATATTTCAACATCCCTTAGCTCATGGTTGAGATTGAATGAGGGCCACTTTCCATGTGTTTTTGTTCATGACATCTAAAGCTCATATTTTCCTTTATATTGTAATCAACAGTATAGTAAGTTGTTACAATATCAAGCGTTCAACCTTTTTACTCACATTTCGTTGTCGACCAAATTCCACTGACTAGTCACCATAAGAAGCGGTCAGGGAGGTGGGGGTCTGATTGTCCATCACTTCAGCCCTAACTATTATCCCACGTGGTTGGCATGGCAACGGTGGACCAGGTTTAGAGAGTGTCTCGTTGTTGCCACATTCTTGCAACATCCCGACCTAAAACAGAGCCGCGCGCTTCTTCTAATGCAGATGTTGTATGGAGGTGTGTTGGCAGGTTTGAATCTTTGTCAGGGTTTCCGTCAAGACCTGAGGCGGGTTTACTCAGTGGCGGCTCCAAGATGAGGCAACCAAAAAAAAACAAAAAACAAGGATGCTTTTCAGGCAGAGGAGAAAATGAAGTGTGGGGAGGCAGCATATACACAGGAGGAGAAATCAAATTATTTCTTGTGCTCCGCCTGCCGTGGCTGAAGGAGAGCATTAATCTTTTACCTCCGTCGGCAGGTGACACCACGGGAGCGCGTGCGCAGACTTAACTAAATCACACTGGCTTTCATTCACACGCTGCTGCCGATGCTCTGTTATTGCACAGATAACAGGATGAATACATTTGAGGCCAGCGCGAGGGTAGATTCGAGGAGGTGTATGCAACGAGTACGGCGGGGGTTAATTTTGAGCGAGTGAAGTGATCAGGAAGTGACATGTTTTTCAAAAGATGGCTGTGCTGAACAATAATTGACCAGTTAGTTAACATGCTGTACAACATCACTTCTCCGTTTTAAAACAAAACAAAAACATATCCATCAGTAGTCATTTTTAAAGGAAAATTGTCAAATGTGTTAGCATGCTAGATTTTACTGTAGGTTTTATTAATTATTTATTTTTATTGACAACACTAACCCTTTATATGATTTCAGTTATTCTTTTTTTTTTAAATATTCTTTTTTTAGAGTATGTGATTTTATGAACATGATTTTTTTTAAATATAATAGATATCAACCCTTATATGAGTTTAGTTATTTTTATTTTTTTTTAAATATGATGATTGAATATGATGACGTTCCAGCAAATTATTCTAAATAGGTAACATGCATTACATAACTCATTGTTTTATTCTCTTTAATATGATTTGTCAGCTATTTGTCTATAAACAATTCCACCTGATTCCATCATTTGTACTGTATGTAAATGATAGTTCCAAATTTATTTGAGCTATCTCAGATTTTTATTATAGAGAATATTTATTATATTCTATACCTATATGTTTCTATTCTATATCTATATTATATTTATTATAGAGAATATTATTATAGTAAAACTTTTGATAATAGTTAGTTTTCGAGTACACAATACAAACTTTAGGTGCGCTTTACATGACCTGCTAAAGAAGACATGGATAGACATTAAAGAAGTTGAGCCGTGCTACATTATGCTGAACGCTAACAGAAATCGACACTTGAAATGAACAATGTGTGATCGTTTTAGTGTCCGGTTTAGTGCGCGCAATCGCTAAAAAAAACTCTCGGACCATTTTGGAATTCATATTTGCTTTAAATGCTGGAATTCTAAATATTCTGGGATTTTACCACTCCTGCTTCCCTGGTGCAACGCTGGTCTGTGTATGGCCAATGGGACCTTGTGCCTGTGTCAACTGAGATTACGAAAGAATGACTGGTATGATCGTTTTATCCTTTTACCACAAAAAGAGTGAAAACAGGAAATTCCAGCCTGGGCTTAAATTTGCCACCAAAGGTTGGGTTTACTCATACATGGCTAAGGTCACACTATTCACTAATTATTGCTACTTAAAGAGAGAAAAACCCCTTTTATTTTTTTTTTCAAAATGTGTATAAAAATGTATTGGACAGCTGTCATTGCAACTGTAACAGTTCAGACGAGGGATGGGTGGGAATCCAGGAACTAGAAATTAGAAAAATAGAAAATTGCTTTATTGGCATATACTATAGCGCTTTCTTTAAAAGATGTTTTTGGGGGAAATTTTACGGATTAAAATTACTAGTGGAACCAGTGCCTGGTCTTCACCGATATTGGTCTGGAAAAAAAGTGGAATCAAACATCCTTAGTTCAGACCAGACGTTTGTATCCGATCAAGTCTCAAGCAGTGTGAAGGCGAGCTTATCGGACAGGCCCTCAAAAGTGCTGCCCACCTACGTGTTGCATTTTCCACTGTGTCAATCTGTGACGTTAATTGCGTGATGGCTAAGCCTATAAGACATCAGATCTGCTCCTCCGAACAAGCCACAAGCTGCCTAACAACCACTGACACTCCTTCCCCAACTCTCACGGATGGTATTCCTCTGCTGTCCTCTCTCGTTTTGATAGAACTGGTTTACAAGTAAATGATCACAATTGTGTTAGCAATTCCTCATTATTGGCATCCACAACTTCCTTCTATTGAGAATTTTCGGCGCATTTTTGGAGCCGAGCAAATTTCAGTCAAGCGCTGGCCTTTTAGTCTTAGCTTGGCTTCTTTAACTCAGCATCTCGTATTTCCTTTATATCCTTATTTCCTTTGTATCTTCGTCCCACTGCCCCACCCCGCTGCGGCTGCATTGTGCCCAGCATGGCCATGCTGCCTCTCTGCCACCAGGTCCCACTGCCTGTGGCGTGTAATTGACTTTATCCCTGCACTGGAAAAAGCGGGCGGCCCACGCCAGGCTGGAGGTGACCCATATCCCCCAGGCATTCAGCAGTCTCCTAATCAACCATTCTCCGGGGCTGTTTCATTCACTCCACAATTAGAGCAACTCCCTTTTGGAGAGCTACATCAACAGGGTTGGCAGTCAGGGATGGGGATCGAGGGGCGGCGACGAGACTTCTTGTCCAACCCTGAATTTGTACCTCTGCCTTTTCTACCTCCTCAGCAGCAAGTGTGCCGATTGTCTTATGGTAAGCAGCAGGGTGGTGAGGCGTGGAAAGACGGACAGATGGGAGGAGATGCAGAAGAGAGCAAAAAATCTTAAAAGCAGAAATGAAATTCAGCATGAGAATCTGGAAATGGTTAGCGGAAGATTGGTATGAATTCCTTCTTGTTGCTTCGTGTATAAACACCAAAGTTTCACCTGGACTCGGAGGCATGCCTGAGTTGGCCAATAATTGTTTGAATTAGCACCACCAACGGAACTTAATCCACCTAATAATCCAATTGTTCACTACTCAACTCAGACTTTTCTGGTATTCAGAGAATTAAACAAAACATTTTGAGTTTCCCCGCTGCCATTGGTCCGGATTGCTATGCAGCAGAGACGCTCCTCCAGTCAGAGGATAACCATGTAATCAATGAAATGAAATGGCTGTGAAGGTTAAGAGGGTTACTGGTAGCTTTCAGGCCACTCGCTGCCACTTACGAGGATGCCTGGATCTTCTCCTCTTCTCCTCTCACCTGTTTGTTTGACATGCCTGTCTACCCCCGCCCCCTTTTTCTCCTTGGTATTTCTTTTTTATGTCTCCTCCTGTAGTTGTGTTCACTCTCCCTCTTCCTCCTACCTCTCCCCAGTGCCTGTCGCTGTGGCAAAGAAAGTGACCAATCAGAGCTCAAGTCACAGCGGCGGCTTCTCCCTCCCTCCCTCTCTTATATCGTCCATTCCGTCCGTCCCTCTTCCTCCTCCTCCTCCTCCTTTTTTTCCATCTGCTTCGCCTCCCAACAACCTCTATCAGCTCACTTCCTGGAGACGAAACGTAATGCATTGTGGGAGACAGACGGCTGTCTAACGGGGTTAGTTGTGCAGCGTGGCTTTTCATCAGAGACACTGCTAATCCTGTATGTGTCTGCGAGTGTGGGTGTGAGACACAGCGCCATATGAGCTGATGAACTTCCACAGACACAGTCCCGCACACAAATACACAAATAAATAAACTCCTGTTTGTTCTCTCTGCCGAAGAGGCCGGCCGGGCAGACGTGTTTGTGTTTGTCATCCCCCGCCAGCTGATTACGAGATGCGTGATATGAGCATATTTTGTCCTGATAATTACAATTTACAACCTGCCCCATGTTGAACTTCAAAAGGAGGATTCGCTATTCACAAAGTCCTTAACTGTATTATCAATGTTATTTCTGCCTTGATGCAGGTGCTGATATGTGTTCATGATGAGCAGTTTGGGGGAGAACTCCATGGAAACTGTGATCTCAGAAAACCGGAAACGCAAACTCTCCACTTGCGACACACCTGGTCTCGGGTGAGTGTGACGCATCAGCAAAATTCAACAGATCGTGTGATTCTTTCAATGAGGTTTAAAGACTCTTGGTCAGTAGTGTCTTGGTGTAAAATGATTGGTTGGTTTGTCAGTAACAGTTGCTTGGTCAAGAAAAGCCCCACTCCAAAGACAGCTTTTCCTTCTTGGCTCGAAATGATGAAATGATTTGTCTTAAATTATTGATGGGTCTTTGGCTGCGGAAAAATTCAACTATCGTTTTAAGGAGAAGGAAGAAATGCCTCGGGAATAAATATTGTCTTTGGATAACAATGTAGTGTTGGTTCATGAACTATTAGTATATATAAGTATATGTAGACCAAAGCAATTCTTTCTCATTAAAATGAATGGAAATGAACATATTTCGTTCAAAACCAGGTTGATTTCACCAGCAGCTAGAATTAATGTTCTTCTAACTATGTTGATATGCTGCTTTTAGGAAAACAACATTTGCCCCTTATTAAGCTAAACTATGAACAAACGCAAACAAGCACATCTCAAACATACAAGTGTATACACTGGAAGCGCATCAAATAAACAGGCCATGATGGACCGTTGCTCGCAGCATTCTTTTAAACTCCTGAACGTTACCACCTGCAGGAGTGACAGGAAGCGGCGGGAGCAAGAAAGCAAGTACATCGAGGAGCTGGCTGAGCTGATCTCGGCTAACCTCAGCGACATCGACAGTTTCAATGTCAAACCGGACAAATGCGCCATCCTCAAAGAGACGGTGCGGCAGATCCGACAGATCAAAGAGCAGGGTGAGTAGACGGGACTGATTGTTTGGATGTTGCGTGACATAACGTGTCGTGGAGAGTGCCGACGATCGTCGTGACACACTTTAGAGCCCGGGTGCAGGGGGTGAATCAGTAATTCATTTCATAGCGTCAACTGTTTGTTTGTGAAGATGTGAGGAAACATTGCACCGAGCTTTTGTGAACCTGTCATTCATGTGTGTGTGTGTGTAAGCTGTTAGTTAGCCACATAAGAGACCATTTATCTGAGCGTTTTGCAGGTAATCACATCCATTCTGCCAAAGTTCCAAATAATTAGTTATGTTAAAGCTGCATTTCCCATTTTGGTTCTATTAGTTAAAAAATATATATATTTTTGGCTCTCAGCTAGAAGCAAGTTAAAGGTTAATTAGAGGGGAAAATTAGTGGTGGTGGTTGTTGTGTTTCGGTGGGGCTCAGTTGGAGTCTGCCACCTCGACAGGAAGGGGAAGAGGCTACAGCTGGCCCTGACTGGCTGCTGACAGGTTGCCATAGTTACAGGAAGTGGAGACAGACATGACGGAGGCTTTTGGACTCATCTCGCGCTTCCTACCTGTTCTACTTTTCCCTGTCTCACTTTCACATGCTTGTTATGCAGCTTTTTATTTGCGCGCTCTTGTTTGCTTACAGTATCTTTTGCGTTTCTCTCCAAGTTCTACTCTCCTTTCCTGCCTTAACTTTTCAGTACTCCAATTCAGGCAGTTTGTTGTTTCGCTTGCTGCGAAGGTATTATTGACCCCCCGAATCCAAACGAGCGGCTACTATTGCGACAAACCAAACGGCAAGCGCATTTTTCCCCTGGTATCATTTATTATTGCAGCCATCTGTTTCTCTGGCTGCCTCTCCCAGCATCCCCCCCCCCCCCCCCCACACACACACACACCCCACCCTTATTTCAGGTGCCTGGGCTCCTGCCCCTGCACCATTATGGCTTGCAGAGCCTCTCCAGCTCTCTCCCACGCTCTCTCTCCACCTACCAGACACTTCCTCTGAGTCTGACACTGAATATAAAAAGCACGAGGACGACTACTACCTGCTGCACATGCACCCAGTCCTCGATTCTTCCTGATGGGCTCCTTAAAGAAACCTGCCCCCTCATATGCCTCCCTCCTTTACCTGTATATATAAATATATATTCATTTAAAAAAAAGAAGATACTGATGCTTGAGAAACACTGCCCCCTGCTGGATTAGCTTTTCGTGGAGAATGCCAGTAGGTTTTTCCATGTGTTTTAACTCGATTTCATTGTCTCCCCTCACAGGAAAGGCTTCCATCAGCGACGATGTTCAGAAATCGGACGTTTCCTCAACAGGTCAGGGTGTCATTGACAAAGACCACCTAGGGCCTCTTCTGCTGCAGGTGAGTCCTATTAGCTTCCTCACTCAATGTCAGTTCAACCTTCGATTGGAGTGTTGACTCCCTGTCACTGCGCCACCAGGCTTTGGATGGCTTCCTGTTTGTGGTGAACCGAGAGGGCAGTATTGTGTTTGTGTCGGACAACGTGACACAGTACCTGCAGTACAAGCAGGACGAGCTCATCAATACCAGCGTCTACAACATTCTACACGAAGAAGACAGGGAGGAGTTCCACAAAAACCTGCCCAAGACCAACAGTGAGATTCAAACTTGCACGCACATATGTCTCTCATGTCGTCCCAGTAAAGCTCTGATCTCACTCGAAGTCCTTGGTTGCGGTTAATTTTTTGTAGTGATGGGAAAATGAAGCTTCAAATTAGGTTTATGAACCACTTGTATTTTCTTTTGACTTCTCTAGATGGTACTCTCTATTTAACATTGGGCTGAAAGCACATTTGATTGTTCATTTCTTAAACCTCTTTCTTTAAACCGACGGTGCCACCGCGATTGGTCAAAAAAATACAACAATTGGTTCATAAAGCAAATTTGAAGCTTCATTTTTGGATCACTAGTTATATGTTATCACTATATTTGGGATACCCCAATACTTTAATACTCATAAGTTGATTGTAAGATATTACCTATGTGACGGTGCTGTATTTTTACTCAGAAATAAAACCTGACGTCATCAACAGTGCAAAGGTAAAAAACCCGAGTCGCCCGAGTGCATACGCCTACTCGACTTCACGGGCACTCAGTTATGGATTATGCTCCTCGTCGTAATGAGGGAACCCCCTGGGAAGCGTCTTTTCAGAGAACTCACAACACACCTGACATAACCGCACATGCGACTGAACGGAAGCGCCAACCCACTCAGTGCGAAGCAGGCAGTGTGGCGCAGCCGTCAGTCACACTCAGTGGTCCAGACAGTGTCAAACAGGCCTTTATTCAGGTCCCATGGCAGCCATCTGGAAAACACTTGCTACTGAATAATGCACCTCGGCACGCTCCTCTTACTTCATTGAATTTGTATGTGCTGACGTGTCTTTCCTTACATTTACATGCTGACGGCGATATTAGTTGGTGTGTTTGATGAGCCCCGTGAGTGCGCACTGTGAAGTTAATGGCGGATGAATGTTTGTTTGACTGAGCCTGCCACTCAGTTAGCACAGCGGCGTTACTTTGAAGCAAAAGCGATCTGGTCCTTTTGTTGTCTTGCACCCTTGTCTATTCCTCCCGCCTTTGTCTCATCTTCTCTTTCTCCCTATACCTCTCTAGACTTTCTAATAAGCCGAATCTCACACTTGGCCATTTTTACAACATGCTTGTGTCTGCACTCCCACCCCTCGTTGTGTCTCGCTCTGCTGCTCGCCACCATCATTAGGCTTCCGGAGCTGTGAATGAAATGACCTCTCGCTGCACATTCCTGCGGGATGACCACTGGCCACGCCATCCACAGTTAAATACACAAAAACTCCCACACTCAATAACAGGAATGTGGTGTGTGTTTTTGTGTTGAGCTGGTGGTTTTTAATTTTTGACGGCCATTATTTATCCACTTTGACTGTGTTGGGCTTTCTTGGCCAAGATGAAAAAAAAAAAAAACCCTCCCCAGCGCCATTTGCTCTGTCCATCTACCCTCTTGACACATCTTCCGTCCATATTTCCTCCCAGCCACCTGCTAGACAGAAACATCTTGCCAACAATTCAAGGTCTTGTGACTTCACACAGACCTTGCTAGATGCTTTCTGTTTTCTCCGTGAAGTTTCCCTCCCTCTTGTCTTCCTCCTCCTCTGAAGGTGACCCCTGCTCTGACTTACCGTGCCACAGATGTACACGTGTGTGTGTGTTGGTGTCGGTGAGCGTAATGAGGAGTCAGGACCCTAATGAGGATAGATGACAGTGTAGCTGGCTTCTGCCGCCACAGAGTACACTTAGGGGGGAGGTATTGGAAATCGACACCTTAGCAAAAATAATCCCATGGTCCATTTAGCCGAGATCCGAACATCAGGCTAGACACCTGCTTCTCAATCTGAATGCGGGGGAAGCACGTTTTAATATGGTCACTCTCTTCTCCCACTGTTTTTGTGACATTTGATTGACAACTATGAAAATACACACGCATTCATTTATTCAATGCCGGGCGTTGGGAAGAATTCACATTTTTGTCCTTTTTTAGTAAATGGAGTGTCGTGGGGAAACGAGGCAGCCCGACAGAAGAGTCACACCTTCAATTGCCGAATGCTTGTCAAATTTGGCCACCCCCATGGCGCTATGGAGGAGGGACCAGGAGGGCCACGCTATGAGACCATGCAATGTTTTGCCCTTACGCAGCCAAAGGCCATGATTGAGGAGGGTGAAGGTAAAGCATGACCTTTTGCGTGCAATCCTCTTTTCGGCCACCTTTGACCGTAAAAACGATGATGACCCTACAATAAGACATTACTGAATCCTCTCTCCCTTCACCAGATCTGCAGTCATGTATGATCTGCGTGGCCCGTCGGGTTACAGCTATGGAGAGAACGGAGAGCTTCAATACAAGGCATGAGCTTTCAGGTGAGGACCTTCTCTACACAGTGTGTTTTACAAAAGACCATGTCTTCAAGTGTGACTGATCCCTCTCACTTTTCTCGCTTTCTCTTCCTTCTTTTGTCCTTTCTCTTCTCGCCCTGGCAGGTAAACTAATCCAGATTGACCAGAATTCTCTGCGAGCATCAGTGCGTCCAGGCTGGGAGGATTTATTGAGGCGTTGCATTCAGATGTTCCTCCAGCATAGTGATGGGCAACCCTGGTCCCACAAACGCCACTATCACGAGGGTGCGTTACACAATTCCAAACAAACCATCACGACGGCTTTTGTTATTGTACCATTGGCTTAACGTGCGGCTTTTCTGTGCAGCCTTTCTGCAAGGCCACGCCGAGACGCCGCTTTATCGCTTCTCCCTGTCAGACGGTACGCCGGTCACAGCGCAGACAAAGAGCAAATTGTACCGGCATCCAATGAGCAACGAGCCGCAAGGTTTCATCTCGACTCATCTCCTTCAGAGGTTAGATATTGGAAATACAAACTACCAAAAAAAAAAGAAGTTTTTTTTTTCTCATGATTGCTTTTCTCTCTCCAATTAGAGAACCCAATGGTTACCGCTCATCTCAGGCCGGCAACATGATGCCCAACAGCATGAGACAGCAGCCCATGGGAGCCCCCAACCCAAATGCCCAAATGAACATGAACCCAAGTGGCGGGATGGTGATGGGAGGCATGGGCGGCATGAACCGGGGCTTCGGAATGAACGAGCATGGCCACATGGGCCACATGGGTCAGATGGGTGGCTGCTCTGCATATGGAGGAAGTAGTGGGGCTGGGGGTGGAGCCATGGGTAACCGCATGATGCAGATGGGTCAGATGGGCCATATGAGTCAGATGAGTCCCATGAATAACCCAAACCAAGGCATGCAGCAGCACCACCAGCATCAGCCCCCCTTTCAGAGTAGCGGAGGCTTTGGGCTAAGTGGCTTGAACAGCCCTTCAGGAAGCCCTCGGATGGGCGCTCCCCAGTCAGGACTCCTAATGTCACCCCGGACTCGAGGAAGTCCAAAGATGGGCTCCAATCAGTTTTCTCCTGGAGGTGAGGCGGCTCTCGTTAAAGATTCTGACATCCGGTACATTTGTCAATGCGCCCACTTGATTGTATTGCGGTTTTCTTTCAGGCATGCACTCTCCCATGGGTGGCATTTGCAGCGGTGGAGGAGGAGGCGGTGGGAACACCACAACCTACTCCAGCAGCTCCCTTAATGCCTTACAAGCCATCAGTGAAGGAGTAGGGAACTCAATTCCCTCCACGCTGATGTCTCCTTCGCCAGTCCATAAACCAGATAGCTCTCCAAGTGTCCACTCCTCTTCTTCCTCTCAGCCAAACCAAATGGCCAAACCGAGTCAGGATGGGCCCAAAAGCCCAGCAGGAGGTTTAGGGCCTGGGACTGCCGAGCATCCCCACCCTTTGCACCATCATCAGCATCCACAGGCTGAAGGTTCTGGAGACAGACCCGACAGCCAGGCAGCTACAACGCCTAAAGAGTTAGCAGATGGTGGAGGCGAGACTCGTGCAGTAACACCGGAGCCAAACCGAAGGGTACCGGAAAGTAAGGGCCATCGGAAATTGCTGCAGCTTCTGACTTTGCCAACTGAGGAGCTCGCAATGGGTGGAAGTGGACCTCCAGTGCCTCCTGCTCCGCAACCGTCAAACAACAGTAGTACTCCAGCAGCCTCCGAAAGTAAAGACCCAACTGGGGGGATGACTAGCCCCTCAGCCACTGGGGTGTCCTCCTCCTCCTCTGTTAATGCCAATTCAAACCAAACGAGTGGCTTGGGGGCAGTGTCGGCTTCAGCCAGCTACACAGGATCACTCCAAGAAAAGCACAAGATTCTCCACAAGCTACTCCAGAATGGCAATACACCCGATGAAGTAGCGAAGATCACAGCGGAGGCGACGGGCAAGGTGGTACTAGGCGGCCAAGAGGGCAGTGAAGTAGGTTCCGGAGTTCCGGGGTCTGGGACCGGCTCCGGCTTAATCGTTGAACCGAAGCAGGAGCAGCTTAGCCCCAAGAAGGAGAAGACCCATGCCCTTCTCCACTATCTCCTCAACAAGGACGATTCCAAAGAGCCAGTGGACATCAAACCCAAACTGGAGGAGCTAGAAGGCAAGGGACCCTCGGCGACAGCTTGCGGTCCTTCACGTGGTGGCCCGGGCCATGTTCCTGAACATCATGAGAGCAAGATCAAGTCAGAACCACCTGATGACGTAAGTTCAAACCCTGCTTTGTTGTTGTTGTTTTTGCCTCATCAACAAGTATCTGTTTGGACCTCGACTCAATTCTTACTACATTTTCTTTTCCAGTTGCACAACCTTGAGTCTATCCTGGGGGATCTTAGAGGGACCGGCTCTGATTTTTACCCGGATCAGGCAGGAGGCGCTGGGCCCACTGTCAGCAGCAAACCCCAGGGTTGCCTTGATGACAGTCTTCAGGGTAAGCAATGATATCTGTTTGTCAGTCATTTCATCACACGATTGGTGTGATCACAGAGGATATTAGAATTTCTGTTGCTCAAGTCATTATTCTCATATGGAACGAATGTTTATATTTCATTGACTTAGCGAGTCCAGGTTTGGGACCAGGGCCTCGAGTGCCATTCCAGAGGACCTTGTCCGTAGATGGGAAGCCTTCTGGAAGCCTTGGAGGAGGAGCAAGGCGGCCCATGATTGTCAAGCAGGAGAATATGATGGGAAGCCCAGACAGCTATCCAGGAAATATGGGTGTGTAGACGATTTATTTTTCAAATCTGCTGGTTTATCTCATGTGCAATTCTAAAATGAATTCCATCGTGACTGATTCTCGTGCTTATATTTTTGATGATCAGGACCAATCAATAGGGCTATGGCTACCCAGAGGTCTCCCATGGGGGCATCCGGAGACTGGTCTATATCCCGCTCCAGTCCCAGTCCAGTGGGTTCATCGGTTCACCCCTCCATGATGCGTCCCAACATGGAGTACAACAGTAGCAAAGGAATGATGACAGGTGCCATGGTGAGCCGCTCTAACAGTAACCCAGGTTCCAGGTCTATGCTACAGCAGCAGCTCATGGATATGGGTATGTTGTCGCGTTCACGTTGACTGTTACTTGCGATTTGTATTTGTAAAAACAACTTTGCGTTGTGGTTAAGGTGGCTCCACTGACATGATGATGAGTGTGGGTTCCTTCAACCAGCAAGGCCACCACAATCCTTCGTGGCCTGACCCTCTAATGGGGATGGAAAGCAACAGGTGAACCCACCTCACAGTTTGTATTTTGTCCTCGAGGACCCAAAACTTAATCTGCGTGTGCATTTGCCACAGACGCCAGTTTGCAAACACTTTAGATGAACTTCTGGCGCCGCCCACAACCAGCGAGGGTCAGAGTGACGAGCGAGCGCTCCTAGACCAGCTGGATTCGCTTTTGAACAACACAGATGGCACCGCGCTTGAGGAGATAGACAGGGCCCTCGGCATCCCGGACCTTGTCAGTCAGGTAGGTCACAGGAAGAGATGAAACGGTCTCTGAGTTGGGGGTTGGGAGAACCCTCGAGGTTAAAAAAGCAGCTTTCTTGTCATGACTCGTAATTGTGATTAATTTCAGATATTTTATTTTTACTCTAAGGTTTATGTCTGAAGTGAGATAAATGAGCCCAGGGAGACTCCACTCTGCCGTATTAACGAACACCAAATGAATCAATAAAAGCTTGATCAGCTCGCTGGAATACCTTTTCTGTCTGTTCCTGCAGACGCAGGGAGCAGAGCAATCATTGGAGCCTTTTCCGGGACAAGAACCTTCCATGGTTCTGGACCAGAAACCTCTTTATGGACAAGGCTATCCCGGACCCCCTAGCATCGCCATGCAGACCGGCTATGGAGGGAATCCTATGCAGGGCCAACCTCAGCAAGGCGCATTTGGACCCATGCTGTCACAAATGGGCCAAAGTAATAATTTCCCCGGCATGGGTGGAATGGGGAACTTGGGGCATCCCCGGGCCAATATGATGAGGCCCAGGATGATGAGTGCTAACAAACCCATGAGGCTCCAGTTGCAACAAAGGCTGCAGGGACAGCAGGTAGGAGTAAAATCTTGACAAGCATTTTATATTCGTTTCATTGATATTTACATTTACCAATTGTCTAATACAATTGGAAACCTTTTGCAGTTCATGAATCAGACACGGCAGGCCATGGGCATGAAGATGGAGAACCCTGGAGGCAACCCCGGCATGAGGCCTGCTATGCAGGCGGGCATACCTGGACAGGTAGGGAAAAAGGAAAGTTTACTGTCAATGGTCACCAGTCAACAACAGGCCACTTAGGTTTGTTCAGACCTCCAGACTCTAATTTGAATGTTGTCATATCGGCCCATATAGATTCATACTTGCATTCACGTCTATTGACAATTAATTTTCAAATCCATATTGTTTCCCGTTTTTACTGGCACTCGATACAGGAGATTTTCCTCTGACCGTTGTTCTGCCAGCAGGGCTTCCTGAATGCTCAGATGATGGCTCAGCGCAGCAGGGAGATGGTGACCATGCAGATGAGAAGGCAGCGCATGATGATGCTGATGCAGCAGCAGCAACAGGCAGCTGCAGGTGGATTCAGCCCTCCGCCTAATGTCACAGCCCCTGGCGGCATGGACAGTAGTGTGGGAGGACCCAACATGGGTCAGCCTGGCCCGCAGCAATTTGCTTATGGAGGGAATTACGGTGAGTTGACTGGTGCAGCAGAACAATGCTGCTACCTAGTGGTGAGTCTCAGAAATGCACCAGGTTCAGAGAACTGTGTCCCACTTGCGGAATTTTTTATTTTTTTTTAAAGGAGACAATTTTCCTCAAGTCTTTTTGTAGTTGGTAGTGTGGCGCGTGTGTTTCTGCTGTTTCTTTATTTATTCTTGCAATTCTTTCTCAATGTACCTCTCCAGGTATGAGTCAGCAGGGAGAGCCCTCGTTTGGCCCATCTGTTGCCGGCAGTCCTCCGAACGCCCTGATGACGGGCCGCATGGGGACTCAAAACGCCATGATGCAACAACACCAACAGGGCGGTCCCGTGTATCAGAGCGCGGAAATGAAGGGCTGGTCACAGGGTGGCATGGGACGTAACAGGTGCGCAAAATGACCAGCACGGTTGTCCGATGCCATCGATGCAAATCTTGAAATCTGGTCTGCTCCCATTTCAGTTCGTACCCTCCGCAGCCGTTTGGCCAACAAGTGCCTCCGGGACAGCAGCAGTTTGGGCAGCAAGGAAATCCGGCCCAGTACGGGGGCATGATGATGAACGGTGGCATGGCGACTGGTGGAGGAACAGGTCACATGGGTCAGATGGGAGGACAGATGGGAATGAATCCAATGGTGATGGGGCGCATGATGGGGCAAGATCAAGTAGGTGCACAAATGAAAATGATTCTCTGATTCTTCTGATTTGAATGCACAACTGACCCCGTTTCTGTTTTTTTCCCCCTCTACCCAACCTAGAAATATTGCTGAGCTTCATGGGAGGACATATTGACGTGTGGGAAACACACCACTGGGGTCACAAGCCTTTGGATTTCTGGCTTGGAGGGCAGACGTGGGGAAATTTCACAAACACTGTGACACACACACTCACTCACACTCGTTGAGATAACTTTGCGAAACCCCGCCGAGTGCAGTTTGATATTTCTGTCCAAACAGGTGCTCACGTAGACACGCTCCACTTGTTGGCCGGTGTCAGTGGGCACAATGAGCTCATGGCATGGATAGTGATGGATGGCTGGATGGATGGCTCGTTCATGTGTAGCTCCAAAGCCTCCTTTGTCGAATGTACCGTGTAACTGCATTTTCCTCAGTACCGTTCTTTAAGTTCCCTCGCTTCCGACGGAGGTGCCGACAGTAACGATGGTTGTAGAGCCGAAGCAAGCCGGCGGATTGTGACACTCAGATGAATGTCAGGAAAGAAGCAGCACATTCTTTCATCCTCCGAGACTCGGCGGGCTAGCGTACAACTGAATTACGTGTTGGCTGATTGCACTTTAAGGAGAGGCCGGCCGGCATCAACGGGATTGTGGCACGACAGAGGCCTTTACTCGAGTTTGAACCCAGAGCAGAAGGTGTTTCCAGTTTTTTTGAACGTTTGGATCATTTGAGGGTGGGTGGGCGATATTTTGAAAATGGGCTTGAGAATCTCCTTCTTAAGTGGGAACCAGTAGAAAGGTAGCAAGCACAGATTTTACAACACTTTGTCGTCAGTGTACCAATTTATGATAAGACTAGAAATTGAGGGCGGGGAAAAAAAAACAAAAGATCCTTTTAAAAACACAACTGACGTATATTTATACAGATTCAAGAGGAGGAGGTTTTATCAATCCAGAGGAAATTTTTTTAAATCAGAAAGTTGAAGATATTTTGGTTACCTGAAATTTTCATTGTTTGAACATACAGAAATTGAAAAGTGGCCAAGTTGATGTGCATGTAAATCCACACTGTAAGATAACTAGATTTCTAGCAATAATCCTTCCTCCTGGTTCTCGTCTGTGTTGAAGCATCAGTTCCTCAAAGTGGCGGTACTGCAGTATTTAGACACAATGTCTTCTTGGATTTCCTTTAACTGTTAATAGTAATTGTAAATATTCTTCAAATGTACTATAAAGTATATAATTATAGTATATATGCTTTTGTAGATCACATACTTTTTTGCACAGATTGCAAGGCTTAATATTTAATTGTCTTATTCCATCATAGGTCATGTTTTATTTGAAAGACTTTAACCCTTGGTTGGAAAAAGAAGTCCTGAAATTGTTTTGAAAGCAGTACATGTATAATTTCTTTCAGACTGCACTTGCATCCTCTCAAAAAGCACTTTTTGTTGTAATTTTCAAATCATTATTTTTATTTTATTAGGGTATAAGCTTTGATATAGAGGTGCTAATAAATAAAAGGTAAAAAAAAATTGCAGGGCTATATTTAAAATATATTCAAAGAGAGTTGTTTTTGCCTCATCATTGTGTAGGGGTGTTGATGTGACTCACAAGAAATGATAGCGGTAATCTGGATTTTGCCAATGGGCTCCTTGCACACAGCGCTGTGATGTCATATCCATGACCAACAACTACACGAGCCGTCTATTCATTCATTTTAAGTAAACAGCGTACAGAGTATGAGCCGTAAAAAATTGTAGTGTCACTGACAAAACATTTTAGAATCGATTATTCCACCGATTACTCTGACCTCTTGAAATAACACTTAGGTTTGCCAAAGTTGTGCATTTAAGTAGCACAAAGTAGCTTTGCAGTATTTATGCAAAACTTTTTTTTAATGTGTATCTTTTTTTTTTACCCTGGGCATCGGTTTTCTTTTAGTGTATTCCTCCATGGTAGTCCCCATTGAACGCATCTTTTTACAACAAATGGCCATTTGGTAAACAGGGAAACGGCCAAACATTGTTCTCATATCCATAGATGCATCCTAAAGCTCTTCTATAAATTGCTTTTTTGGTAATTTGGAGGAAGATGTACATTACATCCTTGATGCTCAGTTTGGGCAAGCACTGTAAGCACATGTTGAATAACGGAATTTCGGCTAAATGTGAAAGATTCTGTGCAAAGAGCCCATTTGGTCCGCTAGGCCTCAAAAAGTGTCAACTATTTCGATTTATCATGAAAGCCCTGCACAACAAATCAGTTAAATATCATGTTAGTCTTTTAATGTGTGAATTTTCCCCTTTGAAATTATTTTCTTTCTTTCTTTCATATATATATATATATATATATATATATATATTTTTTTTTTTCATGTGAAGCTTCTGTTTTAGGAATCTACTTATGAAGACGTGCTCAATCCAAAGAGTTTTTGTTTGTCGTTTTGCATCGCTTAGAGACACTTCCTGAACTAGATCGTATTCGTGGGCTTTTCTTGTCGCGCCTATGATGTTGAATATAATTGCATAAACTGTGTTATACAAAACAAAACAAATTGTGGAAATTAATCTAGTTTTGGTACGTACTTGTATTCTTTTCTTAAGGATTTTACTTTTCTTCCGGCCCAAATTGTGGTGCTGTTGCTTTACAAGAGATTTGAGATGTAGTAAAGCGGAAGAATTTGAAACATTGTTTTCCTCACAGCCCAAATTAAAAAATATTCAAACAACATTTGGATTTACACGGAAGAAACTCTTAGAGAGAGAAAAGACAAACACAATGTGGGATACAGCTTATTACAGGATGTACATTTCCTTTTTTTTTCTTACCTTGTTCTTGATGTTAATATTGTTGTAAATACAAATTTATATTTAAACCGTATGTCTCTGCTTTCTTTTTTACTCATTACTTTGAAGTTGAAAGACAAAAGGTGAAAAAAAGACATGTTTGCAAACTTACTTTTTTTGTTGCTAGGACGGCATCATAGCGACCAACATGTAAGCAACAACTTCTGAGTGTCCATTCAAATAATTGTGGACCGAAAATGGATGGATTGATAGAAGAAAGTGTCATTTCACATCCACTACAGTAGGTTGCAGTGGCGCTGTCAACATCAGAGTGCGCACTTAGGTACCAGTCTAAGTGAAGGTTTTCTTTCCACCAAGTATGCGCACACACACTAGAGAGCACAAAATATAAATATAAAGTTCAGTGAACAAACTCTTTAGCAAAAGCATGGAAAGATATTCAACAATGGCAGAGAGGGATTAAGAAATAATGTTATTAAAGTTATCCTTTGTCATAAGTTCAACTTTGCTTGTTTTATTTAATTAATGTTGAGGATGCAACATTATACAGAAGTGTACCTATCACACTTTTATAGAATTAAAAAAGTCGCGGCAGAGAGTTAGGCGTGCGTGAAAGATTTATTTCTTCCTAGGAGTGCTTAAGAGAAAATAAGCCAAGGAGTTTAATCAATCGTTGTACTTTTACCAGTCTTTTAGACGCACGGCGAGTCCATTGGACTGCACGCGCACATGAGCCCGCCTTCTCTCTTAAACCGACCCCCCATCCGGAACAGCAGATGAGGCTCCGCTCCAGCACTTCGCACTTGTCATCGCGAAGTGGTGTGTGTTCATGTGTTTTGATCATGCCTCCGTTACTGTAACCTCTTGTTGTTGTGGTTTGCGTGCTTTATTTCCCCCCCCCCTCCCAATCTCCTTTTTCTTCTTTATTTTTGTTGACGTTTTAATTCCCCACAAATGAGTTCCCCGCTGTTCTTAGGGCAGTTGGTCGGGGTTCCCGTGGAAACAATGAATCCCGGTGCCGTGGAGAAAGACACGACTCGCACGAAGATTTTTGTCGGCGGCTTGCCGTATCATTCCGGCGACGCTTCACTTCTGAAATATTTCGAGACTTTCGGGGATGTCGTCGAGGCAGTGGTGATCACCGACAAACACACGGGCAGGTCACGAGGATACGGTTTCGTAAGTATACCATCGTCTATTTCTGCAGGATTCAATCTTTTTAGTCTTCTTTGGTGCCTTTGATATTAATGTCGACTGCCATTCCGCCGCATGTGCTGGTGCCAGTCACATCGACTTATTTTGAATAAGTGTGTCATTCATTATTTGCCCACTTGCCCCAAAGCCTTTGGGTCTTTGATGAACTGAGTCACCATTCTCCATCATGCATGACATTACGCGAGATGTCACTTTGGGAGCATTAACACATAAAAGCAAAGCTCACAAACTGCACCGTCAAGTGAAGGGAAATTGAACAACTGAGGTGTTCGCATGTAGGCAAGGAGAGCCGCTGTGTTTTCAAACTCTTTTTTTTTTTCTTTTTCTTTAAATAAGGACACTGACAAGACGCTGCTCTAGACAGCTCATGGCCAAAACACTTTGATGCCTGTCTGACATCATCAACTAGGCCACGCCCCCTACAAATACACGTTCAACATTTAAATACTACAGTGCATACAGTAATTAAAATTGTTTATTTTTAGGTCATCTTGTGGTGTTTAATTACATTTTTTAACTATTCAGTTTGGTTTTTCATTTTTAATAATATGCACCGTTTTTTAGGTGGCATTTCAATTCGCTTAAACAGGTAAAAAATTGCTTGACATTCAAATAGAATGAGTTATCAGCTTGATCACAAAACTAATTTAACTAGAACTATGGTAGTTTTAGCCAAGTAAATCTGCCTTTTTCTGATAAAATCAGTAAGTGAGCTATTATGCAAAATAAGCCGGGACTTGGTCACAACTTTCACTTTTGAATGGTGGGCTAGTAAATCCTGGCAAACTACTGCCCACAAACTGTAGGTTTCCTTCCCCCTCTGTTTTGGTTGAAATGTGGCTTTAGTTTCATTTTGTCCGCCCACATTGCCAAGGCGTGTGAGCGAGACTTCTACCGAGCTACAGCATGCGTATTTCATCCTTTGTGAATTCCAGCAGATCTCAGTTTACCGTCCTCCACCACTTTGCAGAAAAACTCCACACTGAACATCTATTTGCGCTTGCGTGTCTTGACCTTGAGCTCAAAACACTCAAAGCTCCCCTTCCCACGCTATCTGCCCACTCCTCAAACTCACTCCCTCAAGGTAGATTCCAGTTGCTCATCCCAATCCGTGGAAAAAAAAAACTCCCACGTACTGTAGCACCCTACGCTAATTTAACATGCTGTTGAAAAGCAGCTGAAGCATCTCAATGCACGTTTTTGTGCCTCCTCGTCTATTTTTGTCAACCATAGTCTTTTTTTAGAGGAAAGACAAGGACATCAGTTTCCTGCAGGCCGCCCGTGGAAGAGCACAAAAGAGGCGGGTGGGGATACATACGAAGGTTATTATAGTTAACAAAAGAGACCAAAATTAAAACGTGTTTTTGTTGATGAAATAAATGCCATTGATAAAACTAAGTACAACCATTTTTTGTAAAAAATTCTTTGCTTTGGTGTTTGTCAACTAACAACTTTCAAGCCAAACAAACATTTGAGAATCCAGAATATTGGGGGGGAAAAAAAGAAATAAAAACAACCTAGTATGTAGAAATCCCCAACTATTCCAACCCTGGTTTGCTTTTGGAGCTGACCTGCGGGATGTTTTGTCAACAGGTGACCATGGCGGACGGCGCGGCCGCAGAGCAGGCGTGCAAGGATACTAACCCCATCATCGACGGCAGAAAAGCTAACGTCAACTTGGCGTATTTGGGAGCCAAGCCACGCGGCTCACGCACAAGTAAGTGTGTTTTCCCGACAATCACATCCCTGCTAAACTTCCTTTCTGCCTGGCACAGTGCTGGATAGTAACAAACCGTAACAAAAATATTCTGTGCTTTGGGATTTCTCTGGAATTTGTGCTTTTATCTTCACGTTTCGCTGCGTATTAATGTTTAAATAAATGTTTCCTATGAAGATGTATACTTACTGCATTCATTAGATAACGGGGTTATCATAGTTTGGGATTTTTCCTTATATTTGGTTTGTTATTTTTTTTTTGCTATGGTTTTTTTAATTCATTAAGTTTGAATAGTTTTCGTTAGCTTTTGATGGTTGTTTATTTTTTGGAACACGCTTTGTTTAGTTTTTGTTATTTCTAATGTTAGTTTTATTTGATCTTTTTTAGGAAAATTCGATACCACTTTGTTTGCCTTCCTAAATAACAAAACTCACATCTTTCAGTTTTAAACTGGTTCTGGAATTTAAGGACAAAATTTCCATGAAATGAAGGCAGTTATTTCCCCCAAAAATGCAGCGAAAAGTCAAGCTGGTGCTGTAAAATATTCATCACCACCATTCATCCAGTCTTTGTTGTCGGTACGTTTTCCACTCGGGTTCATGCACAGCTTGCGTGCCGCCGGGCCTTTTCAGTGTGAACCACCACAGCACATGCTTTGCGTTTTCCAAACAACGTCCTGCTGCACACCAGACCTTGACAGCCCCCTTTGGAGCTTCCCCGCTTTCGTGTAGGTGCGACTGACAAACAGCCAACTACCACTGAGTGCGTGTCCTCGCCGGCTGGCCCGCGCCGTGACGCATGCAAGCGTGCTGCTGATGGGAGATGGCAGCGCTTGGTATTATTTGTGTGTGTGAGTGCAGCGAGATGGGAAGAAATAAGAGCACGTCTGTTCCCTCTTTGTGCAACCTAAAAGAAAGACTTCTATGTCGTGTACGTTTGAACAAAAGAGATGAGAAAGTAGTGTGGGGGGATGAGCCACAAAAGAGGGCCAAATGTCTGGAGGAATGAAGAGAAGTCTTACTCAGCCTCGGCTCATTCCTGATGAACCTTGAAGGCAGCGAGGTCACAGACGTCGCGTGTCAAGGGACTGGCAGTCAGTCAGCAATATTCTTCTATACTCGCTTGCCATGTGAACAAGCAGCAAGAGAGAGAGGCCAGTCCTTGTCTCACCGCCGCCTCTCATTTCTGCAGGTCTCTCTGCCGGGGTTCCCGTCCAGCAAGTTCATCCTGCATGGGCTCAAAGGCACTACGGGTAAGGCTGACTGATATCAGTCAATGTTTCTATTTGTGAGGTTGACTTTGGCTTCCTCTGGTCTATTAAACACACGAGACACTGGGTTCTGGATTTCACTCACGGTTGACTTGGGCTTCACTGAGGCAGCAAGCCACTTAGTCAGACTGTTGTGCACACACACACACAAATGCACCGAGTTTTTAATCGATTCACTCTTTTTTATAACTAGTCGGTGAAAATACAGCTAAAGGCAAGATGAGTGAAGTTTGGGATGAGAATGTTATGAAGGAACACAATACCCTGACCTCAACCCAATATGTACTCTTACGTCTGGCACAAAATGCAGTGAATGCCTGCAAGGGTGGAGTTGTTTCTTTTGGTGGGCGTACGCGCCGTTGTGGGAGTGAACATAACCTATTTGCACACTATTTGCGGATGATGTAGATTTGACTGCTGCAAAATGGGGACCGCCTCGCAATCGCGATCAAAGGTGGAAAGGCTTCTGTATGTGACATCTGGCATGGGGTGCAGCACGTCGGCCGACTGTCGGACTTGGTGTGCCCTTAGACTGAACGGTGTCTGTATTACACAAGTTCAGCCTCCACATCCCCAAGAGAAGACCAATGACTCAGTGAAACAAGAAATATGATTCATTGCCAGAGCAGTTCCAGAAAGCGCAAAGATGCCGTGAGACCTTGCAATAGTCTTACAGTACATGCAGAACGTTAGCGGGCTGCCCCTCTTCGAGATGCCAAGCTCTCATCCCAAGGCTACAAAAAAGTCCATTAAAAACCTCAATTGCTGCAAGTGCTATTAATATTGCAGTCTTCAATTTCTGAACGAATGATGAGGGCGTTGACACTGACCCAGATGAATCCATGAGTAAGTGATGATTGATTGATTGATTGATTGATTGAAAGTCTAAGACGGAGATTCTCTTCAAAGAGCGAGTCGCAATTTTTGCACAAAGCCTGACGCCATGGATCACAATTTTCCCCCAATTTTCTCAAAATGATCAATTGTTCAGTGCTATCTATCACAAATTGTAGAGCCCTCAATATGCTCAGTTTAGCTATCGTTGAATGAACGGAGTGTCATTTAGTTGTGTAACTTGGCGGAAATGACTGATGATGCTGTCTCCCCCCCCCCCACCCCCCCCCCATCCCTCTTCATGGTTTGCAGGCGTTTCAATCTATGATGTTCTCAACTCCTTCTGACATTTTGTGTCAAGAAACTGTAATGGACATTTTCTCAATTTGAAGCCCATAGTGAAATTTGCATGTTGACAGCCCGAGTGTCCAAGTCGAACGTTGGCCCTTCCGTCGCTTGCCCTCCCCCCAAGCTGTGTGTGTGTGTGTCTGTGTGTGTGTGTGTGTTCGCCTCTCCCTGACTCACTCTCCTCGCATCCCTCATCTGAACTATTAAAAGCGTGACTGTCTTAAGGCATGAGGGATATATGACGGCTGATCCTTCACCTTGAACGTCTTCCTCCTCTCCTCCTGCTCCTCTCTCGCCCAAGGTGTCCCAATGGTCTCCCCCCCGCCCCTCCCTTTGCCTTTAATCACTTCCCTCCACCTCTTTCCTAGTGCGTTGGGGTGTGAGTATAGAGGAAGTTGGCTCGAAGGGAGTAAACCTACAGAGACGAGGCCCAATGCCGTCTGTGGAGGTTATTCTGCTCTCGTGGGTCTGTTAGCATTTAGCGTCCACCTATGCAGCTGTGCCAATTACGCAATCATACATACAAGTGCACCCTGTTGTTCGCATGGTCTTCAAAGCTCGGTTTTTCTGCACGTGACTAAGACGTCCTTGTCTCGGATGTACATTTAAAAAAAAAAGAACACAAATACTGATCATGTGTATAAATATGCGTTTGACAGCCAGCAACGTCGCCTGGGTCGGCGAAAGGCGAGGCGTAGCGCTCGCTCTCGTACGATGCGGCTGTCGCATCGGATCAGTCAGACTGCGGGCGGCACGGCGCCGCGAGAATGACACTGCGCTTCTGCTTCGGGAGAGTCGTTGCGCGTGCAAGGAGACATGAGATGCCAAGGGGGTGAGGGATGGGGGGGTGCACCATTTGCTTTTCTCGTTTGGATTTTTTTTTCTTGTCTTTTGTTATTTATCTGATGAAGCACATGGGTATGTGGGTAACGTAGGCCCCAGGTTGCAGTTAACTCAGATGAAGGTGTGTGCTCAGCAAGCAGCTCCAGAGGTCCGATACGCTCGCTACTTTCCAGCGCAACACCTCCTGTCACCAACAGTAGCCTTCAGCTCAAAACGACGTCAAGGTGCTGGAACTCAACTTGGTCATTTCTCCCTGGCGCCATTTAACTGTATAGTCAACTAGCATACAACGACACATACTGTCTTTGTAAGGACTAGACAAGAATTTCTTGAAATCATTAAGAACCTCAATAGTATTCACGCTTAGTTTACTGAGGTTGATTACTAATCCTGCAAATCAATTAGGACTAGAACGGTTCTCGACAGATAAATGCCTTGGATTTTTTTTATATTTTAGTGGTGAAAAAAAAAATCAATCCTCCAAGTTCCAATATTAGCCCAAATCACCAAAATGATACAATGAATCAACACCCTAATTACTAAGAAGTAACTCAATTACCATGTTAGAATTTGATACAGTCGATCAAAGCCACTTCTAAAAAAGAGAGAACGCTGTAGACCCATGTCAAACTCCCCTTCATAGTCAAGATTGTACAGAAAGTTTCTTGAACTCAAATAGAACTTTTTGAAAAACTTCAATCAAATTTCCGACCTCATCACCGTAAAGCACAGTGTTGAATGGAATATATTTTACATTAATGCTTCAAAATGTGACGTGCCATACTTTCAAGTGTTCCTGTAACAGTGATAAGAAAGTTGTATTCGATTCTATTTTTAGCAGACTGCGAACGTCGAACTCTCCTCTGGAATATATTTGACTAAACAGCTTTGCGCTTGAAAAGATCTCACATGATCTTTTCAGTGGCAAATGAAAACGTAACATTTCGAGCACTTTTCAACAAACAACCACTCATAATTATTTAGTTGCAATCGATGGGCTTTAATGAACATGTACATACGCAGAGTCGAATCTTGTATCTCTTAACTTCGGAGACAGATGTGTGTGGAAATGTGAAAAGCCTGAGTGTGTGTTTTGTGTACACAGCCGGATGGCCCAATTTGTTGTGTGCACAACTGCACACCTGATATCAGGCGGAGTGTGTTTAGGGGTAAGCAACAGCACTCTTCAACTGCTCACCGCCATGGTTAGCATCAGGTTTGTGATGTAAAGTTGCAGGAACTGTTTGAAATAATGCCATTTGCCATACTTGGCTTTGTTAGATTGCGCCCACCTCAGTGAGAGACCCCACACACTGAGAAAATACTTGCAGTGTGTGTTTTGATGTGCTCACCCTGAACTGTGTGTTCACACTGTGTAAGATTTGTGATTGTAGTTAAGAAGTTTACATTTGTCGGCCCAGATCAAGTCGGAAAGAAATTCTTTACACAAGATCGCCGCTCTAGAATCTAGAACTCATTTTTGTCGCGGGCCGCATTGTAGTCATAGTTTCCTTTGGAGGGCCCTTAGAACTGTTGACGCCTTATGTTACATACAGTATAAGCTACACAACAAACTAGTAAATAACTAACTTTGAAATCAAAGACTAGTAAAAACTGTTCAAATATTTGAAAAAGATGAATGGTAATAGGAATTGCTAGCAATATCTGTAGTTTTCAAAAGTGAAGACAATTTGAAATTTATTGACACATGAAGTCGAACAATTTGTCTTTGTGGGCCACATAAAATGGTGTGGCGGGCCATATCTGCCCCCCGGGCCTTGAGTTTGACACCTATGCTCTAGATAATCTTTGTGTCTGTTTTTCCCAATCTATGTATTGAAATGACCCTTGTGTTTCTGTTTTAAATGAACCATCATGTCCCTTCTGTCCCACCAGGCTGGCTCATCCTTACATCTACCCTCCAACGTTCCTACAGCCCAGCATGCTACTGCAGTCCAGCATCGGCCCACCCTGCTTCACTCCCTCTGGATTGGAACACTACTCGTACAGCCCGTCGCCACTGCCCTACCTGAGCTACAACTTCTCACCTGGAATGTCAGCTCACGCTCTGGTCGCATCGCAAACTCCGTCCACCGCCACCTATTCGCCTCTGGCCATGATCTCCGCGTTACCTGCCACCCCGCAGGTCACCATTCCGAACCTTGTGTACCAGCACTACTGCGCTCAGTGAGCAGCGATGTGTCGGTACAACGTGGCGTCATTGAAAAGGGCTTATTGAAAGCGCTCCTGACTTTTTTTTATGTTTGTTGTAATAAGTCATAAAAGTGTTATTTTGTTTCTTCATACAACCTGAATGTTAGTACTGTCCAGTTCGGGACGAGAATAAATGGGCCCAGAGGATGGAGAACACATAAAGCGGCAGCACAATGATTACTTTTTTTAACCTCTTTAAACTTAGCTGACTTGGTGGGCTCATCAAAACATCTCTATCCTCCGATAACCATTTGAAAATTTTATTGTGTTTATCCTACCTGCATATATTGATGTAGTTCCTGACTTCAGGTGATATTTCGGTTCTTATGCTAAATTAGGTTGGACATGACAACACTGGATTTATGCTCTTTTTTTTCTTATGGGGGGAGGCTGAAGCAGGATGCTTTTTGAGATTTGTTGCGGTTGGAACAAGAAAGATTTTTGTGGTTGAGTTCCAACTGTGTAAATGTTGCATCTCGAAATTGCTTTGTTGTGAAAGGAGAGCGGAGCAATGCAATACATCCCAGTGTCAGGTCGAAGCTTCTCTTGCAGCTCATTGTTGTAATCAGAGTTGGTTGTTTTTTGTTTTTTTTCGGGCAGCTTTAGAATGGGACTCATGCTTAAGTGAAGCTGGATTGGCATCTCTTGTTTCTATGGAGCCACCTTTGTTATTTAAAAGAAGCCATATGTAATCTTAAGTACTTTGTAAGAATATGCAAAATAAAAGCAATGTTTCCTATGATATGAAGGCTTGAGCGCATTTTCTTTTTAGTGTAAGTTATTGAGGTCAGTATCACCGTGGAATGATGTTGAGCTGGAGGAAGCAAGCATGAGTCACACTTTTTTTATACACTCATCGATCCAAGGGCATGGAGGTAAAGGTCAGATTCGAAACCGGATGAAACATGTTGAAAGAAAACATTCAAAAGGGAAAAGATCATTCACGCGTTGAAAGATCCTTTTCTGTCAACTTGTAGGAGTTGCAGGTAATTTGTGTGTTCCGCTTTCACACTTGCATGACTTGGTTAGATGTCAGCGATACGATGAATAAATTGCACATCTGGCTCCATTGGCGGCGCTAGGATTTTTTTTCTTAGGGGAGGCATTGGAGGGTGGCGAAATTATCTCACAGGGTCTGCAAAACATAATATATATATATATTTTTACAAATCTATAATTGGGCACCTAAGTTGTCCTTAAGTCCTTAAGATTGTGAGTCGACCTCCAGTCCTCGAGGGGCCGCGTTCCAATATGTTGTCCAAGGTACCCTCGTTAAACACACCTGCGTGAAAAGTTTTGGGTCATTTCACGTTCTGCAGGAGCTAAAACTTTTCACGCAGGTGCACTTAACGAGGGAATCTTGGAAAGCATGTTGGAATGCGGCCCCAAGGACTAGAGCTTGACACCTGTGACCTTTGACCATGATATTTCCCTAATAAAGTGGGCTGTTATTAGGTACACTTGAAAATGGCGGTGTACCTAATGGAGTGTCCAAGTGCTTTGTCCCTAATGAAGTGGCCTGTGATTAGGTACACGTCATGGACACTACACGAGGTTAAAAAAAAAAATAATTAGTCACACCAGGAATTGAACTCCAGCTACTGGGTTGAGAGTCCAGAGCACTAACCACTACGGAAGCATCATACTTATTGTAGGGATGGCACGGTACATATATGATTTTATGGAGCAGCTCACGCGAATGGTAAAGAGTAGTAGTCCCCAACCTTGTTTGCATTTGTGCATACTTATATGTGTGTACAAAGCAAGCCTTCAGTTATAAAAGTACATTTAAATACACGTCCACCTCTGGAATCGAACCAGGTTCTTACACATCAGAAGGGCGTGACTCTAACCAGCCGGCTATCTCGACCTGGTATCAGGTCATTGTTAACCTTAACCCTAACCCGAGCTCTAACCCTGACCCTATGTAACCCTAGCCCTAACCCTAAACCTAGCTCGACTGGATTTCACCCCGCCCCCTCGGTAGTGGGTATGATCCATTGGTTTGTGCCGCCAACATGGGGGCGGGGCCACCTTATGTATTTACACATAAATACTTGCATTTTTAAGAACCTTTGGTGCTGACTTGACTTGACTTTCTTTCTCTTTTCCCACAATAATTTAGGTCTCTTGAGACTTGCAAGTTATATGACTCAAGACTTGCTTGAGACTTTTGCATAAGTGACTTATGTTGTATATCCCTCCCAAAAAAGTGCATTTGTTTTGTATCATTCATGACGTCATCTGCCTTCAAACGCAGCCTCTGAAGATGCCACCGTGCAGTTGTATGGATACGCAATGCAGGATTGAGATATTCACTTTCGCCATCTTCTGGCCAAAAGCCTTTATTGCCGCAAAACAAAAGATGGATAAATGACCCAACAAATGTAATATGTGCATATTTATTATAAGTGGAAGTTTATTGAAACACGTTTGTAATCCCAGTTAGGATCAAATAACAAAAGACTCAATGTAAAGCTGGCACTGTTGGTCTGTAGTGTACAGACCTTTCCAATTCTACCAATTCTCAGATTTCCTTTTGTGCTGGTTAAGATGGGGCAATGCATAAGGATGGGTTTGTGTAAAAATGGATACCATCACAAATATCCCAGTGCGCAGAAGCCATGTGTGTCTTGTCTGGAAAAGGGCTTACATAAATGAATAGTGATTGGTACAAAATCAGTCGAGCTGCAATGAAAATGAGAAAAAAAGAGGTACTGTATCGGCAATCTTCATCTCTCACACGCTAGCAAGCAAACACACACACACGCTCACACGCACGCATGCACAGCTGCAAAGACACTTGCACACCTGCATATACAAGCGGCCACACACACACACTCACATCCACCCACACACAACAATTCTCACACACACAGATAAAAAGTAGCCTTTTGTAAAATGCAAAATTGTATTCAAATGTAATCTTACATCACCGTCATGTGTCTGAAGTGCAGAAAACAAAAAGCGATGGGAAAAAAAACTACACCGGAGATTATGTGAAATGCATGTAGGAAACCACGCCTGTCTTCACTGGCCTAAATTGGAAAGAAGCGCAAACCCAGAGTCTTGCCCACCCACGCTCTGCACCACCACCTGCACTGTCATCTTTGATCCTAGCCTGACTGCCCCCCCCCTCCTCACCCCCCAGCAGCAACACCCTCCCAGTTTGCATGCGCTTCTCCATCACAGGAGACAAGCAGGCCTGCCTTTTATCACTAACACAAAGTCCACTTCTGAATACAGAGTATGAAGTTGGAAGGGGGAGACTGTCGCGTTGTTAGCTTTCGTGCGCAGTGGAGGAGGGGCCCTGTCCCTCATTTGACAGCCCCAGGTGGGTCAACAGGTGCCAGGGGGAGGGGTCAGGTTTACAAGGCTTGCGTCTTGAGCTCGATGGGTTCCCCGCGGGTGTCCTGCTGGGTCTCCCTCTCCGGGGGTCGACTGCCCTTCAACGTGACCAGGCGCTCGGAGAGACCCCTCATACGTGGAAAGAGGATGAAATCGTACAGGAGGGCTCCCATGGCACCGCCAATTATGGGTCCCACCCAGTAGACCTGCAATAACATGCACGTTTTAGAACGCACTGTGAACAACAGCAAATGAGGAGGCAGAGATGTTACCCAGTGGTTGACAAAGTTTCTCAACAGGACCGCCGGAGCGAAGGACCTGGCGGGGTTCATGCCGGCACCTGTGTAGTACATCTGAAACACAAAGCACCCCAGCCGTCACACTCGCACGAGCTCCTCGTGTCCGCGTTTTTGCACATCTCACCCCCATGAGATGTCCAATGGTGATGGAGAAGCCGATGGATAGAGCGGCAGAACCCAGGCGACCGTTTCTCCTCTCATCCGTCACAGCGAAGATGCACACCACAAGCTGCATGGTGAGGAACACCTCCACGGTGGTGGCCATTCCCAGACTGATGCCAGGTTGCAGCTGCGGACACGTGGATTTTTTTTCTGTTAATCTACCCGCCCTTCAAATGCAATTAGTCGACTCCTCGGTGGCTTCTTACCGTGTTCATTGCCAGGTTGCCCCTCATGTTGCCAGGCGTGACCCCGTACAGCACGGCAGCGCCGGCCACGGCGCCGAGGCACTGGGCGATAATGTAGAAAAAAGCACGGAAAAGGGACAGCTGGGCCCCAACCAGGTAGGCGAAGGTAACAGCCGGGTTAATGTGACCGCCGCTGATGTGGCCGATGGACTGGATGAGGGTGGCGGCCGCCAAACCGAAGCACAAGGCCACATGTAGAATCTGATGAGGCCCGGTGGTCCAGCGCAGGGCGGCGCCCAGACCAAAAAATACAAAGAACATGGTCCCGAAGAACTCTGCAAAAACCGCCCGCCAAAAACTCATGGACCGGAACTCCCACATGGTTGCTCTTTAGCAGTAGAAGACAACTCTTGCGCAGCAATCAAATAAAGGTTCAACTTTTTCAGTCCTCTGAAAGTCAGCTGTGACCAGAATTAAGAAAATCCACCGACGGGATCTTCACCAAGCGGTGTGACTTTGCTGTGCTCGTTTGCCACCTGTGTCCACCTGTTTCAAAGACATAGGTGTCAGTGGAATGGGAGAGCGGCTCAACAAATCTCAGGTAAGATCAGGAGATGGTGGGCATCAACTCGAGAGAGATTGGGAGATCGACCGGTACAGTGTCCGGTAAACCTTTAGCCTCTCTGACAGAGCGGAGAGGGCCAGACAGGGGCTTTATAATACACCCTCCGGGGGCCCCAACAAATGACGCCATAATCCCCCCCTGTAGGGCTGAGGGAGGGAGGGGAGAGGCATCCATAGACATCCCAAATCAAACAAATGTAACCTTTCAGCTGCCCGCCACCACCTTTGCACGACACTCAAAAGAGGCCTGTTGAAAGCGGTCGAACGAAAACTTTCTCTGAAATCAGCGGCAAGGCACAACCAAAAGTGCTTTTTTTTTTCATCCAAAGATGGATAAACTTGAGTGCTGAGCAGCTGGAGCCCAGAGGTGGACGGTGTCTCTTTGGGGGCATAGGTCAATCTGTTGACATATCATAACTGTGACACAAACGCTGACGGACACACACATACACGCACGCGCACACATAATACAGTTGAGGCCCCGGACGGAAGAGCCCAAAGCCAACAGCGGGGAAGTGACCCATAAAGCGAAAGACCTGACCCCGTGAAAGCATTGTGTGGAGCACGCGTGAGGGCTACGGACGCTCACGGGCAAGACACAAACATAAAGCCAATTCTTGCATTTGCCTGGTTCCACACTAAGCTTCAAACATGCTACACACATACATTCAAGGTGATGACTCCGTTTTGGGATTGGCAAACCAACAAAGGGACTCTGAAGAGCAAAGTGTTTGGAAGTCATGAAAAAATGTGACTCTTGTTGTCAAACATAGATTATTCATAAAACGGTGAATAGCAGAGCCGTGAAGGTTCTATGGGCGAGTCAGAGGTGTAGTGGGGATGCAGAGGGTGCACAGTGGGGTTACTGAGCAGTCCAGAGCCCTCTTTCTGCCCAAGGGAGGTGGGAGGGGAGCGTGAATGCAGATTGCTGAGCTTGCCGTTACGTGTTGGAAAGAAGACACACAATGTAAAATGCTGGCAGCGACGCCGTGGTTACGGCTTTTGTGCACATTCTGGCGCTGTGTAGATTAGATTACTGTAGATCCAACTTGTTTTGCGGGCTCGACTCATCGGGACATGGCCCGGCTTTTACAACCAGCAATAACATCTCGAAAGTCAACTCAACTTTAATTATAGAAGACTTTCAAAACAACTATAAGTTGCATACAAAGTGCTTTACAGAAAGTACAAATCGGACGAAAAAACAAACATAATAGAAGACAAACAATTCTGACTCACAATTAACAATACATGCAAAATAAACTGTATTTATAGGAAAAGGAAAAAAACACAACACTAACATGGTTCGCAAAAAAAGACAATTTCACAAATACTGTATAGCTAATTCTAACTCATGATGTAAAATGTACCGTAATTTTCGGACTATAAGTCGCACCGGAGTATAAGTCGCACCAGCCATAAAATGCCCAAAAAAGTGAAAAAAACAAAACATATATATGTATATAAGTCAACCCCCCCCCCCCCCAAACTATGAAAAAAAACGCGACTTATAGTCCGAAAATTACGGTAACGTAAATGTAATGTAAAGACGACTATCAAATATTTTAATGTTGAACTCAATGGACATGAAACCTGTTTGAAACGGTTTGCTTACAAAATGTAGTCACTCAGATAAATATATTCACAGTGCCCCGTATTTCTGGTACACATGCCCAAACACACAAAATAGTGTCAATTTCCAATAACAAAGTAGATTGCCACTGAATATGACCCCCCACCACGCTAAAATTTGTTTGATTGTGGACAAAAAGGCTGGCAGAAGAAACACATACTAATAGGCAGAATCTAAGAGTTGTTTAGCATTTCAAAGCCTTCCTGGCCTCAGGATGCAACACAACAACAACAACAACAACAAGCGTGGGGTTGTTTGCGGGAAGGCTTTGATGAGCCTTCATTGTGTCGTCTAATGATTTGCAAATGTGACAGCAGAAAATATAACAACGTGGTCTCGGTCGATGCAAATATGAGACATCACATTCAGATGTGATCGCACTGATTTGCATTTTCACACTTTAGTTGTCTTGTTTGTGGGCCTGTTTGGCTCTGGCAGCATTCTGAGTGACGGTAGACAGGGACGAGCCAGTCATGCTGGTCGTCTCCACGATTTCAATGTCTTTGCACATCATACACGCAACCAGCTTCTGGCGAGAGGCGCTTTGTGCAAAGAGGAATTCATGGGACACACCGGCCAGTACTGCTCCGATGACCGGTCCGATCCAATACACCTGCAGGTGGATGGAAATGGATACCAGACACTCTTTTAATACACCAAAAAAAGCATAAAAAAATAGAACCGCTCTGATTTGATTGACCATGCAAGAGAGGTATTATTTGATGAATATGATTTAATTGTGGATCATTGTAGACTTTTTAAAACCTCCCCCATTAAAAAACAAATGATCCATGAACAAAGCGTTCCATGGAGTAAAAAGATTCTGACAGAATATTTAAAGGAGGTGTATCGTGCTATTTTAAGCTTTCTGTGGATCTATAAATACAATTACCCATGGCGATCTAATTTCTTATGGAATTCATAAGGTGACCAGACTTGGGTTTCTGAAGAAGAGGACACCTTTTTTTAGGAGGGGGGGCACTATTTTTTTTTATTTATTTATTTATTTATTTATTTATTTATTTTATGGGGAGGGGCCATTTGTGTCATATGTTATGACACAAATGACAGTGTCTGTATTTATTACATTTATTGGCCCGAATAACACAAAACATAAACAATAACAAAAATATATTTACACTAACACTATCTAGTTTTATAGTGGTACACTAAGTAAAAAAAGACAAAAGAAATACAGCCATCGGTGCAGCATTTGAAGAAGAACAAAGGGCTCCTCATCAGTCCTCCTTTATTTGCCACAGACACATAAGTGCCTGCCTTGCATGTCAAGCACTCAGCTTCATAGGGATCACAACCCTGGCGAAAGCACGGATTTTTTTTTTATTCAACTCCTCCACGAACGAGCATTTTTGTTTCAGCATTGCAGAAAAACCTGGAATTGAGTCAAATGGAACGGAGTGGCAATTCTATTGGCAATGTGCTGTCCAACAAAATCCTGGGCGATTTTGAAATTCCCCCCGGACATTCTTTTAGGTCTCAAAAGAGACCTAATCTAGGGGTCCAATATGACCACACATTAGAGCTGGTATTCCTCACCCAATGGTTTTCCCAAAATCCCATGATGATGGCCGGACCAAGAGAGCGAGCAGGGTTCATACTGGCACCAGAGAACCGAGCCTGCCAAGGGAACAACACATTAGCTATTAAATTGTCGAAAATCATCCATCCATGCATTCACCAATTTCTATAGCTATGAAGATCTATCCCAGAAGACCCTGGCCTGGTCACCATCGAATTGGAGGGCACAAATATACAAACAAGCATCGGAGTGAAATGTAAAGTGGTGATGAGGCAGTGTTGACCTCAACCCTGGATATTGTGAGTCAGTGGGGAGAGTCCTCAAAGAAAAATTCTGAATCCACCGACATGCAGAGTCTGAGGACTGAGAGTTGGGTTTTGCTGTCACTGGAGTGAAAGTCCCTGAGATTATTAAAAGCTTCCTTGGGGCAGGGTTGTATCAGTAGAAAGAGCTGACCCAAAAGGCGACGCTCTCAATTCCAGATACAAACAGGCAAAATGAGTTTCCCTTGGAGAAGCTCAGTCATCTAGGTGGGCAGAACCGATGCTCCTCCACATGGAGTGGAGCCAAATAGGGTGGCTCGAACATCTGGTTCGGACGCCTCTGCGTGCCTCCCTGGTTAAGTGTTCCAGGTTGATCCCACTGGGAGCTGGCTCTGGGGGTCCTCACTTTATCTCCCAACTGGTCCACTCACGTGCCCACCAGAAGAGTTAAATGAGGTGGCTGGAGAAAGAGCAAGAAGTCTGGGATTGCCTGTCAAAGCTACTACCCCCTCGTAACCTCACCCCCCCGGCTGGATAAGCGGAAGAGGATGGACGATGGATTGTTTCATATTGTATAAGTATTTCTGATGACATGTAACATACACAAAAGATAAAAACAGTAACAAGCTTGCTCCTCACCCCTATCATGACCCCTGCAGTGTGTGCCAGTCCAATAGCCAAATTTCCTGGTTCTGGGCTTTCCCTTCGTCGCTGGGCCTCAACTGAGAAAACGGTGAAAACCAACTGGAAGGTGCATAAGACCTCGATGCCAAGGGCCTGTGCTGCATTCAACTCATCGTGCACCTGAGTAGGAAGAAAGAGGCGCAACGTAAGAATATAGATGGCGAACAGGCATATTGGTCATTTGTACTAGATTTTCTAAGAACAAACCCGGGTGACAAAGTAGCCTGCAGTGCTTTTGCGCGGCAAAGCCAAGTAGAGGGCCCCGGCCCCCAATAAAGCCCCCAAACACTGGGCGGCAATATAAATGAGAGCCCTTAGGACATCCAGCCTTCGTGTGGCCAGGAGCGATAAAGTCACTGCAGGGTTGACCTGAGCAGGAAGCACACAATGGGTTCAAAAGAATTTAATATGAAGAGCCAAAATGTCAACTGTGATACCTGTGCTCCGCTTATTTCCCCAAAACAGTGTCCCAGTACGACAATCACCGCGCCGACTGCCACTGCTGGGTACAAGGGTCCCACCGGGGTCTCGTCACGGTCCGGTACGGAAGCACCCAGCACAGCGCTCACCAGCACCAGCGTGCCGATCAGCTCCGCCATCATGGCTTGCCAGAACTGACGGCTACGGAGCTTCTCGGTGCAAAGACGCAAAGCAGAGTTTGTGGATGATTAAAGATGCACATGAAGGCACCAACAGTTACTTGCATGTGTATTTGTTGGCAAAGAGCTGGACATTTTTCAAAACATTTTCACGAGAAATTAAATTGGTGGATTATGGAAATATTCCATATTGTACTGGATATAATGGGGGCTCATGGATAATTTAATAGAAAGACAATCTGCAACTTTAAAAGTACTGTTTAGAAATAGAGATGAAACGTACATCTTTTCACCCCAGCACACACACACGCACATAAAGCAAAGCTCAACAAGACAATAACAGAAGATGCTCACCTCATGCCACATCATTTCACATCCACCGAGTCTCTCCCCAGCTGCGGTCAGGAGGTTGCGTTGTCCTTCGATGGAGTCTGTTCGTCCGTCCGTCCGTCCGTCGGGCGCCGCTCAAACCCTCATTAGAGTCTGAGAGGTCCTCTGGTGAGACCATGCAGCCTCCTCCCACCCCCCACACCCACCTCTCTCCTTATATCAAAGTCTGTAAAGTGTGTCTGCACACATTAGTCATCATAGCCCTTAAAGTGTTTGTTTTCTAACACACTTACATCCGGAACACTGCGGTGGTGACCTTGAGCAATTTGTTACAAAGTGATTGTGGCTACTTGACAGGCTTGTGCAGGATGTACCTGGAGGAGGCACTGTGGAAGGTAAAAAGTGATAGACACTCTGGCTGACTCCCACATTTCAAAATGATGTATTGCGGATAAGCTGAAGACTCTCAAATGGAGGCAGGTGTTTGTTTGTCTATAGCAGCGGTCTGTAACCTGCTTTTTCCCCTCCAAAGTCACATGTGCACCGAAAAAAAACACAACTCGTATTTTTGGAATCTAAATCAGTAATTGAAGTTGGGACGACTTTAACAACTTCAAAAAATAAAACAACTTCCTTGCTTTGTTGTGCTAAGGTTGTCATAAATGTCAATCATTTCCATCTTAAATCACAGTACCCGTAGCTGCTGCTGTTCTTTTTTTTCTTTTTCTTTTTCCTGTGGGAGCTCCTTTAGCTCATTCAATGCCATGACGTGTCAAGCAGGATAGGAATGGATCATTTATTTTCAAGAAAAAGAATGCAGTATGTTTTGCAATATATAATATAATATAATATAATATAATATAATATAATATAATATAATATAATATAATATAATATAATATAATATAATATAATATAATATAATATATACTGCCGCAATGATACTTAACACCAATTTTTCTTTGTTCTTGTTTTTTTAATCAATGAAATAGATTATTCCAGAGAAGAGAGATTTTCTATATAATTATCCAGTTCTCTCATGATTTGGGTATATTTACATAATGGTTGTGGACATATTGTTGCACACTATTACACATTAAGTAAAAGCAATAAATAAATATATACCTGTTTTGACCCACAACCCAAATTCGATGCCCCTTCACAACAACCATTATCATTTGGACAAATTAGCCTTCTTGTCCAGTGTCGCTCTGATCTCCATGGAGACCCTTTTATGATGCTGTTGCCATGGTTCCTATTGTGCTGGCCCACCTGGACAAGCTTTTTTTTTTTTTCATCGTGGATATCAAACAAACATACACCTTGTTTGAGATGAAAAGGACACGAGAGTTCCATGTTTCAGCGACAAACGGGGTCCTGTGCAGCATCACTTAGATGCCGTTAATCTCATAACATAAGATGCGGAGGATCCTCTGTTTGGGCCTCCGCATCACGGGCTGTTTGGATCCGGGGTGTCAATCTGGTAGACAGGGTCCAGAATGAACTGGTTAGAGGTGGCCTATTATGAGGTGGATTAGCCCCTTCTTATCATAGCAACTGTTTAACTGTTATCCCCCCTTTTGTGGGACTAAGTCCAAATGTGTAGAGCGGGCACGGCAGTGAGGGGCTGGGGGGTGTCACACTAGAACCCGCTGGCGTGGGGAGTTTTTCCACCCCCTCCGCCCAGAGTGCTGACAATGACACATTTTGCCACACACAAAGTGCCAACTAGGGGATTTGATAGAGTGATGTGAAAGGGATATTTTATTGAATTGTTCATTTTGGGGCATTTGATTGAATTTGTGCATGTGAGGGAAAAGGATCAAGGTGAGAGGTTCTCCCACTTAAACGTGCAGAGCAGCTGGCAGTGATGGCAGCACCCTCCCGAAGGAACATGTGCTTGAGACAGGACGCTCCATGGAGGCCTAACAAGCACTCCACCACTTTTTTGTCACCGTTATTTGGACTTTTAAGACATTTTGGAACAAGTCGAGGTTTTGAAAACTGAAGCCTGATGTAGAAACTGGTCTTTGAAAGAGAGGCTCTACCTATGACTACAATCGATATAGCTGGGCTTTCGGTTTAAAGCTCATCTCTGTCCATCAAATAGACATCATTTAGTGGCTGTAAGAAAATGCTTGAAGAGCCAAGGGGAGTGAATAGTTTTGCAAGGCACCAGACACACTGGTGGGAAAATGAAGCTTTGAATTTGCTTCATGAAACAGTTGGGGTTTTTTTTTCACGCTAGATGAAACTCTGTTCAACGTTGAGCTGAAAATACACTGGCTTGCTAATTCTTAAACCCCCTTTTTTTTTTTTTTTTTAAACAAACAGTGCCATCTGAGGAGTCAAAACGTATAGGTTATTCATAAAACAAATTAGAAACTTCAATTTCCTATCACTGTACTTCTAATACAAGTGATTGCTGAAATTTGGGTACATTTTCAAAAATGTACCAGTCAAATCTAAACAATTGTGGATCAGAGATCGTTTGAAATGTTTAATGGGCCTGTTAAAATTGCACGCAAAAGAAGAGCTACTGCGTGCATTGTTACTTCGATAAAGTACTGACCGGTATACTCACTTTCTGAAGATGACGAAGGTGATGGTGTATCTTCTTCAGATGACAAAGATGATGGTCTGACATTCCCAACATGCACAGAGTAAGCTGCTGGAAAGATTTAGACCACAAAGTCAAAAACTACTAGATATTTTTTATTTTTTATTTATTCAACTCACAGTACATTCTACAGATGCACACATGTTACATCACCTTAATACAACAGAGTCTTGGAATACATCCCGTTAAAAATGAATTGGTCCTAAAAATATAAAGGAACAAAATTTAATGTCACCAAAACTGTACATTATGAAAAAGTCACGTAACACCACATTTGGTTTTCTGGTCCTTTTTTTTGTTTTTTTATCTTTTTGAATAGGAATAATATGTATATTCTACAAGCTGATCAGAGGTCAGTGTAAGAAACAAGTTTAAATAAAAAGTGGACTGCGGTGTAGTCCCGCCGCAGTCCCATAACAGTGCCCCATGGAACGCTGACTCGTGCACAGCACATAAAGTGATGCAAAAGAAGGATGTAACCAGGTGAGAATGTAGCCAGTACTTCGGAGCTCTTCTGCATTTCTACTCTGTACAATCTTAACATGACCAAAATTGGATGTTTGCACGTTTTCAGACAAATACTCAAGTCAAGGTGCATTTTAAACAAACCTGTCATCTTGTCTCAAGAGCAAGCGTTCAGCGTGGGTTGCCCCTACAACAGATCCTTAAAGCACAAACTAGTGCAAGTAGCACATTTCTATACACTCAGTGTACAGCCTGCTGTGTCACTCGAGAGTGGAATCCACACACACTGCCCACCATCACAAGTCCACCAGTGTCTTTCACACAGCAGCAGCGTGAACGTGCATGCGCGGCTAAGTAGCGGTTGCACAAATTGTACTCATGGTTTGTTTTCGATCAACTGGCCTTTTTCATATAATCGTCTAGACAAGTCTATGAGTTCACCTGTACATGTTAACTACACACTATTGCTATTAAATAATCCCAGCTATTGTCATCTTTATATATATATTTATATATAGAATATATAATAAAAATATATTGAGGGGGGAAAAAAACCTAGGCATAAACCACGTTACAATTCGAACAGGTACAACATGGCCTGGCTTTTTTTTAATGGGTGTTACGAAGCAGGTCCAGTTTGCAGTCGCTCAGATGGAAAAACGCAATGAACAAGGGAAATCCATATTTAGAGTCTTTGTCCTAGAGGGGAGACTGACCCAAAGTCTACCCCAAATTCGGACTTGTGAAAGGGAGTGGCGTGAGGACACACACAGGGGCTGAAGTGAGGGTGTTTGTGTATGAAATTCAAGTCAGATCAGTTGCAGGCCTTAATAAAAGCCCAGCCCAAAAGAAAAAACCTACCAAAAAAGACCTTTAGATGAGGAATACACATAGCTGGAGAAACCTGACAGTCTTAGTAACACCTCTTGCAGGGTTGGTGACAGCACCAACAGTCCTCACCATTGGTGAGAATCTTGCAGAGTTCTATTTCTCTTTGTTCGAGTAGAACTCTGCCCAGCGGCTCTCAAAGAAGCGCCGCATGGAATGTCCCGCCATCCCCACCTCAGAGGTGTCTTCGTTGAACAGCTCACAGTTGCTGAAGACCAGTTGAGCATCTGTCGCAAACTCTTCACAGCTGCAGTACCTGGGAAGCAGACGTGATGGAGTTGCATCTGATGATTTTCCAGTTCTGTAGCGTTTATTAACATCGCTCAGTTTGCGCAGGCTTACCCTCCCTGCAGCAGTCTTTCTCTCATGGTAAGGAAGTCCATAGGATTCTTGACAATGCGACGGTAGCCCGGCACCAGGCGGGGGTTAACGGGCTCGAGGAACGGCCAAGCATCTGCGTGAGCCTCCATTTCCATCAGGATGATCCTACACCACCCCCCCCAAAAAAAAGAGGGGATTAATACCAATTTACTATAGAGCACCGTTGAAGAATAAAGGCAGGACGCACTCGCAGAAAGTGAGGTCCGGCTGGTTACGCGTTGCCATGCGGCGCCGCTTGGCCGCCCCGCTTTCTCCTGAATGCCGCGAAGACGAAGAGGTCGCCGCCGATGCGTTGGTCGATGCCTCTTTGTGCCGTGTTGCCATACCCGAGGTCCGCCGAGTTGTTGTATCGTCATCTGAACTGTTTTCTTCATAACGCTTCTTTTTCATCCTGGTGCGCTTTTTTGAGTGTGGTGATGCACTTTCCTCCTGAGGCATGAAGCAAATAACCATGCTGACGCGTGAAGAAAGAACCACTTCCTAAAGCGAGCTCGTCTCAAGCTGCTCCTTAATCGGGTTCTGACCTTGGCAACACAAGTTGGACAAAACCAGTCTCCCTCAGGCACCTGGGCGATCTTGGGCCTCAGGCAGTACATGTGACAGCCTCGATCGCAGCCGTCGCACAGCAGCAGGCAGTCATCATTGTCACCTTTCCTGCAGATCTGGCATGTCTGGAGTCAAGAGTGACGGTCGAAAGGAAAATTTGAAAAACTATTTGAGCTGAGAGTAGGCTTGGGCATGTAGGTGGCATGTTTTTATAAGGCTTATATATTAATTATTAATGTCCATCGAGACCAAATTTTCTGCGTTTATTTGCCAACTCATTTTGGGGATGGCTGACAGAAAAATGAAGCTTCAAATTTGTTTCATGAAACAGTTGTATTTTTTTGACACCTCTAGTTTGGTTAAAGAAAGGGGTTCAAAAAATGCCTGCCCACTTATGAGTAAAGTTTGTGAACTTTCTTACCACTTTAGTCACAGATCTCTCCCAGGCAATAGCTTTCTCTAGCTGCAGCAAACACAGGCACAACTGAGGGGCACTGCGGCAGCGATCCAAGGCCTGCCGCCACGTTCTGAGTCTGGATGTGATCTCACTTTCCAAACTAGGACAGAAGAAAAAATAAAGAGCAAAAACAAAGATTTTGTATTACGCCCATACGCCCCCCGAGCAGCATCTCGCCTTCCTACCTAATGACATCCATAGGTTGCTCTTCTCCTGGCGTCGGAGTGAGAGGAGCGAGGCGCATCACCTCAGCTGGGTTCCAGAGCGGCTCCTTCAGGTAGCGCCTCTCGATGTTACGCTCAAGATTGGCAAGGCGTAGCACGGCCAAGTCGAGCGGATGAGTGGCGATGCGAGGCAGGCCAGACCACTCCTTCTTGGTTCGGACGATCCAGTCATCTCGCGGGTCGGTGTCGTGTTCGTAGTACTGGAGGTCAGTCCGGGTGGAGTCCCGCTCTGGGATTGTGTAGGGCTTAAAAGGAAACGAGTGAGTGATTGTGAGGTTAAGCATAAATAGTGCGCTGCAGCATAATAGTCTGGTTTGATGACTACCTGAAATTCTACAGCTGGTGCTTCTGTGCTAGATTCTACGTCGTTGACTATACTCTGAGGAGGGGGGGCCTTAAAGAGAAAAAAGGAGAAAAGCATTTAAATGTGTTGCTCTAACGTCTATGTTCCTTTCAAGTTGATCATTTGTCGCGGCAGTTTCTCACCTTCAGGTGAAGGTCAGCACCAATGACTCGCTGCTCCAGGTCCTCTACCCACCGTAGGGCGCTGTTGTCCGTCTCTATTGCTTTGTCCTGTACTTGCCATGGTTGCTGCAAAGCCTGTAGCAGTACCTCCTTCTTCTCCTCCTTTATTTCAAACATTGGATCTGGAGGGAGAGAGAATTTAAAATTCAAGACTCAATCGGTTCAACTGTTGAGATTTAAGTGTCTCCATTCCTGCTCACCACTGATGCCTCTGGTGCACATTTCCGTTAAACTCTCCATGTGTTTGGCTAGGTGTTTATGGAGCACTTTTTCTCTGATGCCTCGTGGATGGAGAGCCTGTAGTGTGCTGAACAGCTCATCTTGATCCTTGATCCACCACCAGCCACGCACCATTGCTGCAAGGACGATTAAACAGTAAATCATGAGTTGAATTTATATTATCACCAATATATTGCACAGTGGCATTAAACATGCGCGTTTTGCTTACATGCTGGTATGGGCTTCACAACCAACTGTATAAAGTACTGCTGCTCAAGCTCTTGGAAAGCAGAAACGAGAGGGCGCCCTCTGCGTTTGGCCGCGGCTCCACGCGGGCCCCTCCGAGCGGGGCTACTTCCTCTACTGCCCCTCCTTCGCCTGCGACCCGGCCTGGCGCGGGTGGTCGGAGTCCGTGGTGTAGGGGGGGTTTGAGCAGAAGGAAGGGGAGCAGACGGTGGAGGCGAACAATCAGGAATGGAGGGCATTTGTGTGAGAGCGGGACCTTCCTCTGGTGCCGCCGGGGTATCTGGGTGAGTAGGTGCTTCGCCAATGGATGCTGTGACTGCGTCCGACTGAGGTGTTGAGACAAAATGCAAATACAAGTCATTGTTACTCGACGCATTATTAGATGTTCTCTAGGTTTGTCAAAACAGCATCCAACCTGTATTAGTGGAGCATCAAGTGTGGGTGGTGTACTTGGCACCTGAGGCTCACTCTGAGGGTTTTCGTCACTTGGTTGTTTGAACGACTGGCTCTGATCATCTGCCTCAATCTTCACGCTCTCCTCTGGTTGACTGCCCTCTAGAGGCTCTGCTGTGTAGGCGTCACTGGGTAGCGCATGCCCCGACTGGCTGAGCCAACTGAGAAAAGCAGACTGCGAGAGGTCTTGAGTACACGTGGTGACCGGAGACGCCGGCCCATCTTCTTCCGCCAATCTGACGCTACTTCGCCGCTGGCGGCGAATCTTTGCCGTGCGGAGGTGGAGCTCCACTTCAGGTTTGATTTTTCGGGGCCGTCCTCGTCCTTTTTGGGTGCTCATTAGGGACGCGGTACCAGGGAGCGAGTCTTCCTCTGGGGACAATGTTTGGGCTTGAGGGGTCTCGGAGGCTGGTGAGGAAGGTATGGCATGAGGTGGCGTCGTGGCCAAGGGCACCTCTTCAGTTTTGGGCTCCTTTTTGAGGAAAGTGACTGGCACCTCTGCTATAACAACATCCCCGGAGGCTGTGATGAAAGCACACGGACAATAAAGCAAAAATATCAATGATTATTCAAAGTCAATTTTCATAATTACATACTCATTCAAACTCACTCAGAAGCTCTTCAGGACCCTCGACCAGGATTCCTCCGAGGTGAGGGAGAGCCAGATATCGCCGCCTATAACGATCCTGGCCCAACATTATCACTCGCATGGAATGTGACGACTGAAGCAGCTTTTTACGGAAGAACACTTGTCGCTGTAGAAGACCAATGAATGAGTCAAGGACTATTTCCCATGTGACACTTTTAATTACGTGTCTGAAGCGAATTGACCTTACCTTGGTTAGCTTATCTATCTGCCTTTCCAGGTCATGGACGCTGGCATTTGCAGGGCTTTCACTCTATAGACAAAAAAAAAAAGTGTTAAGTGCAGTAATAGCATTTGTAGTTTCAGCGCGTACATACATCACTTAGTTTGGGCTCTTCTTTGCGAATACGGCGGTTGCTTCTCTCCACACTCTCTTCCAGAGAGAGGTTCTCCTCTTCAGCCACTCGGGCACTGCGTCGTCTTTCCTCTATGCAGAGTTGTTCTTCTGAGCGGCCAGTGCGACGCGCCAGTGCGGCCTTCAGCCTGCAGGAAGGAATTTATTCAACAACTGAGTGCTATTCACGATCGTACGATATTATCTAAATCTGGAGTGTAAGATTGTGTGCCGTACTTGCGAAGTTTCCCCTCAATAATCCACTTGTTCTTCCTGTAGGTCGTCATGTTCTCTAGTGTGTTGTCAATGTCACTATGTAGATGAGAGAAACGTTTTAGTTTAGTTAATAAGGAACACCTTATTAAAACCAAACATGTTCATGTTCTTCAAACCTTGTCACTACGTTGCTACCGTTGAGCTCCTCCGCCACAAAACCGAGCACAGCTGCCTTGGTTTCGGGCGGCAGGGTGTGAAAGGGTTTTGTCCTCAGCATGTTGCACACCTCTGTCTCATAGCCATGAGATTCCAGAAAGATGCGGAGTACCTCGGAAACTGTGCTGCGGGTCAGCTGGAGCTCAACCAGCTTATCTCCAAGGATCTTTACTGACTGATGGTGGAAAGTAGAACGCAAAACATTTAGGCTGAATTTCATATAAATTTAAAAAAATAAAAACTCAAGCAACATTACACACTTGATAATATGATGGCAGGCCGGGATCCCGGAGTGCAGCTTCCATGAGTTTTATTAGCAGATCTTGAACTTCCCCCTGGCTTTCCCCCATGTCGAGCAGACCTTCCTGCAAGGTCGCAAGGCTGGGGATGTCCTTGGGTACGTTGAGGCCAATCAACTTTCCGTAACCATGAAGGAACTCTACCACAGCCAGGAGGTGGGCAAAAGCTGTGCCTGAGAGAACCACGCCGGGGATACGGGACAGCTCTGGCAGGAGCTACAAAGGGAAAGACCATTATAATTGCTCGTCTCAGCAATCGGTGAGGGTTAAAAAAAAAAAAAAAAAAAAAAACTCACTTTGTGGTCAGTGAGACACATGTCCTCAGTGGGTTTCCTCAGCTCTTCTAAAATGAGCTGTTGCCTCTTGCGTTCCTCCAGCCGCCTCTGCGTCTGCACTCGCCTTTCAGCGGTTTTCTTGGCCGCAAGGGCGGCCCGAGCTGCTGCCTCTGCCTCGGCCTGCGCTTTGGCCAGAGCCTTGGCTTTACCGCGGGCACTCAGCACCCTCTTGCCTTGGGCTATTCTCTCTTCATCCGTCTGCTGGACGGGAGGCGGAACCTCAACTTTGACGGACCTTCGTCTACCGGGCTTTTTGGGCTCACTGACAGACTGGGGTGTAAGCTCAGTTGACTGAGGGGCTGCCAGCTCTTGAGGTTCAGCCTTCACTTCCAAACTCTTGGTCTCTTGCTGTAACGGAAACGGTGGTTAGCGAACAATGATTCAATGTCATTGATAATTATTTTGAGCAGCATACCTTTGCTCTTTTTTTGTCCTCTCTTGTCTTTTTAATTTGTGCATCTTCCCTTCTTCTTATTCTGGCCTGAGTGATTCATAGAAAATCAGAAAAACAACATCAGATCAAAACAACCCATCAATGAATGACTAAGCACTTTTAAGCACAAACCTTTCTCTTCATCTTCTTCTTGATTTTTGTCATTCTCCCCTTTTCGTCTTCAGTGAGTGATTCTGCAACAGCAATATTAGTTTACTCCAAACATGAAAGCCATGTTCCTTGTGTCAAGATTGTAAAAGCACAAAAGTACAAGCCGTCATACCAAACATAGAACCCGCCTCCAGTCTAACCTCATTCACTCACCCTTATCCTCAAGTCTCTTCAACAGCTTGGCATCAACTTTGCTAAGGAAGTCAATCATCTTGGGTTTGGGGGGTCTACCTGGCCGGCGGGGCTGGCCTGCCTTCACGCCCCGAAGCCTGCTTGGTTTCTCTTTGTCCGGGTTCGGCGGTCGGCCGCGCCTGCCAGTGATGGCCATGATCATAGAAGGAACTTCCTCATTAGCCAAGAGAAACCACTTCGCACCCTGCACACATCATGAAGAAAGGATGAGTCATTGTCAGATGTTTTGCAATCTTGCACTTTGTGACCAAATACAGAATCTTCTTATTTAAGGCAAGGTATAAAAATGGAAAGTGAACAACCTCAGGACTTTCCCGTTCTTCATAAAAGTCTCCAACAGGCATACGCGGGCTGAAACTGAAGTGTTCTCTGGTGACAACGCCACCTTGGTGTTTCTTCAAGTACTGAGCGACACAAAAGGGCATGATCAATGAAGTCTGTCAATAACAATTAAAACTGTGTCAGAGGATGTTTGGAGTGTGCAAAAATTACCTTAATAACTTCAGGGAACTGCTTCATTCTTCGTCCGCAAGGTGTGTAATACCAGGTTTCGCCTTTCATGCGATCATTCAACTTCCTCACGCGAATCTCTCGCTTCCATCTATCAAGAGAGCTTTGTTACATCATTGTCAAAGGCTTTCAAATGTTCCTTTGCAGTCACTCTACGAGACGCAAAAAGTGGATATTTTCAATTCAATCAACTTCATCTAATATGAATCTGCTCTTCATTTTTTATTTATAGTCCGAGTAACCAGGGACAAGCATATTACCCATGAAGCAGCGCAAACTGGACCTGCTGTTCAGTTGCAACCCTCCTCCTGATAGGTTCGCCTGTTCCCAAAACAAAAACAACAAATCAAACTACCACACACAGAGGGTCAATGTTAAAATGGTGGTTTATTCAACCAAGACGTTTTCTTACCTTTCCCTGCTGTAGCACTTTCCTCTTCATTGTCCTCAGCATCGCTGGCAGCTGCTCCAGCATCGTCTTTAGACGCGGTCGTGTTCTTTCCATCTTGCTCCTGTTTCTTTGTCCTTTTAAACGTCTTGGGCTTGTCAAAGGGTGAGCTGATGGCTGACGTGTTGGCAAGAACCGCGTCGATGGCGGCTGTGATGGAATCAATTTCCTCAGGCGGAGTCTGGCCACATTTTCCTTGGACCTGTTCTGGTCTAAGAGACGCTTTTCTTTGTCTTTTCTTGGGCCCCTCCTCTTTGATGTCACCTTCTTCAGCATTGATCTTCTCCACCTTTAGTGTTCGACCACGGGGTTTTCTCTTGACCTCCTCTGGAGCTTGAAAAATAATAATGAAATGCAAATTATGCAAAGATTTTAGAAGCAACATTTTATAACCAATATAAAGACTGACTACCTGATTTACTGATCCATAAAGCCTTTGGCGACTGCGGTTTGCAAGATTTTCCTCTGTTTTTCAGGCGTCCTCCAGTGGCTGACAACACCTGATCTGTGACTGGCTGCAGCGGGTGTACAGCGAGTCTTTGTGCCGGGGTGCTGAAGGCAATGAAGTTCTCATCTCTCATCTTGAAGCTTGGCGGAGTCACGATCTCGATTGCTGTGGGTCTTTTACTGACTGCTTCCGTGTCTGCTGCATGAAGACCTACGAAAGGCCAGCCTGCTTCAGTCCATGAACAAAGACATTGCGTTATTTTCTAAGCACTATCATGTGCAATTAATTGCATCACTTTTGAAAAAAAAACAAAAAACACAAGCACCAAAATTCCTTTTTTACTGAATAAATTAAAAAATATATATTACCTTGGTGACGTGGATGAGATGCCCCAAATGAAGTATTATTCATAGAAGACATGGACTCCCGCGCTTCGTGGGTGGAGTTCAGACTTGAAAAGTCCACCGACAACCTGCCGTCTCTCGTGGTCTCATAAATAGAAGATGGTTGCTCTTCTGTATGGGACGTGTCATTTCCCAGGTGAAAGCTGTTGCCAAAGCTGCTGGAGTCATGCAGGCGTGAGGTGGTGTTAGCCGAGGACTTATCTAAGAGGCAACTGCTATAGAGTCTTGACGGCGTGCTGCAAGCTGAGCTGTCACCATATCGGGAGGTGGTGAGGAAAGAGTGGTCAAAACTTGTTTCAGAAGTCAGGGAGGAGCGTCTGGCACTGTGACGGTGAAGAAGCGTCGAAATTCTGCTTGGGGTTTGCTCTGCATTTGGCACATCACCAACGTTGCCTCTGGCCATTGGCCCCTTTTGTGTATTGCTGGGCTGACGCTCAGTCAGTAAAGGCTGTTCTGGAAGATCAATCGATTTCTGAGGGTCGGAAGCTTTGTGCATCTTGACTTTGCCTGACTCGAGATGAGGGAGACAGTCTACCACCATTGTGCCCATTCTCAGTACTAAGCCTTTCTCCTTGGTACTGAGACCTTGGTGTTCTGACCACAGAGGCAACTGATTTAAGACGCTGACAGGAGATGGCGTGGAAAGATGATGCGCAGAATCAGAACTCGGAATCATTTCGGTAGATGTTGCGGGAAGCACTGATGTCAAGGCGAAAGGGAAAGAGACCGGTGCAACCCTGGAGCCCTGCGTGGGTTGTGGAGGTAGGGCAGTGAATGAGGGTCCCTCCTGGGCTGGCTGGGAGGGTAAATTGAGCCCCTCTGGTGGCGGTGACACAGAAGCAATGGCTTGACCAGAGCCGACAGCTGGCGCCGCGTACAAGGAGTCATGCTGGGGCATGGCTGCGTGTTTACCGCCAGCAGAAGACATTCCATGTGATGGGAGCAACATGCCAGCAGATGACCCTCCCGATGGTGACGTGATCGAAGAACAGACGCTACCTGATGGATCACATATTGATGGGTTTGAGTTTCCAGCAGACAACAGAGGGATCTTGGAGCCTTGAACCATTTGTTGAAGAGAGGAGATGGGTGTAGAACCAGCGTAAGATGATGTGGACACTACGGCAGGTGCTAAGACAGCTGTTTTTGGTCCAGAAACTGAATGATGCAACTGAGACTCAGATGAAGACGAAGAAACCCAAGGATGTCCAGAAACACTGTCAGTCAAGCCCGGAGGTGGACAAAACTTTGGATGTGTTGCGGGGGAAGAGGAAGGAGGGGACCCTGCCAACAGCTGTTTAGATCCCGGAAGTGCTATCTCGGTAGCAGGAGGGAAAGGAGGTGAGGAATGTCTGGGAGGAGGAACTGATGATGCCTTGGGTGGAGTAGATTCGACATCAGGGTAAGAACCAATAGTGGATAGAGAGGAAGCCATGGGAGATTCAACAGTCGACGCAGCAGACACCTTATTCAGAGACGTTGTTGCAGCAGATACGTTTCCAGTGAGTGTTGTGCGAGGAGGTGTGCTTGCTCCAGCTTCTCTGATGCCCTCTGGTAGTGGGGCAGTCGGCTTTTCACATTTCTCGTGGTGATCAACTGTATGTCTGGCAGCTGCCTCCTCTGAGCGATTACCATCTGCGTTTGCTTCCTTGCCGTCCTCTCTAGTATCCACTAAAGGAAAGACACCAGAGCAAACAAATCTAAATTGAATCTTTTTTTGCTTGCATTGTTGACACACGTGCACATCAAAACGAAAGCGATGTATACTTGACATTATAGATTTGAGTTTGACTCAAAAAAAAAAAAAAAAAAGGGTAACACCAACATTTTGACGTTCATACAAACATGCGGGCGCGACACGCACACACATCTTATAGGTAACATTATTGATGGAAAATGTGTTGAAACGATTTGTTCAGGTTTCTTATCTATATCATCAAAGAAATATATTTTTGACATCCGCTGTGCTTGAGTCAAGTGCTCACCTTGCATGGAAGGAGATGTGTTGCTACCATGGGTGGGCTTTTCCCTGCTCATGAGAGATCCTCCATCCTCCACAGTCGCTGATGACGACACTGCTCTTGAGGGTCCCCTCTCTGTGTCATGCGAGGGTGCAAAATTTTGCAACCTTGGACCCACAGACTGTTTTGTCTGCTGGGGAGTTGGCAGAACTGTGTGGTGCTGCTGGTAGTACGGCATCCCATTTGACATTACGCCATATTGCTGCGGGAGGTGAAGGGGTGGCCGCAGGTGGGAATGGAGGTGATGCTGTGATGGAGGGGACTGACTCTCATACGTCCCATACGCGCTGCGGGAATTGTAACCAGCGGCCTGAGTGGAAGGGTTACTTCTGTTCCAGAACTGACTGCTGGTTGGGGGCATATTTGATGGGCCTGCCATTGGTGACTGCTGGGGGGTCTCCATATCCCCATTCCCTTGGTACGGTCCTTGAGCCTGGAAGTGATGTTGTGACTGAGGTGCCACCATACCTGGTGCCGGCTGCTTTTGGTGCAAACTATGCCCTGGAGAGGTGGCCATGGTTGGACTGTACTGAGGATGTCCTCCCCACAGGTAGTCCATGCTGCTCTGGTGGTGGTTGCCGATATGTGGGTAAGGACTGGAAGGTGGTTGGGAAGCAGGTGCACTGGACCCGAGTACAGTAGTGATGCCGTTCACATTCATTTCGCCATTTATATCTGTCAAGTACAGGACACATTTGCAGTCAAATTTTAGAATCCAAAGCAAAACTAATTTCACCATCCCCTTAATGATACTCACTCTTTCCTTGCTGAGGAAAACTCATGGAGGAACCATTTGTATAAAGAGAATCCCCTGAGGAACGTTTCGATCCTGAGTTTGCTGAGGAATGGGTGCCATAGTTGAAATGATTATTTGCCTCCATCTATTGAAACAAACAAACACGTTAACACACGAGAAGGAAGCAAAGCGCAACCATTTACACTTTTGTTTTTCTTCATGAAATTACGAAACAAGATTTTCAACAGACGCGCCTCAATTTTCCTCCACTGGTGTTATTTAATTGCATTCATGTTTGTCGCGTATTTACTGCCTTACATAGTTGAAAAGTGACGCCTCTTGTCAGCACCATTTTGCTCCTAACAAACAAGCGTCAAAATGTCGCAGCCAACTACAGCGAGGAACAGATGCCAGCAAGGCCCAGCCACACGCAACGCTAAAGCGGACTAAAGCCCACAAGACATTCGTCATTTAGGCTGATGAGACGCCGCTAAACATGTACACAACCTCCATGATAAACGCTAACGCAAGACCCGGCTTCGTCCGATTCATAACAAAGTGATTAATCAATTCGACAACACTCAGCCAAGAGGCCTGATTTATGTCCTTGGCACTAAACGAAGCAACCCTCTAAATACTTGATTTCCTAATTCAACGAGGCCATTACGAGCACAGCGTTAGCTGAGCGCTAGCTTCATTCTCACGAAAACCATTCACAGCAGCGCGATGCTCGTTTGTTTTCAGACGTGTTAAATAAGAGTTCAAGCCGATAAGAAAGCGTATAATGTGGTTCCATTCACACCGGGAACATATGCACTCACAGTTCCAAGGTTACTGTGGTAAATCATCACAATGGAAACTAGCGAGTCAACGAATGCACCCCCCCCCCCCCCAAAAAAAAGCTAACCGATAGCATCCTTTACGTTTAGTCACTCAATGCTTCCTTCGGTGTTAGCCAACAGCAGCCCGGCTGCGGGTCCAGTGAATCCATAACCACGCTGGTTTGTATCCGCGAAGACCGCCAGTATAGTCTACCGATACAATTGTAAGCATACCACAGCGTGCATTTGGCCAGCAACTCGCCACTTAACAGCTGGGTGCGCGTTGCCTTTTGTTCGTCGGCTAACGTTAGCTAGCTGCCTGATGAAGTTACATTGTTTACGGCGAACGCACACGGGCAATTTTCACAGAGCATCATCCTTCCACATTGCGCTTTCCAAACTTGGATTGTTTTCTCAATCAGAACTAGCAAACCTCACATGCCGCGGATCTCGAAGGCACAGGTGTCACTACCACACGTCGTAGCAGGAATCGGAGAGTTGAACACCGAGATAAATAATAATAAACTCTTCCTTAACCTTTGGGTTTTAAATTAGCAAACATGGCTGGTATGGTCCTGTGCAGCCATGATTACGGAGAGTGATCAATTGCGTAAATTCTCCTCAATGATAGCACACATCCGGTCAAATACGCCACTGCTTCAAAGTAAAACGATTTTACAATAGTTATGTCGTCTTTGCCACACTACATTTAACAGCAAAAAAACACAAAGAATGTGCAAATACGCATATTAAAGACATGTTAAATTATCGTCAATAATTGCAATTTTAGTTGGGACTTAACGGGTATAGCAGATATTGTACTTACATTTTGTAGTAGTTCAGCATGAAAATAGGGATTTGTGCAGTGTACCCGTTCCACTTTGTTGCAAACGGCGAGAGGGAAAAGGCGAGGAAGTTTCTGTTTACGCGCCAGCTAAAGAAACATGACCCCTTGTTTTTTCTTTTTAACATAAGAAACCCTGTCACGCACACGTGAGCTGCAGAACGACAACAGATGAAAGTGATGAAAAGTTCCACCAAAGAGGTTTTTCAAGCATTGACGTCAGTAAGCGGTGATGTAACGTCACGATCACCTCGGAATTTCCGGATTCACCAAGTTGTTTTATAAACCTTTGCGCACCTAACTTGTTGCACCGCTGGTGATGTGTCAAAGTCAATTGCTGTGACGCATGGCGAAATCAATCATTTTACCACTACAAGCTTATACGAGCCAAACAAGGTTTCCGGTTCCCCATCCCTTGTCAGTTGCGTCACAACCGTTCAATTGTTACAATGAGCAAGAGAGTATCTAAGATTTCTTAAACAGTTTATTAGAAATATGTAGACAAAAAGAAATGAATGTCCACTGTAATGCAACATTATGTATCCCCAAACATTTTGATGCCAGTGCAAATAGAATTTGGTCATTACACATCACTGCATCTCTCCAACAAGGTTTTGTTCTAGAGACAGAACGAGTGTGTGTGTGTGTGTGTGTGTGTGTGTCAGAGAAGTGATGCTGAAGCACAACCAAGCTTCACGCCTGCGTCTGCAAATGATTTCAACTTGATCCTGCAGGCTGGGTGTACAGTATGTTAGTAATTTGGAGAGAGGACCAGTAAAATATTCAAATGGGGTGGATTCCATTTACAATATTCAATTAGATACTCATTGGACAGATTAATGAAACATGTTTGCCATGATTTTATATGAACAACGAGTAAGGGGAAACATGTAAGCAGGAAAATGAAGTTACAGAAACAAAAGACCGGCTTTCTGGTCATCTAATTCACAGCACATGGAAGGCTTACGGGGACCTCAACTATTTTTTTCCTTTCTTTACCAAATGAAACTACACTATTCACCTAATTTAAACCACAACATTTCACAGAGATTTTACTGATCATAATCCACAATTCTGTTATAGTCAATCTGATCAACACATATTGCTCAATTGAGGACATGCTTTTCCATCTATGAAGGTGTGCTTGGTTGGTCATATAACAGTAAAGCAAGATACCTGACGTGCAGTACAGCAAATGGAAGTGGAGATACCTGCACTGTACAATACCATGCATGTCGACCTTCACAGGAGCGGATAGCAGAGGCTATATGCATTTAATTATGGCTGACAATAGTATGTTAGTTGTTTTTCCACTGCCTTTAAAAAAGTGTAAAAGTGTTGATTTCATTTGCTTCCGTTGTCTGCTGATCTTCTGTTTCTTTCCTTCCAGATTTTCAGACCCTCTATTCCAAATCTGGCATTTCTGAAAGTAGGAAGAAACACAATTACACTTTGCATCTCACAAGCTTCCATCAGTAAGTGAGAACGGAAAGGTCGTCTTACTTTCGTCATCGCTGTCTGCAGACTCATCCTGGGGGGAAAAAAAAAAAAAAAATTATGTAAAACGTCTAATTGAGACTAATCTCATTGATGAAGATGGTTAAAAACTGAATCTTACATCGTCACCACCTAGATCGGGTTGGAAATCATCACCTCCCATGTTGTTCATCATCTGGAACATAAAAGTGGAAAAAGTTGAAAACAAAACTGAAATTGTCTTCACCTCTTCCTTGCTATGTTGACATCTTCACAAAGCAGAAGATTTACATTTTACCATATAAGGAAACTTGCTCCATTAGTTTATCTTCACCTTTAGGTCTCACACATTACAGATGAAGCTTAGAAATACACTGGAGAGAGCTGTGAACCCCTTCTAGTCACATTTTAAAAGTAATACTGACACTTAGTGGCGCTTTAAGAATGCGGTCTCGCCTATTGTACAGGATTGCCTGCATTAGGGCAGGCAGAGTTGACGCTAACCATCACACTTGGACAACCCATCATTGGTAATGGCAACACAGACACAAAATGCACATAGTCAATTTGTCCATCCATTTGTCTGCAATTATGATGATGGTTCAGGCTGTTTTCTGTTAAATTAACACACTTTTCAGAATATTTGGCTTCTAGTGTGCTGGACTGTTTGATGGGAGTTTCACTGCACGCACACACAAAAGCATAATGTACAGTTTGAGTGCTTACATCTGAGAATTGATCAAAGTTGCCCATCTCCTCATCAGAGTCGTCCTCCCACTCTTTCCAGTTGTTAAAGTCAACAGTGAGCCACCTCTGTTGTGGAGACACATAAAAGGCATGTAACCGGTCATGTACATTTTAATCGGACGGCAGATTGACAAGACAACCAACCTGAGGCTTGTCTTTGGTAAGCCTCGGCCATGACTTGCCCACCTCTGCTTTCCGCAATTGGCACAACACAGATCTATCTGTGCGTTTGTGATTGGATTCCTGCATTTAAGGAGGACAGATAGTGAGAGGTTAAAAAGAAAAGGTCAATTTTGGTATAATTTTGCTCGTATCCCGACTATACTTACATTTTGATCGATAGCATCAAAGAGTTCTATTTCATTTTCATGTTTGACATTGTCAGTTCCTCCAACACAACTGTGGGAAAACAGACAATTACAGAGGACGGCTTCACTTTGTCCATGATTAATGATGGGAAAACAAAAGTTTGAATTTGCTTCATGGACCAGTTTCTTTTGTTTGTTTTTTAATCGTGGCTGGAATTCTCTGTTCAACACTGAGCTGGAGGTACCCTCACTTGATATTTCTCAACACAATTGATTTAACCCAACAGTGCTATGTAAATGAGACAAAAAGTACAGCTGGTTTAAGATGCAAATTAGACGCTTCCATTTTCCATCACTACTTATCATTCAAGTTACTAAATTTCGTGCATTTAAACAACTGTTAACTTGAGCCCACCTTAGATTAAGAGTATATGAAGACTGTATTTGGATTGTTCGAAGCTTTTGGCTACTGTCTTTGACAAGCAAACATTTTAGCATAGTGATAAGACATTTAAGTTCCAATGCATGTGTGGCATAGTTTATGATACAAAACCATCAAGACAGTTCAAAACCAAAACCTTCAAAACCATATTAGCGGACACAGTCTAGTTGTCCACAATGATTGTGATACATACATACCTGAAAACACATTTGGTTTTATCAAAAGTGACCTTTACATCTTTGCTGTCCACTACACAGAACTCTATAAAAACAGAGTCCCTTTTATCGTACCACTTGGCACTTGCTGGATACCTGCAAAGAAACAGCAATCAGACATTTTCTTATTCACATTTGTCTTATTACTTAATTCTAATGAATGCATTACACTGCACACAGTTCAGGTGTAACAGTCTTCCATTTTGGTCAGTATCAGGTGACAGCAGAGTCAAATTACCGTGGACCTCGGTATCAAAACATTTATTTGCTAATCAAACGAAAAATGCACATTTGGGGTAAAGGTATTAAAGACGGCGAAAAGCTCCTGGAGTGTTGAAAATTCTGAAACGCTGGTTGTTGATTTCCACTTCTCTACACTCGTGCTTCCGTGAGCCAAATCATTCACAATGTAAATATATACGTTGCATTCAGTTAAAAAAAAAAAAAACCGTTAATAAACTCCACATTTTCTATAACATTACTCCGCGTAAAAGCTCCACCACGCCGTAGCCCTAACTTAGCCACAAACGTGATCCTCATTGGAACCGGCCGGCTCGAATGTCGTTGAATGAATTATGTGTGCTAGCAAAGCTAACAGTAGACTTGGTTGAGCCATGCGGTGCACCTGACATACGCCGGAACGTCATACGGAAGTAGTCTCCTTCCCAACGAAACCTCACAAAAGCAAGTGAACGATAGTAGCCACAGTATATAAAAGAGTAGTCTGAAATTAAGAGTTAGCTAGTTTATGCTAACTCACAGTTCACCGAGGTAAAGGCCAGTCAGCCTCCCGCCATTACCGCAGCATGTTGTCGGGCGGCTAACGTTAGCCGGCTACACGGGCGATATTTCCACTTTTTAGCCTGAGCCCCGAGCGTGTGTTGCACAACTTACATCTCTTGACGTGATGTCATTATCTTTTTCGGAGACAGAAGTCTTGTGTGAAGAGCGCTTATTTCCTGCGGAGTGAAGAAACGCTTGCCACACACGGCAGCCAGTGAGTGAAACTAGCGCGTAGGTTAGTTACGTAGTGTAGGTTTGAGAATAGCAAAGGAGGGAGGCGCACGTCGGCCCTACTCGACCTTTCTAGAGCTTTCAGCCACAGTTGCGTCGGGTGCTGTCGGCTATCGAGGTGGCAGAGCTCGACTTTTATATATTTGTTCTTGTCCTATGCCCCCTATGAAAAAAAGCCTATTGTTACTTCTAGGCTGCCATTACTTTTGGTCATAAAATGTTGTAAAGAAAAATTGGAAAATACACAAAGATCATCTAATTATGGCGTGGTACCTGGTAAGGACTCAAAACATATTGTGGGTTTTTTTTTTCTTTTCAATCAATAAATACCTCAACAATCCAACTACTGTATTTGTTTGACACTTCATCATGGACGAAGTGCTTTTGCAGTGAAAAAAAATCATAAAAGTAGACATAAATATAAAGGGTTTTTTTATAGATTGCATCAATTACCACCGGGTTAAATGTTCCCTCCCAAACCAGAGGGACATTCCAGTTAGTCACTGAGTTTACATCACTGCGTCTGAGGAAAGAAAAGACATTTTGAAATCATTGACATTTTTTGCTATAATTGTATCATTTTTATCTAATTGGTGTAGATAGTGCAGTCCTTCTCATGTAGTGGGGCGGGTGCATTTTTTCCCTTTCAAAAAAAGGAATGTAATTGCACATCCACCACACAAGGTGGCAGCGGCGTACTCATTGTGAGAATACACACAGGGTTTATAGTAATGCCTCTAAGCCTTAGAGTCTAAGGTGTCGTGTTTTTGTTTAATCATTTGAAGCCCTTTGAGACTTGCCTGTGATTTAGGGCTATATGAATAAACTTGACTTGAATTAAAAAGGTTCACCACAATAAATGGACCGGCCACATAGACTCTGTCCTGAAGAAGGTCCAGCAGAGGCTAAACTTTCTGAGACAGCTCAGGAAGTTCAACCTGCCACTGGAGCTGCTGAAGACCTTCTACACTGCCATCATCCAGTCTATCGTCTGCACCTCCATCACTGTCTGGTTTGGATTGGCCAACAAACACAGACTGCAACGGACAATCAGGACTACGGGAAAGAAATCGGGACCAACCTCCCATCTATCAAAGACTTGTTACCTGTCCAGGGCCAGGAAACGTGCAAGTAACATCTCTACAGACCCTTCTCACCCAGGTCACAGTTTGTTCAAACTACTCCCAGAGCGCTGTACGCCAAAACCAGCAGACACAGACACAGCTTCTTCCCCCCGGCTGTTGCTCTGATGAACTCAGACCACTCGAGACATCACTGGCCAATAATATCCTGTTCTTGCCACTTAAATGTTGTTAGTCACTTAAATGTACAGAGGCTGAGATCAACCGGAGTCAAATTCTTTGTTTGGCATGCACAAACTGGTCAATAAAGCTGGTTCTGATTCTTCAAGGCACCGAAACAGGATGAATGGCACATTTTGGAGGGGTCTGATAGATTTGGCATTTCAACCATTCAATGAAATACAGTCAAACCTCGACATACGAATTTGATTCGTTTGTATGTTGAAATAAGTCATATGTTGTATAAATCATTTCCACAAGAATACGCTGTAATTTGTTTAATTTGTTCCACAGCCAAAAAACCAACAATACTTTTAATAACAACTGCAAATAATTAGAGCAATAAAACAAATGCATTAAATCAGAGATGTAAAAACAAATTAATTACATCAAAATAATCAATAAAAAGGAGTTTTATTGTCATGGTACCCGTGTGAACTTCAAACTAACTTATATATGATATGTAATTTTCAATTTCATAATTTGTTTTATCCAACTTACATAACCTTAACTTAAAACCAACTTACTTTTTTCCCCATTTTCTTCCTTTCGTCTTCACCCTATTCACTTCCACTCAAGCCAGACTTTCTTTTCTTTGCTTCACTTACCTCCTCACCATCACTCGACCACTTTGCAGATATTTTAAAGGCATTCCATCGCTTAAAGATTTAAGCGGGGCTTAAAGGGATGGAGCACTCGTGCAGCCATTTCAGCAGTAAAACGTTAAAATTTCACCTCCCGGAAATTTGATGGCGCAAGTATTTGTCTTTACATTTAATATCTTAAAACAAAAAAGTGCTTTCTGTGAACTTAAGAGGAGCTCACATGTGCCACGAGCTCAGTTAACAACCAGTCCAATCACGGCTCAGTTTAAGAATGACCAAACCCAGAAAACAGGTGAGCCATAACAGTTGTTTACTAGCACTTAAACACCGTAATGTCATTTTCAGTCAACTGCAAGTTGTAGCAAAATAAAATTGAGATGGGTAAAAACAGGCTGATTTTTGTCTGCTTAATACATGTTTTACATATATAAATTACAATACCTGCTTGCTTTCCCTTCAATGTTGACAAATCACTTAATTTATTTCCTACACAAATGAACACAAACAACATTTTCTTATTTTTAAGTCAGGTTTTAATTTCCATCTTGTGTATAAAGTCTATAAATGAGCTAATATCGAATCAGCAACCTCTCATCAAACACTTCTTTCTGGGGTCCGTTTTACATCGTCAACTCCTGCAATGAAAACAAAACCCATCAGCAACAATAATTACTTCTTTGCAAACTGAACTACTCGAGAGCATCTCTTCTCAGGACAGAAATAATGGCTTCAGTTAAACTCAGAAGAACGAAAGTCTTGTCTTAATCATCATCGGAGAGTTGTTTGAGCAAACCATTCAACAAGGCTTCCTCAAGTTGAACCACTTTAAGAGAAGGTCCACAACTTACCATAATAGCGTTGACAATGTCGTTGTTGTTGTTTTTTAGGGCCCGTACAGCCTTTGCCCGAGATACGTTTGCTTGCGACATGACGAGTTCAATGTCCTTGACCTCAACTCCAGTCTCATCAACCTAAAACGGCAGGATGGGAGAAAAAGGGGGGGGGTTGAGTATGGGCTTTAGAGGCTTTTGCCATGTGCCTAATGTTAAGTCATATTAACCTCTTCCTCTTCGCTCTCCTCCTGTACTGTTGGCGTCTGTGTATTTTCCTGGATGTTTGAAACTGCTTCTCCCTGCACCTTGAATTTCTCTGCCGCAGCGAGCTGGGCTTGCTGAGAGAGATCTTCAATCTAAGTTGGAAAAGGGTGGGTGGGAGAAATTAGGTTAGTTGGGAAAATCACAAAACAGTGAAAACAGAGTTTTCTTACTCCCACCAATGAAACAAGACGGCAAACAATAAAAATGTGTAATTGCACAGCTGCATACCTTAGCTTCACCAAACACAATGTATGTGTCTGACGCCGGGCTCTTGTAGACATCTGGTTTGGTGATGACAAACAAGATGTTCTTGGACTTGCGAATTGTGACTCTGGTGACGCCTGTTACCTGCCTGAGACCGAGCTTTGACATTGCCTAGAAAGGAAAACAAAACCACATGATTTGTGTCTTCGGGTAGCCACGTTTGACTACAGATAACTAATGTCAGCTCTTTAACAGAATTACCTTTCGTGCTTTCTTTTCACTGCGGCTTTGTTTGGCTTTACTGACGGGTTCCTCATCTAGTTCAGCAGCAGCTGCAAGCTACAGCGAGCAAAATGTTCCTCCACATTAATACGGACTCAGAAACTGAGCAACATTAATTAAAAAAAAACAAAAAACTCTTCTCAGGACAGAAAAGGTGGCTTCAGCAGACTCAGAAGAACGAAAGTCACTGTTTAAATCATCATCCAAGAGTCAAAAGGCATCATGTTGCAAATACCAACAAAGAAGCATCAACCTTACCTGTGCTTGCTGTGTCTGTGTCTGTGCAGAGTCCTGTTCCTCCAGCTCAGGGACCGAGTCATCACTGTCCGATTCTGTACCAGAACCTACAATTTTGACCAAAAACAAAGTTATCTAAGAAACAAGCAAGAATATTCGAAATTCAGCCTGGCACAATGACAATAGTAAACATTTTTGCTTGTTCTGGAACTTTCTCAACACGCTGTACAGTAGATTTCGTAAATTGTATCTACCACCCACTCCCTAAAATATGTAAGGCATTTAAACACTGTCAAAGGTAGAGAAAAGCTATGCAAAACAAAAAAAAACTCAGCAGTTAAATAGCAAAAAAAGCCTTGACAATACATTTATTTATTCACATTATATTGAGGTTTCAAGCTTCAAACTTGAAGGAACTTTAAACAATATGCTGACTCCTTGGCATCAGGTAAACGAAACATTTAGTGACAGGAGGACATAGAGCAACAAGAAAAAGAAGAAAAGAAAGAAATACCAGCATTATTCTTGATCACAGTCTCCACCTGGCCTGGGGTTTTATCAGATGCGGGGGCGGTTTTGAGTGCAGTGACAGAATTTAGTAACTCAACATCAGGTTGGACAGGGACAGGCTTTGCAAGGGCCTCAGCAAAAGTCAGTTTACGGGAAGTCGAGTCATTGACAGGAGAATCAGCAACCAATTTGGTCTCAACAACTGGTTTAGTTTCAGCAACAGACTTTAGTTCAGTCTTTTGAGCAGGTTTCTCTGCCTCCACCACAGGTTTATCCTGCATGTTTGGCTCTGAAGCCTTCATGGCAGTAGATTTGCCCTGCGAAGCTGGGCTGGTAGCCTCCACAGGAGCAGGCTTGCCAGCCTTGTCCTGAGGAGCTGATTTGACTACCTGCGCTGGGACCGGTTTATCCTGGGGCTTGGGAGGCCCCAGGGGAGCAGGCTTGGCAGTCATGTCTAGTGGGGATGGCTTGGGAGCCTGCACAGGAGCATGCTTGTCCTGGAAGGCAGGCTTGGTGTCCCCTACAGTGGCAGGCTTAGCAGCTTTCTCTTGTGAGGCTGGCTTGGCATCCTGTACATGAGTAGTGGCGTTGCCCAGAGGGGGTGGCTTGGTAGCTTCCACAGGGACATTTTTGTCATGCAAGCCTGGCTTGGTGGGCTCGACAAAAGCAACCTTGGAAGTCTTCTCTTGTGGGGCTGGCTTGGCAGCCTTTTCTTGAGGTGCTGGCTTTGTGAGCTTCTCTTGTGGTGCTGGCTTAGTAGCCTGCACAGAAGTGGATTTGTCCTGAGAGGGAGGCTTGGGTGCCTGGGCAGGAGCATGCTTGTCCTGCGAGGCTGGCTTGGTGACCTCCACAGGAAGCGGCTTGGGAGCCTGGTCTTGTGGAGCTAGCTTGTCAGCCTTGGTAGGAAGCATAGGAGTGGACTTCTCCTGAGTAAGAGGCTTGGCAGCCTGCACAGGAGCATACTTGTCGTGCAAGGCAGGCTTGGTGGCCTCCACAGGAAGCGGCTTGGGAGCCTTGTCTTGTGGAGCTAGCTTGGCAGCCTGGGTACCCTGCAGAAGAGTGGATTTCTCCTGAGAAGCAGGCTTGGCGGCCTGCACAGGAACATGCTTGTCCGGCAAGGCAGGCTTGGTGGCTTCCACAGAAAGCGGATTAGAAGCCTTGTCTTGTGGGGCTGGCTTGGTAGCCTTAGCCTGCACAGGAGTGGATTTTTCTTGAGTGGCAGGCTTTGCAACCTGTGACGGGACATGTTTTTCCTGAGTCGCAGGCTTAGTAGCCTCCATGGGAACAAGCTTGGTAGCTTTGCCTTGAGGGGCTAGCTTGACAGGCTCCAAAGGGACATGTTTGTCCTCAGTTGCAAGCCTGGTGGTCTCCACGGGATCAGGCTTGGTAGCTTTGTTTTGTGGTGCTGGCTCGGTAGCCTTCATGCTAGCGAATCTCTCCTGTGGGCCTAGTTTGGCACACTTGGTAGCCCCCACAGGAGCATCCCTGCCGGCCTTGTCCTGAGGAGCTGGTTTGGCAACCGGCACTGGGACATGTTTGTCCTGCAAAGCGGTCTTAGTGACGTCCATGGGAGCAGGGTTGGCAGCCTTGTCTTGTGGGGCTGGCTTAGCAGCCTGCATAAGACAGGATTTGTCCTGTGCAACTGACTTTGCAGACTTCACAGGGACCTCTTTACTCTGAGCGGCAGGCCTGGTTCCCTCCGCAGGAGCAGGCTTGGCAGTCTTGCATTGTTGGGATGACTTGGCAGCCTGCATAGGTTTAGGCATATCCTGTGTGGCTGGCTTGGAAGCCAACAGTGGCTCAAGCTTTTGCTGCACAGGTCGCTTATCGGCCTCAATTGGACCATGTTTGACATCCTTGTCTTCTGGGGTTATCTTGGCAACGTTCCCTGTGGCAGGCTTGGTAACGTTCACAGGAACATGCTGCACAATGGCAGGTTTGACCTGGACGGCTGGCTTAGCTACCTGAACATCTGGCTTTCCCTCTTCCACAGGAGCAGGTTTGACCTGAGGGGCTGGCTTAATCTCAAAGCTGCTGACCTTAGTTTGAGAGAATATTTTGGTCTCAGCAGTGACAGTTGAAGATTTGAGGCCTTTAACAGGAACAGCTTCCTGAGCAGGCATAGTCTTTGGGTCTATGTTAGTCTTGGGTTTGGTTTCTATTTTAGATACTTCTATAGGGCCAACGGGACTATTTTGATTTAATATTTTGCTTGGCTTTGTAGGTGGAATGAGTGGCGGGAGATCATCGTCAGCAAGAAGAGAAACAGGTGTCATCAGAGTAACAGTAGAAGATTTGGAAGGGCTAGAAGCAAGAGAATTTGAAGCTGCCCGAGAAGACTTTGGTGTAACTTTAGGGGCTGCTGGGGTTGCAACAGGCTTTGCAGCAGCTGCAGATGTCTGTTTTGGCTCAGTTGGGACAGGCCTAGCATCAACAATTCGCTTAGTCTGCACAGATCTTTTGCTTTCTTCAATGACCTTGACATCCTGGGTGACAGGTTGAGACACAAAAGCCTCCCCTTTCTTGGGTTTATCTTGTTTGCCAGCCTTCACAACTTTAGGAGCAAAACGAGTACCGGGGTGAGCTGAAGGTGAGGAAGCTAAGGGAGACTGAACCGGAGACAAGGGAGTTGAGGAGGAAGTTGATTTTGGCGAGGTGGGAGAGGCGGAAGAGGCAGACATAGAAGAGCGTTTCCTTCTGCTAGGAACAGCCTTTGGGGCAGAAGAACCCTTAGCACTTTTGGCATCTTTTGGCTTTGCAGGGCCAGAAGCTGTCTGAGGTTGCTGGGTGGGAGCTGGGGCAGGAGGTGTTGCTGAACAAAAACAGATTCTTTAATTTCTTTGAAAACAGGTATGGGGAATCATTTCCCATGCAGGTTAAGTGACCAAACCAAGATGCAAATTTTTTTTTGGAGGGTTCCAAGAATTACACTTGTTCAAAGCAAATCACTGTTCAAAATGCAAAGATTTGAATTCCACACAGAAAACATTTACTCAGGGGGTGCTTTAGCTGTGAGTCGGACTAATTCAGATATTGTAATAAAAATAGAAGGCTAAAGGGCAGTGGCGTAGCCAAGCCGGGGCAGCGCCCCGGTTAGGACCCCCTGCGCCCCGGTTGGAAAAAAAAAAGAAGAGCTTTTTCGATTCTTCATTATCATGCCGTTTTTTTCTTTTGGTCTTGCGCTATTCTATGTGTGCGATGTTATCCATTCACCGTTTGCCTTCCGGACCCGGATGTTGTTTTAGCGATCAGCGAACGGCGTGGGTGATGTTAGATTTTTTTTTTCCTGTGGGCGCGCGCCCCTACTGGAAAAATTCCTGGGTACGCCTTTGCTAAACGGGTAGCATTTAGTATGTTGCAACACTCCAGCATGCATTGGTTGGCCGTGGCTAAAGGCAGCTCATTTAGGATGGTGCATATCTTGTCCCTTATTCAGTCTGAGTCAATCTTTTCAAGTGTGGTAGGTGTAGTAATTCAAAAATAAGTGACAATGCACTTGAGGACTTCAAACCAGGGGAACCAAGTTTTGTGGCTAAAAAATACATTTGTGGACAACCGGGAGGAAGAAGAAGAATCTTGAAGGCTTAGAGTCAGAATGGAGGACTAATTTTAATTGAGGCTGTTTCAAACACAGTCAAGCCCAATGAAGGAAGCGTCATGAACCTGCTGTTTTATTGCTGAATTCTAAAATGCTTGCTACACAAGTGAAGTTTCCAGAGCAATTTTGATTACAAAAACAACATTTTTTGATAAAACGTCAAAATTGAACTAAAATGTATATTTGTGTTTGGAATTGTATCAGTGTAGATTTTAGTAATAATAAAAAAAATTGATGCTACATACATACACAATGTTCAGCCCATTTTAAGTTTAAAGCTTGCAGAAGTATCACAATGTTTAAATTACAATGTGGGTTTTTATCTTATTAAATGTTGATTAAAAATTACAGCTGAAGAGGTAACAACAACCCGTGGCTAAGACATCACACACTACTAAATTGAAGCATACATAAGTCGAATTTAGTTGTGAAAATGCCTGGGTAAGCACACAATACACCCAACATGCTTTCAAGAACAAAGCTGTGAGAGTGAAACACCACACTCTAAATGAATTCAAGGATCCTGGGTTACTCTCTGGTGCACAGCCAGCAACAAATGTGCAGCACCTAGCAGCTGACAGTCAAAATGCCCATCACCTGTTATACGGCACGCCCCACACAAGCACTCATCTTACACCAATTCACCCCCTCAAAAGTAAGTGCCCAAATTTAGGTCATTTACAAGCACCATCGAGTACAGACCAGGACCCCAACGAGTGCTGTTTTTGGATACAGCATTCGTGACGACATCCATGCTTACGACAATTTAACATATACGAACCAGTCTCCACTTGTGGCTGGTGCATCTCCTGCTCCGTGACCGTTTCTGTTGCTTCGCCAGGCATGGTTGCTAGCAAAAGACACCAGTGTTACTTCATTAGCAAAACCATGAGCAATACACATCGCTATGTGGATATTAGAGGGGGTAGCCTTCCATTTATAGGACAATAATTTACATATATTCTACTGTTGCTATTACTTGTCGGGCCGGTAGAGCAAGCCATGCTTTAGCTAGCCTTGCTCACTTAGCTATGTTAGCCTGTAAACAACTTATTTCAGACGACTTGGAACGCTAGTGACCAGACCTATCTTTACCTTTTACCTGAAGCAACAGTTGACTACGGGTAACTAGTTGTCAATTGTTGTAAGCCAATACGCGTTGTGTAATTTTTAATGGGGCCTTGGAAGGCTGTACGTAAACTTTAGAGCCATCACGTTCCCCCATTTTGAGCCGGTTAACGGCAGCAATAAAAAGCGCACATACTAACGACAAGAGGGAGAGTCAATGGGGAAATGGTGTTACCCACTAACAGTACTACTTTGAGTCAACGTTTGCGGATGTTTACGAAGACTGTAATGTTTGTGAAACGGTTGGATGACATTAGATTGACAACGGAGGTACTCACCGACTTAAGATGCAATATCCAAGATGGCTGCGAGAGAGAGCCTTTGACCTCAGTTGCAGGCGGATATCCGGTTTAAAAGCAAATTTCCTTTTCCGGGTTACGAGCAAATTCTTGTACATATGTTTACGCTGAATGCCCCAAAATCGTAAATTGCCCAATCTGAATATGTATCAAATTATTTATGTTTTGAATCGTAATATTTTAAATATACTGCTGTTATTTTCTCAGTTTTTGGACATCTTTACTTATTTAGATAGACTTGTTGCACAAACACAAACTTTATCTCACATTGAATTTTGTAATTAAAATTCTGTGGAGGGGAGGGGGGGTCATAAGATACAATAGAGGTAGAGTAACAAAAATTAATTCAGTGCACAAATTATATAAAACACTATATTAGAAATATATGCGCGACACTATACATTTCACTCAGGCAATCCAACCAAATTAAATACGCAGCCTATGTTGCAAATAGCCTGCACAAATAGTTGCAATGCAATATCATTCATGTTTCAGCAATAAGTAATTGTAGCCTGACCAAGTCTTTGCAATTTATATCACTTTAAGTGTAGTCAATGAGACGTTCAGTGTTTGTGTATGCATTTTAACAAAGGCATACGGTGAAATATGACTGGGGCGAGGTTTGGAGCAGGGCGCAACTACACGCAACTACAACATACTATTTACAACAGTGACTCATTTTCACAAAGTAGAACTCAAGCAACATAATATAGTCACAACAAGATTATTTTTAAGGTTTAATTATGAATGTGTTGCTGGCTGTACAGAGTTAAAGATATCGGATCAGAGTAATGATGTCATTGTTGATCAGGGAAATGGCAACAAAGTCGCTCCAAAGGAAGATGTTTAAATCGTCAGTTCAAAAATCCTTTTGAAGATCTAAAAAGGAAAATAGCAAATTCATGACTTGAATACAGTGTTACTCCAGTAATTCTTGATTTTGTCAGACAATACATACCACTCTTTCTGAGAAGTTCTCCTTTCCGTGACTGAGCTAGGCCATCCAAAAATTTATCAAAATACTTGATGTATTTAACCAGACTGGTTCTTTTGTAATCTGTGAAAAGATCCGAGTGGAGTGAGCCGTCATTTGGTATTACTTTTAGATTACTATGACATGCCAAAAACACTAATATGGAAAACAGAGAAATGTTTTTTAAATGATCAATTAATCCCCGATAATTATTTCTACACCTTTTTTTTCTGTTATATTGAATCAAACTACTTATTAACATCATAACTCTAATTCCAAGTTAACTTGATTGGAGAAATTAGTAACTGGTATCAGTTTGCAGGGTAAGCAACGTGCAAGGTGTGGGGACTTTCACATTTCTTCACTTTCCCCACAAAAACATTGAATGACCTAAAAAATAACAACAAAAGAAGGACTTTTGTCACCTCTGATTTTCCGTTTCTCTGCAGTTTCTTCCTCATTTTCCTTGCCCTCTACATTTTCATCTTCTACCTCACCCGCCTTGACCCGATCCAACTCGTTGCAGATCAAACTACAACGACATTTAAAAATGTAAACTAGCGGAATAAAAATACTGTATCAATAGTGAGCATCATATATAAAATTGTTGCTTGCCTGATTGTGGGTACACTCAAGGGATCAAACGTATCCAGTTCTGTGAGGTCCATGGGAACCGAGATGCGCCCTGATCATGATTTTTAAAAACATAAAAAAAGAAAATAAGAGAGAGAGGAGAGCGAGAGCGATTTAGTCACATTGAGGCAACTCATCACCAGGAGAGGAAACTCCCTCACATTTACCTGTTTTGGGGTGGACGCTGAAAGGGCTCTTTAGCAAATGGTTCACACCTTTACTAACATTCACATCGAGTCGTGGGTAACAATACTGCAACATGATCTCTTTCTCAAAGTGTTGGCCCTTCTTGGCAGTCATCTTGACAGAAAAAAAAAGCATGTCATTAATCCCATCAAGGTAAGTATAAGCAGAATCACCAACCTGTTTCCTGCTGGCTTGTTCCACGATGAGTTCCCACCTATTCTCAGGGTTTTTCTCGTTCTTGAAGTTTTGTTGCAACTCTTTTCGAACATGTAGACCTATGTTAAGGGTCTGTCATTTTCACCTTGAGCTATGAAATATAGAGATAGAATAGACACATCTGAGGAGAAGGATATCTTCAGGCACAAGAGCCAGCACTTTCTCTACAGACTCCTTGCGGCCAAGTATGTCCTGTTGCTGCAGGGCATACATGGGAAAGTATCCCTCCAAAATTGACAGTGATTCTCTGTTCAAAGTACAAATAGAAACTCAGATGAAAAAGTGTTGACTTTAGGTAAAGGGAAAATATCAAAACAACTTGCTCATGCCTTATAAAGGGATGAATTGGCTCTGTCAGCACCACTTTCTTCACAGTCTCCTCACCACCCTGTGAAATAACCAACCACGATATTTAGGAGAGGTGTTGGTCAAGTTACTTCTAAAATGTTATATTACATGATGCGTTATAGTACGCCGTTGCAACCTAACTAGACGTACTTTACTCCTGTTAAGAATCATTTACCTTGACCAAACTGAGGTATTCTGCCACTGCGGATCGGGCTGATGTCGAAAGGGTCCTGGCAGCTTCATCACATACCCAACAATGAACCCCTCTTCTGCCAGAATAAACCCACAGGAGGTGCTGGAAACCAAAGTCATCTAGAATATTGCACACCAAACAAATTGCATCAAAGTCAATACTCTTTTAGATATCGAAGAACCTTAACAACACGTGACATACCTCGGAGCGCTCTGTCTAGGATTCGTATTGCGATGGTCATCAGAGTCCAGCACTTGGAACAAATGTCCGCAGCACTGTAATTAAAGTTTGTGATCAAACAGAGGGTCAATATGTGTCAATCCCTGGCCAATAGGGGTAAAATACTGAACATGGACGTATGCAGGACCTGCAACAGCTTCTGACATCATCATAGTCGGTCATGTCTATATCAAACACCAGCTCCTTCTCCAGAGCCTGGAAGGTTCCAGACTTCACCGTGTTATGTTGACTGGGCTGTGAGCCAAACCAACAGAAAATTATTAACATGATGTGAAACACTGCCCTCCAGAATTGTGCTGTCATACTCGGTGGCTGTAGACTGCCCCAATATCGATTTTGTAAGGGTTCATCTTCTGTATTTCTTTTTCCAGTTCGTTCTGTGTGGTAAAAGACTGGTAGCGGACGTAGATGTCGTCTTTGAGGGTGAAGGAGAACTCTCGGTTCTGGAAATAGTTTTTCTGCACTAAAATTGTAAATGAAAAAAGAGTAAGACATAACCTAGGCATGTTCAACAACAAAAGCTGCAGGGGCGCTCACCTCCGCCATAGTTGAGCCAGCGGTAGTACTGTGAGAATGGAAACAGTCGTCGGTAGTAAAGCGGTAGTAAATCCGGTAGACTAGCTGGATCATAATCCAATAACGAAGATGATACTGGCGACATTTCGCGCTATATTCGGGACAGCGATTACGATATGAAATTGACAAGTTTCATCACAAACCCTCGGTGTACTGCTTTGCCTCGAATAAAGCGCGGGAAAATGCTTCAGCAAAAAGCACAAAGCCAATGAGAAAAGAGCAGAGTAACGACGTAGGCGGAAGTTGTCAAGCAAGCCCGTAAAATGTACATGCTCACAGAATGTAATAATAAGATATGACCTAACTGCACCAAAAGATACCTGATTAAAATGCTAATAAAAATACCTAATTAACTGCCAGTCCTCTACTTTGAGCTGACTTTTATTATGTAAACGAGGTACCGATATGCACTGTGGGTAGAGGTAGATTTGCTTTGTAGGATTTGTAGTCTACAGTTCGGCCATGTTGGTAGGGGCGACTTCCATAGCAAAAGCCATGCATTGACACCAAAGCCTATCCTATTTTGCTTATTTCTCATTTGATTTTTACGAGATTTTTTCTTTAACAATACAAACGTTTACTTTCAATACGTCATATTAAAAACAACAACAAAGAAAAATGTACTGTGGAAGAGGTTGTTCCCACTTCCCTGACTGTAATTGTATGGCATTGTACACAGCACTATGTGCCGGCACCCAGTTGCTTTTTATTTTCATTTTACCGCTCACAAAGATGGCAACAGCTGAGACTTTGCGTCTTCTAGTGTCGCGTTGGTGTAAGCACGCAGCTAAATTGTAAATTGCGCTTTGGAATAGGAATAAAATATTAAGACAAAGATCACTGTATACTACGTATTTTACCCTGAAATAAAATAATTTAATATATATATTTTCGTGTGTAACGAGAAACACCCAGGTTGTATAAATCCATTGTATTTAAATACCAGGCCGTTTCGCGTGTTGAAAGAATAACGTTGTCCACCCATAGAGGGCAGGAGAATACAATCTATTGAAAAATCTTTTGAGTTGAAATGCACTTTTGACAATTTAATGGAGTTAATGTACTAATAGGCTCAAACGTAATCAAGAGCACATGAATTCAAATTGAACATGAAAGTATTCAAAAGAAAAAAATATGTTAATAAACAATAAAAGGGCAACGTAAGACTGCTCACCCAGTTTTAAAAACAGCACGGGTATCGTCAACCCAAGATGCAGGGTCCAGAAGTGGAGAGAAATGAAACATTACGTTTTGGTGTGTGCTTGAACTCGTTAAATGTTGAAACAAAGAGAGAAAAGAAGAGATGAACCTCTGATATATATTTACCATAAAAAATGGGGGGTTTGCCCCCCCACACACACACCAAACAGGAAAAACAGAAAGCCACTGGCTTCTGTGACAGCTGAACAGTCATTATTATGTTGTGCTTGAGTCATCATGCTCTACTTCCTCTCAAAATGCTTGACACTTGAATATTCACTGTTACTGTGATTAACGGAGCCATCTGTCATCTATTTGCGATTGGCAAGGCAGCACTGCGCCACATTTGCCCCATTTGAACAGCAGTCACATTCTACTTGTTCTATAAACACATGGCATCAGGTCACCCAATTGACAATTAGGAAACATCCAACATTGCACATGGCATAAAACATATATGAGGCAGTACAAATCCCAAATCCATCCATCCATTTTCTATACTGCTTGTCCCCACGGGGGTCGCGGGCGTGCTGGAGTCTATCCCAGCAGTCCTCGGGCAATAGGCGGGGGACACCCTGAACTGGTTGCCAGCCAATCGCAGGGCACACAGAGACGAACAACCATCCGCAATCGCACTCACACCTAGGCGCAATTTGGTGCCTGTTCCTTGTAAGACATAAAAACATTTGGAACCTGTACATTACAATGCTACATGTTTGGAAAAAAATGACACTGATGCATTGCACTTATGTTACTTCAGTTAAAATCAATCAGAAATGATTGCTCTTTGCACGAAAACACGACTATATGCACTTTAAGGAGCTAAAAGGAATTCAGATTAAAACGAGTGCATCGAAGGTGAATGTTTGCACCTTTTAAAAGCAGCAGTCTTCTCTTAAACACTTCTCCATTTGATTTAATCTACAGATTGTACAGAGTTCAGTTGCTCCTTGTTAAATCTAAAGGAATGATAAATGTGGAATTCCTGACCCTGAACAATGGGAGGGTCGTTAACTCTCCTGCACGACGCCCCTCGCGCTCGCGCAGGCAGGCACACACGCGACGTCCTCATTGGCTGGCGTCACCATATAAAAATCCCGCAGTGGTCCGTTGACTTATCACCGAGCATCAGCCCGAAAAGAAGCCACCACCGCGTGGATCTAGAACATTGCCAGTTTCGACGCTGCCGATTAATCCCCCCCCATCATTGATCCCCAACCAGCATGAAGGAGAGACGCCTCCCGCAGCCCTTTGTAGCGCGCTGCAAATTGGTGCTGGTTGGAGATGTCCAATGCGGTAAAACGGCCATGCTTCAGGTCCTGGCTAAGGACTGCTACCCAGAGGTAGGAGATTTATTTCTGCACCACGCCATCATCAACATCAGCAACATCAGGAGCCATCGGCATTGTCATCCTTTTTGCCAGTAATCATGACCAGAGCAGGGACTCAAATTTACTTCCACGTCTCCATCATTCGCATCAATGCCAAAACTTAGTTTCATGATGCAAATTGGAAAATGTAAGATACTTATCTGTGTGTCTCAGTCGTATTTAATGAGAGAAAAATCGAATGAGATTTTTAATAAAAAAAACACTGATAATGGTTAAAATCGTCATAGGAATTCATTTCGCTAAGAGCAACATCATATTGTGATTTTGGTCCATTGTGGTGCAGGATTACAATGTGCTTCTTATATTTTGCCACATGCATCTTGAAGGTACAGGTCTAGAAATGCGCAGGCTATCCCAATGACAGGCAGTAAATCAACTATATTGTATTGTGAAAGCGAGAACAGATTATTAGTCATGAGTGACACGACGCCACATCTCGTAATGCAAAAAAAAAAAAAAGAGCTTCTCGTTTTAACATGAGTTACATAAAGGTCTACTCCTCCTCCTCCTCCTCTCCAGACGTACGTCCCGACTGTGTTTGAGAACTACACAGCCTCTATGGAGCTTGACGGCCAGCGTGTTGAGCTCAGTCTTTGGGACACATCAGGTAAGAATGTATTCATATTTAGACATGCTCTCCCTCTGGCATCAAAACCACTCATGAGATCCTTTGTGTATCCATTGCTGATTTTGGAGTGACTGGTTTTACCTTCCAACTGAGACAGTCTGCCCAGAGACCAGTATGGTTTGCAAATAAAGCACCAGGTTACTTAGTGCTATATCAATAGTGCTGCTTACACATCTAGTTACTGTATGTCAGTCCCCTTTTTATTGCTTGTTAAACAATGCGTGCCACGTCTGTTTGAGCGCTCCATTTGCACAGGGTGTTCACTAAAATCGTTCCTGGATTATTCATTCTGGCATGGTCGAGTAGGGGTTTCTTATGCAGAAGTAGTTTTTTTACCAACACCCCCAAATCATTAAAAAAAAAGTTCAAAAAAAAATAAAAGGCTGCTGCTAATTAACATTATACATTTTCCACAGAAATTGAAGTGAAATGAGGGGGGGGGGCCCAAAAAATTCAAAATATAAAAAACATTGAAAAAATATATGTATTTTAAAATAGACATGTTTTAGTTTGTCTTACACTGGATATTTTTTGCAGATTTAGAATATGTAGAAAAAAAAGTGCTTGAATAATGTTAACATTTTTGAGAGTCGATTTTTGTGAGGAAAAAAAAAATCAAAATGAGTTCTCGTTTAGCTGTTTTGTGCTGTTGAATAGTAATTTTTCGCATAAGCGGTATAGAAGATAGATGCACGGACGGATGGACGGATGGATGGATGATGGATGGATGGATGGATGGATGGATGGATGGATGGATGGATGGATGGAAAAAAAATACAGTATGTGGTTATTTTGTTGCTTGCTTCAATCAATTCCATACAACCATTAAAATTATTTATTGATTCATTCGTTATTATGACCATACAGGTCAAAAATATTCCGTGCAAAAGTTATCCTCATATTAATATTTTGATAATTAATGTTATACTATTATAAAAGCTTTTGGGCAGTTATCAACCAAGTTAGATTGTGCTTCCATTTGTGGTCCCTTCCCATGTTGAAAATTGAATTCCTAAGTGGGTAAAACGCAGTGCATGGCACACTGACATAATGAAAAGTGTTATGTAAATAAGATCAATAAGATAAAATCCTTCCACTCGCTCATGGATTTCTTTCATAACAGCATCGACTGCGGCATTCTGCTCGGAGGAGGTTGACCTGTGCCAGTTGGCTCGTGGAAGGCTTTTTTTTTTTTTTTTAAATTACTGGGGAGAAAGGGTTGCCTGGGCCATGCAGGGGGCGGAAGTGGGTATACGCATGTGTCGTATGCTATTACGAGAACAGACGGTGAAGAACACTGTGAGAAAACAAATTCATGAGCTCCTCGCACCTTCTGTTTTAGGCAGCTAAAGAATGCTTTTGTGTCTATGTCCTCCGCTGAGCAAAAACATGCTGGTCAGTCAGCATCATATAAGTGTTATTTTCCGTGGCAACAAAGTTCCACATGTTGTTTACTACTTTCCTTTCAATAGATCTTACAATAGACATAGCACATTTAGGAGTCTGCATGCATTATGTTATATTATTTGTTTTATGTTACAGCTTCTAATAGCGCATGGACAGCCGATCATTCACTTTGTCTGCGGCCCATTCAGCGAATTTGCTCATGTTTGTCCAACTAACGCTTGTGTGTGTGCTTGGTTTGCTCAGGCAGGCAGGCACCCTGCCTTTAATGTGTAGCCGGGTCATAGTGGGTGTAAGACATTGTTCTCCTCTTCGATTTCTCTGCCTCCTCTTTCTCAGGCCTTACATCATTCCTTTGGTGTTATGTGAAGCTGAAGATACTGACATAAGTGTATGAGTTGTCTTAAAGGGGAAGTCAACCTGAAAAAATTCTGAACAGCAAAATGTTGTATGTGCCCCCACTAGTAGTCTAAACGGAGCATTATGATTAATATTGCATTTGTGGAATATGAGTTAAGGGGCAAAACCGACTTGTTTTTGTCTTTCTCAGGGGGCGGTCATTCTGCCACTTGCTGTCCGCTAAAAATTACATCACAGTTGTCAGGACACAACCAATCATGGCCCATCTTCAGTGAGCCGTGATTGTTGTGACAGCAAGTGGCAAAATCGCCTTCCCCTGAGATGGATAACAATAGGTGGATTTTGTCCATTTAATTCATATTCCATTAATCAGAAAACTGTTTGGACCAGTTGAACTGCATAAAACATTTTCTGACAAAGAACATTTTAGAATGGACTTCCTCTTTAAGATGCAGTGGCTAGGTTTTAGCTAAACACTTGTACGTGTCTTGTAGTATCCGTTTCTGATAGATTTATATATCCTCATATTTACACAACCCAGGAAAAGTGTCAGAAATTAGATCCTAGTATTGGTGTGTGAAGCAGAGCCAAGACAATGGAGGGCGGACATCCTGTCAAACTCTTTTTAGCACAAGAGCATTCCTGAATCTTAAAATAGCTTCTAGATAGGTGTCCGTTTGTCTATCAGATTGTCCACCTGATTTAACACTAGGCGGCTGTGACTATTTTGTTATGATTGACACAATTCCTATAAAGACGAAAATACAGTATGTTCAAAACTGTGAACTCTTGTGGTTGTAGTGTAAAATGCTACCACATCATACCAAAAGCTGTTTGTACCTTTTTCATGACCACCTCTGAATCCAAATCTGCTTGAGGTCAGGCAGTGAACATCTTGGTGATGCTCAGTGGAAGCCACTATTGTAATGTTGTTCGGGACAGTCTAACGTAGGGATTAGTCGAAAATCAATCAAAAATCCATTAAACATGCTTCAAATATGCCTCGATGTTGCATTACACTGTTTGCACACTGTAAAACATTAAAAACAATGTGTAAAATAGACATCAGCCACATTTGTATCCTCCTCCGCCCTTTAAGGTTCCCCGTACTACAACAACGTTAGGCCCCTCTGCTACAGCGACTCCGATGCAGTGCTGTTATGCTTTGACATCAGCAGACCAGACAGTGTAGACAACGCGCTGAAGAAGGTAACTGCTGCTACACCGTGAATATGAAAGTTGGATATGAGGACATGCACCATATCATCACGTAAAAAAACATACGGAATCTGTTTTGTAGTGGAAAGCGGAGATCCAGGATTTTTGTCCTTGTACTCGGATCCTGCTAATAGGCTGCAAGACGGACCTGCGCACAGATGTGTGCACACGGATGGAGCTGTCCAATCAGAAACAGACGCCAATTTCCCACGAGCAGGTGTGTTCAAATTCCTTTTTGTGTCTTTGCTTCCATTGTGAGTCAGCGAGGCTCGACAGTCAAAGTCGTATCCGCTTCACGGCAGGGTTGTTCCTGGGCCAAGCAGCTCGGTGCCGAAGCGTACCTGGAGTGCTCAGCTTTCACGTCAGAGAAGAGCATCCACAGCGTTTTCCGTGCGGCCGCCTTGGCCTGCATGAACAAACTCCAACCGGCCGACAAGCCCAGCCCAGTTCGCCGTCTCTCCAAGAGACTCCTACACCTGCCCAGTAAGACGGAGATTATCTCCTCCACTTTCAACAAGGAGAAGTCAAAGAGCTGCACCATCATGTGAACACACAGTGGTTGCACATGAGGACAAGTGACCTGCTGACGGTTCATCACAGTGATGTGGGTTTCTAAATAGAATAGACACTCCACCCCAAATCCCCCCTGTCACTTGTCCTAATACACTCTGACCATTTGCCGCCGAGACAGATCAACAAGCTCCAATCCTTGCAAGGTTGGTGTAAGGGAGGTCATGCAAGATCTAAGTGGCGAGGGTGATTGCTGCATCACCTTAATTATCCCCCATTTGGAAATCTAATAGCAGCGCCATAACAATCCATCTGTCTGGAAGGCAACGATAGCAACACATTCGGTACACCTGCACAATCGAGTGAATATGGAGCAAAAACGAGAGAGCTTGATTCATCTTGGTGAGCTTAGCTCTCTGCCAACCAATCACGGCTCACCAGTTTTCTGAAGCTCAGCCGTGATTGCTTGTGACATGGGACCTGGCAACTGTGATGTCATTTTCAGTCGAGAACAAGTGGCAAAATGGATGCCCCCCCTGAGAGGGATAAAAAAAAGTTGAATGTTGCTGCTTAACTAATATTCCACAAACGCAATGTTAATCAGAGTCCCATCTTTAGACGAGTGGGGTCACATACAAGATATTATTGTAAAGACGTTTTTTTGGGTTAACTTTCGCTTTAAATGAAATTTATCCTTTGTAAGTGCAAATAGCATTTCCTTTACAATACTGAACAATGGCATTGAAATGTGGAACAAATTCAGTTCGATGAATTAAAATATACAAGCATAACAGACTCAGGCTCGGTTAAACAAAAATTTATTTACGAAACTACTACACGTTTGGCACAGAGAGAATCACTGGTGCAACCTTGTTTTTATTTTGTTTTAGGCGTGCCACAGAGTCTCGGTCTAAAACACACTATACTGTCTCACTAGTCCGACCCCACGTGGTATAACGCCAAACGAATGATCCAGAGTCCGACAAAGACAATCAACATTATCTTGGAAAGGTCAATGCGGCCCTATGGAGCTCATGTTGTGCAGGTGTATCCAATACTGTTACTTACAAAGGTTAAATGCTGCTCTCCCCCTGAATATTATGTAAGTGTTGTCATTTTGCGACATTCATGCCTTCTCATGTGTGTGGCACCGTGGCGCACAAAGAGCAAGAGTGCGAAAGCTCCCTCAACAGCGGTCCTTGAACGATTGCTTCCCTTGCTACCCATTTGCTGTTTTTCATTCGGATTAAAGCTGACAGCGGAGAAAGTAGCAGCAAGGCTAGCGGTTTTAGCAAGACGAGCGTCGATTGGCAAAGGCGGTGGGAGGATGTACTCAAGGGATGAGATGCGACTCAGCGCTCACGTGAGCCGTCCAGCGTCGTGGCAGCGATAACTATAGGCCTTGATTTTAGTGGCGGGCGCGAGCACGTCATCTCCAGACGCCCGCAATCCACATCCAAGCAACATTCATTAAACGTTCCTTTTGACATATATTGTTTTTGATTTCCACATGATCTTCGAACAAACTTGCCCTGTAGCTGGTTATGCAACATTTTTTTGCGTGTGTTGCCTTTTTAGCATTAACACAAACGTCCTGAGCAGATGCTGATTTCCAAGGAGGGGGTGGAAGCAGAATCACTCAAATGGGCTGGTCCTGTTTGCAGAAAGACTTTTTCCACCTTTTTCTTTTCCATTTTCCTTTTCAAGTTCCCGAATATGCATTCCGAACAAAAATATATCCTCGTATTTCTCTTTACGGCTTGCTTTCTTGAGTGTTTTCACTAGCTGTCGCTGTTGTTGTATTCACTGGAGTCTTCTGGCATTAGCGTCGGTTGACAGCTAAGCTAATGGAAGACTGGATGATTTGTAGGGCTGCACCAAGAAGACCGGAGTTGTCTGGTAATGGAGAACACTGGAATTTAACATGTTGCCTAGCAACAGAGTGCAGGGTTCCTGCCTTGCGCAGAGATAGAGGGATGATTCTGCGAGAGGGCGCATCACCTTTCATTTGTAGCATTAGACCAAGCCACGGCAAAGGTGGCGTGGTCTCCTATTAAAGAACACAATTTGAAAGACGTCAATCGGTAGCGCGCGAGAGAAGACAAATGGAACAACTTCTCAAATGCACCTTCAGCTCAAATGATATTGTTTTATTCCACAGCCGTTTCTAGAGCATCCAGTTTCCTAAAACTAACTATCTGTTTACTCCCTTGCTCTTTTTCCCTCCTCTACATATCTCCCCTTGCTTGTTTGAAAGAATGTTTCAGTGAAGTTGACAATGTCTTAAATTATTGACTGAATTCTGTATTTGTTATTGCCATACTCTATTTTTCATCTTCAAATCTTTATTTAAATAAAAATATTTAAAAAATCCCATTTGGGCTCAACGTGTTATACTGTAAAAGCACATTTCCTGGTCGGTTTTTAACATCAGCTTTATTTTATTCTTGAACCATGTTTTCTAGAAGCCTTATCAAATTAGACCAAAGATATTTGGCACCGGATAACAGCATTGTTTCTATTTTGTCTCAAGCAAGTCAAAATATGGCCTTTCTGTTTTTGGTCAAGGTTATAACATTTCATGTCCCCTCCAAAAGTATTGGAACAACATAATCCAATACACAGTGCTAACACAATGAAGCCGGAACGGCATTTCAAATGAAGAGTGCAACAGTCAATGGTCACAGGCTTGATGCAATTATTGCAAATAAGGGTGATGTCACCAAAATTCAGTGTTATTCACTTTGGGTTAATTCAATAATGTTGGTTCCAAAACGTTTGCTCGCTTGAAATCTGGGTGATTTGAAACAAAAGTTGCTCTATGCTGAGTCGTTTAATTTATCGAGATGTTAATAGCACTAATTAAAAGCTGGAATTCTGAACTTGTGTCTTATATTTATCTGTTGATCTGAAACCCAAATGTTTTCAATACACAATAAAAACAAAATCTTAACCTTGCCGTTTCAATACTTCTGAAGTGGACTGCAGCCTTCCTCATTTCTCTAAACTTCCGACTCTTCAATTTAAAATCAAACCAGTTTCGATTAAGTTTGAGCCAATTTAAATAAATAAATAAATAAATAAATAAATAAATATGATTTCCTCACTGTGGGATGAAAAAAAAAATCAATGAACATGTCCTTCTCTACCGCTGTTAGCTTTAGTAAGTGTCAATCAAGAATACGGCTGCAGTGCAATATCTGAATGTGTCTTTGTTGTTTATGCATTTGTACACATGAAGTCTTATTAATTAGCAATGCCACAAGGTACACTTAACCCAAATAACTCTGATCTGCATCCTTTTCATGCTTGCGTTATTTCCTGACTCAACCAATGATCTGCCCCACCTCCTTTTATTGCATTTGCTTTGTCTTCCTTTGATTTGCACGAAATCTTATCAGGACCTCCACCACAGTCTGCAGTGGCTGAAGGTTTGGCATTCCTCAGCTATCACGCTCAGGATACGGACAGCAGCAAGGTGACTCGATCGTGCCCTTCTTATCCATTAGTGCGACGACGGGGGGATATCACTTGCGAGGATATACAGTGACACGCGCTCTGATAAATGTCATCTTGTCTGCGCAAACATTGATTCCTCGCTTTCTGTCTGCCCTGCCACTCTCTCATGATACATACGCACACGTGTGCTCAACACGTTTATTAGACCACCTCCACATCAACACCATCATTTCGTGCTCTAATGGAGGGTTGTTACTACCTGGAAAAGGTTTGAGGAATTCAACGTTTTGAACCATAATTTGTTTTTACTTGCATTTGCATGAAGGAAATGAAAATGTAACGAGCACACTGCTAATAGAAACAATTTCCACCATGTCGGGAACAATCTCAGAATTTCAAGCCATGCATGACAGAAGGTTTGTGCAGGCCAACCACGACACAGGTTTGGGAGTTTGATACAAAATAATGAACTGTCTAGAACAAGTGATCTGTGCAGTCTTGACATTTAGCTTTTCCAGGATGGACCAAAACCTGCAGCAGAGCCAGTTGCGGATCAGGGACCCGGAAGAGCGATGAATTTGTCCGAATTTTGTTTTCATCAAAAACCCTCTGAGAGTAAAATGGACGCTGCGCTGCGTATCTTATTATCATCTATCAGACGTGGCATTACGGATAAATAAACACCTTCCGATGATGCTGTCTCTTTGAAGAGAGATACAGCGGCAGAGAAAGCAAGTGCTGGGCTCTGATGGGGGTTTGCAACACTATGCTGCCTGCTTACTGATTAGCTATCTGCACTGACATATAGATCACATTCCCTCACATCCCCTGCCAGCCGGCGCACATACAAAATAGCGAGCAGTGCCACAGCTGCACTGACACCATCATAAGTCCTATCTGCGTTTGGAAATGGGGCGGTGTGGGGGTAGGTAGGGGGTTGTATATATCGGGCTCAGCTGGGTGGAAAGAGACAATCTCCGGAGTGTCATTATGTGGTTCAGGTCTCAGAGCCACTAAGATGTCTATCCTCATGCTAGGTTCACCTGTGTCTACAGTGGGCTACATATGTCAGCTTACATTTGGGATTTCTTTGTCCAAAAAAAGGCACCCAAAGTCTGCTTCAAATCATTCCTTCATCTAACATGGAAAGTGAGACGCACTGTGACAATCCAAGTCATCGTTAACCATAAACCCAGATGCTTTGATGATTATTAACCAGATGGCTTCTGCTGGCTGTGATAGCCTTAATTGTTATTATTCTTTCTCTCAACATTAGTTCAGGGCCGCCTGTGCACTATTTGCAGCACGGGGCATTCATGCAGACATGTGAAGCGGTGAATGCATGTGTGTCAAATGTGTTGCGTACTATACTAAGCAGTTTATGTCATCTGCTCTGAATATTTCCAGTGTAGTGGGGTAAGTGAGGCATGTTTGTGAACACGCTGCCCATCAGCTCGGAAAAACAAAGACTCCGTATGTGTCTGCAAGGGATTATAGAGACTTCTCCGATACGTAACACATTATGCCCTCCTGTTCACCTTCACCAAATGGAAAACGTCCTGATACAGATGCACTTGTTTTAATGTCCCAGTGCCCAGCTTGGCACACCCAGAGGGGATGTCAAGAGTGAGTGCTCTTCCAGGGATTCAATGAGACAGGCTTGCTTGGGCATCGGGGAGTAAGGTGGGGAAGGGGGGGGGGTGCTAAAGCTGGGGCACAAGTGCTGCCTGAATTGGGGGTGGACTGCAGTTAGGCTTTGTGCCATCCTGCCATGGAACTTCAGATACATACATTCTGCTAAATGTTTGATGATCTGTAACATGTTTTCCATGTTACATCGGTATAGAAATGACTACAGTTGGTATAATCTGGAAACTCCAATTTTAAACATTTCGGATATGAATTCAGACAGTAGTCAACATTAGAAAATGCCAACAAAATGCAACCAGACAGGAACAATGTTGCGAGCCAAATGTAATTAACAATAAATGTGGAAAGCGAGTCTTCAGAAATGTTGCACAGCATCTGCTGTGGCATTAGCGTGTTCTCAGGTTTTTAGAGATACATGTATTTGGACTTTTGATTTTAATGATACTTTCTGTCTCTGTACACAGCTAGTGCATTGGCATGCAGTCAGGGCATTCAATGCTTTCTGCTTTTTCATCTCCTAACATGACAACTTGTATGAAATTGTAAGAATTTATTTCCACATTTTTTTTTCTTTAACAAAAACAACCTTGGTGATCGTAACATAATGTAACATTATGGTGTGGTAGCAGCATAGAGTATGGACACAGCAAATTGCAAAAATGAGACATTAATGCCTGTGCTTAAATAAATCCTCAGGCAAACTGTGAATTTCATCAGTTCATTCACTCTCATGTTTATTTTACCTCAAGACATCAAGTCAACGGACACTGCTTTCCCTCCAGAAGGGCAATGTTTCCTTCTCTTGATCTTCTGGCGGAGGGAAAGACAAGTACAGAATATGAATCAGCACACTCAGTCAGTTTTCTTTTCAAGGTCTTTGTTTTAGTCTGCAGAGCCATCTGCATCAAACGCCAGTAGCCGTCACTATTTGTAGTCACTCATGTCATTCTAATCCTGAAAAGTTGCTTGCAAAGCAATTTGCATTCTTGGTGAGTGATTCATAATCACGGCTGATACCTCTCAAGGAAAACAAGAGCTATCAAAAAAGACAACCTACCAATATCAGTGGTGCCACAATTAGCTTGAAAAGGTAACTTTACTGATTACTTGAGTAAATGAGTTATTTTACTGATTACTTTATTTTCAACTTAACTATCGATTACAAGTTACATTCAGCCAATACCGACCTCTGGTTGAACATAAAAATGAGCGAATTTTCCACTTACCGTTTTTTTCCATGTATAATGCGCCCCCATGTATAATACGCACCCTAAAAATGGCATGTTGATGCTGGGAAAAAGCCTGTACCCATGTATAATACGCACCCAAATTTTGACTCCTACTTAAGTCCGTGAACGTAAAATTATTTCAGAAAAAAGATCATCTTTGGGAACAACCGGATGTTATTCTGCCGGTCAGTATCACTCGCTAGCATACTCAGTAGCGAAGAAATGTTTCGGATTTGTGTAGGGTACATTGTGACAGCAAACGAGCAGGTGATCTAGCAAGCGTCTGATACGAGAGCATTGTGTTCGTATGGAGCGTGTTTGAAGTGAACAGCAGAGAAGAAAGCGCATCTGTAATGGCGGCCTCCGTATGATATCCGGATTTAAAAAAAAAAAAAAGAAATTCTTTTTTTTTTTGTACCCATGTATAATGCGCACCCCAGATTTTAGAACAATAAATTAGTTACATTTTGCGCATTATACATGGAAAAAAACGGTAATTGTATATGCATTTTTTTACGGTGACGTTTAAGTTTGTTTTTATTAAAAATAAAACTAAGACAAACTTTTTGGTATACATACATTCAAGGAAAAACACCTTTCCCTAAAAAAACAACTATTACAAAAATTATGTTGGGCAATAATAGTCATTATTGTTGCCTTACTGCTGTATTGTATTATTTTCACATTACATTTATACATTAGGTTACTTTACTAAAAAAAGACTTTCATGTTATTTTCTGTTGACATTGTCTATTTAATTGTCATTATAGTTTTAAAATGATGACGGATGACGAATAATCAACATTGCATTGTATTAACATCAAATTCACAAGAAAACGATATAGTAGTACGTACACCATCGGAATCGTCTTTCAAATACCTGTCTGATAGTGCTGGTTTCATGTAAATCAATGATTTTTTGAAAATTTAATCGCATACCTAAACAGATGTGCATAATTTCAATGGCGCCAATAGTGGTTTACTTTCAACAAAATATACACTTTAACAAATGCTCATTATACGTAAAACACGGTCGCCACCATGTGCTTGAAACGAGAAGAGTTGCAGCTTGTTTTTTTTTGAACAGGCATTTAGGTATTCATAAACATGGCCCTGAGTTAGCTTCCTCTTGTAGGGAAACGTAGTTTTATATTGAGACTAGAAATTGGACTGACGTACTTCAATACTACAACTCCCACAAATCCTTGTTGCCTTTCCTTGCGTCGAGCGCTATGGCGTTGTCTTGAATCGTACATTAATCGCAAGCGTTTTGTTTACAAAGGATTGCGGTAAGATGAAAATATTACTTTTAAACACTCGACTTGATAATAAGATCAGTGCTGAACATCCGTGAATTTTCTGATGCAGGATTCGCCCGTTACTTAATTGTTAGCCCTCTACTTTCAAGTGCTAGTTCAGCTGCTCCACAGTTCGCACGGCAGTCATTAAGCTAAAGTATATTTTCACAGGTGGAAGTGAAACATCGGTTTAAAAGGGACCTGTTGCGTTGTTGTTGCTTTTTGACATTTAAGAAGCTTAAATGAAGTCATGCATTTATTTCGATCGTGTGTTGCTTGCAATTTACACTGGTCTGATCATGCAGGATTTCAAATGATGATATCTTTATTGACCGACTCTAAGTCCAACAAAACAAAAACGATGCTTATATATGAAGTGCCAAATATTAAGGATTGTCATTAAATATCTGTTCGTATGAAGACAGTACACTCAACTATCTCCATGTTATCTTTATGCTTGCAGATGGCAGCTGATTCCTCAGAGAAGAAAGATGTTGATTCCTCAGCGACCAAAGACAGGGAGAGGAAACGCAGCCGCTCGCGGGAAAGAGATCGGAAACCATCACCTTTACGCAAACGCCGTCGATCTCGAGAACGCAATCGCTCAAAATCTATTGAAAGGTATCCCAATGCATGAATGCAACAGTGATTCTCAACTGGTGGATCACGGACAGCTTGGGAAAAATGACGTGTATTCTTATTTTGATTATTCCGGGACAATAAAGAGGCGTACGAAGATCCCACGTAGAACATATGAAGTAAACCACAATTCAAGTCCAGTTCATCAAATTCATTTGAAAATGTCTTTGAAAACATTCTACTCAATTTATGTGTTTTCTCTGGCGATTTTCCAACAAAACACGTTCTTTCTTCAAAACCTTTACAAAACTGGCTCCCAAGCTAACAACAGTTGAGAACCACTGTATCTACAACCCACTCACCCGTTTTGTGCGTGGCTGTGCTTCAACTTGTCTCCTCGTTTGACTTGAATTATGATTGTAGAGACCGCCGCCTAAAAGACAGGGAAAAGGAACGCGACAGAGACAAGGACCGAGACAGAAGCCGGAAGGACCGAGACAACCATCGACGTGATCGGAGTCGGCGCTCCAGGTATATAAATCGTCATGAACGTATGAGTGTAATTGACTCGTGACACTAGTGAGGATAAGATAATCTAGAAAAACATCTGCACCATAAAACATGGTCTTGAGTTCCTTACAACACTGTTTTGTCCCCTTTTCCAAAGAAGTCTCTCACCCAAGTCAAAGGATGCCAAGTTAAAGGGCGAGAAAGACGGCAAACCTGAGGAAGAAGAAGATGACAATAAGAAAAAAGAGAAGGTGGGGTCTGACTAAGAATTTTCTGCTGTGACTTTTGTACTGTAGGTATAACTTGTTCTCCTTTTTTCAGGTGCAGCCGTTATCTTTGGAGGAGCTTCTCGCCAAGAAGAAGGCAGAGGAAGAAGCGGAGGCAAAGGTAGGGAGGGAGTTTACCAAAAAAAACATTCAAAGCCCATTTCTTCCCTCATCTCTTCAATCATATCTTTGCACTCATTTCAGCCAAAGTTCCTGTCAAAAGCAGAAAGAGAGGCGGAGGCTCTGAAGCGGCGGGAGCAAGAGACAGAGGAGAGGAGGAAGTTGGTGGAGGATGAGAGGAAGAGGAGAAGGGTTTTTCAAGACATCGGACGAAAAATGCTCGGTGCGTGTCATCTTTTGGTTCACTCGGTTTCTGTCGTTTGTTGCACGCTGGCGGTGTAAGTACGAGCCGGCGATGTGTCTTGCAGAGGATCCGCAGGAAAGGGAGCGACGCGAACGACGAGAGCGGATGGAGCGGGAGAGCAATGGGAACGAGGAGGACGATGGGCGGCAAAAGATAAGAGAGGAAAAAGACAAAGGCAAAGAACTGCAGGCTATCAAGGTTGGAAATGTCTTAGCATTTTATTTGGATTGTGAGCTAGAGATACAGAAAAAGATTAAGGGTGCAAATGTGTCGGTGCCAGGAACGTTACTTGGGCGGGATGAAGAAACGTCGACGAACACGTCACCTGAATGACAGGAAATTTGTTTTTGAGTGGGATGCTTCTGAAGACACGTCGGTCGACTACAACCCCATGTAAGTCAGATTTCACACTATGTGTGTAAGACATGCCTGTATTTCAATATGTGGTCAAATTGAACTGGGGGGGGTGATCAATGTGTCGTTGCTAAAGATACAAAGAAAAGCATTCGGTCCAGCTGTACGGACGCGGCTTCATCGCCGGCATAGACCTCAAACAGCAGAAAAGGGAACAGTCACGTTTCTATGGAGACCTGATGGAGAAAAGGCGTACCATGGAGGAAAAGGAGCAGGAAGAGTGAGTTTACATTTTTCAATGACCCCCGCCGTCGCATTGAGACCCCAACTCACAATCTGTCTCGACACGATGTCGTCTGCGCTCTCAGGACGAGACTGAAAAAGATGCGGAAGAAAGAAGCCAAGCAGCGCTGGGACGACAGGCACTGGTCGCAGAAGAAGCTGGACGAGATGACTGACAGAGATTGGAGAATCTTCCGCGAGGACTACAGCATCACCACGAAGGGCGGGAAAATTCCAAACCCTATCAGGAACTGGAAGGAGTACCAGCTCCCGGCACACATCCTCGAGGTCATCGACAAATGCGGCTACAAGGTCAGCCGACACTGAAATTCAGACTTATATGTGCTTTCTGTGACTGCCGTCTGTGTTGAGTTTATTTACTAATAGCAACATGTTTTCTTCCTAATGTCCAGGATCCAACCCCTATTCAGAGGCAAGCCATTCCCATTGGCTTACAGAATCGTGACATCATCGGTGTGGCCGAGACTGGCAGCGGTAAAACGGCCGCTTTCCTCATCCCGCTGCTCGTCTGGATCACAACCCTTCCGAAAATCGACAGGTGATATAACGTGACCCCTGTACACATCTCGGCTCGCTGATTCATCTGCACAACTCACATTCGTCGTTGGTACAGGATCGAGGACTCGGACCAAGGTCCTTACGCTGTGATCCTGGCCCCGACTCGTGAGCTGGCGCAGCAGATCGAGGAGGAAACGATCAAATTTGGTAAACCTTTGGGCATCCGCACTGTGGCTGTTATTGGAGGAATCTCCAGGGAGGACCAGGGCTTCCGTCTCAGGATGGGCTGTGAGGTGAGATGAACGTATGAAAGTGCAAAGTGAAAAGGGCTTGAACGTTTTGTAAACCAACCCGGCTGACCCCTTCTTTTAACTTCATTCATGCCATTTCAAGTCATTTCAATGGGGGATATTGATGCATGGTGGGAATGAAGCTTGTAAGTCAAGGTACCACGGGAATTTATTGTAACGGCTTGTCGATAAGGAGGATAGAAGGGCAACTCTTAGCTAACCAAACCTAATCAATGCTGACAACATTTTCTCATCAGATTGTTATTGCCACACCCGGTCGTCTGATCGACGTACTGGAGAATCGCTACCTGGTCCTTGGCCGCTGCACTTACGTGGTCCTGGACGAAGCCGATCGTATGATTGACATGGGCTTCGAACCTGACGTCCAAAAGATTCTGGAGTATATCCCAGTCACCAATCAGAAACCGGACACGGAAGAAGCCGAGGACCCCGAGAAAATGACCATGAACTTTGAGTCTGGGAAACATAAATACAGACAGGTATGTCACTTCCCGTCGTTGCTGTTTTCTCTCGCCATTTGTCTTCCATTGCTTGTTTGTTGCCTTGCAGACTGTCATGTTCACGGCAACCATGCCTCCCGCCGTGGAGCGACTGGCAAGGAGCTACCTGAGACGCGCCGCCGTGGTTTACATCGGGTCCGCTGGCAAACCTCACGAGAGAGTCGAACAGAAAGTGGTGCTCATGTCCGAGGGAGAGAAAAGGTGAGACTCGTGGCGTAAACAGCCAGCATCGTATTTGCTGCTCCAACACTTAACGTGTTCATGTGATCTTTGTGCTACAGGAAGAAAATGTTGGAGGTGCTGGCGCATGGTTTCGAGCCCCCCATCATTATCTTTGTCAACCAGAAGAAGGGCGTTGACGTGCTGGCCAAGTCCTTGGAGAAGATGGGCGTAAGTCATTGTGGATTATTAAACCTGTGATCGTTTTGCTCATAACAGAGGATGTCATCTTTTTAATCATCTCTGTATGTAAATGTTCATGTTGCAATTTCCAGTAACTGAGAATCTCTTTTCACCAGTACAACGCTTGCACATTGCACGGCGGCAAAGGTCAGGAGCAGAGAGAGTTTGCTCTCTCCAACCTTAAGGCGGGAGCCAAAGACATTCTGGTGGCCACGGACGTGGCTGGCCGAGGTATCGACATCCACGACGTGTCCATGGTCATCAACTACGACATGGCCAAGAACATTGAGGGTAAGCACCTCTCCACCATTGTGTCTTTTACTGAAGTCGAATCATCGAATAGCCTTCTCACTAACAAATGGAACCTCAGTCAAACCCAGTTTGACTTTTTCAACCGGACTGCGCTCTCTTGAGTAGCCTTCCGTTGTAATTTGCTTTTATCGTATCACTCGAGTAACATTCCATTGATTGCCCCCTCCCCCCAGATTACATCCATCGTATTGGCCGTACGGGTCGTGCTGGTAAGAGCGGCGTGGCCTTGACCTTCCTCACCAAGGAGGACGCTGCTGTCTTCTACGACTTGAAGCAGGCCATCCTAGAGAGCCCCGTGTCCAATTGCCCGCCAGAGTTGGCTAACCACCCGGATGCACAGCACAAACCTGGAACCATCTTGACCAAGAAGAGGCGAGAGGAGACAATCTTTGCCTGAACATCTACAAAGGACTTAACTTGAGGTCTTTTTTATGTTTTAAACTTGTTTAAAATTTGGTAACATGTCTTGGGTATTCAGTGCACGTCATCAAAAATGTCATATTCCTCTTGATGATCTGTGATGGAAGTGGTTAGAAAGATGGATATGGCAATATTGCAAATAAGTCAGGGTACATACAGACCAATAGTTAATTTTTTTCCCTCTCCAATTACTTTTTTTGCTCTTAGTTTTAATTGCAAGTATTTGTATGAATACGAGTTGTCAGTCTTGTGAATAAATCATCAGCAAATGCTTGCATCAGATTTTTTTTTTTTTTTTAACAGACTTGAGTAACCCCCCCCCATCGATTTAATTTGAGATGGTGTGAATTTGAAAGAAAACCATAATGGGAAAGGCTACGTAAAGCAATGGTATTTAATAATGTACACCTTTGAACATGGGCTTAATAGGAAACACAAAATGGGCGTAAACAATTTAAATACGTAAAATGTGTTTATTTTGTTGGTCATAATTTTCTTCGCATTGTAAATCTATTTTTCAAATAGAAAGCATTCTTTACAGCATCAGGCAGGAAATGTCTCACTTTGTACACCCTTTGATCAGGAGCAGGAAGAGGCGTGTTGTCACGCTAGCACACTCTGGTAGTGTGATGGATACACGGTTAGATTTAGTGCAGTTATTGCATTACAAAGCAACCATCCCCAAAAAGTAGTGCAATTTTTTTTCTGTTTTTTTTTTTTCTTTTCCAACTCACACTAAAGAGGAAGTCCAGATGGTGTAAGGCGTTTCATTTTTCAATGTTAGGCTTAGTATTGCATACAGAATAAGACGTAGGAAACTTAAACGATAACCTTGTAAAAATTGTGCTTCATAAATTGGAAAGAAACCTCAACCGCTTCATCAGTTGTTTAATCATTGGTCCACTCTGGCAAAATAGAATGAAAATAGCTAATTGTAGAACTAAGACATGCAGGACATCATTTATTTTCAGTGAAGGACTTTCAAAGTGCGTCAAGTATGCGAGCGCCAAGCTCAACTTGAACTTGGGGGGGGGCAGTAAGAGTGCCGTAAGTTCAAAGTGGAGAAGGAAAGCGCCCCAAAAACGACTATCACTGCAAGACACCGGGCACAACCAGAAACGATGCATTACTAAAATACTTAACGGTAAAATAATCAGAATTCATGCAGCACTTGCATAGTTTTTTTGTCTTTGTTTTTTCTCAATCATGCCGTTTTTTATCCTCTTCAAAATATACGTACAACGCTGAATACATGTGCGACATAGAAGCAGTAACCGAGTAATTAAATCGGCCGGTACGGACCCTGTGAAACGCTCGCAGGTTGACGGCTTAAGAACACAATGACGTGTCACGGGCAAGTGCTACAGCTGCGAGTCCTTCGCCGCACGCTTGTCACATGGAGCCGAGGGACACCTGAGGGTCGGCCGTGGTAAATCTGCAGTACACAAAGCGGGTGCGATGATGACGGAAAGAATAGCGACGTTACCCGGGGGATGCTACAATCGATGTGCTACAATCGGATGACGGGGTGCTTCGGAGACACCACAAGCCCATGCGAACGTACATTCACGAAAGCCGCCATTGAGTAGCGTGCATCTTGTATGGTGTATGGTGGATGGGTCAATGTAAACAAGCAATGTGGGCACCAACATTCCCTTTAGTGTTTTTTTTTTTTTTTAAACAATTTTACATTCTCTGTGCCCATCAGCTTTTTTGAGGTGTTAGTGAGTGATTTTGCAATAGCAGAAAGACAGCGAGAGGGAGAAAGAAAGAGGGAGGAGATGCTGACTGTGTGAGGAGAGAGAGAGAGAGAGAGCGGAAGAGGAAGAGAGCGAGAGAGAGATGCACTGATGGTGACACGGTAATGTACTGCAGCTTCACACTTGCAATGTGCCATTCGCCATCTCCTAAGTTAAAAAAAAAAAAAGACAAAACGCAGGTGGCAGCGTATACCTGAAACAAGCGACCAAATCAAGAAGCAATGTAACTAAACTAGGGTGCCCGTTCGTATTTACACGATCCGAAAATGCATTCGTGTCTCCAATCGATGGATTCAATAATAAGCATTCCTGCATTAGTTTTGCCGTAAAGATCATTCAGCTCCAGTTCTGGCATCAATGTGCAAATAGTCTCAAAATGATGATACTCTAGTCACACATGCAACAGTAAAGATATCTTAACACGTTTTGCTTTAAGGCCGGTTTACGGAGACATCCTACAATAGAGAAACACAGGCAAAGCAGAGCAAGTTTGCCTGACGACATTCCATTGCAGAGGAGCCCTGTTGACAAGCTGACAATCTGCCCAGAGATGTCACAAAGTCCCCTCGGTGGAGAGAAAGTGATGCTCTAAAAATAGACCTGGACTTGGGGATTCATCAGTAGGTGTCTCGAGGCCAAGGGCGGCTGCGCTGGCGGTTGTTCCTCTGGTTGTGACCCTGCTGGGCTTCACTTTGAAGCAGCCTGTCCTGTGACTCGTGGCTGTTGGCGTTGCGCCCGCCGGCGTGGCCGCGGCGGGCGGGGTACATGCCCCTGTACGTGCGGCCGTGGCAAGGAGAGGCGTACTCATCCTCCTCCTCTTCCTCGTCTTCTTCTCCCCCACGTCGACACGGGCTCCCCCTCTGGCCGTGAGACAGTGAGTCGCTTGCTTCGTCCGAAGGCATGAGACTGTCCTGCTCCAAGGGGGAAACGGCCTCCTCGCCCACCTCTTCTTCCTCTTCCCCCTCCTCCTCCTCTTCCTGCTCTTCAGCCTCCATTTCTACTGTCTCACTGGGCTGCGGCTGGTTCTTGTTCTGGGAGAGCAAAAGGAGACTGACTAATGGGGCACAAGTCGACAACAAGTGGCTTCACACTTTCTGCAGCTGTTCTGCCACGTCAAAGTTTTGATGGATGCAAACAAAGAAGGGTGACAAAAGGACTGCAAACACCATGTGAAGGAGGACTTACTATATGTGCAGCTTTAAAAAAAAAATTATATACTATATTGTGCGTTGTGGGTCTTTCAATTAAACGTGCAATGTAGTCATTTAATCTTATTAAACTAGTCATTTTTGATTGATGTTATGCCAAATCTAACAAAAGTGAAAGACGAGAGACACTATTTTAGGTTATTTTCTAAAATGAAAGCAGACGTTTGCAAAGGTCTTGATTTGATTAGACAAGAAGGATAATCTTTTTGTTTTAAAAATAAATAAATAAATAATAATATTTAGTGTTGAACGGCTGACCTTGGAGGATTTGGACAAATCTAAGGTAGAAAATGGCTCTATACGATGACTCGAATATTAAAATAGTTGTCAATTATTTTTTTAATCGATTAATTTTGACAACTCTAGTTCAATGCATAAAACTGAGTTGGAAACGTGAGGTGGGGAAAGGTGCTACACTGCGACACAAATGGATGTGTAAAAAATGCTTGCAGAAATGAAATGGAATTGGTGGGGGTAGGCATGAATCAATTTTCTATCTGTCTAGCTAGCGTATTTTGAATGTCACAGACAATACGAGACCTAGCTGGGAAATGATCTCAAAGTGTGTGGATTTGAAGTTTGTGTGAGGTCCTTTTCAGCGAGGCGTTTGCAAAGTTTTGTCATTGTTACACCAAAGTAAATAAATGCCAGTCAAACGGTGAAGATGGAAAGAATGGCGAGGCCATATGGCACCAGTGTTAGTGTCCACATACTCTCTTGTGTTCTTATCACTATTCTTGTGAAACAAGAAGTACACACATTCCCGATAGAGTCATGTGCCACCGCGAGGATCGGCACATTTACGTGGCATGCGTGGAAAGGGGTCGACAGACAAGAAGAAGTAATGAGGAGAATCTGCCAAATGACACGCACATTTAGTCATTTTAGACTCCCATGTGTCATTCATTGCGGTGAATTCAAAGTGTTGGTTCACTTGAGACCGTCAACTCAAGGAGAGGAGGAAGGATGCGGCGCACAAATAAAATACTCTCATGTTTGGCTGAGGTGTTCATAGGTGTGTGTTGTATGTACCCCACTACTCACCCCAGCTGGTAAAGCCATCATTCAATTAATTCCTGTATTTCAGAAAATGTTAAGCATGGATGAGCGAGAGGACACACAAGCGGAGACAATTATATCAAAGACACGAGAGGGAGAATTGGGAGGCATTGAAAACAGCGACAACATCGTGACACTCTCGACCGGTGAGCAGCAACTCACCTGGAGGCTGGAGATGGCGGACGGCGGGGTCATCAGAGTCTGCTCTAATAGAGGATTGAGAGGAGAGGTGCCTGGGAGATGAGTGGCCCGCCAGTATATCTCCAGGTATTCAGCCAGATGCTCACAAGCATCCTCCAGCTGGTTTTCATCCAAAATGACATCAAACAAATCCTACACGCGACAAAAAGTGCAACTTAAAAAAGGCTGTACAGGATTTAAATTGTGATGCCCATTTTGGTGCTCCTCAAGCAAAGCAATTGCGCCGTTGTGGGCGTGAACACATCTGACTTGATGTCATCTGTGGAGGTGATTGGCATATGCAAAGTATGTTTAAAGTGAACTGCAAGGAAGACTTGCGGATTATGCAAGGCGGTGACCTGGAGACCGCCTTCCAACATCCTAATCAACTCTTGACTAGCCCTCGTGTTTGAGCAACAGTGGCTCTTTTGTAATTAGTACACTTTATCCTCTTGTTTATGTTCATTCCTTTTTAGGCAATTGATTTACTCGTCGGTGTGTAATTCTCGCAGCTCTCTTGAGTCAATAAAAATAATTAGTTAATTGCTGCTTGCTCTGTTCCGCCTTGTGCATTTGGCAAAGCCACCACTCATGTTGACAGCTAACAAAATACATTAATATTAAATACATTAAATACAGAGGAATATTGAGAGGAATAACATTTAGGTGTTTTGTGTTTACAGACATTTATTTGTAGGCGTTAATAACTTTAAGATCTGATTTGCCAGCAGCTTGTTGTTCAAACATCATTGTGAACCAACTAGTCATCATAAAAAGGTTACAGGGAATACTGTATGTGCCTATACATATTTTTGCCCCCCCCCCCCCCCCCCCAGCCTGATCATATTAATGGTAAACATTTTACAATCCTGGAAATTGGAGCTCATTCAAATATTCTGTCCAAAAAAATGATAGTTCACTCACAGGGGGGCACTGAGAAAGTTTGTCTGAGGCCATCATCTGCACATTCAGGTGCTTGCTCTGAGACTTCCCCCTGGACTTGATCAACCTCTGGAGTACCTGAAAGGAGCCAAAATGGCAGAGTTGTTCTACACTGCGTAACAAAAAGGGCATTCTTGTAGGACGGTACCTTTGGTGAGGAGACTTTTACGTAGACAACGATAGGTGCGAGGGAAGTTTTGGCGAGCTGTGCAGGGTGGTTGATGGTGTCCGCATCCAGAACCACCAGCTGTAACGTTTTGGCGAGTTCAAATATCCTCTCGATCTCACTCTGAACCTCTGCTGCATAAACCACAAATATTCAGTCCTCAAAAAGTGCCCATCCTTTGAGTGGGATTCTTACCCAAACTGGAGCGAGTGTTGGACCTCTCCATTATGGGTCTTTTATTGAGGACGGACCTTTTAGCAAGGGACAAGTCGGCAGTGACACGGGTGATTGAGATTCTGCGGTTTTGGTGGAAGTAGCAAAAACATGCAGTCAATATTTGGGCCCCATTGATTAAACAAGGCAATCAGGAAATGATGATTTGGGCTGACCTTCCTTCAAATCTGTGTTTCAGGAAGTCAAAAAGGGCTTTCTGCATCATATCTGTAACCTGAGGGAAGACAGAAGAAAAGAACATTTAATAAAACGGTCTTCAACAATTAATGGAGCAGTGGTGGTTTTAGTGCAACGTGTTTGCGTTCCGCTATTGGCCAGAGGTTCGATACGGCACGCTGACCTCGTAACCCTTGAGTGACGGTCCCACGAGGACCACCGGCCTCATGGATGGCACCACGTCGTACGGAGGGACATGTTCCTATCACACACAAAGAAAGGCAAAGGGTGAAAGAGATGATGATCGCCGCAGAACGGATACAAAAAAAAAGGGTGGGCAGAGGAAGTTGGAGGGAAAGGACAACCACAAGAAACGTCATAAAGATTCTTGAATAAACCTACCTGTTTTTGCCTCTGTTTAGCTTTTGAAAATAAAAAAGCGATTCAGTTGATTCATCAAAAACACCGGCAGAAATGTGACCAACAGGCTGCCGGTGTAATACTTACATTCACCTGCAGACGGCGGTGTGGTCCTCCAGTTCCCAGTCACCATGTCACCTAAACTAGAGGAGTTGCCCCCTATTTTTCTGCGATGCCAAACCACAATTTAAAAAAAAAAAGACAAGTTTGTACATTGATATGGTTAACTAATTCATCACAACATTTGTATTATTATACAGTGTTGTTATTGTAGCATTGTAATTTAATTTCTACTGCTCTATTTCTGTTAATTCATATTCCGTCCACCTGCACCCCGGCAATGATTCCGAAGTACCTCTGCTTCTGCTCTTGCTTGAGTCTCATTGCTTCCAGTCGTAGCGGGCTGGGAATGAAAGCGATGTCAGCTCCCTCTTTGACGAGACGGCCGATCCACCAGTCATTACTGTACTTCTGTTCAATGGACGACCGTATCAGCGCCAGACAAATATGTGCCGTTTGAATGCAGAGCAGGAGCTTGTTGGAGGGAATCACTCACTTCCTTGATGTGCAGAAAGTCTTTGGCGTCAAAGTTGACTGCAGCTCCTTGTACAGGACAGTCCTCATCCAGAGCGCCGCAGTAACTCACATTTGTCTTGACTGCAAAAGCCACAGGTTTGGACTAGCAGGAAAACACAAAGTTGCCTGATGTCAATCAATCAATCAATCAATCAATCAATCAATCAATCAATCAATCAATCAATCAATCAATCAATCAATCAATCAATCAATCAATCAATCGATATTTCATTAATCCCATTTCTGTTTTCATGTGCCACAAAAAATAATGAGGAAAAAAAAACAACAACAATAAACTGATATCCTACCTTCGCTCTGTCGAGCTGAAGTTGTGCCTGGCGCTCGGCTTCACGCCGATACGCCTCGCGGTCCTCCTCTGCTGACAGGTCGGAATCCGACGGTCTACTGGTATAGGAATCGGCCGACCCCTGGTTCAAGGGAACGCGAGAATCTTTATGCAGTCATTTCCTGATTTGCATTGCGACGCCAGATCGAGCGTGTGCCGCGTTTTTGTGCTGCCGTGTTCCTTTGCAGGTGTCTGTTCGCCCCGAAACGCTCACGGGGGAGCTTGTGTGTACGTACAACACAATGTGCTGCTCTCCCACACCCGCCATCCTCTGGAAGACCAAATATAGCACAAAGGAGGAAACTGCTTCCTCTTCTCGCCTGCTTGGCCCCATTCCATCCTATCAGCCCCCACAGTGCAGCACATATACATCCGTTTTCTTGCCCTGTTTATTCTCCAAAGGCATCTCCTCATTAGCAAAATATATGCCTGCCATCATTTTTCACTCCTTGCGGTTTAAGGACCCATCCTAGTTTGGCTTCTGCATTGTGCGCAAAACAACAGATCAAACCAAGACTAACTTTTCTATTTAGTACTGCAAATGGGTTCAGCGGGCTCCTTTGCATTTCTGTGTTCAAGACGTTCTCTTTCTAATCTTCACAATTACTAAAACCAACGACAATACGATTCCAAAGCCCAATTTCCTACAGACGAGTCACTGCCGTCACAATCAACTCGAAGAGCAATATGTACCAGAATTTGAACAAAAGCAGAACTCGTTCCGGTCAAATAATGTGCCAGGACTGCATGCTCATGTGGTTTCATTTGCTGCAAAAAAAGATTATGGACAAAAATAGAATATATTATTCAGGAGGCTGAAACAGCTCTCCTCATCTCCCAACAGCAAAAAAAAAAAAAATGCAAGCGTCAGAGATTTGAGAATCCAGTCACCAAATATCTACAAAGAAAATTCTATTAACTGCACAGTCGTAATTCAATGTCAAAAAATGACGTGTATAGCTTTCTGGTGGACAATGCCATAAATCACAGTGTGGTTCTATCAATATCAAAGTCAAGATATGTCAATTGATCATTCTGAGTGGGGAGGAAGGGGGAGGGTGGTCTCGAGGAAAATGGAAGTAAGAAAAGTAGGTAGAGAGAAGCAACAAAAGCGTCATTAAAAAGTGAAGACGACAATGTGCACAAAGTCGGACGGACAAGTCAGATGTGGCAGAGTCGCCGGCAACTGTTCCCTCCCTCCCATACAATCTGATTGATACAACCCCCCTCCCTCCCTGCCCCCACCCAAACGACACCCCAGCGACCTCACCTAATCCCAACAACCGATTTGTTCCAAAAACTTGGGAGCATTCAAGGCCTAGCAACAGTTCAGTACTACTCATGGCAGCACGCTGCTGCAGAAATGAGTCATACACCACAGCTCCTCCATGGACACCCCAGCCCACCCCACCACAGACAAGAAAGTATCTGCTCAGTTGGGGGAAATGGCCTCGCTCTGCATCGCACACATCTTGTCAGATCACCTTTGGGTGCCACCGCCTGCGTGGAGGGAGACGAGGAAATGACTGAGAGGGGCCCGCCCGTGCGAGCGTCGAACCCACGCTCCTTTAAGGGAACGTCATGAATGTTTCACGCCATTACAATATTTTCAGGGGATCTGGAGGTTGTCATTACTACACCCCCCCCCCCCCCTTCCGATCGAGATAACTAATGCTCCCGCCTGAAGAAGGTGTCTGCTCAGCCTTTCCCCTTCTTTTGTTGCAGCTGCCCCATTTCCTCATGTATATGCTTCTTGCCACAGGACATGATACACGCATGTTAGAGCAAGCATTTCTCAACATCAAAAACATGATGGGTACCAATGCACAAGGTTAGCCCCATCATATTCTAGATTATTCTCATGATGAACCTGAATTGTGGATATAGGGCTCACACCTAAGGAACATTTAGAGTGCGCCCATCGTGCATTTGACCCCAAAAACTTTAATTACAAATTGATTCTCTGCTGGGAGTACCATGTTTAAGCACGTTGTAGCCCTCTCCTGATCAAAGTCAAAACTACAACTCAGGAAACGTTAATGATTTAGAAATCTAATGTGGTGTAAATATTGATCATGGAAAAAATACCACAAACATTTATTGTTTTCATATTTTAGAATAAGCATAGACATCTAAGGCCATCCTCCCATGACTTCTTTCAAGCCTGAATTAGTTCTTAACATGGCACAAAATGGCCCTGCAATCTCTACTCACATCAGACAACCAAGCCGTGAATATTACAAACAATGATTCCAAATATGATTAGATTGTGATATTATGGACTCTTATGTGCTGCTGCCTCGATGGCCAGGTCACTCTTGCAAAGGAAATTACAAATGTCAGATTTTTGCAACCTGGTTAAATTAAAGGTTGAAAAGAAGAGAAGAAAAAAGTAATGAAAGCCTTTTTTTTTTGTACCTGCCGTTTGATGAAACTAGATGTTGTGTCCGAGGACGTGCTGCCATCCGAGCGTTTGAAGCGGCTCTTGCGTTTAGGCAACTTCCTGGGCAGCTGTGGAAAAACACAAAGAAACAGCAATACATTCAACAGATCAACATTCCAATCCACCTCATCCAATATCAGTATAATGTAAGGTTTGTTTATTTGCTTCTTTAACACGTTGATTCTTAGGTCTAATCCTTGATCAAATTTACATGACATTATTTCCAGCATATATGGCACATCGTTAGCCTTTAGCTAGCAGACCCGTGCCCACCTGTGACCTTTGATCTGTCAGGCGGCACTGCATTAAATAAAAAAAGCATAATTGTGTAAAAACCATAGCCAGGTGACACAGTTTGTGGCTGCATCTACAAATGCAAATTGAAAGTCTCACAAAGCGAAATCCATCTATCAACAACACCCAGAAAAGACGCCAGCTAGTTCAACCTCATCTGACCTCATCAACCTCATCATCCGCATTTGGAAAAGTGACGTGTGGTCTGACGAGTCCATATTTAAAATTGTTTTTGGAAATCATGGCTATTATGTCGGTCAAAGAGAAGAAAGGACCATTGGGATTTTTTTTAAGCGCAATGTTCAAAATCCGGCATCTGTTTTTGTGCTCATGGCATGGCCATGTGCTCTACGATTGACGGGCGACCAGTCTGGTTGTTCCCTCACCTCTTGCGCAATTCCAGCTGAAATTGGCCAACAAATACATGGATGGATTTTTGTTTCTATTCATATAAATTGAAATAACAAACTGCACAAAGCAAAAGCCCATACTGCTGCTTAGTGCCAAGTTGACATTGGACTTTTACAAGATATAATCTGTATATTTAGGTTTAGAAAGAACTCACGTTGTTTTGTTTTGTTTAATATTTTGAGACCACGTGATTAAAGCATTTTTGATCACCTAATTAGACATTTTTAAGACATCCAAATACTTATCGACGGCGTCGGCATTAAACCGTCAGCTGTCGTTTTGAGTGTCGGTACCTGCTTCAAACACGAAACCCAGATATCATCTTGAACCGTATAATAGCCTTTTAAGAGCGGCTGAGTGGAAAAGAGCAGCTATTTTCTTGAACTGCAGCTTTTCTCAAAGCACAAATTAAGACTGCAGAAGGATGCAGGTTATGTGATATATGGTACTTGGCAGTTTGTGGAATAAAAGAGAGTCAAAGATTGAATAAATGAGTAAGCTTAAATGCTAAAGGCCCTGTAAATTGAGGCTACAGGTGAGGCAGATCATCACAGCAGTATTTGCTCCTTTCATATTGTCGCAAAAACACGCCGTTATAAAACAGCGAAAGACAACCGGCAAATGCACCAATATTATAATTTTAGGTGAAAAGATGGCCATCATTACGATACCGCTGTTTTTGTCGATCGAGCATCAATTGCAGGAAAAAAAGAAGAAAGTAGCTTCTGTCAAAATGCGACGTCGTCATTTTCAACCCCAAGTAGACACAACGAATCAACTCTTTAATCCTACCTGGAAATAGTGCGATTGGGGGCCGCTTTCCACAGCCGACAGCGGGTCTACAGGCGGAGTGGACATGGTGACAGCGGGCACCGCGGAGCGGGGGCGCGGGGAGGAGGAGGCGGAATGCACGCGGACATGGGTTACTGGAGGTGGGGAGAGGCAGTAGGCGACAGCAAACACATGGACATCAGTGATTCAAAAGCGCGTCGAAGCCAAGATGCATGGCGAGGCGATCGATATCATCGTCGTGTAAAAACAAACAAACATAAAAAAAAAACCACACAACAACAACCAAAAACGTGCAGCAGTGGCAACGGAAGAGGAGAGGAGCTATGTAATGACGCGCCTTGGAGGAGATGAAGCTGAGGCTGCCAGCACAGGTCCATACTAAGTGCCTCCATGCCGGGGGTGTCCAACTGGTTTAGATTGATGAAAAATGCCTCCACACGGCAAAGGTGACAAGCCGTTGTGATCATTTACCTTTTAAATCTCCATTTTAATTCATGTTATGTGGCTTTGTGTATTCGGGTATTTGACATCGACGATGTGACAATTTGTGGTTTTGACGATGGGTTTCACTTATGGCTTGATAATATCTTTTCATGTCAGATACCAATATGGTTCATGAATATGGCCACCATGCCTAGATATACCTTCTCATTTCACTTTTGGACCAAGAGCATAGTAGAACTTCGACCAGTGATATTTGAATAATAATAATAAGAAGAAGGAAAAAGATACAGAACATGGTTTCCCTTACTTAGGCCCATCCTTACCCAAACAAAGTGCACCACAGCAAAAAAGAAAAAAAGAATCCTCACTGATTACACATGACCTTTTGCCCCTTGGCCCAAAGGGCTAAATATATTATATAGAATATATATATACTATGTCTCTAGACAGGGCAATTAAATAATGCATGGGAGAGTGAGAGTAAGGTAGAGGGTAAGGTGGGCAAGTTTGGAGACAAGGCACATGTTTAGCACTACACGTCACAAAAAAACCCCAGTGGGTCCACCAACTGCTAGCTAAGGTCCTTGTAAAATCTCTCCATGTGTTGCCACTGCTCTCCACTGTTTTTATGCAGGTGCTTGTCAGGTGAGGGAGGTGTGGAGATCACTCTGCACCAGATTCTCGGGCAGGCTACTTGTAGGATACCTTAGTTTACGGAATTCTTCGGACTGGATAACCATCATTCTCAAGGTTACCTGGGAGTTTATTTTTTATTTTTGTAATTCTGGTTGAATGGTGCCGAACATCATGTTCTCTCATATAATCAGGAAAGTGCAGTGGGAAGAAAATCATCCAGGACCATTTGTGAGATTTGTATGGATTACTGGCTGGGAATATATCCCGAATTATGTACCTGAGCCCATTGAACAACTGCAGCCTTCAGTTCAATTTTATTTTCATGGAAATGTAGAAGACAATTCCCGTTAAAACCTAAAAATACCCAAAAATCCATTTTCAGGGGGTCCAAGGATATTTCCAGTGCCTATGCGGCTCCCCTCCAGTGCGCTAAGCAAGTGTCACGGAGGAAAGCTGAATATGAATTCAAGAGTAGACTTTTTGATTAAACCAAGGAAAAAAAAAACTTTCAAAGTTTGCAACTTGAACATGATATACAGCAGCTATACATGTTCTAAGGCTTCTCATATATTATGTTGCAGCATACCACTTTTTGATCCATGAATATAAATCAGTCAAGGATAACATGATTTTTTTTTTCTGTAACAGATTGCAATTATATTGAGTGTCCCAAAAAGATAACAGATTTATTCTGCTACTTTACAAGCTTGCTTGGAAGTTGCATGAACCCACTAATGCAGAGTTCGATTCCTGGCTTCCTAAGTGGAGTTTGCATGTTCTCCCCATGCCTGTTTCCTCAGGGTGCTCCGGTTTCTTCCCACATTTCAAAACCATGCATGGTAGTCTGATGGACCACTTGATTTTGTCCCCAGGTGTAATTGGAAGTGTGAATGCTTCTTTATCTATATGTGCCTTGTAGTTGGCTGGCGAACCGTTCAGGGTGTACTTCTGCCCAAAACACTGCTGGTATAAACTAAAATGAAAGAATAATGAAATGGCACCTCAAACAGGTGAGGACGGATCACTGCATACACCATTTCCACCAATAGAGGGAGTGCCGCCTTCCTAAATGCGAGCGCACTGGGCAAAGGCGCGCATGGCTGAGGACAGCTGCGCCAACTAGGCAAAGTTCGACCCACTTACACCAAATAATAGGGAGATGGTCTTTCAAAACAAGAGCTTCCATTACGACGAGCCCAATCTTGCACCGTATACCTTAGTGAAATTTAATTTTATATACCAATTAGATGGCACTATACGGTTACACAGAGACCTTAATTTGCCCATGTGAGTAAATCTTCTCTAAATGAAAATATACGATTGTTGTTTTTTGTCACGGTGATGTGGTAGAGAGAAATCAAAGAGATTCAGAAATAGCGCCCCCCCCCAAAAAAAAATAGAAAAGTTAAAATTTGTTGAGCAGAAAGTGCAATTAGAATAATTTTTGCGAGGGCCAGGTCGGTCTGAGGATAGTGAACACCACGCTCGAGTTTTATTTTAAAAGAAACACACGGAAGTGTGGTTCGTCTCCTTCGTGTTGCCTCCCTCGCCTTGACAGTGGTGCTCGGAGCCCGAGAGGGTCAGGGGGGAGGAGATGCAAGGGAGTGGAGCAAGACGATTCCAGGAGGCGAAACACAGGGTGACCACTTCAGCGGCACCGTCCGTGGACAACTAGCCCCACCAATGGTCCTCCACCCTGAACGCTCCCTCCGACTCCGAATTGGTTTGTCCGCTGCGGTCGCGGAGATGATCACGGTGAGTCCGCGTCTTGCTCCCATGTCAGCTGTCGCACACAATGACAAACCGACATGTGCAGTACATGTCAAACGCACGATCCCGAAGCTGTTGCACGGAACCGCTTGGCGACCCTCCGTCAAAGTGGAGTGAATGACATAGCTGGAGGCCGCCATTCTGCTGCTGCTTGTTGGCAAAGGAGACGCGGCCGGTGCATGTTTTGCACTCAGACGATAAGAACCCGCGGTCTCTGTGTAGACGTTCGGGCTGTTGTGTTTCTTGTTGTCACTCACCATAGACGCGCGGCTACAGATGCATTTGAATACCCCCCCCCCCCCACACACACACACACTGGACGTCGCTTCCAGTGCAGTTTGTAGATGATCAAGAACGAATTGATGCTGAGGAATGTGCAGTAGCATTTGCATGTACGTGTCGCTGGTTAAAGACGATTTCGAGGATGCGCTTGAATAGAAAAGGCTAAATGGCTGCGCGCGGCGTGTCTGTGTCGGTCCACTGGCCCGCTGGACGAATGGTCCCCGCTATGGTTGTCACATAGGCCACGCTGTTATGTAACGAGAAGCCTACGCTGTTTGAATGCGGTCCCGCACAACACGGCCTGCGCGTGGCCTTTTTCCCTCTCTTCCATTTACATCACATCATTCCTATTTGACTCAAGCAGAATGAAACATTTATTTCCCCGTAGATCGCGTGATGTTTTTTCCTTTTTTTTTTTGGTAACATCTGGACGAGAGCAAAAGATGCGCAGCCCGGTTTGGGCATCACGTCGAAAAACTGCTTGATGAATGACTTTGTTTTTGTGTGTGTAGGGGGATATGGGAGTTAGCGCCAATGTAGCGGCAGTCCGGTTAAAAATGGCCCCTGTGGGATAGTCAGCCCCACGCCCTCTCTTATAAGCCACCCCGCCCACCTCCCGAGCGACCTCCGTGCTCACAGCGACCACCGCGACGCGAGTGGGTCCACGCCGGTCGACCTTGTGCAGGGGAGAGGAGGGACGAAGCCGGCGAGGGTGAAAAGGAGGAGGGGGTGTCTCCTTGAATCTGGTCGATGGAGGAGGAGGAGGCGGAGGGGGAGCTTGGACGTGCCAGAGAAGGCGCAGGCAGGCAAGATGTAGCGAGGAAATGCTATTTTTGCTTCATCAACACAGCATGCTCCCCCCTGGTTCAAAATGCAAGTCTGCAGGCCTGATATCAGTAATCCAGGTGCTAAAACGACGGATGGTTTCTATGGCAGTGCAAAGTGAACCCACTGCGCCTACTGCAGAAATAGGACGACACAAACTCACGACACACACATTTTAAATGGCAAATTTACAAAAATTGTATCCATGAAATATTTAGACATTTTCTGTGGGAACTTTACATTCCCCCTTGTGCTTGATTAGGGCTCAGATGAAAACCACAATGAGTCGATGATGGAGAACATCCTTGCTATGCAAATGAAGAATTGAGATTTTCGTTTGTTTGTATGTTTATTGAACATCTAAACAAGTGACAGAATATACGGCATTGAAATTCGAAGTGGACTCTGGAGCGTTTTGTGATTTCAAGGATGTGCGGCAAGGCCCTCATATCCAGCTTTGCCATGGTGAATATTATCTCTGATTGTGATATTCATCTTGACAGAGTCCTGTTGTCCAGTGGCATTTATCTGTATTTATTACTCACTCATTCTTTATCATCAGTTTTGGTAATAAACTGCAAGTGCAAAGTTCCATCAAAGTGCATTACCAAAAGGAGTGCCTTATTTTGCAAGGGATGACAATTGTGTTGGTTCATCTCTATTGTGTAGAGCACAGGTGTCAAACTCAAGGCCCGGGGGCCAGATACGACCCACCACATCATTTTATGTGGCCCGCGAAGACAAATTGTGCATCAAATTCGTGTGTCCTTACTCGAATTGCAAATTGTCTTTACTTTTAATAATATATATTTTTTTCTGATTTGAAAATGACTTATTTGTCAGTTTGTTTTGTAGCTTTTACTGTATATGATATGAGGTGCTCATACATTTATTTGGGTTGACAGTCACAATGGCCCTCCGAAAGAAGCTCTGACTACAATGCGGCCCGTGAAAAAAATGAGTTTAACACCCTTGGTATGGAGCAAATCATCCTTTTAGTATTTTTTTTCCAAAAATGAACATGAAAAATGATTTGAACAAATTCTCTTCAACAGTTCAAATAGTGTAGAAAAATATGAAATAACTCGCTGTGCCTTAAGTGTTTTAGCAGATTATGCCCAAAATAATAAACCGATTACCTCCTCGAGAAACGGAGACAGCTTCAAATGTAAACATAATTCTGATGACATGATGCTCAGTGGGGGTCAGCAGTACAGTAAATAAATTGTTTGACTGGATTGATAGATTGGTACATCTTCTGATCAGATTGCCGATCCTTTAAAAAATCCTAATCGTGTAAAGTCGTAGCCAGTCACATGTTTGAGTAACTCTTTGTCTCTGTTTGTGTACTATATTTAAATGTGTCCTTTAGACCCTGAGAAAACCGTGGAGGTAGACTTGACAGCAGAGAACGGTCCTCTCGCAAACCTCTGTGCTTTGATTGTCACCCGTCTCGTCACCGGGCATCGACACCCGCAGCTTTGTGGCACACATCCTGGCCCCATCCGGTCACTCTCAGCCCTGTAGCGTGGCTCCGAGAACCCAGTCACCCCTTCGAAACTTTGTATAAATGAGTGAGCCGGCTGCCAAGGAAAGGGCGGGGACATGTACCAGAACCCCAACAGGTGAGATGCCAAAGCACTCCAGCATGACCTGGAGATGTCCGCATTTGTCCCCATTTTGACCTGTTTGTGTCACTCACTCTGTTGGAACAGAATGTCCTGGTTCAGTGGTTTCCTAGTCGCCAGAGTGGATGACCGTAAGACCGCGTGGGGGGAGCGCAATGGCAAGAAGTCCAAACGGAGGGGAGGCTCATCTCTCTGCAACCCACGTTACATGAGCTGTCTGCGGGATCCAGATGCTATGGAGCCTCCCTCCGGGGCCCCCCTCCACCAGCCTCACCGTGGAGGGATGGCGGGGGCCATGGGGGGCGGGGGCAACTTTGGCGCCCGTTGCGGATGGCAGGAGGACCACTACGGAAAGAGAGCCATGCCACTTAGGGAAGGGGTGGGGCTGAAATCCGTGGACTTGGACTTTGAGGACGGGGAGCTGAAGAGCCGGAAAGGCGGGTGCAACGGAGGAGGTGGCGACATGGGAGACGACGGCGCCAACGGCGTGGTGACAGCTGCCGACTGCTGGCTCAGGGTGGTGCGGGTATTCCAATCGAAAAAGTTCCAGTCCCGCAAACTGGAGCGCCTTTACCAGCGATACTTCTTCAGGCTCAACCAGAGCTCTTTGACCATGTTGATGGGGGTCCTCGTGATTGTGTGCGGGATCATGCTGACCTTCCACTGTGTCCACGCCGCCCCTCACGTGGCCTATTCGTCCGCCTTGTCGGTGGCAATGGCGCTTTTCATGGCTCTCATGGTGGTGTGCAACCGCAACGGCTTCCATCAGGACTACATGTGGATGGTCAGTTACCTGGTCATTGGCGTCTTGGTGTCAGTCCAAGTGTTTGGGGTGCTCATGGTGGCACCCCGCAGCGCATCAGAGGGCATCTGGTGGTCTGTGTTTTTCATCTACATCATCTACACCCTCTTGCCTGTGAGGATGAGGGCGGCGGTGCTGAGCGGAGCTGTCCTGTCCATCATACACGTGGTCACCACCTGGCAGATCAACCAGGAGGACAAATTCCTTTGGAAACAGGTAAGAAAGCTTCACACCCGACAGTTGGAGATACTTTTTTAGTTCCTCGGTTGTTCTTCAAGACCTTCCATACTAAGGTGTTGGGAGTGAAATGTGTGAAAAATGAAAAACATTTGAACTTAGAGCACACAAAACAAAGAGGAACAAGCCGAGAGGACATTTAAGCTACTATAGTAGTCCAATATTGACTCAGCAGCACATTTGATGTCATCCTGCCATTTCAAGTGGGAAATTTACAGGGATGTGTAGTGCAATCAATCAAGTGCTTAAATGATAACAAAATCCACCAATTGTGTGGAATTAATTGCTTACTCATAACATTCTGAAGCATTCATTCATTCATCATCCAAACTGCTTATTTTGCTACGAAATGAAGCGTACTACTTGGCTGTAACCAGCAGAGGAGCTGTTGATTGAGTCTCAAGAACAACAAATCATCTATAGGAGGATCAATTTCTCGTTAAAAATGAAATATTGTATAACTCTGGCATCAAACTAGCATTTCCACAGAGTGAGATTAATTTGTTTATTTATTTATTTTAAAATACATACATAGAAATGTGGTGTTTAATTGACCACTAATATATTATTAAATGAATAATTATTTTGATATTTACGGAATTTTATCCTCCTCGAAATTTTAGCCTTTCAGCAATATATATATAATCAGACTTATGTAGTCCTCTATTAAATCAGACATAATATTTGTGTTTTTATTTTTTTCAGAATCAGACATTTGGCACTGTTTGCTAAATCTGATATTACTTTGGAGAGCAGTAATCAACATTTTTGCTTATTTTGTCTGTTACAGACCAAATCTCTAATAGAATCCCAAGTAAATAAACTTTTGTATATTTTTTTGCAATAAAATCAGTTTTCTGAGTAAGGGTTAGAAATTAAAACACTTGAAAAAAAATAATCAAATCAACAAAATAATCAAAACTGATAGTTGTAGCCCTAAATCGATTTTTTTAATGCACATACATGCACATAACGTACATATGTATTTGTCGGTTTCAAATCTCACCACAATATTTATTATGGGCTAATATTGTGTGAAGAGACATTGTTGCAAAATGTCTTCCATGTTTATCACCACGTCACATCCGCAAACTGACACAGACTGAGGTGCTTTGTTCGGACAGCGTGTTTTTCGTGCGTCACGCCAAGGGCCCGGGGGCTCGCTGAAGGTCAGCCGGCCGAGTGAAGTTGCCTCGGCTGGACGGCTCTGTGCTTGCCAGTGGGAGAGCACTATGATATTAAGCAGGGTCACTCAGGTCTCTGTGTCCACACACAAGAGTTGCTTTGTGCATTTCCCCAATAGGAAGGCTCATGGTGACGACGAGACAAGTCGGGTTGGGGGTTAGAGTACGATGGATCTGTCATGGATTTTCAATACCACTTGTTTCTTTCAAACTGATACCAGTACGAGTCCTCAACATTACGCTGAAATAAGGCTGGTCGTGGTAGTTGCCCATCCCTACTTTTATAGCGATAAAAAGAAAGGAATATCCATCTTAACTGTGAGGTTTGGCAATCCTTAAATGAAGTAAAGCCACGTGAGGCGCATTCGTGGGAACGCTGCAATTAGAGGGTACACATCCGGCACACAATATACGCTAGTGCAATCCATCAACCCCTTCAACAATGTTTGCCTTCGTTAAGAGAATGAATGCTGTGAGATAACTGCGGCTCAGCGATGCCGCCTGTGTCCGATGAGGCACAATTTTACAGTGTCATTAATCACCGCTTCTCACTTGGGTGTATTTCCTCTTTCTCCACTTACTCATTAACCCCACTGGGTTTGTTTCCGTCAGTGGTGATGGTTCCAGATACCTCTTTTTTTGCTTTCTGCACTTTAAAACAAAAGGACTTCTAAGAAGGAAAGCTTTGTTAATGTTGTGATTCAGAAGTGTGGTTATGCTGTTGCAAAGTTTGTGTCATGCAATGACAACCATGTATTATAACAAATGGAAAAAGCATCCTATGAATACATAATGGTATTTTTTTCGAGGCTCAAGTCTGAAATATTTGTGTCACGTAATGTCAGAATTTCATTACAGTTATAAAAGTTAATTTTTTTAGCTAGCCTACAATATACAGTGATCCCTCGCTACTTTGCGTTTCGTTTATCGCGCCTTCTCTGCATCGCGGATTTCTTTTCCAAATTAAATTGTGTTCTTTTAGCCATACTCAATCCCTCTTGCGGATTTCATCCAAATCTATTAGACTGGCTGTTTACGTGTTAACTGGCTGTTGGAAATAATGTGACATGATTTTTATTTTTTTTACATTGATGACTGGTATTACAAGGTTGGCTCTTGAAATGGAACCTCCTAAATTCCTGTCAACTCTCAAACCCATTTACTGATGACCTATATTGCTATCGGCTTTGGCTACTTTTGGCGAGTTTAACCCTCTTTGTTTAACTTGAGAGGCTTGCACATGCATATAATCGACCAAACATGCACCCACTTGTAACAATGACGTATCGAGTTCATCATTCTGCTCGTTTTTCGGATCCTCAGTCCTCACATCTGAAACAAATTAGCCAGTGTTGTGCACTTCTTACACACCCAGCACATACTGTACTCCACACACACATATTACAGTTGAAAAACAACATGGCTATGTGTAGAGATACGAATTAAGATTCTGTCTTTTTAACGAGAATTGGAGTACTTGGTTGATATTTAGGTTCCAAAGAGAACCTAAAATTAATCATTGTGGTACACCATTTGGGACCAAGAAATATAATTTGGTTAATTCACACACACAAGGCAAAAGTGAATCTTATCTCTTCACAGGACTATCTGAGGCTCGAATTCTTGGAAATGATTCATTTCGGTTATTTTCAAGAACAGGTGAGCTGACATTTGCTTCTATTGTGAATCACAGATATTTTTGTGATTCACAATAAGTATGCTGTTTGGAAAAGCTTCTTAGTCGGAAAAGCTCGTATTGCAAAGTTATTTCCAAGAGTCTGAAAATTCTTAGTGGGTGCTTCATTTGATAAACAATATTTTCCTGTAGCCTGTGTTTGTTTTGTAGCCCAAAACAATGGATGCTTTGTCACGAAGCTGCTGTTGATGAAAAGAGCCTGAGAGATTTGCTAAAAACAAAGAAACAAAGTCATTGGCATTTCAAGCTAACCGTTGGGTCACATGGAGCTTTTTTTTTTTTGTTAGAGGAACAGACAAGTCACTCTCTCAGGTTTAGCTACACTTATGTTGACTTTGTGTCAAGATATGTAGTATGAAGATTCCCGCCCTGCTTGGGGGACATCATTCCTCTAGTCTCATAGACTTTGGGACAAGATATGCAATGTTTCTAAGAGTCCGCTTGTCAATATGGGGCGACAAATGATATCTTACTGCTATCAGAATGGGAATGTGCAAGTCAGCAATTGCACACTTGCAATCTGATATCTTAATGCGATGTGGATTATTGTATTACAGTAATCCCTCGTTTATCGCGGATAATTGGTTCCAAAAACCACCTGCGATAAGTGAAATCCGCAAAGTACGGTCACCAGCAAGAAGTACTGGGCAGGCTAACGAGTTAGCGGGAAAAATCTAATTCGAGATTGTGCTAACACGCGGAAACGGATTTCTAAAGGAATGTAAACGAACATTTGGAGCAATACTACATTGTCCTAAAGGTTAGACACATGTTTCCTCAATTTAGAAAATTTATTTTGACTTTTAAATGTTTTTCTAATTTGGACAAAAATCCACATTGTAGTGAAGCCGCGAGAAACGAAAGGCGAAGTAGCGAGGGATCACTGTATTCTACATGTGCTGAATGAAAACATCTGATTTGGTCGTGTTTTTAACTTTTGCCTGGTTCATTTTTTAGTTCGTTTGTTTCAGAAGAAAACGTACAACTGTGATAAAATAGAACTTGATTAATATTGAATTCTATTCTGAGCTTTCATTTTAATTTTAATGCTCACGTAGTGGAAGACTCAGGAGTTCAAAATTGACGGCAATACTATCAATTTTACTCCAAATCTCCAAATATCGGTTATCAGTCTCCTTTCAAAATATGTCTACAAAAAAAACTCTCCACAATGTTGTTTGCTTAGTTTTAAAAAAGCCGACTCGAATGATTAAACTATTAAAATGAAACGTTACACTTTCTCAATCCCATCAGCTGTTCACAGCCTCACAGATGCAAGTGGTGTGAAAATGTGCCCGTGTGCATTATGCATCAAGATGGGAGTCTTAGCAGATCCCAGCGGAGCAAGTGCCAATCTGTGATCACCTCTGCAAAGCTACAGCTGTACAATAAGCTTCTAAGGTGGGCGGGAGGACTCAGCAAGAATCTGACATTCTCCGCACGCAGTTCCTCCACTGGCTGCTTGATAAATAATTTGTGCGTTTAACGTGGCAACGGCATTTTAACTAGGAGACCTTTCACGGGTACACATGGCTCACAACTATGATCTTTGCTGCTGACTACAACTACTACGACTACCGCCTCTCTCTCTATATATATATTATATATATATATATATATATATATATATATAGACACACACACATTTCACACAGTAGTCTGGAAATGAAGTACCAGTTCAGCATCACTTCTGAGAATGATGGGGAATAAACAGCATTGCTAAGTGTCTCCCTCTGCGCTTGTGCTCTCTTGGTCCAGCGGTTGCCATGGAAACAGTTATGACTCAAGCTGCCGAGACCCAGTTCATTCGACTGGTGTACAGTTTGGTTATTGTCATTTCAACCCCTTCCAGGAAAAAAAGACAAACACACGAGTTGATGAATAATATTTTCCAAACATATTCCCGCTTTTCACTTTGAATACAGAAGGCCAAAAACGTACGAGCGAGGGCTCTGAGCTTGTCTGCTGTTTTGCTACCCCCACTGTTGTCGTAATGACACGGTCCATAATTAAACATGGGTCATATGAGTAGGGGTTGTCAGGAGTCAAGAAAGACAGAACCACACACTGGATGTTAGTTGAAGCTCATCTTTGGTAGGCACGTGTTTTAACCTCAATGCCGTGCAAACCTTCAAAATGCAAGTTTTCTTGACATGAAATCCTTTCTCAAGCTTTTTGTTTGATAAGGCTTTTTAGTTTTTTTTCCAGTATATTTTGCAGTTCTTTAAATGAAAGCACATTGGCAAGTCCAGTGACAGAACACTTTAGTAGTCACACTCTCTCCACAGAAGTCACACCGGCATGATTGCCAAGTGAAATATGTGGTGAAGACTTTGGCACTACCAGGACCCTCAGCATGTCCCTGCTCAAATATACAGAAGCATAGCTGAGAAGGACAGATTCTCATTTGAAAAGGAACAAGATTTTGCCAACTTGCGGTGTACTTTGCCCAGATCTGCTCAATTGAGTAATATGCTAATCATAAACGCTCATTGCCACATAGCTAAAACAACAAATCAAGATAAGGGTCAAGACTTTTGAACTGAACTAAATGTACAACAATAGACAAGAGTATTTTGTTAAACTTTTGGTAATTATTGCTTCGATTGTTAAAAAGATATATTTTCACAGCCACTGTATTTGTGTATAATGTTGAACGAATCCACGGATACGCTTTGTGTATTAAGGACAAGAAATTGTTGTGTACAAGTGTGACGAATAATTTTTAGAGCTGATCACCAATCAGATAAATATAAAATATACCTTAAATATACCCGTCACCGATCTGATCGCTAGTTGAAGAACACTGTATGTCAATTTAAATTACTCACTCGCTGTACCGGTATTTACTATAAGCATCTATAAAGTATTCTTGAGCATTTTGCCAAGGTTTCATAATGTTTCACATGTCCCAAGGAAGGAAAAGGAAAAGAAACACAAGGAGAATGATGTGAATATAAAACACATTTGGCTAAAAAAGAAACAGAATTGGATTTTTATTAACAATATAGCTGCTTTCAAAATAGCAGGCAATGCAAAACAAAACTAAACACACGCACAGTCAAATTAAAGCACAACTAAATACTATAGTTGGAAGATCTTTTGAAAATTTTAATGATCAATTTTTGGATTTATAAGTCATAATTGTTTACTCCCCAACTTTTTGCAGCTGAAGCAGGCACAAACACCCTGCAGCTGCAGAGTCAGTGTGAAGGCGGGGCCTGGCTTGTTATCGAGTGCGGTTCTGGTCATTTGTGATAAGGCTTAGTGAGCGCCGCTTGTAGACACGAGGCCGGGGCTGCGTACACAAACCCGGCAGATGCTTGGCACACTCAGTGTGCTCACCAAGGATCATGTGACACAAGTGTGCATGGGGAGGAGGTGGGGAATCCAATGAATGAAATGAAAGCATATTGAATTAAGTAACCTCTCAAGCAAAGATAAGTTGCAACCTGCTCAAGCCCGGTTGGAGCGCTGTCATTGTGTTTGGGCTTCTGTGGTGTGGTATACAGGGCCTGATCTAACGCAGATGTTCAAAAGAGTTCCAGATGCTTCTCAAAGGCAAAAGTTATGACTGGACAAGTTGCATTTAAGCTTGAATTCAAAAAGCTAATGCAACATGATTCGATTTAATTTGTGCTCTCCGAAAAATCTGAGAAAGTAGACAAGAGCTAGGTGATTAATCGATTGTCAGTTTATTGCTTGGTGAGTTTTTTTTTAGCAGTATCGATTTGAGAAAAGTGGTATCGGACATCCCAATTTGCATCCAAAGTAAAAGACAAAATTCTTGTGATGGTGCTAATGACTGATGGTGGCTACGGTAACATCATGAGAAACATTTGTTTTCAGCCAAGTGGAAAAGCAGTGCCAACCTTTATAAGCAGGCAGTGTGGAATGCTGCTCTAATGAGCCCATGCGAGTCATCAGTGGCCTTTTCTCCTTGGATGGTCCCACCGGCCCTGAACCCAGGTGGTGGGGGGGGTCTGCAGCTCTTTAGAGGAAAGCCGTGGAATGTGGGTGATAGTTGCTAAGTGAAAGCTGTGCAGCCTGGATGATAATTCACAGTTTTCGTGGGTGTGAGTCTCGGACCAACACTGTGCAGAACCTCGCGCAAAAATACGCACGCATGGAGCGAATGAGAATTGCACTTGAAATCAGCACCCCGGGCCCCCTCGCTCATGCTGTGGAGATCTTTAATGACTCTGCTGTGTGAGCCCAGCTTCGAAAAGGGACATCGCAGGAGACGGAGAGCAGGTCTACTAAGATAAACCATGTGATGGATTTATCCTTGCGGATGCAACAAAAGGAAGTGTTGTATTAGATGCAGCGTGCACATCCTGCAGTTTCATTTATTGGGATGTTCACCCCAAAGAGATGTATTTTGAATGGAGAGATATTCAACTTCTTATCTTCCCTCCTCTGATCAGCATTTGCAGGAATGTTTTTCTTTATGAGCACCGTTAATTTTTTTCCCATGTACTAATATATATATATATGTGTGTGTATATATATATATATATATATATATATATATATATATATATATATATATATATATATATATATATATCATCATATCATCAGTCATATATATATATGTATATTTCATTTTCTATAAGTGCCAAAAGTGTGTCAGGCCGGAACTTGTGGCAGTACAACAGTAACAACAACAACAAAAAAACACCCTGTATGACACAAGTGTAACTCCAACCAGATGGGTGAACAAGTAAGGGAAAAGACCCAATCAAAACACCAATGTATTTTTAAAAAATTATGTTTTGCCATTTGACAGATGTTAAAGTTGTTTCACCAGGCAACTCTAGCGCACAAAAACAATTGGAGGATGCCTGTTGGATGATTATGTTGTATTTTCAATATTTTCACTTCGTAATGAGTTGATCATTTATTGAGTCATTGCCTAATATGATGGAGGCTTTTTATGAAAAAAAAAACCCCAACAAGATTTTAATCTATATTTCATCTATGCTGCTTGTCCTTTTTATGTAAATGAGAACATCTCTTACATAATGCCATTTTGATATGTGGGGATTAGGATGTGGTCCTGTCCTGGCTGGCTGTACTCGGTGGAAATGACGTCTGCCATCGCAACATGGAACTATGTCATTACTGATCTAGTTTCACCTTGTGAAATAAACATAAACCAAACGGTGCTGCGTTAAAATGGTATTGGCCCAAAGTGATGTGTGAGCGCAGGTGCACAGGTGCCGCAGCACTCGCAGAGACAAGTAGCAGGTAAACGCTGCTAAGCTCCTGAAGAGGTGCTGTTGCGTAAACACGGGAGCTTCCTGTGTACTCTGCAAACGCACAAGCCCTTAGCCTCTTGAGAAAAGCAAGCAATTAGCACACGACACATGAGAAGCATGTGGGGTGAATCTCATCGCATCAAATAGCGCTTAGCCTATCAGAAGGAAAGGATTTTTTTTTCAAGTCTTTACCTGTGCACTTTAAGACCAACTTACCTGTCGCTGCAGACAAACATCATGCAGCGCTTTTGGTGTCCTGGCTGGTTTTTTGCTTGAATAGCAAGTGAAATGTAAACAGAAGTCAGCGCCCGGGGCCATCTGCCTCATGTCACCGCGGCCTAAATCTGTCCGCTGCAGATATCACTCACTCACACACTTCTTTTTTTTCCGTCTTCTTCCTTCCTCGTCCTGCTTATTGCCACTTGATGTCTTCAACTTCGTCATTTATGTTCGTTTTTTTTTTTTTTTTTTGTAACCCCGTGCTCTTCTCCACTAGCTGTTGTCTTGAGTCAACTTTATTTTACATTGTTTGTCTTGTGATACTTCGCAAGGTAACAAAATGTCATCCTGTTTGGCTAGAATGTTTGTTTAACAAAAGTTGTAATCTTCCTTACATGTAAAATCACGAATGATTTGTCCAAATCTTCACTTTTTTTTTTATTATGGCTATTTTGCTAATGAGTGTTTGACAGATTATTCATCATCCATTCTTGGTACCGTTCATTCTCACCTGTGTCCTTTATTACAACACTGAAGACATCAAATACAAAAAAATATATATTAATGTATGTTTTAAGTACAGTTCAGTTATATTTAACTTTTAAGTACAATTATATGTTAATGTTTTAAAAATTTATTGAAGTACACTTTTATTTAACTTACATGGACAATACGTTTTAATTGATTCATTCAATGCATTTTTCATTTCCTACATTATAATGTCGAAAAATAAAACAAATAAAAAATCCCCAAATTTAAGTGAATCTTTCAATTGTGGCTTACAGTAATCACTATACTTTTCAAATTAAAACCAAAGTCATGGTTTTGTCATGACTGCGTTCGTATTTTAACTATAATTATTATTCTATTCATTATCAGGTACTAGAGAGCTGACTGTCTTTTTTTTTTAGGTAGTGCGGGTGTTTACAGTAGAGGAACTCCTTCTCTTGATTATTCTACAAGTATTTAGAAAGAGATCTGTTTTCATCTTTATTTGTGAACGTGCGTAGCGCTTTTGGCCTTTGTGTGTTCCCCTCTCTACCCAGGAGATGTCAGTGTGAAACCTTTTCAAATCACAATAGTGTTTATTTATTTTCCTACGAAAGAATAGTCGGATTCTGGCCTGTTTCCACTTTCCCTTTCAGTTGACACAATCCAGTCCAATGTAGCTGGTCTTCTTATTAATGTTTGATACAGGATGTATTTTCTCCATCCTGCTTCTTTGGCGTCCAGCCCCCAAAGCCCCCGACACCCCCCTCCGCTTTATCAGTGTCCAAATGTCACGTTCACTCTTCAAACATAAAGATGTTTAAAGGAAGTGATGGGTCAATAGCAATTCCCACGATGAAATGGAAACTTGAACACCAGGCCACATAATATCACAGACGACACCATATTTTCACTGTTTGTTTTTGTCACACAACTTTTTTTTTTCTTCATGTAATTAACTAAATCCCACAAAAAAAGAAGTTGAATATGTCTTTGTCGGCTTTATTTATTATGGACCGCAAATGATCAGACTTTTTACAGTTACATGTTACTAGAAAGCCTATGCAGATATGAATGAACATTGAAGACATAATAAGAACAGGAATAAATTACAATTTCAAATGGGCGTAACCTAAAAAAAACAGGGTTGCAAATTTAGAGCAGGGTAAATGTGTCACCAGTTAATGTTTTGTTCCATGTTATGTGGGAAAATGTAATTAATGACAGCATAATATTTGGTAAGTTACCTCTGGTGTAAATGTTCGGAATCCCCCCCCAACAGCTTAGAAAAAGAATGCAACTGCACTCTTTCACGATGTTTTTCAAACATAATCCTCCACCCACACCCTTCTTGATAGGTGAGTGCAAACGTCCTTATTTTCCTGTGCACCAACATCATCGGAATCTGCACCCACTACCCTGCTGAGGTTTCCCAGAGACAAGCCTTCCAAGAGACTCGAGGATACATCCAGGCCAGACTGCATCTGCAGAGGGAGAATCAGCAACAGGTACTATAACATCGGCGGGAAATGTGTGACATTTCCCTTCTTCATCATCTTATTGTGTTTCAGCATTTCTTATTTTTGTCCCACTTTTTTGTAAATGTTGAACAACTATCAAAAGTCAACTACTCAAAACTGCCATCGTACACTCAAGCCTATTCATCCCTGCATGTTGAATGCTTTATTCTTGAATACTCCATTCTTTTTATCAAGTACAAAATGACCTTGTAAATACCAGGTAAAATTCAAGCGAGTTTATTTTCTTTCTACTGCATTCACACCTTTACTGCATTGCGTCTTTTCACACTTTTAAACTATGAATTAACTCTCTTAATCATCCGACACACTCATACCGTAGATCATAGACAGCTAGAAAGTGATGCACTCTGCTTTTTTTTTTGCATGTTTCCCAGGAACGTCTGTTGCTCTCAGTGCTGCCAAGGCATGTTGCCATGGAGATGAAGGCTGACATCAACGCCAAGAAGGAAGACATGATGTTTCATAAAATCTATATCCAGAAACACGACAATGTCAGGTCAGTCTGGACACACAATGTCACACACTTTAATCTCATTTTGCTCAATTGATTTAAAATCTCCACTCTGGTGGTTTCATGTATGATGGTGTTAGCTGCAGCATGTGGATAACGATGATGAATAACAAGGTCACAACGTAGTACTCGCATATACACACACACACACACAGTCAGACACAGGTTAGTGTGGCTTGGTGGAGTGCAGCATAATTAACACTAGTGAGGGAATACTTAATCACCAGCAGCCAAGGAAAGATAATCCCCAAAGATTAAGAACCTCGGCGCACATTCAATTACAGCACTCAGCCAACACAAGGAGCAGATTCACTATCTGAAACAAACTTATTCTTCATCCTGAAATGTAATTCTGTCATGTGCATTGATTGGATGTGATTTGATTTTCATCCTCAATATTCCAAGCTATGTGGCTGACTAAAGGGATGTTAGAGTAGAAACACTCGTGCTGCACGGATGGTTGGATGTTTTGCTAATCACCAAAACAAAATGTTATCAATAAAACTCTTGCTTGTGTCCTTCTCAGTATTCTCTTTGCCGACATCGAGGGTTTTACCAGCCTGGCCTCCCAGTGCACGGCTCAGGAGTTGGTCATGACACTCAATGAGCTCTTTGCCCGCTTCGACAAACTGGCCTCAGTAATGCTCCGCACTCACCTGTCTTATTTTGACACATGTTTATTAATCTTTATTTTATTACCTCACAAATGTAACATTAGATACTCCTGCATAATGTCGTAAAATGTAATACAAGACTTGGGTTAAAATTCTGCATTTTGCCAAATATTATATTACATTGTGTATGTACATATATTAAAAATAATATCAACAGTTTGAAACTATAAATGGTAAAAAAAAAAAAAACGATGATGACGCAAATTTTTGTGTTTGAAAAACGAAAGAAAAGCAGGTAGATGCTTCTGAGTAAATTTTGTTTCTTCACTTGTGCCCCATCACTTCTTCAGGAGAACCACTGTCTGCGTATTAAAATTTTGGGTGATTGTTACTACTGTGTGTCTGGGCTCCCCGAACCCCGTGCGGACCATGCCCACTGCTGCGTCGAGATGGGCGTGGACATGATCGAGGCCATCTCGTGAGTAGAACGACAAAATGAAACACTTTGTTTGTCTTGCAGTGGGGAAATATCACACCATTGTGTCTTCAGGTTAGTGCGCGAGGTAACGGGAGTCAACGTCAACATGCGTGTCGGCATACACAGCGGACGCGTCCACTGCGGCGTTCTGGGACTCCGGAAGTGGCAGTTTGACGTATGGTCAAACGACGTTACGCTGGCCAATCACATGGAAGCGGGAGGCAAAGCAGGGTGGGCAGAATTCGCACACTTTTTGACAGCAAGCGTGGACTCAAGTTTGGTTATTATGGGATACCTGATCCTTATGTCGCCATCTAGACGGATCCACATCACCAAGGCCACCCTGCAATATCTCAATGGAGATTACGAAGTGGAGCCAGGCTTCGGAGGCGAGCGGAACGCTTACCTGAAGGAGAACAGCATCGAGACCTTCCTGGTCCTCGGTTGCAGCCAAAAGCGGGTCAATGAGGATTTTTTTTTTTTTTAACATGTCAGCATTTATTTCAGCCCAAAGCATGTTACAATAATACACAATGAGATAAACAATCTCAATCCTTATTTCCTATCGTAATTAATAAGGAAATACAAGAACGATAAAGACTAATGGCTAAAAAGGAGTGGGAAGAAGAAAATTCTGACTTCTTTCTCATTAATATTGTTCCAACAAGCTTTTACCATAAAAACAAGTAACTATAAAGACAAGCATCACTTCCTAAGTCAATGAGATACTAGAACAAGTCAGTAAGAACATGAACTGAGAAACACTTATGACAATTATGTCTTGCGCTGCTCTCAGCATGAGAGCAGTTGGTAAAGCCCTCATGTTTTTCTCTCCGAACAGAAGGAAGAAAAGGCGATGATGGCTAAGATGCAGAGGACGAGAGCCAACTCCAACGAGGGACTGATGCCGCGCTGGGTCCCTGACAGAACTTTCTCCAGGACCAAAGACTCGAAAGTATTCAGACAAATGGTGAGTTTCCACCAACAGTGTGGACAGAGCTAGGACGGATGTTATGGTTTCTGAAGTACCGTGTTTGTCTTCTTCAGGGCATCGATGAAACCTCCAGTAAAGACAAGTAAGACGTCTTACAAACATGTGATGAACTGTTTGCATCCCCTTTTCTTCTTCTTCTTCTTCTTCTTACCATCTGTTCCTTTTTCAGCCGCTGTGTTCAGGAGACAATGAATCCGGAGGACGAGGTGGATGAATTCCTGGGACGTGCTATTGATGCTCGCAGCATCGACCAGCTAAGAAAAGACCATGTTAAAAAGTTTCTACTCACTTTTCAAACCTCGAGTTTGGAAAAGAAGGTCTGAGACGATTTTTTTTTTTTAATTTAAACATCACCGGATGCTGTATAAAGCTCACCTCCACTTACCTTTTTTTCTTCTTCACTTTTTCAGTATTCCAAGAAAGTGGATGATCGTTTTGGTGGCTACGTGGCTTGCACGCTACTAGTCTTTTGCTTCATATCCTTCATACAGATTGTTATTTTTCCACAGTGAGTAACTTACACATACTCTGAATGTATATTATATGTTAATTCTGGAAAGAAAAAAATAAATAAATCTCTAGCCTTGTTTATTTCCATGCACTTAACTCAGAGAAACGCAATGGAGTACAGGGAATTGAGGCCAAGAGGAAACTTCCTAAAATAAACTTTCAGTACAGTATAATTTAACTGCACTCCCATCCATCTTAGTCCAGGTTTACAAAAATATTTTTCATGACATTAGTTATCAGTTTCTTTTTTTTTTCTTCAAAAGGAAACTAAACCCATTTTTGTTTGATATGGTAGACTTTCTATTGACGAAATGTACACAGACACTGCAGAGTGAGGGAGTGACTGAAAGTCTAAAAAAAACTCTCTCGCCTCCACAAATGTCAGTCTTTACACGCACTGTACTGTTGCCAGAACATTTATCCCCCTTCACACAATTTGTACCAGCAAGAAAACATAGTACTTCTATGACTAACATTTAATCGACACAATTTTTTTAAGGCAAATCAAATACAAATATTTGAGTGGTGTTTGTCGAACAACTCAAGATGATTGACAGCTTTCACAATAATAATAATAATAATTAAATAGTGGCCTTCACTTTAATGATGCGTGTGATGCAATTAAACGATGAATGTGTCTTCTCCACTGTTGAGTAAATAAGCAGAGAAATAATCCTCAATGTTTCTCAAACTCTACTCTTTCTTGCAGCACTCCGGTCATGCTGGGAATTTACATCAGTATCTTCATCATCCTGGCCAACATCCTTTTCATCTGTGCCATATATTCTTGCATTAAGGTAGAAGAGCTTGTAAAAAAAAAAAAAAAAAGGCAATTTTTCTCCACTGTGGATTTGAGGTGACACAATTCCTTTGGTTTGTCTCACAGCTCTTTCCTGCTGCAATGCAGACAGTTTCAAAGAAGATTGTCCAGTCTCGCACCAACAGCACTCTAGTTGGAGTGTTCACAATTATCCTCGTCTTCATTTCTGCCTTTGTCAACATGGTACGATCCAAATCGCTTCCTACACACACACACACACACACACACACACACAATAAATTAAACGGCACTGGAAGTATTTGTCTTTGGCTTTGTTATAGTTTGCATGTGACACCAAGAGCTTAGTGGAGTGTGTTGCGGAGAAGTCCAACACATCTGCAGCCATGGTGACGCCCTGTGTGATCCGCCGATTGAATGTGTCTGTTGAAGGAGGTCTGGAGATCTGTCCCAGTCAAGGCCCCTCCTGCCCCTTTCCCGAGGTGAGCGGTGACTCCATGGCGAGTCCGTCGTGCACTTCCAATTAACCGCTTTGGTTCTAGCGAGTGAGCAAATGTCACATTTGCATTTGCGAGCTCCGTAGTTGAAGATGCTCTTCTCTTTGCGGCAGTACTTCAGCTACAGTGTGCTGCTGACGCTGCTGGCCTGCTCAGTGTTCCTGCAGATCAGCAGCATTGGCAAGTTGGCTCTGATGCTGCTCATCCAGCTCACATTCCTGCTGCTGGTCGAGTGGCCACAAGTAGCACTCTTCGACAATGCAGACCTCTTTGTCACCTCCAATGCCATGTAAGTGCCACATGAGGGCCTCTCCTGGGATGACCAGGATGGGGTTTCATTATGTTCTTCCAATTGTTCCTCAAATTTCATGTTCATGGATCAAGGCAGAATTCATTCATTTTAAAACTCAACGCGGGTAGTGGTGGGGTTACCGGTGCGACTCACCTCAACCAAGAACTTCTTGCAAGTCACTCATTTCTCGTAGAAGATATCATTTTTTAGGATTTCTAATATTGGTTTTCTCTTGTCATTGTAGTGATCTAAACGAAACAAATACTCAGTGGTAAGCAATAACATTCTAATATTATTGAAATTGTATTTTTTTTCTTAAAACTATTCAAGAGCTAATTTCCTTGTGTTTGTAAATTAGGTCCAGTTTCAATGAAACTACAAACCAGTGGTGAGATGCCTCCATTTTGCATTTCTATCAATTGTCAGCTTAATCTCCCGGCTTGTTACATGTCGTCCATCCTCTTCGCAGCCCATTTGTTGTGACCAAAGTGTCCCTGAGGGTCATGACGCCGGTGATCCTCACAGTCTTTGTACTGGCACTGTACCTGCACGCGCAGCAGGTCGAATCGACTGCACGCCTCGACTTCCTGTGGAAATTACAGGTATCTTCTGTGCCCACAAGAGGGCGTCATGCTAAAACTTCAACTTTCTGTGTTCCTTCTAAGATTAAAGTGTCCCAGATATTTCGTCCCACTGGAACAAAACTAGAACCACACGTAGCTAATAGACAGTTATATTTGTTGATTCCTCAAAGAACGTAAAAGCTTGGCCCCACAAAGTCAGAACTGAACAAAATGTTTTTGTGTGATGAAGGTCCCACCCTTGAGACTCATAGGTGGTCCTGATGTTCTGATTTCCTTCAAGCCCAAAGTACATACATCTAGTCCTCCGCCTGGCAAATTTATCCCATGTCCCTGATGTGTATGGGGGGGTCCTGATCTCAGCTTTAATTTGTTTTTATTTCACCACACACTATTGACACGACAGATTCGTTTTACAAGCGTGCTCAAAACACGCGAACTAGAAACATTCAATACAAATGTCACTAATAAAGAACCTTCCCTCTCAGGCCACTGAAGAAAAGGAGGAGATGGAGGAACTCCAAGCTTACAACCGTCGCCTCCTGCACAATATTCTGCCTAAAGACGTGGCTGCTCACTTCTTGGCACGTGAGCGGCGGAACGATGAGCTCTACTACCAGTCCTGCGAGTGCGTGGCCGTCATGTTTGCCTCCATAAGCAATTTCTCAGAGTTCTACGTAGAACTGGAGGCCAACAATGAGGGGGTGGAGTGTCTACGTCTGCTCAATGAGATCATTGCTGACTTTGATGAGGTACGAATATCGGCGAGGCTGCAGTGACACGACAGATTTCACCTCTTTTGTGGGTCGTTTATCGGCAGATTATCAGTGAGGAGAAATACAGGCAGCTGGAGAAGATCAAGACCATTGGCTCCACCTACATGGCCGCCTCCGGCCTCAATGACTCCACCTATGACAAAGAAGGTCGAACCCACATTACAGCTCTGGCCGACTACGCCATGAGACTGAGGGAGCAGATGAAATACATCAATGAGCATTCCTTCAACAACTTCCAGATGAAGATAGGTAACGAGATGAGATGTATCTTTTTTTTTCTCTCTATCCAACATAGCAAAAAATGGGTCGTGCACTCTTTTTTTCCCCCTTCAATATCCAGGTCTGAACATTGGACCAGTGGTAGCAGGAGTCATTGGTGCACGGAAGCCTCAATATGACATTTGGGGAAACACTGTCAATGTGGCCAGCCGGATGGACAGCACAGGCGTTCCGGACTGCATACAGGTGGGTTGCATGCCTCTGCTTGTCATCTCCTCGCTCTGGATTGGCTTTAGCCCACATCTGACGTGAATGAAGACAAGGCCCAAAACATCTAGCAATTTTGCTAATCAAGCACTATATTTGAGGAGAAACTTGCTCATTTTCAAGAGGATCCTCAACATGAGGAAGTCGACGTTGGGTCTGAGTGTTACGGCCATTGGGTTCAAAAGTTGAAAAAGACAAAAGACGTCCTCCACATTGAAAATGAGTGGGAGGGGTTGCTGTACCACATATCCCCAGCAGAAGGCGCACTCCCCGTATTATCATGACATTACAGTACCATCTTAGAGACATTTTTAATATAATTTCTAATTCCCTAAATGTACCTTGTGCATAGCAGCAAACTGTATTTTATTGTCTAGAAACACTTTTGATGGGACAGTTTAAAACAAATACTTAGCAAAACAAGTTTTTAACAGTTACTTTATTTGACCAACGAGCCTTTTTGCAGGCAACAATAATAAAGTCGGACCATGAATAAGGCCGCTAGTAGCTTTGATGCTAATGTGAATTGCACAAGACTTTCATTATCTATCTAACACAATAATGAACAAAAGTTCATTTAAAGTTGACAAAAGGTTTCAGCTTCATGTCTTGTCTTGTGCTGTTGTCAGGTAACAACAGACCTCCACCAGGTGCTGGCAAGTAAAGGCTATGTGCTGGAGTGTCGCGGGGTGGTTAAGGTCAAAGGTAAAGGGGAAATGACCACCTACTTCCTCAATGACGGGCCACCCAACAGTTAGCAGCCACGGCAACAGCAGGTTGCTATACTGCAGGGACACAGCACCGCTGAGTGAGCACTCACTGGGTGAGCAAATGGCTGTACCAACCACAAACGCCATCACTTGAATCCCAAGCCAGGAGGGGGGGAAAGTGTAGGACAAAACACGTCCTTGAAGAGAGGAAAAAAATGTCTCACGTGACAGCCTTCGCGGCACAACTCAAAGGACAGCCGTTTTATTTTCTCATGTCGAGCCTCTGTCGGGCTTCTTGAAAGATGCAAAGTCTGTTTATTTCAAATCAACGCCTTTTAGCCTGTGTCAAAAAGAAGATGTGATGCTGTACATAAGGCTACATTCTTTGACTTTGTTTATGTTTTTACATGAATTAAGAAGAGGTACTATAGTATTTTAGTTCCGGATCAATTATTTATTTCAATTTCAAATGTATCGTGCAAAAGGTCCTTTATGAAAAAGTGTGACTACATAAAGTGCGTGCACAAATATCCAGTTTACCACACGATAATAAGTGTGTACGTACATGCATATTTGTGTATGAATATAACGATGAAATGAGGAGGACTATATTGACCAAAGACGAAAGTATTTACTAAAAGCAAGGCAAGACATGTTTTGTGATATGTTCTGGCAAACGTCAGCAACGATCGCCGCCTGTTTGCTCGGCCTGAACCTTTTTTTCTTCTTGCCCAGCTGCTGGCGGTAAAGACTGCTTTATTGTTTTCATAAAATATATTTAAAAAAAAATATTTATTTTCTGTCTGTCGTTCTGGCAGCAAAGCGCATTAAGTCTAAATTATCATCGTGCCCTCAACCTTTAGATGACGGAGGATGTTTTTAAAGATGGCTCTATTTTCAATATTTTATTTGTGCTCTTTGAGGAGCGCAAGTAGCTTCAGCTTCGGGTTCAAGCTCCTGTTTCACAACATCATTGGTTGCTTTTTCCAGAGTTGGAGCCTTTCCCCTTTTTTGGAGGTTTGATTTTTGATGCAAACGCGGGAACTTTGCGAGCGGGCAGTTGCGAAGGAATCGGGGAGAGAAGTTTAAGATTTTGGCGCAGCCTGATTAAAAAACGAGAAGAATGAAAGAAGTATATCTTGTTTTGACTGAATACTGTGCTTTGTAATCCTGGAGGGGCATAACTATTTTCACTGTGAGGTTTTTATTCTGCAGCAAAACTGCTTTCTTGCCAAACATAATCGCTTTGAAGCATGTCTTATTGTGCTATCTTCAGTTCATTTTGCTTTGGGGAATTTCTACCACTTCTGTATCCATCATTTGTATATTCTTAATGTTATGATGATGATGATTAATTATAACGCTTATTCTGATGATTCCATTCCAGTGAAAGGATCAAAGACCAGCACGCTTTCTTGTTAAACGCCAGTGGTAAAGCTCAAGCTCACGGAAAGCAACCGCTCAACATGCAGCCAATGAATTTTGCTTTTCCGACCTAATATACGACGCGGTATTTCCGCTGGCCGTTGGTGCGATCATGTACGGCAAGTAATAACTTGCTGGCTGATGTGTGCTCACATATAGTGAACAGATTTTTGAAGGATTCACTGTGCTTCTTGATTTTTTTTTTTTTTTTTATGACACTCCCGCAGTATTGTAAATCTCAGTCAGGCTTTGAAGTGATGTCTCCTTTCCACGACTTAGCAGAGAACAGAAGATACCTATATTTCATGGTATTATACCACTATGTGGTGAGTGGATGGGGGGGATTGGAGGCTGCACATATTTCTTTCAGGATAAAAATTCTTCAGTTCACGTATTATTTTCCCAGTCCTTCAGAAACAGTTGTGCTGTCGGCTGAGTTTGATTGCCTTAAGTTAATATAAGACATTTATTAGAATGACACTATATTGGAACTGTGCCTGCTGGCCCTTTCTGGACTGCTGATGGAGAGAAAAGAAAAAGGGCTTGTTGAGAATATTCTCCGTGCAACAGCTCATCGCCCATGTTTTTTTTTGGGCCACAAGCGAAAGCCCTGACTCGACTTTTGCCACTCCAACAGCGACAAAAAGTTTGGACTAAAGCCAGCTCGTGCAGCCATGTGCTTTCAGTCTCTGCTTTGTCGCTCATCAGGTGTTGCACGAGTGCCGGAAGACAGCAACGTAATGGGGAACACCAACTAAAGTGTGACCAATAAAGAGTGGGTCATAGAAGCAGATAGATTGGAGAAGCGTTTATAAAAATGTGCATTGTACGTATGTATTTATTTCTATTGGCTGTCCACGGACTTCTATTCATTGTTAACTCTTGGGATGTTTTGCGGAAGCAGGAGAAGAATATTCTCCCCACACAACTGAAACAATATTTTTGCTCAGGCCTGATAAATAACCTTCCGTACTTGTTTTATTTGTGTTTTTCCTGAGTGGGATTGGGCGTGTTTTGCGCCACATGACAAGAGTTGAGGACTATGACAAAGAGAAAAATAAAATTCCCCCTTGAAGAAAGAAAATTAAAACAGGGATCAATGGCTCATTTGTATGTTTTTTTTTTTTACTGATAAGTGTTGCATAAATGTAGTGGTGGGAAATGTAAGGACATTTTAGGCCAGATAACTAAATGGTTTAAGAATTAGTATATACCAATAAAAGGTGCAGTATTTGACAGTGCAATATATGAGCAGTTACATTCCCTACGTGATTTACCGGTTTGGCAGCTTTTACTGTACTGACCCGTGGCAATGTGAAAACACAAAACCGAAGAACTGCCCACCCCGCTGCTACCCTTCATTTACTTTCCAGACAATCTTTAACAAGTTCTATTATTTTCGCGAACACGTGGCTTTACAAGTATCTTGTAAGAGGTATTTAAGAGCCATCGCGAGCTGCTGAGGAAGCACACAAGCTGTAGCAACAGTCAACCATTATTAAGTCACCTATAGATGATGAAACACTTTGTGAAATTCATTTCCTCATACTAGTCAGACTGGCTCTGCCATATCTAAAAGGAAGAACCTTAGACCCGTTTAAAGAGTCATTGGACAAATCTACTTTTGTTTTTAGGCTCCTCCTTGGAGTGTGACGGATTCATTTTACTTGCATACTTGTGGATTTGAATGTGACCTATGCACATTTAACACAATGATTGTATTGATGTTGTATAAATCAAGTTAGGAAGATTATTCAAGCACAGTATTACAACACATGTGAACAAAAGACATGTTTAATATCAATGTTTTTCTTTTTAATTATATATCAAACGTTGCATGTAACAAAATTTAGCATTGATTTGAGACAATTCTGTTGGTGTCATTAGAGTCATACTAGAATTAAATTGAAACTGAGAGATACTTATTGGGTACTCATAATGCAAAGGTGTATAAGATCCCTACACACTCTTGAAATGACAAATTTGCTGAATTTGTTTGGGGTTATTCTTTTTGTAGTTTCAAATATTGTTGTTTACACAATTGCACTCATGTTAGTACGTTTGAAGAAAAATAGCAACAAACACGAGTTAAGTACAGCTCAGATGTGAGTGCGTATTTGATATATTTTAGAAAAGCAATGCAAAAATACACTGTTTCACTGTGAATTTTTTTAAATTCTATTATTTTTACTTATTTTTCAGTTGTTGTCTTTCTGTCAACCTAGTACTCGTGGGCTGCTGATACAAACCCAGCGGAACATATGATACAATTATTAAATAGTTCATAAAAAGATTACAGTTGATGGTTTTGCAGGACTATTCGTGCACGCGCACGTGGCGTGAGCGAGCAAAGTAGGCTTACACTGTACACTGTCGCCCCGCCCACCAGCAAGGCCGTGACGTCATCCGGCAGCAATGGGAACTCGAGCGAGCGCTGGTGAGTTTCTACAAACCAATAATATCGCTCAATTCTGCCTTGTCACTAGAACAGGGAAGTAAAGCGCCGACCCGGTTCGCTGGCGTTTTCGCGTTTATTAATTACCCGCCAACAACGTGTGTTCTGTTAGTCTTCTCCAGAACGGGCACGTAGGTAAGACTTTGTTTTTGTTGAAATGGGCTTTTGCCGAGCTTGTACATGCTAGCTTGGAAGAAAGCAGCTTGTGTTGTCATAAGAGCACGTGAAGCTAAGCATTGATGACACGGCGATTTTTGTTATTAGTGAGCGCGGTTGGCAGTCAGCTGCAAAATACCTCATGCAAAGCAAAACCGCAGAAGCCAAAAATGCTATTGTCTTACTTTTACGAACCAGTGTTAGCGTTTGATTTCAATGAGGGAACCTGAATGATGGACAAGAATCGTCACCTATAAAGGTGCTCAGCGGAAAGGTTGATCCCTGCTTAATACGGGGATTTGGGGCAGGATTTGACTAATATCATTATACTTTGTCTTGGCTATTTGTAGAAGTTGTAGTGACTGTTAGTTAGTTGAGCCCAAACCCACGTGCTGTCCGTTGTTTAGTACCTGCTATTTGTCAGAAGCGACTTAACAAATAATAATCGTAGTAGACCAGGAAGCACTGTCCAACTTTTTACTTATCACTCAAAGTGGAGGAATTTCCTACACAGCCACTTTCTTTCTAATGGACGAGGAAGTAATCTTGTAGTAATACAGCATTCCCATGGCATGATACAATCTATTCAAAGCCGGTAAAAAGTACGCACAATTAAACAAGAAAATAAATTTTTGAATGTTTTGCTTCTCCAAATCTGTTGTGCCAATGCTTGCCAGTGTGTATTCCTCCATGGGTTTCCTGTTTTTCTTTTAATTAACCCCTTTCTGTTTTTTTCCATCAACAGATAGAAAGATACCCCTCGAATTTAGTTAATGTCAAGAGTAGAATGTACAGATATCTATCTGTGTTGAAATGTAGAGAGGGTTGTTGTTTCATGAAGTTTTTAACTATCCATCCATTCTCAGTTTCACATGTCTTTGTCCTCTTTGCTGTCTTTTTATAGTGAAAATGAGCGCCATTCCCCTGTCTCGCTCTGAGGTGTTTGGAGAGCTGAGGAAGGAGCTGCACAACGATCATGAGTTCCGACATTCCGACGTTCATGTATTTATCATCATGGGAGCTTCGGTGAGAATTGAAGTGTGACTTGTAACACTCTAAAAGGCCACAGGATGGCGCCAAAGCCCCAGTTAATAGGAAAGCAGAGTTGGAGAACCCATCTGAGAGACAGCTTTGTAAACAAGTGAAACTTAGCCTGGGTTGTTTGCAATCTAAAATCTATTTTTTTTTCACGAGTAATACTGAAAGATGAATTTGAAATGTTACTTGGGTTTTGATATCGTAATTTGGACATACTGCATCCTAATTTAATTATCTATTAACCAGTGCTTTCCAGATGTGCACTTGGGTAACCACTTAACTACAGTGGATTGAATAAATCCATTTGTACAAATAGATAGATGTTCGAAAGAGTATGTTGTAAGTATTCAAAAATACCAAAAAAGTTGCACGTGACCTGATTGAGGAAATGTTGAAAGTGATTTCGCTGAGCTTCTCCAAATAAAAAGGGTGGCTCAGTAGTCCAAGGTTTCGAAAGCAACACCTCAAGGTTCCTCTAAGCTCAGAATTTGGATGATGTCGTCCATTCTGCAATGTCACTATAGCACCGGCCATTTGAAGACCCTTGAAGGCATTGTTGACTAATTTAACTCTGGAAGTTGGAATGACTTACCATTTCAGAATGATAAAGAAAAGAGCAAAATTGATCTGTGTCTCATTTGTGGATGAAAGATTAATGAAAGTGCGGTCAAATGTATTTGTCAAAATGGCAGTTACATTCATCATCATGATTTTCATTTTGTCACCACTGGTTCTCTTTTGCTAAAAAGGCAAAGGAAAAAAAACACTCGCTGAAGTCTCATAATATTTGCTGACATCTCGTGATGTCACTATTTATTATGGCTAATGGCTAAACTGAGTTACTTTTCGAGTGCTGGACTTGAGTATCACGGAATTCGTTCAAACTACTGCCACCTGCTGGCCCGAAGAGGAAGCGGAGCGACTTAATTAACTAAGATTGTTTGTGGCCTTATGAAGTGAAACTTTAAAGGTCCGTTTTTTTTCTTCTGTTTTTTGTTTGTTTGTCCAGTCAAAAGAGCACTTTCTCTGCCGCGTAAGGATCTAAGTATTGCCTTCCAGGGTTACCACTTCACTCTTTTGCTTTGTTTGCTCTTAGTTGACTTGTGTTTTTTGCTAGGTCATTGGTTGTCAGCATTTTCCTTTCAGGCCGCTCTACTAGCAGATAAATAAATAAATGGAAAGCATGTGTTGTTTCACTCGAGTTGAACCTGTTTACTGGTGTAAATGCTTTTTATTTCATTGATGCTTGTTCTACTAATAACTAACAAGTAAACACAAGGTTCGCTAAAGTCTATAAATCATTGAACCCAGTTTGAGCATTTTCCCCATTAGCCATAAGAATTTATTTTTGCACACGTTTCCGCTAGAGGCCGTCTTTGTGTTGTTGAGTCATGACTTAGTTCAGCCGGGCAACCTTTACAATATTTTAAATTCAACATTACATTTGTGTGTTTGGACCTGCAGGGTGATCTGGCCAAGAAGAAAATCTACCCAACTCTCTGGTAAGTCAATTTATAACCTTGGAAAAATCCTTACATGCAGTAATATTGAAAATTGCAATGCCATAACTTTGTTATGCTTTCAGTAACTTCTGAAAGTTGTCTTTCAGGTGGTTATTCAGAGACGGTCTCCTCCCGGAGAAAACATTTTTTATCGGCTTTGCTCGCTCTGACCTGACGGTAGACGCCATCAGAGCATCCTGCATGCCGTACCTTAAGGTAGCAAAGCTCTTGGTAATAACGGAAATGTCACCTGGTTGTGATTCACCGGCATTCCATCTCCCGACCTAGGTGACCGACTCTGAAGCAGATCGCTTGTCAGTCTTCTTCAGCAGAAACTCGTACATAAGCGGAAAGTATGCAGATGAAGATTCCTTCGCCAATCTCAATAAACACATCCTCACTTTGCCGGGAGGAGCCGAAGCAAACCGGCTTTTCTACTTGGCACTGCCACCCACAGTTTACCACGACGTTACCAAGAACATCAAGCACCATTGTATGAGTGAAAAGTCAGTGTGCACTTTTTCCCCCTCCTTTATCATTTGTGTGCGACTGGATGTTTTGAAGGAAATAAAGGCAAAAAGATGTGTTCTCCCATCTGGTTTTTGTAGAGGCTGGACCAGAGTGATTGTCGAGAAGCCGTTTGGACACGACCTTCAGAGCTCCGAAGAGCTGTCCGCTCACCTGTCTTCCCTTTTCACCGAAGACCAGATCTACCGTATAGATCACTACCTTGGCAAGGAAATGGTGCAGAACCTTATGGTGCTCAGGTAAGAAATAACAAATGTTGCATTTTTGGGTGTATTAGAAAATTCTGCAATTTAGGATTTCCCATAAAAAATACATACAATGACTTCCTTATGTAACTAATTAAGGTCACAAGAGTATCTGAATTAGTTTTTCAGGCAATGCAGTTTGACATCACTGCAAACTATAAACTTTGGATCTGACATCATAAGACATGATCATGTTTACCTGTTCTTAAATGAAGGCATTTATTTCCAAATCATCTCCACCAGGTTAATGTCTCACAGCGAACCAAAAGCGTTCATTCAGCAAAAGGAGCTTGCTGTCATGAACAGCTGTGCTTTTTGCGTGCCGTGCCTTTGACGAAACCCTCGATGTGATGATGTTACAGATTTGGAAACCGCATCTTTGGACCAATCTGGAATAGAGACAGTGTGGCCTGTGTGGTCCTCACATTTAAAGAACCGTTTGGCACTCAGGGAAGAGGAGGCTACTTTGACGACTTTGGAATCATCCGGTGAGAGGCCGGAATGCCATTGCGCCGCGTTTCAATTCTCTTGGCCGTTCACCGATGAAGAGATGTGATTAGGTCACATGATCAGCTCTCATAATAATCAGCAAGATCACGTGCCACACAGCAGGCATCGCAGCTTCCTTTCTGCAATCTCTTCTCTTCTTTGTCCTGATTAGAGATGTCATGCAAAACCACTTGCTCCAGCTGCTCTCTTTGGTTGCCATGGAGAAGCCAGCCTCCACCAGCTCTGATGATGTCAGGGACGAAAAAGTGCGGTACTCGTTGTTCTTAGCCCCGCAATATAGAATTTCATGGTTGATTCTTTTCATGTTTGTTCTTCTCAAAGGTCAAAGTGCTGAAATGCATCAATCCAATTGTAATGTCAGATGTGGTGCTGGGTCAGTATGTGGGTGACCCAGAGGGGGAAGGAGAAGCCAAATTGGGTTATCGCGATGATCCCACCGTTCCCATAGGCTCGACTCAGTCCACATTTGCCACAGCTGTGCTCTACGTGCACAACGAGCGCTGGGATGGTAAAGTTGTGTGGCTCTTTAGAAAACATCCACACTGACAAATCTATCGTATTCTGATCCAAATTTGTACGCCTGCTACTTCCCCAGGCGTTCCTTTCATCCTCCGCTGCGGAAAAGCTTTAAACGAGAGGAAGGCCGAGGTGCGGCTGCAATTCACCGATGTCCCAGGGGACATTTTTGGAAATCAGTGTCGCCGGAACGAGCTGGTGGTCCGCGTGCAACCCAATGAAGCCGTCTACGCCAAGATGATGAGCAAGAAACCCGGCGTGTACTTTTGCCCTGAGGAAACTGAGCTGGACCTCACCTACAAGAGCAGATACAAGGCATGCGTTGACGGGTTTCATTCGTGCTACCTACCGCGCGTTGCAAATAAGCGCTCGGCCTCGCAAAACAAAATAATTGTTGTTTTTTTTTGTAGGATGTGAAGCTACCAGATGCCTATGAACGTCTCATTCTGGATGTCTTCTGCGGAAGTCAGATGCACTTTGTACGCAGGTCTGTAGTCGGCGCTACCACCTGAAAACTGTTTTTAGAGACGTTTGGCGGCATTGAAGCAGTTTGCGTGCCTTTTCCTTTAAAAAAGTAGTACAATGAAAGATTCTAATGCCTCTACAGTGATGAATTAAAGGAAGCCTGGAGGATCTTCACTCCACTCCTTCATCAAATAGACAAGGAGAAGCCAGAACCTATCCCTTACAAATATGGAAGGTTAGTCACAGTTTTTATGTCTTCAATTGGAAGTAAAACACCTTTTGAGAGTCACCCCTCCCTCTTCTTTTAGCCGGGGCCCGGCAGAAGCAGATGACCTCGTAAAGCGAGTTGGATTCCGCTATGAAGGCACTTACGTATGGGTGAACCCCAACAAACTTTGAGTTAGAAATTCGATAGTTTGAGGGGTGCGCCATATTTGGTGAGTTAGTGTGTCCCGAAGCGCTTTACAGAGTGACGCACTTCCACTCGGTGGCTCTGGTTATTTTATCTCAGGTAAATAGGTTTTTCCTCTGAGCCACTTTATTAGAAGTGTGAGCAATTTAACAAAGCTGACAATCAGGACTTTATCCCGCTATGTGATTGGTTGTGGGGAACATTTAAATTCACTTCACTTTGGAAACAAAACCATTTTTTTTTTTTTGGGACCTAGTCTGATAAACATGCTCCCTATCATTCATTAACGAGGCAACTAACACATTCACTTAAGTCTTATACCAAACCAAAAACGATGGTAACTGCAGTAGAGTGGAACACAGGAAGGACTGTGCACAAGCAAAAACCTATCATTGTGATTGTAATACCACAAAGCTTTGATTGCATTTTGTTGATCACATTTAGTGGAGCTTTTTTGCCTTCTCTGCCTGTGGCCAAAAAAACCCAATGGCTCTTGTAAATAGACACACAGGAGAGTGCTGATCATTTTATCTTTGCAGCATTTACAGCAGTTTACATATTCACACTTACTGAAGTTCATTCCATGTTTTCCATATTCTACAAATCATGAAGCAGGTCTACACGTCAGCTTTGATTGTACTTGTAATGCCCTACGGTGGTGCACTGCTCTTTTCTGTCATGTCATGCTAGCAAAACTGTATTACGTAATAAACTACTTATGCTTCTTTATGAGCAGGTTTCATAGTAGAAGTTTTATTTCAGTTATAAATCATTTCAACTGACAGCAGTATTTTCCAAACGGCGTTTGCATCTAATTTTACCCAAAATGTTTCTGGATTGATTTCCTATTTTGGAAGTTTTAACATCCGCAGTTCTTACTTTGGTGCTGTATGTAGTTGTAACTTGGATAAAATATGATTGCACCAATTCCCAGATAGTCATTTATTCAGAGACAAATGTTGACATAACATTTAAAAATGCACGCGCTTAGGCAGTCATGTTAACAAATGGATGGACATTTCAGAAGCAAGTATTTGCTTTGCACAAATAGGTGCACTATCCGAGACTTAATGTAGCAACCGTGTATTCAAAGGCACTTGCGTTTAGTCAAATCAGTTGCCGGGCGTGATTAATATAAAATACAAGACAGGAAATGATTTGCGGACACTAAAAGCTACAAAGACATGAAGCAGGGTTACATGATGATGCAATAACTTCAGGTAATGGGACAGGTGTCCACTGGACGGCATTATTATTATTATCATCATCATTCCCCCTCATTCCCAACTAGTTTCATCGATCTTGTCCATATCTGTTGGAAGTTTGAATTTGAATGCATGCGTTTATGTCCCATAAATCTGGCCAAGTCACCGGTGACAGCCTCCTAGTGGTAGAAGTCAAGTATGACATTAAGAGCCTGGATTTGGTCAAGGTCTATCAGGACTTAATACAGGGTAGGGCAAAATCTTTCAAGCTTCAGCATGATTTCGTGAAATGAAAAGCACTTGAATTAAGGCCGAAGCGGTTGACAAATGTTATGTAGCGTCTCCATGGAGTGAACACGAGGGCCACTGCGTTGCGTCGCGGCTGCGGAGTGACTGGTCGCCTCACGTTTTGGATGAGTAACAGATGACGGAAGTGGTAACGCTTTTCATGTAGAAGGCACTTGGTCAGTGTTTTTCCATTTTACATGTGCTCTGGATGGTTTTGCAAGCAGCTGATGAACTCTGCGACTGGATGGCCTTGGTAGCAGATCTGATAGACAGCATTGAATAGTGGGAACCTGATGGAGGGCAATGAGTGTAAAAAAATTAGCCATTTGGTTGTCCCAAGTTGGGTTGCGTGTTTGATGCTTGGCTTACTTGTCCACCAAATTTTTATGCTTGAGGATGAGATAAACCTCAGCCGCAGTCGCCGGTCCTTGCAGCTTCTGACCGTTCAACATCTCTTTCTCAAGCTCTTCAATGGACTGACAGAGAGAAAATGACGTCTTGATAAAAACTCAGACACACTTGAGGTGTATTCCTCCCACTCACCTTGCCCGTCTTTGCAAAGGCCTCGGCCACTTTGCGATTGCGCCCACCGTAGCAGGTGGTGATGAGATCGGCGACGCCGCAGCTTTCCAGAAAGGTTGCAGAAGACACAGGCCCGGCAGTGCAGAAAATACGGGCAAACGCGATCATCTCCATTAGACCCAACCGGATTACTGCCGCTTTTGTGTTGTCCCCGAAACCCAGACCGTCACAGAAACCTGCTCCCACGGCAACAATGTTCTATACCATATGGAGAGGAGAAAAGCTCCAATGTTATTCAATATTACACAATACTCAATTCTCATGAATTCAATGGATATTTAATGTAACGATTCCACATTCACAATATATACGAGTTAAAAACTAGTAATGTGGTAAATGCTAATAATGTCAGCTGACATTTTGTGCCGAAAGCTCACCTTTAAAGCGCCACAGATTTCCACCACATCATGCTCTGGCACGACAGTCACGCGGAAGTTGTCGGTCTGCATGAGTTCCTTCAGCAAAGCCCCGTGGTTTTCGTTCTTGCATCCTGAAAGATAAAAACCCAACCAAGTTCTGAAAAGAATGATTACCAGAGCTAATGTTGCCTTCAGTTATGGTTTGGCTTAAAGAAGAAGCAGGCTGTGTTAAATGTTACTCAAACTGCAGACATGTGAATCCAAACAAGCCTGCTCTTTCGTTTTACAAGAAAATAGACGGCGGATTCAACAACCTATGCTTAAAAGTGCAATTTAGAACCTACACCGGCAAGAACATTTTCTTCAAGTTACTTTCAATGTTAAACACAGCTCTCTGATGCATGAATGGCTGCTTTAAAATTGCAGCTTGAGACTGTTACTACATCTGAACTTTGATTTCTCTCCACAAGGCTTATCAACTCTGTAAGACATTCCAAACTGAAATTAATTACATGCCCAATAGCCATCTCTTGTCTTATTCTGATAACAGAAAAAGGAAGCATATAAAAATAATTAACCTTCAAAAAGGAGTTAAGTCTTATACATAATGTTCAAATATGTGGTATGAAAATTCAATAAGACTGGGCAAGCAAACACGGTGAGAGTGAGGCCTACAAAACAAGCCCAAGCAATAAATAAACACAAACCGATGGTGGTCTCACAAAACTTTTCATCCGCTACTTCGTTGGCAATGTTGGCCCCCATCAGCACACTCATTGCAATGCCAAGCTTCTCTTGGATCACATCAGAGATGAGCTTCAGTCCATTGGGCCCCTCGTCAACACCCTACAAAAAAAAGTTGTTGCGTATCCAATCGAGAAGTCGTGTTCAGGTAAGCAGTAATACCGCAAAGTCAAACCTTGATTAGAGATATGCCAAGTGCGTCACTCTTTATCTTGCCCTTCATGGCGTCGCAGGCTTTGGCAATGAACTGATGCGGGATGACAAACACCAGAATGTCTGCATCACCGGCTGCCTCCACCAAGTCTGGAACTGCCAGCTGAAGACAAATGACATTGAGGCATTTATGTGATGCGCTATCAAATTCTATGAGAGACAGACAGAAATCATCTACATAGTAGGAAGTAAAATGTGCATTCTAACAAGCGTTCATGCAATAGCAAAAAGGCCAAACCAACATCCCCACAAATGTTTTGGTAAATGATAAGAAACCAACATGGTCTTACCACATTTGCAGGTAGCTTGTGCCCAGGAAGGTACTTCACATTCTCATGGTCAGTGTTGATAATTTCAGTCAGTTTGCGCCCATTCACCAACTCCTCAAACACCCACATTTTTACCGTGCTGTCAAATTTGGAATTCCGAGCGGCATTGGCGCCGACTATCTTGGCAATGGCAGAGCCCCTGTGTTGTTCATAATGTATGGTTAGTTTTTGACTTGACCCCAAAATATTTAGTTAGTCACATTAAAATTCTGTTGGTGTGAAGGTCCTTGATGGAGATTAAAGCTGTTCACCTCGTGCATGGTTGACCAGCTTTTTTAAAACAGAGCTACGTCTTGAGCACTGATTAATATTAAGGGCCAGCAATTGGAGACACACGTCTGAAATACCAAATTTGCTCAACCTAGAAATAATGATATTCATCCATGTGAAGACACTGATCATGTTTTTTTTTTTTACAATTATTACAGGTTGCACATCATAGATTTTTAGTTAAGTTTCCAGAAAAAAATGAGGGCAGATTTCAGGGCAGAAAAAGGGTTAATTTGCATCTCTGATTTACAAAACTTAGTAAAAATGATCAGCGTTATCAAATCAATATACACGATCACTTGTCTAACCATGAACAAAAAACATTTTAAAATGACACCTCAGTTGCATATTTGAATATATAATTGAGAGCTAAGTTGTGTGACTGGACGAACGGTCTGTGATGTATGACGTCACACAGTGGTCGAGTCAGGTGTCAAAAAAACTACCAACAGTCAGCAAAAAGGCAGCGTGCAAAATAAAAATCCTTTTTTGAACGACACGGTCAAATGAATGGCGAAGTACCACAGAGATTTTAGCGAAGCAAATGCTATGAGAAAAGCTGCTGGTTAGCTAGCTGTTGACACCCGGTCGACCGGTGATGCTAATTGGGCTAACAAAAGTAGCACCGGGGAATACAGTGGAGACTGCCACGCGTTTTGAAGTCAGCCCGATCTAGCACCTCCTTCCCTCGCTCGGTAGACATTGAAGCATCGCCGCTACTACTTGCCAATTTCCAGATCCGATGATGCAGACTTTCTTCGCGGCTGCCATGGTGAAAAAGCAAATCGATGAGTAAGTGCGTGAGTGAGAGAACTCTTCGTGAGGTTATGCAACAACAGTCAAGCAGTTGCCAGCCTGCCAAATGTGCCGATGTCCACTAGCCGTGCACTTCGCATGGACCGCCCATTGCTATCGACGCTCCAACCCCGCTTGGTCATTCATTCATCCATCGAGTCCGACGTGAGGTTAGTGGGCTCAAAGTAACTCGGACAAAAGTCTCAGCTCGCTTGTCTTTATTATCCGGGTTAAAACAAAAATATGACAGGAAATAGTACCGTCTTTATCAACCCGTCATCATGAAAATGTCAAATAATAATAAAACGATAAGGTGTCAAAGTCAAGGCCCATGGGCCAGATCTGGCCTGGCACATCATCTTATGTTCCAAATTATTTACATTGATTTCGACGCAACCTTTAGACGTTTATTTCCAATAACTAGTCACAAAAACGGATCTTTACACAAGCAACCTACCCTTTGAGATCATTAAGACAGCAGTGTTAAACATAGATTTAAAGTCTTTAAATAAGATGGATTTTCCCCGCCAATTTAATTCCGTTTTTGAATTAATCATTAATTCAATCTTTTCATTCTCTTCTGCACTTGAAATCAAAAATTGAAAATCTGCATGATTTTAAATTGTGTGCGTCCAATTGAGATTGATATCATTTTCTGACTTATACATGTTGTTTACCAAGTTGACAGTATTTTATAATACATGGACTACTAATGATGGCTTTAAAATTATTTGCATGACTTTGCCTTTAGTTGGTCAATTTAATGGTGCTTTTAGAACTTTAGAATTATAATATTGTATTTAATCCCTCAGTCGTGTGTATTAATTCTTGCTTAAATATAAGCAGCACATTGAAAGTCACAAAGTGTAGCATCCAAACTTCAGTGTTGCAGGACTCGGATAAAGAGAACCTTGTTGCGCAAGACTTGAACAAGAGGGCAGAGAGTTGTGGAAGAACTGTTAAGTACAGATTCAGCAGTCTGCTGGTGTTCTGTGGGGTTTAAAAAGAAACCAGCTTAGTTTAGAAAAATGAAATCTGAGTGTCAAACTCAACACAAAAGGTTAAAAGGTGAGTAATAAAAATGATCCTCATTTATTTTGAAATGCTTACGGTGATTTCTGCATTTACTCTGACATGCTTACAGTGATTTTATTGTATAGCAGACTGCTTATTAACATGGTGGCACTATTTCAAGTACGGCTGCTGAGACCTTGGAGTTAGTGTAAATACTTTTCTATAAAGAGACATCTGTTAAACTTCAGAAAAATAAACACCCTCTCTGTAACCTCTTATTTTTCTGAATTGAGAAAAACTTGGAGTGGAGGAAGGGAGGAAGATAAACAGGAAGTGCAAACAAAATTTGGAAGTAACAAATAGACAGAAGACAGAAGGTTGACTAAAAGATAACATTACGACTTGAACTTTAATGAAACAATTTTTTCAATTCCATCATTTGTATTCATCATGTCATCATAACAACTGTTCCATGAAAGCATGTATCTCCAAGTTATGTGAGTTGCGTACAGTATTCGTAGACTTAAAAGCAAAGAGAGTATCTGATTAATATTAATAAATAAATAAGTGAGTAAAACGCTCTGACCAGATCCACCAAACTGAAAAGGAAATCTTAATATTCATATTGTTTACAGATGACATCATATAGAAAACAGAGACGCAAATAGCAAATGGAGTACACAGTCATATACAATTTAGACAAATGCAACGGCATTACGATCCAAAAGAACTGCTTCGTGTTTTCATGTCAGCTGATGGTCTCAAAGTCGGACCTTTGCATTGAGCTCAATGGGAATGATTGATGACTTATATACAATATAAATAATATGCAAAGGGAATGTTGCAAGAGAGAAACTTTCAAACAGGCACTGCTGGAAAACAACCTTTGCTCTTCCGATATCAGCGTCAGCCTTCGGCACTTGCATTTTTCAACCACCAACATACTTGGGTGCAACCTCACTTGCAGGTGAACCTGTCACGTTTGAAACTGCAGCACAGTGCGACACACGCATCTCCTTCCGTTCGGAAGTCCTGATGAAAGCATACTACTTTGCCATGCTGCAAAATGTTGACTGTGCCAATTTAGGAATTTTTGCCCATTTTTACCAATCGCACTTGCAATCAATTTGGCCAATGAGGTAGAAAACCGTAAGAATAACGGTATAACATCAAGATGTTTTCAGGAGCTTCACAGGGGAAGATATGATCTTTGATAGCATGATAATAAAAATGAAATGTTACCAATGCAAATTACATGCAAGTCATCAAGTAAGGATGGCTTAAAAAAATGTTGATTTACCACAATTAATTAACCACGAACCAAAATCTCTTGAAGCCAATAACCCAAACGCATCACTTTTGTTCATGCTAATGTTTTGTGAGGCTGAGCCAAGAACGTTGTTTTCTTCGCTTCTGCCACAAGTTTGGGAGCGGAGCACTGAGCAAAGTCCATGAAGAAGCTTTGAGACTCTGGACACTTAATGGAAGTTACTGACGTGACACTTGACATCATCAAGGCTGAGCACAGTGCCTTGACCATTGTTGTGTTTGTGCTTTTTATCAGAGCAGCGACACAGTTTGTACTTTATCACCTGAGACGATAAAAACAGAATGGTCAGTGACTAAAGAAACCAGACTCAACTGCCGTGGATATAAAAAGTCGACAACCCCTTTGGAAAAGAACGAGCCCAAAATTATTGCAACATTTTTTACCATTAATGTGACTTATAACTTGAACTGGGAATGGGTGAGCAGTTACGAGGGTTGGAGGACGGACAAAGATGAGCAGATACCTTTCGGCAATGTTGATTAATGTGCATTGTCCTAAGAACAACAGCAACGACAACACATGGTGCCAGAGGGTACAAGCTCACAAGAACATTGTGATTAACCTTCTGGTCTGTTCTAAAAATAGCCCACCAGTGATGTGACTTCTGAGATGAACTAAAAAAGAGGCAGAATTGTAATATTCATGCATCATTCGTTCATTTAAACTCTGCCTGGTACACATAGTATCTTAATGTGCCAAGTATGCCATATTTAGTTTAAAAATAAATAGATTGAATAATCTAGAATAAATATAGAATATAGATTATTTCGATAATTATTATAGAATAAATAATCCCCTGTTATAAAGTGTGCACACTTGTGCAACTTTGTTATCTCAGTTGTCTATTTATAATTCCATTTTCATAATTTTGTTTTTGTTTCTGAGTTAAGGCCACATTCATAGATTAGACCGCTTTAAAATTGTTGGAACTGGCATTTGGGGTGTGTAAACGTTTTATATCCACTGAACACCTTCAAAGATGACTCACCTCATAAAGGTAGTCAAATATCTCCAGAATGGTGAGTATACTTGCGCCAATGAAAAGTCCCATTTGACCACCAATATCACCTGGAATAGTTCAATCAAGCCGTGCATGATAATTAAGTTAAAAACATTAAGTACACATTGACTATATACTCATTAATAGATTATTCACATAATACTGTTACCTAATAGTCCGGCCACTTCATAGGCCTTTTTCTGTTCAATGGTTTCATAGTTGAGAGCCTCAAAAAAGATGTCCAAAACCAGGAGATTTTCCCTGAAGAATTCATATTTATAATTTAAAGCATTTTTTTTTTAATAACTTAGTTTTATGCTTGACGGGTGGGGAGGCACCGGCTCCACATTTAAAAAGTCAATAATCTTCGAATCTGAATGACTCATTGTTCACTGTTGATACTTACTTAATGTACTGCTCAGATTTGTTATATTTCTTGGCAAGATATTTAGCAGAGGCCTTGCTGGGGATTTTCACAAAGGACAGCTCTTTACTGTATCTGGTCATGTTGCAAGGTGTTTCGCACACACAGAAATCATTATCTCTCTGCACCAAGAAATCTAGAGGGCAAAAAAAAAATGCATCATAGACGAATAGATTTTTTTTTGGTCCAATTAGGTAATGTCATGATATCATTTACAAGAATGGGTGTATGGGAGAGTTGAACAAAGCCTCTTTCTTACCAAGAGCAGGATCAGCACATTCTTTGTATAGCTCCGGGGTGCAGTAGGGTGCATCGCCTGCAACACATGAACAAAGAGAAGTCGCTTAGGTCTTGCAGAAAATGCACTTTATAATCATTATTTCCATGAATTAGGTGCACAAGGATATATAGTGATTATTTTTGTTGTTGACAGGCCTACTGCATGGATTTTTGTTTTTTTTTATGACCGCTTAATAAAGAAATCCACAACACATAGATTAAATTTTTTTAGCGTGTAGTAATCGATGGAAGATTTCCTACCTGGCATGTGCACCATGCGGCAGTTGCAGTTGTCCACTAGGTAGCGCGTTTCACAATCAATGCGACAGGCTGTGATGCTGTAAGTATCAAAGAAGTCGGAGTCCATGGGTGTCACCTTGCAGTCACCCCATGGTGGTGGAAGATATATCAGCTGAAACCATGCATAAAATGTTTTTTTCCAACTTGATCATTTAAAAAAAAAAAAAAATGGAATAAACAATACATTTATTTAACATAGGCTCCAGTGCAGCGACCCTGGATGGATTTACTTAATAAAAGCAGAAAAGGTTCCTACCCTCTGTTCTTGACAAGAGACAAAAGTTTGGAATCCGGGAGCCACACCGAAACCGAGCTGATCGATGAAAGAAGGTTCATCTTGACTGTGGATCTGCACTTTGATTCCGGCTTCAAATGATGTCTCATCTGAGAAAGAATGTGACGTCATTGCAACACAGCCACCATACCAGTATGCCTTCCCCAAAAAGTGTTCCAACTCACCCGATTCTCCCCAGACAGGCAGGTACTCGTCCTGCTGAATGTCCAACATGAGCTCAAGCCCATTCCCCATCCCCCCCTTGGTGGTAATAAGGGGAGGGCGATCATTACCCCCGGCGTTGAAGGTGTAACATTTGCCATAGCGAGTGAAGATCTGAAAGATACACCAGGGCAGAGATAGATATTTATTTATTTATTTATTTATTTATTTATTTATTTATTTATTTATTTATTTATTTATTTATTTATTTATTTATTTATTTATTTATTTATTTATTTATTTATTTATTTATTTATTTATTTATTTATTTTTTAAATTTTTTAATTTTTTATTTTTTTATTTAAGTAGTAGTTCCGCTAGAGGGCACTGTTTGTCTCCATTCGTGGCTCAACGTGTAGTATAGGAAAATAACCTTTCGAAGTAAAAAACGTTGAAGACTCGGAAAGAGGGGGGAAATTGGGTTGAACTCCCCTACTCTTGCATTTGTGAAGAAAACTCATCTCAGTGAGGTTATAGAGACCTGCAGGCTGGTGATTGAGCATTCCTTTTCATCGCCCTTATGTTACCATGGTGACCAAGCTTACCTGCCAGGAAGATTGATGCCTTGATGTTTAAGAAAGGCTGCACTATTTACAAACGTTAGAAGCAATGTGACATATCAAAGGGGGGGGTTGTTATGTTGGCGAATATGGGAGGGCAGCAATGCAATGTGAGCAAGAGTTAAAGTGAAAGGGGTGGAAAGATACACGCTTAACCTAATTAGGATGAAAAAAACAAGTTCAAGGACGCTGACATTTGCGGAAGTGTCCATTGAGCTTGCTATGGATAATGAACAACAATTCCTGAAACCCCGTAACATCATGCATCAGGTATTTTTCAAAATGTGGGCTTGTTCACATAATGCAATCATACTTAGAAGTGTGGACATTTGATGAAACTTGTGATGTATTTTGAATTTTTTGTTTAATTACCTAAAAAGGAAACCGATATCCTGTTTGAAACTAATCTGCTGTCAGAACAGCTTCAGCCCATCACTGTAGGCTACGCTGCACGCTGCAAACACTTCCTGCATGTTCTGTTACTCATAAACAAGTCAGCCATGCATAAACGTAAATTGAACGGGCATGACAGGTGCATGATGTTCAGCATCATCACAATTGATTACGGTGAGGGCGCGTCATGTCTTGCGTAATGGTCGGTCGTGTGACAGCAGAGATGGGATATGTGAAAAAGCATCCAACACGTGCGCAGCCTGCAAATGCTTGTTCAGAGGAATGAATAAATCACAAAGCACATGTGCATTGCACATCATGCATACTGTATGAGGCAAGTGTTAAAAATTGACATCACAGATCATTGTAGTCATGGGTGATTATAAATAATTACGATAAACTTTACTTGTAATTTGTTATAGTACTTTACAGTTGGTTCCCCCCACAATTTTCGGCACTTCATTTACAAAGGACCCATCGGAGGGCTCGGATAAATGAAGTTATCCCTCATGAGCATTTTTGCCGGTTGAGTGCCTTTAAAAACACACAGTACAGCACTATTGTTATTAAACATACTGCCCATCAATATGCATGTCTTACTTAGATCATTAGATTAGATTTGCATTTTCCCATCCAGTTAACAAGGTATTTTCTACAGCTGTTAAAAGAGGTCCCGCCAGGGTAACTTCATTCCATTAGCGCTCTCGCGTTTATGGAAACACTTTCGTATTATTGGAAGATTTAAAGCACAGGTGTCAAACTCAAGGCCTGGGGGTCAGATACGGCCCGCCACATCATTTTATGTGGCCCGCGAAGACAAATTGTGCATCAAATGCGTGTGTCATTACTAGAATTGCAAATTGTCTTCACTTTTAATAATGTATATTTTTAAATATTTGATGAGTTTTTACTCGTCTGATTTGAAAACAAGTTATTTGTCAGTTTTTTTTGTAGCTTTGACTGTATATAATATGAGGTGCTCATACATTTATTTGGGTTGACAGTCATAATGGCCCTCCGAAAGAAGCTATGACTACAATGCGGCCCGCCAAAAAAATGAGTTTGACACCCCTGATTTAAAGCATGTTGGTGAAGACAGACAGTTTTGCCTATATTATGCGCCCTGATTTTGTAATATCAAACTCCACATCAATGTACAGTCCATGCCACTTACTAACAATTAAAACAGCTCCACGGCAACCCAGCAACCCAATACTCTGAAATGTTTGATTACCCTGCTGACTGGCCAAGGTGATAATCATTCTTGGCTGGAAGAGAGCGCGACACCCCATTGAAAAAATAAATCATAGGTAAGAGAATCAACGCCAGAGGCTCAGTGAGACTGAAAATGCAAATGACTTAATGATGCTTTCAACATGCCCTTCTCAGACCCAGAAGTCAAAATCAAGCATCTCCAAGGAGACATTGCTAATGTTAAATACGCCTTCATGGACTGAAGACACGGTGTGCTCAAACACACGGTAGTTTAATTTGGCTCTGCTATTTCCACACAGCAATAGTCAGTCAAATATCTTATTTAAAGATCACACTAAAAGCAAAAGGGGTACAGACTTAAGGCTGAATGAAGCCTGGTCTTATATTGTCTGCCCTTTTGGTGGGCAAAAGGATATTAACAAAAAAAAAGACACCCAAAATAAAAGGCAAATTGGCGTAGTCAACATTGAAGTTCATACATACAGTCATGAGACACCCACACAAACACTAAACAATGCATGCACACATTCATCCATATATATGTTCATTACGATTACTATATATACTATATATAATCCATGCAAACATAAGCACATATGTACACTTTACACATTCAGCATTTATACACGTCCATAGAGATATAAGCATATCATTTTGACCATAAATTTGCAGTAATTATAAATACCGTAATCTCTGGATTATAAACCGCTACTTTTTGCTCAAGTTTTGAACCCTGCGGCTTTTGTTTGTAATAGTATGTTCTGTGCAGTCCAACTAGTCGAACACAATCTTCTGATTAAAGTTTTGTTCGTGGAATATTAATTAAAGAGGCAAAATCCTTCTGCTTTCATCCACCTCAGGGGCGGCCATTTTGCCACTTGCTGTCAACTGAAAATGACATCACAGTTGCCAGGTCTCAGCTCACAACCAATCACGGCTCAGCGGTTTTCTGAAGCTAAGCTGTGATTGGTTGTGACCTGAGACTTGGCAAGAGTGATGTCCTTTTCAGTCGAATGCAAGTGGCAAAATATACATTTACTTTTTCTACTTTGGTATACTCATAAGAGTCAAAATTCAGCTGAGTCTAGCCAGACTGGATGGACATATCTTAGTTTGTTTGCATCATAATATAAGGGGTAAAACCTTGCTCAAAGTCAAAATTAAGGCTAACGATTGATCTTGCGGTTTGTGACAAGACTTTTAAACTCGCTCCTGACTTTGAGGCCATGATGTGAAATTTATGCCAGTTGCTCCAACAAAACATCAATTAAAACCCTCCTTTAAGTTTGGCTACGACAATTCTGGGTTTTAAGAAGCTGCTCATGTCGAGTGATAAAAATACTAATTTCCTCCCTCTCTTTGGTCATGTTTTTTTCGCCTGCCTCACCTCATCTGAAAAGTCTGACGTGCTTTAGCCTTGTGGAGTAGTCTCTATCTCCTGCCGCACTTCCCCACCCACCTCTGCTTCATTTGATGAATATTTCACAGGCCAGTAGAGACGCTCTGCCTCTCTCATCCTATTCCCAGGCTCTGTCCAGCCTCTCACTACCTATCACCCTCAGAGACGATAGGGGCACTTGAGGGGACTAGGTGGGTGTACGGATGAGCGTTACTCTTCTTGAAATATGAGGACGGCTTATTAAATCCCACGTTTTTTTGTGCGTGTGTTTTTCTTTAGAGTCAATCGAGTAAGTCATTAGAAATACTGTAACACATTTACTAAATTGTTTCCTTTCTTGTTAAAAACAATGTTACGGTATGCTATGGTAGTTATAGTCAATCCATCCATTCATCAATTGGGCTCATCCACAACTTACTCGCACGTACATTTGTGGCGTTTGATAGATGTTATCATTTAAAGCAAGGCAATATTCCAACAAGGGGCTAAAAAGGTTGAGGTTGTAAGGAAAAGTCGCTGAGTCGACATCTAATATGTTCATGGCTAATGTTGAGATGGCTCCTTTTAATCCGTAGGGAGTTGTTTAGGAGAGCAGCTGTCTTTGCTTCCAACACTATAAACCATCTGGCCCGTGAGAAATGCAATAAATTAGAATGATGTTTGAAGTAATGGCGGACGATGTAGGGAGAAATGAAATCACGTTAGGGACTTCAGAGGTTGTCCAAGGCAAATTATCAGCTTTAATTTAAAACACATTTAAATGAGTGTTTTCTTTCCCCCCAAGTGTAATTTATAGCAGTACGCCATTTATTGTCAAGCTGCAGTATTGGTTAAAACTATTTTCTTGAATATTTTATGTCAATTCATTCCTCATAAAAAGTCACTCAATGTATAGGTATATTTTACAAACTGAAAACGATCCAGGAGTCAAATGAATGAACACATATAAATAAAGTGCTCATCTCTTTCGACGCATCCAAAAAGCAACCTAAAAAAAAGCATGAAGATGACAACTAAATGTATAAAAGATGAATAACACGGTAAAATTAAATCTCACCGATCAATCTTTTCAAGTTAATCACAATCGGCCAGAGTTTTGCTAATTAATTCTGAATTGTAAAGCAGTTTTATAAAAACAACCATACGTCATACTTCTTCACATTTCCTCTAGGATGCCTTAACTTGTTGGTTTTTCGACATGCATGTTTGAATCCCCACCCACTAATCTCCTGCACGTCCATTCGTGATCTACAGACATGTATAGATGCTCCAGCTCTGCTGGAAACAGGCCCAGGCACAGCAACAGCTCTTTGCGCTGCGATTTCACTGTGCACCAACCCCTCGTCAGGCATATCTGAGTAAACATGGAGACATAAACAGCCTTGAGGCCAGTCACAGAGGCAAGACATTCCGTGATTACATCTGACAACATTCTAGGTGGCAGACAGTGGGGTTAACTAGGATTAAAGATGATTTTCTCAAAAGTGATGGAGAGATGTAGACAGCAAATCTCTCTCTCTCTCTCTCTTTATGTCTTTCAATTCCATGTTGATGATTTAAAAGCCAGAGGTGGGAAGAGTAGCCCGAAATGGATTACGATTTAGATGTATGTATTAATTTCCCTTACTTGACCTCAGCAAAGATTCTCAGAGATCACTTCCTTGAGACAGCGCAGCTCTTCTTATAATTTACCCTGACTTCATTCAATAGTCACATAATGAAATGATTTAGAATGCTTACATCACTTTATAGCAATTATTTTTTCCGGGTCATCTTTGAAGTGCACAGAATATATGAGCCGCAATCTAATTTCTTGAGCACTCTGTGGACTTTGTTGTGGCTCAGGGTGTTGTGTGCGAGCGTGACCGCATTCTAAGAGAAAGCCGTGTGAATAAGTCACAGGCAGTTTGCCCAACGGTGAGATGAAAATACGGACATATGGCAGCATGGCACAGAACTGAAGATGCGCATAGATGCACAAGGTGAACACAGATGTGTTTCAAATATACTCACCCTCAACTTGCGTGCAACACTCTAGCGTAGCGTACTTGAGCATTGGAGTACTCTTTGGTGTATTTTTGGCATACCTCTATGATTCATCACCTGGGTGGCAGTATTAAAACTATTTAGCTCTGTGTGGGTTGGGATGGGACTGGTTTCATACATTGGACCTTCCAAGCAATGCTGGTTTTCAAATATTGTTTGTCCCTCCAGAGACGTATTGGTAGCAGGGTACAACTATTCGATCTTTTGGCCATTTTGTAGAACAAACCAGTCCAACAGCAAATGCAGGAACCAGGCTCACAGACCAAATTAGTTGTGCATTATTAGGGATGGTCGATACCACTTTTTTCAGATTGATACCAATACGAGTATGATACCACTCATACTCTAGATACATACAATTTCTATGAAACCAATGTTTTATTTATTTATTTATTTATTTATTTATTTATTTATTTATTTATCTATTTATCTATTTATCTATTTATCTATTTATCTATTTATCTATTCATCTATTCATTTATTCATTTATTCATTCATTCATTCATTCATTCATTCATTCATTCATTCATTCATTCATTCATTTAAATTTAATGTGGGGGTTGAAAAGTCTGCAAGAATGACCTCAATTTAAAAATAAAACATAAATCACTCTGATTTAGGATTATTTGTATTTAATTAATAAAAGCAAAAATAAAACTAACAAATGAGTTTCACATTCTGCAGAGGAAAAAAACCTAGGACCGCCAAGCTACTCACATACTGTTTCTGAATGAAAATAGATGAATTAATTAAAATGAAAACAAGCTTCGGGGCAAGAGGAATCGTGTGCCGTGTAAAAGAGACCCAGGTGCAACTTCCCGCTGAGTCTTAGGTCACCTTCTAGCACGTTCCTTCCCCCTCTGTGTCTTTTTTTGTTTCCTTGTGAATAAACTCCTTTATAATTTTGGCTCTTTGTCTCTCTTTGCTTTGCGCAAAAGCATTTTCACAGTGAGCCAGTATTCCAGTGTTTCAATCGATCATGGGAACGTTCACTTTTCTTGTGCCACTCCCGTTTTTTGGCTCTTTTTCCCTCGAGTAACAGAATGATAAATCTATTCATCAATTAATTTCATTCCATGTTCATAGTCTGTGGTTATATTTTTGGCTATTGTACATATTTTTCAGCAGAAAGAATATGTTTTAAAGAAGAAACAAGTTAAAACAGTGCCAGGATGTCTTAATAGCAGGATGTTTTCATCTGAATAATTCTATGTTTGAAAAAATGAAATTCTATCCTTATTATAATAAAAGTGAGAGTCGCTCTTTGTATATCTAAATATGAACATTTGCAGTGGAGCTCATTTGTGTGTCTTTTCATGCTAATGATCTCCACGGTGAATGCCACTCAAACGTAATTCGTTCCCTTTCCATCAACGTATGATTAAAACAAGACCAACATTAATGAGTCGCAGCGAGGTGACCACACAAAGCTGCTAGGCAACAATAACGTTATAATGAGGAGCTCATTTGCAAGTAAAAGGGGTAATTGTGATTACAAAATGACCTACCAAGCAGGTTGTTGTCTAAAGTTATTCATATTTCAATTAACCTTCTAGCCCCGGCGCATAATTTCTCTCCGTGACAGAACTCATCAGAGCACTTGAAGATGTTCACTTGATTTGACCGTGAATCTGAACTAGTGAACTTTGACCTTTGCCATAGCAATCACTCAGCCGCCACGTTCTGAACCTCTGCGACCTCTTCCTCTTCTCCAAATGTTCACCATCATTTTCTTGATGTGTCTGTTTGCTTTCAAATTCACCCCATAAACTTTATGGACTGCAATATGTCAGGACTGATATCTTGTCCCCGTTGTCCCTGGATAGTGAGGAGATCACAGCTGGTTACAGCTGAGCAGCATTGGGTCGCATCATTTTCAATCTGACTCACCACGGTAGTAAAAAGCTTCGCGGGGACATAAAACGAATAAAGGAACTGAATCATCAGAGCAAAACCCACGTACATTTCCCTCAACCTTGTTCTTTCAGTTTCTGTGGCAAAGTGCAATGCCATTTCCTTTTTACTCAAGCACAAGGGCGTAAATGAGGTGGAGCGGTGACTGAAGACTGGAGGTGCATAGTAAGCGAGATTCAGCTACCTTAAACAGGTGCGTTCAAAGGACGCACTTAGAAAAAAGACGACGTGATCTTGGTTCCACCTTCATCTTCGTGACGGCCAATTGGACCTGCCGCTGCTAAGCGTGGCTGCCTGCTGCAGTGATTGATGTCCTCTGCTCTAGGTGGCAGTCATAGCATCACTCATTAGCCGCTAATGCCTATTTTGCCTCATATCGCCCCGAAGTGAGAGGAAATGATGTTTTTCATTTCCCATGTGGTTGTGGAGCATACATTCATCATTTGACTTCTGAAGATGGATTTCCGTGGGCACGTCTGAAGTTTTCCCAGAGACAAGATTCAAAATAACAGTAGGCCAAACTCAGGCTACAGGCCAAGTCAGTGAATAGATTCGCTCAGTAATTGCAGAGGAGCTGCCAGACCGAAGCCCATAGAAAAGTGAAAGGGCACATCGAAGAAATACTAATCAGTGTGTCAGATAATCTCTCACGAGGCAGTTGTTGTTCTTGCCGAATGCCACCGCTCCCCGCCGCATTTTATCTTGTGTGTTTTTTGTTTTCCGTGTGTGCGCTGTAGCAGCTCTCGGCAAATTATTGACATCGCCGAGCTCCGCATTAACATTTAAAGATCGTTTAATGTAAGCCAGCGTTTTGGGATGGCGCTTCCTGAATTATAAAATAAGCCGCTCATTATCCCCGAGTCAGATGAGCGCGCAGAGCCGGCCTTGTCCTTATTTCCCGATGCTTTCTCCTCCTATTCTCACCCTAATTATAACTTTTAATTTTCGCCTGCAGCTAAATCTTCTTTCTTTCCTTGCCTCCATTTGGCCTTCAGTTTTTTTGCACCAAATTCGCCGTACCTATTCCTCCAAATGTCTGTCGTCACTAAATCCACCTTCCCACACGGGGAGCTTTTGTACAGTGATTGTAATCAAAACAAAACAAGCTGTAATTCCCTCTCCCAAAGTCTAAACAGAAGAAAAACAACATGCGTGCCTGGGTAACCCATTTTAACCACACAGATGTTGTTCCTCTCTCCCTTAAATTCCCGCTACAAAGCTTCATTCCTTCCACTCTCTTACCCAGCGGCTTGTTACTGCATGCCATCAAAGTGATCTCCCATTCACACAGAGTGAAATATTGAAACACATGATTGCGATTCAGACTGACGTGGTGACCTTGGCAACGCTCAGCGGGGATAAACAGGAAAAGCTCATCATGCCGGCCACTGGAATCTTCCACGCTGTCACCCTGTAGCTGATTTCATCCAGAACTATCGAGCTGAATTTGAGGTGAGGTGACGCGAGGTGGGATCTGGGCGTCTGCCTGCTTTCCTTCAGTCAGCATGTCACTGAAGCTAGCAAACAGAGCCTGGACTTGCAGAGTCACCTGCACTAAACTTCAAGATGAATAAACCATGGGTAGAGCAATGCAGACCACTTGAGCTATTTTCAGCATCACTCGGTCCAAAATGCTTTCATAAAAAGCAACCCCCCCCCCTCTCGTCCCCCCGCCATCCCCTCACCGGCTTGGGCAAATAGAGCGTGATGAAGCGGCACTACTGATCAGTCTAGAAAACCAGCCGGAGTTGCGTGGCTGTCCGCCTTTTAACAACACGGAATGATCTCCAGGACCTTCAAGTTGAGCATAATCGGTACGACTAACTTAACTCAGTCACCGCCAGCCAAAGTGATGTTTGACGTCTATTCCCGTCAACGGTAGTGAATGAGTTAAAAACACACTGTGACTTTGAACTAACAGAGGTAACCTGCCTGCTGACTTGCAGATTGGCGTTGGACTAAATGCAGCTGTCCTACTTTGTATTGTCGTATTCCGCTACTTTTTTGTTATTAATCTTTAAACTGTCACCAAGAACACTTTCTAATCTTCCCCTAAAGACTTTGTTGTATTTGTTTCATTAACAAACACAAAGAAATCAATGAAACAAGCACTGTCAGTCTTTCTCAAGGTCCTTTTTTAAAAGACGCTTGGTGAAGTCAAATTTCAACTCCTGCTGCATGTAATAGTCCCACCGCTGACGAATGTCTTTTGCGCATAAGATTAGTCTCCTTTATGAGCCCTGAGTAAACTATTCACCTGCTGATTTAGGAAATGTGGTTACTTCAGCTCCTGATGACTTTTTGCTGGTGGTCAGCACTAAATAGTCCAAGTTCAGCATGTGTGGCAAATATGACTTTAATCCGCCACCTGTGTTTGTTTATCACCAAAGTGCGTGCTGAGAAATTAACATTAACGAGGTCGTTTCAAAGATTTGCTGCTTAATATCTTCACTGTGAGTAAAAAGTTACAAGCTTGATTTTGTTGCAGGCGGAGTGTCAGGGATGTGAGTTTGAATGGTGGTCTGTCACAGGGACTCAACGGTGGACCAGTCCACAATGTAGCTTTTCACGTGCGTTCTGCTGAGCTACATATTAAGCGGTACCAAAAAAGAAAATAGCTGGACTCATTCCGAATTATTTATCTGCCTGCAAAGCCCTTAACTCCTAATTGAAAATGGGGACATCACCCGAATAAGCAGAACAAAGGGGAAAGCATGAGAGTCAGCGAGGGAGGGAGGAAGGAAGGAAGGGAGTAAAGAGCCTGACATGAAAACATAATGAGGATTGTCATGCCCATGGGGGCTGACGTGAGGGATTCGCTGCACAGGGCTTTCGACTAAGTAGGAATGCAAGTGAAGCTGGCGAGAGGGCACCAGGGGACACAAGCGGTAACATGACTTGGACGATGCTAGCATGTTCAGGAGCTTTGCTGACCCACAAGCCGCTGGGCAGTTTTTCAAATCTGTCCCTTCAAACCATCAAGGAAGTGGAAGGCTCCCTCTCCAAGGATTGTGCTTCACTTCCATCTCCAAGCAACGGCAGAGATTGCCGGCGGGTGCTACGGGCTTGTTATAAGATGATTCCGACTGGGGCCAAACACTTTGAGCTTAAGAGCACTCAAACTGAAAACCAGACCTGCGCGTCATGCTGAGTATGTGCAAAAACATCAATGCAACCTTTGTGGTTCTATTTCATCCCTAAAGACTATATTTTTCATTACCGCTTTGCAGCGAGCAGCATTTGACATTTGTTTCTGTTGACAAGTCTATTGGATTCACCTCATGCTAATACAGCTGAAAAACCAAATGGGAAAAATAGCAACGTGTCTCGCTGCCTGCGGTTACGACATTATTGCTGTAAGCAATTCCGGGGAGATAGCAATTGCGAACTTAAACGGGGAAGTGAGAGAATGAATACAAATGGATCTGATATCGTCTGGAATTAATCTTATTTCATGCCCACCCCCGCATGCGGTTGGGATCTGATTTGCAAATATGGAATTTAGTTCATTCTGCTGTTGGCGCTACATCTGTATACAACTTGACAAAAAAGAGAAGTTGGAACTGGCAGTAGGAACAAAGACAAAACTCACAAACGACCGACTTGTCTTGGCCTTGCGATTTGATATTCCATCATGCTCCAAAAACATTTCAAATCCATCCACTGCATATTCTCAACTTTACCCTCTTCCTGCTCTACACATTGTGAAACGTGACAGTTTCTAGCTTCAAGGTGAAAAAGCTTAACATGCAAGTCGACCATCTCGCTTGGACTCAGCATTCTCGATGCAAATGTTTCAGAATGTTCTATCAGCGTCTTTGCCCCCACCTCCTTTGATCTCGACACCAAAAATCAATCGGGGCGCCCGTCTTTCTTCATTCATCCAGTGCCGCGCCAACAAAACAATGAACAGATTACCAATGCATTGCATCTAAGGCGTCTTCAAAGAGAGTCCATGTTGGAGAGAACTCTGCACAGATTGAGGCAACAAAGGGTAGTTACGGAGGGAAATAAAGGCCCCATAATGCTCTGGGGGGAAGCCCCTCCCCTCTCCCCCTGCGTTGTGGACAGATGTAATTTCCTATCGAGCAGCGTTTTCTTCAAAGCCCACCGGAATGGCTTGATCACAGTCGACAGGCTGCCAGTGTACCTTCACATTCTTCACATCAATTATACATTGGTCTCAAATGAGAAGAAAAGGTTAAGGAGTCTTAAAGTTTCAAGACTTTTGATCAGTGAACCACATCGAAGGGGAAACTCAGCACGGCAGCAGCCCAAACCTCACATCTGCTCTTCGGCTCAATTTGATGGTTTCATCACTTTCAAGTGTGGTGGAGCTGGTGTACGTTGATACCCAGTCACTGATTACTGATACTACTAATCACTAATCTTACAATTTGTACTAATTAGTAACATCATAGTCCCTATTTTGTTGCAAGTGCAAGTCTAGCAGGAAGTGCAGTCTACCTGCGCGCATGACTGGAGTTTTCTTTCTTAAACGAGTCTGGCATGGCACGAACGTTCGTTTTTGAGCCCCGAGCGAACAGGGAAATAAGTCTCAATTCCTTTATTCTCTAAATAAAAAAAAATCTTTTCATCTTGACACTGCTTTAGTTACTTAAAAATTGGTAGAGTAGTTTTTGAGTCATGCTGATAACAAATGAAGGAACTTATATACAAGCTGGGGAAAAATCCTCACTCAGTTTAGGATTTTTTTTTTTAATTACTGGAGAGTCCTGTCTGTGTTGTGAGCTGAGCTTACTGTATTGAACCCCCCCCCCCCAAAAAAAAAAACAGTTTCATCCCTTAATTTAAAATTTTATGAGGGGAATGTTCATCCACTCACTCAACCACTTCGGGGCGCAGCCCAAGAAGAGATGTTGTGTCAGTTTGCTCATATTCAAAAACAACTATCAGGTTGTCACTACTGAATATTTTTAGAATCGATTATACTATCGATTAATCGGCTAAAAATTTATTTTGCATGGAAATAGAAACAATCTTTTAGGCCCCCTTTTACTGTCTATTAACCGATTATTGTTTATTTGATATTGTTTAGTGATTTAAAAATGGCTCGGAACAATTACCCGATTCTTAAAATAGTTGTTGATTAATTTGATAATCGAATAGTTGCCGATTAATCAATTTAATTTTCACAGCTCTAAGCAACAACAACCATTTCCCCAGCTTGAGCTCAGTGAGTAATTTTACAAGTGGATCTACCTAGTCTGGATTGTTGCACAACAAAAAGGGCTTTTCTGTCTTATTGTTGCCGTTTAGCCTTGCAATTTCACCCGAGTACAGGCATGTCTCTCTTCAGTCATGATCGCAGTAGACAGGCTACTCACTTCATTTACTCTCCACAATTGTTTAATTATACAGAACTTCACTCTCAAACAGAGGAGGCAAACACTAAAAAGATGAAAAAGACAGGTGTAAACATTTGCTTAGGACCGGAGGGGTTGACTAAACTGTGCAGCAAAATACGACAGATCAACAGAACTTAAAAGGACTCCGTGAATTATAATTCCAGAAATGTAAATGTATTTGTTGTGTGATGAAATACAACAGAGTAAAATCTTCAAAACACACTTCAGCAAACCATTTTGTAATCCAGCTATCTCTTCATCAATACCATCAATACAACTTTCAGACTGTGGGATTTCAAATGAAAAATGTTACGACCTGATTTTCATTGTTCCCATGACAGTATCAACAAAGTTATATTTATACTCACAAGAATAAAATAAAGATCACATGATATCCAAACGTACCACTTTGAAGTCGTCGGCTCTGCACTCGGTGCCGTGGAAGTGGCAGGAGAGCAACATGTCATTGATGTCGTGGCCGGTGCGGTCGAAGAACTCCAACATGTTGAAAGGTCGCGGCTTGAAGTTGTGGAAGTCCGATTTGACCTTCAGACTCTCCAAAACGCTCTCCTCCACAAGATGCACGTCTCGGATCTCATACCTAAAGTAGACCATCGTTTAGAGATGGAAATGATATCATTTTGCCTGATTAGAAGTCAACTGTGTGAAATTCAACCCAAGTAGCAGTAAGGAGTCATAAAAATCTAATTTTATTCCAGTACTGACATTTCAGTTGTCAAACAGCTTGAGGAAAAAAACAAAAAAAAACATGAATTTTGTTAAGCTAAATTTTTCTGTCAAAACCAAACTGATTTATTTTATTTTTGAGGCCGATGGTGGATTTTGGCAGAAAAAAGACTGATTAATCAGCCCAATGATTAAAAGAATATACACTGCGTATGCATTGTTGTTTTAAAAACTTAAGATCAATAGCTTTCAGGAAATAGAAGTTAATCCCTAACGGCCCCTCATAGAAACATTCTGTATGTCGCGATCGTTTGTTTTTTTTCTTTTAATAACAGTAGCTCTCGGCTTTAGCCTACGTGGTTTCCTGCCCTATTATATATTTGAGAGGTAATCGTAATCAGTCATCCACATAATCACAGTATGGATTCAGGAATTTGGCATTCAGTGAAATGTCTTGATATTTGTCTTGTGCATGCCACCAGGCGTCATTGGTCCGTGTTAAATGCCAGCCGAGTAACTGAGCGAGGAAGCCAAATATCCCACATCACCCTCGGCATTATACTTCGCCCCGGGAAGGTTTCCTTTCATCAAATGGAGCTCATAAATTTCTGGCCGCAGCGCCTCGCATCAAAAGCGAGTTGAATAGCCGCGCATGCATCGGCTGCGGACCTTCGTGCAAATACGACATTCAAACAGACTTGAATTACTCGGATTCCACCTGCATTTGAATTGCCTCACTTCTTAAGCAGGAGAATGAGCTAGTGTTAGCTATGCTTCTGAGCCTAGTGGTTTTTTTTTCCTCCCAGGAAATGTGCAATGGTGGGGTGCATCCAGACCTTCAAAGATTGGTGATACAAGTTGAATCTGCCGCCCGCCACCAGACTGTCAACATCACTGCAGCGGCAGCTCATCAGAGGATGACGTCACCTCAAGCTCCGAGCTACGTTTCTCTTTCTAATATATTTAACCTTCATTGTTGTTTGCGATAACTGGCGGCATGGAAAAGTAAAACACAGCCGTAACATCATTCGCTATTCTGGGAGAGATTTCTCTTCAAGTGCGCCGTCTTGTCCATTCATGCAGAAAATCATTGTAAAGTCAAAAGGTCACTGAGGTTGGAAGAACTAAATTTCTGTTCAGGTTGATCTTGAAAGGGTTTGACAGGGTCGGGTCAAATTTGAGCTCATTAAATTCCTTCATATGAAAGTCTTCTCGGAACAGTGAACAATACCTTCCCTGTGGTGGCTGGCAGCGATGTCACAGTCTAATTTCAAACATTCATTCCAAATAATAACACCTTAAAAAAAAGCTGCTCTGGTCCTGATTCAGTGGTATGATCTCGACACGCAAATGGAGTTTACAACTCCGAGTCTCGCAAGCTGCCTCGCTACTTTTGCATTCTCCCACTTTGTGTGTTCAGGCAGCCCTCTGTGCATGATCTCACACACTGAAATGATTGCTCGAACAATATTCAACTCAAACTCTTCTTTTATTTAGCAGGTAAGCTGCATCTTGAACATCCCAGAAACAAGAGGACATTTTTTTTCCTTCCTGAGATCTGTTCTTCAGGTTTTGCAAACATGGTGATTTTAAATGCATGAACGTTTAACTCACGGCTTTTGCCACCTTTTGTGATCAGAGAAAACAAGAGTTTTCTATGTTCGCTCCTGTGAGCCCAGCCACACTAACAAAACAACCCAGGTGTCATTTAAAAATTGCCTAATATCCCAAGGATAAACAATTATAAAACACATTACACCCCCATTTTGTTTTGCTGAAATTAGCCATTTTAAGTGTCTCAATTGGATTGCATCACCATGGCGGACTCCACAGTTTAAGTCCCAAATATTTGGGGTTGGGGGGGGGGGGGCTACTGCCAACTGAAGCACGCGCAAGCCCCCCCAAAGCCTCACCCCGCCCCCACTGCATCAACAACTAAGCCTAAGCTCGTTGGTAAATAATAGGCATGATACTTGATGTGTGGTAGAAATGTGACAGTGACCCAATTGTTATGTTTGGAATTATGTCACCAGAGACACACACAAAAAAACTTATTTTATGAGCTTTGAATTCAAGGAGCTGCCCAGCGAGCCGCCCGTACTGCAAAGTAAGTGAAGGCTACCTGTGGTTCAGCAGCGCCAGCAGCTCCCCTGCGTGATACAAGTCGTTGCGTGTCACGCGACTAAAGCGGAAGGCGTTCAGGTTGCACAAAGTCACCGCGGGGAACGTCAAGATCGGGCTGACGACCTCGTCCAGTTTAGTGACGTGTGGATACTCCAAGTAGAAATGGATCCGGTCCACACACACGAAAAGCAGCACGGCGAGAGAGGCGAAAAAGACGACGAGCCACAGGCAGCGTCGGAAGCAGAAGCGCTCGTAGGTGAAAATGTGCGAGATGCCGTGCAGGGTGGACCTATGGGCGAAAACTTCAATCGGTGCGGGGTGATCGCCGTCCATTTCCTCCCGTTCCACCTTGAGGTCCATCGTCGCGCCGCGGTGCAGGTCAAACGTTCGATGCCAGCGAGAGCGTCAACCCACTCCTCCGTTCACTCATTCATTCACCTGTGGCGCCGACCGTCCACCTGCGCAGGTGCAGACACGCAGAAAACCACTCACGGAGCCGTCTCGCCATTTTCAACCAACATGGGTATGACCAGACAGAAAAGTCCCGATAAGCACAAAGAGTCAGTGTCAAGTGCAGCGAACGCAGCACGAAATTGGGCTGCACATTTGATCGTCGATTCTGTGTGCAGTGGAGCGCGCGTGGTGTCTGCGCGTCACGAAAAAAAAAATAACCAAGACACTTGCAAATCCTTCCAGACAATTCAGCTCATTTGAGAAGAGTTAAAACCACCAGTGTCTCTTTGGTGGAGAACATTTTCACGTCCGGATTCTCTCCTCCCGGACGTGCGTGTGAGATGCTTGCTTGTTGCGGTCGCTGCTGAGTCGGGAGGTTTCGTGTGTGCGCAAGAGGTTGCGTGTACGCGTTCTTGTGTGTTTGAGTAAACAGCAATAGCAGCAGTGGCGGAGGTCTTGAACAGACTAATAATAGCCAGATATTTTAAACCAGAAATCTACGTCACATAGCTCCATAATTACACTTCTATATGTGACTTTTGCTACCACAAAAAAAAACCAAGAGTGACATTGTAAGTTGTATACAACAACAACGTGGTGATTATTTTTTGTGTGCAAGTGTCCGAATAATCAGGATTTTTGAAAGTACATAAGAGTCTTTATAATCCAAGTTTCAGATATTGCAATGTGGTCTTTTTATCTGGGGCACTGGCCCAAGCTTGGAATATTAGACATAATTATAAGCAGATGCAGTCATAATAACTCACTCATAATAGTACATTTCATCATGTTGACATGTCAACACTGGTATTGTTTTAGCAATGAACTCTTGACTGTTTGTTTATTTATTTATTTATTTATTTATTTATTTATTTATTTATTTATTCATTCATTCATTCATTCATTCATTCATTCATTCATTCATTCATTCATTTATTTATTTATTTATTTATTTATTTATTTATTTATTTATCAGTCATAATAACTCACTCATTATAGTACATTTCATCATGTTGACATGTCAACACTGGTATTGTTTTAGCAATGAACTCTTGACTGTTTATTTATTTATTTATTTATTTATTTATTTATTTATTTATTTATTTATTTATTTATTTATTTATTTATTTATTTATTTATTTATTTATTTATTTATTTATTTATTTATACGACGAATTTTATTATTTAGTGCACTTCCGTTCTTATGTTTTGGAACTTCCGGACTGCAAAATTGACGCCACAGATTTTGCAATGTCGCTGTCCATGGTGCTGTTGATTATTCTCCCCCGTGCCTGCAGAGGGCGATAACGTCAGTTAGTCTTGGTAAACAAGAAAAACGGAAGCGAAGAGAGCGCTTGAGCAATGAGCAAGTAAACATGGCGTTACCGGGCAGCGTTGCTCGATTGTGTTGTCTGGCCGGACGAACTGTCAACTTTATTTCAGCGAGACAAAGACCAAAAATTGTTCTCTGGACGGCGAGAAGACTATTCATTACGTCGCCTGCGAACAGTAAGTGAACATTTCAAAATTGCACACACAAAAAAACATACGTTAACTTGGAAAGCTGCTCGGAGGTCAGGAGGCGCTCATGTTTCTCTCGCTCGAACGCGCCGGAAGTGGTAGGAGACTGCACAGCGCCTTGGATAATTTTGCAAATTTTTAATCCCAACCTGATGCGTAAAATTTTTATTCTGATTCAAAACGACGCATTTCAAATATCTTTTCCTGTTGTTTATTGGTTAGTACTGTAGATTAGAAAGCAAATTTACGTGGATTGTGAATTCAGATGAGTATATTAGTCGTTCTAATACAAAAAAGAGAGACTTACACTGGTCAACAGATTATTAGGATTTTGTTTTTAATCGCAGATGCAAATAAAATTTTCTAGGTGATTTGTAGCGTTGAGTCAGAATATGCCCTCGTATTTTCTCATGTGCCTAAGGTTATCTTCACCAGGTTAATAGTTATAATTATGATAATAATGAAGATGATGATAATAGTAATGATAATAATAATGAATATATTTTGATTCGGGGTTTAATTTATTAACATGCAGAGTAAAAGCAAATTTGGCTCATTTGCAGACCTGCAGTTCCGCCTTGATGAGAAGACAGCTCACAGCAGTCTGGACCTCTTTAAGAAAGACACAGGCGTCATTTATCGCATGCTGGGTCTGGACCCCAGCCACACGCAAGACAACCCCGAGCGTTTTCGTGACTGGGCCGTGGTGTTTGGCGACGAGAAGATCACCGCCGGGCGCCACTACTGGGAGGTGACGGTCAAAAGGTCCCAGGAGTTTCGCGTGGGCGTGGCCGAAGCGCTGATGTCCCGCGACGACTGCGTGGGTACCAGCAGCTCCTCATGGGTGTTTGGCTATGCTCAGCGCAAGTGGTTTGCCATGACCAACAATAAGATCGTTCCCGTCACCTTGGTGGGCAAAGCGGACCGTGTGGGAATCTTGCTGGACTTCGAAACGGGTACTCTGGGCCTGGTCGACATTGAGAAACAAAAGATCGTTCATTCCATTAGGGGGCGCTTCAAGATTCCCCTCTGCCCTGCGTTTGGACTTTGGGATGGGGAGCTGCTCACGCACTCGGGTTTGACAGAGCCGGAGGGTCTCGAGGGATAGCGCAATTAGGCCTGCAAAGGACTGATTTGGGTGATTTCAACAAAAAGTGTCCCGTTCAAGCATTTTGCTGTGTGTTAATCTGACATGCATGCTAACTTGATAGCTCACCTCGCTGACACGCAAAGACATTATAGTGCCTTAATCGTCCAATTTTGCTTCTCAGTTCACTTAGTCAGCAGATCATAAGCTTGCTCATTCAATTTCTGGGTTATGTATCATTGACGAAGAAACTGCTTGTAAGCACTGATGGGGCTAAGATTTTTTTCCTTAGGGGGGCGAGGTTATCTCAGATGGTCCGCAATATTATTCAGAAAACCCTGATTAAGATTCATTAGATGTTCCTTTTGTGGGATGAGTGGAAATGCCGAAAAGAATTACTGGAAGAATTGGGAAACACTCAAAAGCCGATTATCTACTCTGGTCCAAGTGTATTTTAAGGGGGGGGGGGGTGACGGTGCCCTCACGGCCCCCCTCTAGCTCTGCCAATAAGTAAAACAATAAAATAAAATAGTAACTTTGGGCACTTGGGAGTCAAGAGCGCTCTGCTTGCATGAAATAGGATTGTTAGTCAATATAACATCCAACATTATTAAGTCTCCTTTCAAGAGCCAATTTTGTTAATTCCTTACTTGTGTCCATAAATTAACTTTGTAATTATCTAATACTGTCTCATATAATAGTGTTCACAAGTGAGGCTTGTCAAATCAATTTTGACGCAGCTTGTTAATGTTGATCAGGCCATGCATTGATCAACTTTTCCGGTGCTACACACACACACACACGGTTATGTTAATATTGTATATTGTTTATTAAAAGAGCATCACTTCAATTTTGTTTTCTTCACATCATCGTGTCATTTTTATACAAGAGAACAACATGAAGGATATTGTCTTCTGCCACACTTCAATGAAACTTAGCCTGAACAAAGCTACTAAAAATGTTTGAAGTAACAATGTGTGCGTAACAGAAGTTCAGAATATTATTCCTTATCCTGAGCTTCTTTACATGTAATAGCTCTTACAGAAAATCACAAATGTTGTCAAATTGAGATTTACATTATCTGTTCAGGGAGGACAAATAAAACTACCGGAATGGAATTGGCTTTTTATCGCTATTTAAACAAGCTCAACTCCTACAATTAGTATATACAGCACATAAACCTATACATGTTATATCACAAATGAAATTAAATCTTCTTCCACAGTACAGTACCATAAAATATTGTGCAACGTTACTCTATACTACACTTTCCATGATCCACAGCGCTTTCATGGATCTTTTGTATGCCCAAGTGTACCTAATTTTCTGACCGGGAAATGTGCATAGATTGCCCAAATTACATCTAAAATCCAACATTCATCCCGTATCTTCCTTTCAAGTGCTTTACTTTTGATCCTGGTCTGGTCCCTCAGTTGATGATGTTCAGTGTGTCCATGGTGGACTTCCGCTCCTCCTTGAAGCTGGCCGGCTCCCCGCCACTGTACGCAAGCTGGTACTGCTGCAGAATGGTGGCGATGACGTGATGATCAAACTGCCTGGCGTCATCCAGAGGTGTGTTCCCCCATCTGCCAATGAGCACCATGCCATAAGACCATAAAACTTTGGGTGATGGCTTTTATTGAATATCACACCAATTAATGCACGGTACATTATAAATTGCATCTACCTGTCTTTGATGTAAGGATCCACTTTACATTCATCAGTGAGGAAGATCACAGCTTCTATGTGACCTAGAAGAAGAAGGTTTGTGGAAGTGTCAGATAAGAGACTAGTTAAGGGGTGTACCCTGCGCAGACTAGTAAGCTGTTAGTTACCCTTGACCTGAGGGCAAGTAGTATAGAAAATGGATGGATAGACTAAAAGTGAGCCACCTTCTGAGGCAGCAACGTGGAGCGCTGTTCGAGAGTCGTAGTCTCTCTGATTCATGTCCAAAGTAGAAAGAGCAAACCTGCAGGTCAAGAAAAGATGGGACACAAACACTGACTTTGTTTGCCAGGAAAAACTCAAAAGAAAGCTTATTTTAGGTCAAGATGAAATTGAGAAACAAAACAAAACACATTTATTCCTGAAATAAAACGGTTCCAATACGTTTTGGGTTTTTTTTGGAAGGAAAAATTAAGAACCCTTCTGGTACCTCCTTAGAGCAGAGACATCGCAGCTGTAGGCCGCAAACATCAAGTTTACAATGGACTGGTTCTAAAGGATGGACAGGGAAATGAAGATGAAGACGTTTTGATCTTGAGACCAGATGCAACCTGGCTGCGAACTCACCGGCTCGTCACCTAAGCCTTTTCTGGGGTCGTGCTTCTTGGTGAAGTGTCTCAGGTTGTCGTAATTGTGGAAGTTAAAATAAGACACCAGCTCCTTACGAAACAAATATTTGAATCAATCACTTTTTTTGAGGACCATCGATAAATCTGCAACGTACCTGGCAGAAATGAATGCCTCGCACGCTGTTCCCCAGACGATCCAACGAGGGAGACCAACACATCATACCCATGACATTGGGGACCACCAGGAGCACGGCACCCGAAACCCCAGATTTAGCGGGCAAGCCCACCTGCAAAGAACAACAAACAAGCCCCATCTATGGAAAAGAAACAACTCTTGTTGGGTGAGCCCTTTGAAAGAGAGTCTCACATGGAAGGCAAACTGTCCGGAGAAGTCGTACATCCCGCAGGAATGCATGAGACTCAGCGTGTTCCGAACCGCATCTGTACTCAGCACGCGCTCGCCAGTGATTGGACAAATGCCGCCGTTGGCCAGCGTGGCCGCCATGACGCTGCCCGACTCGCACGTCATCTCGATGGAGCACAGCTGGGATGCAAAGAACTCATACAGTATGTATCGGTCCATTGAGACTTAGCTCTTCAAAATCAATACATTTGATTTAATATGGCAACAGTCACAACAGAGTCAGAAATACGTTCACCTGAAAGTAGAAATCGAGGGCATCGATCATGTCAGCGTTCTCGGGAAAGCACTACAAGTATAAAAAAATGAGTAATTCATTCGGAAATAAAAGCAACAAACTTAACAAACTTACCTTTTTTTCCTTGAGGTAATAACCAATTGCATAATTCCGATCGCCCGTCACCCGTTCTGATTGGAACCTGTGAGCACATTACAGCGATAATAGTAATAATAATAATTAATCATAATTTTAATAATAATAAAATGCTAGCAGGTACTCCTGATACTCACGTTGCATTGCTGAAGCCAACATACTCTGATCCCGCTGTACGCTTCAAAAAGTCCATTACCTGCAAACGATGTGAGCAGATGCCATTGCGGGAAGTGGAAACACAGGGAATGAAACTAAAAACACTTTACTCACATAGTCGAATCTCTCTGCTGTCTTGGAATCAGGCTGTAAAAAAACAAACAAAAAAAGACAAACGTAAAAATGTTATGTTCTAGTGGAGTGTTTCCCAACCTTTTTTCATTCACGACACACCTTTTCATTGGAAAAAAATCTCGAGCCACACCACCAACAAAAATCATTAAAGTGTTACACCAGCTTCTATATTAAAATCAGTTCTATTACAACAAAAGACGTAAAGTTCTATTCCTATATATGTATGGAGAGTCAAATAATTGAATAAAAATAAATACTAAATATTCTTTAAATTGTATTTCTTTTGTAAATGACAGTGACAGTTTTTGAAAAAATATTAATTAAATAATTGCATATTTTCACACCTGGGATTGAACCAAGTTCTTACCAAGCAAGATGGCAGTGTTTGCGTACTTTGACTGGTGACATGACGTCATAATTTCCATGTCATATTTATTAACTGCTGCCTGGTACACCTCAGTTAAATATTCAGTACATAGTGCATAAGTTAAACACATTTTTTCTACCTTATATGACACTTTATACAACCACTAAAATCTACATAACTGACAAGGGCGCGACTGCTGTGGATGCTCCGATTGGTCTGCAGCACCACGCCCCCCCCCCCCCCTCCCACACAGACCTCACAACTGACCCAAAGTTAACTTTCGTCAGCTGTGAACGTAAAGTTCATGAAATGGTGGAACAAATACACACAATGTTTTTCCGTGCCCACAGGTAAGTTTGTTGTCCATCAAGTTAAACGGTGATGGTCAAAGTCCAGCATCTGCAACAACTGACTGGCCAGAAGAGCTTGTTGGGTGTTTGCTGACACTTTGCCAAGACAAATACAAATAAGATGGCTTTGCGGACAGTTTTTGGTTAAGAAATCTGTCTGATCTATTCCTCACCAAAACCACCACCAGGGTCGTTTCTCTCCCTTCACTCATCTTGAAGCATTCTTGCTCGCTTTGTAAGCAACAGCCCCGCCCAATCCAAAGAAATGACCGGAACCTCACTGTATGACGTCATAATGTGAGGAGCTCCTGCTTTACTGCAGACTAAATACATGCCCAGGTCTTACTTCCGGGTTAGAAAAATAGTCACCAAAATTACTCATCTTTCATAAGAAATCAGATCGCCATTGCACCAAAGATAAATAGATAATCATATCAATGCCTGTAATTGAAAATGTTAAATCGCACAGTAGAAGTTAAGGCCAGGGTGCATTTTCTAAAAAAAAAAAAAAAAAAACTTAACCTACTGGTGACAGGCATGCAGTGTTTACCTTTATTAAAGAACTGATAACGATAGCTCCAGCATTCACCATTGGATTGTGTGGTCTATCTGCACAACAAATGGCAGCATGTTATCAGTTCGTCCTCAAAGATTTACTTTGTAACCACTTATCACAAGAAGTGTTGTAATGGGTCAGGATCTAGCAAAACAAAAGTTGTAGGACCTGGTTTCATTTTTTTTTTAGGGCGGGTGTACTGTTTGGTAGTAAATTTTAGAGCATGTTTACATTGTCATAAATTGTCAGGGAATACAGACTAATGTTGCATAGTTTTTCCTCTGTAATATTTTAGATCATCAAACAAATATCAAAATCAGACAAAGATAATGTGAAGAAATGAACAAATAAAAGGCAGTTTCTAGATGATGATTTATAACAAAAAAGCAAAATACTTGTACATTTGTATGATGATCCTTGATATTAAATCTTGAAAATTATGCACAAAGAGTAAGAATTTGACGAGATGGCAAATACTCTCCACAGTGGAAACCAGCGCCAGATGGTGCACTAAACTGAATATGGTTGCATATACAGCTTCAGTTTTTCAAGTAAAAAAGAATAATGAGCATAAAATCTGGTTTACCCTCCTTATTCAGCGACAGTTTGTTGAACCCGAATCCACTGGGCTCTTTGCCCACAAACCGGTGGACGTGTTCGCTGCCCAGTTCATGCACAGCAATGGCATACTCCAGTGGCTTGACACACGACTGTAGACAGAAGGGAACCTTGGTGTCACCAACTGAGTGCCTGTACACGGAAGAATTAAGCATGTGCTGAATAATTTTCAAATAGATTCATGTATTTGATGAAAGGAGATGGTTACCTTTGTCCATCGATGGTGCACAGAGATGCTCCCCAAAGGTCAGGGCTGAATTTTGCAAGTTGAGGAATATAATTAGCGACCTGTGTGAAGACATGAGCAATGACGTGCATTCTTCCTGTTAGGTAGCATGTTAGCTACATTAGATACACATGTACAATTTTCTTAATGATAGCTGTAGTAAAAATTTCATCTATTACTTACTTGTCCTCCATCTTGACGCTGTGCACTGTCATACATTTCATTGATCTTCTGAGTGAACACTTGAAAGTCTGGGATGATGAACATTTTTCGGAAAGCCTTAGTCAGCAGCATAATGTTGTTACCCACACACCTGCAGAAGTATTAGAGAGTTGAAGTTAAAAAACAAGAACACGGAAAAAAAGAATTGCGCAATCGTATTTAATTTTTTTTTTCAATCAGAGATGCATCTAGAATTTCCCAGTGCTAATTCCAAATCTGCCCTGATTTTTTATAATATCATAATATCATTACTAATAACAAAACAATAATAGAATATGCCAATATTTTATGTTAATATAATATGTTATGTTTAATACTTATGAATTATGGGTTAGGTTCACCATCAAGTTGATTTTACAACACATGGTAAAATCTATATTTCAAACGCTTCCAAACCTGAGTTGCTAGAAAATGTAAAGACATTTAAAAAAACGAACACACAATAAAGCACACATAAAACCAGTTTGTCTTCCATCTCTCTCTCTCTCTCTCTCTCTCTCTCTCTCTCTCTCTCTCTCTCTCTCGCTCTCTCGCTCTCTCGCTCTCTCTCTCTCTCTCTCTCTCTCTCTCTCTCTCTCTCTCTCTCTCTCTCTCTCTCTCTCTCTCTCTCTCTCTCTCTCTCTCTCTCTCTCTCTCTCTCTCTCTCTCTCTCTCTCTCTCTCTCTCTCTCTCTCTCTCTCTCTCTCTCTCTCTCGCTCTCTCTCTCTCTCGCTCTCTCTCTCTCTCTCTCTCTCGCTCTCTCGCTCTCTCTCTCCATTTGTTGGGAAGCAATCGGTTAGCACATGGAAGTGTTGAGCGTGGTTACGTAATGGATCTCAGCCTTTCCGTGAGGCCCTTGAGCATGTGAAAAGTTTCTGGTGAGAGCTGTCGCCTCGAAACGCTTGTCTCTGTCAGTCTCTGCTCCTCAAATATCACAAGCGCCAAAACATTTCCTAAATATCACCTTCAAAACCTAGAAAGCCCAGCAACGTTACTCATCCTTTCATATTCACGGAATGACCGACAGGTTCAAAGTGATAGAAGCACGTGAGCGCATTGCAGTAGAGCCAAGACACTTTAAATACCTTCTAAAGAACGTTTTGTCCATCATGGCTGGTTCCAGGGAGTCAAGTGTGAACTTGCGAATCTGACGCATGCAGTCACGTAGTCGAGGGTCAGAGGTCCACAGACCTGTTTTTCGCAAAGCCTGTACAGACCAAAAAAGAAGGGTTGTCTTGTTATATGTGTTACATATACATACAGAAATATCATCATTATGTATGTATGTATGTATGTATGTATGTATGTATGTATGTATGTATGTATGTATGTATGTATGTATGTATGTATGTATGTATGTATGTATGTATGTATGTATGTATGTATGTATGTATGTATGTATGTATGTATGTATGTATGTATGTATGTATGTATGTATGTATTCAGTCAGTCAGTCAGTCAGTCAGTCAGTCAGTCAGTCAGTCAGTTAGTTAGTTAGTTAGTTAGTTAGTTAGTTATAGTGTGCCGTGAGATTCGCTCAGCTGGCATAGTGAGTGGAGGGGTCAAGGGGCATTAGTTGTCATGGATGGCAAAAAAAGAAATTTCAGGAGGTGGGGGAATGGGATGGAAGGTCAAAATTTCAAAATAATGACTTTGTAAAACATTGCATTTTTTTTAGTTAGCTAGTTTTGTGTTTGTAAATACTAAAATAACAATTCAATGATATGTGACATGTGACATGATTTTAAAGAACGGCAAAATATAAATATTTTTTCCATGGTTTAAGATTATATGAAGTTACACAATTTATTTATTCACATTATCATCTCAGCTGTTCCTCTACTGTGTAAACTGTAAACTCTTGCAGCAACATATTTTATACAAAAGGACAAGAACAAACGTGCGTCTTTGCAACTACTGATGCCAGTTGTTTGCTGTCTGTGCGCAATCTCACTTAGTTGAACTAACTATTTCGACTTGCATCACTTCTACAAACACATCCAGTCATCCGAAGAGCGCAAGCAAACCAACTGTGTACATAAGGATCTCTTCTCCAAGGTACCCAGAATGTTCCATTAAGGAAGAAAGTCGACACAAAGTTCACCAGATCTGATTTTACATAATGTGATCAATAAACTGGACACTTTGGAAAAATACTTTCAGTATAATTTCTTTCAGTATAATTAGAAATTAGCTCAATTCATTTGGCTGTAGTGTCCTTTACCACTGTGTCAACACCACTATATCTATCACATGAAAAGAAAAAAAAAAAAAAACTTAGACACCACATGACTTTTGGCTGAACTGCCGATGTATTTTTATACTGGGCTGTTGAATGTCTCCTGAAGTTAGTTGGCACACATGTCAGAGGTGTGTTTAGGAAACACAAGTGGCAGCAGGGGAACATGTGCTTGTGTACATTAACAGAATGTCCGTGACGGAAAAGTCAAACCAATGTGACACAGGCGATGTGTGGTTGCTGTTTACTCACTGATATGAACTGCGACAGGGGGATCATCTCCCTACCGTCGGTGATGGTGTAGAAAAGAAGGTCCTCCATACTGGACATCAACCTATTTACACAAAAAAAATTAGACAGTGACTTATGCAGTACACCCTGAACAGTATGAGCATTAAAGGAATGGCCTATTGTAGTATATATAGTATAGTATGTATAGTATATGACTTTTCCAGATGGTGAAATTACTTTCACCAAAAAGTGTTCATTTATAACAACATAAGTGTGGCCTGTGATGACCTACTTGGTATGTCCTGGGTCCACATCAGGACCGGTGTGCTGATGAAGGGCTCTGTGGGTGTGCGGTGATGCCGTGACCCGACAGGGCAGAAAAGCAGCTTGCTGCGTCTTGGACAAAACACTGCTGTCAGCTCCAACTCTGGTAGTGAGTCCAGCATTTTTAAATAGTTGGAAGTTGGCTGTCCTCAGAGCTTTCAGACAATGCATTGTGATAAGTAGGCCTTAATTCTTGATAATTGAAAGGAGTCGATTTCCCTCCCCCCTCCCATCAAGTGCTTGATCCAGACTACTTTACCCAGTGCTCTGGGTTGTTCTAAGCAGCTGCTATTTCAACTCCATGCTGCTGTAAGGGGGCAGGGCCACGCAGCGTGATGGTTGAGATGCCAGGGTAAATAATCAACAGCAGCTGCAGAGACTAAATGGATATACTTTGAGCTACCGTTCATTATCCGGATTGGTCAAATATTATAGCAGCAGTTTTATCTACTGCAAAATACACATGAGGTTTGACAACAGACTAAAATGGGAAGTATTTTGAGTCATGATTACGCAATCTCAATTTTAGATGTGGGTTGCAAATATTTGCACGTATTCTATTTTGGTTTTGTAATCAGATGATCCATGTCTAAACATTATTGTTCAATGAAAATCAGCACACTAAGGTTATTATAATTTACAAAAACTAATGAAACAAAATTTTAAAAATTCACAAAATAAGATAAAAAACGAAACGACGTGAAACTACATAGTAAGTCAATAAAAGTAACTAAAACTAGCTATAACTATTGCAAAAAAGAGCCCCTTTCTCAAGTTTGTCAATTAATATAATACACGAGCATTCAAGTTTTATTATAAACATATTTATTTTGATATTGCTGTACATCCGCAGCTACTGATTAAGGAAGGTCAACTGAATTGTCGCTAATACTTCAATTTATTACATAACACTGAGACCATTTTTTTTCTTGTTGTGCTCCATACTATAGTATATAAAATATATTATATATATATATAGGACACACCGCCACTCTATACTATGACTATATAGTCATATATATATATTAATATATATAAAAACAAATAAAACTCATAAAAACATGCAAACTTTCTCTAAAAACTAATAAAAACGAACTGAATTAAATAAAAAACTCACGAAAATTGAGAACTACCAATCATGAAAACTCTTATAACTCTCCAGCACTTCCCACCATTTAAAGTGCCATAGATTAACCCCGAAAATGAAGTTCTTGAGTTCTTGTAGGCTTTTCCTGACTTCCTTCTTCTTCTTCCTAACTCTGACAGTGTTAGTCACATATATACCTTTGCAAAGGCACATTTCAACACACAGCTCTTGTAATGGGCATCATTATCATTATCATCATCATCATAAGTGGAATGAGCAAGTAGTTTACTGCAGTGCTCGAGTGGTGCTGCTCAGATCCTGTAGTGACACCTCATGGTGAGATCACTTTACTGAACATTAATATGTTCCTCCTCTAGGCAGCGCCCTCACTCCAGAAGCGCTCTCTGGGCTGGCTTCCTGAGAGGACACTTCACATTTATGTGTCTGAGACGCTTCCTCTAGTGCAGGGGTCACCAACCGTTTGCAAAGCGAACGCTACTTCTTGGATGTGAAGGGCTACCAATTTGATCCACACTTTTGAAATAACAGATGTGCGCAAATGACCTGATGATATTATTAATAATTAATGTTATCTGTTAATGTGAAGACAGTGATCATAACGATTTTACACAAACAGATGAAAATTAATATGTATCACGTAATTTCTGTAAATCATTGCAAGAAACTTCATTTTCAAATGATCACTTTCACAGCATTCCTAGAAAATCACAATGTCCTGATGACCTATTTTTAGAATAGGCCAACGGGCTATGTAAGATTTAGGCCACAAGTAGCTTGATCATAAGTGAAGTCATTTCTTAGGATGACAAATTATAGCAACTCACACTTTGGAATAGAAAAAATTGTCGATGAAAATGGTTATCATGATCATCAGCGTATCGTCATCACTTTTGAAGCATGTTGACAGTGACCAATGTCATTTGGGAGCTGAGTTACACTCATCTATCCCCAAATGTTCAGGCCCTAATTAGGCATCCGGAGGTCTATCGAGCACTTTTGGACCTGCGACTTGTCCAAGGGGGTGAGCGGCTCCCGCAGCCTCTGCGTCCTATGTCAGCCGGTTGTACCCTCTCTGTTTTCAGCCCAAAATGTTTTCCATTCCTGGGCCAATGAATACTACCTTTGTCCCTTCATCCTGCATCTTGTGTGAGAAAGCCCCCCTCGCTACACTCACCGAGACTGCACAAACTTAACCTCTTCCCCCTACACCTCACACAGGAAAAGGAGCATACCGGACCCGCGGCTTTGATTCAGGCTCAGGAAAGTGAAGACTGGCTGAGGAGTTGCTTTAGTGGCCTCAGCCCAACGTTGGGCATTAGCTAAAGATTACAGTCGGTCAGCACGATACCGTGTACATTATACCATATTTACTCATTTACAAACAGATAACATTTTGTATTATAGTTTACGTAATGTATCTCTTTGTTGTTTGAAGTACAAGCTATCTTCTTACCTACCTACTGAACCATCTTACATGCTGGCCACTCAGTTACCTTAACGGAGCAGTCACATAATGCCGTGGTACTCAAGGCTGAAGTCCATGTGTGTGTTAATGTGAGTGTAACTGTCCGTCTGCCTGTGATTGATTGACACTTAGTTCAGACTGTAGTCTATGCATACATCAACTTGGCCTTCGAAAAACGTATGTTCCATTCGAATACATATGTGTGATGAATACAGAATTTCATAGAGCATCAGCGACACTCCGAAAATCCTTCAATAATTCACATGAGAGTCTATTGGTCACATTTATCATGATACACCCCCACGGCCATGTGTATAGTGCATGAGCCAATAGCTCCGATGCGCAGCACCTCATTGCTCTGTGGCCGTTATGCCGAAACCTAGACACCCTGTAGACCCCTGGAGCCTGTGTGCAGCAGTACAGTCGTGAAAGATCACCACCCACCCACCATCACATCCTCGTCACCCCACCCTCAGGCCGCCGCCATCTCTTCCCCTACCTCCTAAGAAGGCCCCCCTCCCTTCTTCTAAATCCATTCCGCTTGCACACCCATCCACCCACCAACCCCCATCCTCACCATGCAGCTATCCCACCGCCTTGCCATCTCGCAGCATTCCGCGGGCCGCCGTGCACACAGAGGCCTATTGTGCATGCTGGGGGATGGCAGACGGCAGTGTACAGTCAGAGCAGCACAGAGAAGGGATGTGGAGAAATGAAATAAAAAAATTAACTTTTAATACTACATTATTATAATGCTCCCTCTTTAGGTTGCATATGATTCGCATTTAGCATCATGGCTGTTGTTGCATTAGGGTTGCAGTCATAAGTCGATGCTCTCCGTTCTTTGCGATATTACATTTGTGCGATGAGTTTACTGCTTGGTCGATACGGCGATTTAAACTGACGTATTTTTTTTTTTTTACATGACACAGTTTATGATTACCAATTCAGCTGAGAAACTCCTGAACCCAAGCGCACCTCATTATCATTTTTGAATTAATTAAACCACATAGCTAAAGCACATTAGTTGTTGTGGATTTGTAAGCTGTGAACCAGGCTACGGTGTCCCATAAAAGTGATTAACCAAAGCGAGGATATCCAGTCCAAATCTTTCTTTGCTTCATGTGGAATGACGGCGCATGCCAGAAGGTCACAACCCTGGAATTACGCGGCCTCTCTGCCTGACAAAGACCCGCTTTCAAGCTTGCTCACCTGGCCCGAGCTAACACGGCGCTTTGCGATAACGATGACGCGGACGTTTCATCACCTTGCAGCTTCGCAAAATACAATAGTGACAGAAATGTATGAGGCAAGATGCTAAATCATGCGCCTGCTGATTCAAATTCAAATCTGATTCAAATCTTCGAAAAAAATGAAGCAAAATGTTTCCGCAAGATGTGGTCAAACCTCATCAATGAGTTCCTCATCGAATGTTTTACTGTTCATCACAACTTCCTGTTAATTGCCTCTGTCCAAACATAGCAACGTCACAGAAAGTTGGACTGGACTGTGAACATAACACAATGACCAGTTGAACACATTGTCTAAAAGTTGAATCCACAGACGTAACAATCAACCCTGCCGACCCACGGCTTGGCTCAAGCCAGAAATTCAATTTTATTCGATGTACTCGATATTTCATAGTTACTAACAAATTTGAGAATACCCATCCTTCAAGTTTGTTGTACTGGAGTTGATATCGCAAAAGGTCTGCACTCTGCCGTCCACATCGGCTGCAAGTGAAGGTGCATCTCTTGGCCAGGCCAAACGGGTCAAGGGAAGAAGGAATTGCAGAAAAAAAAGAAATCCCTGGGAGAGTAGACGGTGCTGAATTGAGGGAGGGATATGAGGTTCGGGTTTCAGCTCGACAGGGGGTCTGGGGGAAGGACTGGCATTTTGGAATATACGAAGATCCATGCAAGACAGCGTGGACATAAAACCGCGGTGCTTGCCCTGACGCGGTGGGTGCAGAGTGCCAGCTGGGGCCCCGCGTTGGATTCCACTTAGTCTTTGGAGGGTTTGACTGCATGGTGCCTTTCGTCTCCGGGAACACACATTCAACACACAAGTGACTCAACGTCTCCTCCATCCCTTCATTTCTCACCCGAGCTATTGCATGTCTAACATTTAGACATGTTCAGCTTTGTGGATTCAAGGACTCTTCTGCTACTTGTAGCATCCCAACTTATTTTACTGGCTGCTGTCAGATGTCAGCAAGAGGAGGGCCGTAAGTAGTCCACTTTTCGTTCTTCTTTTTGTAACTTTTGTTTTTACAGAGAAAAAACATGATGACGAGCATCTCTTTTGGACAAAGAGTTACGAGACGATTGAAGTCTGCAGTACGATATGAAATACTGTGAATTTGTAAGGGAGTGGGGTATTCCGTTTTTCCTTCTGTAGCTTCGGTGAGGATGTCAAGGTCTGTCTGTGCGGGATGGCCAAGCAGGTGAACAAGTGCTCATTTGTACTCGCCCAGTGCCGACTGTACAGACAAAGGTTTTTCCAAAATTCTTCAAGGTTGTACTTTGCTGCCTCAGAGGGGGACACCTGTCTGTTGGGTTTCAAAGTTACAGCAAGGATGCTTGGCTATGAATGTAATTGGAGAGTCAGGAAGGTTCAGCTTGGAGGCAAAAATGATTGTTGTCGTGATGGGAAATGTCAGGGTTCAACAGTGTGTGTGACCTCAGCCTAGCAGGCTCAAAGGGGAGCAGCAAGTCAGTGGCGGTTATGAATTGAGTGGGAAGCCGACGGATAAAAGACACAATTTATAGCTCAGTGTATTTTTCTCCATTCTAAATCTTGGCTGGGGAGTAGATGGCAACTTTCATGCTGTGCTTCAACACCTCAAATACTCCTAAAAAGCAAATAGCAGCAGTTAGCAGTTGGCCAGACAAACAAATCAGGCTTTCTTAAGTTGCCGGCGTGTTTGTCCGGGTGCTTGACGCCACTATGTGGTCCAGATGGAGAATTTTTGGAGACCTCGCTGTTTACCTAAGGCAGCAGCTTGTCAATTGGGCACAGTGTTCCTGAAAGAGCGTTTCATTCATAGCTGCAGTAGAGGCCCAACACGTTGGGTACTGTACACAGTAAAAAAAAAAAAAATCACTCCAGCTTTGGACACAGCAACTTAAATGCCAAGTTTTAGCTTTTGTAAGTTTGTGAAATAAAATTCAAACTTGTGTTTGTGGGTCACAGCAGCACTAGTTGAAGCAAATGTCATTCAAACCATTCAGTCACACAATTGAATCTCTTTTACTGTTTTAACTTTGTACACCTTGCAATGCTTTGAATTGTTACAGACTCAGGGACTACCTGTGTGACTTACAAACCACGCACCTTCCATCTCACCCTGATGATGCCCCCGCCACCTCACATCCTCCTTTTCCCAAGCAATTTCTAAACAACAAATGCTCATCTAAAAAGCTAAAACTTCTCCTAACTTTCTCTGGAACTGTTTCGTTGCCTACCCCCCTCCCTCCCCTCTCACCCCTTCCACACACGCCCTGCTGGTCACAACAGAGGCGGGAGACGGCTGCATCCTGGACGGCCATCTGTATCACGATAAGGATGTGTGGAAGCCAGAGCCGTGCCGAATCTGTGTGTGTGACAGCGGCGCGGTTCTGTGTGATGAGATAATCTGCGATGAGATGAAGGAGTGTGCCTACCCTGTCATCCCACCTGGAGAGTGCTGCCCCGTGTGCCCTGCTGATGCCAGTGCCCCCTTTGGTTGTAATTTATTTATTCACCTAGCCATAAATAAATAAATTACTCTTTCCGCTTGTCTCACCCTTGCTAACGCTACCGAATGGAGAATGCTGCATGATCCAAACTGGCTGCGTGATTAGCACTCGTGTCATTTTTTAATCACTCGTTTTGAACAGTTCACTTAAATTGGATCCACATACATTCACTGTCATTGACGGACATACACGTCGATTCTAACTGGAATATGAGTTAAAGTCCAAATTAATCACTACAGTCGTGTTCCACACTGTATTAATTCTGCAGTGTGACGTCAAAGTGGTCTAGATTTATACAAAACCCAAACAAAGCTAGGAGGTATTCTGCCAAGGTTCTAATAGAACCAGACCATGATTGAAAGGTTGGAGTGAAGTGATGCCATTTGTTGGCATCTTTTATCTTAAAGAAGCTAAATCCACCATCATAGTTCATCTTTATCATCCTCACATCACATTGCATGCTTGCTTTTGCTTCAGCTCCACTAACTAAGATGGATTTTTGGTCACTATTACATCATGATATATTTGATGATTTCTCCTCCCTTCAAATTCAACAGTAGAATTTAATTTTAAAATAACCCAGAAAATGTCTTGAAATGCTTTTAAATATGTTGATTTTTCTTTCCCATCACCCACCCATCGGCGACAGAGACGATCAGCGCTAGGGTGAGCCACTGGGAAAATTCAATATGAAGTTTTCTTATTTCTCTAAAGTTGAGTTTTAGCTTACTAACATTGTTTTTTCTATCAACCAGGGTCAAAAAGGTGAACCAGGTGATATTGCAGATGTAAGTAAATCCTTTTGGAGGCTGAAATGCAATTTATAAAACAGGATAATAGCACACGAAAGAACAATTGTTTGGACTAACAATGGATCCTGCACCTCTTAAAGATTTCAAAGTGACTCACCTTAATGTCCCATTATGCCCTTTCATTTCATCATCCACATAAAGTCCCTTTCTTTATCCCTGTAGTGCTCAATAAGCCCCCCTAAAGGGGCTTATGATCATTACGGGTTATCTACATGGGGGCCTTGTTACTCTATAAATGAGCAAAATCCAACATTCTTTGAATGCAGTGAACCCCATCAAATCCTCTTAGATCCTCTCAGCAGCTTCATAGCACACACGCACACACGTCAGGTGAAGTCAGTTCAAGCAGAGGTCATGCAAAGGTGATGTTTTTAGCCAAACTTGGCCTGTCCAATCAAATCTCCATCAAGTTGTTGCTGTTGGACAAAGGACTGCTTACTGTCCATTTGTAACATTTTATTTTTCTGTCTGCAGGTTGTAGGACCAAGAGGACCAGCAGGCCCTATGGTAAATATCATCATCTTTTGGCCTTCTTTTAGGTCGCTAAAAGCTCTTTCTTGCTGGCCTGAGCAAGTGTTGGCCAAACTTGGAAAGCTGCTGAGTCGAACTATTTTGTTCTTGCAGGGCCCCCCAGGTGACCAGGGAGGACGTGGACCGGCTGGTGCAAAGGGTGACAAGGTAGGAGATAAAAAAATAATAATAAATCAAGTGTACTATTATTATCTTGTTCACGCAAATACTGACGCACTACAGATAAGTATATTGATTTTTTTTTCTCCTTTGCTAAAATCGACTACATACTTAGTTGAACAGATCATTCAATTCTACCCCTGAAATAAAATGATTAAAATAATATAATTTATTCAAATTTTGGTTCATTTTTTGTGACTTCAGAAAACAACAGAAATACTAATTTAGCACTAGCTTTGTCTTTTCTTCAATACATGACTTGTGACTGAAGGCTAATGTAATCCTTTCCCCCCCAAGGGAAACGCTGGACCTCGTGGAAGGGATGGAGAGCCTGGGATTCCCGGAAACCCTGGACCCCCTGGCCCAGCTGGCCCAGCTGGACCCCCTGGACTTGGAGGGGTGAGTCTTAATCTATGTTGCCAATATTTCAATCCCATGACTGTTTTCTGTGCAAATGGGAAGAAAATGTCTTTTCAAAGGGTGTTGTTGTTTAACTTGGAGCAGGTATGTGTTACTTGGAATAAAGCCACAGTGAGTGTACCTTTAGTGTAAAACTTTTTTTTTTTTCAGAACTTTGCTGCACAGATGTCTACAGGCTTTGATGAGAAGGCTGGAGGTGCTCAGATGGGAGTGATGCAGGGACCAATGGTACATGTGCATCCTGTTTTGCGCTCAGTTCCGACGTCAAGTCGACATGCTGAATGAAATGTTTGAAATGCTGCCCTCTTGCGGTCAACGTCATAATCATACACAGATTCTTGTCTATTTTTTTGGTATTAATGTACAATTATGAATTTTACACATAATTCATTCCACACAATTACATACAATATTTTTTGCGACTTAATTTAAGTGTGAAAAGACATCCTTCTCACGGTGCTTGAGAAATACATTAATACTGTTATATCCATGTTTTTACAAAATTAATTTACCATTGAATGTTTCCCTTGCAGGGTCCAATGGGTCCCCGTGGTCCTCCTGGACCAAGCGGAGCCCCTGTAAGTGCATTTATCATCGCACAAAAATCAAATCATGGAAAAAATAATCTTCTATATGTGCTTTTACTTAAGTACATTTCCTGATATATACGTTATATTTCACATAGGGGCCACAAGGTTTTCAGGGTGCCCCTGGCGAGGCTGGAGAGCCCGGTCCAGCTGTAAGTACTCACAATTGCTCTAATAATTGAGATAACCAACGTTTATGTTTAGCGGTTGATGAATATTACGTCAGCAATGCTTGTATTTTTTTAAAAGTTTGTTTCGTAGATGACGCTCACTGCCCATTTATTTCAAAACAGGGAGCAGTGGGACCCCGTGGGCCACCTGGACCTTCAGGAAAACCAGGAAGTGATGTAAGGATCTTCAAAATTTGAGACAGCAGTCATAATATGGCAGGACAGAAAATTGCGCTCCCTATTATTCCATTGTGGATTCTCATCCTTCAACCACAGTCGTTACCAGTTGCTGCCATTCAATTGTAACCCTTCAACTTGTTTCACTGTAGGGTGAGAGTGGCAAACCTGGCAAAGCTGGTGAGCGTGGACCTGCCGGACCTCAGGTTGGAGATGAACTTCAATCACTTGGTGACATCATGCGAGGAAACTGGAGCGAGATCTAATTTCGATTCTTTCATTTCAGGGAGCTCGTGGATTCCCCGGAACTCCTGGCCTTCCTGGAATCAAAGGACACAGAGTAAGTGGGCATCACTCCTTGATATCAAAAACATCCTCGTGAAAAGGGCATTATGACGCAATGTGACGCTCCTCATTGAGGTCTGAGCAATCTTGTCACTGTTCACTGTAGGGACACCCTGGACTAGATGGAGCGAAAGGAGAGAACGGTGCTGCAGGAGCAAAGGTGAGTACAATGCTTCAAAATCGTATTCATCGTTCAGTCCCTGCATTTGATTGATTTTTAATCTTGTGGCTGTTTTTAATAGGGAGAGTCTGGTTCTTCTGGAGAGAACGGTGCCCCTGGACCCATGGTGAGTGCTTCTCACTAGTGATAATTATCATTCATTGCTTTTTGGTTGATTCTCAACTCAACTTGATTTTCCAACATTTCAGGGTCCACGCGGTCTGCCAGGCGAGAGGGGACGAACCGGTGCTTCTGGAGCCGCAGTGAGCTTTCGTCTCTATTTTATTTTGTCCAAGCATCATTTCCTTTCTCTTCCCTGACTTTCCTGTTCCAACTCCACAGGGCGCTCGTGGAAATGATGGCTTGCCCGGTCCTGCTGGTCCACCTGTATGTCATATTTTTAACTCATTCAAATTATTTCAATTCTAAATGACACAGCACTAACCTGAAGGTTGCCCTTCTGTCTCTAGGGCCCTGTTGGTCCTGCTGGAGCTCCAGGTTTCCCAGGATCTCCAGGAGCCAAGGTGTGTACAGACCTCCAGTGGACTTTATGTTTTAAAAAACAGCTTGTTGTGGAGGTACAAATGTTGTCATCGTATCCTGGCAGGGTGAAGCTGGTCCTACTGGAGCCCGCGGAGCTGAAGGCCAACAGGGTCCCCGTGGAGAGGCCGGTACTCCAGGATCTCCTGGACCTGCCGGAGCATCGGTTTGTCATTATTATCGTCCACACCAGTAATGACCTCAAACTGTCCTCATGATCTGATTATGACATGTTGTCCTTTATCACTGCCTAACAGGGTAACCCCGGAACTGATGGTATTCCTGGAGCCAAAGGATCTGCTGTAAGTCCACGCTCCTCAATTTGAATACATTGTGAAGCACGTGTGTTGGCTCAGTTTTGACTTTTGCTGTGTCCTGTTTTTTTTTTCATTTTATTATCAAGGGTGGTCCTGGTATTGCTGGTGCCCCTGGTTTCCCTGGCCCCCGAGGCCCCCCTGGACCACAGGGAGCAACAGGCCCCCTGGGACCCAAAGGACAATCTGTGAGTCACTTGATTTGTAAAGCTTTGAAAGTTGTTGACCATTACTCATCTTCTTCCTTTTCATGTCTGGCTTAGGGTGACCCTGGTCTCCCTGGATTCAAAGGTGAAGCAGGACCTAAGGGCGAACTTGTAAGTGGTTTTGGATTTATATTTGACTAAATATTGCAACATGATTGAATTGCTATAGTAATATAACCTGATGCTTCCAGGGCCCCGCTGGTCCCCTAGGTGCACCTGGCCCAGCTGGTGAGGAAGGAAAGAGAGGTGCAAGAGGAGAGCCCGGAGCTGCCGGACCACTCGGACCTCCCGGAGAGAGAGTAGGCTTTGCCTCCATCTCGCAAGAAAACCTGATATAGTTATGTTGTTCTAATTCTGATGATGCTTTTTGTCGCTAATCCTTCCAGGGAGCTCCTGGGAACCGTGGTTTCCCTGGTCAAGATGGTCTTGCTGGTGCTAAGGTGGGTCCGTTGTTGAGCTGCATTGGCTGCTGGACTGGTGACACTTGTAATTAACTGTGACTTTTGGTGTTCTTCAGGGTGCCCCAGGTGACCGTGGAGTTGCTGGTGCCGCTGGGCCTAAAGGTGCTAGCGGGGACCCCGGACGCACAGGAGAGTCTGGTCTTCCTGGAGCAAGAGTGAGTGCTGCCTCACATCAACAGTACAAATTAGTGAAATATTTGAAATGCTCTGACTAACTGCTTTGCATTTTGCAGGGTCTTACTGGCCGTCCTGGAGATACTGGTCCTCAGGGCAAAGTTGGACCTTCTGTGAGTACTAAGTGGAATTCCTCCTTGAGGCATGATCATCAATATAATGAATAAATAATTAAAATGGTTGACCAGCCAGAACACTTTAATGTTTTTTTTACATCTGCAGCAAAATCTGTTTCTCAGTTTTCATCTGTGTATTTGATCATGACAGGGCGCCGCTGGTGAGGATGGTCGCCCCGGCCCCCCTGGTCCTCAGGGAGCCCGTGGACAGCCGGGAGTGATGGGATTCCCTGGACCAAAAGGAGCCAATGTAAATTTGTTAGGATAGAATTAGAAAAATCCCAGTTACTTTTGTGTTTCATCATTGAGAATGTTTCTAAGGCTGTCTGATTTGTGTTCAACAGGGTGAGCCTGGGAAATCTGGAGAGAAAGGTCTTATTGGCCGTACTGGTCTGAGAGTAAGTGTTCCTTCTCTACTGCTAATGTTTTCTACCTGCCTTTCATGCACAGTGATGGATTTATCAAATTCTATTAGTGAAATGCTAACTGAAGTGTTCCTCTTTGAACAGGGCCTGCCCGGAAAAGATGGTGAGACTGGATCAGCCGGACCGCCAGGCCCCGCTGTAAGTGTCATTCTCTCTCACTTTACTAGATTGCTTATCTCTTCAAGACTATTCCAGCTAACACGTTTAACTTGTCATCTCACGATAAACATCAATAATCTTGCCCAAAGATGTACATTTCTTTAGATGAAAAAAGCAGGATTACAGAGGATTTCAAATGATTACTTTAAATGTTATTTTTTTAATTTTCATTTTCAGAATAAACTAGGCTGATGTTGAAGTACTGGTGACCTAGTTCCTGTTCCATCTTCTTCTTTCAAACTTACAAAGTGTAAAATAGTGCCGCCATCTTATGGCCAGCAGTGGCATTATCAAACATTTTACATGTCTCACAACAACAATAAAATCAATGAAATAGCGGAACTTATTGGAACAAGATTGGATTTCAAAGTCTTTTATATTAACTTTTTTTAATTATTATTTTTCTAACACCAATTTCTTTCTCAGGGACCCGCTGGGGAGAGAGGAGAGCAAGGTTCACCTGGACCTTCTGGCTTCCAGGTTAGTTCCTTCATCAAACCCTACAATCATATTGAGGACCAACACAATGAATGTCCCTCCCAGCTAAGAATGTATCTCTGCTTATTATCCTACACATGTATGGTTGACCCATTAGGGAAATACACATGGAGATCTAGATGCAAAACCTCACAGTGTTTTCATAGTAACCAAGTACAGGTGTACCAGTCAATCCCAAATTGCTGCAAAACCTTAGTTTTCAAAAAGTTAACACTATATTTATTCTCACAAAGATGGATAATCACAATATATTAAAAAATGTCCCTTTTTTGTCAAACAGGGTCTGCCTGGACCAACTGGTTCCCCTGGGGAGGCTGGAAAACCTGGAGACCAGGTGAATACTTTTTCAGTTCAACATCTCCATACTACAAAGTGTGATGTTGTTGTCAGAGTGGTAATTGCAACTTTTTTTGGTTTCTCTCTGCAGGGTGTTCCTGGAGAAGGTGGAGCTCCTGGTGCTGTTGGACCCAGAGTACGTTTTAATCTTCCTTTTCTCTTATTTAAAGGAGAAATACAATTTCAACACCTTTACCTCTTCATCGTACATAAATGGCATGATAACGATTGTGTTGCTCCTGCTAATTCAGTTTACCTGTTTCCAAACAGGGTGAACGGGGTTTCCCTGGAGAGAGGGGTGGCGCTGGTCCTCAGGGTCTGCAAGGACCACGCGGACTTCCCGGAACACCTGGAAGTGATGGACCCAAGGTCAGTAAGGATCCAAAACATTTTTATTGAATACAACCTAAAATAGTGTCCTCAGTCTGTACCACCAACATTTTTGTTCATCATCAAAATTACCTTGATCGTCATTTAGGGAGCCATTGGACCTGCTGGAGCTGCAGGACCCCAGGGACCCCCTGGCCTGCAGGGTATGCCCGGAGAGAGAGGAGCCGGTGGAATCCCAGGAGCCAAAGGAGACAGAGTGCGTCGTTACTTCTTGTTCAAAAATCCTTTCACATTTATCTTATGGCAATATGTATGATGAACATTTTTTTATCTTTGTCCAACAGGGTGATAATGGAGCAAAGGGACCTGAAGGAGCTCCTGGAAAGGATGGTTCTAGAGTGAGTCCACAACGATGCTGTGCTTTTTAATTATTATTTTTTTTAGTCCTAAACATTAATGAACATCAATAACTCGGGTCCTTTCCCTTCCTCCTCAGGGTTTGACCGGTCCTATTGGTCCTCCTGGACCTGCTGGACCAAATGGTGCCAAGGTGCTATTTCTGCTATGCTAATAGGACACCATTTTAAATACACCCTTTTGTATAGTACACTATCCAAGTTGTAAGTTATTATGATCGGCCTGACTGTTTTTCTTCTACCCAGGGTGAGAATGGACCTGCAGGACCTTCTGGTGCTCCTGGCGTTCGTGGTGCACCTGTAAGCTTGTACTTGTTGTCATTAGATGTTTGTTTTGATCAGTGAGCTTTGTATTATCCTGTTACAATTCAGCCTGATTTGATTGAGTTTCTTCTAACCTTTTACAGGGTGACCGTGGTGAGGGAGGTCCTCCTGGGCCTGCTGGTTTTGCTGGACCTCCTGTATGTATATGTATATTTATATTTACTTTACATTTGATCTCACAAAACATTCATCTTAAAGTCGTCTTTATCAAACGTAGCAATATTGCTGCCATGTGTGATACATACAGGGTGCAGATGGTCAGCCTGGAGTCAAGGGAGAGCTTGGTGAGAGCGGACAGAAGGGAGAGGCTGGTGCTTCAGGGCCTCAGGGACCATCAGGAGCCCCCGGACCTGTGGTGGGTACTCAGAATTAGCCCCAGATTGAATCTGATTCCACAGAAGGTGATTCTATATGAGATATAAGTACAGTACTTATGTGTGGTGTTTCTCTTTGTCAGGGCCCAACTGGTGTTTCTGGTCCTAAAGGAGCACGTGGTGCTCAGGGAGCTCCTGTAAGTCATCTCAAGAAAATTTTACAAGGGCAGGATGAACAGAATAACCAGTTGTGATAGTGCAATGTAAAAATGTGTTATATTTACAAGCGGTTCCGTCTTTGACAGGGTGCCACTGGTTTCCCTGGTGCTGCTGGTAGAGTAGGCGCTCCTGGACCTAATGTAAGTATCTCCAAATGATCTCAAAAGTTCTGTTTATGACTCCTCTTGACCAACGCTGTTTTCTCTGTCACAGGGCAACCCTGGTTCCGTTGGACCTGCTGGACCCGCTGGTAAAGACGGACCAAAGGGTACCCGTGGTGATGCAGGGGCCCCGGGAAGACAAGGAGATGCTGGTCTTCGAGGACCTGCTGGTGCGCAAGGAGAAAAGGGAGAGCCCGGAGAAGATGGACCCCCTGTGGGTTGCCCTTTCCGACTGACTCTTACTGCCAGGAGAGGATCTGTACTAGATTCATATGCTGTCTCTCTGTATAGGGTGCTGATGGACCTTCAGGGCCTCAGGGTTTGGCTGGATCTCGTGGTATTGTTGGTTTGCCTGGCCAGCGTGGAGAGAGAGGCTTCCCTGGTCTTCCTGGACCTTCTGTAAGTTATTGATTCCTTCTGGATTTTTTTGTTACATACTGTAGTTGCATTTGAAAACTATTCAACATCCACTGCCCCAATTTTTTTCTTCTTTTGATTTGCATCTTATAAATCATATCGCTCTTATAATTATGAATATTCTCAAGTCATGAGAGAGACCATGATTCTGGGACACCGATGGGGCACCAAAGAAGAACAATAAGTATAAAATGAATTTGTGTCAAGGGTGAGCCTGGTAAACAAGGATCTCCTGGCTCCGGTGGTGACCGTGGACCTCCTGGACCTGTAGGACCCCCTGGACTTACTGGACCTGCTGGAGAGACTGGAAGAGAGGTGAACTTTAATACAGAGACAGATGGACATATCAATCACATAATTTACGTGGATCTATATGGATACACAAAAGGTAATACTGTATTCATTATATCCGTCTGTGTTTCAGGGTACTCCTGGATCAGATGGTCCACCTGGTAGAGATGGATCTGTTGGAATCAAGGTGAGAGAAAATAGTACAAGCTCTTCAAATCTGAGAGAAAAAAGGGAAACTTTATGGCAAGAACAGCTAAGTCAATGAGCTCTTCTTCCGATAGGGAGAGCGAGGTAACACTGGTCCTTCTGGTGCCCCTGGAGCTCCCGGTGCTCCTGGTGCCCCTGGCCCTGTTGGACCTCTTGGCAAGCAAGGAGATAGAGGAGAAGCTGTGAGTAACACAGGAAAAACGGACACTTCTAAAAAGCTAACATAGGAGCAGAGGAGAAATGCACTACATTGAATGTGAACAAGAAAGAACATCCCTCTTTAGGGTTCACAAGGACCTGCTGGACCTCCCGGACTCGCAGGCGCACGAGGAATGGCTGTGAGTATCTAAAATGAAAATCTACTTTAGAGTGAAGATGATGCCTTCATTTAAGTTGTGAATTTTGAGACATCACTCCTATAATCCAGGGACCCCAAGGACCACGTGGAGATAAGGGAGAGAGTGGTGAGTCTGGCGAGAGAGGACAGAAAGGTCACCGTGGCTTCACTGGTTTGCAGGGTCTTCCTGGACCTCCCGTAAGGAACTCATAACCATTAAGCATCTTTAATTTGCATTCACTTTGTTGCTTAATCTGTTTCATTTGTTCCAACAGGGTCCCGCTGGCGATGCTGGCGCTTCTGGACCCGCAGGACCAAACGGAGCTAAGGTGTGAAAAATGAGTCACGTACATTTTTCCATCGTGTGCTATTTGATGGTAATGAGGGTCACAGGGTGCACTCTGAGCAATTCTTGGCAAAGATGGGGACAGGAAAGTGCGAGGACTTAATTCCCCGTCCATGTGATAAGATGAGCACTGGAGGCATTTTGTAATTAGGAAAAGAGGTTGACAGACAGGGGGTAACCACTCATGGGGGGGCGGGGGGCCTGGGGGGCAGAATAGGCTGTAGTATCTCTTGTAGATGAGATAAGCAGAAGGGTTATGATAAGAGGAATGAAGGGAAATGTCACCACATCAATTATCTTCATGCATAATAAGGGAAGTGGTCTGGAAGTGATTGGAGTAATACAGGGAAGCTGAAAGTACATTTGGAATACTTTGGAATTTTTGGGTGTCGTCACTGAACCAAGGAAGGTTTTATACTCAATATGCAAAGTTTAGAAATCACATTTACATCATCCACTTTTCCATTTGGCTTAACACTGTTTCTTTAGGGACCACCTGGACCAACTGGACCCGCTGGCAAAGATGGATCTAACGGACAGCCTGGCCCCATTGGACCACCTGGACCTCGTGGACGCTCTGGAGAGGGCGGCCCAGCCGTACGTGAATCAGATCTCAGTTTCATTTCATGTTATTTCTTCTACATAGTATTTCCCGTTCATTTGCTGTTTTGGGTATTCTTTAGGGTCCTCCTGGAAACGCTGGACCCCCTGGTCCTCCTGGGCCCCCAGGCCCTGGCATTGACATGTCTGCCTTCGCTGGTTTGGGTCAGACTGAAAAGTCTCCCGATCCACTGAGATACATGAGGGCTGATGAGGCCTCCAGTTCCCTGAGACAGCACGATGTTGAGGTTGATTCCACACTCAAGTCGCTCAACAACCAGATTGAGAACCTGCGCAGCCCCGATGGCTCCCAGAAGAACCCCGCTCGCTCTTGCAGAGACCTCAAACTATGCCACCCTGAATGGAAGAGCGGTAAGTATATTTGCTGTCGTAGAAGAATAAATATACGACAGAAATAAAAACGAATCGCATATAAAGGTAAAGTCTAACTTGTGAGGACTCAAGCATTAGTCAGTGCTTCTATCTGATCCACTCTGGGAAATACACACCTATATGTTGGAGTGCCACAAGGATCTGTTCTCAGCCTCAGTGACAAGTCAAATAATAATCGAAACAAACAAAGGTGGATAGGTCGGATTAAGGGTTATGGTTCTCATAATAAAGGAAGATACAAATTGTCAGTGACTCATACCAAAAAAACAGGCCAAATTCTTCTTAGCCACGTGTACCCGAAGTAATAGCGAAATTTATAAATTCAACTCTACGGCTTTCTTCCATTTCTCAAGGTGACTACTGGGTTGACCCCAACATTGGAAGCATAGCTGATGCCATCAAGGTCTTTTGCAACATGGAGACTGGCGAGACCTGCGTCTACCCAACTATTGCCAAGATACCAAAGAAGTCCTGGTGGACCAGCAAGAGCAATGATCGCAAGCACATCTGGTTTGGAGAGACCATGAATGGAGGATTCCACGTGAGTGCACCTGAACAACCTCGCGATCATTTTAGCATTTCATGACAGTAGCTAATCATCTCCCCTGGTTGTTTGTTTACAGTTCAGCTACGCCCAGGATGGCCCTGCTGCCAACGCCGCCAGTGTTCAACTGACCTTCTTGAGGCTTCTTTCCAATGAGGCTTCCCAGAACCTCACGTACCACTGCAAGAACAGCATCGCCTACATGGATCAGGCCACAGGCAACCTGAAGAAGGCTTTGCTGCTGCAGGGCTCCAACGATGTGGAGGTCCGCGCAGAAGGCAACAGCCGTTTCACATACAGCGTGTTGGAAGATGGCTGCAAGGTGAGTGCAGATGCCAGATAGAAAACAACCTTCCGTGAAGTGTAAACGAGAGTGAAGGTGACATGTTTTTTGTTTTTTTTTCGTTTGCGGCAACAGAAACACACAGGCCGGTGGGGCAAAACTGTCTTTGAGTACAAAACACAGAAAACCTCCCGTCTGCCTATCGTGGACATTGCTCCTATGGATATCGGAGGAGCGGATCAGGAGTTTGGCGTGGATGTAGGCCCAGTCTGCTTCTTGTAAAGTGGAATATCACAGTGACCCCAACCCCCCAGAATAACAGGAACGAAGTAAACTCAACCATGAAACACTACACACAATTCCACAATAAAGAAGACTGGAATTCGAAAAGAAAATTGATCTCACAACAAAGTGCTCTCCAAGTTGGATGCTAGCACTGAAGGGCATCGGCAATAAGTGTACATCTTTGTCAACACGCTTCCTGAGATCCAGTCATGTTTCCAGTCATGGCCCACTGTTGACGGGTATGAGTCCGGAGGAAGAGGGACTGAGCAAAAGTTGTGGAGAACTGAAACATGACTTGATGTCACTTATTTATTGTCTCACTTGAACGGGCAGAGATGAGGTAGGACTGGAGGGGTTTCACTTTGTAAGTACGACAAGCCCCTTTCCACTACAGAACAGCCGCACAACCTCTGTCCCAGTCCTACTCCACCTCCCTCCCTGTTCCCTCCTGTCACACTAATATGGCATTTTGAATCCGTGTAGACCAATAAAATATTCTGAAAATATTCCAGGTACTCCACGCCTGTCCATCGTGAGCAGGAGCAAAACCTTTACTGTGTATTATAAAGCCTTGGTTCTATTGTTGTAAAGGTCTGTGTTTATAAGCAACCAGATGGTTTGATGTGTATTTCCACATTATGTGTGTACATGTGTTTATATGCACACTAACACTTTTTGGAGAGTGAGGTCACATTTGGGGTGTATGTTCCAAAGTCTTGTACCCCTTCACAGCCCATTACTCTAGTGCAAAATTTGCTCTGCAAAAATCCGAAGCAATTTCGCCATTTCTTGTAGTCACCCAGATGGTTTGAAGCTACCTCACGCTGAAAAACAAAAATGTAGAGATGACTACAAACACATCTCAAATCCAAACGCCTGCCTTTGCTTCAGGTGGCTCTCTCTTCAGAAGGTGCTATGAGTTCTGTAATAGTCGGTAGCAAATGCTTCTCTACCCCAGCCCGATTTCCCACTAGCCTCACACCACGCTCACACAACCCCCCCCCCCCTTCCCTGCAGAAAGTGGGGGCCGTCGGGTAAGACAGGTGGCGACCGGGGACACTTCGAGACCTCTGCTGAAGTCCACACACACCAAAGCTGAACCAAGTGGCTCAATAACAACCAGGGTGGGACGCCTCTGTGTGCGTGAGGGTGTGTACATTTTTTAAATTAATTTTATTATGATCCGTTTTGTTTTTATTTTGTTACACTTCTCATTGATGTAAATTGGAAATAAAAGGAAAACAGAATGAAGAAGTTGATTTTTGCTTTGAGTTTTCAATAAAAATATCACAGGCGTGGGAAAGTTTTCTCTTTCTTTAGATCATACTAGCTAACATTAGCTATAAAGTGAAACATTTATATTGCGACAAATTTGAATTTAAGCGCTTTCAGTGCGTGGCTAAGGATTGTTGTCTCTAAAGAATCATATGTAATATAGAGATATAATTGTGAGAGGCGTCCATATAGGAACTAGGTAAATGAAAAGCGTTACAAATAGTCTTTTGTCATTTTATCCCAAGTTATGATAGCAGAATGGAATTTTCCATAGTTTTGTCTAATTTAAAAAAAAACTGACTTCAGGAATCAGTTGAAAAATGAATTCAATACATTTTATTGACGCTAATTTGATGGAAAATATTTGTGACATGATGCGATTGATGGTCATGACAAGAGCTCAGTAAAGAGCGACTGATTGATGAGGTCGGCAGAATGTTCCTGAGGGCGTGGTAGCGACGGACCGCCATTGATCCTAAATGGACGGATGTCACTTTGGAAGTAGAAAGGCACGTGGGTAATTCTTCCAGTGGACCAACACTATGGAGCCAAACATTTGATACCATACATTAGCCAGTTGGGGTGAGAAAACACCACATTGTTTTCTAAAAAGGAGTCGAATCGAGGGGACTACTGACCACAGTGAGCAGAGCTCCGTGTTGAAAATTCGGGTGGAACTGCAGCAGTCTCGGTTGGGCACCAAGCTCCCCTTGAACAAAACCGCTACGGATAGAAAACAGAAACCCATTTTACCATTTGGATAAATTTCCTTTGAAGAAACTCCAGCGCACAAGTATGAAAGGCAACCACGGATGGAAACACCTACCATGGCAAAAGTTCGAAAATGGGCTTTGTTCTGGTTTTAAAGACGGGAATGACTGCAGGTCGGTCTAGTTGTGGATCACCTGGAAGGCCAATAAAAATGAGCAACTGCTGTACGTAGTGTCAACAATACTCCAGTTTTCTCATTAGCATATTTGTGACTAAAAGTCACTTTTTTCATAGCTTGTCGAGAACTCAGGCGCAACTTGCATCGATTAAAATTACTGTTCAGACTGAAACCCCAAACTCCCGTTTCCTAATCGTCTTGACTTTCTGTGTTATGTGGCCTGAATCAATAAAAAATAAAGTGAAAGAAAAAAAATGAAAATCCAGAATGTACTGTAAATTAGTCAATGTGAAGATAAGCAAACCTTTGAGAAGCACAGCGAGTCTTTCTCCTCTCGGATCCCAAGTCAGAGACTGGATCTCTCCACCGACACTGCACAAAGAGACTCCCATTATCATATTTTTCATACCCGTTTTTTTTGGGGTCTTTTGCTTCAAATGACAGCTCTTACGTGACATCTCCCTGGGATGTGTTAAAGGTTGTCTGCGATAGGTCGGCCACCACTGATGCCACTGGTGACCCTTTGGTTGTGCCTGTGAGGACCCCTATTAAACAATCATAAAATCACAGTCGAGCCAAAACACACTTTGTTTGGCTACTTTGCATTTTTCTTAAGCCGAGACTCTGGACCAACATTTAGTACTCCATTTGATTTAGAAAGACAAATTGTGTGGCACTATCCCAATTTTGTACATAGTATGTAGCAACCTGGTGTTTCAGTGAAGGTGAGAGCGTAGATAACAGTTTCTCCCTGTACGGTGAATAGAAGTCTACTCCCATCTGGACTCCAACAGCCGGACTAAAGCATAAAAGAAAATTTGCTTTGCTGTAATGAAACTAGAAATGAGAGTGATTAAAATGTGGCGCTAATGCTTACCTGGCAGCGGCCTTTCTCATATGGCCAACGCTCACACGTCCACCTCTTGGTCTCCCACACCCTAAAGAATAACCAGAAGCCATTTGATGAGAATATAAAAAGTCTACACACGCTTGTTCAATTGCAGATTTTAGCAAGTAGAAAAAAAACTGAACCACGATAAATACATGTAAACTTTTTCAACCATTAATGTGACCAATAACTTATCAACATTTAAAGTAACTCTGATTAACCCTCGACAGTCTACAAATGAGACTGATTCGAATTTTGAACCTGAAGAGCGCAGATGATGTTGAGGCAAGAAGATGGCTCCCATCTGTGGACCAGGACAGAAAGCTGACCCCTCCACCTCCAACGCGCTGGAGAGGCACACAGCTCTCGGCCGCGACATCCCATACCTGAAACAAGTCACACTGACAATTTAGCACTTCCACCAAATGATTGTGAACTACGGTGAAACCTTGTACCATCATCGCTGTGTCCTTCGGCGAGGCCGAGACCAGGAGAGAACCGTTGGGTGACCAAGCAATGGAAGTGACTGGCGAGTGGCCGGGATGAGACAACACCTGTGCGCATCCGGACGAAGGCCTGTTTCACAGAGACATATGGGGCATTTCACCACAAAGAAAAACAAGCAATGTGCTATTTGCCATTAGTAGATGCGATAAATGCGATACCCGCATTTACATGCCTGGTGGCCAGCGAGCAAGGGTCCACATTCCAGACCAGTAAACAGTTCTGGCACGCCACAGCGAGTCCAGACGCACACAGCGGCTTCCACTGCACTGCCGCGACACTCCTCTGGAGACGGTGCTTCAGGGTTGGAGTCGTGCCGCTAAAACAAACAAAAGGCATGGTTTTATGAAGAAAAGCTTCATCGTCTCTCAGGATCTTTCAAACATTGGAGATTTGTCACCTTTGTGGATTGTAGATCTTTATTGAGTCATCCAGCAGGGCAACGGCAAATTTATCTGTGTGAGGATGCCAAGCAAAGGCTCGCACCACACAGTCTGACCTGACAAACCGTACCGATTACACACAGTTACACATTTGTACAGAGTGATTTTTTTTTTTTTTTAAACTCGTTTTCTAAATCAACTAAAGCTTAAAAATTTGATGTGACCCATCCGTCCATTCGAGATGCTTTGGACTCGACCTAAAGTCTAGAGTCTTCATACATCTCACTCACCAGTGAAGCGCTTGTGAAAATTCTGCAATCATGTCCTCGCTGCTCAACTACGGACCACAAGACAGATACAAACTTCAGCTTTGCAGCGAACATCAGTAAGATCCATTGATCCAAGATCTCACTTACTGTGAGATGAGGGAACAAGGAGTTGTGAAAAGAGGAGATTTTCTGCAGCAATGCCAGGATGCACCCAGAACTCACAGACAACCATTTCGGCACTGTGGAAAAAGGAGTAGAAGATATACATGACTGAATATGTCCCGCCTCACTCATCATGACTCACGTACCCTCTTCGTGGGAGTTAGCGATTTCATTTAACAGCCCTGTAAAACCACCATCACGCCTGAAAGACAAAGAAACCTTTTCTAACATCCATAACAATTGTCACAGTTTCAAATAGTTTATTCCTCCCCTACAAAACACTCCAAAACAACCCTGACCGAACTTGTACAATATCTACTCAACTTCTTCAGAAGAAAAAAACAACAGGAATAAAACCTTCACTCTGACTGAAATCTTGTTTGCGTCATGTCAGCATTTAGGGTGCAATGCGCATACCAAGCTGCTGCACTCCTCATCCACAAGGTCTCGGAGTGGTCCAAGAAGGCCGCCTTGCTGCTGCTCTCAGTGCGACTGTGCAGCTTGAGGGAGTCTCGGGGAAAGTACAAACTCAGAGGACTTGAGTCCTGGCGAGAGCATACAATGTCACCATGAGATATTTATACATCTAGCAGCAGTTCACAATGTATTATATAAAAACGGAAAGTAAAATGTACTTGGCAGAGTAGTTTTGATGCACGTGTTTTACTCGACATAGAGCTACATTTAATTAGCTGCTTTTATTTTTATCCATGTTATTTTATTGCAATTTAATACATATAATAATATAATAATTAATACAATAATTTGTTTGTGTCTCATGTGAGACTTCTCGCTCAGGCGCTGTTCACCAATCAAACGTAATCACAAGTGACATTTGACTCTATTTCACTCACTTGAAGGGTGGTTGAAGAAAAATTAAAAACAGTTTCATAGTGATGTGTGGTGCGTCTGCCCGAACGTGAAAATGTTGCCCCATTAAAGCTTGACGTGAAATTTGAAAAAGCACGTGGCAGTAAGTTGTCGACACAGTGGTTCTATTGTTGTTTACTTGTTTTGTAAACAAGTTTAATGGGCATATGTGGCAAAATTGTCAACATGTGCAAATATCATGATTTTATTTTAGTAGACAAGTGAACAATGTCTGAGTTTGTATATAATCATAATACTTTTTAGCTCTGAGGAAAAAAGATATGTCTAAAGTTTTTTTTTAGGTTAGACCTGCTGCAGCCACTCCTCCGCGTTGCTCCCCGTCAGAAGCTCGTTGTTGGTCTCGCACAGAGTCGTTTGTCCAGGGGGAAGCGGAGGGTTAAACAATGCCAGAGAACACATCTTTTGGAAGGAGTTGGAACAAATCCTGAAGTACAAATGAAGCGCAACTGTTTGTTACAACCGTTCCACACCATCGAAGTGCTTATGCTATTGCTACGCCACGCTAACACTTTAGCAGCCAAATGACAAAGATGACAGTACGGCTCATATTATTTGTGTTTTGATTCATAAGAAATCTAAATAACCATATGCCAGGTCAAATGACGCTTGCTATGTTTCTGATGAATACAAAACAAAGTCTTTGCACACTTACTTTTAGTACTTGAAATGCTGGTATCCGTAAAGGCGTACGGGTCCTCAGGAGGAACAAACAAACAGGACGTAATGTTTTCCTTCTTGTAAATTTAAACAACACCCTCTAGAGGACAAATGTTAGCAGTGCATAAAGACTGATACAAACAATGTCATGGCTCAAGTATTTACTTTTCTTTGCCCATGTTTTACACATAATTGCGACATTTGAAAGCAGATATATGTACTTTCAAATCCTTACCTTCACAAAAAAGGTTGGTTACCTTTCCAAACGACATAGACATAAATAAAAAGTATAACCAGTAATAAATGAAGTTACATAAGCAATAAAAGAAAAGTTAAATTGATTGATTAAGATTTTAGTACAAAGAAACAGTGACAGTAGAGAGAAATGTCAACCAGGGACTATTAATGACAACAGCAACAGATTATGAGAAGCAAGAACCTAACCCTTTTTTTTTTTCTTTAAACAAGTAAATGTACATACTCTTGTATTTTAACTGTAAAGTTTGTTCTTCTACTTAGGTACAAAGTGCGAGTACTTTTGCCACCTCCGCTGCCATGAGGTAAACCAAATGCAGCAATACAGTTTTTTGGGGGTGATGCAGCGCCCTCTCGCGGCGCATCCCGTCACTTACGTGACGTCAATTCAGCACTGGGAGTGAGACAGTTCCCTCCTCCCCTACGAAACCCAGCGCGCCTGCACGTTGCATGGGTCCCCAGCTATCGATACACATTTGCCCGCTGGGAACCGTCCCGGCGACATAAAACTGCTGGATTACAGGACGAGAAATAGAAGAGACGGACGCGAGAGGGGGGTGGGGGGGGGACGATTGGTTGCTCATCGTGAGGATAAGAGGAAGCCGAGCCCAGCCTTTCACTTGACAACGCGACAACAAGCGAGCTGAAAGGTATGGGAATGTCGTCCTGACCGCTTAAATGCTAACGAAACGCCAGGTCTGGAATCACAGTGCGTGCTTTCACGCGTGAGGTTCAGTGCGGCGCCGCTCACGCTACACCAATAAACGATGCCGTTTATAGACGAACGAAGAACCATCGACGATGCTTGCTTGCATGCTTGAAGATCGTATGTGTGTGACGAGGAAGCGCACATTCCGTATCATTTGCGCCGGTGCCAACATTGAGTAAATGTACCGACGCTGCGGCACTTTGACTTGGCACGCAGCGTAGTGGCTTGCAATGCACGCTGCACCTCGACTACTGACTGTCAACATCACATCGTCGGTTATTTTAAGATTGAGTTTACTGCATGCATGCATGCATGCATCATGCATGGCCGCGCGCGCGAGTACGCGCATCTCAAAGGCCCACTGATTGTTTATTCCCTGATTTCTACGTTCTGTTTTTCGCCGTGGTTCTTCTTATGCGACGGTGCAGTCCAAGTCATGGAGCCGCTGTGGGATTTACTGTGTGAAATGGGCATAAGCCCCACCCCCCCCTCTTTTCCTACACACAAACAACCTCACGGGGACGATTATGCAATTCATCATTTCCCAGGCATGCACATACTTAATGCATGGAATCATGGTTAGGGGTGGTGGGGGTTTGTGTGCCGTCATCTCCGCAAAGAAGTGCAGGTAACAGAGCAGCAGCAGCAGCACCATGCTTTCGTCGACTCATTCATAAAGCCCATTTCCACTCTGGTTGATAGCTCCACTGGGCAGGTTGCACGAGTTTCCATTCATAGGCAGCAGAATGAGGATTTTCTGCACGACTCAGACATGGTTTACTTTTTGGAAATGTGTGATCCTTTTTTTCATCCATCCATTTTATATGCTTATCCTTATGTATGTTGTTGGAATGTGGAAGGAGGTAGCTGTAAGAAAACATCTAAGCAAGCATGAAGAGGACAGGCAAACTCCACACACGAGAAGGCCGACTAAACCAAACTGTGATGTAGACATGCTAACTGCCATGGTACTACCACTGGGCTACCAAGATTTAATTTCCTGTTGTTTGAATTAGAGATGTGTTTCACTAATAACAATGCATTTCATTATCTTTACCTTTAGGTCATATTCTCCACTGTCCATCCACCATCCACCCTAACCTGCTGGGTTGGGAAAACCCCTGATGAGTGGGACCTGTATCCATGAGCCCCGTGCCCCCTCCCCCTCCCTGTCAGGCTTCAGTACCCCGGTATCAGAAACCCCTTATCGAAGACTTGATGGTGACACCCCAGCCTGCACCCCGGAAACGGACCTGACCCCCACACAGTGTGTCCTCCGAAACGTGCTGTCAATTGACACTGGTGGGTCGGGGGCACCGGGAGGCAGCAGTCCCACGCCCAGTGATGGACCTTCAGGCCATTTTGACAACAGTGTGCTGAAACTACACGAACATGACGCCTGCCAGTGTGGCAGTGGGGCAGAGGCGGGCCACAGTCCGGAGGCCGGCGCCGTCCGGAGCCATTCGGAGAATATTCGGTTTCAATCGGGTAGTGGAGGGTTTTTGGAGGGTCTGTTTGGATGCCTAAAACCTGTGTGGACCATGATCGGGAAGGCCTACTCCACTGAGCACAAGCATAGCCATGAAGGTACGTGATATTGTAAATTTTGTGCTTCGGGATGCTTGGCACCACGTGACAAATAGTTTGTAAGGCAAAGCAATTCATATTGGCACATGTTATACACAAGCCAATTTAATGTGAACAGCCAAAGATATTCAAAGGCAGAGCAAAGAGAACAAAAGTTCATATTTTGTTAAAATACTAAAAGAATGAAGATTGATGTTTAAATATATTTACAAACCAAAGATTTAAAGACATTCAAAACCAAAAGAGCGAAGAAAAAACAAAATTGAATTTCAAAAAATTTTTAAAAAATCAAAGGATGGAATGCGAAAAATAAATTTTTGTATTTAACCTGGATTTAAAAGCATTCATACTTGGAGCTTATATCACTTATTCGATTTGCGTGTAGCATAACAGCTAAATGCCGCTTCACCGTGTTTGCTTGGAAACCTGGGCTGCATTAATTGACCCTGGAAATAAAAGCATGGCAAAGCTTCTTCTGGTCTGCTTGGAGCATGCAACCCTTTCAGTATGGAGTCATTTGATGTGACAGCTGAAAGTCAGGTCTCAATCTAGTAGCATTTCAAGATTTTGGACATGGCCTTTGTTTTTTAAATATAGTGACTCCAAGTGTATGCTAACAGCAGTCCTGTTTTCTTCGTTGCCAAAAACATATTTCCTCAGTTTTGTCAGGGTTACATCATCATCATCACTCTTAGACTCGTCGACCAGCTAAAATGAAGTAAGAACATTTCCAAATAGGCCCGACTGAATGCTAAAACGGGCCTCCAGAGAGCTTCACACTTCAGTGGACCTCATGAAGAATAGATTCGCTTCTCTCTTTGGCTCTGCCTGCTGCATTTCTCTTTAGTGGCCAAGAACTCTGTTATTTAAGGTGTGGAAGACAGATCCATTCATTTTCTTTCAACAAGAACAACACTGCTAATTATGCTAATCACAGTATTGTTTGTCTGTTTAATTAATTTGATTAATTGTTTAATTAATCGCTATAATTTGTCAGCCTGCGCGTTGCAAGATGCCCATTCTGTGGTGAAGCACGTTCCGAACCCATTGACTCATATTGGAGGGTCTGAAACGAACGGAATGTTTCTTCTTAGTTTGTTTCTATTTGCCGGTCTCTGTTCAGAAAGCTGGGAGGTTCCATTTGAGGAGATCTCCGACCTGCAGTGGGTGGGCAGCGGGGCGCAGGGTGCCGTCTTCCTCGGCAAGTTCCACGGAGACGATGTGGCTGTGAAGAAAGTACGAGACATCAAGGAGACTGAAATCAAACATCTTCGCAAGCTCAAGCACCCCAACATCATCACTTTCAAGTAGGTTCTCCTCCAGTTCTCCTACATTCAATTTGTTTACCAGATCATCATGGAATTGCCGTGTTTTTGTCTAGGGGCGTGTGTACCCAGGCTCCTTGTTACTGTATCTTGATGGAATACTGTGCCCAAGGGCAATTATACGAGGTGCTGAGGGCAGGTCGTAAAATCACCCCCTCCCTCCTGGTTGACTGGTCCATGGGCATTGCAGGAGGCATGAACTACCTACACCTTCATAAAATCATACACCGAGATCTCAAGTCCCCAAAGTAAGTTCACCCCATTACATTTTATAAGGCTGCTTTTTTTCTGTCATCCGTTTGTCACACTCCAAACCAGCAGAGGTAGCATTGTGCTACAATTGGTTGTCCAAATTTATCAATACAAAGAAAATGTTCACTTTTTTAACTTGCTAGCTAATATTTGACGCTTACGCATGGAGACGTAGCTTTTTTGTACTTTTGGGTAAAAAGTAGCATTACAAGAAACACATGTTTCTGCACCGTATCATCAAGAACAGGATATTTGACAGTAAAAGCACTTTAATATTCTTTTTTTTCCAGCATGCTGATCACACACGATGACCTGGTAAAGATCTCGGACTTTGGAACCTCAAAGGAGCTCAGTGACAAGAGCACAAAGATGTCTTTTGCAGGCACCGTAGCCTGGATGGCTCCTGAGGTCATCCGGAATGAGCCCGTGTCAGAAAAGGTCGATATCTGGTAGGTGCCATCTTTGTAACCGACTATCTTTCTAGTGAGGATAACGTTCCAAATCGTCTAGTCAGTGTTGCTACTAGCATTTATTTTTGATTTTGCATTCTCTATGATTTTCTCGTGAGACTGTTTATTGGAGCTTGAACCTGACTTTAAGGTCATTTGGAGTGGTGCTGTGGGAGATGCTCACCGGAGAGATCCCTTACAAAGATGTAGATTCATCAGCCATCATCTGGGGCGTGGGAAACAACAGCCTGCAGCTGCCCGTACCTGAGAGCTGCCCCGATGGTTTCAAGGTCCTCCTCAGACAATGCTGGTGGGCAATTAGTGGATATTGGAAGTGAGGCAGAGCAGAGGATTAGAGGCATAAATAAATAGATACAGTAAAAGCTGAAACGATGGTTATTGTGTTCAATCTGGATTTATGCAGGAACTGCAAACCCAGGAACCGGCCTTCGTTCCGTCAGATCCTTCTCCATCTTGACATAGCGTCGGCTGACGTTCTGTCTACTCCTCAGGAGACGTACTTCAAGTCGCAGGTATCGTTGACAAACCTGGTCGAATGTTTCTCTTCTAAGAAGACTTTGATTTTGAAGGGCGTGTCTGAATTTTTGGCTATGGGTTGGATATTGCAAAGAACCCAGGCTTGCTTCTGTATAATGTACATCCAGTCTACAGTATATGTGGATGCACGCAGCCAATCACCCACACGGTCTTGCTTAGTCATCTGATTTGTTGTGTGCCAACAAAAGAGAACCACCTCTCAAGTCAGCCTCTAACTATATGCAGCTGATCAACAAAACAAAACAAAATCTGCTCACATCAGGCTGAATGGCGAGAGGAGGTGAAACAGCACTTTGAGAAGATTAAATCCGAGGGTACTTGTTTGCACCGACTCGATGAGGAGTTGATCAACCGACGCAGAGAGGAGCTCAGGTTTGGGGCTTTTTTTTTTTTTCCATTTGGAAAGTTGTGCTCGTACCGTGTTTGCGCACACATCACGAACGAGGCCCCTTGTCACGGAGTCTGTGCCATTTCTTGATGTCACTCCTTTGTCCATGCCCGCGGGCGAATGAAAGTGACTTGAGTGCATGCCAGTTGCTGAGGATTGGAAGTCTCTCATGCGGATGCACGATGACATCACCCAGCTTTCCCCCCTTGTGTCAGACATGCTTTAGACATTCGTGAACACTATGAGAGGAAACTGGAGAGAGCTAACAACCTTTACATGGAGCTCAGTGCCGTCATGCTGCAGCTGGAGCTCAAAGAAAAAGAGCTGCAGAGGTTCGACCGAATTCAAACGTTTTGTCTTTGGCTCGTGAACGGAATTTGTACAAAGTCACTTGCCGTATGTTTATCTGCAGGAGGGAGCAGTCTTTGGATAAAAAGTATCCGGGGTTTTTTAAACACCACACCTCCAGGCAGAGCAGCTCTTCCAACAGCATGGACAAGCTCATCAAGAAGAGAAATGTCCCACAGAAACTGCCCTCAGGAAAGCGGTGCGATCTCATTTCAGTTAACAAACCAAACACTCATTCTCTGCAGTGAGGATTATATATTTGATTTGCTGTTTCCCTCCCTATTCTTTCAGGCCAGACATCCTTAAGTCTGAGGTAATCATTCCCAAAATGGATTCCTCCGTAATGCAAGTCACCATCCCAAACTGCCCCGCGAGAACCTCCACTTCTCCCAGTCGGTCTCGGAGGGTAAAAACACGCCACCGTAAGCCTGGCAAAGGCAGCAGTGGAGATCTGGCAGGACTCAAAGCCAATCAGTCGTCTCCCAATAGAGAGACGACGGCGGCCCAGGTTAACAGCTTGCCCGCTGATTCCGCCAAGAAGCTGCTGGAGCCCTCTGCAGCCTTGCGGGGCCACGGCCCCGAGCAACAGCAAAGGCAGATATCCTCCTCCGGCCCTGACCTGATCTGCACCACGCTAGAGGTGGGCGGCCAGGGAAAAGAGGATCCCCCTGTGGGTGCGCTCCAAAGAGGAGGCGCTTCTGCGGGATTAGGGGAATCGGAGGTGGGGGTCGCCGGTCTGGATGATCTCACTGAAACTCCCCCGCGCAGCGACACTCCTAGCGAGGATGCAGCATCGTTCCCCTTCTCGAGTAGCCCCGACTCACCTTGTGGGCGGGGGGCGGCGGCCCGACGCGGATCTCTCGGATCTCCCCGTCTGCCTCATGACGGAGGCGAGGATAAAGAGGACGGAGCAGGCGCTGTGAGGTTGCCCCGGGGGGCTTCAGGGGGAATTGGGAGTCAGCACCTCACACCTTCGGCCATTCTGTACAGGGCAGCTATTACACGAAAACAGGTAAGAGGACAAAATTTGGTCCCGGAATTGCCCAGAAAATGCTTTTCTGTTTAACAATTTATGGCCACTACAGAGACGTGGGGTGTCATCAGAAGAAGAGGAGGGGGAGGTTGACAGTGAGGTCGAGTTACCACGGAGACGGTGAGTAATCTACTCATTTTTCGGACACACGTTTTGAGCTCAAATAATCATTTTGAACCTGAACCGCGTCACATTCCTCAGACGTCCGACGAGTATCACCAAGTGTCAGTCGGTGTCAACCTTCAGCTCGGAGAACCTGTCAGTTTCGGATGGCGAGGAGGGCCATACTACAGATCACTCCCACAGCGGCACCCCCGATGTGGTCAGCACCAACACGGATGACAAGTTGGACTACCGCAGTGACGACCTCCTCTCTCAGGGCTCAGAGATCCCGGCAGACATCACGGATCCCGCGCAGGCTTCCGATGGCCTGTCAGAGAAAGACGGAATGCTGGGTCAGGCCAAAGCAAAGCTGGAAAGCGAGCAGAATCCAAATGAGGTACGCTTGAGCTCTGCATCTTTGGCGGACCTAGAGGGGGGGGCCCGTGGGGGAGCTGACCCCCCAGGTGCCAGACCAGATGATTGATTTAATTCTTTTTTCTAAATTTGTACACGTCTTCGCTAAGAAACATACTGTATAATGAAACATTTTCTGAAGAATTTTGAGGGTTTGTGGATCCCTGAGAAATCCTTGACTCCCCCACAGGCCCCAAAGGAAGGAGTGCCATGTTTTCTTCCTGAGAAGTCTAACAAACGTCTTCCACGCTCTTCTCAGGGTCGAGTCCTTTGTGACGATTCCGACTGCGACAGTGCCGAGCTGGACCAGTCGGGCAGCGGGGAGCCGAGCCGACCTCCCAGTGCTGGAGCATGGATGCCGCCCCCTCAAGCCCATCAAGGGTCACCACAGGCGTCTCACACAGGACCCCCATAGACACCTGGACTTAAATACCTCTAACTTGCATACATTAAACCGTCACCGTCACAGTGCACCGGGTCGGCCAGTGCGGCATGTCACGAGGGGTCACAGCTATGACACGTTTTACACAAAGTTACGAGGGCTACCCAGCGCACTGGCTGGCACGTGACACATTTGTCAAACCTGACTGACATTCTTTTGATTTTCTTTTGTCAGCTTGGGTGATATTCTGATAGAGACATCTACTCTTTGTAGTCAAAATAGGTACCTTTCATTCACACCCCCATCCCCACTCTGGGAACACCCCCATACACTACTGCATTAAAATACTAATAATGTAAATAACCATGAAATATTTTATTTATAAAAAAAAAAGAAAAGAATAAATGGTTTGCAGCCCTGTGAACAAATGCATGATTATGTTTATAATTTATGATTTGAATGTATCAGTTTTATATTTTGTGGAAGTTTACACTTTTTTAATCCTGAAAGTATTTCCTCTGTTCCTTATGTTAATAAATGTTAGCACTATAAAGGAGGGGAAAACGGATGGAAGATTTAGGAGGTCTGAGTTGTAAAACATAATTCTAGCACACAAGACTTGCGTGAGGTTTTTACAAAGGTTGTCGGATTTGTGGTGGAATGGAGTCCTTTTGGTTCACGTGGAATGAAAAGGTTGTGATTGTGCAGTAATAAGTCCCAAGTGTTGTCTTTGGTGAGTGTCAAGTCATGCCTGCACTCACGGCAACACCTTCCTCTGACATGCACTGAACCAGGACAACATTTATTTCAACTCTCTCTAAATAGCAACGCTACTGGTGCAGGTGCTAATAAACGTGAATGTGTTTTTGTAATGAATTTCAAGGACTGGTCGCCTTCATAAAAACCTCCACGGTCCCCCACGACCCTTTAAGATTTCTGCAGGAGTAGCCTGCCTGGTCAAGTATATACACGTAGAGCACTTTGTGGTCACTCGTTGAAATGTTAAGTATCCTTTGAATAGAAATGTTTTGTTTTTATACTGCATTGCACATTTTACCTGTAATATAGGAAGTATATCAAAAGAAAAAAAATATGAGCTACAATAAATAATGTATTGGTTAACAAGGTTTGTGCTTTTTGATTCTTGCCATGATCAATATATCCAAGCTTCCAACCTAAGCTTAGTATAAGGCCAGTGTTTTTCTGTATAAGAAGGTAAGTAAAACAATGTGTTAAGCATCTCACATGTTTGTTTTTTTTATTTCTGCATTTTTAAGCCTTCAACAATTTAAATGCACCCAGATCTACAATAGTTTGAAATCGTGCACAAAACGTGAGTTTCTTCATCCTGCAAAGAATAAAAATACAAATCTGACCCAGGCAAAAAAAAAAAAAATCTGAGAAAACTAGTGTTTGTTATTCTATTATCCTTCTAGTTTATCATAATTTATTACCATAGCATAATATATTTTGAAAGACCAACATCTTTTGTAGTCTTGCAGCATTCCCCAGCCCAGCAGTTAAAAAAAATATTTTCTCTATTTAAAACAAACATTGCAAACGTTATCCTCATAATTAGTATGGTCTTTAGTAAATTTGGAAAAGAGAAAAAAAAAAAAATTCTTATTCAGACCCACCTGCCCACATCAGAATGCAATACAAAACAAAAGTTAAAATTTGATGATCAAGAACTAAAACTGATGAAACACAGGAATGACAATTACGGTGGTGAGGTGAGACCGAACAATTTCAAATTCATACAATGGCAAACTTTCCAAATTATTCCTGCAATAGACTTCAACTGAGGCCTTGACCCGTTAAAAACCCGTCAAACTCAATGCATTGCTCAAGAAGCACAGCTCCAAATATCATCAATAGATTCTCTTCTTACAAGGAGCCGTCTTAAATAAAAATAAATATATTCAAAAGGGAAGGGAAAGAACAGTCCATCTATAATGTTTAGTGTTTTTTTTTCTTCATTTTTACATTTTCTAAGAAAAATCTGACATAAAAAAACGTTTATGCATTTTCAGATTTTTCTAAAACATTTGAACATTTATCGATACCATAAAGATATACATAAAAAAAAAAAAAAAAGTCTTTCGAAATTATTGTAATGGGAATTTCAAAGTTTATAAATAAATAGCATACCGTGATCGTGATGACGCCATAGTTACAACCGAGGCGTATTGAACCCAAACAGAGGAGACAGTGAGTTCGTAGTATTTTTGCATGAAGTTCAATAAGGGACCTCTTGGTAAAAAGTCGGGGCGGGGGCAACATCAGATGCGAATGAGGCTCCTCCATGTCAGTTGGCTGCGAGTCCGGTGGCTTCCGAGGTCAGCCTGTTAAAACAAAAACAGAAAGCTGCAAACTCACCATTTTGAACTGTTTAAGCACAAGAACGCTCGAGGCAAACTTTACCGAGCATTGATCAGGTACTCTGCAAGATTGATGCTGGCGTGGGAGCCGGTGATGGTGACCTGTCTGTCTGTGGAACCCTCCACAGGATTGGCAATTTTTATCTGAGCGCCCGACATCTGACGGATCTCGTTGATCTTGGCGCCCTGACGCCCAATGATGCAGCCGATGAGCTGGGAGAAATAAGAGTAATGTGAGCACAGAGCGAAACCCGGGAAAGACATGGTTTGAGGATTGTGCGACTGAAAACAACTGGGACTTTACGTCGTTTGGAATGGTGAGCTCATGTGAGCCAGTCTGCGCAGAGGCGTCCATCCCAGCTGCGGAATTGCAAAGAAAGACGGTCACAAAGCGGAACGCATTAGGACCAATCGTAAGCAGCGGCTGCCCGCCTACCCTGGAAGCCCTGGTTGCCGTGCGCAATGGGAAAGGGACTCTGCTGCATGGCCAGCTGGTGAAGTTTGGTGAGCTACGGAGCCAACAGAGGGACAGACGGACAGAAAACAGACTACTCATATCATGTTGGTGATTACAGCCCGGCGTCAATGACAGGAACAAATGAAATGGATTATCTCTCCCTGGGTCGTGACACGGATTGATATTGTTTGAAGACGTTAAATGGGACGTGGCAACGTGAGGTGATTGGAAAACTAGGATGAAGCATCTCGGGCGCAAACTTGCAAATATATTGGATCACTTACAGAGGGCCCTTCACTTACATCAGGCTGAGGAATGGCGTGCTGTCCTTGGACAGCATATGCCTGCAAGGAGAGAAAAGCACTTAGGAGGTTGGGACGGTGTCACACGCAGTGTACTTCAATATCCATCAGGGTTCTGTCCTTGAGGTCCTCACATGCCCAATACAAAAGTGCTATAAAGGCAACTTTCCCCACAAAACAAACGGGACTAACGGGCGGACAGGACTGCAAACCCAACAATAAAATAATTTGAGTCGATTACATTCGAAGCCGACTGGCTGTCCTGTGGGTAAAGTTAAGTGCTTTAGGCACGAGTGGAAGGAAGTGTTGCCGCTTTTGTGCTGACGTCACCACACATCCAAATTGTCAAACCTTATTGGCTGTGTGAAGTTTGCAAATATTGTCTCGCTTCATCTGTACTACGAGATGAGCATTTCGGATCCCGAGTTGGAGAACCACTACTGTAGAGAGCCAAACAGAGACATTCCTACCTGACCACCTGCAAAGATGACTGGAGAGCCTGAGGGTTTAGGTCGGTATGGGATGGTCACTCCCTTTGGAGGGGACTGAGGAAACGGACACAATTAAAATGATTAAAAATATATACGTACATCAGTAAAACATGGCAGATCTAAAATGTGGTTTCACCCTCAAGAGGTGTTACCTCAAGCATGACAACGCAGATCTGCTTGACACACTCAATGATGGACTGCGGAGTCCCTGCAACAGTGATGGCACGTTCTGTTGAGTTGGGCAGCATGTCCCCTGCTACTTGTACCTGAGCTCCTGCTGACTGTGGGTGGACACCAACAACCACATGGAATAAAAAACTTGACACGGGCGACTTGGATTATGCTAGTTTTGGCTGAGGGAGTAAAATACCTCATTAAAGCTGCTGCAGCTATTTATTCCCATGTACAACATGAATGAATTGAGGCACGGTGTCGATTTGAGAAAATCTGGTGTTATCACAATTTAAATGTATTACTTCAGAGGACATTTGTTTGAATCCTCTCAATGGTCATTTGCCTCTTATGCAAAACAATTGCAAAGTGCACTGTGATTGGTAGAGGACACTTGAGCGGACCAAATGCAATAGGAGTTGTCAGATTATGAAGACGCACTTCTCTGATTTCTTTGATCTTGCAGCCCCCTTTGCCGATGAGCGAGCCGCACTGGCTGGCAGGTACAACGAGGCGCATGGTGACTGGTGGTTTGCTGGTGGCTGTACTGTTAGTCATGGAGGTGCTGATGTCCTGAGGGAGAAAGCCACACGCAAGTTGTTCAGCTTGAAGTTCACCGGCGGAATCTCGCCTCATCATCAAACGTAGTTCACGCATCCAAACCTCCTCCAGTTTCTCTATGATCATGGAGAACGCTTTGAAAATGGAGGTGGTGGGTCCTGCCAGGGTTATGATCCTCTCTGGACAGTTCCCCTCAGAGATGTTGATGCGGGCACCACTCTGCACGTACAGACAAGCCATGTAGCAAATGATGAAGCACAAGTGGAATCATATGATTGCTTTTTTGCATCTTACCTCTTCTCTCATTTTCTTCACTGACTCTCCTTTCTGTTGAGGAGACAAAAACCATTTACATAACAAACAGGAGTGTGAGAAGTACATAAGATTAATTTAAATGCGCAAAACATACCTTGCCAATGATACTTCCAACCTCCTACGGAACAAACAGACAAAAAGTAAATTATAAGTGCACAAATGGGACAATGGGTAGCTCTTAAAAGTCTGCAGCCACAACTCACCTTTCCATGCATGAGTAACCTGATAGTTAAGGTGACATTAAGTCCTCCTTCAACGAGACTTGAGTCCATTGATGCAGCTGGATATGATATACACGAGTGAATCTTTGGTCACAGGCCAAGTGCCTGCAAGAGCGTGGAAAACAGCAATGTCAAAGACAATTCAAGCAACTGAAGCTGTGTAAAAAGTTGAAGTGTTTCTTTACGAAGAGGTGTAGATGTGCGATGCTGCATAGTCGTGACAAAGTACTTCTGCAGCACTTTCCAACCGCGAATGACGGAGATAGACACATTTGACTGCTGTACTGTATTTCGCATTCGACTGGCGCGAGTCCACCCATTCACGGCAGTACAATGACCCGCTGTCTACGTGGGGCGCCGGCTATTTCATGGTACCGAGAAGCAGAAGCGACATATGCTACTAGTACTATCCGGTTATTGCAAGTGTCAACGATTGTTTTATCACCTGGGATTCGAGTGCGTTCGTGCCAAGAGCTTCTTAGCAGGCGGCTTCGAATGGGAAGGTAACACCTCCACTTAAAAGGTAAGTCTACATCACAATCTGTCTGTCACGCAAGCAGACGGCAGATGGAAGTTCGACACCAGACTATACAAACTGGATTCCAATTAAAATTATGCCTTATTTCACAAATAATTATTTGGCTTTTTTGACAATATACCAACAAAACATCACGAGCGGCAGCGACAAGCTGCACGCTCGATCGGCTAGTTAGCATAACCGGTAATTTTCCATCCGGCTTGCTAGCTTAATCGTTGCCTCATCCAGGAAATAGTCACAACCCGCGGCCTTCAAAAGCAATGGGGAGCAGCGACTTCTCGCTGTCCTTCAGTCTACCTAGCAAAGCTAAAGGGAAAAGAGCGCCCAAACGCACACCCTGCCGCCGCGTTTGGATCGCTTACCCGAACCGTCCGTCGACGTATGTCCAGGGGGTGGGTAGGGTGACAAGGGAAGAAGGGGGAGAGGTTCGGGAGGGACTTTGAAAAGGATCCGGGGAAGAGGGAAAAGACGCCGTGCTTCGATGGGACTCCACTCTTCCGCTTTGCACAAAAGCCAGATTGAATTCAACTTTGACCTCTCGACGGCCGCGCCCCTCGCGTGCGCTACTTCCACTGACAGAAAAAAGAAACAACTTCGCTATTTTTCTCCAAACTGAAAAGACGGGTACAATGAATAGTTGGTATTTAAAAAGTAAATAAATAAAAATAGAAAGTGTATTTTAAATTCATGGGTTTCCACACTTGAAAAGGAAAGACTTGACCAGACTGGGATTTCACTCTTTGTTCGGGTTTTTATTGAGCGAAACAATCAAGGTGAAAAACCTTTACAACATACAAAAATTGATGAATTTAAATTAAAAGGTACAATATTTTCCCAAATAACACAATGCAGCTTAGTTTGGGTTGTTTTCAGCTTATGAACTCTGGTGTGTGCACGTTCCCAATAAGGATAAATTACGCTCAGACGTTGAGGCGCTCTGTCTGCGCGCTGCGCGTTCACGTCGTACACCTGCAGTGACCCCTTGTGGTCACATGTACCCGCAGACAGTTGCGCACCTCTCAGGTCGCCGCAACAAAAAATAATAATACACAGGAAGTTAGTTTTTTCATATTTCTGCTAAATTGTATTTAAATTACTGTTATACAGTAACATTTTTACAGCACTTTAACCACAACCATTATGATAAACCTATATATTTTTTAAAACACCGATCAACGCATTCGTGACCGGTGTACATAAACGTGAGTTGGAAACCAGTGCACGTATTTTACACAAATAGTTTTCCAATAAAAAATTAACACCCGTAAATAATACATTAGAAATGGCGACTTCCATAATTGCAGTTCAATTTTGTCCTTGCTAAAGGTAAATATGAAGCCACTAGATGGCAGAATTATACCAATAGGCAGGGAGTCATATTTGCCATATAATAGGCAGTTGCGTGACCAATCTCTATTCAATTGGCCTTCTCTGTACTCATGGTCAGAGGGACTGGGGTATTTTAAATATGAATTAGGCAAAATGTCCCTTCAGGCTCTGGTCATCGATGCTATTTGTCGTCATTCAAAAGTAGTTTTGCTTATGCGGAAACAACCAGTCTCTCGATATTCGACCTTTGGCCTGCAAATAATACAATCTGCTTTCCTATTCATTTCTTGATTGATGACTTTAGAATTCATGATAGATTGTTTTGCTTTGTCGGCCATTGTTTTTGGTCATTTCCCTCTTGTTTCCCTCTTGTTTGGCATTCCGCTGTAATGAAGGAAATTGATTGTCAGATGATGCTAACTTGAATCAGAAGAATAGAAACACAGGGCTCCATAGTAAAATCTGCTGAACCACATTGTCGTATCAAGCTATTTATGAACTTTGAAAAAAAAAAGGGATTTCCAAATGGAACAGTCTAGCCCTGTGACCATGTTTTCATGGTCTGCTTGCCATATATTCTGCCTGACTGCGCTCAGCACATGTTCATTAATCTGGTGCACATCAGAGGACCCACAATGCAATCAGTCAATGGCCAGCCTATTAAAAGAAAAAAGATTCCTTATAATCACACTTTTGTATAAGGTAAAGCAAACATTTCTATATGCCTCCATTTCACTCTAATGTTTACATTTTTATTTTTTCCCATTTGCAAAACCAAGGCAGTAGTTGCTAGAGATTATTTTTGCTAAACCATCTGCGGAGCTGCATGATTGTTGCCTGCCTTCTGTTGTCAGTGGATTCATATACAGATTGGTCCCAACTAAAGAAATGTGTTTGCTCACTTCTCAGATAAATGGGGAGCAGTTTTTAATTGATGGGTGCAATAGAATAATGGAGGCTCTTCAGTTTTTCCATTGTTTTGCTTTGCCTTTTATGTGCGTCTTCATAGCGTGTGCCTGTTCTTAAATAACTGTCTGCGTACTTATATCACAGTTTTTTATTTTTCCATTACACTTGCCCATACTCTGTTATACTCCCACAACAATGTAACCTCCTTGGGTTTCCTGTTTTTCTCCTTGGCTTCTTTTATCCTCAATGCTGCCTAGCGCTCTTACTGGCTCTCCTCTCCCTTCTTTCTTCTACTACTGAGTGCTCATTGATTAGAGCACATGAAATGTATGATGAAATGCCACTCGCCCACCTAACATCCTCTTGTCAGTGGCCCCTGACAACCCACTCTCTCTGTGTATTCCAAATGGCATGTTCAGGGTAATATTGTCGTGTGAAAAGAGATGGGCAAATGATCCAGTGTCATATAAGACTACAGAAAACACCTCTGAGATCAAGTGCTATTCTCTTTGGCTCCATTTTTTTTCATCTGTTCAAGCAATGAGTGAGAAAGTGGATGACAAACTCAAAGCCAGAAATGTTTCCAATTAGTCACCTCATAAATGAACATGGAGAATATTGCTTTAAAGATGAAAGGTCTCCCAAAAAATAGATGCACTAAGGAGGATTAACTTAACTCGTAATATAACTCATAATTTAACACAAATTGTTCACACTACACAGTGAAGATGTTTTCCACTTGTGTGTGCAGTAGGATGGAGTTTGTGTTTTTGCTCGAGCCGTGGGCATATCTACAGACTTGTTAACGCCCCCAAATTAGAATGAATTCTCTCTGCAGGGGGGCAACTGCGATGTCACAACCCTCCCACAGCCATAGAATCCCCAGAGGGTCACAGTGATGAGGGCAATGTTTTCTCCGTCAACTGTCCAGACGGAAAGCAGAAAAGATGCAGCAGCACCGTGACGCACCGCGGCAATGGGATGAAGGACTTTCACAAATAGGTTTCTCCCGCAGAGACAAATAATTGGTATGGTATCTCGGGGGCACGAGGATGAGGAACCGCCTGGATTTTAACGTCAATTATGTCAATCCTGGAAGAAGAGAAATTACATGCCATGGGAATAATACACACACACACACACACACACTGAAACTTGGTTTGCTAAGATGTGCTGTTGACACTGGGGGAAGCCTCCATGTTTTCATCAGACTGGTAACTTTGCCGTAGTGACGTGGATTTATTTTATTTTATTTTTTGAAAGATGAAAGCCATTGGCCGGCTTTTTACACCCCTTAGGATATGCACTCTTGGATCAGATACACTATTACAGTATTAGTCATGGTGTTATCCAATCATCCAAGCCACCCTTTGTTCCTGGATTTTACTCCGCTATTCAAAAAAATTGTCCGATTTATGTACTTGATGCTGCATGCATTCATGCCTTTGAAACATTTGACTGGCGTGGATTCACTCAAGGGTACCAAAGATAAGGATTTATAAAGGGAGTTCAACACAGTACAACTTGTGTAAACTGACGATAGGTCATGAGTTGCTTTGGTGTTGTGCTCAGCAACCAATATTTGGTCAAAGAGGAACTCAAGTAAGCGCTAATTGAGATGCGTGTAACGTAAACGTGTATAATTAGACATAACTTGACAACATCATACATTCATCATGTTGTGATCACTAACTTTGTGGAATAAATATGAAACCATTTCATGTCATGTATTTTTGGGGGGAATAATGCATTCACTCATTTTAAAAGGCCAATTAAAAAGATTTCAAATGAATTTTATGCAGCACTTGAACTTGCAAAAAGTGACTTGAGCATCTCTTCTTAACAAAGACAGAGAACACAGTCAAATATGAGAGCTTTTCTTCCTCCGGAATGTTTAGAGTGCTTCTACATTGTCCATACTGGCACTTTGTTGGTGTGGCTGAATCATCCAAGATGAGATCTCTCTGATCGACTTGCTGATAAAACACGCACGCGTGGTGTGATTCATCCACTGTGAAACCGTCATTATGACTCCGTTGGGTTGATTTCGGGGGCCGAGTCGTGGGCCCTCGGACGCCCCCACCCCACCCCCACCCGCAGCGCACTCATCCCACGTCTCGTCGGAGTAAAAGGCTGCTGCATCAGCGGCAGCCTCCCAACAGAGCTCCCCGTGCCGCCATGGAGCTTGTGCGCCGCTGAGCCGCATCCAGCGGAGGGCGGCTCGATAGAGTGACTCTTGCGTTTTTCCACGCCGTGATACTGGGGCGTGTTGTTTACCTTGTAGAGATAGAAAGAGTCGCTTGGCGGAGATTTGCTCGACATGCAAGAGGAGGATAACTATTGGCGTGTGACAGGCAGCAACATCTGCAGCTCATCGCAATAAAAGGTAAGCAAGGTACGCTTGCTGATTTCACGCCAGGCGTTGCGCCTTTCGGTCATTTCAAACAAGCCCCCGATGATCGATGGGAGCTCAGCAGGCTGCAATGTTACGTCGACCGGCCGATTTCCCGTTTCGAATAAGTCACCGTCTTCGAGTGTAGGAGCGCGCAAGATGCAGAGACTTGTAGGTGCGTGTGACGCCGACAGCCTGTTTGCATGATCCTGGCAAGTAAGGTTCAGCTCAGGATGCCTATGGAGTACAAATATGCTCCTCGGAACCTCAGCCCAGTCTGTGGATTGAGGCAAATATCTGCATGGGAGACGTTCGCAACATGCGTGTGTGGCCTCGAGGCAAGTTTTGGAAAGGCGCAGTGATGCAGGTTTCTGTGATTGCACAACTTGATGCAGAATTTGAAATAATAAAATGAATTAACTTGCCTTTCAAAGTTTATTTCCTGGGGAGATTAGATTTATTTTTAGTTTGCCTGGTCCTGCATGCCTGGGTTGATTTATATCACCACTCGCCTCCTCTGCTGTTGTTGACGAGGCTGCATTGTGTTGATCGATAGCCTGTTTGGATCGAGGCCTGTGTTTTACTTGTTGTCAAACAGCAATCTCGACAATTAAAAGCTCGTTTGTTAGTGGAAGATTGATTAATAATTCATCGGCAGGATGGGACCGCAAACCTGTGGATGGCGCACAGAGGGGGGGAGGGGGGGAGGGGGGGGGGGGGTAATCAGCCTCTGAGACACCTTGAATGATTGGCAGCTGAAGATTTGTTCTTTCTGACAAATATAACCTGGTCTGGTTTCAGAATCTATACATGGGGGCAAGATGCATTTGCAATAAATGATAGTTGTGATTGAAATTATTGTATGTATTATTTTCTGTGTTATTTTGTTATTTTTGTTTACAGCTAGTACAAATGTATCAACACTGTGATGATACATTTTGACAAGTTAACTTTATGAATGACCAGATTTAAAAACTACAGTTATGTTGTTTTGGGTGCCAATCTGTTTCCCAAATTTATTTGCGTGTGTAAATGAATGAATAAGATACCTTTGTCCACTTTGTTGTATGTGGCTTTTTGAAGTTCAGTCAATTACACATGCATTAGTTTGCCACATCAAATATGGCGGACACGCTGATATTCAGAAAAGCAAACCAAGATGGACTCTGTATACTTTTCTATGCTCTAGGTTTATGCATGGATGTTGTTGTTGAGGTGTGCCAGGTTCCTGGCCAAGAAAGAAGTTGTCAAAATAACAAGAGGTAGCCACTTTTGCATCTACTGTAAGTAAATCGTCCACACTCAGACTGTGCAGGGCCAACCTATCCCAGATGACCTTGGGTGGGACATATAGCTACAGGCTGTCAGTCAAGCATAGAGGAGAAAAGAAAAAAAATGCTGTCAGAAAAGGCATCATACAGTCTATTGAAATAATCCTGATGATGAGGAGAACATACAACAGTCACTAGAAAGGCACAGATGCTCTACTTTTGACCCTTTTCCCCCTGAAAGCAAAAGTGTGTCTCATAAGAGCAGAGGATTTTTTTTAACAGAGTGTTAGAATATTGTCTACTGTCTTAGAACATTATAAGGCCTTCTCATACACTTTGTGACTGCCCATGCTGGGGCACATTAATCGCATCATGAGATGCAGAAGAATGTCGCTAAAGCTAACTGTCTTATTTGCATATCTTTCCCCCTTATCTTGTCTTCTCTCTTGGCTGTGTTTGGTGGGTGTAACGCCACGACACACACAACAGAGAGAAGCCTCTGTTGTACCTTGTGTTCAATATTTCAGCCAGGTTATACCTGTTAAACCATAGGTGGTGCAATGCAATGCAAAATTCTCTGTGGAGCTTTATAGTAGTGTGCAATCGCACGCAAGAGCCGTATTGGGAATTTCAGTTGAATATCTATGACTGATGCGTTTGCTGCATGTTAAGTCCTGACTTAGATATAAAACAGTTCAAATACATTCGATGTATCATGTCAAGCTGTTGTTCCTCCACATTTACCATAGCAACAAGGCCTCGGTGTAACTTGAGTTCAGTCTTGTGCGTAGACTTGTGTGTACACTTCCTCCTTACCACTGTTAGAAGTGTCTTACTGCTCCATCTGTTCAGCTATTGTCTCATTGTCACCCTCTCAATTTTATAGTTGAGAGGCTTGAAGTGGAGAACCAAATGGTGTGGTCTCATCTTTTAAAGAGGGTGGCATTTTTTGTTGTATACATCTTGACCGGTCGGTTTCATTGTGCAAGTCAAGTAAACATTTTTTTAATTATTGCATTTAAAACCAAGCAGTTATCCAAGCTTAAAACTTTCTTTTGAATCAACAAGTACTTCCTGATATGTTGAGTGTCACCATGAACACAGTCACGAGACAGTAAATGTAAACAAAGTTAAAGTGATATATACATAGAATTACTGACATGGTAGTTTGTGTAACCTAACAGGGCTAGCCTGGGTAAACTCCTAAAGTTAACCCAATTGAATATAAAATGCAAGTGTTAAATGATGAATTGATCTAATAATTAAAAATAATCAAAGCTACCTGGCCAATTGTGGGAAAAAAAACACTTGGCCTCTTGTTGTATTAGGAAAAAGACCATCATACCAACAGTAGTGTGATGGACTGGGGCTACTTTGCTACTTCAGGACCTGGATGACATACTGTGATTGACAGAACCATCAATCTTGCTCTTTACCAGAAAATCCTGAGGGAGGCTATTTGGTTATCTGTTCATGAGCTTAAGATGAAGTGCTGCAGCAGGTGAACGATACAAACAACACCTGTAAGTCAACTTCTGTCCATAAAAAGGCCATACGGGCTGGAAAACCCTCCAGTGTCGTTGGACAGAAGCAATTCTGGAAGAAAGAGTGGGTCAAAAATATCTCCACAGAGTTGTGAAATACTTTTCACCAGGTATAGAATATATTTCCGTTGTTGCTGCTGAGGTTGAAGCAACCACTTCTTACAGAACATTTAGGGGTACTTATTTGCACAGGGCCTGGTAGCTAAAATTACCATTCAAAACTATTATTACTATTATTTTGAGTACCTTACAAATACTTTCTCACAGCCCTGCTTTTGTGTGTGCCACTGCCCGGCGGTAACTAAAGTCTGATGTCATTGCAGAGCCAATGACCTTTCCCGCTTTCCTGCCAACAGATCACCATGCTCGGCTAACTTCCTTCATTTGAGCGTGTATGAGAACAATAACAGTGGACCAAGGACAAATAAAAGCATACAAAGGCACCCTTATGTAACATTATACAACACTTTGACTTTTAAAATAAGTGCTTCAAAACAAGTTGCTGATAAAGAGAAAACTGTCATTGACAAAGTGACCACCCCCCCAAAGTGATCACCTTATTTTGCGGTCTATAATAGAGGAAAAGCAATCACTCCCTGTGATGTTAGCATTAGCACCTGTGCTAATGGTTCTCTTTTGTGTAGTAACTGTACAAAATTAAACACGAAAATAATTCAAAGTCAAAGTCTGCTTTATTGTCAATTTCATCACAAAGAAATCGAAATTACATTCCCACTATCCCACGGTGACAAGACATACTACACAATATATATACAAGTAAACAACACAAAAAATAAAAACAAGAAGGCACAAACAATAAATAAATAAGAGTGATGAATAAATAATAAATAAACAAATAACATAATAAATAAGAGGAGCAAAAATGGAGCAAGTGTGCATACAGCAGACAGTCAGAATATAGCGACAATGTTTTTTAAGAATAGATCAATGAAATGCACCTGGTTTATTACGCCCTACACACACACACACACACACGCACACACACACGCGCAAACGCACACACACACACACACACACTGTGTTTGTCATTTTAAGCCACTTCGTGAGCTGCCTCACTGTACAGATCCTCTGACACAAATTTGCATGTTAAATCAAATGCTCCTCGCTAGGGACAAATACATCAGTGTGCTGCAATTGTGAAATTCTGTCCCTCGGTGATTAATTATGTCTCGTGTGTCCATTGAGAGGGAGCTCCGAGTAACAGATGTTTATTCATTTCACTTTCTCTGTGGCGCTCCAAATGATAATCGTTTCCTCAGTCGGTAATGTGCTGCAGAAAAACAGAAATACAAATTAAACGCAAATATGAAAACAGATGAATGGGAAATGTAGCTATTTGCTCCGCTTGCAGTTTACAAATAAGTAGCCCTAAAATGATTTTATTATATAACCAACGGGCAAAACAGGCTTGAGGGAGAAGTTGCGCAACATGACTGAGGGGCAATTGTTGTGTCAAAGAAAAAGATAAGCAACGCTAAAGGATGCAGGGTGATCCTTAAAGCTTGGGGATATTTTATTTTGCGACTACAAAGAGAATTTGTGTAACCCTCACTTGGATTTCCTGGGCAGTACTTGCTGATTGTGTCTGTGGGTGTTTGTGTATATAAAAAAGGAGTCTTATTTGCAAGTTGTGATAGTCTCACGATAACAATATGGAGTCACGTTGCATAGACATGAGCCTTGATGGTCAGTCAGAGATCAGATCTGAGCTTGCTGAAGATTAACACCACAGGACATCGCCTTCTGCCACCATCATTCATTACATTCACTCAAAGCAAGACTTGACCCCGGGTGCGCCTGTGACACGGTGCCATATGGACACCACATTTCATGTCATCGGTCATGTTGACATTGTGGGTGTCCTTAACTTGCACGCCGAACATGATATGAAATTGGAATAGTTGTCAATAGAGATGACTAATGCATCATGAACGTGGTGGATACAGACGCTGACATTTGATCAATGAGGCCCTCTTAAGTAAAAATTAAGCCTGGTTGCATCATATTAACTCATTCACTGACTTTGACGGCTATAGATGATCCATTTGTACTAGGCTGGCAGTAAATGAGTTGAAATGAGTATGTTTGAAAAATCATCCATGTTATCACTTGTGCTTTATTTGGTGATGAATATAAATCACGTTATGTAGCTACCAAAGCAAATATGGATGCCCTAACAGCTCAAAGCACAATTTGAAAGAGTGAAAAGATGTCCATTGAGGGAGTAAAAACATGTTTTTCTTGGAAAAATATGTCATATGGAGTCTCACATCTACGCTGCTTTGTTTCTCACACCTTTTAATTGGCATTTTCATTTATTTATTTCATTTATATTTTCAAATCACAAATATCTCACAGTCTCCACTTGCTGTCAGGTTTGCTTGTTTCTATTCACTTCTACAGTACTGTGTCCTAAATTAGTCTTAAATTATTTTTGATATGTTGACCATGCTAGTTATCCACGTTGTGTTTGTACACAATACCAATGGCTAGTGAAACATTACCCTTCATATACTTCACGACATTGTTCTGCTTGAATTAAAAAACAAAACAAAGGATGGATCTGCATACACTACTCCCTAAAAGTAAAGGAAATTTGCCTTTGGCATAACATTTCAGCATGTTGTCATTTTTGCACAACTCGTTGTTCTCTAAACAAGCCAAACAGCAAAATACACAGCATGTGTTTTAATCCAATAAAAATATCATTTTCAAGGTCATCCACTTCTATGCCCTTCTGTGATTCTTACAGTCTCTGCTGCAACCTGCTGATAAGACCATGTGACACTTTGAGCGCTATTTTCATGCCTAGTGCCAATCTAGCATGAGGCGTGGTCTAAATCTCCGCAGAGGCAGGTTAGACCAAGTTTTGGTATTTTCACAAAGGCAGTTTTGCGCCGTTATGGGCGTGAACACCATCGACTTGATTCACTGCCAGTCGAAGCCTTACCTCTCATTCCCTTTAGAATTGGCACCTGAGAGGCCCACAGTCCTTGACATGGTGGAAGGAGAAACTGTTAAGTGCATTTAGAAGCAACCAGAATTCATCCACGGCCAGATGACGTAAAGTTTGAACTCGTAACATAGCGCAGAGTGATGAACCAAATGATTAAAGAAGGCGCCTCATTCTCACGTAAATCCAAATGAGCCCGTTTTTACATCTTTGGGGGGCTGTGCCATTTACAGTACGACCATAGAATTCATTGAACCAGCAAGCATAATGGTCAATTCATAGAGCAAACATCTATTTTTGGTTACTTATTAGAGAGCAAGACGTGAAGAAAAAAAATGTACTGTCCATGTGGAGTCAAAGCTTTGGCGCAGGACAAAATAACTTCACCTGTCAATATATTATTGCATTTTAAATTCATCCCTAACTTTTTTGTGAATAGTGTAAGACAGACATGTCAAACTTATTTTTACATGTTTTATTTATTATTAAAATTGTCAACCCAAATAAATGTGTTAACGTCTCATATTGTATATAATATATACAATATATATATTTACTATATATAGTATAGGCTACACAACAAACTGATGAATAAGTAGTTGTCAAAACAGAGACTAATAAAAACTGTTCAAATATTTAAAAATGAAATATTGAAATCAAATCAAATATTTAAAAAGAAAAGTATTTAAAAAAAAAGAATGGTAATGAAAATTCTTAACAATATCTCTATTTTTTAAAAGTGAAAATAATTAGAAATTGACATATGAATTTGATGCACAATTTGTCTTTGCGGGCCACCTAAAAAGATGTGGCGGGCCGTATCTGGCCACCGGGCCTTGACTTTGACACCTGTGGTGTAAGACAACTAATAATCACACACAAAGCCAAATTCTACTTGCATTATTTTCCACATTTATTGACTTTGACCCAGACGTACTGCGGATGTAAACATCCGTCTGGACGAACTCAGGGAAAAATATTGTAGCTCTTTGTGAATTGCTCCTTAGACTAAACTTTCGTTTGGAGACAGGAGGGAGAAACACACACACACACATGCACTCGCGCACACACACTAAGACTTGTTTTTGTCTTAATCCTGCATGTGCAAATTGTCTTGCATAGGTCTTGCATAATAACAGAGTGCTCTGTGTTAGTTTAAGATAACAGCAGCAATGGTCTGGGATATCTATTTTAATTACTTTTGTAGCGTGTCAAACTATTAAAAAAAACATTCTCCTAAAACTAAATGTTACTTTGTAGTATGAGGGAATCAATAGTTAAAGTACCAGAGTGGCTGATGGTGTAGGGGGGGGGCTTGCTTATCCTGTTTGCCGACACCGTGAGTTCGATGCCCACATATGACGGTGGTAATGTGTGTGTGTGACAAAAAAAATAATAGTTAAAGTACTGGAAACATTATTGTGCACTATAGCTTTTAGGGCTACATAAATTTGAAATGTAGGAATGCTGGACGTATTCAGTGTGTTTATCAGGAGGGGTTTAACTGCAGTTGAAACGGTTGCCATGGTGATGCCCGCCCATAGTTTCTGCTGATTAAAACAAGGACTGGTCTGTGAGACACCACTCAATCTAGGGTTTATTGCCCCCTCTGCACCTCTATGTGGTTTTTGATTTGTGAAATGGGGGAGATTCATTATAGCCCGGTGATATATGATCGCACGTGCTGTCAGGGTGTGAAATAATTGTACAATAATTTACTGTAGTTAAAAAAACAGTGCTCCTGTTTGGTTAGCATTCCCAGAAAATTTGACAAATACTACACGTTCGTACTTTCGGAACTCATTCTGTCTGCTTTTAAGGAGAGTTTCAGTTTGTCAAACAATGTATTCATTCTTTGGTAATCCCTGTTTCTTTAATCCACAAGTACTGTATCTGGCCCGCTTGATTTTAACGATGAGCTTTGCATGACAATGAGTTGACATTCTCACATTCTTAAAGTGAACAATTGCATTAGCAGATACAGTACGATGACTGCCTTTCTCAACTCGTCCTTATATCAGTTTTATTATTTAGAATGACGCTAAGAAGCACTCAAAATGGCATGAATAATTACAGACAATTAAAAAAAACCTCCATATCTCAGTATACAATAATGGCAGCTGCCTATGCCTGTGATAGACCACAGTATATTGTCAGACTGGAACCTTCTTTTCAAATATAACATTCAATAATTATTGGAAAAGTGTTAACCATACATACTGGTGTGTCAGAGAAGTTCCAGGATTGGCGCTCAGGGCATTGCGAGCATGTGCCCTGTCCTGTGGGGAAGCAGTTGCAAGTTATTCTGCCGCAACTGAATGAAGCCTGCAAAATAACGGACTCCTTTCATTGGTGTACACGTAAAGTTCGAGGAACACGCAGATTTCCTCCTTAGATCACAATGTCCCACCTCCCCGGGGAGTGTTCGTCAGCAAGCAGCTCATACAAGCTGTCAGTTTGCTATATTCAGGGAGGGAATTCATTCCTTAGCCATCCTTCACCCCGCTGACCTCATATGTCCTTGTTTCCGTTTCTTGGGAAAGCGCACCTGAACACACAAGCGTTGCATAATTCACAGCAGGAGGGCGGCAGCTGTTGTGTAAGATCTGCAAGCCATGTGGCACTGAGATGCTCCTTTCCATCTCGGGAGATTTGGGCATCCTGGAGATTTGGGCATCCTGGATGACTTGCAGACATAATGCAAAAAGGCCTGAGTGTATATCCATGACTAGGGGCCATCTTTAACCTGACTTGACTCTTAAGCAGCTGCAGTCATATCTAGTAATTCATAGTCATGCATGACAAGCTGGCTAAAAAAAATAAGCTGACTGTATTTGCACTTCATTCCCCACCACTGCCTATCTCAAAGAACTTCTGAGAGGACATATGCTTTTTGAGTTTTCTGAAGGGGCATCTGTAAAATAAAAGTCCCTCCGGTAGTTATGAAAGTGTGTGCGTATGTGTGATCCCCCTCCATTCAGTGAGCGGCGTAGGGTCTCATTAGTATGGGTGTTAGCATCTCTCCTTCAGCTGAACCTGCCATGCCACTACTGTAGTCAAGCTGCTTGCCTAACTGCCGCATTCTTCCCCGGATGGCTGATTAGAGACCGCCGCTGCTGTTTCCTCCCAAGAATGAGTGACATGACCTGAAGGAGGATAACTCATGATTCTTATGGCTATACAGTGAAGCCCCCCCCCCCTCCCATTTATGTGGTTTATCTTTCACTCCCATTATTTGCTTTCATGGATTTTTACAGTATAAAGGCAAGTCTTGATTTAGTGTAGTGTCCGAATGGCTGGTCAGCATTTTTTGAAGACTTTTTTGTTTAAAAAAAAAAAAAAAATTTTGCAAACCCCTGAGATATTCTTGGCCCACTCATGGACCCCAAGAAAAAAATCCTAGCTCTTCCAGTGATGAAAGTAGCAAACAGCTTTAAAACAGCCGGGGACGCTTTTCAGTTGGCCTCCAAGGGCTTGCGAGTCGGCTGTGAGGTCACACAATTTCACCATGGAGGTAGACGTCGACAAAAACGACAAAAAACAAAGTTCCCTCGAGGGTGACACTGCGCCGCAGTGGCTGGCCATTATTCCGCCAACGGCCTGCTGAGTTTCAATAGAGCCAACACACGATTTTCTTTATTCTATCTTGTTCTGTTCTCGAACGTTAAAAATGGCTTGTCGTTGTGGCTCTGTCACTGTAAGTAAGTCAAGTCTGCCTTTTAGATTTAATTTTAGATTTAATAGTCTGGCAGTTTCTTCAAGTCATGTAATCATTTCTATGCTATAGCATTTTTAGCACCCTCAAATGTTTCTACAGAGAAGGGATTTACCTATGCCGGATGAAAGAACGGCTGGCTGGCTGGCTGGATGGATGAACGGACAGACTGATGTCTCACATCGTAATTGTTGTCCACTTTTCTGTAACCTGTCTGCTACAGTAAGGATAATATCATTGTCACAAGATGATGTTAAAACCTTTGTCTATTTTTAAATCTTTTGTTTGAGCAACTGTCACAAAATTCATTTGCGCCCTTTAATGAATAACCATAGCGACTCTACGTGTGTGTTAAGTATCAGGCTGTCTATAAAAAAAAAAGTGTCGATTAGGTCAGTACTAGTGCGGTCACAAAAATGATTCAAAAAGTAAATTCAACTTTTTTCTTGATTGATATTCAAAGCATCTGAGTAAAGGGGTCAATAATACGCAAGACGATATTGTTACGCTGCACATTCAAGGACATCAGCTTTTGTCCATCCCTTTTGGCCCAAGGATAAACCCCGGACAATATCTTGCCGAGTCATCGCTCTTGGCTTTCATTCATTCAGCCATCAGCCACATGACAGGAAGATGAAACCTCACTGCCTTTGCAAAGTCACCTGATTATGCAATGTTCCCTTTTTAGCTTTCACAGCATCAGCTCCCCGAGTCATGCTTTGCTCGCTTCCGAAGGCCACGCAGCACAAAGAGGGGTCGGGGGCGTGAAACTACCAAAGGAATTGATGTAATAAACACGTCCGGCAAGCCGGGCTTTGCCGAGCTGTGATCGCTGAGACCCCCGCTGCGTAGTTTGCCCTCTCCTGCTAAATCTGACTTCAAGACATCACATCATTGTGGTTTCGCAGCCTCCCTCCTCCACCTCCCACCTGCTCCATGTTACACTCGCAGCAGGGCTGGGAATTTTTCCCGGCATGACTCAGAGACACTGACACGCACCTATTTTGTTCGTCATGTGCTCACAGTGAGACATATTGACATATTATCCTCCAAGTTCTCTTGGTAATGCGTTTGCTGCTTGCTAGAAGAGGCCTATAAATCAAACCGCGGCGTCGCCTTGTCATTTATATTCTCTCATTCAACTCTTACATTTATTTTTGGCAATTTATTTGTCATATTGGTTTGCTGACTGGCAGTTATGTTACATTGTGCTGGCAGTTTGTTATTCCGAGTCCTGCATCCATCCGTCCATCCGTCCATCCGTCCATCCATCCATCCATCCATCCATCCATCCATCCATCCATCCATCCATCCATCCATCCATCCATCCATCCATCCATCCATCCATCCATCCATCCATCCATTTTTTTGTCTTTGCTTCATTAGCACTTTCTGTTTGTGTATTTAAATTCTCAGACTCAATCTTGGCACAGTGAGTGTCAGACAAAAAAATGATAGGTCCAGTTCAGTGGGTCAGTTTTAGGGGCCAGGATGGGGGGAAGGTGGCTCCTGTTTGTAGCTCGGAATAAAAAGGTTAGGGTGGGAAGTTATAAAGTAGCTGACAATACAATAATATTTTGCAAACAATATCAAGAATAGCGTGAGGGATGTCGTCGCTACAAGACTGCTTTGAAGGAACATGTTTAAAAAAAATAGAATGGACACACAGACTACCACGTGGGCGTCCATCCTAATGTACGCAGACGATGACGTCACCACGATCGCCACATCAGGGGCTAACAACAAACCTTTGATGACCAAAGAGGTACGAGCAGCTTTGAGCAAGCAGAATGTCACCTTCAAATCTGGTGATGCTGCGTCTCTCTGGAAAGAAAAATCAAACCAGAATCGCACTCTCAGAGAAGCATTGCACCCAAAATCATCATATAATTTATTCTCCAGATTATTACATTGCGGGGAACACGTACATAAACCAAGTAATTTACATTCAACTGCTGGATGAAAACATTTTTCGCAAATGATACTTCAAACATGTAATTGTAAACAAAAATGTCATACAGTACATAATTGTGTTTGACTATATGAAATTGCTTTCTCATTATGGATTTCTTTTCTAATGTGGCTTTAAAAATGTCATCTCTATAATGATGAAAAGACACCACTCTGCAGTCATAATGTCCAGTAAGACGCAGGCCTCTGAAAGCGCTAAACTAATTGGGTCCCTCTTGTACACTGAATACTTTAGGTCACTGCATTTATTTTTAATGCCATCCAATCAATTTGCAGTCATGAATCAACTAACATATCGCAGTAAAACATAAAACATATCCCTGTTCTCCACACCATATGTCATATTAGTACTTCATTTATTGGGAGAAGTCTTAAATTGCTAGTCGAGCTTCATAAAAGCACGCACTAGAGGCATCTTAGCTGCTCATTAGCTGCACAAGTGTTTATAGTGTGTTTGCAAATTCAACTGGAATGTTGACATCACCCCTCCGTGAGTCGTCACCTTATCGTCGTGGACGGGTTTGCGTTTCCGAATGATTCGAGGAGTTATGTTGTCTGGGGCTTCATGCCTCTGGCAGGGTCACCCATGGCAAAAGGGTCCTAGGTGAGGGGCCAAACAAAGCACCGCTCACAACAGCCCCTTATGACGATTAACAAAATTGGATTTGGTTTTCCTTCGCCCGGACGTGGGTCACCGCGGCTCCCCTCTGGAGTCAGACCTGGAGGTGGGGCTTGAAGGCAAGCGTCTGATGGCCCGAGCTTCACCCATGCGGCCCGGCCGGGCACAGCCCGAAAAGGAAAGGTGGGTGCCCCTTCCCATGGGCTCACTGTGGGAGGGGCCAAAGGGGTCGGGTGCAAAGTGAGCTGGGCGGCGGCCATAGGCGAGGACCTTGGCGGTCTGATCCCCATCTGCAGAAGCTGGGTCTTGGGACATGGAATGTCACATCTCAGGGTGGAAAGGAGCCCAAGCTGGTGTGAGAGGCAGAAAGGTTCCGACTAGACATAGTCGAACTTGCTTCCACACACAGTTTGGGTTCTGGTACAAGCCCTCTTGAGAGGGGCTGGACTCTCTTCCACTCTGGAGTTGCCCACAGTGAGAGGCGTCGAGCAGGTGTGGGCATACTTGTTGACCCCCGGCTGGGTGCCTGCACATTGGGGTTCACCCCGGTGAACGAAAGGGTAGCCTCCCTCCGCCTTCGAGTGCGGGGACATGCCACACAAACATACGGGCCTTGACTTTGTACTGGTTAACATACCCAAATTCTGTCAACAAAGTTGCTGCTTGGAACTAAATAAATGACTGGAAGCCAGAGTTGATTCACCTAATCACATTTAGCAAATGGGCCACATATGTACATGATGGCCGAATAACATTTAAAAAGTGTCATCTCATTGGCTGCATTAGCTTAATAAAGAATGGCCGAAATGGTGAATGCTATTCTTGAGAACGGCTTGCAGAATTTGATGTGAAGATCATCCCCGTATTACTAAGCCAATTGTGCAGCCGGTACGTGACAGCACAATTGGAACCGCAAATAGACGTTTTCCAGAAAACAGCTTGATTATTAGAGAAAGGACTTGACGGGCAAGTAAGACGAAGCTATATATAGTAACTTCCTCATCCAACTGAATGAGCGACAGCTTAGCGAGCACAAAGACTCAGTGTGCCCGTCGCATCGTGCGGGGAGCCATCATTTTGTCTGACCTTAACTTTTAGCAGCCAACCTTGTGCTTGTACGGACTTCTCTGTTTGAATGCACGCATGACATTATGTGAGACATTCAGCAATGTAAGTGCGCACAGAGGATTGCTCTGGGCTCTGTACTGGAATTTGCTGAAAGTGAAATACACCAGAGACTTCTTAGCAGCACTGCACCTAGATTTTAGTTAAGCTGCACACTTCAGCAAACCTAAACAGCCCCTCGGGTTCTGAAAATGTTCTAATCACACCAACAGTGTGGCTCAAAACAATTTTCATGTCTGACATGGTGCCATAAAAAGCCATTAAGTGTTCTTCTGCTCCTGCGTGTTGTCTCAAAGTGAAATTCTTCCAGACTTACGCAACACGTGAAGCTGATTATGAATGAACCTTTGGGAAAATGTGTTTTTGAGGATCAAAAGATATTGTGTCAAAATGACTGCGGGAAAATGAGCCTTTGGTGGCAAAAAGAAATATTTATTGTATATGTAGTGCGCACTGTGTGTAATAATAATGATGGAGTGCACATGCAAGCGTGAGCGTTACTGTCTGCGATCGGTTTGTATTGCAGGTGAGACTTGAGAGGCGTGCTGAATCATTTGAGAGCGCTGACAATTCACCTCTGTACTGTTTTCTTCTCTGCGTGATCTAATAGCTGTTCATGCTGTCACACTTGATCCAAATGGAAGTGTATCATCACACAATTCCCAACAAAGGCCACGGGATAAAATTGGGCAGGTTAACAAATTGCCACATGCTTTTATTTCCTCCTGCAGCACTTGGCTCTGCATTCCTGCTTCATGTTCACATTGAAGGATCGAAGTCCGTGCTGTGCATTTTGGTTGGTGGTGTCATTGATCACCATGATAGCCTTGATGTGAATGAGCTGATTTTAGACGAGACTGCTGCACCATTGCGATTTTCGATTTCATTTTGCCTTGGCAGAGCTCTCGGACCAGATTGCAAGCAGCAGAATTAAAAATCTGTATTCTTGTTGAAAAACTCCAGAGCAAAGTCAGCATAACGTGGATCACATTCAAGATGTGAACTACAGGACCCACAGTCTGTGGAAAATAAAGCCCATGGAGTGTGACCAAAAATTCCTATCCAATAAATAGAGATTTTTGCTTTTGCTTTACTTGTCATGTGAGTTTAGCAGCAACTGTGGGCTTTTTCCCCTTTCGGCCAAATGATTCAGATGCTGTCACATGACAAACGATAAAGCGGAGACTGCGCCGCTGCAGCAGCATGACAGCAAGGAGGTTGCCTCAACCATCGCCCGAATGCTTAAGTACAAGTTTGTCATTTCAAAGTGTTGTTTGCATCGCAGTTCTGCTGTGTGTGCGACTTGAGGGCTTTTGAAACGGCACCACTGGAGCTGACACGCGCTTCCCTTCAGAGCTCTGTCCACCCAATTTGGTTAACAGTTTGATTAGTCTTGATCCCTCTACTTTCAATTTTATTTGCACTTGTCTAAATAAAATTATGCAATAACTATTTCCTCAAAGATAGTTACATAAGAATAGTGTAGCTACAAATACATTTGCATTTCACACGCTAGTGAAGCCCTATTTGCCGCAAAAATTGTTGTCTGCCAGGATGGTGCCGCTCAACTCAAATACAGTTTACAGTTAACTGATACTCATGTCTATCAGGCTTGACCTCTTCAAACAAACAGGAAATGATACAGGAATTACCTGTCTGTCTCACGCAACATATTTTAATACTTTCATTTGGAAGGTTTTGACCCTGTAATATTCAAGCGTTACGCAAGACTGTACATTTGAATCTTGAAGGTGTCAGACTATTTTCACACAATTACTTTTTAAGCATTAATAATCCTTAAATGACCCGTGATAAAGGCAGTAAAAATAGATAAGGCCCACAAAGCGGCAAGTGTATTTCTAGTGGTGCATATAGTGGCTCAGCAGTTAAGGGCTGCTTGTCATAGTCTTTTTAGTTAGTCCCCACCCCCCTTGGTGTCTAACGCTCCAGTAAACCTTCAGTCTCTCCTGTGTTCTCATAAATGTACAATACAGTCCTGTGTTGAGCATCTTAGCGTGTTTGAATGCAGCCGGAGCAAAGGAAAGAGCAGCCTGGCCACTTGTGAATTCAGGCAGAAGAAACAACTGTATGCTGTGTTCTGCAGTGACTAGTGACTTTTATCCTCCTCTCACTATTTTAAAGGCCATGCAGAATCAACCTGCGCGCTTCAGAGTCAGCCATTTATTTTCACCATTGTTTGAAGGCTTGCATTTATGTTATCTTAACAAAATGATGATATCATATATTATATGAATATGTATATAAGTATAAATGATATAGTACATTGAGACAACAATGAAGAAATGGCACTTTGCTACAGTGACTAGCGGTCAATGAAAGTGCGGTGTAAATTTACACAGCAACTGATGTTAGTCCAGTATAGCATGACATACCTGCATTGGCCTTAATTAGCTATTCCCAACAGTATTTTCAACATGACGAACACACCTCCAAGGCGACCGCCGCCTTGCGAAAGAAGCAGAGGATCAATGTGATGGACTGGACGAGCAAGTCTCCTGAGTGTCTGAAGGACACCTTTCAATGGAAGATGGTGAAGCAAGCATGAGGTCTTTGCACATTTTAATTAGACGTTTGCTCTTTTTTGTTAAAAGTGGTTTGCACACTGTACATCCCATTAATTTCCTCCCTTTTGGCATGGAGCGGTAGGTGACTTGTCTGAGTAGGCATACGAAGCGTCGGATCACTTCCTTTTCCCATTCCTGTTGCAAATCCGAAATGACGACAATGTTCATATTATGTAACGACGACGGTCGTGCAGGCAAGCAGCCTCGTGAGCCTGCACTCAGATTGACTTGAGCCGGAGCAATTTGAATGTGTTGGAGCTTTAGATCACGAAAACAACTTGTTGAAAAGTAATACAGATTGCCGGAAGTTCCAAGTGAACTATTACAAACATCCATCCATTTTCTTGTCCCCACGGGGGTCGCGGGTGTGCTGGAGCCTATCCCAGCAGTCATCGGGCAGTAGGCGGGGGACACCCTGAACCGGTCGCCAGCCAATCGCAGGGCACACAGAAACAAACAACCATCCGCACTCACACCTATGTGCAATTTGGAGTTCTGGATCGGCTTACCAAGCATGTTTATGCGATGTGGAAGGAAACCGGAGTGCCCGGACAAAACTCACGCAGGCACGGGGAGAACATGCAAACCCCACAAAGTGAAGGCCGGAGTTGCTATCGAACCCGCACCCTTCAAACTGTGAGGTGGACGTGCTAACCAGTGTGTCACCGTTCCACCTTATAGCGATTAATTCACTAATATTTTGACATAAAGAGGGGAAGAGCTATGGCAATATATTAATTTATGACAAATGCTCTGAATCGTTGCTAGAAATAAATATGTTGGACAGATTATTATTGTCTTTATATTAATATCTGTTTATTATGTTGTTGCAGCTAGATGTTATTGCTTCTGTTTTTGTACCGCTGTACATTTTTTTAATTCCTATTTTGGGCATGTGCGCAGTAATAGCGAATGTGCGGCAATTCTATTAGTATAAAAAAATTATGGACATTAAATCAGATTTGGGCATTAAGGCATGAAATGTAAATACAACTAACGTTCTGTAACATAATTTTAATAGAGTGTTTTGTCAGAAAGTCATACGAACACCATCAGCGAAATATGGTCTTATTTAGAGTCGGGACAATTGTCAAGTTATTGCTGTTTCAGCAAATGCAGCAATTGTGCTTACTGGTGACACTTGTTTGTTGCTCGACAAATTATTGACAAAGGATGAAGAGAAAAATGTAACCGTTGCAGAATCTTATTTTGCAAATGGGAACGTTAAGGAGCTAACCGGCAATATTTGTGAAAACACAGTCGCAGTTTGACAAGTTGATGAAGTGATCTGAACACATTGTCCAACTACCATCAATACGTGTAGAACAATCTGTGCCAATATCAGCATTGATCCCAAAAAACCAATGCCAATTATAGATTTTGGAATATTCATCAAGAAAAGTGAAAGCTGATGGAATAAGACATTTTGAATCATTAACAAGATGTGACTTTGCGTGACTGTATTCTCAGTCATTCAGTTTCCTTGCCCTAATTGGTGACAAGTTGTTGTTTTTTGCTAGCTTAAACCAAATGCAAGTGACAGACTCACCACAACATGGAATCTTGGTAAAAAATAATGGTGCAATTGAGGAGGATGAAATAGGAGAAGATAATACCTGTTTCTATTACTTTCTCTCCTCTGGGCGCCAGAAACATATTAGAAAGGAGCAAAATGTGTCCAGTTGTATTGCACACTCAGCTATCGAAACCTGAGCTGACGCAATTGTGCACTTAGATTAAAACCATAATGGTCGCAGGCCTTGCACTCTGATGTCCTTCTACTCTGATTCAAATATCCCCAGATATTTTTGGTTGTCAATATTTTGGGAGAACATTAAGAAAAAAGCCTGTTTAGTAAATATTTTACAAGCTACATTGGAGCACAACTAAAACGGGTAAAACAGTCATTAAAATGTAAATGATTTACATTTATGCTAACAATGTTACCACAATAAAACAGGAAATTTGTTTGCGCCAAAACAATTTGCCGAGTTTTTACATTCTAAGCATCTTTAGAAAGTGACTAGCAAGCTGAGTTTACACTTGTCTGAGCTAAATTCACTCATTTAATGCCAGCCTAGTTCAAATGGATGTTTGACATCTATAGTCATAAACGGCAATGAACGGGTTAATATGGCACATGCCTTTTCCAAAGTCAAGTGAGTCATCTTCTGCTTAATGAGTTTTTGGAGGCTATATTTCATGACACACCAGTCCACAAAGAGCTACAATGTAGCCTACTTGGCAGTGCCTGTAGAAAGAGGTCAGCGTGTACTGACGTGTGAATATTTGTTGCATGATTCAATTGAGGTGGGCGCTTGTGTCGAATTAACCTAAGTCATCTGTCCGGAGCTTTTATTTTATCTTTTAAGCACCTTTGCGCTATATCAACATGCATGTCCATCCAGAAGGCTGATTTATGAGACTTAATTAAGGGACATGAAATGGTGGCGACGGGGGGCAATTATTATTATTATGACCCTTTCAGCAGTACTTACGTTGCTCAAATATATTTGTTGTTACTGTATACTATTGCGTTGAGTACATCAAGGCCGCTGCCGCCATATTGGATGTGGCTCAGTGGAGCGATTTTGTAAAAGATGGCTCGTTCGCGTCTCCTTGGAGATGGATCATCAACGAATCATTGCTTTTCATTGCATTATGTCATTCAAACTCAATTTTATGACAATTATTTGCAGAATTTGTGGCTAATATAATGGCTGCAACAAGTGTAAGTGTGCCAGGAACCGTCTAAACGCATAAAAGACGCAAATTAAAATACCTGTGCTAGATGATGGAAACAAAATCCACTTCTGCAAGTCTTTACAGTTGTACAATCTTGAATGAAGATTTGTGCAATAAATAGGATTCTCAAATACCACACGTAATAAATCTGTGGCTCTGCAGTTGAGAAAATATCTTTTTGTGCTTCTTGTAACTTGGCCTTGTGTTTTTGTGGCTTTTACCCATTTAATTTAGTTTTAAACACGGTGAAGTAGCCAAAAGAATCTTGTCGAGGAGATGAGCATTCTTTTCCTGTATGCATTTTCATTCCCACCCACTAAATCTTTCACACTAAAATCTTCTATGGCTGTCAGTCTGTTTCTCTCGTGCTTGCATTCTTTATTTTCCCATTTTCGTCCCGCTGCTGCCTTGAAAGTTGTCAATTCAGATGAATCTGGCGGTGCAAAGAATAAGAAGGCTTTCTAGGTCATGTGCGTATAATCTTCTCAATTTGAGTAGACCTCATGGAGCTTTTAAATTACAGCTTGTTATTATCCATGATGTGTTTTAATGTTGAAATGTTTGATAGCTCACCTTTGTAAAATTAGCGTTTCTTATATTGATATACATACAATCACATTTCCCCTAATTTCAATTGAAATGTTATCGTTAAATGGTGTTTAGGGTTGGCTTCATGTTTTACAATTGGGCAGACATTTATTAAAAAGCAATTCAGTAATAACAATGTGACCTTTGACACACGAGACCAAAGGCACAAATGAGATACAGCTGGAGAGGATGTAACATGATGAAGTTCAAGCTGAGGTTAAGTCTCCATAGAGTGTCAAGAGATCCGAACTGCTAATGCTGCCTGGTACTAAGCTGACAGCCGGCCGGGCCGTCTTTGACTTGACTGGCAGGGAGAGCGGCCTGTCTTGGTGGAACTGTCCGTGGTGCTGATCTCTTCTGGTGGGCGACATTGAACTCGCGCCTTCCCAAAATCCCCTCAAGGCAGGTCAAAGCACACAATACTGATTTCAAGTGAGTTTAGCTTAGCTCGGATGAAGTCCATCATTATAAACATTTATTGTATATACATATTTTTTTTACAAGAACAATAATTAAACAGCTTCTGGTGGTGAGCCGTGATTGGTTGTTACCTAAAACCTGGCAACTGTGCCGTCATTTTCAGTCAATAGCAAGTGGCAAAATGGCCACCCACTGAGATGTACGCGTAAAAAGGGGTGAATTCTCCTGCTTAACCCATATTCCACGAAATCTGTGTTTAGACAAGTAGGGCCACATACAACATTTTATCATCAAGAAAATGTTGGGGTTGACCTCTTTAATTTTTAAGATCTTCAACACAGCTAAATTTGCTAAACTTGTACATCCCTGAGGACTGTGTTAAAAATGGATCAAATGTTCTTTATTTTGGTGTGTTGCACCACTACATTATACTGACAGCGAGCACAGAGGCCGTGGGTACAGACTAGATTTTGTTTTCATTCATCACAGGGCAATTTGCTATGCCGCATTAAGCCTGCTGATGCCTGCAATGTGACAATTGATGATTACCTGTGGGAAATTGATAATGATCACCACCTTATTAATGTGGACCTTGAAAAAGCAGCATCCGTCTAAACAGAATACAGTACTGGCACGATTCAGCATCAGAGCTGCAACCTTAAAAAGTCATTCGTTGCCGAGGGCCCCCAAACACCTCAGAGGAGAGTTTGCAAAAAAGAGAACAAGACTTACATTGTCATATCCAGCTTTTGACATTGGTGTGAGTGCTTCTGGTGAGTCGAAAGAGAAGGAAGGGTTCCAAAGTAACCTTTTTAGTGTGTGTTGTTTTGATTTATTTAGTGTCCTTGATCTCTCTCAGGTCATTGAGGTGCAGTGAGCTCAGTGGCATTGGCTGCCACATCTGTGCCGCCATGTGTTATTCCTCCTGTTACTAAGCTTAGGGGAATCAAAAGCCATATGTCATCTGCAATTTATGGTCTACTTATTCTTATTAATAAGTTATCATATGTGTTCTTCAGATACTCGCGTGTCATATCTTTGCGTGTGGATGAGCTCAAGTGTACAGAGAGGCAACGTTTACTTATGGATGAGGCAGCACTTTTCCAGCTGATCACTGATCTGATTTGCCATGTGAGATTGCTGCTGGGATCTGGTTTTCCATGTTTTACTTTATATATTACCAGAAAAGTTCTATGATTAATAAAATGGCTTCTCTCCGTGTGACAATTTCAACCAAAACTTGATCTATTCATAATCATAATTATCATATTTATTTTATTTATTCTCCGGTTTCCTCCCACATTCCAAAAACATGCTTGGTAGGCCGATTGAAGACTCCAAATTGTCCCTAGGTGTGAGTGCGGGTGGTTGTTCGTCTCTGTGTGCCCTGCAATCGGCTGGCAACCGGTTCAGGGTGTCCCCCGCCTACTGCCCGATGACTGCTGGGCTAGGCTCCAGCACGCCCGCGACCCCCGGTATAGAAAATGGATAGATGGATGGAACTATTGTGTGGGACTGCACTGGAAACGCACTTAAAATACCTAAAGTGACCGTTTGTGTGTCGATGTGTTGACATTGTAAAAGACAGCAAGGGCTACTTCATGAATCTACATTGTGTGTGTTTGTATGCCAGCAAGGCAAGAGAGGTAAATAGGTCTGGGAGAGGGGCAAGGATGGGATGGCAAGAGAGACGGAAGAGAGGTGGCAGGCAATAAAGTGGCCCATCAATCTGGTAAATGAGTGTCCTTCCCGCCCGACACTACTTTGGGAAACGTAGCCTACTCCGCGTTCATCAGTCACAGGTTTAGCACGCAGCCGAGTTTAATGTGGTCAAAGCCATACTTACGTGCCCGGTGAACGACGGCAATCGAGCAGCTACGGAGCTCCGCTGGGGCCCAAACGGTGATGTGGTCAAAAATCAACGATTTGTTGCTCACAAAAATGGTGAGGGGGAAAAAGGAATATAGGTCGTCTTTTCGGTGTCTCTGCGTAGGAGCGGCAAGAGAATCCCCGTAAATGAAAAGGTAGACAAATCTGGGCTCTTAAAGAGGACTTACGCGCCACTAGGACAATACGGCTCTTTGTCAACACAAGGCGGCCTTCTAAGTAAAGAACAGAAGGCTCATAAAAATGGCCACAGATGGATAACCTTCATAATAACTTAAATCTCTGAGGAGCTTTACATGCACAGTTTTTTCTCAATCTTTCTAAATAAAACACTCCACCATTTGGATCTTATTTTTGTTTATCCAGGAGCACGATATCACCCAGTTGGTGGAATGGCAATGTGATGACACGACGCTTGTACCATTGTTGTCACGAGCATTGTGACTTGACTACACAATCTGAGCTGCCAACAGCGTGAGAAGGAATGTCTGTGTTCACGCCATCATGTCAACTATTCAATATCAGTGTCACGCACAGTGAAAGATGAAAAAAAAATCTAATGAAGCTGTGAAATGTAAAATCCACAGTTTCTATTTACTGTAGTTTCATGTCATAATTACTGCACACATACAAAGAATTTTTTCTCCATCTTATTTTATTATACTCTTCTTTTCACTCAGTACATTGAATTCAAGAGCTAAAATAATCTACAATAGAGATTTAATTCCTTTAACGTACTGAGTAATCGCATTCATTTAATTGCCCAAGATGAGTTAGTTGCTAAACATTTGACAGCAAAAACTCATGATGACATCTGAGTTGCTAAAATTGCCTACATCCTTAAACAGAACATTGACTTCGACCCATGAAATTAAAATATGACTAGTCGTTCATTGTTTTTTTTCATGTTTTCTGGGGAAACAAAAGACAAATTTGCAAGCAAAGTGACACTATACTGTAATTCTCATTGATACTGTAGTCTAGTTTTTCAGCCAAGAGCAAATGGAGTAGCTGCTAGCACAAACGTCAGGGCTGCACTGAAGACCAGACCTCAGCGGTTGCTTGCCCATTTTCACAAAATTTTGAGTGCCTAACAGCAGAATGACTCAGGGTGACGAGAAAACCCAGGAGACCCAGGAGACAGACCCAGTTTTACACACCGTCCTACAGCATTTTACAATCCTGTAAGGATGGATGCTCACAATTTTTTTTTTCCCCTGAAAAACCGCTGTCTGCTCAAGCACACCTTTGACTTTGCTGTCAATTGTAATGACACAAACAACTTTGCTTTCGTCCCACATGATTGATTGTTATAATCAAATAATCTTTTAATTACACTAAATGAAACAATGCAATGTCTACGGCCACGTTTCTCTACAATTTGTCGCCCCAAGTGCAACTTTGAATTATGGGTAATTAGTAATAATAAGCCCCAGTCATTTGTGCAATATTAACACTTTAGCAGCAGGAACGCCAATTGTCAATAGAGGGCGCTAAGGCGCTGCCCACCCGCTGTCCTCAGATCCATAAGACTTTTCATCATGTCTGTTTCTTGATACAGTGCACACTCACACAGACTACCATAAAAAAATATATATTGAAAATTTTGATACATAGGTTACATCACTGTCATAATAGGTAAACGGGGAATTGCTAATTTCTCGCGCCTGATGAATCTCTCATGAAAACAACCCCCCACCATGAGCCATTAGACATTCCCTTAATCTTCATTTCAGAATTTGCAATTGATTTAGTAAATTCTCTAATCCATCGAAATGTTTTCATAAATATTGGAATAATGTCAACATGTTTTTGGCATCAACCGTCACCCCCAATCAAATAGCACACAGGCTCATCCAGAACATCACATCCTATCCTTTTTAATACCTGACAGTATACTGCTTTATAAACGTGATCCCATAGCTTTCTCTCTGATCCCATTATGTCCATCCCTCACTGTGCCAGCTTTGAGTCACCATAATTAGACAACTCTGCATGGACCAAAATGATTTTGTTGTGCTTTCGTGCTGGTCTTGCTTGTAGTCACCAATAAGAGCAAAACAGCAAAAGCAAAACAAGACAGCCAAGATTCAAAGAGCTGAATTATTATTCAATGAGCATTTCTTTTTTATGTTTATTGATTTTATGGAAGTGGATTTACCTACTTGCAGATTTATTCCAACATATATATTCTTTAAAATGTTCAATTTTTTTGAGGAAGGAGTCAAACTCTCTTTTTTGTAATTTTTTTAAAATCTTTTTCAAGATTTCTGGGGGTGTTATCAACATATCCCGTAGGTATATAAACATATATACTGTTGACCACTATATAGTGGAAAGGAGGTCATTTCGAACACAGCTTGTGGCTCCTGCAGAGGTACTAGTCATGGTGGCCGTACTGCGTACACACCCAGTCCTAAATCCTGCAGCCTGCTGATGATGCTCTAATCCCACTCATGCTATAGCGAGAGCAAAGCTGAATATTAAGTTCTTCTTGTCTTCGGTGCTGGAGCCAATTTAAGCAGCTGGAGACAGCTAGCTCGATCTCTCCCATGGGATTTGTGTGTGACAATCTCCAAGAAATCCGTTTAATATGAGACCCCAGATTGGAATACGATGGAGCCAAAAGTCTTGAGATTATGCTAATAGAAGTGGATACCTTTGATGTCGCTCAATTAAATTAGAGCGTTTTGTTCTAGATGTGGCGTCATTAGTTGCGGTTGTAATGTTGAGTTCGGAGAACGTTTTCAGCATGATAATTTGTCGCCAGAGAAAATGCAAGCCATAGAAATGTAGAAACAATGCTAACGGTGATATTGCTGCGTGTTAATATAACGTGCATGTCATCAGACAATTTAGGGCCGGTTGAAATAGGGGGCACAGCATGCATTGAGAAGGATAAACCCCAACAGCTCAACATAAAACTGATCTAATTTAATCCAGCTTGCAAAGCTTTAGCCCCAACAGTTTGGAAGCAAAAAAAAAAAAAAAAGCAAATTGTGCTGCTCGCTATGGAACACCATTGTCTCCCCTGCCTCTTTCTAGAATAGACCGAAGCATTTCCTATTTAAGACCAAGCCCCCCAAGACCATTAAAGCTATGACAGGCTTTTAAACGAGCACTGGCGGAGATTCACTCTGCCAGCTATAACCGATGGCATGCAATAACTCCCCGGGGGCCCAGTGTCCAGGCAAATTTCATTTAATCACAGATCACAACAGGCACACGTGCATTTTCTGCTCTATGCTTTCTGGGGCCACAAAAACATAGATGTGCATGGTTACTTAATCGACCGTTGCTGTGTGCTTGGCCTGAAATCGAGACCTCCATGTCCCCGTGTGGCCAGCCAATGCAAAAACACAAAAGCGAGCAGAAGCATGTCGAAAGAAAGCAGAAGCAGTGAAGTCAGATTGGCAAATGTCCTGAGGGAAAAGCACAAGCTCTCTCTCTAATTACACTTCAGTGCGTGCAAGAGGTGAAAAGAGGGGATTGCTTTAATGGCCAAAGCACTGATGAACATCCAATAACTGCCAAATGCACTTACCTCGGAATATTTCAGCATTTTTGGCATTCAGAGCAACATTATCATATCATGACATCCGAACGGTCGTCCTCTTTTTCGACTGATTACCTCATTAGTGAGAGGAATTAGTCGTGCGGTACCCGCTTCTTCTGTTTGTTTTTTTTCCCCAACCTTTTAACAGTAGGGGTCTCCTCGATCAATGTGACTGACCAACATTCGGCAGTTTAATTCCCACTGCAAGAAAAAGCAGCCCAGTGCTGTTTATATACCTTTTGGCAAAATGAACCATGTTTGAATTTACGGGTATTGAGCTGTGCATCTTAGTCACAAACTTCTCTTTGCATTTTTTTTTTTCTCCAGGCATATCGTATTGTGATTTGTATTGCGGTTATTTTTTCAAAGTCCTCTTCAAATGTATAATTCATCTAATCTCTAGTTCAAAATGTCAGATTTTTGAAGTTTTGGTTTTATAGGTTAAGATCACCTTGAAATAAAGGCAAATAAATCATGAATTAATATGAAGACTATTTATGGAGTTCAATTACAGTTAACTCTTTTAAGCATTTGTTGACATCTTTACAAAATTCTCCCAAATAATTATGATATAAAAAAAGAATAGGTCAGATTACAACAATGATGAAAGCAAATCTGTGGCTTTTTCACTTTAAATTTGAATGTTTCATGAAACATGTAGACTGCACCTCGAAAGAATGTATTGTGACCACTATACATTAAATATACTTAAAATATAAAGCCCGCCGACCAATAATTGAAAAGGCAGTTTGGTCACATGTTAAGTGAACAAGCCGCAGATTGGGCATTAAAATTGTCTGTGGTTTGGAAAGGCTGCAAAGAACAACACTTGATTTGATTAGCAGGAAGCACAGATGACATCACTAACAGGCTACTAGAAGGTTCTCAAAGCACAGCGGGGAAACGCATGGCTCATCTCAAGTGTCAGTTACCATAGATGTGGACCATGTCCTTACACGATTGGTGGGAAGCAGCCATCTATTCACAGGCTGTCGAATAAGGTGCAAAAAAAAAAAAAAGATGACACGAATGATTTGATGTCATAAGTCTTATGACATAAGATAAAAATAAAGACAAATAAAAAATGTTCGAAAACCAGACGGATGTGAAATAAGGAAAAAGGATGTCGTGTCGGCTCTGTCTGAGACATAGACAAGCCAATTCAATACACAGCAGCTGTATATTCACCCTTTGTACAAGGAGCAAGACCCAAATCGATACTTAAATTTCCCCTCCTCTGCTCATTACTAGAGGTGAGGGTTGGGGGGGGGGGTGTACATGACTACAAGAGACATATATTACACGGCTGCTTTGGCAATTGACAGTCCGATAGTTGTGATTCTGCTTGTTATCAGGCGTTGCATGAAGCCAACTGAAGCTATATGTCACCAAGAGTCTGCTTGGCCTTATGTACTTCCCAGTGGGCCAATGATGGTGAATGTGATAAAGTAGTAGTAATTTCACCGACCCTGTGAGGATCATTGTTGTGTCAAAGCGCATTTGTTACATGGTAAACCTCTGAGGAAAAATAAATCTCATTGGGATTCATTTTTTTCTTTGTCTTTGTCATTTGTCTTTTTCTTGCTTTAGAGCTAAAAGGAAAAAGAAAAGGCCTACGTATTCCATTTGCCACAAATTGTTTCTTATTAAAATAATCAGGATTTATTGTATAATTACATAAAATTGCTCATTTTAAATCTTAATGCAAATTCAGGTGTCAGGGTCCAGAATGTATTATGTTATCAACTAGTCCTACCACTTGTCCTCTATAAATGATTAGAAATCATTTTATATTAATATACAAATTGGTTAGCAACAGTATTGTGCTGGATGCCAAATAAAAATAAATGTAACGGTCCACTTTGCATCTGTTCAAATAAGTGTATGTATCAGCGTGATGTGTAGACCAATTATAATAATTTACAGACGTGCTCCTTGAAATAGAGAGTTATATTCAGAAATTAAAACTAAAGACACTAGAAAAATAAATCCGATTCTCATGTTTAGCCTACACGTGACATACTGTGATATTTCTGTAATATTAGTATTAGCTCTTATCACAGTCAATGGTATCAATCATTTTAGTCATTCATCACTCTTCATTTGCAAAGACAGCACTGGTAGAGCTAGGGGGGGGGCCGTAGGGGCAGTGCCTCCTATAAAACATGCTTGGACCTCCCGTGCCAGGCCAGATAATTGACTTTTGGGTATTTTCCTATTTTTCCAGGAATTTTCCTCCACATTCCAACCCTTCTCCCAAAGGGAACATAGTGAACCTTTATCAGCATGTTTTGAACATTTCTGTCATTTGAGCTTCAATGAATTGCATGCGCATCGACAAGTGAATCCTATTCGGTGAACAAGCAAGAGTGACTGAGTAAACTCCAACCATCAACGATTGCTTCCTTTTGTGTGCATACATGCTTTACAAGGGGCAGTTACCCAAAAAAACGAATCCATTCCACTCGCCATGTCGTCACACAGAAGCCTGCTGACGTCCATCTTGCAAAAAATCTTTTGAACCTGTGAGAAAATGCCGCCGACATTGAACATTATTTCATCTTGGCTCTGTGATGTTGACGTGGGTTCATCAGTGCAGTAGGTTGGTGGGCGTAAGGTTAGAAATGTCTGCGTCGCGTCAGTGTGTAGGTAGGTGTGTGTCAGTGTGTCAGCGGTGGCGCCTGCAGGACACGGGGCGGATGAGATACAGCATGTGACCATGTTGTAAAACGCTGGTGCATTTGTCAGCACACTGCTGTGTCCATCCAGGAACACTGACTCAGATAAGTGGCTGCTCCCGAGCAAGGGCAATTGTATGCGAGGTCAAAGAGTTGTGAGAGGTGGCAAAAGCAACAGTGTCGGGAAAATGTGTGCGCCTCACATTTAGCTCCCGGGCAAGATTTCATGCCGGCGGTGGCAACAGGGCTCTCGCCATTGACTGATCAGTGACTCACTCCACTATGATACAGACAGCATCTCTTAGAGGGAATCAAATGCATGTGCTGGGTGAATTAGGAAGCTTTATAAGATAAGATAAAATGTGACTCTCGCTCGGCTTTAAAAATATGAATGTCCTTGAGGAGGACCTCTCGTTTTCTTTGCCCTCTGATTTTCTGTGCTTGTGGTCTCTAACCTTCTGGTTTGGTGTGTTTTTCTTAGCATGATACAGTATTATAGTAGATGTGATGATCGGAAAAGGGCTCATGACAGAAAGTCTTATCCTAATCTAATTGTTGTCACAGTGTTTTAATGCTTAACCTGCCCTCCATCTTAGAATCCCCTTCTCCATCCCTTCCTGGCTCTTTCTAAATGTGTGTATGCATTAAATATAGTGGCTATGTCACATCAAAACCCTGGCCTCTCCACTCAAACGCCCTCTGGTGGTATTTACGTGTATTGTTTTGTTTGCAGGATGAGCACTCCAGCTCTGCTGCACTGACTAGCGACATGCGCTGAAGACAACCCAGCAGCCATCATGAAAGGGTTAGGAGCCAACCGCAGTCGACATCTCTCTGACTCGTGTGAGCCGGCAGGGTGCCCGCAGAAACCTCTCTGCCCTTTGACCTCTGACCCTCACTGCTCCTTTATGTTGAGCCCAACCATAAACCACTATGGGACCCTGGATCCTCACCTCCACCAGTATCCTCCAACTAGCCCGACCACCTTGGCTTCAGACTGCCTGCTGCCTTTCAACCAGATGTCCAATAGTGGCACCTTCCCTCGTCTGAGCTTCATCCCGCAGACAGAGCAGTCGGACTGTCCCCAGGGCTGTGCTGGAGGCGGGCAGGGCAGCCGGGCAGGTACGCTCTCCACTTCTTTATCGCTGGGTATGGGCCTCGGCTTGGGTCTCACCGGTGCTCCCATGATCACGAGCGGATCGGCCACCATCTCCTCTGCTGCGGCGGCCAAAATGAATCGATTACCATCCAACATCTTGGATCAACTCGAAAGGCATCTGCCACAGCAGCGGGACGGATTCAGCACTTTGCAGTTTCACAGAGGACGCATGTCCAAACAACGTAGCGAGAGTCCAGGACGGATACGCCACCTGATGCATTCTGTGCAGAAGCTCTTTGCCAAATCTCAATCCCTGGAAAACTCTTCGGTTAAAGGAAACGCAATCACCGGAGCCAGCGAGGACGGTGGTCGAGCGACCCACAGGAGCAAGAGTAAAGATAGGGCTAAGACTGAAGGATCAAAGCAGAAATCAAGGCCAAATGCATTAGGCCTGTGGAGCTCCGACAACGCTCTTGACAGCGATACGAGCAAAGCTGGCACCATTGCTGTCGGGTACCGAAACCCCTTGTGCATGATGACACTCGGTCGAGCAGTATCGGACAGCCAGGCCCACCCGAGACATATCCCACATGGCTACAACACCATTTCTGCACATTCTCTCAAGTCGTCGAAAAGCAGCAGTGACCTCAAGCTCCTGGGCTGTCCGGTATCACAAGTTGGATCAAAGGAAGCGGAGGAACGAGCTCGAAGCAAAGATGATACATCGGTGAAGAGGGGATCCTGGTCTAATCTCACCCTCAATCAGGCCCGGCAAGTGTTGCAGAAAGGCTCCGCTACAGTGAACAGGACACTTTTAAAAACAAAGTCGTGTCACCAAGATTTGGCTAACCAGTTCCTTCAGGTAGGAGTACCAGTGAGTATTCATCTTCATCATTATTCTTGGTAAATTTGAGTTTGAAAACTTGTGTTTACCATACTCGTCAATGCGCTGTTTTTGTTTTACATGCTTATTTTGGTTGCAAGTCTTTCATTTCACAGCCTCCATAATCATATTTCACAAAACAAATTCAAAATCTTTATTCAACCGAACAATGAGTGCCATTATCGGGATTACATTGACAACTAAAAATGTGTTTCTTAAATTCAGGTTCCTCTTGGGGACTGGTCTTGCACTTTAGGACCCGGCCGGGCAAAGGGAACAGAAATCCCGTGTCGGAGGATGCGCAGTGGCAGCTACGTAAAAGCAATGGGAGACACGGAGGACAGCGATGAGTCAGAGGGTAGCCCCAAACCTTCACCCAAATCTGCAGCTCGTCGCCAGAGCTATCTGAAGGCCACTCAGCAGTCCTTCAGTGAACAACAGCCTCCTCCACCTGCACGCAAGTGAGTCAGTCTCACAGTACAAGAGCCATGTTTATAATTACGCTTTATTTTTACGTAGCCCTCTCTTACAGTCCAGCAGAAAAGAACTCGTTAGCGTGGCATTCCTCACGTTTCCAAAACTAGACAGCAGGGGGGAACACTTAGCCAAAAATGAAAAATCTGGCCGTATAGCAGCATCATGGTCAGTACCGGCGCCCCCTTTATGCAGTTAGCGTTAGGCCTCGCGTGACATCATCATTCTGTCACGTGTTGTAACTTGTCTAAACTAGTAGCGCTGTATTGCTTGCAGCAGCGTAGCGTGGGGGGCTTGACATATTTTTGCGAGGGCCCCCTGGACGTCTGATCCTGGTTTAACTAGGTATTCATATTACGATGAAATAAAACGAGGATAGGCGATTATTTGCCATGTGATTTACCCCTTCATCCACACCGACAGGCCTCGTTGCTACACTCTCATGCGGGAGGATTTTCTTTGGGCTCCACTACAGAGTGCATGCTCTATGCAGCATCTGAGGTCAGTGCCATCCATGGGCAGGTTGTATGACCAATGAGTCAAGCCCACCTCACTTGCCCACCCCACCCCCACTATCCAGCATCATTTTTGGTCAAACATTCCCCCCCAGCCTTTTTTTGTCTCTGCCTTCTTGAACCTTCACTCTGCAATGTATTTTTTCCACAAGAATTCCCTCCTTTTTTTTCCTCTGTATATCATGCAAAGTGACCATGGCAGCCCCTCAAGTCCCGCCACTGCTTGGTGCACACAAACTTCCCTGGTGCCAGTTTTGCTGTCCAGAACAGAGGAAACGTGCCATAAATAGTTGTGACAATTCAAATTATGAAAGCATATTTTCTCATAAATGAATGTTTCCTCTGTGCTGCTATTTTAAACCCAAGAGTCACTCTTCACACATCTCAGTTTTTAATCTAAAAATACCCAGGGGAACTTTGGAGTAGGATTTTAAGTTTCTCCTGGATATTAAAGACTTTTCTGCACTGCACTCTGGATGCCCTCTCTGAAGCTGACTGGCGCACTGCACTCTCTTTCACAGCTCTCTGCCCTCTCTAAAAGAGCTGTCCACAAATCGGAGCCTGGACAACTTAGACTGCCTGGTGAGCCCACTCGAGACATCGCCGGGACATAAAGATTTCAGCTATTATCCCGCTACTTTGGCCAGAGGACCCTCCGCTCAGGTATGAATGTCTGACGGAACTTTACACCAGTGTTTCACAACCTTCATTAAGCCATTTAAGGCACACATTATACATAAGAATAAAAAAAAACTCATTTTCAATATAATACATTGTTGTGAGATAACGATAGTGAGGAGGATTGTTTGTTTTTAATTATTAATCTCCATGATGTCTCTATAGAGACAGAATAATACATCATCAAATGACTCACCGCCTCCAGTTTAATCCATCCCACTATTATTTTTAGTAACAAAAATATTTTTTTCCCTCCCAACAACAGTGTACAATCAGTGCTTATACTGAAGGACTTTAAAAAAGCAAAATGCTCGTTTTCATCAATGCATACTTGAAACCCAAGCAGAAAGCATTTAAAGGTGTAACTAGTATGTTTCTTAGTTTGTCCACCTTCTGTCCATAGCGTGTGAATCTGCACACGATCTTTCAGGTATGCGGGCGTGGCTTTGGGCACTCCGTTCCGCACTGTGAGGGGGAATCACAGGCAGTAGACGCCTTGGACCTTCCTGCACCTAGCTGCTTCAGGTCAAGAAGTCACAGCTATCTGAGGGCCATCCAGGCTGGTTGCTCCCAGGATGAAGATACGACCTCTGTAGACTCCGACTCACCACCGCCCACCGCCAAAAGCTACAACTCAAACACCAGTGAGTATTTTTCAACCCATTGATAACATTGATCAACATTGATACAACAGAGAAAGAGAGAAAATCATTCAATCACCACATTATGAAAAATGCAATACTGAAAATTGTATATTGATTATTTATATTATACCATTGTAATGAATCCAATAAAATCATGTGCTTGAAGTACATTTTTTTATTTAACTGTTATATCCAGTACAGTTTTCACTTAATCATTTACATTTTTAGAAACTAAATTCTATTTAAGTTAATACTCAAACTGTGGATAATGTCGCAATGGATTACAATAACATACTTTTTAGGTGTCAAATACTTTTTCCAGCTCATCTGGAAGGACTTTGGCGTTTTGACGATTGCGTTCATGAGTTAAGATCCCTTATGCTCTTTTCAAACAGTGACTGTCTTGTTTGATTTCAAGGCAGGTTTCAATTTTCTCTTCCTAATTATGTTGTGGAGTACTCCGTTTTGTGGTTGTTGAAAAGGCAACAAGGCCATTGACATAAATCTGAATGGGATGTGAAGCATCATCACATTTCACAAGCCTTTAGCCCAGTATGAAATTACTACACACTATATTTGTCATCCATGTACGTGAGTGCTTTGCCTGTTTTGAGTCAGTGTGTGAATTTACCAAATCATTTTAACTTCTTCAACAAAAATTCAGTGTACTTATATAGATAATATAAATAAATCTCACTCAAGATGGCAGAAAAAAAACATTTTCAGATAGCCTCCGCAGTCATAAAGGAAATCAGAATGTAAGGGTTTTGTCTAAAATGATTAGCAGAATGTCCTTTATTTTTGTAACCGTGGTAACGCTTCCCCTTTGGCTTGCAGAAGCCCGCAACATGTTGCTACTGTATGCTTTGTGTTACCAGGAGACTTGTGTTTTTGTGAGAGGTTCTGAGAGGTTACAGGAATTGTCATTATTTCTTTGTGTCGAATCGTGTACCGAAAAAGCAAAATAATACATAAGCAACAACAAAAAATCTAAATCTGACGCTCGATATTCACCGCACGTGAAATATCGGTTCCATTCCCGCGACAGCTCACCGATGGTTGAGAGCGCGCTACGATGACATATGAACCAATGGCTGTGGACATCGGTGACGTCGTTGATGAAAGCGTCCAATCGCTGTTCAGGAAATAAATCCAGACGAGACGTGTATGCCAATCTTTGTCGTAGGGCGTGAACTACAAAATCCTCTTTCACATCGTCGCCGTGTATCTAATGGCAGCGCTCGTTTCACCATCTGCTTCTCCTCGTCTCTGTTTCAAGAATGGACATAGAGTCATGCTTTTCGACCCGCCGATGAAACCGTAGGTCATTTCATTGTATTTTCCTCACTCGAGATGTGCATTGTATTAGACGAAACCCGCGCGTTAGCTGAAACACGCTATCCTGGGTTAACACAAATTGTATTGTGGGGTTGACGTAGCTTAGCTTTTCATGGGTGAAGAAAGGAACGAGGATGCTGGCAGTAATGGGCCGCCCTTGTCAGCGTGGCGTGAACGTGGCGAACGCTGACACTTTTGTGGGTGCGTTTAGCAACCGGCGTAGAATGGCCCCGGTTACGCTACTCCAAGTTAAATGCCCTGCAGGCTGCGTGGCAACAGCACACCGTGACAGGGGCGAGCTAAAGCTAGCACATCGCAAGCTAACGAGACAATCAGGCGTCAATAGAAGGTAAAAAAACTGTTGAAATCGTCACGATCGTAATATTTTGCCTAATATTTGCAATCCATCGTGACTACTATCATAATTTTGGCTCGGTCTCCAAATGCGACGACAAGATTTAACCCGAACTTTCAGATATTGTATGTTATTAAGAATTTCATTCTTTCTTTCAGTAAACTTTGGCGTTTGCCGTGGGGATAAAATAAATCATATTTCAGATAGCCAGATTCATCTTGCAAACCGGTGAATTGAACGGAGTACTTTCAATCGCAGTTTCGTGGTTATTAACGTTACATACTGAATTAATAATGTCCAGCTCCCTGCTTTGTGTACACTGAAAGTGAAAGTGCAATTTCAATTCATAAGTGCTCTTTAAAAAAACAATCAAAAAAAAACCTTGCCTGACCGCCCGAGAGGGATGTGCACTCAAAACTTAATAATAGCAAACTGTTAGCTTGATGAAGATTGTTTAACCTGTTTTGGGAAGTGCAGCTTTTGTTATCGTCCACTTTGGTATTATGTTTTAAACTTCAATTAAGGTGTGTTTCTTGTATTGGCCGGGTTGATCCCAGTTTGTCTGAGTTATCACCATGGTGAGACAATGAGTCATCCAGAACTATTACACACACTTCCTCTCTCTCATTGATGAGGTCATCTTTCAACTGAATGGGAGACCGCATCACTAGTTTCACAGTAAACTCCAAAGCAAATACTTGTGGAGTTGTCATTGCTTCTTGGGGGGAACTTTTATGTCTAAAAATACTGGTGGTATCGTATCTGATTCAAGATTTGAGTACTCGTACCGGTATCAAAATGGTATCAAAGATCCCTAGTTTATAATAACACAATGCCATATACCTGTTTAATAACTGTATGTAAATAATACCAGGTCATCCAGGTGCACGCCTGCAGCCTGTTTTCACATCCTGAAATTGATATCCATGATCAGATTATTGTGTTATCTTCAGTTCAACAGGATTTACCAGTAAGTGTTGGTTTGCTTGTCATGAGAATTGACTGGGGGTGGGAAAGAAAACTCTGAAACAGCATCAAGTGTGCTTTTTTTGGGGGGGGGGGGGGCTTGTTCAGTTTTATAATGTTCTCGTTGTGCATTATTTATGCTGCAGTTGTTCTGAAGCAATGATTAGTTTTGTTTTTCAGATACTTTACTCAGCAATGTTTTGACCTTTCAATCTACACTTGGAAGCAAGCCATTGTATTTTAGCAAAGGACTGCTGACATTATATATTTTATCATCTTTTAATACAATGCTTGGCTCATATCTATAGTTTTATAAATTTCTGCCACAATGGGATTGTGAGTTGGTTGTTTGTGTACATTGATCTGAGTCCATTTGGAAATGCTTAACAATCCGTGCCGTTGCTTGGATGTTTGTTTAACACCCTAATTAAATCTTCCAACTGTCAATGGAAATGGTAGCGGTACATAGTGTTGAGTTGCACTACCCAAATTACAGTTTTAATCCTTTTTATGGATCGACTTGACTTTTCTGTTTCAGCCTTCCTGTGTAGTGTTTGCATGTTCTCGACCTAATTACATGTGTTTTATTTTCGACTTCCTCCCATGTTCCAAACACCTGCCCATCTATTGAAGATTGGGAAATGGCATGAATGCAATTTTCTTGAGGTTATATAGCTTGAGTGACGTTTTAATCTGTGCACAAATGAATGCAATTTTCTTGAGGTTATATACCTTGACTGGCATTTTAATCTGTGCACTCGGTCGGTGTGTTGCTAGCTTTTTGTTTAGCCTTGTACTTTGAGAATAGGGCCGACAGTCACTATTGTTTTGACTAGAGGAACACAGGTTATTTCAACAAGCATCATTATTGATTCTAAAGTCTTGCTAGCTATTTCACCTGCCTAATAAGTTTTTAAATTGTCATTATTCGGGGTCATGAGACTTGTTTGAAAATAACTTTGAGCAGAGATGTTAATGGAGTGTGAAGGAGTAGCATGCAAAGGACGATCCCCTGAGAGTAGGACTGACGTCAGTGGAACCTAACCCGCAGCAGATTGACAAGACAAATAGTGGCAGCTTTTGCTGCACTTGATAGAGGCAGCCAGCAATAAGGACAAAGTGAAGGTTTTCATTCAGATATGTAGAATTTCAGATATGGTTTTATTTTTTGCTTGAATCCAATGCCTTATAGCTTGCAGTATATTTTACCCAAACCATTGCAAACGTTGAGCCATTCAACCTATGGCAGGTCTCTGTAAGCAAGAATAAGTCATTTTAAACACTTTTATCTATCTTTTTCTTCTCCCCCTCTGCAGTCAACAATAGGAAAGCTCCACCTCCAGTCCCACCCCGCACCACCTCCAAGCCTCTCATCTCAGTGACACTTCAGAGCAGCACAGAGTCGGCCCAAGACACATACCTTGAGCAACAAGACCACGTCAGTGAAGCCATCAGCCAATCCGAACGCAGCAATTCCTCCGAGAGTCTCTGTAGCATCCTCACTAGCGATCTGGTTAAGAGGAAGCAGGCTCCTACTTCTGAGCCTGCTGCTGCCGCCCCTGCACCCACCGCAGCCTCTGTGGCCCCGGTTCCAGCTCCTCGTGACCTTCCACCCACCACCTCTTCCACTGCTTCAACATTTATTCAGCCCCAAAATGACACCCTGAGCCTCTGCGTCACTTTGGAGCAGCTCCCCACTGCACCCAAGCGAAAGCTATCTTCTATTGGAATTCAGGTCAGATTTCTTGCTTCAGTTTTGTATATTGGGAGTTTTGCAAGTTAGATTGCCAATCTATTACTTCCAGAGGGTGTGGTAAAAATAATTTGTTGTATTTAATTATTAGGTGGATTGCCTTCAACCTGTTCCAAGAGAGGAAATCTTAGCCTTGACCGCCCCCCTAAAATTCCAGTCGATTGGAGTTCAAGTGGAGAACGGCAGGCCGTAAGTGCAGATGCAAAATGATCAGATATGACAGGATAGTTCTGCAATGCAAAATTGTTTTTTTGAATGTAAAACGTTTTGATGAGACTTGAAATAGTTCATTCAGCCTCCTTGCGAAATGGAGTTATTTCATAGCATCATGTAGCGGTTGTAGAGGTTGGCATAAACGGCCACTTCAGTTTCAAAAAATAGTTTGACTTTTGTGGAACCTGCATTTGTGGTGCCATGTTTAAGAAAATCCGAAATGACCCAGATTTTAACACTTTCCGCTGACCTTGATGTTAGCGCTTCTGTGTAGTAGAGTAGAGGATCGTGCAAGTCAGCTTTGTGGTATTCTGAGAAGCCTCAAAGTGGTAGTGAGGAGTCCGTTTTGGAGGCATGATGTCATTGTCTTGTTTTTTTTTGTGCCTGTCAGAGACTGATGATGTTTGTGTGTCTGTGTAGCCTTAGCCGGGACAGCAGCATGGCCTCCAGACAAAACACAGAGACTGAGCCTCAGGAGCACCACGAAGTCGCACCCTCCGAAAGCAGCATAGCCAACGGCACCGGCCCCAAAACCACAAATTGCAATGCAAAGGACAAAGCCACGGAACAGACGTCTTTTAAACAAAGCTCAGTTCCATCCCAAACGTCCGCCCCACCCTCTCTGACGCTGGACCCGGCTTTGGATCCTTCGTCACTGCCGCCACCAGATGCTAGCTTGGCGAGCGGAAACTGCAACGCCCAAGGAGACACGGCACAAGGCGGCACGCCGGCTTGTCTCCGAGACGGGAACTGGTTCCTGAAGCTGCTGCAGGCGGAAACGGGTCGCATGGAGGGCTGGTGTCAACAAATGGAGCAGGAGACCAAAGACAACAAGCTGTCAGAGGAAGGTAGGAGATGTGATAAGGTCACTAATTCAGCAACATGTTGAGGAATGGATTACTGTTGTTTGCTCACTTTCATGTCCCCCCCCCCCCCCCCCCCCCCTTAAAAAAAGGTGGGAGAAACACTCCCAGCATACCACTCGGGCCATTAGGCAGATCTATTATTGCACTTTGTGAAATATGAATGAGTTGAGAGCCGACTCACTTGAGAGCCTCCATCAGATTATCAGGCGTCCCAGCTCTCCGCAGACCTGAACGATGCATTTCTATTTCCATGCTAATATTAGGTGGCAAACAGCAGAATAGAGATTTGCCACCCTTCCTGAGTTAATAAACGTCTTCTAAATTATCCTTTTACCATCACAGAATGTTAAGTGCTCATATATATTTCCTTACTTTTCTGCAACAATATTTAGTGTGCATTCACGTTCTCCTTGCTCTTGATGCAGCCCGCCAACTCTACCCATCTCCATATTTAGGCCTTTTCATGACAAGCTGTTTGTTCTAACGATTTTTTTCTCTCCTTTGTAGTATTGGGGACGATCCGCAGCGCAGTCGGCAGTGCCCAGCTCCTCATATCACAAAAGTTTGAGCAATTCAGGGGACTATGTAATGAAAATCTGGTGAGAGACTGAAACTACCTCATGGCTGACTTGTCGTTTTTCTTCTACTGCCTTGAAATGGGACGCATGCATGCCTGCGCCGCTCTGCTCAAAGCCGCCAATTCATTGATTCTAGTCGTGTATCTCCCATCAGAACGTGAATGCCAACCCACGGCCAACGGCGCAGGACCTCGCCGGGTTCTGGGATCTACTGCAGCTCTCAATAGAAGACATCAGTCTGAAATTTGATGACCTCTACCAATTGAAAACCAACAACTGGCAACTTCCTGAGAAATCAGAGGTGAATTTTGTCGGCGAAATTGGACCCCTCCCCTAAAAAAAAAAAAAGGGGGACGTTAATTCTAAGTCTCCTCAGGTTGAAAACAAGCGGCTCCCAGCATTCGTGCCAAAGAAGCAATCGAAGCTCAGGCTGTCGGCCGGCAAGGACAGAAGCGTGGACTCCGCTGTGGACAAGCAGCGACAGGAAGCCAGAAAACGCTTGATGGCAGCCAAGCGCGCCGCGTCTGTGCGGCAGAACTCGGCGACGGAGAGCGCCGACAGCATCGAAATCTATGTCCCGGAGGCACAGACTCGCCTTTGAGCGGGCCGTCACTCGTCATCCACGTCTCCACTGACTCCAGCGACTCAATCCCAGACCGAACTGATGCATCGGTTCTATATGGGGATCCGAACATTGGACAGAGAAATAACCATGCAAGATGTTTCATAGGATGATTATTGACATTATGATCGTGATATTCTCCCCAAATATATCAAGCCCGTCTGAAATGTGCGAGTACCTTCCAGACAAGGACACGGTGAAGAATCTTGGTATCGCAGAAGTTTACCGTCTCTCAACTCTCGGGAGTGGACCGACAAGTTGTGGCTGCCTGGTTTACGACGTGAGCTACCATCTCCATACACTCAGGATACACTTGCAGGCGTACTCACTGACCACAGAGTCTTCCTGTTCTCTATTTGTATATGGCTGCCACTCTTTGGCTGTACGTGTAAAAGTTATGCGATGAGGTTTGGAATGCAGAGAACCAGAGGAAGGCAGTAGCGCATATATATATATATATGTATATGTATATATATATATATATATATATGTATGTATATATATATATATATATGTATGTATGTATATATATATGTATATGTATGTATATATATATGTATATATATATGTATATATGTGTATATATGTATATATATGTATATATATGTATATATATGTATATATATATGTGTATATATATGTATATATATATGTATAACAACACTATTAAGATGAGATGTTCATTTTGTAAATGTTGTATACCTGATTATTTGGTAGAACGAGCTGCGTGTTCAGTACCAAGGTAGTTTTTTTTTTTTTTTTTTTATATAGATGAAGTCCATGTACTGTCAGGATATATTAGCACCCAAAGCAATGATTTTTGACTTCACTCCCCCCATACCTTCTCTCACAAACGCACTCTACACATTTTGTGTTTGTGATTATCGTCATTTAAGTCTTCACATTCCTTGGGTTTGTTTCTTAGGTGGTATTTTTGGGAGCATTGCTCAGCCAATGAGCTTTGGGGTAATGAATGTATAGCACGGATGCATTTTGCAGCTCATTCCAACTTGATCACTGCACTTTCACCTCAGATCAAGTTTTCCTTGTCTTTATTTTGTTCGCCCAATCATTATGACTTTAGCTGCAACATGTGACGTAGGGGGACCAAGCCACCCACCCATTTGATAAGTCATTCCCATTCAACCAGACAAGTGTGTGGGAGTTTTCAGACCACTGGGAAGGAAATGGAAAAGCAATAACAAAATGGAGTTTCATCAGTGCATGCAGTGCAGGACATGCCCAGTTTTAAGTGCTTTAACTCTTGGCCATGTGAGGCTTTCTTGGCATGAAGGATGAATGTTTCCTTTCACATCTTTATTCACTTGAATCTCAGGTTGAAAGCTTAAAGTCAGCAGTAAGAACCACTATGAATCAAATGGAAATTTTTAACAATCGCAAATGCGAACCAAGTAAATTATAAAAATGTTTTTAACCGACAAGATGGTTCATGCATAGATTTTGCAGACATTTTTTCCTACCACTTTTCACTCCCACCCGTGTTAAGAATATGAATAACTGTGGTTTCCCCTTCCTAGTATGACACATCTTATGACTTCTAGCTCAAACGAGGTGTGTAATTATAATCACTTACGGTGCTGCAAGCGATTTCCTTTTGTGCCAAGGAAGTAGTGGTCACCAACATCTGTGTCATTTGAATATGTTTTTATTTAATGTACTTCTGAGTCTTAGCAAAGGTTGTTTGCAAATTTTCCAATGGTACGCGTGGAATCTGACACGAAGCCCATTCGAAGGATCGAGCCACTAATCAGATGTGACTCGCCCCCTACTGGTCAGTCCCCGCGTTACACTTCAATGTCCACGTCCTGCCCAGTAACATTGATTTGTCAATGTTGGCAATGCATCTCATTCTTGTTGATTTTATTTTATTTTTTAATTTGTATTACATCAACAGCGGACATGTGCGTTTCATTGTCCGAAGAAATCATTAAACATCCCTTTGCTACATGTCCTGGTCATCATTCTGGGTCTTTTGTTTTTTTAATTAAAGTATTAGCTGCTCCCATTAATATAATCATAAGCTATAGTCCCTTTATCCTGACTGTAATCGCAACGCATGGCTTTCATACGTGTAAAAATACATTTCGAACGAGTATTCCTTTCGATGTGTTTTGTAAATGTGGACTGCTGTGAAGTGTCCTGGAAACGTGCGTAAAAGACGGATCCCTTTATTCATTTTCATTATGGTCATGAGAGTACGGGCAATTTGTTTACCTGTATTTGCCAAGTTTCCAAGGGCTACAAAATGGGCACATGTTGCGAAGGCACAACTCTAGAGTCAGATTTTTTTTCAATGTGCCGTTTCGCCACCATTTCTTAAATGCAACGTGGTAAATCAAATTTGGGCTGGCTAATCGACGTCCATAGTAGCTGCAAATTCACCTTGGACTTATCGGCACGGTGATTGCGCAACATGAAGTGAGCAAAAACTTTGGCAAATGCGTATATTTATACAAACTAAGCACATATGTTAGAGATGGTGGTTTGGTTAATGTTATGGTGTATTAGTTTGACATTATAAGGTTGGTTTCTGCGAGCATAAAACGTTTTGATCGCAACCGGACATAATTCCATTCAGAAATTGACTTGTCGAATTAAAGTGGAACATGCCACTAACTGTTTGAGGTTGTTTTTTTTCCCCCCTTTTGCCTTCTTTGTACGTTGAGACAAAATACCATATTTCTACTAAATACTGAGTCTGGAATATAAATTACATTTCTGCTAAATATATAAAAATCATACGTGCGGTCTAAATGAGAAGAGTGCACTGTTGTTGCAAAGCAATGCAAAATTAGCAGAAAATAATGCCCTCACCAGAGGCGTGAGACTTTTGAATGTCTAAAAAATAAAAATAAAAATAAATCCGTGAAGTAGCCAAGATGTACATATTTCCATTCTGACAGCTACACTCTAATTACCTTTTCAAGTAAGTGAATTTATATCCGAATCATGCTCAACTAAGAAATCAAGGGCGCCTGTAGCTAAAGTAGAATGGGCATAATTCTCCTTTGACTGAGGTTGCCAACAGGAGAACCAATGATCGGGCCCCTTCCGTCATAAATAAAGGCCATAGCGCCTCCTTCTGGTTGCATTGTGAATCTTTCGTCATTGACAAAGATGTATAAACAAAGTACGTACTGTATGCTACGGTATAAGAAGCGCCGAGTAGCCTTCACAATAAAAGTGAGACGTTATGTCTTCACCCTCAGAATTTTATGGTTGACAATTTTAATTCCTATTCTCTGTGTGGTGCACACACACATACACATGAATTTGTATTTATGCTGTGCAGTATACGTTGAATGTGTTTGTATGTGTGTGTTTGTTTGTCATTCGATTCATTAAATTACTTGTTATTAGTAGGTCAAAACATTTATAAAATTATTTTTTTTAAATATAAATTTAGCATTCAATAAAAATAAATGGTGAATTAATTTTATTGTAATTAAGTCGCCATTCTCAGCGGGGTAAAGCAACTTAATCACCTCTGACATAATTATAATTGATTATATTAAAAAAAAACAGGAATACTTCATGTTTAGCATTTTTCCAACATGAAGTAATTCATATTGCATGTATGTTTTGCTCTGGTTGAATGGAACCCCAATTGGTCAGAGAGGCGAGTGAAGAGAAATATACAAAATATATGCAATATATATTGTATATAATATATTGTATACATTTAGTGTACTGTGCAGTATACTGTGCATCTTAAACACCACAGACGGCACCTTAAAAAAAAAAAAAAAGCCGCCCTCGAATGCCCCCTGCATTAGAATAAGTCAAATAAGTGTTATCTTAGATTTGGAGGATATAATTTTTTTTAACTTGACGCTTTTGCCGGATTTTGTAGTTGTTGTGTAGGTGAATTTGAGCGCGCTGAACTTCCTGTAAGACGCCAGGAGGAGGAGCAGGAAAACATCCGACGAGAGGAAGGTGTCGCCAACTGATGCGGACACTTTAACAAAGAAAAAAAACGAACCTTTCCGGGACACTTGCCATAGATCTGGTCAGTTTTAAAACGTCTGCTCTTTCCGTGCTGTCAAGCGCTTTTGTTCTGTCACTATAATGTTGTATAAAACTGAAATCCGGTTTCCTTAGGACAGTTAAAGTCTCTCGAGCAGATTTGATGTCTGCTCGTATCTTTTATTGCGCATTTGATCGTCATGCACATACTTAAAACTTTCACAAATATTGCTGTTAACAGTGGTCATTTTAATCTTGCAATTAATGTCCTGTAACATTGTATTGCTTATTATCGTTCATAATGTGTCGTTATCTTTTATTGTAATGTTTCAAATGTTTCCATAATAACATGCTGCTTATTAACATCTTGCTTCTGGCTGCACTGATCTATCCTTGTATGGCCATATTATCGGATCCTTCACAGAAAGATGCTGACTTCATCGTGACAGTGACTCGGGAACATCAGCAAACTGACTCGCCATGGCTGCCCGCCATCAGAGACCTACAGACATGACAGACGGCTTGATGGAGTCCAAACGGACTGAGAAAAAGTGCTGTAAGTTTCCCCTCTGTACCTCTAGGCCTTAAAGGTGAAATCAGTTGAGGTTCTCAAGTATTAACTATTCAACGTTGAATAATAACCCAAGCGAATTACCACTGGTGAGTCATTCAGAACCAGAAGAAATGCGATTGTCAAGATGGAGTGAAAATTATTCCTTGAATAATTTTTCTGAATGATTTCATCTTGACAGCCTTAAGGATTAGGGTCAAGTCTGGTCTTGTCAGGCAATTTTTGATACACATTTGTCTTGCTTTTATGGAAACAGGTAAATCGTGTTTGGGTAGAAACAATTTGTTATTCATTTCAATAAAGTGCCACTAGGTTACTCATGGTGGCTAAAAAGTTAATCAACAAACATGCAGTGAAACATTAATCTAAATGTGATACGCTGCATTGACTTGTGTTATTCCCCAGCATGCCGATATGTTTGTTCTCATAAAAAAAGAAAAATCCAATAAAAGGGGTTAATTTAGGATCGAGTTATTTTTTTATATTAGCAGTAGCACCACACAAATGTGCAAGATGGAACATTACCTTATGTAAATAAAATCACTTGTAGAACAGAATAAAAAAAAAATCAAAGGGGAGTAAGTACAGCGGCACCTTTATTCTCAGGCCACAGCTAAACAATTAAAGCTAGTTTGTTCTTAAAATTATTTTGCAGCTTGGGCCTCCTACATGACCAATTCTCCAACTGTGATCGTGATGATCGGGTTGCCTGCTCGGGGGAAAACCTACATGTCCAAGAAGCTGACGCGCTACCTCAATTGGATTGGAGTGCCAACTAAAGGTTGGTATCAAGTCATGATGAGTAAATACAAAGCCTCCATGAACTCACATGCTGTGACTTGCTTGTTATGAATTGTCAAGTATTGCTATCTTCAGAGACGTTCCTTCACTCACATCTTGTACAGCATAAGAGGTTATGTGATAGTGTCTTATGTCAACACAGTTGGAATGCAGGTGAACGGGTTAGTAGGGTTAGGCAGTCAACATGAAGGTGACCGCATTGAATGCTTTTTGTCTTTTTACACTCTCGTATGGTTTCCACACAGTATTCAACCTTGGAGTCTATAGGAGACAAGCCGTGAAGTCGTACAAGTCCTATGACTTTTTCAGACATGACAACGAAGAAGCCATGCAAATAAGAAAGTGCGTAAGACTAACCCGCCCGGCAAGCTCTTGAACAAACGTTAAACAAACAAGACAGGTTGTGTGTTTCCAAAATATTCATATCGTCTTTGTTTGAACAGAAAATGCGCTCTGGTGGCACTACAAGATGTCAAGTCCTACTTGAATGAGGAAGGAGGGCAGATTGCGGTAAGAATATTAAAAACTGGTGATGGGAAAATGAAGCTTCAAATCTGCTTCATGAACTAGTTGTGTATTTATGTATGCTTTCCTAAACCACTTTATTCAAACCAACAGTGCCATCTAGAGGTGTCAAAAATACAGTAGCTGGTTCGTGATGCAAATTTGAAGCTTCATTTTCTCTTCACCATCCAAAAACACACTATGTCTGAGGTTTTTCTGTATTTGGGCTGAATGCTTTATTTTGTTGTGCAGGTGTTTGATGCTACCAACACCATCAGGGAGAGGAGGGAACTCATTCTTAAATTTGCGAAGGATAATTCATATAAGGTCAAAACCCGACTGATGATTAATTGTAATTGTACGGTATTATATCATTTTACAATATCTATTTTTTTCCTTTCAGGTGTTTTTTGTGGAATCCATTTGTGATGATCCAGATGTCATTGCTGCAAACATCCTGGTGATTAAATAAACAAAATCATATTTTTATTAGACTGGGTGAAAAAAAAAACTAACTAAATTTGTATTGCGACCTTCAAGTTACATTCTGGCAACATAATGATCTGTTAATTTTTTTTTTGGCTTGCTTTAAAAAATATATATATACATATATATTTTTTAATTATAGGACGTGAAGGTGTCCAGTCCAGACTACCCAGAGAGAGACAGAGAAAGTGTCATGGGCGATTTTCTCAAGAGGATAGAGTGTTATAAAGTAACTTACCAGCCTTTGGATCCAGACGAACATGACAGGTAAGATGTTTTACATGGCATTGGATTTTGCTAAAGATGGCCAGCAGAGGGAGACAGATTCCTATAGTATTAGGTTGTCATTTGTGTACACTTTTATAGTTAGTTACTTATGAGAATTCTGGTATTCACACACTTCCAGGATACCTTTTTAAGCCCTGAGCTATCTGATAATAATTAAAACTATTATTCAGTTATTGTACGTTTCTACGAGACTCAAATAGTCATTTTGTGTTTGTAGGAGCCTGTCCTTTATTCAGGTCATCAACGTCGGCCGTCGTTTCCTGGTCAACAGAGTGCAGGATTACATTCAGAGCAAAATAGTCTACTACCTCATGAACATCCACGTGCACTCCCACTCCATCTACCTCTGTCGACACGGAGAGAGCCATCACAATCTGGAGGGACGCATTGGCGGCGACTCTGAGCTGTCAGACCGAGGAAAACAGGTGCTGAGCTCACTCTTGTGTTTCAGCGAAACATGATTTTAGAGTTGTCAACATTAATCGATTAATTGACACGTAATCGATTATTAAATTAATCGACTATTTTAATAATCGAGTAATCGTTTAGAGGAATTTTTTACTTTAGAATGGTCCAAATCCTCTAATGTCCTTCTCAATAGCAATTATTCATTATTTTTTGTATTAATTCATGAGATCATCTTTTGTCTTTTATCAAAACAAGACATTTGCAAACGGAAATCAATAACCACGCCACTCACTGACTCAGTTTCAAGAAGTTTGGTGAGGACAACGTTAATCTCGCTTGTTTGATATTATTTACTTGTTTTCATCACTAAGCAATAACAAATAAACAGTAAATTGCAAAAATGGTTTTGTAATACTCTTTCGTGCAAAATAAAATGATTCAATTAATAGTAGGAATAATAGATTGGATAATCCATTCTAAAAATATCATATATATATATATAATAATCTGGAGAATTTGCTTTGACATGTAAATTTTAAAAATTCACTAAATCTTTTTTTTTTTTTAGTTTTCTGTGGCACTAAAGGGTTTTGTAGAAGAACATCGTCTGTCAGACCTAAAAGTTTGGACCAGTCAACTGCGGCGCACCATTCAAACTGCAGAGGAGCTTGGCGTTCCCTACGAGCAGTGGAAGATCCTGAACGAGATAGATGCTGTATGTCCGACGGGCATAACCTACCGCGAGTCAGTCATCTTTAATGGCCTTGCTTTTCAGGGAGTTTGTGAAGAAATGACATACAAAACCATTGAGGAAACGCACCCAGATGAGTACGCCATGAGGTACCAGGACAAGTATCACTACCGCTATCCTGGAGGAGAGGTAATATTCCATTTCATAAATTCACCTCTGTTGCTTTTAACTCACCTGTGTTTCTTTTGGCTTTAGTCTTATCAGGACCTGGTGCAGCGTCTGGAGCCGGTTATCATGGAGCTGGAGCGGCAGGGCAACGTGCTGGTTATCTGTCATCAAGCCGTCATGCGCTGCCTGCTTGCTTACTTTCTGGACAAGAGCGCAGGTCGAAAAAAATAACTATCATATTGAGTCGAGCCGGACTTTTTAGTTTACATTCCACGAATCCTTGCGGGGATTTTCACAAGCATCGCAAATTCATCGTCTGAGTTCTTTTATTTTTTGCTGCTGAACATGAAATGAAGCCATTCCAGTTAACATGATCTTTCTGGGTGGGGGTTGATATACACAAAAAGAGGCACAGAAAGTGATTTTCTTCTCTGCACAAAATGAATGATTTGTACTTCTGTGGCCACAGATGATCTTCCATATTTGAAGTGTCCCCTGCACACTGTCCTCAAGCTCACCCCTGTGGCTTATGGTAAGCCCCCCCCACCATTCTCGAGTCAGTTGAACCTGACATCCGTCGTATCCATTTGTGGTATTAAGATGTCTTTTCTTGCCCCCCGCCGCTAGGTTGTAAAGTGGATATGTTTGACCTAAAGGTGGAGGCTGTCAACACTCACAGGGACAGACCATTAGTAAGCTTTCCATTATGTCTTATGAGGATTATTTGTGTGTCACCTGAAAACATTCCTAATCAAAAATGAACAGAGGCCACCTCTGGATCACTATTTGGTTTTGGAGTCCAAAAGATGTTCCTGTTGATGCAGGTTTGACATACTTGCCGCATTGTATTTCTGTTTATTTACTTGTGCAAGCTCACAACAGCCTGCGCCTGCTACCTTTTTTGGGAACAACTCCAAATTTGTTTTCTGGTCATAATTGTTTGTTATTTGCAGTGAGACGTTCAGCCTGGAGTCCTAGACAGAGTGAGTGCTCTACATGAACATATTGAGGGACGTTTAGCCAAGAGCAACCTTAACAATGGCTTCCGGGCTTCCAAAGCACACAAATGTTTCAGACTTTGGGGAGGTGTTAGAAGTTTTGGTTTGTTTCTCAATGTCTTTTGGATATTGGCACTTTGTAGCCGCGTAACCTGCCGAACACTGCAGCTTGATGTCCCCCCCCCCCCTCACTTTTCAAAGCTGACTGTCATCTTCGCTTGTATTTTTGGTGCAATGTCATAACAGCAGAGAAAACACTCAGTGTGCTTTTTTGGGTCACTATGGGAGATCCAAATCATTTGACATAATAGTAAAACATGTTACTAAGTTCCTGTGGTGTGTGTCTGCCATCGCCGAGTAGGACCGCATAAGGAAAGATGTCCCGGCAGCTTTCTACCGGCGCAATAGCTTCACGCCGCTGTCCAGCCACGACCAGATCAAACGGCCTCGCCTCTACAGCGTCGGCAACCCACCGCAGCCTCGCTCGTCCCAGACTCTCGTTTTATCCAGCATGCCGTTTCCTGAGGCATCGGAGGGCGTAGAACAGCGAGAATGTGAGGTCAGTGTTGAATTTGGGAGGGAGGCGAAACTGAAAATGAAATGTTTGTCACTGCCGTCCAGACAGGGAGTGTTTAACCCTGGCTAGTGAGCTCACATGTCAAAATTAGAACAAGTTATGCTTGTGTGACTCTTGCTGCGGTGTTTTCGCTAAATCCTCAGCTCTCCCGTTTTGCCTCATGCAGGACTCCCTGAACGGCTTCAGTGCAGGAGACACAGAGGACAGTGCTGGCACGTAAAGAAAGGTTTCTTGAATTTAGTCTTGACGTTTGTTCATCACTGATCAAATGTCTGGCCCCTTGTACTTTCTGCTTTTGCACCTCCCCAATAATGTTTCTTTGCCACATGCAACCTCAACAAAATCACTGTACAGGTCTGTTATATAAACTAAGTGTCCATCCAGTAGTTTACAAACAGCTAACTATTGTTTTGATTTAGGGACGCACACATAAAAATGGAAGAATGCAAGGGCCATTCATTTTCATGTAATTGATCAAACATGGCAAAATCCGTCAAGCATGCAATTAGAGTGTTGTTTTTGTCCCCTGCTATTCTGTATCTTTGTTGTCCCTTTGTCTGCCACTTCCCCTTGTTCTTAAGAACGGATGATGTAAATTAATGCTCACCGCATCTATCCCTCTTTTTAACTTTTCATTACATAGAATAGGAAACAACACACCAGAATGGAATGGCAGCCGTGAATGTAGATATGCTGATTTAAGGAAAAGTTTTGAGTACTTCATGAGGCTTCATGATCACTATTGCTGTTAAATATAAATTATTTTAAGACTGTCCTATAGGTGTCTAAACTTTTTAGATGGTGCACCCTAAAATCAAGTGTAATCAAGTCTACCAAATAGTAGAAATGTTGTCTTAAAGATAAGGGACACGCGTTTAAATATGATTGTTTGAATTACCTTCTGCATTGTCAGGAATAGATCGCACCTCGTGCCTTTGTATAATAGGAAAATTCAGCTTCAAAATTGCTTTATGAACCAGTTGTATTTTTTAACTGCTCTAGATGGCACTGTTGGTTTCAAAAATAGGTTTAAGAATTGATAAGTTGATGTGCTTTCAGTCCAATTTTGAACAGAGTGCCATCTAGGGAGGTAAAAGAAAAATAACAACTGGAGCTAATTTGAAGCTTCATTTTCCTATCACTCCAAGGTGTATTTTGAAGTAGTGTCCTTAAAATGACCATGATAAAATAATGACTACTGTAATTTTCGGACTATAAGTCGCACCAGCCATAAAATGCCCAAAAAAGTAAAAAAAAACCATATATATATATATGTATATAAGTCGCTCCTGAGTATAAGTCGATAACCCCCCCCCCCCCCCCAAACTATGAAAAAAAACACGACTTATAGTCCAAAAATCACGGTAGTCAACATTTTACACTTTGGTTTTAGTTGTTTGAAGTTTATACACATCTAACCTATGGTTGGTTTCATGTTACTTCTAAAGTATCACACATGCTGGCATCACACCAGCAACTGTGTATTTTACAGGCAATCAATGATAAATCTACTTGAATCAATGAAATATTTATTTTCAGATGTGCAGTGTAAATGTGTTCCCTTTGCATGATTCATTTGGTTTGGTTGCTGTTTGTTTTCAAATTTGCTTTTAAGAATCACCACCGTTTTGAATGAGCTACAACTGTGTCGAAGCCATTTGTTTGCTTGACTGTCAGACTTTGACTTTGATTAACAGTGACAAGGGCATGCGATGATGTATTGTTCCTGCAGTGTCTGAAAACTGTCTGGGAACTCAAATTTACTTGTTTTGATGTTAAGCACACAACTTCAGTGTCATCTAAAACTATAAGCTCACGGGAAAAGTATAAGGATCAAGTTTCATCTTTGTGTACTGTACAGTATTTTTTAAATTTGCATGCATTTCACACATTTTTTGTTTTATTGATTCTTTTTTTTTTAATTTTCATTCTATTATTCAAAGATGCTGTCTGATAAATACTATAATAGCCAAATACATCAAGATGCTGCTGAACCATTTGAGTATGTTGTGTTTATGTAATTGTAGCCTGGCCGGCCCGAGTTTGTGTGTGCGTGTGCCCGTTCTCGCATGTGGGTGGTGAGGGGTCAGCCCTCTATAAATACTGCCATCATCCTCCCATGTCTACTTGTTATCCTCAGTCTACCTGAATGCAATCAACATCATGAGGACCATTGTGTGCATTATTCTCTGTTTATTCTTTTTATTATTTGACACAGGTAAGTGTATTTTTCTTATTTATGTAACACATTCCAGTCATTGGACCCGACAGTCGGATGGCGTTTAATCTTAAAATACATAGCCGAGGTTCCAAAGCGATGCGCAGCACCGCCCAAGTATCCATCCACCAGACTCCACAACAAATTCAGCACCAGAAGCAAGTTCGACAGTGGGGAGAAAGTTTACTACAAGTGCGCCGAGAACTTGGTCGCATCCGCGGGGAGCCTGTCAGTGATGTGCGTCAATGGAACCTGGACCACGTTGACACTCAAATGCAACAGTAAGAATGTGACGGTTGTGCCAGAAGTGGCCTCTTTTCTAGTGTGATTTAATTCAAGACAGTTGTCGTTTCCACGTTTGGCCACGGGAGGACGTCTGCACGTTAGGGTTTTTTTCCCCCCTCATAAATGCTCAATTTCTATTTAACTGGAAAACAAGATATGATTATTTTATTTTGTCTTTAATCTACTCTGCCTGTTTTCAATAGATATTGTAGTGATGTTGATTATCTACCTCACAGGTGTCAAACCCAAAGCCCGGGGGTCAGATACGGCCCGCCACATCATTTTATTTTATGATAAAAAAAATAAATAAATAAAAATGTGTAGCGAAAGATTCGGTGAACGATTCTTTTGAACAAATAGTTTGAGCAAACCGATTCTAAAGATTCAGTTCACTTAAAAGAACTGGAATGCACTAGTATAAAACAGTGCAAACAGCCAAGGTCTGCCAGGTCGAAATAGCTGACTTGTTAGTGACACGGGCTCTCGCTCGGAAAGAACTTGGTTCGATCCCAGCTCTGAGCCTATACGTAAGTGTGCCACTTTTGGAAATGCAAGCATTTATGTGTAAATACATAAGGTGCACCTGCGTGAAAAGTTTTGTCTCCTGCAGAACGTGAAAATGAACAAAGTATTTTCACGCAGGTGCACTTAACAAGGGAATCTTGGAAAACGTGTTGGAATGCGGCCCGAGGACTAGAGCTTGACACCTGTGACCTTTGACCATGATATTTCCCTAATAAATTGGCCTGTTATTAGGTACACTTAAAAATGGCGGTGTACCTAATGGAATGTCCGTGTGATTCCCTCGTTAAGTGCACCTGCGTGAAAAGTTTTAGCTCCTGTAGAACGTGAAAATGACCAAAAACTTTTCACGCAGGTGCACTTAACGAGGGACTCTTGGAAAACATGTTGGAATGCGGCCCCAAGGACTAAAGCTTGACACCTGTGACCTTTGACCATGATATTTCCCTAATAAAGTGGCCTGTTATTAGGTACACTTAAAAATGGCGGTGTACCTAATGGAGTGTCTGTGTGATTCCCTCGTTAAGTGCACCTGCGTGAAAAGTTTTAGCTCCTGCAGAACGTGAAAATGACCAAAAACTTTTCACGCAGGTGCACTTAACGATGGAGCGTCCAAGTGATGTCACAGATCAAACAGCCAATCAGGAGGTGGCGGTGAGGGCGGGTGTGGCACTTTTCACTTAAGCTTTTTCCCTATTGAAGTGGCCCGTGATTAGGTACACCTCATGGACACTACAATAGGTACACTACATGAGGTAAAAAAAAGAAAAAATAATAAATAAGAAAGTGTAGTGAACGATTCGGTGAACGATTCTTTTGAACAAATATTGTGAGTGAGCCGATTCTAAAGATTGAGTTCACTAAACTGGAATGCACATCACTTGTACAAAACAGTGCAGACGGCCTGAAGCTGCTGTGTCGAAATAGCTGACTCGGTAGTGCCACGGGTTCTCGCTCAGAAAGAACTTGGTTCGATCCCAGATGCGAGAATGTAAAGTATTGTGCAATGAACCCTTTATTTATTCTTTAATTTGAAACCCGAATTTTAAAACCTAACACTAGTTTGAAACCTTAACCCTAGTTTTAAATCCACACCCTATTGTGATTCCCTTTACTACATGGAGACAAAAAGTTCAAGTTGAAGAGAAGCAGCAAAGGATAAACATTACAATGGTCTCTTATTTGATAGGTGAAATGAAATGTATTAATGAGCAAATCTCTACTTTGCATTGCTTGGCTGTAGTTTTGACTACTACCCAATCACAGGATGGAAAGGTTTTGGCGTCATGAAATAGTTTTCCTCTTTTCAATTCTGTAAAGGGATGCTGTGTGGCTCTGCTGGGGAGATTCGCAACGGACGCTTTTCGTATACCGGCATAGAATTTGGAGACATTGCTACAGCTCATTGTGATGATGGGTGAGACATTCAAACAATCTCCCCTTAGCACCGCTGGACAGGTTGTGAGTGTTCACTCTGTCACCAGGTTTCAGCTTTTCGGACGGCGAACCAGGAAATGCATGAGTTTCGGCTGGGATGGTCACCCTCCCTCTTGTGAAGGTGCAGCGATGACATTTCTTGCGCTTTCCACAGTGCTTACGACATTTACTCTCCGTTCCAGCGGTGGAGTGCGACGAGCCTCCAGAGGTGGCCAACGCAGAGCGAAACGGCAACGAGGAAGCATCGTACAAGTACAAAAGTGTGATTGTGTATGAATGTCGCACGGGGACCCTCCTGGGGAACAAGGTCATATGGTGCATGGAGAACAGCACATGGAGCACACCGCCTTCATGCAGAGGTCTGCCACACAAATAGTCCACACGGTCATCTTTACACAAATTTATTTACAATTTGCCATGAAGAAAAGTGAATTAAAGTTGGGAGTTTCTCCACAGAAATCACATGTCCATCTCCAAAAGTGCCCAACGCCTCCTGGACGCGAGCTCACACCAGGCTTTATCAACACCGGGACACGATCGACATTGACTGTCGCCATGGTTACACAGCGGTGGGTGCGAGCACAGTCACCTGTGGTGACGACGGTCAGTGGAGTCCCAGCCTTCCCAAATGTAGACGCACGTGTAAGACAACAACTCTGGTGGAATCGATCACAGGATTATTATCGTAAATCCTTTTCTTAACACAATTAACTCGTCTTTTCTCCCCCCTTTTTTTTTTTTTTATTAGCACGGCGCACTAAATGGCAGAGCCGATATGGTGTCTGATACGTGATGCTACATTAGTCAGTCCAAGACCAGCATAATAGAAGCAAACAGAAGATGGAAAATTAGCTTTGGACTTCAAGACTTCTCTGCCTTACACACATTAAACATGTTTTTAAAATGAAGCTGACATACAGGGTGTTTATTTCAATAAGTGTTTTTGGGCGAGAATGAGTACAAACTTGTTGCGTTCACCTCTATACATTTTTTTTCCCTTTTTACTGTCGATAACGCCATGTGTATCATCATCTATGGGCTAAGCTGCTAGTGAGCATTCATGAACAAACAAGTTACAAGGAAATAAGAACACCAATTCCATTCATTTAAAAAGACAATACAAAATCCAGACATTTACATGAGCAATAACAATTCAAGTGCAAATATCAACTCTATGATACATCATAGCAAACTCTCTTTTGAAAGGCAACAATCTCAACCCCCCCCCAAAAAAAAAAAAAAACAAACAAAAAAAAGAAATCAATCAGGTTGCAGTGAAGAAGCCGATTCTGTTGGGAAGGGACTTTTTACCCATGAGGGCCATGTCGTAATACTATTTAAAGGAAATTTAGTACGGACCACAAACATAAGTTCAATTTCTTTAGGGCGTCCCAGCCAAAGGAAGCATGTGTGTTCCTAAACCAGTCAAGCCGCTTCCCGTTTCCAGTCTTTTTTTTTTTTAACAACCAAGCCAAAAACAAGCCATGGCGGCCCACTTGGCTTACAGCCAGGTGAGGTTTTCCTCTTTTGGTGGAACGCTCGAAATCGCTCATTAGGTTGTATTGTGGGAGCGTTCTTTGATTTCTAAAGTTAAATTATCATACCCTGTTGCTGTCGTTGTTCTGTGATCACAAAGAACGTTTTTTTTCCAAACTGCTATATGTTCATGACATATTTGACTCCCTCTGCAAAATCATATGAAGGGTCAACAGTGCTGCTTTCCAAAACATTATTTTCGTCTCACTGGCGGTGCTAGGAGTTTTTCCTGGGGAGGGGGTCAAGAATATCTCAGGGGGTCCACAAAACAAAAATGTTGCTTTTCAGACCCCTCAAACAAATCTGAAATTCTGATAAGAATTCTTTCCATGATCCCTATGTGGTACGGGTGGAAATGTGGAAAAAGAAATCCTGAAAATAATCAGAAAATACCAATAAGGCAATTATTTGGCCTGGCACCTGGTGGGGTCCAAGCATATATGGGGGTGTCAGTGCCCCCACTCCCCCCTAGCTCCGCCAGTGTGGTGATTAAACCTAAATTGAGGGTGTATTATTTTCATTCATTGCACTTGTATTATAAAGGTAGAAGGATGGGCTCAAGATCTAGTGCACAAAAACAACATGAGCCGCCTTTGTGGGCCCTCTTTGGAAGAGCTGTCTTTACTGGGACAGACCAAACATGAGCTAGGGGAGTTGGGTGTCTTTGGATTTGATGTGGGCACGACATTATAGGGGGCAGGGGTGCAGGGGTGATTCTAGTGGTCGGCCTCAAGGAGTCCAACCGTTGTTTTACTAATATTCCGTATTTACAAGTCAAAACATCAAAAACCTGCTTCACGGACAGGTGACGAGGTCATCGACCTGCCAGCGTGTAACAAGTCAAGTACTTGAAATTCTTTGCTTCCTTTTTTCACTTCAAACCTTTACACTAGTCATGAGTATAGTACATGAGAAAGACAAGATGAGATTGAAGAATTAAAGTGACCTTTTACAAGAAGCAGCAAACATCATGTCCCTCAAAGACATTCAACTCTCAATCCCTCTCCCAGAGACATTCCACATCATCTCATTCCTGTGGCTCTCCCACTTATTAGTTTCTTATTCATCTTGCAAAAATGTCCCCTGTGTTCCTGGAATGATGAACCACCTTCTTTTTTTGTATTTGTTTTAAAGTTGCCTTGGGAAAAAAAAAAAGGAGAAAAAGGAAAAAGAGCAACAGAAATGCTGGGTGGGTTGGAAAAGGCTGGTGCAGTCTAGACAGCACAGATGAACTGTTTTAACAGTAAAACTGCTCTAAGAGCTCAAACATAGTAAGGCTTTAAATGAGCTGGAACACAGCTGCGACATGAATTAGTTAGCAACTGCTCCTCCTCGAGGACGCACACACAGCACGCACACACACACACACACACGCCCACAAACACTTACGCGATAGAACCTGGAAACTTGCACAACACTTACAGTCATACTTAACCGTCGCAGTCGGAGCTGGAATACACACCAGTCATTTAAGCAAATACAACAACAAGCTCTAACACAACATCACGCCTACTGTCTCAAATTGCCGTTTGAATGGTCTCAATGCACACGGCAAAAGAAACCAAACCCACTCACATATTCTACATCCCCCACTAAACGCTTACTGTGGACCTGTGACGGGAAAACTGACAAATATTCAGCATTTTGCAGGTTTGTCAATGGAAATAAAAGAAAAGTGTGTATATTTTGTGTGTTGAAGTCCTTTATGAGTTGCGGGATGTAGCCCGTAAGGGTGACGGGGGGTGGGGGGGTCTTAAGTGAATCGCTGATGCAGGTTTACTTGTATGGTCGCAGGAAAGCAGAGACTTTGCTGCTTATGAGGCGGATGAAAGATCGGGGCAGCATCTCGTTGGACTCCCGTGTGGTGTACTTGAAGTAGTTGTTTGGGTGAGCCAGCACGTCAAAAAGAGTCTTTATCAGTTTTTTATCCTGCAAACACAAGAACAGGCATGGGTGCATTCATTATGAGTGGCTCTGTGAGCCTATTGGTAACCTGTTAAAAGAACAAGGTAGTGTTTCATATGGAAATCAAAGGTAATGCAATTAATTCATTTCAGACCACTTAAAAAAATATTTATGTTTTTATTTTTAGCCAGTGTGTGGTTAAGAATGAATATAATGGAACAAAAAAGTCAAAACTTGTCTATAGAATAAGAGATAAAAGAATTAAAACTAAATAATAAATTCATTACTCATTGACTTTAATTGAGGAGGGGGGGAAAAGTAGGACTATAGCTCCTCCATTGAAAAAGATTTTCAAGTTTCCACAAGAACGTGGGAATTTTTCAAATTATGTCGGTTTCTTTTCTAATTCATGCCGATCTAGGGAAGAAAGATTAACCGCTTGTCTTAAAAAAATGCACTTGAAAATGGAGATTATTTTTCTAACAAAATTTTGTGTGTAACCGGAATTGTTTTTAAAGCGGGAGATTTGTGACTGGAGGTTCCGCTGTATTGATCTTTAATCACCAGTGTATCCAATTATTTCGACAAACAACAATACTACCAATAAAACCTTTTTGTTCCTCAGCAGGTTTCTCATGTAATTAAAGACTAAAGTGTCACCCCTGCCCGTAAATCACAACAGAGAAAAGGAGAACTTCTGTATTCTATACGGGTTTAATAGGGTAAAGTTCTTCTTTCAGAGTTAAGGTCAAAGTTAATGTAGCTTCACTACTTCCACTCATTGATTTTCTAGCATAGTAGAGTAATAATGGCGAGTCGAGCAAACCTTGAGGATTTCTTGATGGTTTTCTGAAGCGTAGAGTCTTCCGTCCCGTACGATGTCCTCAACCAGCTGTTCGTAGTCCTCTGAAGTTACACAGACAACACAATGACTCTTCATGAGGTGTTCAGAAGCGCTGCGAGCCATTTGAATGACGTACCGTCATAAGTCACGTAGGGGATCTGGAAGCCCCTGGCACTGTTGGCCTCGTTGGATTTGAAGTTAATCCAGAGGCGCCTGGAGCGCGCCGTGAAGGCGATGGGCCGCTCGTACGTCTGACATGTCTCGTAGGTGGTGATGGATGTAGCTGACCCTTGCAAGAGCACAGAAAGGGCAATGATGAATCAAGTATAGGGACGCGGTGGCCCCCGCTGACGCTCACACTCACAGTTCTTCCTCATCACCAGCACATCTCCGCATTCATCCTCCGAGGGCAGGAAGATCTCCGGCACCACAATGAGAATCTTGCGCTTGCTGGGCGGGTTGATGTTCCAAATGCACTCCACGTTTGCCGGGTAGTTTCCCGGGTAGTTGGGGGACTCGATGTAGCCCATGAACTCGCCCATCTCACCGCCACACTGCCTGTCTAGACGTGCACAAACTCGACGCATTACTGTCTGACTCCAAAGTGAAATCCTCAAACTGTCTTTTGGACACTCACTCTTGCACTGCGAGACACTCGTGGCGCCATCAAAATCCGTGGTGGTGTTTCCGGGGCAGGTAATACAGTAGTTCTGCCTAAACTCCGTCTGATAGGTTCCCACTGGGCAGCGGATGCACCTGTGCACCGTGGTGTTGTAGTAGTGACCCGGAGAACACTGCACTGCAGCACCAATGAAGACACACGTCATCAGTATTTTTTTTTTTTTCCGCAGATGGCTTCCATGCTCGCTCCTCTCACCTTTGACCTCACAATCATGGAAAGAGCTCGCTCCCTCACGCTTGGTGCTCAGGCCTCCCCCGCAAGGAAAACACAACGTCCGACCCAAATCCGGCTGGTATGTGCCCTGGGAACACGGCTGGCAAGGCTTGAAGCCGTCGCTCGAGAAAGACCCGGTGGGACACTGGCCTGCGGAGCACAGACAAGCCACATGACATTTGGCAAGAACGTTTGACCGGGACTGCATCTGGAAGTTGGATTTTTACTACCTGCACACGATGAAATGTTTCGCGCTCCCGTGGGTCCGTGGCCGTCGCTGCCCGGACACAGATCGCACGCCAGCTGCCCCTCCCTCTCCTGGAAGGTGCCAGGCGGACACTGGACGCAACGCTCCTGCTCACCGTGGTAGTACGAGCCTGGCAAGCACCTGACTGAAAAACAAAATCCACAACAGCTCCAGTAACAAGGAGACGCCATGAGTCTATCATTTGTTTTATAGTTCAATTACAATCATTTTGCATGATCGCTTTGATTACCATCTGCTACTGGGGATGGGCAACTTAAAAGTAAATGATGGTGGAGGGCCGTCATTTTTTATTAGCTCTACTGCACTTCTTAATCAGTTTTATGGCAAGGAGAGTCATTTTAAACATATATAGTATATTTCAAGCTCGTTGCATGAATAAAAGATGCAGCCTATAACAAAGGGTTTGAACAATCCAAAACATAATTACACACCAAGTTATTTTTTTCCAGTTCAAAGGGCTCTTGAGCATAAGGCACAAAACTGCTGAACATTTATTGCAAAAACTCATCTTGTTCATTTTTTCCCACAAAAATAAAAAAACTTTTAACATTAACCTGTTATTATGTCTGATCTGGATGTCATTATAAATCTCAAAATGATTTGACTTGTTCACATTGTAGCATAGGGCAGTAGTAGCGCAAGCGCAACTGAGACGTCTGCCATCTAGTGGTGACTGCTGATATTACAACTTAAACTTGTATAGTTTGCCTCAGCAAAAAAGTTATTTTTTGATAAACTGAGCCTTTGGAGAAATATGGTAAACTGATCACAATGAATTATTTTCAAATTGCTACATGGGTACTAAATGATGCTCATTACATCACAAAATGTTTGCCTTTCATTTTATGATCAAAGTTAAGGAAAGTGAATGAGGTGAATTCTTACCGCATCGGCCACTGTCCTTTTCCGAGCCTGGGCCGCAGTTCTCTTGAACGGGAGCGGCCTGCGGAAGTTTCTGGGCCACCTCATACTCCAAACCGGCAACTCTGATCAGGAAGCGCTCTTGGTTGATGGACTTTTTTAGAGCCTTGATGTAGGTCTTCACTTGCTTCTCCATACGTTGCCTGAGGCAACTGAGGTTACAACTCCCTGGCATGGGAAAAGAAAATCATTTCAAGCAGTTACATCTATGAAGACCAACGCACATTAAAATCCAGGCTGCTCGTCATCGTCGTTACATGGCAAGACTGACCTGTTGTGTCTCCAGCTTTGACCTCCGCTTCCAGCTCCAAAGTTATGCGGGTTACCTCTTTGTTAGCAGGGTTGCGAGCACGCCGCCCTTTTGTTTTCTTTGACGAGTCACATTTGAGATTGACAAATGTCACCAGGCAGTTACTGCACGGCTGACCACCTCCTGCAAAAAAAATAGCCTCACAGTCAGTCAGCCAATGGCATGTTGATAAATGTATTGACAAATCCAGATAAGGGCAGACCTGGTCCTAGGGTCCGCCCCCTGTCTTCCGTCCTGCCAGTCAGTTTAGGATGCAGGTGGCATTTGGCATTTTTAATCTTGAAAGACGCCGTCTGCTTCACTGGCGGCGCCAAAGTTTCTACAGACAAAGATGTGAGTAGGAGGCCAAACATCGAACAAAAGTAAACCATTTGATGGTTGGCACCTATGCAGCTTTGACTGCTGCTGGAGTTGAGCCGAACGGGAGACTTCCCTCGGACGATGGGGATGCCGCAACTCACGGAGTAGCTGTTGTCGGACTCTTTTAAAAGACACACAAGCAGAATTGAAACAAAGATTTATTTTTGAAATGAGTAGTTGTCAAACACAAACATATTTGAAGCTTGCAGCTATGCATTCATGCATACCTGCCAGATAGTGTGCCTTGGAGGCACAAGTGAGCGAGCAGCTCTCCTTCTTGCCAGTTTTGCTACAGGTCAGAGTAGCCTTAGGGGCCACAAGGCCGGGAGGGCATTTCACCAACTCTGAGGTGACAAGACAGTGGAGGACATATCAAACAATGATGCAAAATAACGCGTTGAAAAAAAGCTGGGAACACAGATTGCTTTGTACCACTAGAGGGCAGTGTTGCTACGTACCAATGCAGTCTTTTCTGTTCCAGTGCAACTTGTATCCAGGTGGGCAGGTACACTCGTAGCTTCCCAGAGAGTTAATGCAACCATATTTACATCCTCCTCGATTTATACTGCATTCATCAATATCTGAAAAATATAGGAGACATTGATTGGCCTTGCATTACAGAAACGTATTTTGCATTTCATCCAAGGGGGAGAAATAGATCACAGTCATGACATCATAGCTAGAGATAAACCATTTTTATTGATTGTCTATTGCTCAGAAAGGTTTTATTTTTTTTTAAGTGTTTTCTTTTTTAGTGGCTTCTCTAGTCCAAATGAGTTCTCGCTTGTTCTAACAACTTTAAACAGTCAACGTTGCTAAAATAGGGACTTTTCCAACCTCTCTGTTTGGTGCTGTCTGTTTTTTTAATAGACTATCTTCAGAAGCAGCCACGATGAGTAGAACTATTGTCACATTATTTTCTGTGTGTTTTCCACGGAAAGGCAATCAAACCAGTGACTTATTGACATACGTATTGGAAACCTTTGAGCCAAACTACCTAAATATAAATGTATTAATTTATTAAGGAGTGGTTATCACTGTCCACCTTTTTACTATTTTACTATTTTTCCTGCAAAGAACAAAATATATATATATATATATATATATATATATATATATATATATATATATATATATATATATATATATATATATATATATATATATATATATATATATATATATATATATATATATATATATATATATATATATATATTCTGTGGAAGTTGAGACACAAAGCTTGTTTTGTTTTGGAGGAATAAGGAGATAGAAAGAAGAAAAGCAAAATATGTTTGTTTTTCAAACTAAAGGTGAACAAATGATTATAATCAGAGATTGAATTTTTGGAGAAACAAAACAAAACCGTTTGATTTTAAGGGTGCATCATTGTTAGTGCATTGCTCGTCCCACAGGTCCATCTGACATTTGAGGAAGACCAAAGTATAGCTGTGTGTGGATTGTCCAGTGGCTTTTATCACTTAGATGTTTTACTTACGACTTTCACTTAGCTTGCACGCGGTCAATTCACACACACCCAAAAAAAAAAATGGAATCGCAGCACTTGGAGTGTAAAGTGTAAATCCAGTCTCAGTATATTGCTTTAACTGTCAGCCTAGGGTGGAGTCACCGGGACAGACTCCAGGCCCTGCCGTGACCCTGAACATGATGAGCGTGGTATATAAAATGGATGGATAGATGGAATGTGTTTGCACCGTTGCAGTCCACCGAGTCCACTTTCAATTTATTGGTCAAAACATCGCAGGGAGGAAGACCGATATCTCGCTCGCTAACACAAGCAGGGCTACAAACACTAAAAAAAAAAAATGGTGAGGGGATACAAACATTTGGAGACATTTCTTTTCCAGGACCTACTCGGACAGTTTACAGGTCAAGAGAAGGAATAAAATAAAGAGTCAAAGTAACTGATAGAGACAGAGATAATGTCAGTGATTAATGATGCTGACTGTTGAAATGAAACGCTCCTGCTCATCTCGTTCAATCGCTCAGCCCGAGTCAAAAAAAAAAGAAGTATGGTCTTCATTCCCCGAAGAGGATGATGACTTCATCTAGCGCAGTCTGCCAATGTGTCGCTCAGAGCGCCTTGGAAACATGGCGAGAGATGCGCTGCTTACCCTCCGCATCAAAGCACTCGATTTAAAGGACGAAAAACTCTAATGAATATCTGATGGAAGCGCTACTCATCTGCCAGAAACTGTTGTTTCGACTTCTTTTATTCCTTTCCATCCTTGAAATACAATCAAATAGATCTCCGCTGACCTTTCTGCGAATCCCCTTAGGCCTTTTTCCTTTTTACGCAGACAGACAAGTCAAGAGGAACAAAGACAGTAGAAAAGACAAATTGAAATGTGGAATCAATGCCGACACCAGCGAGAGGGACTGACTTCATGGAATTGTGATGTTTTGACAAATTTAGCTGTTGCTACCATTGTTGAAGTAGTGAAAGAGAGGGAGTTCTTGCCTTTGATTTTGGCTTATAAATCAATATTAATGAGTACACACACATGCCAGGAATGTATTTGTGCTTTGCGTATGAGACCTGGAACATTTTAAAATGGCATTGAGTGTATTTTCTTAGCAGATAAGCAAAAAAGCAAGCCGATTGTTCCCGTAAACAAAGTCGCACTTGGGAAGAATGCTGACAGGTCACGGCACAATACTCGACAGCAGGTCGCCGACCTGATTGGGTTTGTCGAGTGCCGACCTGTTGTTAAAACACCGAGCCCGGCCCTCTGCGATATTTTCGGGGTTGATGAAGCACAGCGGGAGCAAGTTAAGCTTAGTTATGAGCGTCGAGTGAGGATGTACACTGGGGGGAGCTCAATAAATCTTCAGGGTTATCTAATAGTTCAGACAGCGGCGATAAAAGGCCATTCATCACCAGCCTTCTAAACAATGGCAGAACGTGCTTTATGTTGGTCAGGTCAGTCCATCACGAGAGAAAAAGCCCAACAAATATATTGTCCGTGCTTTTATTTCCTCAAAAAAAAAAGAAATTTTGCTTTGTGAGAGCAGTACACATTTTACACAGAGGCAACGGCACCTTCATATGTAGCACAAGAACCTCCCAGATAGTGCTTCGTATCACATTGATTTATTTGTATAAATGCTCGATACGCACACGATTTGGGAGTACGAGGTCGTATGGATAATCTTAGATTCCCTACGGTGAAATAACGGCTGCTTCGGAATCACCACAAAGTGTGCGTCTATAGCCATTATTAGACAGGAGAAGAAAAACACAGAGGTTCAGGAATGCAAATAAGCCAGGTAAAAAATGTGAAAAAGACACATAGGTGTTTGCAAAACATTTTTTGTTTTGTTTTCACAAACCCAAGAAATTCTTCCGAAAACACTGATTATCATTCATCACATGACCCCTACGGGGGTAAATGTGTGAAAAAATTCCTGGAAATTTACCTAAATACCAGAAAGTCTGATTTGGGTCATCAGTGCTCATAGCACCCTTTCAAGCTCTTAAATGTTTTTAAATGTTGTGTTTTTTGTAGTGCATGATTCGTTTGGACTTTGCACTGAGTATACTGTGTGTCAAACGTCATTTAACCCATTCAAAAAAATCCCATACTTAATCTTCACACTGTCTCGCCTGCAATACAAGTGAGTGAGGCCCTGAGGCTTCAGAGACAGCGAAAGATTGTCAGCGGCGATATGCACAAACTCAACGGGACGCCTGATGTGCTCAAACAGGCCTCTTGCCACATGTCAGAGAGCTGTGACACACCCATCCTTCAGAGTTTATTCTGGTCCACAGACTAGAGTGTCATAGGTCACGCTCCACCTTGAAGTGAAGTAGCCTAACGCATTTTTGAAATGATGTTCAAGTCCATTAACTACAGCACAAATCACCTATGCTTTACATTGCTGCCAAGTGTAGCGTAATCTTAGATTGATTTCCTGCCTTCCGGGCAGCCACCTGTTTCTGCTCATTTGAGTCGATTTGGAAATCAACTTGCAAGGACTTAAACCAGCTTGAGCTGGGTAATCCATCACAGCCAGCATTTAGTTACATTTTGTTTTTAGATGCGGTTGCACGAAGGGCCTTTTTTTTATGTCGATATTCTCAATGTGGTGACATTGAGATTAATGAGTCGCTCGGTGTAAAGACTTTACACCCTGAAACCATGGTAATAAAAAATCATGTTGAATTGTTGGTTGAGAGATCTTAAGACTCGAGAGCTTCTCACACTAATCTGATTACAAAACATTGTTTTTTTTTCCCAGCCTTTCAAAAGAATACTTAAGAGTCTCTTCAAGGGCAACCAGGGCATACCTTCAAGTTTATGCGTACATATTGAAGCTGTCATGGCGTGCAGAAGCTTTCAACATGCTAACACCTTTTTATGAATTTAAATAAATCACTCTGCTTTTCCCTGTTCGAATGACAGAAACTCATTGAGGTGTTGAAGAGGAAAAGGAAATGTGATAGACAGGAGAAAAAAAAAAGAAAGCGTTTGTGGCTCACCTCCACAGTGCGCCAAGCCGTAGAGGACGTAGCCCTTGTGACAAAGGCACTGAAAGCTTCCTGCAGAGTTGACACAGAAATGGTCGCAGGCGCGGTCGAAGGAGCACTCGTCAATGTCTGCACAAGATGGAAAGGGAGACAGTTAGAAATGTTTCCATCACCCAAAAATCACAAACAGCAGGACACTCTTTGTATTGTTTATCATGCATTTCAATGGGCCACATCAAAACAACAACCAAGCTTGGTACTTTTGCTCCCACGTCTGTTGCTTTGATTGTCCCCCTGCAGTCACTAAGTTTTTCATTTTGATGCGAAATGGAATTGAAAACTTTTGGAAATGCTTCGCGGCAGTGGCAGGTGTCAGCTGATAATAGGTGGCCAAGTGTGTTTTCTTGCTTCCCTCTGAGCACCTGTCAGTCTTTTTCTTTTCCATCGAAAAAATACAGTAAGAGTCCAGAGATTGCAACGCACCTCATGTCAACGTATAACACGAGTGTGACATCTGCTCAAAACCATTTCAAATGTTCCCATAACATGTTTGCAACTTTGATAAACTGTTCACTTTGGCATCATATGTACAATGAAAAGAGTTAAATGGTGGTGTACAGAGTTAAACGTGGTGAAGCAGCATTTAGCAGTTATGCTGCATCCAAATGGGATGAACTGCCAACCGAAGCGAAGTCAGCCCCAAATGAAAATGTTTTCAAATCCAGGTTGTCAGGTTTTTCAATGCATTTCCTTAGATTTCGGTTCTTGCACCGTATCTTTTGTTAGTAAGCTACTTTTACTTCTTCATGTTGCTTTGAACTGTCTTTGACTTTTTTGACTTGCTTTTAAATGTACTTTAAATCAACTGAAGCACATTGAGTTACTTTGTATAAGAAATGCACTCTACAAATAAAGCTAGCTGCCTTGCCTTGGTATTCTGAAAGGTTGGTTACAGGTGACAAGCGCGCCAAAGCACCGATTAAATATTTGCTTTGGAGGTATACCTTGACATTATTGTCTGTAAAGTGTCGTACAATCATCGCAGTGAAAGGATTGGTGGAGAACTGTGACCCGCAGAGAACCAGAGTCAAAGTTTCTGTGTGGATTTCTTTTAGGATTATCAAGCTTTATTTGCACTCAGCACAACTGCGCAAGCTGTGCCATGTTGGGATTTAAAGTGCTGACTGAATCCGGTGTTGCAATAGGGGATGTTGATGCGTAACTTATCATTATGTAATGTATGCTGCCGAGTCTCCGCTCTAAGACAGCTGGGACTCGCGCAACCCTTATTTACCAGTCAGTTCAGGTGAAGTACGCACGACCTGGGCAGGGCAACATCACTAAAACGGAAACATCAGCCTCCTTCTACGAGAGCCGAAGACTGATGAAAATTATAATATGGCATCAAATCATCAAATCTATAAAACACCTAAAAAAAAAAAGTGAGGTAATGCCATTGAAGAGTGCCGTTGCAGACGTCACGGGATGCAAAGAACGTGTCCCGGACCGCCCTCATGTGGATTAGAAGGCAGAAGCAGACGATAACACAGGGGGGTGTTGAGTTTGGAGTTTGGAATGCTGGCCCCGGTTCAGAAGACATGCCCCATCCTGATATATGGGCCACGGTCCACTGACGGCGAGGAAGCACCGTGACTGTTTAAACCAAGATAACTTTAGCATTCAGTTGGCGCATCTCAACACCCCAGAGAGGGGGGGAGAGAGAGAGAGAGAGAGAGAGAGAGAGAGAGAGAGAGAGAGAGAGAGAAAGAGAGAGAGAGAGAGAAGAGAGAGCGAGAGAGAGAGAGAGAGAGAGAGAGCGTGAGAGAACGAGAGACGCTAAACTGCTATTTAAGTGTATTTAATGCCTCAGCGTTGACACACTGCAGCGCAGGTCACACAGAGTGTAAATCTGGCCTTGCTCCTTTGCAGAATTTTTCAGATAATCTCCGTTAATCTCCTTATTTTCACTCCTGAAAGCAATTTTTGAAAAGCTTTTTTTTATTATTTTTTATTATTTTTTTTTAAATAAAAAGCTTTGCACGTTTTCTCACTTACCATTATGAGGCTTCCAAGTAACAAGAGAAAACGCCTTGTACCCAAAATAGATTTGAAGTGACAAAAAGCACACGAAGGGACACGCTGTTTTCTTTTCACACATATGATGTTTATCTGGTTGTGCTGGAAAGCAAATGCAAGTTGCTGATGCGAACCAGGCGGCAGCGTGATTGACCACACGAGTAAAAAGCAGAAGATTAAAGAACGTGGCATGTCTTGCGTTTTTCGACTCGGCATGTGGCAGAACTCGTCTGAGTAGTTTCGGCCTGCTTGCTGTCTTCCACCAGATGTTCTTGAGGTGGCTTCATTTATCCAACAAGTAGAGGTTTTAGAAATCGAGACCGTAATTTCCCACACCTATGTGCTGCCGCAGCAGACGTTTGTTTGTGCTCCGTGAATGCACAAGTACGTGTGCTTTCAATTATAAATACCAAATCCTTTTTTGTAATTGTTTCGTTTCCGCATTTGTGAAGTGAAGGCACACATATAAGCATCTCCCTACCTTGACACGTTCTCTCGTTGGTCAGCAGCTTGTAACCTTTTTTGCAGCTGCACTCAAAGCTGCCCACTGTGTTCCGACACACATGGTCACAACCCCCGTTGTTAAGACGGCACTCATCGATGTCTGCGAGAGGGAAAACAACGACAGGAGAGGTCACATATGACAATATGACAAAAGCGGAACTTGCAATTAGAGAGCTATGCAGATACCTGATTAAGTGATGTCCTTATGATTTACCTTGGAATAAATATGACTAAAATATATCTATCCGCTTTCTGGAATATGGGACAAACATTTGTAATTACAAAAGTTGACAACAAAAATCTAAAATCAGGAAGTGTATTTCATTCCATGCTATAAGAAAAATATTTTTGTTTTATTCAGTGAAAAAAAGCAAACAAACAAAACTTACATTGAAAGTAGGTCATGGCAATAAAGCTATTGTATCCAATAATTTAAAATTTGCGACAAAGAGGTTTGATGGCTCATTTTATGATATGACTATTGAACATTTAAAATGGTAATTTATTAGGAATTACATTTAACATGCATGTTTTGACGAAAGGTACATTTCTCAAAGAGGATGCACTTTTTAATGACTAATACTTATAAGTTAATGTTAGGGGAAAAACGCTGGGAAGAAATAAACCGTTTTAAAGCTTGTTTGTTATTAGGAGGAAGAAACCAAAAAAAAGCTTAACATGTTTGGTTTTTAACCATTGTCATTTGCCATGAGTGAATTAAAATTAGAGTTTGGAATTTATGTCAAGAGTCAAGTTTTTTTCAAGGCCACACAGCCCTAATTGAAAGTATCATTTTCAGACCCATGTGATTTTTTTAATAAATAAAAATACATACCCAGGACTGAAAGTCTGGATTCTTAAGACACAAAAATTGGCAGTGTGTTCATGGTACGTCATACTTACATTTAACATGCTTTTCTCTTTTCATCTCTTTAAGCAGAAAATACTGCAAGCAGAATGCATTTGGCTTTAACAATTGAGCTAGGCCTTCAAATCCTCATTAGCCATCTTCTTCTGATTAGTGGGCACTTTATTTCTTCAGCCAATACCCAATCAATATATCATGTGTCCATCTCTGTCTGGATGGTATTTTGCCTTGGAACACGTTCGGTCCATCTTGAATAATTATTCCAAATACGTTTTGATCATCTTTTCCACTCTTCAGAAGTGGCCGACCCACAAAGACCCACGTTTATTTTCCTGCGCTTTCCCCTCAAACCAAACTAACAGCAGAAGATGGACTTTGTTGTTAGTTGTTAGTGTGCGATTCCAAGCTGTAGGAAAATGATTTTTTTGGACACTGCGTCTTCTCACTGTCTTTCGGTAAAATATTTGTTTCCTCAGTATCCTGATATAATGCTTATTTTATTCTGTTAGCGTTCATATAAATAAGACTTTTTGACTTGGAAAGCTGGTACCGGGACAAAAACTACTGAAACTGAAAGGGCGAGTGCATCTAGAGACTGTTCAAATAACCATCGTTGATAGTCTTGAAAGCGACAATCACTTTGGTTTGTTAGGCGAGCTGTGCTTCTCTTTCATCTTGCTCATCTGATGCTCGAGGCACCCAAACGATTGAAACTGGACCGTATTGATTGTTTTAGAAGATGTTTTGCCTCTCATCCGAGAAGGCTTCCTGCAAGAAGGGTTATTAAGCCTGCACCAGCCTGACTTGCTATGGAAAGCATAACTTTTCAAACACTGAGTTGGAGGGACTCCACGGACCACGAATGATCATTCTTTAGGAATGCAAAATGACAGTCGTTAAACGCCTCTGTCCATGAACGAGTTGAACTGTTTTCCAAAACTTCATTTGGGTAAAAATTTAGCAGATGGAGCAGAAATTTAGGGGTTAGGCTGAAGGGCGGAATTACTGGCATGTCACAACATTGGCGGAGCTAAGCTTTTTTCCTTGGGGTGGTGGTGGTGGTATTTAGAAAATAAAACTCTTCAGAAAATTCAGATAAACATTCTGTGATAAAACTGTTTACCGGGCTAAATGTGGAAATAGATTCCTGAAAAAAAAAAAAAAAAACTCAGAATTAAATTTTCTGGCTCGGCACCTGAGGGTATAAGCATAGTTTTCAACCGTGTAATTATGGACCACGTTCTGCGCAGTCATGTTGGACCACAAGCAATCAAGTCTCTAATTGGCCTAAATGTCTTGAAATGTATGCGTGAAGGATTAGAGTTGAGGACAAACTGTCAAACTATGTCACATGTTACCTAATGAAACCATAAATAGAATCTGCGTCTCTAATAATTTGATCTGGAGACTAGAAGGTCGACTTCCTCGCTACCAATTCAATTAATGAAGTGTCCTTGCTGTGTTCACTGCTGTGATTGATTCAATATGAAGCCATTTGGTTGAAATGCATAATCAAATCCCACACGCCACTAAAGGAGTCCAATGCGCGGCTGCATATTAAACACGAGCGAAAAGTCACCTTTGCAGGTCTTGCGGTCCGGCTGCAGCGTGAAGCCGACAGGACAGCTACAGCGAACTCCAGTCACTGAATCGTGACACGTGCTATCGCAGCCACCATTGTTCACTGCGCAGGTCTCTGCGGGGAAACAGACAACGGCCATCAAAATCAACGATGCTGCTCTGACCTACTTATGTCTCTGAGCCCACTGTTAGATTCAAATAGCTTTTTGTGTCAGAAGAAAAGGAAGAGGAGAAGCACTGAAGAGGTTTGAGTTGTACACAGAAACGACAGAACAGAGTTGGGATGCAGGTGCTGAATGATGACGGTGGAGCGATAATGGTTCATAGTAAAAATGCAAATGGTTAGCAATAAAGTCATGCCCTGTTGCAAACACAGCTAAACGAGGTTTCGGAGGTGGCTCCTGTTTTGGTCTGATTGTAACAAAATCTTCCAGGTGCTTGAGGGAAGAAATAACAATTTCAGCTACCTGGTTGCTGCATGGCCAGGCTGATTAGAGGGGGGGGGGGCAAGCCCGGGTGGCAGAGTTCGGTGTGACTGGGATGAGCCGAAAACAAATTTCACAGTGATTTCCAGTAACAGCAGAGGAAAAGCATTGTGCCCTCAAAGAAGCCTGAATGTGAACAAACTTTTTTTTTTTTGGCTGTTTTTTTAAAGTCGTCTAAGGTCAAACAAACAAAAGCAACTCGTAACTATTACTTTAATTGGAGGTAACTCCTCATCTACTCTGTTCTTTACTGCTGGTTGTAAAATCAAGCACCGTAATTTCAAATGAGGATCAAACTGGAGCAATTGCTAACATTATTCACCTTCACAAAAATAAACAAAAGGCACGGAGAAAAAAAAATGCTTAGCTACACGGCACAAGTGATACATCCAAGCAAAACAGGTGCTTGGCGTGATGTCATTTGATGTTTAATAGGCGTCTCATTGACAACAGATGAAAACATTGCATGTTGTTGCTGAAGGCTGTACATGACACGTCAATATATCAGATACACGCTACATAAAATAAACACCCGACCAAGAACGTCTGACTCAAAAATGAACATTCCAAACAGTTATGAAGCGGGTCGCCCTGCCCTGGGTTTCTCGATAACGAAATCTTCAAGAGAAACAATACCGCATTTTCTTCGCTCTAGTGAGTTGATCATTCTCGTAATCCACTGATAATATTCGGTCGAGTGTCGTAACTGGCTGAACATCCTGATGTGCAACCCGATAGCAGCGGGTAGAGCGGGCCTTCCGGTTGATTCTGCTGCCCTCAACCCTCAGGACAGAGTTCAGCATTGTGGTTTCACATAATTGCAAAATGCTGAGCGGAGACGGTTGGCAGACATGACGATAAGACAGTGTCAGGACATGCCTCTAAAACGCTTAGCCAGACATCTCCAGCAAGAGAGCAAAGAAGTATTTCTGACATTCTGGCTTAGTGAAGACGGGCGAAAAGGCACTCGCAATGGAATGTGTCGGGTTTTGTGAGTTTTGGATGCACGCCAGCCGCATCAACGGGTCGGGACCTGCAATTAACAACGGGCAGATATTTCCCAATATGTCGGCCTGAAGGTGAGCTGCTGCAGTTTAGATCGCACACAACCCAAAGTCACCTAGGGTAGACCCCCTAGCACCTTGCGACCCTGAACAGGACGGAAAGACAGATCAGTCTCGGAGCTGTCGTTAGAAACCACATGATAAGAAATCAAGCTGTTCCCCTAAGGTGCAACAGAAAAAGCAAATTCCCATGGGCTACATCTACACACAAAATTAATGTGATAAAGCGGGATACTAAATCAGCCTAGCTTTTTTAATGTTTTCTATTTTCTAGGACAGAAATAGCAGAAAGTAGGGCACAATATCCAGAAATAAATCAGACAACTCAATTGTGAAAAAGTGGTTGCTGATGCGCGTACGGTGGTAGGAACTTAAACACGCTGTTGTCTCCCATGGCTACCTTGAGCAGTCTGCTCCTCAGAGAGCCTCCTCCCACCGCCCCTGTTGTGATATATTTAAAACATGAGCTTCTTTGATCTGGCAAGACTTTACCCACTCTGAGTTTCATGAGGTCCCCCGTGTTTGCTGTACTTGTTGACTTAAAACATGTGCAACAAATTGGATTGAATTGCCCCTTTTACACTGTAAATATTTAGCTTTTGCTTTTTCACTGGTGGTGCAACTGCTGCTAAAAATCTTTTCATAAAAAATAGAATAGAATGATTTGTAATTGCTTTTCAACCTATCTTCAACTGAATATGCGACAAAGGTATGAATGCTCAAACTTTGAAGCACGATTTCCTCCAAATGGGCCAAGTTATAAAACGTCTAAAAAAAAGTCTAGCTCAAAGTTGCAATTTAGCGTCCACTAATAAAATCTTTCAATCATCACCTTCAGCTATACCTTTTTGCCATATTGAGTTAATTCCACTTCTACTGCTACACATGGTGTACTTCTTATTATTTCCCCTCCTTTGTATTGGTGCAAATCATGGACTCATTATTGGCTCCTTCGCCGAAGCTAATAGGCTGTGCTGATGGTATTCGGGGAACACTTACACTAAGAGTTGGAAATAGCGCAAGCTTCATTTCACTCAGATCACTCAGATCAAAACAAAGAAACGTCTTTAAAGGCATCACATTTAAAAAGATGGGGGGGGGGGGGCTGAGCGTGGCAAATTACCCTTCGTGTGCAAACACATCAACCTGGCTTCGAGTATCTCCTCGGTATCTTTTTATAAAGTTCCTACCGCTTGCGAGAAGAACTGTATTTGCAGCTGTGTTTTTGAAAAAGGTGCGGTTTGACACAGGCAACAGTTGTGATTAAAAAGGGCATTCAGAGAAGAAAGAGGAAGATAGAAGAGGTCAAGGGTCATAGGGATGATGCCCCTCCTGTGGGCCTGATAGTTGTCTGTGAGGTTAGCTTCCTATCCTTCCCCACACCCGTGTACCCCTAGAGAGAGGAGTCAGAGGAACACATATTTACCATTAGGGAACAGCTGTGGGGCTGCCTGGGACTGGACACTCCTCTCCCCTGCATGCACACGCACACCCACGCCCACACACACACATTGCAAAAACACCACTTTAGTCCCGCGTTACACTTGAACCTTGCAGCGTTGCTCTTTGTCGTAAATCATCTGAGCTTCACAGCACAAAAAAAGGAACACAACGAGGAGGAATTATGTCTTCTGAGCTGGCTCATTATACAAACGGTGAAAATGACATTTGGCATCTTGAAGATTCTTATTGGCAACAGCAGCGTGACAGAACTACGATTGAAGGTGACATCTCAAGGCAAAGGTGTTATCGCGCGGCATGCATGTCATGCAAATAAATGCTTCACACACTTTGGGGGGGGAAAGTGCATTGTAGTTGTGGTTTGGTGTGTAAGTTGAGCTGTTTGCTGGGAAGCGAGAGTATTGTGAGCGTGGTCAGACAGAGCGAGGAATGGTTAGTGCTGCAAGCTGAAAGACGAGACGACTTGTGTTTTATGTTTCATTGTGGTGTCGGACGTTTTTTGTGTTATGCTGTGAATTTCTCAACAATATTAGATTTATCTGCAGGTACTACCGTCAGAAAACACGTGCTTTGTATATGATAGGCTTTGAGGTGGATATTTGGGGCCACACGCTATTAGACGCGAACATGGAATAAAATAGTCAGATTAGAGATGGGCAAATGCATGTGGCATGTGCCCACATTTTCACTGAGTGGCCCCTCGATAATAAATCAATAAATAGAGGTAGGGAAAAGTATTTAAAAAAATTCTCTATAACAGTGAATGTTTCTTCTTTAATTTCATGCTACCGAAGCAATCACATCTTTAGAAAGTAAGGATCATGGAACCCCAGTTTTTTTTTTTTTTTTTTTCTTTCAATTTTCGGGGGTGAGACAACTCACGTTTTTTATGGTCAAATGCATTTTGGAAGTTAATCAGTGGTTTTTTGAAGATTTTTTAGGGTTTACAGAAAAATCTCCCAATGTCCCAAATTTTCCTTCTACATTTCAATAGACATCAATTATATGTGGATTTTTGCTTTTTGTAGGATGCAAGCACTTTGTCCATTTTTTTTAAATGGTGTTTTTTTTAATCTGGTGAGGAAGTGCATTTGAAAATGACTTAATGACAACTATCGGCCCGCAGATCATAATTGCCCAGCCACCAATTACATCAAGCCCATGGAAAGACGATGAAAAATTCTGAGAAAAATACGACTGTACACAAATTGGTAGCATTTCAAATTCCCACCAAACGTGCGATGTCCGGTGTATCGCCAGATCATGACCACATTTGTACGTGGACATGACCTCCAAATGACTCAATTTTGAACATCCGGGTCAGGCTCAACAGTGTGTTTGAATGTTTTGTTGTTGTTTTTTTTAAATGCTGTAACATTTTCATGCATACTTTCATGGGACCAGTAATAAAGTGAATGTTTTAAATAATGTTTGTATAAATAAATGAGGCTATAATTAATTCAAAACCAGCATTTTACATTTTTTTGGGGCGAAATCAGGTAATGCCAGATTGTCTGTCTTTTTATGTCGGCCCATTACAAGGAAACAACTTTGTTTCTATAGCGGCTTGCTCAGTGGGCTGGGATTCAAGTGGCTGTGGAAAAGCAATTGCCCTATCATAATTCTCTGACTTGGATCGGAACAAATCTTCGCTTTTGCGGTCAGACTTGAATGTAATGGAGTATGTGACAGGGAAGTGCGCATGTGTGGTTTGGAGCGCGCTTACCTTTGAGTCTTTACTGCCTACATTTATATGTGGTGCCAGATTAAGAGAAAGAAATAAACACTACAAACTATGCACATCCACCTAACCTGCACCCCCTCCGCCACCATCTCAACATGCAACATCTAGAAACAAGTATCAGCAGCCAGGGGGAAAGGGCACACAGCCTGCAGTATGCCAGCATGAACATAAGACCACCTGAAATGAAAGCTAAATGTGTTTACGTTATGGGCAATATGCGTGCGTCTGCATGCTCGATATGCGCTGTATATTTGTGAGGGTATTTGGATAACGTGTGTGTGTGTGTGTGTGTGTGTGTGTCAACTCTTTAGATGACTGAACTCCTGAGCATGTCTGCATCTGCCTGCTATTTGTGAATGTTTATGATTTGCCAACAGCGTGAACATTTCCACATGATGGCCACTCCTTTCTGACATCTGAACCAGCATGGTACACAGACAGTTTATGCAAAAGTAAACCTGGCTTTGACGGTTTAAATCAAACATCTGATTGTGGAGTTCGAACTGAGCAAATACTGTATTTCTGAAAGTGCTTGTGTGCGCGTGTGTGTGTGTTTGTCTGCGTGTGTAGGCAAGAAAAGTGCATGTCTTCCACACCCAGCTGACTTTAAAAAGACAAACGAACGACGACTCCGGTCGAGACACAATGGGATCAAGAACACTTACAAGCTGAGCAGGATTTGGTGTATTAACAAAATGGATATAGAGACACCACAAAAAAGAAAACATGTCAGAAAGACATCTAAATGACAACGATGGCCGACATGCATCTGAATTCTGCAAATGCTCACCGGATTACTGATGAAATCAAATACTTGAAATTGGATGTGATAGGCATTTGTTCAAATTTGGTCCTATTTTCTTATTTGGAGTGAAAAATATCTGTAAAACTTGCATATTACAGGCAAGAAATTCTGTAAGAAAATAAAACAACTAGTGAAATACTAACACTAAACACGATGTTGAATGAAATGAACTAAAAACTAATTTATAATTTTTTTTTTTGATGACTTCTACCAGAGCGACGAAGCAAAAGGTTTCATCCTTAATCAAGAGTTATTCGGATGTATGAAAACAAGTTACCAAACCACACACACTGTGCAGAATACGCATAACATTACGCAACTGGTAAACTGGCAGATAACTTCTAAAAAGACAGTAGACATGACCTGAAGGCCAATGTCTGCCACAGAACCCACAATCAGTATTTCATGAAATAAGATGCAAACACCCAACCTTGCCTGACGTAAGCTAAGGCGCACACTCGTGACAACATGGGCAGGATCAAGCGAGCTTGATTCAGTACAACAATTTGCATTGACTGCTGAGTGCTTGCTTTTTTTTAAATTCCATCCTATTTAAACAGGAGTCAATTTATTCCTTGAAACTAAACGTTATGTAATTGGGGTTACGCTTAAAATATCTATTAAAAAAAGTCTTGCTCTTTGGCTGGGATCTGATGCTAACATTGGTTTTCGCAATCTTAAAATTTGCAGTAAATGAAAGAACTTTTTTTTTTAACTTAGTGTGTAAAAAGATTAGTTTTTAAATGCAAAACTCACTTATCAAGATGTTTTTCTTGTTTTTAGGTCAAACAAATAGGAACAATTTCAGAAACAAATCAAATCTATTTCCTTAGGAATGCTATTTTTTAAAGTGTGTGTGAAATTCAAATGATCATCATTGGCCAAAGTTATAGCATACTTTGAATTTGGTCAAATTTACCATAATTTTAAGAAATGTATTCATTTAAAAACAAACAAAAAAAGATTTACTGTGTATGCTAAAGGGACGCGGTTACTACACAGTAGAAACATAGTTGCGTCATCACTTAGTAGCTCATCGGGGGTTCATCTGCCAGCGTGTTTTTGTTACCTGAGGTTTCATTAACCAATAGCGTGTCGAGGAAATGTGGAGTCTGACTCTGACGGGTAATCTGATCTTTAACAAACTGCTTTCTTCCTATTTGCTCACATGTGCTTTTCTTTGGAAATGGCCTGGCTAAGATGTACAATTAGGTTGTGGTCAACATTGTGGCATCCCGTTGGCCTCTCGATAATGGAAGCTTGGTTGACCAGAGCTTGACGTAAATGTGGCCTCTACGGGATTTGCGGTAGTAAGGAGGATCAGCCGCTCGCCAAACCGAGCTCCCAACTTAAACACCTTCCAAAATCAATCAATCATCACAACAACCTTTTCTGGAATAGTGGCATCAAATTTTGGCAATGTCCTCAAACTTCTGAACGGGAACCAATGTTTGACCCAACATAAACACAGGCCATAAGATTCGCATAGTAGTACCTCCTGTGTGTAGGTGTTTCTATTGCATTCACAAGCCTTGGATTAACAAATAAAGATAATAAGAACCACCCTATGCTTTAACTTATTATTATCATAAAATCGAATGCCTGTGCAAATTCCTCAAGGCCAACTGTAAAAACCACACAAAGGCCTGCGCTTTGACTGCTCTGCACCCGAAGGTTCCATCTGATATAAAACTGCCCTTTGGAGTGGTTCAATATGCTCTGGGAGCTGAATGATTTTTACTCAACGTCAGTCAACTGCGGCAAACACTGATAAATGCCAATGGAAGGTTAGGTCAGGTGTACGAGTTAATCCCCAACGGGCAGCAGCGGAGGAATTGACCCGGGAACTAAGAGCGGGTGTGTGTCTGTCTGCATGGCTGCAGAAATTGAGAGGTACTGCTCGAGCTGACCAGCAAAGAGGAGGAAGAGGAGGAAGAGGAAGAGAAGCCAAAGCAGATGCAGGAAGTGAGAGGTTATTGGAGCAGCAGCAAAGGGAAATGCACAGCCGGTGGAAGCCTTTTACCCTTGCATGTCACACATCAGGAGAAAAGGCTCACAGCTATTACGGCCTGTATTTCAAGTCATCACAATACACTCAGATCTAACAAAAAATCACTTTACTTATACTGACTAATTTGGGATTCTACTCTATTGTCTTCCTGTTGTTTATTTTTTTTTGCAAAAAGGTGTTAAGACTTACCAACACAAGTCTTCCCATCCGTGTGCAGGACAAACTTCATGTGGCACGAACACTTGGGGCCATGGTCTGTTTCCTCACAGATGTGCTGGCAACCGCCATTCCCATAGTTGCACGTCACTAGCAAAGAGCACACAATCAATTTGAAAATGATCTGTTGGAGATGTGTGCGGTCTGGTAATGTTCCATGACCTCCTTGTGGCACGGCTGTCATATATGTGGTGCGAGGGCAACGCCGCAGATGCGTTGTACATTTTTAATGACACGCTGCAGAGACTTCCAGTCCTTTACGGTACAATTCCCATAGCAGACTGATTGAGTTGGTCAGGATGCTTTCCCACTGTGCCCCTGTAGAAGTTGCTCAAGAGTAAGCATCTTCTCAGCCATCTTCAATAATGTGGCATCTTCTACAGTAATAATGAGGCTAAAACATTTGATGTTTTGGTGGATGGTTGGGTAAAATATCACGCAAGGTCACATCTGAAGTGAAGTTTCAGAAGTCACACTTACATTTATAATATTAATTACAACAAGAATTTCACTTTTAACGAGATCTGCAAGTGTGAAGTGGAATAACCTCACAAGGTGGAATTACCTCACAAGAATAACTTGTGATCATAACAGCGGTTCATTTTGCCCCATTTCTTGAACACGGCAAATCAGCGAGGTTTCCCTTGAGATGTATGAGAGGCGGACGTTTGTTGTTCTACGTGTGTGTACACATTGACGACTTTGCCATTTTTTTTTTCTTTTCAACTCCACATTTCTCCGCTGGTTGCTGAAGGAAGCCTCGGCTTTGGCACTTTTAACACACCTGTGATGACAGAGTGAAAAAGAGCACCAAGCGGCTCAGGCTTCCACCGCCATCCTGTCTCCACTCGACCATCCCAGCCCCTTTTGCCCTTTTCCTGGGCTGTCACAGAAAAACTATAGAATAACACTTCTCCAATCCTTGTCCAAACACAGACAAATCCCCCATCAACCGTGGCCCCGGTTCTGACAGGATGATCTTGGTTGCACAGCAACAGGAAGTGCGCGCTGTCCGTCAAAGCGGTCCCCTTGGCGTAACCTCCACACTTGCCCAGGTTGTGTAAATGAGCATTCCCGATTTGACAAACATGCTTTTCTTGATGAGGATCATTTAGTAGATTAGTTCTTCGCTGCTAATGTAATATAAATGTCTTCTTTGAATCGGCCCTGGAGGTATGTGTGGAATGAGAGCAATTATCCATCATCGGCAGGTTTCCAACCCCTTTCACCTTCTCCTGAGGAGCCAATAAATCCTTCCCCTGTTTCATGCATGTGCGTGTGTGTGTGTGTGTGTGTGCGTGCGTGTGAGTTGTGCCTTACATTTGCAGTCCTTCATGTTACGCGTGAGCTGGAATCCAGGTCGACATTCGCAGGAGATGCCACCCTTCTGTGTTTCCCTGCAGATGTGTGCGCAGCCATGATTCTTGTCCATGCAGGTGGGTCCCTCCTTTGTTCCTTCTGGTCGTACTGGGAAGCAAAAGCGGAGTGGTTTTTAACTCTTCCACAGATTTCACGCTGCTTTGCATGACTTACAACAAGCTCAGGGTTGGCGAGCGGGGTAAAAAATGTCACAAGCGCTAAAATCACATCTATGCCTACTGTTGGTGACTGACGTGCAGAGCAGCCCTTTGCTCAGCTCCAAACACTTGTTAGAACATGCTCGCTTGTTTCAGGCTATTAAAAGGGGGATGCCTACAGAAAGAGGATAAAACTCATCTTGATTCTGCACACCATGAAGGAAAGAAAATAGAAAGAGAGTGCAAACAGAGAACAAATAAGACTATATAAGGGTTTCAAGGTATATGTTTATATGTCATCAAGTTCAACTGGTTTTCAAATCAGAGGCTAGCGAAAACCAGTAAAATATTTTGAAAAGATGAATGGGAACAAAATGTGTCTTTTTTTTTTTTTAAAGTTAAGACAATTTGCAATTTTAGTATTGACACATGAAGTCGACACATACTGTTTTTGCAGGCCACATAAAATGATGTGCCAGGCCGTATGGGCCCCCCGGGCCTTGAGTTTGACACCAGTGGCATGTGGTCATATTTTTGTTTCACAAAACTCTTGCTTTAGCTCCTTGTGATTAACCTCTTAAAAATGCTTCACAAAATGAAAAAGTTGAAAATGAAAAAGCTGATCCTCAAATGAATTGATTCGTAAAAGTAATCAGCAATGAAAAAAACTTATACGCTTTGAAGCTTGACCTTTGCATACATGGCATACGTATAAGCACTTGAATATTTATGTGATTGCATGTACACATTTCTGCAAATGTGATTGTTGAAGGGGGGAAAGATGAGTCCGTTCCCCCGCCCCTACCACTTGGAACCTACATGTACACAAGTTCTCTCAACATCCTTGGCTGGAGAAGACCGATGTATTTGATGCAAAACATCAGTGCCACCACTGACAAAGTGACAAACCCCAGCTTCCCTGCTCATTAAAAACCAAACAAATCTCATCTGCTTCTCTTTCTCTTGTGGTGCACAAGGGAGACGGTGAGCACCAAGACATCTCTATTATCATTAAATACGCTGCCGCTCCGAAGGGCATTTGGAGGGCTGACTTCCATAATAAACCAACATTTTCCTATGATTTTAATAATTTCCACATGTGCATTGTAACCTTTTAAAGCATGTATAACCTTGTGTGTTGTTACCCTTGAGACTCGCGTGTGCTTGTCGTACACTTTCCGACTCAGGGGCTACAACGGGAGAACGATCTCAGCATGTCGGAAACAGGCCTAATTGCATATTTATAGATTCTAGCCACCAGAACCTGCGTTAACTCTGATCTCCTAGTTTATGCAACCTGACTCGATAAGACGCTGACTATTTGAGTCAGAAGTGCTTCCGTTTGATCGGGCGCACATTTTCAAGCAGTTTCATTGATGAGGATTCCAAAAATATCTGACACGTACTAGGCCGCTTTTCAAAACCCTTTCATTTGGGTACCGGTTGCAGTAATGCAGTATGATAGTTTGCTTGTGTGATGTGGAGCTAGTTATTTTAGATAGTTAGTTTTCTCACTTCCATGTCGACAATGAAGCCAAACTCATTTTCAGCCCTGGACCCGCCAACTTTAGTTCATGTTTTAATGATACAAATATTTCCACATTCCCTCCAATATTGATAATAGTTTTGTATTTATATTGTATTTCATCGGAAATGTTAAAACAGAATGTACTTGGGTTTGATGGATTTATTGATTGGAATGCAAGAATATGTTGAAACAAAAACTAAAGCAAAACATACCATCTACTGTGATTTATGACAAATGTTATTACCGTAATTTCCGGACTATAAGGCGCTACTTTTTGCTCAAGTTTTGAACCCTGCGGCTTGTCGTCCGGAGCGGCGTATCAATGGATTTTTCGTGCTTTTGTGATGACTTGATCACTTATACACTCGTAAAAAGGCTGTGATCCGTTGTTGTGCGGCACCGTTTTGCTGGGCGAAGGGATAAGTGACACGGTCACTGGGGAGAAGAGTGGTGTGTGATCGCATGTCCATCCGCCAGGCAAATAGTGCCGTATAATTGACACAAAGAAGAGACAGAACGAGATCAAGACGGACATTACTGAAGAAAGGAAGCTTTTACACACAAACCCTCATTATGGGGGACAAAAGAAATGCATATGATGCCGCTTTTGAGTTAAAGGCACTCGATTTGGCTCTTACCGTAGGAACTACAGCTGCTCATGCACTGTAGACGTTTCTTCCGGTCACTAGGGAGCACTGGGCTATTGTTGATGACATATTGTTGCGTCACCCTTTTCTTTCTTTATTTCCTGGTCACGTCTACTCTGGAGCTATGCGTACAGCTCGCTAGTTTAATGTAACTTGGCGCTTTGTGCGTGAATAAAATTAGCACGAACAGACCCTCATCATGGAAAATGCTAAAAGAAATGCATAAAAGTGACAACGAAAGAGGGACTGAAAGTGTGTGGCGAAGTATATCTGACGCTATTTCAATCGGACACTGAGGAGGAAGACTTCGATGGTTTCAGTCCACAGGAGGAAGATGAAGACGGCTCTCAGTGACTTTTACTGGTATATATTTTTAACCAGCCCTGTTAGTGCTGTGCTACCGTGTTGCTGCTTTGTTACCACCGCGTCTCAGTGACCTTTATCGATATGTTTTTTTATTTTATCCAGCCCTATTTGTGCGGTGTTACTTCCATGTTGCTCCTGCATTACTGCCCTGTCACAGGGAGTGTTTGGAAAGAAATATTAAGGAATGTTATTAAAACATTAAAAAGGCTTTCTGTGTACTGTCTTTCTTTGTAAATAACTCACGTGCACATGCGGCTTTTAGTACGTCTTATTTATGAAGAAAAACTAAATATTCCCCTAATTTTTGCTCGTGCAGGTTATAATCAGGTGCGATTTATAGTCCAGAAATTACGGTAATTGCTTTTAAATTTGTCGAGCCTATTAAGTACGGTAGATAAATGTGATGTATAAATAACCAAAGTGCTTATACGCTAACTTATGTGAATCATGTTGGCGGTATGGAGGGTGAGACATTCAGTGGTCTTCTTCCTCATCTATGCCTCTTCTAAAGACCTAGGGTGAAAAAAACCGAGCGCAAAATCCATGAACCCAACGTAGGGTTCAATTTCTATCCGAGTAACCCCACCGGACTGAAAATTACTTTCTGAAGCTCTATTATGCATCCCAAAACTCACACCAACCCATCATCATTTTTTTACAGCCTCGCTACCCGAATGCTACAGACCCATCCATCAATAACATGCCGGTCTGGGGCCAGAACCGAGGCCTTCATCTCTCCGAGGACCAATAAAAGTCACAGTGTTGACACAATGGACCTTTTCTCTGGGCCAAGCACAGCTATCATCCACAGTGTGCCGTTCTGTCGAACTGGCTCGGTCTTTTTTATCATTACTAAATGATGGGAAGCAGAAAGAAAAACAACCTTTAATATGAATACGGATGGGAAAGTGAAAGGGAAAAATAACTCAAGATATGAACCGCATTCCATTAAAGCAACATGTTTGCCCATACACAATGGGAAACTCATAAAGCTCAGACCTTTTAATAAACAGACAAAGGCACGATTTACAAGTCCGACATGTTAAGATTGAACGGAACCAAGGAGCGGGGAAGCAAGAGCGTGCCATCTCATGTAAATAAATGAGAACACTGCAATTAGTCGTGAAAACAAGTGGGAGCTTTCCCTCAGGAACTTCTTTCTCCCCAGGACAGGTCGTGACCTCTGAACCTGAAGCGCTACTCAAAGCTAATAAATTCCTTTCATGTAGCTTATGGCGCGGCTCCTCCATCTCCTTGGAAATGTTGGAAATGTTCTGATCCTGATGAATGGGACTCTCAGATCAAACTAGCATAGCACATCTTTGTACGTACACCTCAGCCAATCAATATGTTATTTGTAAAAACACAAACTGTGAGACTCAGTGGTGCTGTTCTTGCTCGGATTCAACCCTAATTTTTATTCATCTACATTTTCTCTCTCTTATATTGCTTGGTATATATATAAGCTCACTCAGAAGCCGAATCAACAGATCTTGGAACAAAGGATCCAAGGACGGCAAACGTTTTTGAAGTTGGCGCTGCAAGCTCTGTTCAAACCTGAGAACCACATAGTCGAGAGACTGAAACAATGGCTCTGAAGTAGCGCAAGGCATGCCAAGAGTTTATAGTCTGCTCTGAGTACTCGCAGCAGTGAAAAGAGGGTTCATGGTCCACACTGAGCTGCTGTCAGACGTCTCCGAGGAGAGATGCTCTACGGATTGGGGAACATTGAGCAGCTAGTGGGAGCTGGTTGGTTAGGAACTGAAAAGAAGGGGCCTAAGTATGAAACCGCCACACTATTAAAAGCAACATTCCTTCCTTTTAGATAATGGGCCCTTAAAAGTTTTAATAGAAGGATAAAAATGTCAGCACATAGAGAGAAGAATGGGAAAGGAGCTGAACAGGGTTCGGTCAGGCCGAGCTGCACGACAGATGGTCACATTGAGTGACGAGGCAACTAGTGGGATATGAAAAGAGAGGAGCCGTCTATGTGCTACCGTGCAATTTGAACTCGGTTGGGTGAAGCGGGTTGGCCCTTTTTCTGATTGAAACAACAAATACTTTGCGATATGATGGTGGACACATGCCACCAAAGTGCTGAAAGTACATATTTTATTTTAGAATTGTGCCTCACTAAGTAAATTACTCAAATGTAAGCTGTTAAGTCATGAAAGATATGCTAATTTGCAAGTGGCCACTAGTAGCAGCAAAAGTTAATGGCTATTAAAATTTACACTCAACTGTCTTGAATATTGTGACAGCCAGCAATTGCAAACTCATTTTTCCTATTGTGTGTAATGCAAAGGTCTGCATTGAGGTTTATCTGCATAATGTATGCATTTTGCATCTTCGTGCTTCTGTCCATCTGTGTCACAGACTGTAGCGCAGCACCTGCTGGGGATGTAGCGTCTCTTGTCTTCACTCATATTCTATCAGGGTCACCTTGCTATGCAGTCCCAAAGGACTCCCCTCTACAATTGCGTAGCCTTTCACAAAGGAAAGTGTGCCATCTGCAGAGGTACAGTATGTTACTGTACAGGAAGATTCTTTCCGAAATCAAAAAGGGCCAGACAGCTGAATATGTCTCAGAAGAGCTCCGTCTGGCCCGCTGGTTATAGCCATGACAGCCAAGTGTTAGTGGAAAAACCCCACTGGCACAGAGGTAGTCCACCGCAGTGTGCTGGGCTGGCCAGCCTCAGGATTCAGCCTTGAAGAAAGCCACAAGCAAAAGGGATGCCCGTTTAAATTGAGGTCCAACAAACGGAGTGGCAAGGCAAGACGGCATTTGCTAAAACCCAAGCCACCGACGTATATTTATTCAAGGGGGCGGGGGCGGCTAGACCCTGTGAAAGTGGACAAAGAGGAAGGATGATGGTAAGATAACGAAGTATGGACACAGTGAGAGGGCAATAAGAATAGAGGGGGAGGGTGGGGGGGAAAGACTGGTGACAGAAATGTGTCCTTTTGTTTGCTCCACTTCTCCGGAACAGGAAAAGGGCCTGGTTATACGGCTGGGCTGCAGAGCAATGGAGCAGAGATTTCTGCACTTGTAAAAACAGCTTTGTGGCAAATATGCAGGCAGGCAGCCAGGCATACTGAGAGCCAACAGGACACATGCGTCAGGTAGTCCCCCACCCAGTGGGACACCCTCGCACTACTGGCAGAGCATGATTTTGAATCATGGGAAGAACAAAAACTGGCCATTATATGGCACATTACTTCATCATTCCTTCAAAGCATAAATAAATAAATAAATAACACCTAAAAATAGACAAAAATGTTTCAATCACTCAGACCATTTCACACAGGCCCTGTAAAGCAAAACTGATGCAACTACAGTATTTATTATGGAATCACATTTATTGGAAAATTCCTCGCATTGTTACAGTTCTGGCTGGCCGGCACAAAAACACACACACACAAGTAGACACAACCCAGCCTGCGGTTAAATGTCATAAAAACATGTCTGAATCAGTCTCAGGAAGGAATAAAATAAAAGCTATAGAGTTGTGCGTGTTAAAAATTAAACGTGGTGAAAGAATTAATAAGAGGTGCAGCACAAGGGCCAACAGAACACTGAAGATATATAATGAAAGTTGTGAAACTCAAAAATATACGAGTGTGACATCCCTCCTGGTTAGTATTAGTTCTAAAGTGCGTGTTAGCCACGGAGAACCCCCCTACCCCTGCATCTTACTCATAAGTGACTTCATCACTGGCAACATTGAGTTTAGAAGGCCAGCCACAGTAGCGGCTACCTGGGGGGATAAAACACCCAACACTGACACTAACCTCAAAGTGCTGCCACATCGGAAATATTTCTGAAAATAACGGATAATTGTGGCTTCAAGCTGCTAACCGATAATAGTAATAATTTATACGGTATTGATATTAAACCGAGGCATCACAACCTCCAATGTAAAGGTTCCTCCCGTATACCTCCGCTATATCTGGCACAATACCTCATAAAATTTAGGGGGTTGGCCTGCTGCCATCGCTCGGGTCACAACCAACATTATAGCAGCCATAATATTTGTGACTACCTGTGCTGCCTGAGATATCACCCACAACAGTGGCATCCTTCTCTCCATGTTGGTCCCTTTCAGCATTGCCAAAATCGGATACTAAGAAATCATGAGATGAGACACAATCGGGTGACTATACTTGTTCAGCCAAGATCCACAAAACATTTTGATGCAGCAAAACTGACAACATGCATGTTCATTTCAAACCAGTTTCGCTCCAGCACCGACAGTTGACGATAATGGTCCAGGAATTCAAAGACATCAAAATGTCATCATTTTCCTCTTCCAGCACAAATACTTTGTCATGTAATCATCGGCTGGTGAGAATTTTCACACTACTTTAGGTTATTTCTCATCTTAATATGAAATGCTGGCCACACTTGCGGCCACATGGATGCGCAGCGATGACAAGACGTGTAACCCATAGGAGTTGAAAAAATATATATATAATATATATGATAAATGTTAAATATTGCATCTCTCCTTCAATCGCAACGTCTCAAGCGGCTCTACTCAAGTGATTCCACTTTCAAAAGATTTCCATTTTGTGAAATAAGCAGCAGGGGGAAAGGAGAACAAATACATTAGCTGCTTCATGTGACTTTTGTAACAATCCATCAACGCACACTTCAAGTAATTGCCCTACTTTGCATTCATAAATGTGCAAAACAGAAAATATGGATGTGTGAGTTTCCTGAGTCTGAAATTCTCCATTTCCAGTGCACTGGATCCTGTCACACACACACACACACGCACACACATGCGCACGTACACATACACGCAAATGCACACACGCAAATGCACACACACATGCACGTGCATACACAAAGTGCGTGTGTTTTAGGGCTCCTGTTATCCTCCTTAAACATTAAATCAAATCCAAAGCACTGGACCCTTTCTTGACCTAAATGTCATTCCTATCAACCACCAAGCACCTTGGCTGGCCTTTCCAACACTTTATCTCTTCATGAGGAGGAATGGTCAGAGAGAATATATGAACTGTTACATTTTAGCCAGCGAGACGATGGAACCTTCGTTTGGCTGGAGTTATTTCTGTTCAGGGGGTTGCGGGGTGTGCTAGTGTGTGTGCGCATGTGTGTTAGGGGGACAAATCTAATCAGAGACAGACCTGTAGCAACCTAGTCATTAGCTGAGAGGCTAGAAGACCCCTGCTGCCTAATTGGCACAGGTTCAATGTGTTTGCTAACAGGCCGAGGAAAACAGATTGCAACCAGAGTGCCAGACACCACTGTGTACAGCTCGCCAGCTTGCTCACAATACTATATCTATTCCTGAAAGAAATGAAAAGGTAGCGTCTTTTTAAAGGTAACAGTAAAATCTATGAGAAAACTGCACCCTCAGGGTTAGGGAGAAATCCCGTAGAATGGAAGGAGAGTTGCATTTCAACCTACTTGGTCAGGCGAAAAGATCACTTCATTTTCTCAAGGATTTATGTTCTTGAGCCACTCGCGAAGAAAAGTCGAGCGTGAATCTATTCTTTGAGTCCAATACACAGGCAGAGACACAATCATGCCATCCAATTTCCTTCAGATTCACAATGATGTGATGATACTTGGGGGAAGAAAAAAAAAAAAAATAGCAACACAGGTCACATCTAAATTGTAAGGGTTGCTCGTTGCTGTCAAGTGTTCAAGCGTCAAGGATTCTACTTCTTTGAACGCAAAGAATGATGGATGGTGCTGCCATTTGTGTTATAGGAGATGGATCAAACACGCACCATACTTTGCTACTGGTGACCAAAGTTCATATTCAGCTTACAAAAGTAAAAAAAAAAAAACAGAACACTTGGTTCATTAGTTCTTTACAAGCCTAGCATTTCCAAAAAGTCTTACTGTAAACACAAAGGTAAAGCTCACACGGTCCTGAGGAAGTAATAACTTAAAGCCAAGCCGTAATATAGTATAACTCTAACCAGGTGCTTTCTGAGCATAAACCGAAGCAGAGCTCAATTTGAGCGTTCACACATCATATAACATAATGATTTCCAAAGGCTTTTTTAATAAATGTACTCGTTACTTGCACGTCATGTCTCCAAGTGAGCTTTCACATCTAAAAGTCACCCTTTGAACTGTTCCCGGTAGTTATTAAGCTCCACTCGTATTTCACTTATTAAGTGTTCACTTTGGATGAGTTAGAAATGAGAAGGTGTTGAATAATAAGCAGGCAAGTCATCTTTCAAAGCAATAAAACAATGACAGAAAGAGCTGCTATCTGAGTGAAAGGGAGACTTTTATTACATTTACATTATCTCCACTATCGCTTGATCTGAATTTCATCTGGAAGCAATGAAGTTAATATAAAAATGAAACTTTAACGGGAATAGCGAGCCGTTTGTCAAACCGACCCGGTGCTCACGCTCCCCTTCTGGCATATTGGTGCTTTGAAACACACAATCCAGATTTTTACTCCACTCAAATAACACTGCCTTTATGAAATGTAAACAGCGACAGATCACCGGGCCAGCCTGATCCCATAAAGCCCAGACTTCCAAGATGCACGGTTCGCAATCCAGGCTAGTTTGGAACATCAGAGCCCATTGACTGGCACTTCAATGCTGGGTCAAACTGGGCTGGAATCTGCTGAATAATTACGCCTTGCAAAAAAAAACTGGTTTGTGCTTGAGATGACCAATGGATGTTTATTGATGGGCCAAGGCCCAGAATTCAGAACTATGATGGAAAATTGCTAATACTAATTAAAAAACTTCAGAAACATGAAATTGCTAATAATACAAAATAAAATAAAAAGTTTGCTGTGTTTTTTCCTCATGCAAAGCAACTCACAACTTTCCTTCCTCCTGCTGCTCATGAATCAAACCTTCCATCACAAATGATCTACAACATCGACGAGTACTGCACAGAATTCTTTTGTTTTTATGTTATTATTTTGTGGTTAACTGGTAAAAGTTAGAAATGTTAGTAATATGACTTTGATTGAATTTTGTCCAAGACATTTGTGGACTCAATTTTGATGTTGTTGCGCTAACATTCTTTTGTGTGTTTTATGTATGCGTGCAGATATAACGTTGATTGTTTTGTGTACACTTGTTTTATATGGTGGGAACGTCTTTGTCCTTGTTCTTTGTTGTGGTATGCTGATGTTAGTAATAATAATAATTAAAGAAGAATGTTCAACATAATTTGCCACAAGATGTTGTCAAAAGTATTGTAAACATCCTCGCAAGGCCTACACAAATAGTGACTCCCTTTCTATTTCAGTAAATATAAACATGCATTAACATTAAGTGCTACCTTTAATTGTTTTGCCTATTCATAGTATCTTGGGCTAACTCCCAACAGCCGATGGCACCAAATGCTGTCAATTATTGAATGGGTTCAATGTGAAGTTTCAGAAGGAAAAAAAATATATATTTATACCACTCTTCTTTTGTTTTTCCTTTCAGAATGAAAACGTATGTTGCTTACCCATCAGCATAAGTAAATTGTATAGCAGAAAATAATTGTGGTCATAAAATTGTAAAAATGGCTTTAAGATGTGGCGTAGGCCTGATGTATATTCTAGAATAAATAATCAATAAAGTTTTTGTGGCGAATCGTTTTCCTTCGCTTACATCACTGGGGTCCTTGTGTGCTTTTTGCGCATATGTTACCTTTTGGCCTTTGGATGCAAGTATGCTGGTTGTCACTCAGGAGGAATCCTTCTCTGCAACGACACTCATAGCTGCCCATCATGTTGACGCAGATCTGCTGGCATCCGCCGTTTCCCTCTGAACACTCGTCTACATCTACACAGAGAGACACGTACAAGACACCGTTAATACAATAAGGTTAGAACAAAAGTGACGTCGAGTGCTGCTTAACTGCCAAAGTCTGGAAAACTACATGTAACGCAATCATAATAAGCAAGTCTTTGAACAGAGAGAGGTCTAACACAGAACAGATGAATATTTTTTAAGAGCCTCCAGTCACTTTGCGAAGCCTTAGACAGACCTTATGCTTTGAGTTAAATCCCAATATATAGTATAAGTACAAGCCGTAATATAATGTTTAGCAAACACAATGTCTCTGCATGCGGTAAACACAAAGTACCTCTGGGGTTAATTTGAATGTCATAAGTGGCAGGTCATAACATTTTCCACACCAAACAAAAAAATGACTTTTATAGACTTTGCCTTGTGCAATAAGGGTTGATTCTCAGATGAGCCAAAGCACTCATTTTACTGTAGAAAAAAAATCTCAGGACAACCAGAACAATAATGTCACACAATGCTGAAATTCAATATCATCTGTGACTAACAATAAATCCCAGTTTCTAATTTAGTAATTGATTTTTTGAACCTGTATAGAGTGACATACTCAAGTAAATGTTATAAGAGCTGGTATGGACAATTGGAATGGACACAATTCAAGACAGCCAGTAGGTGGACTCCAAAAAATGTAAACAATCGAATGCTCGAGACAAACTTAAGTGACAAGTTCAAAACAGAAAATATAGTTGGTCTTTACTCATCTCATTTCAGTTTGAGAGAAATATCGATGTATATTTGTATACAATGTTAAACACAGCGAATAGGAATGTCAAAAGGGCTTGTCTTAATCTGTCGACGGGGGCCATGACTTCACTAATAGGTATCAGAAATGGCAGCCTGCCTACTGCAGCATGCCTAACCCATAAAATTGCACATGCGGCACGAACCCCTGGCAAGTGAGAAACCCGATCCACCTGGGCTAGAGTACCTGCTGATGACGAGTGTCTGTCAGCCCCACGGCGGAGGAATGCATGCAGTTTGAAGGGAGGAAGCAGGAGTGGAGGAGGAGGGAGGGAGACCGGGCGGGGGGTCGGCGGGGTGGTGGGATGGGGGGGGGGGGTTGACTTGACGGCCGGCGCGGTTGCAGGATGGTGACAAGCAACCAAGTTAATGCACCTCGAGTGCACACAGCGGCAAGGCCTTTTTAAAGGTATGGCCTGGGGCCTCGCTCTCCCGCAGGACCAGAACACAATTGAGAGTTCCACTGATAATAAATCACCCCCCCCCCAAATATGTCTCTCAATATCACAAATCTTTTTTTTCTCACTCTCTCTTGCTTGCTTTTCTTGGTCCGAAGAAGCGCGATTGAGTGCACTGTGGCTTTGGAGGTAACACTCCATTTTCTCTCTCTCTCCCCCCGGAGAGCTGGGCTCTATCACTACTGGAACCTTATCCTTATCCACCGCTCGTTGCATCAATAATCTGCTGTGTATACAAGGCTGTTTTTTTAATAAACCGTCATGCGAAACTAAATTACTGTCTATTTGTCCAGTCTGAGAAGGCCTCTAGGTTAAGTTTCCTTTCTGGGGAATTCTCAGCCCGGCAGAGTTACAAATTAAAATGGACTCGGGCTTCTCTTTTCTTCCCTACAGAAATGTACAGACAGTCGCGAGTGCGGAACGGCACCTTACGAGAGAGACGGCGAGCTCTCAAGTAAGTCAGTGGGCAGGTTGCACTCAAATCTGCTGTCCGATTCATCCATTTGAGCGACCAAACCATTACCAACGAGCTAGGTTTTCCTTGAATTATGTCAAGTAATGTTGGTGACTTAATGAAAATGGCAAGGAAAATAAATGAGAAGCCACTTGACAGCAAAAGTTGTTTTAATGCGTGCACAAACCCAAAAGTCCCTTACACGTGCACAGCATAGCTGTGAGATATGCAAACAGCTTCAGAAGGCCTGCGGGAGTTCTCTTTCCATACTCTCAGTGCATCAATGAAGGTTTCATTTCCTGATTCCTTCATCCCTCCAAATGAGGCGTCGCATGTCAGTAGATTTCTGCCGTTTAAAATAGCTCCCATAATTGCCTATGTTGTGTGCTGGGCAAGGCTGGCGTCCAAAGCAAATATTTCCAAGCGGAAAGGGTTTCTGGCACGGCTCGAAGAAGTGCACATGTTATTTGGTCTTTAAGTATTTTTTAAGAATTCTCTTGAGGACAGACAAAAATGTCTTAATCAAGTTTAAAGGACTGGCTTCATTCTGAGAATTGAGACACGTCCAGGGGACGAAAGGGAAAAGGAAGGTTCAAACAGAGCCAGATTAAGAGATTGGTTGTGTTTGCGGAGGCCATGTCCGCCGCTTTCTCAGATAGCCTTGACTGTATATATATATAACATTTGGCCTTGCGCGGAGATTTAGAGCCATGTAAACATGGCGGTTGCCTTTCTGAAAATCCTCGCTCTGCCGCTCGCTTTTATTTTGCCGAGATTGACCGATGTCGGTGACAGTTACGACTGACTAATTGTACAGTAGGAGTGAAGAAACAACTGCCGTCTGTCATCGGGGCTGTCGACCCGCTGCTTGGCTTGTGTGTGGCGCAGACAGGACTGTCTCTGTGGTCTAGACAGACCAGAGACAAGGAGGTGAGTGGACGGACACTGGCCTCTTTGGCTATTTCATTTACAGGAGGCAAACACCCTCTAATAAGGCAGCAAATCAGACCCATGTGCAGGAACGGGCAACAGGAAAGCCAGGGTAGGGTGGGGGCTTCAGTTGCCGCTTGGGTTTGTGAATAGGCGGTTTTAGTTGAACGTCAATGAGGAAAAGGTGGCAAGTACATGGTGAGCTCCAACATTTGGTACTTTCAAAAAACTTTCAACTGGACTTCTGATTTTCCTATAGCTTTCCTCGCGAGTTCAGTGACACAGCACATGTCCCCCGGCCACTTGACTAAACACAGCAACAGGTTTGAACCCAGTCGGAGAGGACAGCCGAGCGCAAACATACATCTCGTCTTTCAAGCGTCAGCAAATAATAATTAAATAAATGCATTTAAATAACATACTGAACTTGATAACACTTCTGTTTATTTATTGTGATCAGTGGGGTTACAATAGTTTTAGATTCTACGTCATAGTTAGTTTTTATTTTGTTTTAATTTAAACATGAAAATCCCATGCCTAGGTCTTTGCAGGTGCGGTCAGAAATCACGCAGACAGACTACATGGAATGAGCTACAATCGTTCAAAATAGCATTTCGCTGTGACTCCCATACAATCTGGAAGTATTTAAGAAACACAAGCCTAGAATAGGTTTCTTGGTGGACAACCTTATGCCAAGGAGACAAGAGGCCCTCATACTGACGTCTGATGGTTACCAGGCTGTTTGACGTTTACATGGCTAAACCCTGTCTCAGGCTTGAGTTTCCTCTCAAGCTTCTCTGCCAATAGGCTCAGCTGGAATTGTTCATTTCACAGTGGATAGGAATGAACAACACCAAGAATAGAGAAAGCTGTTTGTTGATATAATCCTCAGGAGTCGGCTAACGCACCAATTTCAAATCTGTACCTTACTTAACACATTGCTACGCTTCCTTTCCTACGAGCTGTGGAGACTCTTGCCCCAACCGGAATCCACCTGGGATTCAACCCTCCAACCTCAGAACAGTGAGGCGGATGTGTAAAGCACTCAACTACTGTGCCGCCAAGGTCAAGCTCATAGCACAAACAGTCAGCAACAGCGCGTGATTGATTCACAACATAATTAAAGGAATTGCATTTAAAAGAGCAACTGGAATACTCTTTGGTGACTCATTGGATAAAGCGATCAATGCATCCATCTGAAACTTCCCCTTGGCTAATAATCTCTGAGGATTACAAGATTTGGGACTGAAGTTACCACTAATCGGGTGACAGAAGGGATTCACTTCATTCTTTACATCTAGCGGCATTTGCAAAATTGCAACACAATACAATTATGACTTTTACAATGATTGGAAACAAAATCTAATCACTTAGCAGGGTTAATTCATGCAACCTTCTCAAAACCGATACTCCAAAGCCGTTGATGCACCAAAGCTGCAATGACATTGCTTTTGTGTTATGGATCATGTTATGACTTTGCGGAGGTTAAAGTAAAAGGCCATTCATTTCCCTATAGAGTGCAAAGGGAATTGAGCTCTACTGAATCAATACAAACCAAATCAGTGTAAGTCAACAAGAACCAAAAGGAACAGGGTCTACGGGTGGACCCTGAAGTCGGTTCTTTGAAAAGAGAGAACAATGTGTCGTCTGACAAAGCAGAGAAGCAAGTAAACAATGTGGTGATCGTGATTTATCTTTTACGGCAGGCTTGTCAAACATGTTCCTGTTTTCAAACTAGAAATAGTATTATCGCAAATGTTCAGCCGACAAGTTACTGTGGAAAACCGCAGTGATAATGACATGTACTTGGGTTTCCAAAAGGACCTCGTCCAAGATGCATAGGTCATACTAAGTGGGGACGGCGGTGCTACAGTGGGGAACTAATAGACTTCCTGCATCTGGTTTTCATTGTAAAGGGGATGTGTGTTTTGGATTAAATTGACATTGATTCCTCTGTTTTTCCTAAGACTCTAAAAATCCTTTACAGCTTGGCCATGTGGTGATTAACTACCATCCGTCCCTCACCTCCACCAGCAAATGGGCATGATGGTTATAAAAGATGTAATCAGGCTCTAGAATGCCACGTTGCTTCTTATTTCTGAGGGAAGCTGGAGAGGCTACAAAAATCTCACTGTGGGCTAATTATACGTATACAGTGAGTGACATCTCACTCCATGTCGACAGAAGCAGCGTGATATTGCATTGCTTCCACCTTGCTGACTTCTTGACATCTTTGTGAGGCTCTTAGGGCAGACAGCAGAGACCTCAGAAACCACAGCGTCTCTGTTGAGGCACACAAGGCAGCGTTCTGCTTCACGCTCCGCCGCCTTCCGCCACCGCCCAGTGCCATTATGCTGCCAACACATGCAATTACAAGGAGTCATGTGGCACGTGCCGCAACGCGCGCGCACACACAAAAAATGAAACGAAGGAGACGTCCCTGGGTTGTCAGGATCACAAAAAAGCCTTAGAGGACGAAAGCTGCAAGTTATGCGCATGATTCCCACTTCCATGTAACCTCCAAAAAACAAACAAAGAATCACCTTAACAATTTAGGATTCTGAACTCAACATGAACTTTTAAGGCTCAAGAGAACGTCTACGCTCCGCAGCCTTGGGCACATCTGGTCTTTAAGGACTCTGAGGGTCGATCTGACCCTGTCTGGGAACCAGCTGCTTAGGTTCGCCACTCCAGGGCCAAGAGGGACTAACCTTTACTTTGGGGCCAAAAAGAAGCTTAAACCTGAAAGACCAAGTTGGGGCCTTGAGGTGAATATCCCTCTCCCTCTCTTTGTAGGTTTGTGTTGAGGGTTGCTGCCTTGGAATTTTGTAGGAGTCATTCTAAGAATCCTTTCATGTCTCAAGATAATAGAAGGACTTGGAAGCTACAGACGTATATACCGACCGACAAGCCACAACATTATGGTTGTGCTACAATTGGTGGGTGAGCAGTCAAGCTTCTTCACCCGAGAAAGGTCCCAGCTAATGAAGAAATTTTCAATGGGCGTCCAGTTGGTCATACATCCAATACAGGAGGTGTATGAAATCCTATCTTTATTAAGAAAATAATGGACAATTGTTATTGACAATGACGACATACAACATTTAACACAATGCGGTTGTAGTTAACAGTGGTTTAGAACTGTTAGCACTTGGGTTACAAATTATTGACATGAACTTGTCAATAATCCACAACCACAATAATATCAACATACTGTTAAATTAAGATCTCCTTGAGAGTGTCACTCAAAACTGAAGCCTGTTCTCACTGCTGGCCCATTGTCGAAAAAAAGTTAAACTCCGCAAGTAAGTAAAACTTTAAAAGTTAGGTTGATTTGATGGCGCCTGATTTACGGGCGCAAACTGTATCAAAAAGACTGGTAAAAAAAAACAGTTTGATATAACCTTCATACAACCATTTTTGGGCAATTACACACCTGCACGCAAGTCAGGGGCTGAGCACACCAAATGATCCACTCGCAACTGGATGTACTTTCTAAATGGCTTGGAAAATAGCCCTGCACTGCAGATCTAAGTGAGATACGCCGAGAGGGGAACAAGCGAGGGAAAGCCTGACTGAGTAAAAGAAAGCCATGGCAGCCTCTCACAGTCACAATTGGTAACCTCCGTTGAAGAGGAGGGCAACAGACTTCTTTGTAGAGGTGCGGAGCATTCAACGAGCCGAGGAAGAACCCATTGAACTTCTTTCTGGCTCTGCCGCCAGTGAGCTTCATACGCGATGCCAGATGTCTTTTACTTTGCAGCACAAATCGGAACGACAAAATTCAGATATTTGCAGGATGTCGTTATACACGACTAATTTGCCACCATTCTCATTTATGATCAAACCAAGGAGGTGCAGGTGTTTTTCATTTAAAGGTACATTAATGCTGACATCAATGCACTTTAACTAAATGATTGATGAGGTTTATGTCATTGTCCTACTTTGTGTGTCTGCAGATAAAAGCGGATTCCCAATGAATAAACGGGTAATGGTTTTACCTGAACGTGAGCTCTATTGTAGAGCTGGTTACATTTCCACACCAAGGTGACGAGAAAACTAAAAGCATGACGAAGGAGCTTTTGAGTGCATTTGCATTGGATAAAAGGATATAGGTCAGGTGGATAGCTCGAAAGCAGGGGTGATTGTTTAGCTAAAGGAGACATTATTTGATAGGACTTTTAAAATACTATTTTCAGTGTGGCTAATGTGCACAACGCACTGGTGAAATATCAAACCATGGGAGAGTTCTTGACCCAGTGGCACACTCAGAGATCTGAACTCAGGGTCAGGCCCTTCAGAAATTCACTCTCTTTTTGTCAGGCTAATTAAAAAGAGCAGGATTTCTTTCCTGAAACTAGATGAGGAAATTTCCAATATGTCATGCAAGCATTGAAATAAGAGCCCTGGGGCATTTATTAGCGTTTGTGATGTGACATGAAAAGCAGTGAATGTATGCATTAATGTGAGTAAAGGGCGTATCTCACTGAGCCACGAGTGTTAGTGCACGAAGCGAATGTTGGTATTTCATCAGGGTTCCTAAAAGGTTGCAAACAGTTGCAAACAGTTTTTATTGTCGCAAAGAATGTTTTTATTTGCCACAAAAAAAAAAGTTGAGGACTATTAAAACTGTTGGCGAATGTCTGGCGAACATCCTTGCAACTGTTTGTGACCTTTAACGGACCCTGATCATTATTTTCTTTTTCTTTTTTTAATAGAAAAATCAACTTTCAGGCCATGCGCAAATCCTCGCTAACCTTTGCTGCTCAGTCAGACCCCGCTTAAATGTCTCCACATATTAACAGTGAGCACAAAGTGGCTGATTTGCATGCTTCTCAATACTCCGATTTGAAGCACCGCAGATAGCGTCAGCATTGATCTGAACGAGGACTAAACGTGGCATCAAAACCAGTGGCATCCATTAAAACAAATCGGCTTTGACGTACTGGTTGATTTTTGTCACAGTAAGTTTAGACTTGAAGATTTTGATTTGAGACTTCTTTGTGACTTGCACATGCTGTATGTAACCTACTCATACCTCTAATCTATATATGACAAGGTTTTCTTCCATAACTTTGAAAGACAATTCACTTGCAGAAAAAACTGAGAGAAAATAATTCACACATACACAAACCCTCACTCATACGCTCACACGCACACACTCACTCACACACTCACCTAGACAATTGTGCCCATCATGTGCCAAGCGGAAGCCATCATAGCATGTGCACCTGTAATTTCCCGGAATGTTGATGCACTCATGGACACAGCCACCATTGTATTCGGTCGCACACTCGTCGACATCTGCAAAAAACAACAACAACAACAACAACAAATGAATTGGCATTAAAGCAGGTACTTAATGGTGCAAACTTGTCATGTTCCAGTTAATAAGTGAACCATTGTGGAAGCAGGAGTAGCTGCTAAATATATACAATTACTGCAACACTACCAAACAATCATTTCAAAGTGGTTAGTGGTTTGTTTATTTATTTATTTACAATGCATATTGTACATTATTATTCATGATGTCAATGATACAAAAGGAAAAAAATAGTGCATACTAAAAAACCATTAACAGCCGAAAGTAAGTTCACAAGTGCAAAAAGCAAACAAACGTGTCACATAAAAACGGAGTGCAGGCTGACGTTTGCAGAAAGATCACAGATTGGTTTGACAGCGAGAGTGAGGTTGTCCGTAATGGTTATGATGATGGCCGCGGGGCCCCACTGAGAAGCCCAGGACAAGATGGATTGCGAACACTGTGCATATCCAGTCAGCACTTGCTGGCCCATTTAGGCCCTATGATCCTGGTCGTTCAGCTTCACTTTGAGGCTGCCGCTCTCAAGGCTTAATTAGACTTGACAGCGGAGGGACGGGACAGAGACAAAGGAACACACTTTGCTCCCCACGTCTCTTCTTCCCACACATCAGCGCCATTTGCCAAGCTCAGTACAAATTCACCCATCACTTGCCCATTTGTCTTTTACCCAGGAACACGCAAAAACATTTGGCTGACTAAATTACAACAGTAAGATGTGGCTCACAATTATATAAAGTACACTCCCCTCCAAATGTGTTTGGAAGGTTTGTATTTTTATATTTATTTGCTGACCCCTTGTAATATTCTTGGCCATGACACACCCAAGGAAAAAAAAATCCTAGCTCCGCTATCATGTATATATTTTGCAAACAAACTTGATGACGCATAGGCATATTGATGGATTAACTTTTGAAAAAAAAAAAATGCATCAAATGCATTTTACCCTCGATGCACAACGTACAAGTAGTGAACATAATGAAATCAATAATGATCCTTTTGATTATAATTTTCAGTGGCGCATTTGCTAATGAGATGACTAATGTCCTAAATAACCGTGAAAGACACTTCATCACTTTCACCCCCGTGCCCTTCAAGTGTGTATGCACCTTATGCATAAATCTGCCGCTATCGGAGTGTCTGCAGTTGTCACTCAATGCTCAGATTGCATGAGTACACTTTGACCACGCACCCGGAAAAGCCATCGAACCACTTGCATTTGATGGTTAAGGCAAGGCTTCAAAGTTTGTGTATTGATCAAGCATGGCACGAAACAACATTTCCTGGCATGGGAGAAAAAAAATTAGACGACCTTGTTTTCTTTCATTTAAGTGTATCGTGACTAGCACCATAAATACAATTCAATAAGACAAGAAATCGTAAAAGTAATGGGTATCTTCTCGACACCGGGAAGTCAAGTAACAAATATTTATTATGTATCTAATGACATAACAATAATATAACTTGGAAAAAGAAACTGAACCCAACTACCTTATCATTGTACTTGCTTTGCAAAAACAATATTTTCAAACTGTCCGCTTACCCTAATCCCCTGATTGATGCACTCTGAACATTGCACAAGCAAAGCTTCACAAATCAATCTTGAACAGGCAAAAAGCCATGGACGTCACCCAACCAGTAATAAAAAAGAAAACATTGTGATTATGGCTTTGTAATAACACAAATAAGATTTGTGGAATATACTGATCCAGAGTGTTGGAGTTTGGGAGGGAGCAAAGTCTTCAAAGCCCCTGCTGGAAATAACCCTGACTGCTTGGCTGTGCCTCGGCCGCAGTCTTAATTCTCTCCAACATGTGTATAGGAAATTTACTGCTTCATTTCGTCTGGTCATAAAGTAATACTTGGCAACTGGCTTTTCTCATCCCCTGGCCACTTCTCTTTCGCTCGCTTCTCTTCGGTCTCACGGCTAACGCCGAGTGCAGCAGAAGCTCTTATCAATTCAAGTGGAAAGGTTTTCAAAGTGATAAAGCAAAATCAACATTAGGTGGACGTCTTTGAGAGTAACTTTTCTCCATGGTCCCAAAAGGACCCACAGAATGTTGCGCCTCCTAACTGTGAGTGTGTGTGTGTGTGTGTGTGTATGAGTGTGAAAATTCATTCATTCATTCAGAATCTTTTACCTTCACAATGTTTGCCATCTCCTTTATAGCCCGACTTGCAGATGCACTTGTAGGATTTCAGTGTATTCTGGCAGATGGCGTCGATGCTGCAGTTGTCGAGTGCTTCTGCACACTCGTCCACATCTAGGAAGAAAGAAAGAGGTTGTGAAGTCGATCCGACCACAGAAAAGAAAATCCATGTAAACCTCAATTGACTTTGACTTGTAAAACGCAAAGTGAAGCGAAGAACTAAAATGAAGACGGGCTCAATCTGCTTATATTGATGGAACTGATGCGCTTTTCTTTCAAAAGGTTGTATAGCACAGAAAGAGGAGAGAAGACTTTTGTTATTTGTGATATTTTTCTATGAACACTTTTCTGCCAATCACATTCAAACTCATGGAAAATGCAGCATGTAGTAACTGACTTTTTCTGGGACTATAACAAAACATTTTTTAATTCAGCATAAACAGAAACCAAAAACAACAAACGTCATTGAGGCCATTTGATGTCAACTGCTGCTAATGTGAAATTAGAAATGCTAATGCTAGTGCAAATGCTGTCAATGGGATGTGGTACTAAATGATTCATGAGTTTACATACCATTCACAGTTCAATAGGATGTCAATTAGCAAGTACGTGTGTGAGCATTTAGCATGCATGGTAAAGCCCATTCACTTTAGGTGTTTTGTTGAGATTTCTGAAGACTGGACCAAAGACCATAAAACGGCAAAACCCACAATCAAAAAATAATATATTCACTAAAAAACAAACAGAAGTTGGCCTTTAACGATCTGATAAATCAATTAACCACCTAAACCAGTAACGGTGGTCTTATATGTTTTTATCTTTTTTAACACGTGTGGATTTACACGTAAACACCGTCTGACCCAAATTAAATATAAAACAAACCTTTGACATTTCTCAGTGACTTCAATTGAAGTATTCCGTTTTAAGTGTTAATTACTCTCGCCTGAATAATTCGGGTGAGAATGCGAAAAGATAAGCAAGGAAATGGATTCAAACAAACGCACGGTCTGGTCAGCCTTTACGGAAACCCTAATCCAGCCAAATCCTAGCTAACTAACCCAGGTGTTGAGGATTACCCCTCGGCACAGAGGGGAAGGGCAGTTTAATGAGGTTTACATAGCTTCCAATATCCACTCTTATCACAAGTCCTCTGCAGGAGTCAGCTGATCCCACTGGGAAATGACCTGCAACATAAACCCTCACGCTTAGCACGTTGCCTATTCCTGGAGGACACGAGGGCCACTATGGAGATGAGCGCTGTAACAATGCTTGCATGATCCTAAACTGGAGCAGCTCCATGATCCATTTGGTTTGCAACTGCAATGGGAAGAACATCAAAGTTTGTGCCATGAAAGTTTCATAAACTCGGTTTTATTTCAGCAAGAACATTGAGCTCCAAGGTTAGAATTTAAAGGCAGAACAATGTCTTCAGACGCCCTGTTACAGCTCACTGCAGACCAGAAGATTTATTTTATTAGGGATTAATCACCTTCATTATTCCGCAAACTAAATGATTGACTCTAACGATGTACGGTGTTCAAGTAAGCAAAGCGTTCCTGTCATCAGTACTTTATTGTCTAAAAACATTTTGGAGTACGGTATGCAGTCGGGGTGGTCGTGGCTCCATTCCTGCCAAGTTTCCTTCTGGCCATTGAGAATTGCAGAAGCTCCCCCAGTTGCAGTATTGATTTATAGTATGTGTGAAGATTTCAACATCTCCTGTGTTGTAGCCTTGGTCTACGCCGGGGATGGCGAGTGACTAAGTCATCTCGTATGAAAATGTCACTTTAGCTAAATCACTGGACAATGGTAAATGAGCTTTCACTTTTGCACCTGTTTCACACACTGACTCCTCATCTTCATCATCTTCTAACACTGTCAAGCATTTTGGAGGTCAAAAACATCTCCACTTTTTTAATCAAATTAATGGCTGTCCATATTTCTCAGCAGGCATCACTGCCGCTGTTCAGGTATCCTGCTTATAATGTTCCCATTGGATCAATACATTTCATTTCCCAAGTTTTCTGTTAAGCAGCCCTTTGACTTGTGTTTAAACATTTAAAGAAGAGATTAAATTTGATTTAATGTGGTTGTGACAATCCTCCAACAATCTATTCCACGTAATAGACTACTGAAATATGTTGGGCGTTATGCAGAAGAAAAAAAAAAAACGACTTCATTTGGTGAAACCACCTAAAACCGGTGGAAAATGTAACTATGTAGAAATTATAGGGGGGGAAAAAAATCCCCTTCTAATCAATGACGAATGGGAAATTTGCCGTACCGCTGCATATTTCTTCAAATCTGTCACCAAAGGAAATGCCAACCACCAGCCAAAAAATTAATTTTTTTTTTTTTTTTCTGCAGTGACACGAAACTTACCAAAATGAGCAGGCTGGGAAGCCAAGCAAATACACAACTACCCCGTTGCCTTTGGTGTTAGCTAGACAAACGGAAATAAACACAGTAATGCCAGTCGCACGGACTTGGATCATGGTCTGACACGTTATTGTTTGTACCCATGAATAAAAACATTCCAATGGACAACAAAAGTTGCATATGGTCCAAATTGCTTTGGCAAGGAAATAAACATGTCAGACTCAATACATCCGTCGGTGCAGTCTGAAACCCAAATGCCGCTTGCTCAGTAATGCCGCTCTGGTAATTGACTCATGCCCAAGATTAAAAGATTGGGTTTTCCCAGTGAGTTTCTTTCATTCTTTTGTGTTGAGGAATCATACTTGTTGGGAACAAGTTAGGCCAGCGGAGGATGAAGCCAATGCGTTGGGACAAGGGCGAATAAACAAAGTCAAAACACACACAAAATACCAAAGAAGAAAGGGCTGTAGGGGGAAAACCCAATGACATTTCGTTATAATAGTCTCCACCAGAGAACATATTTTCCATGAGGACACCAAAGCTCTCCTTGTTTTAGCACATTTCAAACTAATTAGCTTTAGTTTGAAGGAACGAGCTGTGACAAACAAATTTAACAGAATTATCGGTGATCTGCACTTAAATGTTGTATGAAAATAAAAAGGTTCTGAACAATTTAAAAATCTTACGAATCCAAGACAATGTTAAAATAGAAAATGTGACTTGTTTTGTAAGCCTAGATAAATGGTCGATGAACGCCTTATAAAATGTTGCCTGGGGCACGACATTGGCTCGGGCCAATCCTGCTCGCTACACTGAATATTCCCGACTCAACAAAGTGGAACTTACAAAAGAATGTTTGGATAATCGTCAAAGTTTTTTCATTGGGGCTTATGAACTATATAACTGCCTTGTTCTCCTGGATCTGATCCAAGTGTATCTTCTGAAACATTTTGAATTCCAGAACATTTTTGAATGAACCCGCCCAATCCTGGTTATGACCACATTCAACTCCTGCTATAAGCTGCTCGCTACGGAGGTGAGACCTTGTCAGATTTGCTTTTCCTCTCTGATTTATTAGAAGGCCTGGGATAAGAAGCAAAGTAGAGGGGGGTGTTAGTTGGAATAGGACGCGGAAGGGAGAGCGCGAGTGTGTGGGAGAATTGTAGGGACTCGTAGGTGTGCAGTTCAAACATAGGGCAATGTTTACTTTGAGCGCTCAGACCATTGCTGCTTGCTTTGCAGCCAAATCTGCCAACACCCACCACACAACCTACCCCCAACCCTTCCTCCCCAAAGCCTTCACCTTTCCTTCTGGTGCATAAGATAGACTTGAAATACGGGCCAGATGCACACACATTTGAGCTCCCATGAGCTTCTTGTAGCTAGGGAGTAAGGGTGGAGGTCAACTGCAAACAAGGTGTTCTCGGGTTTGCTTTGCTGCACATAATTACGCAAGAACTGTGATACACCTGCACAGTGCATCAGGGTCAAGGCCAGATACGCATGCTAGCTGACTTTGGGTGAGAAGTGGGGTACAACCTGGACCATTCACCGGAAACAGTCATCCTTTCGGGAAATTTACAGTGAAACGGGCTGAGCAAAGCCCACACAGAAAGGTCAAAGATGAAACAGATTTGAACCCCAAACCTTTTTCTGAGTGGCTTCAGCACTAATCACGTATCAACAATACTGCTCGCCAAATACCCAACAAGATAAATCAGATGCACAGGAAGCAGGCACAAAGTTAGGAAGAGGACTTGAATCAGGCCAAGCTGTGTATTTTTTTGTGGGGGGGGGGGGGGGGGGGGGGGGGGTTGATTGAAGCTGCGAAGACAAACGGAGCTGCGAAATGGTTTGATTAAATGGAGACATCGACACAGACACAAAATTTAGCATCCGCTCCACCCCACTCCGGTCTCGATTGCCTTGAGCTAATGAAGGGCCACACTGTTGGTTGTCCGGCCAGCCTTGTGAATAAAAATATCAACTGCTTCCATTCGGAATATTTACACTCATCCTTCACACACTCTAAATGTTTAGGAATCACCACCGCTGACTGATCCTTTTACGTTCAAGAAAACGGTGATCAAACACCTCCCAGCCCTCCCTGCTTATGTCCACCAACCATGAAGAAAAAATAAAGAAGAACACGCCAGTTCACTTTTAGAGTTGCATAGTTGGGTTCATAGTTGATCTTTGTGCTCTGACCTGGCACATTTCCAACCGGTTATCCGGTTGCTCTCACGAGCGGTGTTCACGCCAGGTCAGCATGTTTAGCCATCTCATGACCGGGCTGGTGATGTCAAGCCTGAACAGAAGCATTTCACCACTTTCAGATACACTGGCGTTAGGACGTGTTGATGGCATTTCAGAGAGATTTATTTCGCCCGGGAAGGGGGGGGGTGTCAGTGTGGACAACCCGCAGTGTGGCGCCTGTGGTAATTGCCTGCAGGTCCGTTTGCAACCAAACACTGGTAACTCTGAAAGACTGTACGCGGTTTGATGTTTTGTGACCTTCTGGCGCTGCTCCAGATGCAACTGCTGCCAATCGCGCAATAGACTCACTTTTGATTCAATAAAAGGCCAGTCTGACAATTTGGTTCTGCTCCACAATGCAGTAAATAAATAGCTAGTACATAAGAGACACATTCTAAAGTCAAACTAATAAATGCACTTGCCTTTCTTGATGTGTCTTGACTGGTCCACCAATCTTAGACAACTAAAGGAGGTTATCCGTGGTTGCCGTGGCAATGAAAGACATTATTCTCCTTAGATATTGTACTAAGATTAGCCTCTAGGCAAAGTTGTCTGATAATTTCTGATACGAAACTAGTGAGTAATGTCAAATGAAGACATACAATGTGTCAAAAAAAAAAAAAAAAGCTAAGGCTGGAACAATTCACTCAAACTATTTTTACTATCAAAAGATAGTTTTATTTCTAGATCTGTAACTTTTTCTAACTTTAACCTCATTATTGAAAATGAACTACTAATAATTTTGTTTAACTACAGTTTATCAATGAATCAATTCTTTTTACATCAATGCATATTTTAGAGGTTTAATATGGTGATGATTCCATTTTATTTATTTTTTGCAAGGTCTTCAGTGACATCTTACTGTTTGATTTCATAATAAGGGTTTTTGAATTTCTGAAGAAAGTTCCAAAGACTCCGGAAGATGTTGGAAAATGCAAAGGACCTGTTCACTAAAAGCCTTTGAAGGTTACAGTACAATGGACGAACTCGCTGCATCTCTGGAATTTTAAACCTCTACCGAGAATCTAGTCCTTGTGCCTATTTTTTTCCTTGTGCCTTTCATTTTGGCATGCGGTCCTAACAGACCTCAGACCAGCTCCATATGGAAAACATTTATTGCAACAATTAAGCTAATATTAAGAAAAAGAAAAATGGCGTGACACAATTTTTTTTTTTAGAAGATGTATGAACTGAATTATTGAATACAAGCAGTTTGCAGCTGGAGTGGTGCAAAATTCATTTGTAACATGCAAAGGAATGTTCACCCTCCATGGCACGTGTGCTCCTTAACAAATCCTTGGCCCATGCAGTTTATTTTATATGGCTGCAGGGTGGTAGTTTGTCCAGCTATACACCTTATATTTATACAACAGGAGTTAACTGACATGACACTCTCCCTGCCTGCACACAGTCATTACATTCACTGGCGGTCACTTTAGCCAGCTACGGTACCAACTAGAAAGATGGCAACATAGCAATTACAGCAAAAGTGTGATATTTTTAGTTTGTTCCTGTCCAAGCCAGTTACACGTTAAGTGAATGCGTCTCTGTGTGAGTTGTGAAGCGGACTTTTGAAATGAAAGGTTCGGCGGCCTGGAAATGACTGAATGGGCCCCTCGTTTAGAACTTGCGAGACGGAACAATTAACAAACATCTGTTTACAGCGACGTATTAAGTGCTTAATGGTGTTTGTCAAAGAGCGGCAGTCGCTTTCAATAAGGGAATGTTGGAGAACTGGAGAAATATTGCTTTTAATCCTTTTACTTGTAAGAAAAAATAAGATGAACTAATTGAACTGTTGGAATTAATATTAGAAAACTGTCAGTGTTATTCAATTATGTCACATCAAATGTGTGAACACTCGTTTATTTTTTGTTAGGTTTCTTAATGAGAGATATTATCTAAGTTTTTTTAATAGTTGCTTAAGAACTAAATGATTAATTGTTTCATTGCTGTTTTATTACACCATATGAATTGAATCATTCATTAATGAAAGTTGAAGCAAAATGTTCCCGGTCACAGTGAATATTGAATGAAAATGATTAATGATGAATGAAAAGGTCGTTGGTGCTCGATCAGCCATTTGCCACATCTCACCTTCTCCCAATATGTCATATATTGCTGGTGTTGGACGGAAAGGTCTTATCTCCAATCTCATAACTTGTCAAGAGGCCCCAAAAAATAGCATTAGCATTGGATGATGAAAAAAAAAAAAAAGCCATGATTAACACTTTTGACTGACCAATATATATATTTTTTTTAAATAACACCTACACGTCAGGACTGACCAAAAGTATAGATTTTTGAAAGAAATATTAAATTCACCAAAATGTGACTTATTATGTTTGACTTTTATGTTTGAATTGCAAAATGTATTGGTGTGTAATCTCAGAAGCATATCTTGCCTGTATCGTGGCCAGTCAAAAAAAAAAAAGATCATAAAGATGGACAAAGAACAAGACACTGCAAGATGTACAGAAGAGCTCAATATACAGAAGGTGGCTCAGCTTTTTTCCCATGCCTATGTCCATTGAGGATCTCAAATTGATTTCTAATGACCCCTCTCACTCCTCCCACCCCTCCGTGCCTTGAATGCACTGGTGAGAACCCACCAAATAAATAACTTTGCTCTTTCTTTTTCATGTGGACTCCTTGATGTATTGGCTTGGATTTTCCATTACTCAGCAGAATAAAAGCATTTCCTTTCACTTCCAACAGTAAAGTTGGCGCTCGCCGTCAGGAATGTAAACACACGCAGTCTGTAAACAAGGCTCTCTGTAACCCCAACCCCCTCAAACATCACTGACCACTACAAGACTGGCCTAATGACGTCCCTCTTTGACCCCCCCCCCCCCCCCCCCCCCCACAGCCGTCCCCGATTCATCGTGCAAAGAGCGACACGGCTATGTTATTCAGCCCGCACGTGACAGGAGTATGAAGAGGGCCTACGAAGATGACAGTCCCACTCATATTTCTGAAAAATCCTCAACATGTCCCATCAGTTAGTAACAGAAAAAACAAATGTGGGCTTTGCGGTGGAGGGAGGCGGGAGGATTGAGGGGGGGGCTGAGGATTAATGATCTGCTGCAGCTGGCTGAAGAGCGGCAGAGTGATTCCTCAGTAAGCGCTGGTGGGGTCGGAGGGGAGATGGGGTGTTTTGGAGGTGAGTTTCAGACTTGAGGAGACAGAGAGCCTTCAGCCACCACCTCCATCCTCCCCCGACGGCGATGCTGTCAGCACGCCGTCGCATCTGCGTGCAGGACAAAGGCTACTGACTGGGTGAGAAGAAGATGGAAGCAAGGGGAGTGACTTCTGTCATTTCAACCGCAATGCCGCACTGCAGAGACGCATCCCAGGCCTCATTTGGAACATCTTTTTCAGATTAAAGCTCCACAAACAAACAAGCTAGTTTGAATGCTTTCTGCGCTCCCTCCCTCACTGACGCCAGTCACTGTCGTCCTCGCACGGGCTGGCTCCCTCTTCATTTTCGGATGCAGAACAAAAAGTTCACTTCCACAGACCTCAATAGACAGAATCCTCCGTACTTTGTGGATTTGGTGTCATTTGATCAGCCTGTTAGGTCACTGTGGTCTATTAACTGCCTTTTACTTAGTGTCCCTGACACAAAAGCTAAACATGATAGAGCCTTGCGGTCTATCCATCCATCCATCCATTTTCTGAACTGCTTAGTCCCCACGGGGGTTGCGGCCGTGCTGGAGCCTATCCTAGCCGTCATCAGGCAGTAGGCGGGGGACACCCTGAACCGGTTGCCAGCCATTCGCAGGGCACACAGAGACAAACAACCATTTGCCCTCGCACTCATACCTAGGGACAATTTCGAGTCTCCAATCGGCCTACCAAGCATGTTTTTGGGATGTGGGAGGAAACCGGAGTGCCCGGAGAAAACCCACGCAGGCCCGGGAGAGAACATGCAAACTCCATACAGGGAGGGCCGGAGGTGGAATCGAACCCGCACCCTCCTAACTGTGAGGCGGACGTGCTACCCAGTGCTCCACCGAGCCCTTGCGGTCTATTGTCCCCAAATTTTGGAACGCACGTCCTTTTGAGCTAACAAGCTCTTTCGTGGACTTATAGGTGTAAATTTGCACTCAGAATTGCCCTGGAAAGTACCAAGCATACTTGTCTCTATATGAATAAAAACATCCGGATGCAAATTACAAACAGTAATGCTCATTTTTGGTACAGTAAAATAACAATATTGCTTGTCCTTGCGAGGACTCATTGTTTACATCTACCGGTGGCGAAATGCTACACTTCTGTTGTAAGACTGGAATGGATAAACACACGAATACTGTTTCGAGTTCCTCACCAAAACCCAACAATATTGCCCCTGAGCAATGTGAAACAATTTTGATTTACAACAACTATCAAAAGCTGAAACAGCGGACAAACTAATCAGGATGCAAACTCTTAAATCACATTTTAGTGGTTTGGTAAATTCCCCTAAGAAGCAAGAACAGGACGCCTTGTCTTCTATTTTGAAATGATTGACTTGCATAAGTAAACACTCTTCTGCTAGTCTTTATATTGTATGTTGTTTTTTTTCAGTTCATTTATATCGGTGTTGTTACTCGAATTAACTAAGCAAGTTCAAGCTGAAACTAACGGAGTGAAGCCAACGACTGCACTGGCTCAACACCAACAAAACTATGTTATGACGTTCTGTCTGGGAATAATCAATGTCTATTCGTTTTAATCAGCAGTAAAGTTTGTACTGAATCAATGTTCCCTCTAACTTTTTCATGCGTGACATTCACACAAACTCCCTGAACATTCCTTGGACCACGGTAAGCAACATCAGACTTGCACACAACGGTCAAACCAGCATCGCAACAGTTCAAAACCTGAGATCATAATAAATTACACGATGTAGGTATGTTCCAAAAAAAAAAAATATCAAGATTTTAGAAAGATCAGATTTTAAAAAGTAGGATAAAGTCGTCTTAATTGCGTAACTTACAATGCAAGAACTCATGTGAATTGCATGACACATCCGACACTTCATAATGTGCTTCAATTCTGCAAGGATATTCTCAAGCATCGGGACACTTTTCCCCTGGTTTGTTGGTGAAATGGCGGACAGACAGCACTGATGCTGGACAATGCCGCCTCGCCCATTGACGTGCTGTCAAACACATTGCAATTATCTGCCAACTATTTTTGCTCCAGGTTGTTTGTTTGTTTTTTGTTTTTTTAAATATCCAGGACAATACAGACAATACAAGTTGGCGAATGACACTTGTCACCATGGCAATAAAAACAGTAGCCATAATTAAGACGGACCAAATTTCTTTTTTTTTTTGGGACGAGGTGAATACAAAATTGCAAAATGCTAATGCAGCTGTCCCAGCTCTTACATTTAAATAAGCAGCTGATAATAAGAAAAATAATTGTTACCCCGAGTGATTAATTTAATCGAATATGCAATTTCCATTACAGTATAAAACGTCAGGACTCCATCTTAACACGAACTTGCAAAGAGGAAAAAGTCACGCGGAACCATTCCACCATTAAGAGAAAAGTGAATGACATGGAGCTCAATGCTCACAAAAAAAAAGCCACGGTATCAAAAAATTAAAACCCTTCTCCATAAGGGAGGCTCATTTGCGAGAGTGGGAGCACTTGCATCTGCGAAGTGCAATCATTTATAGCCAACCTACAATCACTCATCGCTGCCAAACACCCTCACACCCACCGATCAAAGTTTCACCGTGAATCATCCAGCATCGCTCTTGGACAGAATTGCAATCGAATGTGTTCGCCACTCAAGTAATGGCAAGATAATCATCTCGGCGCTCCGTCGGCTGCTGTGTAACAACACGTACGGTGCCCTTGGTGCGCCGCTTGGCAAGCAGATGCTCTGTGGCCGCGTTTGCCGAGTGCCTAAAGCCACGCCGAATGGATCCCCTCGACCCCATTCGTCATGGCCGAACGAATGAGAGCTGCCTGCAGAGGCAGACACAGACTAAGGTGAGCTTCTTGTGACCAGACAACACTGTTTTGAATGAAGGCTATCTAAAGGTTAGGACGCTCAACCGGTTGAATTTGGCAATTAGAGAGTGGGGTGGGTGAGCATGGCCGGGAAATAATTGTGTAGCTTACAATTCCAAGAAGCCAGAAAGAATCCAAATGGGAAGAACTTTCCAGCAGGTATCAAGATAGTTTTCACAAAAGAAAACTTGTTTTTTTCCAAGAAGAACAACTTTTAGGAAAACAGTTAATTGTGGCCCTATAAGGCCAAGTTGTGGAGGCCATAATTTAAAACAATACTTAACAAAATTTCAAAGCAGACCCTGAAAAGCATTCAAGGCTTGTCCTCAGGGCAAAATGAAAACAAATCCCATTCATAAATCAATTCTAATCTAATATTTGCGAACCAACTGAGATTTGGCAACTCAACTTGGCAGGCCGACTTTTGCATTGTCTTGTTTTCAAGGCACATGCTGCCTTTGAGGGAGAAAGTTTAGTTTAGTTTATTGTTTAGCACATATTATATCAATAACTGTGCAAGGAGGGGGACGAAGCCTAGGGCTTGTAAAGAGCTCCACTCCTTCTAGGAGTCAAACAACTCAGCTAACACCTCCGCAGGAGCAACGCTGGCTACTGCACAAAATACACAGATGATGAGAGGACAAGACCAAAATCTATTTTTCCCTTACGTGAACCCCGCTGCCCACTTCTTTTTTTTTTTTCTGCTTCATAGACCACAAGGGTGTCGGTTAGGTGGATGGACGTGGCTTCTTTGAGAAAAGATGCATTATGTCTTCTTCATTCTCTCTTGACCAATTAATTGCTCTACGTTTTAGATGTAACACTAGCTCAAGAAAGGATGCCAACATACGTACGGTACAAATCCAATTGTGAACTTTGGTACCTTTCACCATTTTATTTTATTTTTTTCTTTACAACATAATGAAAACATGAACTTCTGCTACTTTCTTCATTTACTTTCCCAAACTTTCCAATTTCCAAATGCAATAAATATTTGTATATATTAGTGTCAAAAGCGCTTAGTCCCAACCCTTTTTGATATGCAAAACTCTGAATGGCTTGGTTTGTAGTGTGTGCATTGGTGTGTGCGTATTTTCGTATAGCGCTGGGCTTCCCTATGGCCGAGTAGGAAAAGCGGCACTACTTCATTAAATGCACAGGAAAGGAAGCGAAGACAAAGCAAACAAAGCAAGAGTTGGGTGAAAAAGGAAAGTGAATGTCGGGGGTGGGTGGGCTCGGGTGGGCTCCCCTCCCTCACGCTCTCTCTCCCTCACTCTCTCGTCTCCTCTCCAGAGTGGAGGGAGGTCGGCAGCATCTCTAGGTAAGCAGCCCCGTCACTCGGGGTCTCATATTGCCAAGGCCGCCCGGTTCCCACAGTGCGAGGGGACCGAGACGTGGCCTTCCTCCCCACTCGGGCGGCCCTGTGTCTTTAGACCCCCAGGCCCTGGAGCAGAGGTTACACCAACACAGCCAAGCACAGCAACATGTCAGGCCCACACCAACCGTTGCCTTGGTGCCGCCGCATTAGCGAAGCGCTCTTGACTGCCTGCCTGGCTGCCTGCGAGGAAAGTGATTTGCCGCGACGTCTGCGGCTCTC